>NC_052534.1:74649762-75849762 GCF_016699485.2 Gallus gallus
GAACATATATTTATAAAAAAATGATTGTACTGTTGCTAGATAGATAATTCAATAGATACTTTGAATTCCCATGGCTTAAAGGATGTTTTGTACTTCAGATCAAAGATCAATGGAAAAAATCTTATTGTATTGTAGTCAAGATTAAAAGAAGCATATTCTCTTCTACAGGTCCTCCTATCCCCCACTCCCGTTTGCACAGAAATCTTAATGGGCTTTGTACAGAAAATTTGGCTGGAAAATCTGAAAACTTCCTAAATTCCCACCTGTTCTAGTGTGCAGGTCTGAGATGACAGAAGGAACAATAAATCTTTTGGGGCAGAAGGATCTCAGGACTGTCTAAATGGCAGTCTTGATAAAGACTCATTATGGAATGATTCTCTTTACACTAACAGATGTTGGGATATATTCAAGAAGTTGAAAAAGAAAGCATCTCTATTAGCATGTTACTCCATGTTTTAACTGATCATAAGAAAGAAGGACTTGTCCAGATCTTAAAAATTTTATCATGTGGAATTAGAGAAAGCATTCCTCATTCCTAGAGCTTCAGAAATCTGATGCTGACTAGTTTTTTAAAGTCTAATTACCACTCTGGATTAAAAAACAAAACAAAACAAAACAAAAAAACAGATTTGGGGATATTGGGTTAGATAGCAAGCCGTTTATATTATTCATTTTTAATATTCCTTGATACGGATGGAAAATTTATCCCTTACATATTCAGAATAGATCACTTTGTAAAATGTAGAACAATGTGAACAAAAAAATTAATAATAATGACATTCTACCAAGTCAGGAGAAAAACCATATCCATGGGCCTATTCTATGACAAGGCATCTAATCAAAGAATCCCAGAGGTATATTTCAATACATCCCAAGTGAGGGCTCTTTGCTCATTCCACTGCCATAGGAGACCATAATTTGAGCAGTACCAAGAGGACATGGCAAGGCTTTACAGCGTGTGAAAACAGTGTTTTATAACACATACTCAACATATATATTCCCAGCTATTCATTATGCCAACAAATGCAGTGAATCATAATACAGGAGTTAATCTAGAATAAGATGGAGTCCTTTTCTTCAAATATATAATCATCCTTATAGAGAAATACAAAGAAATACTGCTTAAATGAAGGTGGCATCTGCAAGTTCACGCTGCTTGTCAGAAGAGCTTTATCAGAGCATACATCAACATACAAGCAGTGATGTGTTCAGGCAAAAGTGTTCTGCTAAAGAGAAATTTTCTTGTTTATCTTACCTGAGAAGAGTTCACCATTTGAGGAAATGAGCAGAAGAGAAGAGAAAATGAGCAGGAGAAAAAGTAATACAGGACCAATGAAAAGCAGTACCTTAAATCCGAGGGAGAAGAAGCTCCAGCAGCACTGCTGAGCAGTAGGCAGAATATCAATGCAGTGAGATAGATAAACTTAGAATCATAGAATCATAGACTCACAAGGTTGGAAAGGACCTACAAGATCATCTAGTCCAAACATCCTCCCATTACCCTTGCTACCACAGGCCACTAAACCATATCTCTTATCCAAGCAAATATGTGTTTTGTTCTGTATTTTATTCTGGACATAATATCTGTCTAGTATCACTTGCTACCATAACCAAAATCAGATGAATATCAGTCTTTACTTAGGAAAGGTACTTAAGTGTTCTTAACAGGAAGGAAAATTTTAAGCACTATCTTGAATCAGGATGGAAAATAAAACTATCCTCTTTTCTGTATGTTCAATAAAGTTTTTCACTACACATTTCTGTAATTTTTGTTAACATTATTATGGTGCATGACTGTATCACATAGTCACTGACAACTGATGCCAAATCTTCCAGTGAAGCAAAATTTACTTAGAACACGCCATATGTCTGGCTTCTTTTAAACATTTCAGGCTCAAAACACATTTTGACAAACTCAAGGCAGAGGTTCATCTCATTCTGGTACAGTGGTGGGCTGAATTTGCAGAAGACAGAAATAACCTAGACACATTCCATGGCCTCCAGAACTCAGTGCTTGAGATAAACAGCTCAGTTTGGGGAAATAAACAGAGAGCAGAGGGATGGGAGGAAAAAAGAGATCAAGACAGCAAGAAAGACAGAGAAGGAAAACACACAAGAAAAAAGGATAGGGAGAGAGAAAGCTAGAAGGTGAGAAAACAAGAGAGAAACAGGGAAAAAAGAGAGAAAGTAAGCAAGAAAGAGAGAAAGTAAATGAGAAAGTAAGGGAGAAAGAATGCAAGCAAGCAAGCAAGAATCCTCTTGGACCAACTTCACAACTTTTTACATGCTTCTAGGAAGAGATATTTGCTGTATTAAATATGTTACAGTCATTTATCACATTTTTCTGCATGTCATCTTCACAGCGCCTGAAGTACGAAAGTTCTTTTATCCACATTTTATAAGCCAAAAAAGAAGTGCAAGAAATAAGTGACCTCAAGTTACACTGAAAATCTGGGCAAAGTCTAGTAACTGACTGTCTCCAGTCCCAGTTGAATGCTTTAGCCACAAGATGTTCTTTCTGCTGCTGGTAGCAAGATTATCAAGTACATCTAACATCCATTGACTACATCTACATTAGCAAATAAAATGAGAGATAGACTGCTCTTTGGCCTCAAGGCCAGCTGACACAGCATGTTTCCGACCTGCGCAGCCAAATTCTCTTACCCAAAATAGGGATTTCATGTTCAAGCTGTTTGCTGAGAGTGTTAACTCCCAATCTACATACACTCCAGCTCTGCTTGGGAGAGTATTACTTAGTGCCAGCCAAAATTCTGACAAAACCTGTGCTAACAATGTAACAGCATGCATGATTGCAAACCAGAGTCCAAAGCTATTCCCCAGTCCTCTCAGCTCTACCAGTACAGATGTAGCTTTGTTTTTCAAATATCTGTTGTTTGAAAGCTTTGTCTTCTGAGAACATAGCATTTGAAAGTGCCTTGCCAAAAATGCTGAGATTGCAAGCATTTCTTCTGTTCTCCAAATTTTCATATAACTGTGGCTTTTTGGCATTATCTTGATATACACCAAAGCTTTGTCCAGCAGCAGTGATGGGAAAAGGAGATGCATTTTGAAGTTTTGTGTCTAAGTGCAACTTCAGGAGTAAGATAGTATGCTACAGCTCTGTTCTGTTCTTTTCTATCTGCAGCTGGAAAGTTTGGAGCTGCAAAAATCAATGTCCTGTTGTTTGGTGATTTCTTTTTGCATGTTTTTTTTTTTTTGTGTGTGTGTGTGTGTGTGTGTGTGTGTGTGTGTGTGTGTGTGCTGGAGGGAGAATATTCATTTGCTCTCTTGTTTGAAATGCATTATTTAGTTATTATTCACTTACTAGTCCAAGACAGTGATGCTGTATGGCATTAGTGTTCTGAAGTGCTATTGATTACCAATACAAAATGAAAATATATAATTGATGAAAACATCAGGATCCTATGGGGACCTACAGTTTGAAAGGTTAAAAAGGAAATGTTGATCTCTTGAAACAAATTGATCTACATGCAGCCAAGCTGAGTCTCTGAGCAAGCTGGGAGAGACAAGACAGAGCAGCTTGTTTGTTTTTCATCTGTAGTAAAAAATACAACTGCTGTAATTTGAAAAGAGCAAGTGTCACATTTGTGTAAAGTCTTCTGTTTGTTCTTCAGTTCATTGCTGGCAATACAGTGCTCTGTTTTGCAAATAAACTGTCTCATCTCAGTTCCTCACTCTCAGGACTGCTGGGCCTACTGCAAGCCTGAAAGCTGTATTCTGGTCCTGCTGGGAGGAAAGCGCTGTGTTTTGCTGCTGGGTATGCCCTATTACCACATGGTAAGCAGTGTTAATAAACCTCACAGAGAGAGAGCTGCATGCCTTTCAGTTCACCTAGAAGAATGCCTTGCTACAAATAGGGTTTCTTCAGGGAAGATTCTGGGGGGGAAATCAGAAGATATCTTCTTCTGTTTCAAGGAGATTGACAGCTGGTACCTAGTACTGCCCATTTCCATGGGGAGATCCACATTCGGAATGTGACCAGCCTTTTCCCTAAAAGTCACAGATTGGCTCAGGAGAAAAACACTCAAGGCTAGACTGAACCATTCATCCTTTTCTACTATCCCCAGAAGGAATAACTTCCTCCTTTACTCTGCTGAGACTGTGTTGCTAGCTGACTTGGGTAGGACAAAGAGGATGTTTTGCTGACTTCTCACCCACATAAGAGAACCACACATGAATCATAGAATCATTAAGGTTGGAAAAGACTTCTAAGATCACCTAGTCAAACCATGAGCCCAACACCACCATGCCCAGTAACCACAACCCTCAGCACCACATCTACATGTTTCTCAGACATCTCCAGGGACACTGACTCCACCACCTCCCTGGGCAGCCTGTTCCAATGCATGACCACTCTTTCCGAGAAGAGTTTTTTCCTAATATTCAGCCTGAACCTCTCTGATACAATTTAAGGCCATTGCCTCTCATTCTATCACTAATCACTTTGAGGAAGACACCAATCCCAACCTTGTTAGAATGTCCTTTCAGGTAGTTGTAGAGAGTTGTAGAGATACTCCTCTGGACTAAACAATCCCTATTCTCTCAGCTGCTCCCTATAAGACACACGATCCAGAGCCTACACCAACTTTGTTGCCCTTCTTTGGATATGCTCCAGGGCCTCTATATCTTTCTTTTAGTATAAGGCCCAAAACTGAATAGAGTACCAGAGGTGTGGCCTCACCAGTGTTGAGTACAGGGGAAAAGTCACCTCCCTGATCCCGCTGACTGCACTATTTGATACAAACCAGGATGCCATTGTCCATGGCAACCTGGGTACACTGCTGGTTCATGTTCAGTCAGTTGTTAACTAAAATCCCCAGACTTTTTTTTTTCCACACAACTTTCCAGCTACTCTGTTCCAAGCCTGCAATTTTGCATGGAATTGCAGTGCTCAAAGCGCAGGACCCTGCTTGATCTTACTGAAGTTCATACAATTGAACTCAGCATACCAATCCTGTCTATCCAGATATCTCTGTTGGGCCTTCCTACCCTCAGGCAGATCAACACTTCCTCCCAACTTGGTGTCATCTGAAAACTTACTGAGGGTATACTCAATCCCCACATCTAAACCACCAAAAAAGATATTAAACAAATTTGGCCCCAGTACTGGTCCCTGGGGAACACCATTTATGACCAGTCACCAGCTGGATTTAACTCCATTCACCATCACTCACTTGGCCTGGCCATCCAGCCAGTTTACCTAGTGAAGACTACACCCGTCCAAGCTACAGGTTGCCAGCTTTCCCAGGAGAATGCTGTGGGACATGGTGTCAAAGCTGAAGTCCTGGCAGACTACATCAACAGCCTTTTCCTCACCTACAAGGTGGGTCACCCAGTAATAGAAAGAGATCAGGACAGTCAAGCGGGACCTGCCTTTCATTATTTCAATCTGGGTAGGCCTGATCCCCTTGTTGTCCCACATTTGCGGTATGATCGCACTCAAGATGATCTATTCCATAACCTTCCCTGGCACCGAGTTCAGACTGACAAGCCTGTAGTTCCCTGGATCTTCCTTTTGACTCTTCTTGTAGATGGACATCACATTGGCAAGTCTCCACTTATCTGGTGCTCATTTGACCAGGACTGCCAATAAATATGAAAAGTGGTTTGGTAAGCATTTCTGCCAGCTCCCTCAGTACTCTCAGGTAGATATCCCCTGGTCCCAAGGACTTATGAAAGTCCAGGTGGTGTAGCAGGACTCTAGCTCTCCTCCTGAATGGTGGGGATTTATTCTGCTCCCCATCTCTGTCTTCCTGCTTCAGGCACTGAGCACCTCAAGGATAACTGACCTGATTATTAAAAACAGATGTAAAGAAGGCATTGAGAAACTCAGCCTTTTCCTTGTGTTATGTGGTAATGTTCCCTGCTGCATCCAATAAAGGTAGGAGATTCTCCTTGGCCCTCCTCTTGCTGTTAGTATATTTGTAGAAACATTTTTTATTATCTTTAACCTTTATCTTTAATGGTGGCCAGATTAAGTTTGTGCTGGACTTTTATCTTTCTAATTTTCTCCTTGCATATCCTAGCAACGTCCTGTACTCTTCTCAAGTTGTCTGTCTTTGTATTGTTCCAAATATTGTAAACTCTTTTTCCTAGAGTTTAAGCAAAAGTTCAATGTTCAGCCACACCAGTCTTATTCCCCAAGTGCTCATCTCATGGCACAGGGCAATAGTCTGTTCTTGCACCATTAAGATTTCCTCCTGAGGATCATCCAGAATCCCCCAGGATGTCAGCACTGTTGGCCATATTTCTTATCCTTACTCATAAGGACCTGAAATTACCATTCCCAGTGTTGAGCTCTACAACAACATCGAAACACTCCCTAACATGGAGAGCCACTCCACAATTCCTTCTTTCTTACTTATCCATTCTAAAGAGCTTACAGCCCTTCATTGCAGCACTTCATTCATGAGAGTGAACATATTCTGCTTTTTCTTATCAACCAGAAGTAACTGGGCACAGGAAAGGGAAGGATGAAAAGTATCACGTAAAAGGAATAGTTTATGCACCATTCAAGGCAAAGACAGCATGTGTGAGAAGACTGTCACAGCTAATTCTCTGCATCGTAGTGATGGTTTTCCCTATGTTTGACCTTCACTAATGCCAAAGTCAGAAGGTACAGTCTGGACACATCCAGCCATTGGAGGAGCACTAGCTCCTCAAATGGTGATTCCTTGTCTCTCTTTCTAGGGAGAAAGTAGATAAAACATGAATGCAAAAATATAATTTCATTATTTTTCTCTGTACTTTTTTAGCAAAGGCCACAATTACCATATGTCATTGAATTTATGAAACAAAGTATTTTTGCACAGATAAATGTGCTTTTCTTTATTTTTTCCCTGTACAAAAGAACGTAAGAAAGGCTGTGGCAGCTGAGGCAAAATGTCTGTATATCCTAGTTCTCTGATATGACCATTAAAAAAACATGTATACAGTATATGAAAATAAACAGGAAGAAGTGGTTTCCCATATCCTCTGCAGTCTGAGCCAGCAGGATTTCTTGAACTCAAGGTCATTTTTTTGTGTTCCATAATCCAGAATGGATTTTTCATCCAGAAATTTATCTACTATATATTTTAAGTCCATCTAACATCCTCAGTCCCCTTGGAAAAGAGTCCTGCAGTTTAATTGCATGTTTGGGAAAAAAAAGTAATTCCTCTGCTAGATTTAAGTCCACTGTCAATAATTTGAGATGATGGTCTCCAGCACTTACATGGTGATAAACCATCAGTAATTGTTACCTATTCACAACTGTATTGATTTCTTTCACATCCCTATTCAGTCATCTCTCATTCAGACTGAAGAATGCCAGTCTATCCAACCCCTCAGTGTACAGAAGCCATTACACATCTTTGATCATTTCCATTGCCCTTCTTTGTTTTGCTATAAGTCTTTTGAGATGGCTTGATCTGAATTGAATACAGTATCAGAAAGGAGCTAAATGTGAATTTTTGCAGGAGCATAATCATGAGATATACTGATACTTCATACAGATGGACTACCAGCATCCCAAGATCTCTGTAATCAATTTATGCTACCAGACCTGTAATCTAACAGAGCAACATCATCCCCATTCGGCAGAGCAAAAGTGAAAGCCTGGGAACAAAATGCACTAGTCAATAATTTACCATTAATTTCACCAGCAACATATTTGCTTCAACTGTAGTTACATGTGTCTAAGCATATTTGTAAATTTACCCTTGAGGGACAGATTTGCCCCAGGTCACAGAGGTAGCCTGTGGCAGATGAAGGAATTGAAAGCAGGTCTCCCAGATCCCACATTAGCTCCATAATCTCTTTCTTTCTCTTGCCCTGTGTCTCACTATTGCTGTTTAACATGCTTCATTCACTACAGTTATCTGTCAATTACAGAAATGTTTCTAGGTGGAATATACCAACATTTTCACTTTTTTTGTTTTTGTTTTTGGTGGGGTTTTTGTTTTGTTTTGTTTTGTTTTGTTTTGTTTTGTTTTGTTTGGGGGGGGGGGGGGGGAGGGAAAGTTATGTAATAAAAAGTTCTTCAACATTCCTAAACTGAGATTTGGTTTTTGGTAATATATATGCTACAAGCTGCCTGCATATTAATTTCAGTGCATTCCTCACTCCCATGGAAAAAAAAAGGAGAAAAAAAGACATCATGTTTATTAACTTTAACAGTGGCTACTCTTGCCAACTGAAAGCACTTACATTTCCCCTTCTTATGACTGCCACTGCTGCAGAATTTTGAAACAAAACTGAAATACGATAAAAGAGCAAAGAGCATAAAGGCTACAAAGTTACTGCTTTAAAGTTTAGCAGTGTATTTAAAAGCTGTGAGATTTGAAAATGGGGTATTAAATTATACCACAGGCATCTACTTGAGCAGAGTTCAGCTTGCACAAAGTCTCCTTTCCATTGACAACAACAATCTGGAGTCAGGTTTTTTTCAATCAGGTTAGGAATTCACTGTTCAATTTATCAGGTTTTCTTTGGCCTGAAAGAGGGCATATAAATTAAAAGCATACCCCAATAAGATACAAGCTTTGATGTCTAATAGGGGTTCTGTGAATTCATTATTTTAATATTTTAGATTTATAATCAGAAGGCTAGCAACTTTGCTCCAGTCTACATAATACATTTTTCATGGTCCCTTTTCCAGCTCCCTCTGACAAATGTTTTCCTCAGGTTACATTCATTAATATTGGGGATCTTTGCAAGCCCTAGGGCACTGAGATCAGGGATGATTTGAAACATCAACTTTCCTAGATATTAAAAATATGGTTCAAAAGAAGTTGAAGGAATGTTGCATCACTTGAAATACTTATCTTTAATCATATATCAGCATAAATCTGCTCAAAAACAGCTTTGAAGGGTGGTGCAGCATACAGGATTTACCAATGCACAAATGATTTTATTTAAATAAATAAATAAGTAAATGAAAAGTAAGAAATAATTTAGGAGAAACTGCATCGAATGTTCAAGAGTTCAGTTTTCTGAAGGAAGTTGGTGTTGCCATCTACAGATGGTTCATTCTCTATTATCTTTTAAGTATACCCAAGCAATGAATCTCCACAACACTTTGTCCTGGAAAAAGCAAGGGATTAAAAACAAAAACAAAAACAACAGATTTGCTCTAATCCTAAACTATTTGTCTTCATTTTGTTTAGTCAGCCTATATACGTAGGACACATTAACCAGCACTGTCCAGTTGCTTTTCCCCTCCCTTGATATAAAATAGTCAGAGACCTAGTTAACTGAGTAGTTAAGCTGAGTTTGCATTTGCTTTGCATTGCTGGTTTAATACAGATCAGTGGAACAATGCCCACAGTTCAAAAAATAATCATTAGATACCAGAGGCTCTGACAGTAACCAATAAGGTATCAAAATTCCACATTAGTAATTTGATGTTAAATCCATCAAACTCTCAAATGTGCCTAGGCCAGCAGTTGCAGGATAGTGGTATTTTCAGTTTCTGTGTAGAATTTAGGAAGGATCTTATTCAGTAGAGACAGAGTTGCAGGATCAGTCATCAATCTTTATTGGGGTACTTGTTTCACAAATAATTTTTTTACTTCACCTTTTCTTTTAGATAAATTTTTCTTCTGTTATTCTAGTATTTATAGACACCAAAGAGTGGGTGTGAGCACAGTGTGGTGGTGGGTGGTGTGTTTCAGCAGTGGCAACAGTGACATGAAAGACAAGCCACGTTTCAGATGGCCATGCAGATTTTTTTGAACACAGAATGAAGGCTCTTGTTCACTGCTGGCAAAAATTGTGACTATGTTAAGAAACAATATTTTGTAGCTGAGAATTTGCTCTATCAAATACTGTTATTGAGCTCTTTGTCTCTATTGTAGTTCTTATGGAAATAAGTAGGAGGCATTACTTCTGGGGGGACCTACATATGTTTTTAATACAATTACCTCTTTTTGGAGGGATTCTAATATCATATCTTTCTTCCTTGAATTACTGAAAGCAGTAACAGTAAAAGCATTAAGCGAAAAGCCCTGCCTGTTACTTAGAACTCTACTGTGGTGCAATGTACAAACAAATCCTGCTCAAGAAGTGCTAGTATACAATCTGCTTCTGGTTAACTAACAACAATTGGTTCTGAATTTTTAGCAAAAAAAATGCATCTAAGTAGAATATATTTAATACTGTAGGTAGCTAGAGGAAAGAATGCCATAGAAAAGCACCACATTCTTTTCTCTAGGTAGCTTATATGTAATTTTTGGAAACTACGCTCTGAAGGCTGGCAGCATGGGCTGATCAGAAAAGAAGGACAATGCTATGGGTAGAAAATGTACTTTAAAAAAAAAATAGACTAGACAAATGGGCAAAACCATGCTCAGGGTAAAAGAGGCATACTCAAGACACCTAATATGAAAATATTTTAAAAAAAGTTATTTTCATCAATGTTAGCAGTAGTTGAAATCTGACTGGAGTTTGGGATCCATTTTTTATGGAGAACCTGATTAAGCAATGGAAGTTCTAAAGTACATTAAACAAAAAAAAAAAAATGGACAATATAGCACCCAGGGCCGTGTCATACTAACAAAATACTAAAGAAACTCATTGTGAAATTGCTGAATAACCAACATCTGTAAGCTCCCTTCTGTTACTGCAAGCTCTATTACTTTCCAGCAGAGTTAGAAAAGACAAATATCAAACCAAGCTTTGTAAGGGGCTGCAGAGGCAATTCTGGAAATTACAGACTAATGAGGCTGATTCACATACCAGAAAATTCATTTGCCTGCAAATTAGCATAAGCTATAATAGAAACTAGAACAGGGGGCACAAGAATAACTGTAAGATACCAGTGCAGAATCGACATCATTTTTATAACGTTGCGAAACAAAGATTTAAAAGATGAAGTTAGAAAACACTGCTTCAGATAGGTATAATGTAGCATGTGTCCAAAAATAAAACACACATGCTTTAAATTAGATCCTTCAGCAATGATTCTGAAGTGCTGGCACAATTAAGGTGGCACACGATAAGAGGAAAGACTTTTTGGGGATTAATAAGGGTTTAGAAACAAGAAACAATAGGTCATAACAAATGATTCATTCTGAAAAGGTAGGGAATTTTCCGGCAGAAGTACTTCAAAATCACTGCTGGGACCAATGTTGTTCAATATACTAGTGAATGATCTGGAAACGTAAAAGAATAGTGAAGTTGGACCAAGTATGAAATTGGCCTCATTAACTTTCCATGGTAAATTAGAGAAAAGAAAACTTAGACAGGAAGTATAAGCCCTTGAAGCAGATGGCAAGCAGCTTGTATGTGATGAAAACAGAGAAGTTGAGGAATAAAAACGAGAGATAACATTGAACATGGCTGAAAATATTCTTAAGGGTCATCTAGTCCATCCCCTACCTCAAAGCTGGGTCATTTGTAAGGTCTTACATCTTCTTTGACAGATGTTGTGTGAAAATCTTTAATGATGTAGCTTCTACAGCAGTAGTAAAATACATTGTTTGAGTGATTCAGTATCCTTACTGTTAGAAACTTTTATATCTAAGCCTTACCTTTTTTACTGAAGTTCATGCCTATTGCCCACAGAATGAATTTATGGTCATAATCCATTGCAGAAGGCTTTCGCATCTTCAGAGCCTGTTGTTAAAATCCCACTCATTCCTTTCTCATTATCTCACTTCTAGGAAAAGCATTCTTATCCCTTTCAACATTAGCCTGTTTCCACTTGTTTATTTGAAAGAAGCTCTTCTATTATTTACCTTCATCATGAAACAAGATACTCTAGAACTGTCATAGTTCTCCAGTATGTTCTTACCAAGGCTGAGTAGAGCAAAAAACTGTCATATGACTTGAAAACTTCTTTTTGCTTGTACTGCCTACAATTAAGTTTGTCCTTGTGTAACAATTAGACATTGTTGACTCATGCTCAGGTTGTTATCATTATACTCACAGATTCTTTCCTGAAGGACTATTTCTTAATCATTTGTTCCCCTTTCCATATTTGTGTAGGTGATTATCTTCACCAAACTGAATATCCCTACTGACATTCAGCTTTTTATTAGGAATCATTTAGTTGAGATCATTTTAAATTCCAACTCTGTCCTCCAGATGATTTGCAACTCCTTCTGGCTTCACGTCAACACCAAATTCAGGATATTAGTAAAAGTTCAAGTAAAACCTGACCTGAAAGACCCCTAACAAATCTGATAAGTACTGTATGTTTCTACTTAGACAATAATCACAGTTACTCTCTGGATTTATCTGTCAAGAAATTTCACTTCCTCTCTTTGGACTTTTCATGAAGACCAGGTTTATCTAAAGGAGAGATGTGTTTCCTGCTAAACTCCATGTGGATTGTTATCACACAAAAGCACCATTTTTTTTTATTTTTTTTTTTTTTCATACTGCTAAGTCCTTTAGGTTGCTAAGCGTCTCCTTTTTATCTTCAAGGTAAGCATAGCACAGCTTGTTTCATAAGCTGTTCCAGAATTTTCATGGAATTTAAATAAAGTCCTGTCATATAAGCCATTTTCTAGTTTTTCATCACTTCCTTGCTGTGATAACCAGTGTTATGCTTATCTTCCATGTCTCAAGAATAACTACTAGCATTTTCAAACTCTTTAAATATCCCACAATTGTGTTTTTCACCCCCACCTCATCTGAATACACCCAGCTTTTCTAAGAACTCTCTAACTTGTTCTTTCTTATTGTATTCTTGAATCTTACTTCCTTTTGCACCTGGCATTAATTATGCTATACATTCCCTCAAAGAGGCCTTTTCCTCAAAGACTAACACTGAAAGGACATTACATCTTATTCTGTTTTATCATCCTCTTTTCGCAGTAATTTTACTGCACAGGAAAGAAACATTTTTCTCTTAACATTTCTCTTAACAACTATGTATAGTTAGAATGTTTTCTTATTACTCCCGATGTCTTCTGCCAGATGACTTCTATTGCCAGCCTTCACCTTTTTGAATTTGTCCCTACATTCGCAATGTGTTCTGTTACACTTTTCCTTCAATATCCAATCTAATTCACGGATTTGGTGTGCATATCCACACATTAGAGCTTAACATGGATCTCACCATTTAGCAAAGATGATTTTGGATATGCTTGCTGTTACTCTTTGTCATTGCTAATTTTTCTGCTTGTGTCATTAGTACCACCTTTTTGAATATGCTTCCTTGCATTTAACTGAACTTTTCATAAAGATCAGTATTATTAATATTCTCCTTCCTTCTCTTTGCAAGTAAATATTACTATTTTTGTGGTGACTTTCATCCAAGTGAAAGTCCACCTTCAGATTTTTGAAAGTTCTCAGGTAGCTGCTCATTATTTCTTCTGCTGTTCTTCCAGTTTTCTGAATCAGTATTCTGTAATGAGTTAAATACGTGGTGGGACATAAATCATTGAAATTTGCATCTAATAGATTGAAATTATAGTTAGGAGTCCAATCTTCTGATACATGGGCAAATTTAACAGGGTAGCAAGCATGACTGCTATGTAAATCATGACCAAGAAATTCATAGAAGTCATATGAAAGAGTCTAAAAACATAGAAGAATGTTATCCAAAGAATAATAGTGTTTTTTGTCGGTTTTTGGTTAGTTGGTTGGTTGGTTGGTTGGTTTCTTGATTAGTTGTTTTTGTTTTGTTTTTGTTTTTATATTTACATGATTCACCACCTTAAACTTTTGAAGAAAACTGTCACAGGAAAAAAAAAAAAAAAGAGTGTTCTCTCAAGGATCTAAAGGCTTAATTACTAGTTAAAGGATATAACATTAACAGCAAGAATAAGTGGTCAGTTTTCACATTTCAGAAAGCTTATGAATGAGGATCTTCTAAGCTAAAAGTTAATGAGGTAAATAAGTCTTCTGATTATTCAAAATTACTCACAACACTTCACCCACAAACTGCCTGTGAAGAGCTGCAGGAGATATCATGTTACTAAGTGAAAAGACAATGGCATGTCAGATGAAATCTGTCAATAAAGAAAAGAACAGGAGAGGGAAATAGCCACACCATACAGACATTACAGTGTGTTTTAAATTTGCCAATACCCCTTGCATAGAAATCTTGTAGTCATCCGTAAAAAAACATAAACTTCATGCTCAGCACCAGACTAAAAGGAAAATGGAATTTAGGAGACTAATAGGCAAGAAAAAAATGAGGAAAACGAGAAGCTTCATTGCGTAGTATGGTGTAACATACGCTTTATCTCATCAAAAGAAAAAAAGATAACAGCAATTATTCACAATTTCTAATAAACCTGTAGCTAGGGACACCATACTCAATTACTAGGAATCAAATTTAAAGCATCTGAAAACTAAGATCTGCTTATCTATTCCATAAAAACATTATGAAATAAATTCCAGCTTGTAAAAGAAATCTCTCTCAAATACAATTAGATTCAACAATACGAAAACAACCTTTAGCTCAAAAAATCTTTAAAGGTTCGAGTGTCACCTGATGGGAATTTGTACATAATTTTTGTCATAGTCTTTCCCGAAGCATCCACCATTAACCACTCTTAGAGACAGAGTAGAAGAATAGATGGATGTTAGCCTGATGCAGTGAAGATGCATTTAAGTAATTGAAAATATATGCTATTAGGCTGTTCCTAAATTCAGTAGTGTTGATTGGCAGTATAGCACATTTTGCTTCACAGACAAAATATGAGAGTCTGCTCATGATTTTTTTTTTCCATTATCAGTGCACCACAACTGAGTTTTTCATAAAAATTAAGATCTTGCTCCAGAAAAAGGGGGAAAAAAAAAAAAAAGGATTCTCAAGGATACTCAAACAGAAGATGAGTATGAAATCATTCATTTGGGTGCAAAGGAACAGGTGAAAACATAAAAGAGTGCATGAGACAAGATTTGGGTAAATGCCCCAAAAGGAGTGACAAAGAGAGAGGTCAAGGCTGTTGCATGCACAGTTGTCCTAATCAGATGCAGGCCAAAAAAAAATAAGCTAGCGGGATAAGAGTGGCAAGAACAGGTGATGGATCCTATGAGATGGGGACTGGAGGAGGACAAGGAAGGTGAGAGGATGCATGAGATGGAGTGAGAGTCATGGCTGAATGGCAAGGGAGCCATTATAGCTAGTACTGTACACACATAATAAGATAAATCTATTGCTGGCTTACTAGGTTTGCACAAATTTTACAGAAACATGAGGCTCCCAGTGGATGAAAAAGTGCTACATTGCCATCTAGAGAAGAAAAATGGAAAATATAGAAACATGTTAGGTGAACACAGTTGCCTTGGAATGGATATATATATATAATATATAATTCTTTTTATATACATATATAAAAATATAAAACAGAATTAAAGAATAAAGAATTAAAACAGAAGGATTCAGAACTTCTTCAACCATGAAATCCTCAGGAGTGGTAAGGATGCTTTTTGTCAAACCCTCACATGAAGGCAAATCCCCTGTCAGTACAAGGTAGGACCACAGTTTTAGCACCATGTGGCTTGTAGATGAGACTCAAACTATGAAGGTTAGAGAGAAAAATAGCTATAGCAAGATTTGAAAACAACAGAACAGTGGCCTTGTCTGGTATCCTATTTCTGAAAGGCTGAAATATTTCAAAGAAAAGCCAAAGAAACTTTGCAAAGAAAAGCTGTCCACTGACAACTTTTCTTTTGTTTATTTGTTTTTTATTTGTGTTGTTTTGTTTATTTTATTTTTAAACTAGCCCACATAAATCAATATTTGATTCTTACAAAACAGAATAAAAGTTTATTCATTTCCAAATGTATTTTCATCCTTCTGACATAACCACACATCTTTTCTCTGCAGCAATAAAAGTTAATAGAAGCTCATCGTGTATAAAAACAAAGACAAGTATACTTTCCTCACTAAAGCAGTCATAGGATAAGATCTTAAAGAAATGAGTAAAAAAAACATTTCAGAGTTTACAGCACAGATTCAACAATTTTACAAGTTAAATGAATTCCCAAATTGTAAATTTAAAAAGATGTATCAAACCAAACTAGAACAGTGTTCTGAATACTCCAACAGCCAAATTGTACCCCAAATTGCACTGCTACTGGCTGATACATTATAACAATGGTAGAAAAGCAGCTGCTGGAATGAAAAGTTTTCCTCAGCTTACCTGTTCAAGGCACCTCAGATCAGCAAAGCACGTGCTTACCATTAAGGTCAAAAGCAATGTAGAGGCATGGAAGCAGTGCTGCTCCTCTAGAGCCTTCTCGCAACCACCCCACCACTCCCAGCTCTGCACCCACTGACAGCATCGAAGCCATCTTACCCCCAGTACCACCACAGATATCTATCCCACATAGTCTCACAGATACCAGCCCCCTCACAAAGAGCCAGCATGCCTACAGAACGTAAATGAAAGTGCACTGGGGCAGCGACTAGTTTCCCCTGCACCATTAAATAAAAAATACCTCCACGTTTTTAAAATGACTGTATCTGCAAGATTCCAGGCAATAGTTCAATTTACAGTCTGACAGGGCACCCAGTAGCTTCTAACAGTTATGATGTCTTCCCTGTACAGCCTCCAAAAATGTGGTAAGTCACAACTGCCAGAAATGTTTGCTTAGGACTGAGCAAGAGCAAAATTGAATTACCTCTTGTTATTAGAGAAATTTGTCCCAGAGGAAGGTGTTGAAACTGCTGAAGCAAGAAAGTGAGAGAGCGTTTTATGGCTCACTGCGTTATGAATGGTCTATGAATGCACAGACAAAGTAGTCTCCAAAGCTACAAGACTCCAGCTACGGGCTCCATGTTTGATTAAAAGATTATAAATGGTCAGACACATATTTCTGCTCTGTTCTCCAGCAGTTTATGACTCCTCTCCATTTTACAGTACTCAGCGGCAAAACTTCCCTAGTCCAGGCATGCACCGAGACTCCAATTGTTTACCTTAGCTGATTCAAGTTGACATATTTGGAAATGATTATATCCATTTGTTCTGCTAGATATTTTGTCTCTCTTGCTTATACTTCTTAATTTCTCTTTTCTCCTATTCTTGGTCTTATAACTAAAGGCTTTATTCACCATACAATGCTTCTACACTCATTTTCTGTCATTACACATTGTCTCCATTGTTTCCCAGTACCTCTAGGGCGTAGTAAGAAGAATTGAGAATATAAAAAGTTAACCTATATATTACCTCATATGTCTGCCTTAGACTTTAGCTATTGAACTTCTCCTGATTTTAGTGGAGCAGACTTTTCCCAACTGAAATTATTTAATCATGAAAGTTTAATAGTAGGTGTGCACCCACGATGTATCAAAGTGCAAAATCAAGAATGTTGGCAGACACAGAAAATGTAATCAAGAAACGTCTTAGTATCTCAGTAAATCTGAGCAGAAAATGATCTGTGGTGTGAGAATAAGTAAGATAATCCTTGCCTTATTTTTATATCTTTCTGCCTCCACTTTTTTATCCTTCATCTTTTGATCCAATTTTTATTTTTGCTCACACTTTCATATGTAGCCCTTTTTTAGACTCTGTCCTCACACAAGTATGCCTCTATATTTAGAGAGAAATTATGCTTCAATCAATACATTACTTAATAATTAAAAGTTCTCTCTTACACTTCCTCACTTCTGGACATACAGGAAGAAGAACATCCATTACATGGATGAGAAAAGACAGTGAAAGTCTTTCCTACTGAAAACTCTCAGGTTTCTTGTAAAGATCTCAGGGGATTTCCACTCCTTTTTAGTCCATTCCAATTACTCCTAAGCATCTTTCCCTACAGTTGCTTGAGTTACTAAATATTCAGGTGCCTTTTTAACTCTCTCTAGTGGATTTTGCTACCAGTTCTACCAGATACAAAGCAAGGCCTTCTGCACCAAAGTGAGTGCCTCTGCATACTTGCCTTTGAAAATGAAGCCCAGAGGGAGATTCTGCTATCCTGATTTTATACCTCTAGAAGATTTCCCTACAGTAGTAGAGGAATAGCCAGCAGGTATCCTCTATAGGCACCTCCTAATGGAACAACTTAAAGGAAACTTAGCCTGTTGAAATTCAATATTTAATGGTCTGAAATACAAAGAACACACAAAAATCTTACAAAACCTAAAGGAATTGCTGTGCTGCTATGAGAGCAACAGGTAAAAGACAACTGAGACAAACTGAAAGCACATTCTCTGATTGCAATTTTTCTGTGACAAGTGCTGATAAAAATACTTCTTCAGATCAATTTTGCATTAACAGACATCTCCTGGACCGTGAGGGACACCTGCAGATCTCCTTCCTCAGCCACTTCTTACAATTTGACATTAATATCAGAGAGCAAATGTTTTGAAAAGGACTTGGAAAGCAATGCAAGTCTAATTAAACCAACTTACTCTCCAAAACTATGATTAAAATACTAGCTTTCATTACCCTTAAGGGCAGTTTAGGAACAAAGGCATCAAGCAGTAATACGCACAGACACATTACAGTAAGAAAAAAGTTACAAGTGGTATCTAATAAATAAATAAAATCAAAAGTCTAGTGATGGTGGGAAAATGCACATAACAGACTTAGTGACTTGCTGACCCTTTTCCAAGTATGACTGTTTGGAACCACTAAGTTTTTTTGGGAACAGCCAAAGATCTAGCATCCGAGAGTATTTCCTCTTTGTCTGCTGTTCAAACTCTGGTACTGGAGAAATGAATTAGTAAAAGAGTCTACCTCCTTCAAAATGTAAATGTGCTTTTCTGCCTAAGAGATTGCCTAGTTGTTGTGAAGATTACTTCTTGCTTACCTGGGAGTTTTAAGCTTCTGGAGGCTAATTAGAGTGTATCTTGTAAGCATGGCTGTCACAGGAAAGCACATCTACTACCACTGTCTTATTATCTCAGCCAGAGCTCAGCTTCAGAAATCATCCTTTCAGGAAAGCATAACAAAAACCCTCCGTCTATATCCATATCACAAAATCTATACGAATGTTCTCTAAAACATTAGTAGACCTCATTACAATCATTTTATCAGTCTGAACATTCTTTACATAGAGCTCTGAATCCTATCATCCCTCTGCAATAATTCCTCTACACATTCTCTCACTGCCTTCTGCAGAATTTGTTTAGACCTTTACTTTTTTTTCCAAAAATTGCAGGGAATATGGCTCACTGGAAACTTAGATTGCCAGGTTAAGCACTACCTTGTATTTTTATGGTTTGCATTCATGAAATGGGAATGAGATTTATTTCTCTGACCTTGAAATATTCTGAACCAATTATTTACTTAATATTTATGTTAAATTATCTATGATTGCAGCTCTGACTATGAAAGCGACCAGAAAAAATTCTGCAGGTGGCCTGTAAAGCTAATTTTGAAGTTAGCTGTACTAAGCTCATGCAGTGGTCTTACAGAATATTAATATAGTGCTATAAACTACAGTACCCTCAGGGTGTTCACCTGCCATGGAATTTAATTTACTTCATATCTCATCTAATAGTCTGAATCTCATCTATTAGGTAAATATAATGTGAATACATTTCCTTGTTTCTCTAAGGAGTTTATTGGTAAAACCTGGTGAGGCATTCCCACAGAATCTTCCACTGCTGTAATTAGCCTCAAATTGAGCTAATGTGCCTTTTTCTGTATAAAGAAATACAAAATACAGCGTCTAGGTACAAAATAGCACTGTGCTCAGAGTCAAAGCAGCAGCTGCATTGCTCAAGAAACACGTTCGTGTTTATTCTTTGTATTACAAAAAGGAAAAGCTGCAGCATCCTCTGGGGATCTCAGTCAGAATCCTGTGTCAGACGGGAAGAGCCCTTCCCGGGAACAGCACCATGCTCTGCCTTTGCAAGCCTAAGTGGCACATTCTTTTGTCTAAGTAGATAGACCTCAACTTTCTAGGATTAAGTCAATGTTTAAGTTGGCTGAAAACAAAACTGGCATTGTCTGCAGCCAGGACCTTGGCACAGCGTCAGCACTGGGAGTGGCAAAAGGTCTGAACATGCTTTCTTTGTCCCTGTGCATTTCTCTCAGTGTCTAACATCCAGTTGTGGCAGCATGGGGCAGGTCGAATTTGTTCCCAGTGCACCCAAAACATACTGAATTACAGCTTCCTTTGTAGGCTCAAAGACAGCACCCAGCACAGGCATTTTCTAGGGAAAGATGCTAGGGCTATATGGAGAGGGGAGAAGCACACTTTCCAATCAACTCTACATCTGCTAAAAGTGTCCTGGTAAGAGGAAGGCTGTAGCATCTTTTGCATCCCATTTTTTTTTAACCTGGACCGTTCTGTACATGACATAATACAGCACACTTACATAAATCTTTAATCTATCCTCCTCTGCCTGTATCCACAACAGTTAGAATTGTTAAGCAGTTAAAGACACTCTACAGTCTAGCTCCTTTGTACTGCTCTCCTTTGAGATGAATGGATTTGTAGACTGACTTACTTTTTCAAAAATCACAAGAGAATAGACTTTTACAGATATCCCAGAACAAGTCAATTTATCCGTGGCCTGTACTTCTGTACATGAAGTGTAGTCAACACAACTCCCAGGGGTAGATCCTCCAGCAATGCTAGTGGGGCAGGGAATTTAGGCACCTGACATGGTAAGTGTTTGCATTCTGTGTATACCATTTATGATTCAACTTAGTCATTATGTCAGACAAAGGAAAAAGATAGGCAGGATGCATAAAAGCAGGAAAATACATCACAAAAATGTCTTTAGAAAGAGAGAATGAGAAAAAGATAGAACCCATGGGCAACTTAAAAAATAAAAAGTAGATGCTATAGTTCACTGAATCAAATATGACATTATAGTGGAGGGGAAATTGAATTCATCTGTACTCGATAAGGGTGGCTTCATTATTCACTTGTGTCTTTGCTTAGTTGTGACACTCATGACTGATGAGCCCATCCCCATCTTATGAAGATAAATTCAATATCCATAGTATCATTCTAATATATTCTCTACATATAGAGAATGCATTTAATGGATGGTGTTGGGACTTTTATCTTCTCTAGCTCATAAAAAGAAAGAGCAAAATTTACTAGTGCTGATATTTTGAGTGACTTTATGCGGACCTCTTTTCACAACTGATATGTTGATGTTCAGAGTGTCAGTATGGGGACATGGGAGAGAGTAACATAGAGGCTGCCCTTGTTGTCCAAGATGTGCATCCAGAATTGTATCAAAAAAAAAAAAAACCAACCAAACACAGATCTGACCATTGTATCCTAATCTTGATTAGATAGTTGTCTGTGCACAAGCACACCACCACCAAAATATAATCAACAAGGAGAAATATCAATGAAATGTTCTGATACTCATCTAGCATTACTCCTAGCTTTAACTTTCCTCCTCTACTCCAATTCTCTTAGTTTTCCAAATCAGTGAAACATTTCTCCTTGATGAGGTCTCAGACTCACCTCTCCTCCCTCCTTCAGAAGCATAATATGTTCATGCACACCACTAGGAGTCTGATTTAAAAATGAGGGAAAACTTGGAAGCTGCTCAACAGAAGCAAATCAAGTAGAGAAGTGATTAATAAATATGTAGGAGGAGATCAATTTAATTTACTATGCACCTGAAATTTGTCACAACTCCATACAATGTGTTCACATGAGAACATTTACTTTTCACGAGACATTTTTTTCCTGATATATCCAGAGGGAGGAGAGAGTGCACAAGCCAGCAAAGTATCATAAAATTTCATTTGCATTCATGTTACTGCTGAAGTGAACACACATCCACTGCTACACAACAGTTTGAAGCAAGGGTACAGCAGCCACAGTGAATTTCCATTGAAAAACTTTCATCCAGATCAGGACAGAGGTCCATTAATTCATTATCTGTACCCTCACTACGAGAAAAGTGAGGGATTTTACAAACAGATAAAATGAACTTTTGAAAAAAAAATATGGAATAAGTTGTACACAGAGAATTTTCTCTTTAATTTCATTATTTGGCACCTGATGTATGTCCACTGTCCAACAATTTATGTAACTTCTTGAGTGCAACCTTCACAGTGTCACTGGGCAATGGCAAGATTGCTTGTCATGTCAGTGTCTTCATTACAGCCACTTTGAGAGTTTCATAATGCAACCACTAAAAGATGCTTCAGGCCAAAACTTGGCACATAAATGTATGAGGAAGCCAAAGAGAGAATAGTTACTTTAATTTCTAGAAAATTATTACAACTTGCCTCTGTTCTGGAGTGGTGAGTATGATAACTTGCTTTGATTATCATATGAATAAATTATTAATAGAATTTTCTTCTTGTTTTGTCTCAAAGTGTAATTATATAAAACAGATGTTTTCTGTCATCATCTACATAACAGAGGATTATTCTGCTATGCGTATGACAACACCCCTCCATCAGATGATCAGTGATAAATAAGTGCTGTGCAAATTAATACCAGTTGCATACCCAAATGAAATATGCAAATGTAAAACTAGGTCTAAGGTGCACAAAAGAAAATAAGGAAAAGGTCACAACAAACAAAAAAGCAAATCACAAAACAAAAGTAATTCTTTTTTCTAGTTCACAGGGTTGAGAAAAACATACTCAGAACCTTCTCATTTGTTTTTATGTACAAAGAGCTCTTCTTATGATCCTCCCAACTACCTTTTATTGCTGTATGTCCTGATTCACTGACATAAACATGTAAAATATTCTCAGATTCCAGGAGGAATGTAGAAAAGCCATTTTTATAAATAATCCTTGAATAATGTTGTGCAAGAAATTGTATATGTACATGTATGTATTTATAAGTCAAGCTTAGATTCACTCGTAAGCAGAACTTAAAGAGCTAGGTCTTCTCTTACTTCAGTGGAGACAGGTTAATTTACACCAATTAAAGAACTACCTCAGTAATTCACTGTGACATTTCTTCTTGTTTTTAATAAAGCCTTGCATGCATATATTTTCTTCTATTTCCAATATGGAATTTAATTGATATAAGGTATGAAATATTATCAGGCAAACTCATCTTGAATGGAATTATCATTTTCCAAGTGATCAAACTACCCATCTAGTTCTTTCTCCATAAAGTCCCTATTCAGACATTTAATACTGATGGTATAGTTTTTATTAAAGATTTTCAAGATACATGGAATTCTGAAACCTTATACATAACAAAGTTTAACAGTGGATTATAATAAATAGTAAGAAATAAAATGAAGAATTTTTTCTTTCTCCCTATACACTGAGTTAAGGACTTTCCCTACTGTATAGAATGAATTTTCTGCCAGTTAAGATAAAACAAACATTTGAATTAAAACCCGAATTCTGAATATAAAACATTGTTAATATATAGTTAAACCAAGAAAAAGGTGTTGTCTTACTAGTGGCATTTTGATCAGATTCTTTTGTATCTTCTCATTTAAAAAAAATTGTCCATTCAGTAGCACAGGAAACATTACCTTCGTCTCCCCACAGACTGCAACTCAACCTCAATAGCACTCTGCACACGTCCATTCCCCAAGTGCTCCACTGGTAACACAATTGCAGTAATTACAACATGAGCATGTTCTATGAAATGGATACTAGTTCATTAATTAGAAGACGAACATAATTGATTATTTCAATAGCAAGGCTAAACACAGGGGTAATTCCACAGAGAAATCTGTAGGGGTAGATCTGTGCAAGACGTGCCCTTGACTTAGTTTCTTCTCTCAGGGGGTCTCTTTAAAGGAGCATGACCTAGCAAGATAGTAATTACAGGCTACTATTAGTGATAGTTAAGTCATTCACAACCCGTTCCCCTGTTCCAGAACTGTTGTGTGTTTCAGGGAATACATTTGCCATTTACAACTGTCAGACAGACACTTAGACAGACAATTGGCATGTGGAGACCCTTGGTCATTCTCTTCTGATGATGTTCTGTTCAGATAATGTTCAGATTCAATCTCACCTTTATTGTTGATATGTGACGGAGGCTCAATAAGTGTGTGCTATCATTTCTCCCCTGGTTTGACAACAGAAGTCTTTTGAACAAGGGAAGACTGAGCAGCAAGAGTGAAATATCCCTGTTCATGTCACCCTTGTTATCTTTTTGACTGAGCACACAGCTTAACAAGAAGACATTTTGTGGATGGAAATCCCCTGCAGAGCTTGCTAACACAGATCTACAAATCAAGCCCTCACATTCTGGCATTCAGATTCTAAGCACATGTTCTCAAATGTCTTTCCATGATCACTGATGAACTCCTAATTATGATCACCAAAGGTCCAATTACAGCAATGACTTAAATCAGTCCATTCACGTTTTTAAAAAATGAAATATTTTTAGTGGAACCATCAAGCCGGTGTTGGCAAACCTGAGTAACCATGTTCTTGTTTCCCTCTCACCCTGTCACAGGCTGATTTAAGGGTAATTGCATCTGGCTTGATGCAAACATTGTACTCAGTCCAGCTCATGCTTGATGACATATGGGTGTACTAGAGGAATGGGGAAACCAAGAAGCTTTTCCATACCTCATTGCATTCCTTGTAATCATTTACCCTTGGCAGTCATCAGTTCTTGGCAGCCCTCCGTGTTCCCTGAGCACAGAAACAGGTCCAGTCTTGTGCTGGCTGCTGGGTCACCAACACCCCTACAGAGGGCAAGGGCAATGACAGAGTTACTTGCCACTATTCATCTGGTTAAAAACACCCAGCTCTCACATGGGATATAGTATGTGCCACATCTTTTCAAATTATGATGCTCCCTTTCATGACTTTGAATAGCGAATGAGTCAGAGTTCATCCAGAAACTCCTCGAGACAACTGGGATTTGAAGTTACTTGGTAAGCCCTGGGCTGATGTAAATCAGTATGAGGGCACTGATCTTCATAAAGATATGCTGATGGACACGTACTGAGGATACTCTGTAACCTTGCCTGAAATGATTAAATCAATCCAGATTGTCCGATATGGACACTGCAGACAATAACAATATTAGTCTCAATAAAATGATACTGGGGGTAGAAGTCCTTTTCAGCTTCTTTATTTGATTAAAGCGATTCTGGCTTGATGTCTCCTACATATTATCCCATGATGTAACAGAATAAGGAGATTGAAACAGAAAGCTGCTTCTAAGTAAGGGAATACTTCACTAGGGCTTTTGTTCTTATTGAACAGTTTAACAATCCATTCCATTCACTGATCATGCATGCCTGAGAAACCTGAATGTGCCTGCCTCGCCTGGATGTGGCTCTACGCCATGGCCTATCATGTTTGGAAGCAATCATCTTTGTAATGGATAAGAATTCAAAATGATAAAAGTAATCATTTAAGTCAAATTCTTCTCTTCCTCAGCTACACACATTAACTCCTGGATGTTTGAAAGTGAGAAAGAGTCTTAACAGTTTTTTTAATTGCATCAAGAAGAAAAGTGCTTGACTGCTCACTGCTAAACTCTAAAACCCACTGTTGTGTTTCTTTTCTTTTTCTTTTTTCTTTTTTAATAAATCATATTCTTTTTTTTTTTTCTTACAAAAAAGTTATGATAGCTGTGGAAAAAAACACAACTTTCCCAGTATTATATATAATCCTATTGAAGTAGATTAAATAATTATTAAATAAACCAACAACACAGATGAGTATTAAGAATTGAAAATTAAACATTATGAATTAAATCCCTGCTGCAAGTGAAGCCAGAAAGAAGACAGCCAGGTCACATACACCTAAGGGAAACAGTGATTTTATCTACCGATCAAATGAATGCAGATGTTTAAGGAGATGGTCTTCATTAAGCTGCTCCTTCAGTACACAATGAAATCTAACTGAAAAAGCAGACGAGGCCAAAGAGATAATTCTCCTTTTAAGAAAGCTTTCAGTTACACACATTGCAAAGATAAAGAATAACTTGCAGCTATTATTTCTTTTTTTAACTAGTACATCTAAATTTCTAGTTTTCTAAACAGTTTTGCAAATCTACTCAGAAAAGCTGACTATAAGATTTATCATATGCTATGGGTGATAGATGTAATCCTATAATTTCCAATGCAATAATGAGAGGTTTAATTTTCCTTTTCTTCCCTCTGTGAAATAGCATCTGGCTTTGAATTCGCATTTGTGTTTGCATGAGTACACAAACCTAATCTGCATCACTGTGAAGTCAATACCTGGTCCTACTTCTCTTTCATTGTTAAAAAGCAAAGCCTGACCTGTAATTCAAAGACATGAAAAAAAGTTTATCCCATCAGGGTCTCTCTCTAATTCTCTCTGATATGGAAGGAGCTGTTAAGATTTGCATGGGTTTGTAAAAGGTTGCCTTCCTTTCTCCTTCAAAACTTCCCGTAAAAGGTTACTGGTCATATTAAGTTCTGTAAACCTACACATTTGCAAACTCATTCCAACGCCATGCATTTCTTCTGAGGAACAGAGAATCCCTACTGAATCTGAGACTAATTCACAAGGGACTTAGCACAGATAGAAGTCAGAGTGGCTCTCTCCACAGCCAGGGACTGCTGGGACATGAGAACTGGATGCTTTCCACCACCAAGTGAGAGGAGGGGGAGGCAAGGCATAGGGCCAGGAAAACAAACTTTGTTCTCCTTACACAGGGAAGACAGTATGGACGGTTACTATTCTCCTGTCTCACTATGCAGCCCTTTTGTGTCCAGCTACCCGGGAAAAGAACTTTCTTTTTTCCTCCACTTCTTTCTTAGTGAGAGCGCAGAGGTAGGTTGGGAAGCACCAAGAAGAGAGAGCAACAGATTATTGTTCAAGTATTTCCTGTCCAGAACAAGCTGGAAACCTCAAAAGTTAAATATAAAACACATTTACTCATCTCTCATTTTACTGTGCTGAGAAATGGTTGTTAGTGTTCCATAACAAGGTAAAGTACAACAGCTTATCTTTAGTGCTTGGAGACTCTTTGAGGATATCAGCCAAGTGGAGTTCTTCATATGCTTGTGCATGAATATAGCTGCAAGACTGTGAATTAGGCTGGTGGAAGGAAGAGACGTAAACAAATATTTTTCATCAGAAATGGTGATATAATGTGAGAAAGAGTATTTTCATACTAAATTTTTCCAATGGAAAATGGACTTTTTTGTGGAAAAAGTCAAGACCTTAATAATGTGAAGGCAAGGAAAAAAAAGTTCAATCAGAGGCTGAAGCTTTTTGCAGGAAAAACATCTCAGCTGTCCTAGAAGCAAGTGCTTTGCTTTTGTTCAGTTCAACATTCAATATGACCCTTGTAAGCTGTCACAAAACTTCATAAGAACTATACTTTAGGAGCCAAACACCCCCAGTCTCCCAATGGAACCTGCTTCCTCTGAACTGCTTTCCAGCACCACAAGGCCCTGAAGTGAACCATGTCACAATACAGGCAACACTGATGGCAGTGAGGAGAGCAAGGGATGAATTACTTGAGCTTCAGAGGATGAGAACTCTATAGTATCCCAATAAACTACTGTAGAAATAAATATAAAAATGCAAAACTACAGTTTTTAACATCAGGCAGTCCCAGGTTGAGATCTCTTGATTTATTTAGACAAACTGAGACATTCTAAGTCATGTTGGAGCAACCTGAAATAAATATCTCCATGTTTTTAAGGGAAAAGGCAGAGTTTTCCAAGAGACACAATTTAATAAGCCATACTATTTTGATCATGTTCTTCAATCTGTACCTCTTATTTTATCATAAATCAGGATTATTCACAACACACAATTGGCAAATCAAATACTGGGCCATTCAAGTGAAGCTTACATCAAGACTAAAAAAAATGGTTCTCTGTGAGCTCTTTAACATGGCCTAAATAGTACTCCTGGATGCCATAGGATGGCACTTCACATAAGGTTCCTGTGATGTTCTACTCTTCCATCATGATGCAGGACAATGTGGAGTTGACCTTTCAGTTCAAACTCTCTACTGTGTGCCTTTCCTTATAGAAAATCTCCAATGTCTGCAAACAATGAATTACACAGGATGGATTTTCAAGGAAGTTTTTGTCTGTATCTGAGTGAAAAAAAGCCCTCAGTGTATACAAGTATGCCAATTGCAATAATAAAAATTAAAACTTCACTTCTAATTCTCAATTTCCTAGATATGTAATCTTTGTTTGAGTAGATTTCATTACTCCAAGGTAGAGGAGTAAATACATTTGTGCCATTTTCTGTATGAAATTTCTTTTGAATTGTTAAAACCACAGAAGCCACAAAGAACATTTTTTAATTCTTGCTTTTCTTTTCAAAGAATGAATGGCTCTTTCAGTCCTGTAACTCTTCCTGAGGTAGTTTTGATATGCTTGTTTAAAATCAAGTAGAAGTAAAGCAAAACACAATTCTGCTGACCAGTAATAGATACTTATTTATTCTGGAATAACCCCATGCATTATTAAAACCATGCTACTATAATAATTTTAAAACTACACAGACCCACTATTGTAATTATGTTTATCTTTATGTAATATCTTGTTATCAGTACAACCTCCTGCCCTGCCATGAAGTTGCGACTGTGCCTGTTCCCTGAAAATCTAACAAGCACTACTGAGGAAGATATGCACTAACAAAGTTATTCATTTACACTCCAGTCCCCACCTCCCTTGGTGTTTTCCATTATTTCTGTAACACTTTGTTTGCTATTAGGATTACTCAATTTATTTGTTCAGATTGGGAAGTCTCTTCTTGATGGGCTGCTGTGCTCAGTAAACAGCTTCCAACAACAAGCGAGGATTTAGATAATCACTGTGTAATCAGTAGGCACCAGCACATCGGATCTCATCTCCTCAAATCCAGGTGGCTGTCTGACAAATCACAACACTTATCAAACTAAAAGTTAGATGATCAGCTGCAACAGAATCATCCTGCCCTCTTTGTAAGGAGCAGAGGCAAATTCAGCAGTAAATAGCATAGGACTTGCTGGTTTCACACAGGTTCTGCTGCATAGAACAGAGAATGAGAGTCCTAAAACAGGACTAGGAGTAACCAGATCAGAGTACAGAGCAGTCCTGGCTGGCTGTTTCCCCTCCTGCTTTGTGCCTAAAAGGGAATGCTAGACTAATCAAGCAATAACCCAATACCATTCGCCCACAGTTAAACACCTTTCCAACAGCTGCAGCTAGTATCGTTTGGATTTGGCAGGTACATACTTACTTGATACAAATACATCTGTGTGTAAAATAGAAGGTCCAAATTAAATTTTAACAAGAGGCTATAACTGCTTCAAAAGCAGGCAAAATAGTCATATTAAGAAGATAACTCAGAAATCTAAAATAATCTCCTTTTATGGTATTAAATCAGCTTCCAATTTTTTTTTATAGGCTCACATATTTTCCACCACGTAATATATGGCCTTAAGCACTCATATTTTTGAACCCCTACAACACAACCAAGAATTTGTTTTTGAGTTTAGGCAAATACCAATCAACTTTATCGAAAGACAAGAACATTAACGTGAGTCTGGACATCGTGCAATAACTCTGCCATCACTTCTTCTCCTGGCTTCTGAAGCCCAGAGCCTCTCAAAGAGCAGAAATAATAACAAAACTGACCTCTAAGAGAATCTGTGAGCAAAACACCTGTTTACTCAGCTACAAGGTGTTGTGCACACTGGTCAGCAAGCAGATCAGAACAGTGCAGAGGATGCAGGCTCCTTACATGCGATTTACCAGGTTCTCTAATATGAAAATATTCTTGGTATTGAATCACTAGAGAGAAGGTAAAGAGTAGGTAGAAGGAAAACATGTTAGATGAGATTAAAAAAAAGCTTGATTATTGAAAAAGAAAAAAATGGGTACTTAAAGTGATCACTCTACAGTATAGAAAGTGATTTTTAAATTACTTATCTGATTAATGGGAGCTAATCTTTCGAGCAGAAACAAATTCACATAAATATTCTGTAAATTAAATATTCTCTTGTCACTGAAGCTGCTTTCAATTGTTTTTTTTCCTGGAAGAGAGACAGCATATTACATTGATTTCAGCCTCCAGAATGCATTCGGTAATTATGTAGTTCTAATTGTCAGACACTTTTATTTCCATTAATTTCAAAACCAGTCATTGACATAAGTTAGAAAGAAAATCCAATCTCAAATCAGAAAAAAAAAAAAAACAGGTGTCAAATACAGTCATGTTCAGCAATGTACTAAAACATAAGCTGAGGTATACACTTCAGCCCATTCATACTCGGTAGAGCATGTAACCTGTATTTAACCTTACCTCTGACGGAACTTAAACAAGTGCACCTTAGTACGACCTACACCTTTATTCCTACGGCTTTTGAAGGTGTGCATTGTGCCTTACAGATATAGGCAAGAAGAAAGAGTCAAGGACCTCAGCTTATTAACATTTCAAGAATTTATTGCTCAGCTGCTGTTTGTTTTCTCTGACAACCAAATGCTATGCAGGGCACATTTGCCAGCTGCAGTCTGATTAGGCATCACCTTTTCCATAACACTGCTGGGGCAGTTGAGCTGTGGCATACAGAGAGTTTAACCTTTTGTAGATCTCATAATAAACAAATCCAAGTTTCAGGAGAAAATCCGCGATAGAGAGAGCCTGACTACAGCTTGTAAATCAAAGCACTCAGATAAGACGTGAGAGCCAGACCTCTCAGAGCTGATCATGCTGACAGTTGAGCTTTAAATTCTTGCTTTATAAATCACTTCCTTACCAACCAGCTGCAAAATCAGAATTTGAAAGCCAAAGGGGAAAAAAAAGGTGAAGTTTTATTTTGGATTTATTGGTATGATTTGTAAATCTGTTGTAGGACTTACAGATCTGATTTAAGATTTGTTAATCCCGTTAAGGATATGGAAATTTTTTCTCTGACTTACCACATACTGGAATACTTTAGTAAAAAACAAACTAAAAATCACTCTTTAAACGGACAGTGCATAAATCAAGAGTTTGCAGTTAAGATTCGCTGGCAGGCTCTATAAATTGCACAGCACATTCATAACTCAGTTTTTTACAAGAGCAGATTTATAAATCCAACTTGCAGATTGTCAGACAACTATTAGTGGCTCAATTCTAATCTGAGAAACAACAGATGCGCTGGGCTCTGCTCTCAAATACCCCATCCCATCACTGTGCCGCCCACAGTTCCTACAGCTATCCCCTTGTGTGGTGACAGCAGAGGAGGGAGGCACTCTGCCTTGCTTGTGCATCACCCTGTAGCCAAAAAAGAGAGTAGGATAGGAAGGGTTTGGAGAAGAAAATACATGAGCGTGGTGTGGGTTGTGGTGAGCCCTGTTGAGCAGCCAGAGTTAAATTTCCCTCTTGCAATTCTAGCTGGTCCCCAGAGGGGACAAATTGTCATCCTAGCTAATTCCCAGATTGCCAGGCCTTGGGCACAGTAAAAATTTAACTCCACACTCAAGGCAGTCAAAAAGAGCTCATCAGGAGCAAGCCAGTGCAAACTAAGGGGTTTTTTTCCACATTCCCAGAGATGTCTGCCTGCCTATCTCAGATTACAATGAAGAACTTCTGGGAGTAAACCCTGGCCCCATCAGCACTGGAGGCAAATATCCCATTGATTTCACAAGGATAGGATTTCACCCTATAAAAAGGGTGCTGGCCACATTCACAGGAATGCCCATGCTTCCCTGGCCACAACAAGCAGCTGTAAAGCCCTGTCTGTCTCTCTGAGGAGCTACAGCAGTCACATCACCCAGCAAGTAGAGCAGGGATCCTGAAGTGGGGGTTGTACAGCATCCCATTACTGCCTGTAGCCATGGCTGCTCTTCCCTGCCCTTATCGTAAAGCAAGAGCAGAAAGCAGTATCCCTTGGCAATTATAAGATAATTCACACGTGCAACAGGAGTTAATATACATCCTCACAACCAGATTTATGATAGCCATCAAGGCTTATCCAGAAACTGAGGATCATAAAGGTGAAATAATAGCACTATTTAATAGCACTATTTTTTCTGCTAAAATTATTGAGTTTTGCATAGTGAAAACTGTATATGATAAGAAATTGCAAGTCCTAGATCTTATGCAGGAGATAGCTACGCGCACTAATGCCCTATGCATTTTTCTGAATGTCAAGGTTCTTTACAGTGTTTGAAGGAAGAGGAAAGAATATTCTAGAAAGTTTTATATTCTACTGCATTTGAAATTTGGTTCTAAACTTTGATCAATGACTTCCTATTCTCTTTTACTGCAATGATCTTTTCTTTTGAACTGTTTATTCCTTGGATTTCTTAAGAAATAAAATACTAAGGATTCTAGCAAACATGAATTATATAATTACTTCTTTTATCCTTGCTGATATTTTAGTGCCAAGGATCTGATCACTGTAAAACCCAGTAAATACTTATACATATATATGAGCTAAATTTTCAGGGTGCTTATGTTAAACATGCAGGATAAACTGCATATTCAGCTGAATCTAAATACTATTACAAGAGTAACTGAAGCAAACAGTGCAATTAGAAATTGGAAAAATTGCTTCCATAACTTTGCACACAACTGAACACTCAATTCTACATCCAAAATATAATCATAACTTGTGGATGGGGTTGAGGGAAAATGGTTAATATTCTATAATGTGGTAAATCAGCCCCTTACAGCCTATCCATTTAACATGCATGAAAATCAATTATCCTGAAAACAGATTTCCTTTCTTTTTCATTATTTGTTCCAAAAGATATAGCCTCACTGTCCTCTTACGAACATGTGTCTGACAGAGACACAGAGACTTGCAAATGTTTGACCTTTTTCCTTGTATGTTTCTAAAATACAATAAAGACAAGCATGTTTGCAAGGAGAAAGAGGCTGTAGGAAGCCACTGGAAGTGAGTCCTCACATCACTGGCAAGGAATTGTATCTGCAGTTGAAGAAATGCTATAAATAATTGCTTTAACAAAGAGACACTACAATTAAGTAGGAATAGTGTCCTGAGGCAGCTCAGCTGATCGACCGCCATGTTGGAACTTGTTGCTATTTCCCCTGGTTCCTTCTCTGGTCATTTTGGGGAAACACAAGAACAGTTCAACTATTTCTATAAAATGCAAATTTGGTTTAAACTCAGTGATACTGTTGCTGCATTGGAAAAGGCACGTCACAATGTGTCCAGCAGTCCCTATCTTCTGATCATCAGCATGAGAAGACGTTATGGAGCACGTGTCACATCTACTTTCTTGGGTTTTCTCTGAATGGAGAGGCATAGAAAGGATGGCAATACTCCCTGAAGCAGAATGAGTATATGAGATACTACTGGACCTGGGATCTATGGAACTACCCGAGACTGCAGGTAATGTAGTGGTAGGGCTAGGGAGCAGAACACAAGCAAATCACTGAAACTTCCTCAGGAACATAAAGAAAAAATTGCAAAGATCATTTCACAAAATAAAGGTAATAAAGTGGTTTTCTACATCTGCAGTACAAAGAGAGTTTTGGAAAATCATAACATCTGTAGTACGAGGAGAGGAGTTAGAAGCACCTTATTGTGACTACAGTTGCATAACTTCCTGGAGTGATGAATTTCAGCTGTACAGAAGACCAAAAATCTAGCAGTGAGAATCCGTTATTTGAAGTTTAAAATTAAAGAATTTAAGTTTAAATTTAAACTGAATATCTTCTACAAGTTTAAGTATCAAGAGCGCTATCTGATCTATTTGGCTTCAGAAAGAGAAAAGGTTAATGAAGAGTAGAAAGGACAGAGAAGGAAAGAAAAGAGAAACTTCCTAATTTGCCATTTGACAGCAGAGAAGCAGATCGCAAGCCAATAGCATTCTTGTTATTCTACCGTAACAGTATTAGACATAGCAAGGAAAACTACTGTGTAATGAGTTGAAAAATTTCTAAAAGTGTCCTGCCTAAGCTTTTGCATCTTATCAGTCCATTCATTTCTTATTTCAGAATAATGATCTACATTTTTGCCAAAACCTCCACCCATTCAGGAGCAGTATCTACAGAAAAATAATATCCTTTTGGCTTGAACATGTTTGTACATTCATTCTTCTTTGAATTCAATAAAACTCAAAATAAAAAGGAAAAACACTGAGGAAAACACTGTAAAACTCATTTTTACATGCCTTCATCAGCAGTGGTAACAGTAAATATTTTATTGAAGATTTCCAAGGCTATGAAAAGAGGTATAAAGTCTCCTAGTAAAATTTTGGTCAGAAATTTCCCTTTTACTGAAAAATTTCTAAGCTGACAATTGTAGCTTGTCATTTATCCTGTTACATTTTTCCAAAGTTCAGTTCAACAGAAATTATCAGCTGCTGCAATTCCACAGAAGCAAAGGAAAGAACTAGAATTGGCTTCAACATTTGTTTCTGGTGAAGTTCTGAACCTGTTAGTGGGATTGCAATAAGCTCATTTCATGTGTGCTGTTTGAGAGCAAACTCATTGTGTTAATCATCTAATCTATTTGTTTACAATCCTCTTCCTCTGTAACTGCTTGGAGAAATAGAAAAGTTCTCCTGAAAGAGTTTCAGCTTCAAGTACAGATTGTAATTAGAGACTTGACCTTCTTCTGGAAAACACTGGGCTTTACAAGCTGAAACTACTTGAAGGCTTCACCTTTTCACGTGAAGAGCCTCCCTGGTCTTTTGTAGTAAGGATGCCTCACAAGCTGTTCAACAGCAGTCTGAGACTGAGCTAGGTTTACAGCAAAAGCTTGTTGCCAGCCTGCTAGCTGATATCCACCTTTTCCTCCAGGGCAACACTTATTCTGCAGCAAAAGAACCCAAAGGGAGTAGCTTGCTACAGTGTAGGGCACTAAATCCCAAGAAAAAGGCTACAGCCATTCACATATAGGACTGACTTGTTATTGTACTTCCAGAAATCACGCAGGAGCCAAATGCTCCCCTGGATTGCTTCAACTTCATCCTCACCTGTTTTGGGCCAGGAGGGATAGAATATGTGTGCATATTTCAAAAAGAAAAAATGTGGTGTGGGGCAAAGATTTGACACACTGGATCTAGTCAGGGAAATACAAGCTGCTCCAATTGATACTGATGCCCTCAACCACAATTAATGGAGCAGTCTGCAGTGTCCTCAGGTGGGATGCAATCCAAGTTTTACCTTGCATTGTCTCTAGACTCTTCCAAGAGCCCTTCTTCTCAGTCCTGTCTCCATCCTGTCTCAGACCAAGATCAAGGTGTCAGACCACGTGAGGTCTGAACTCTGAACACTTTTCCTCCAGTCTCAATAAGATCCCCATCAAATTCAGAGTTGATTGTTTCATGTGTGCCACAGTATAGAGGTGATGCAAGTAAGCCTAGCACGCTTCATCAGAAACAAAGATGATAGTGCAGGACTAGTCTGGCCAGCTCCTGAAGAACAGTAGTTATCTCAACAGAAAAGGACAGATCGTTTTGGAGTTTGATGTGGCAGTAAGACATCCAAATGTACCTTCATAACATCACCACTGGTCTGGAATAGCCACTCCTACTTTCGTATAAGGTCTGATTTGTCAGAAGTGTCTCCCTTACTCAGTTTCGTTACCGCCTCTTCTTGCAAGTACTTGAATCTCATCCAGGCCACCCATTTGAAGGCTAAGCTATCATCTCCTTTGTGGCTTACTGACTATATGAAGCATCTTTTGAATTATATTCTTCAGAAGAAGTCTGAAGAGGAAAGATTGAGATAGAGATTAAAAATACAGACAGTTGTTGCCTAAGCTTACAGGTCTTTTTGGACAAAAGCACAGAGTCTGCTGTGTTGTGTCTGCACCTTGGGGATGAACAGCACCACTCAGGTCAGGTGGGCACAAGACAGGAATAGTGTCATCTCGTGGTGAAAAAGTGCTGGGATTGTCAGTATATTCTTAACCTTGGGTTAACACTGCTTAACCCTCAGCCTTTCTCCTCAAGGCACAGTTCTTCAGGGTTCATTGTACTGGATTTGTTCACTTATTTATTCTGCTTAGAATTTCCTGTTGGGCTTCTCTACAGTGATATTTACTAGCCAAGGAGGACCACTGACTTCTTCTGCTTAAGATATTTCTAATGTTCTATATAATTGGTGTCCCATTGGCTACTCAAGGCCTGACAGAGCATTTCAAGGCAAAACTCAAAAGCCAAGGTTATCATCAAGCAAGCCCAGGGAAGCTGTGACTGAAGTACAGACACTGGTAGAATGAGACGTGGCCCAAGAAAGTGAAGTCTGAATTTTTATATGGCTATCAAAGCTCTTACTATCTATTCTGTATCCCATTTTAAAATAAATGTTCTGTCTTAAAAAAAATTTGAGAGTATATCATCTAATTCAACGGCTACCCATATCACAGTAATGCTATTGCTATCCCAATTCTGATGTCTAGAAAGATCTTCAAAGCAAGAAGAGGAAAGCAGAAGTATCTCCACACTTAAACCACTGGGCAAGGGACATTCTAAGTAGTTAAATGTAAGTTTCCCTTGCTCTTCCCAGGGAGCCAGAGAAGTTATACCTGATGAAGCACGACCAAATTTCAAAGGCTTTGTGTGTTACCTTATCAAATGAGCCGATCTAGTCAATGATGGGAATGTTTTCACTGCTTGAAAGTCATAACTATTAAATTACTTCTCAGTGAAAAGATTGAATCTTGACATATTTAAGACTTAGCACTTAACTTTTAGAATTTTTTGTTGTGTTCAGGTGAGCTAAAAGCACAAAGGTAATTGTAACAGAATTATTTCTCAAGTCTTCACAATTTCACTGAGACTACTTGAGCCCCAGTAAGTGATATGGCTTTCCCTTTAAACATAAAAGTTGAAAAGATTTTACAAGTTTAACTTTATTAAAACTGGGGAGAAAAAAAAAGCTTTAACCATTAGAGAAATTAAAATGATAAATGAATCAATCTTTTCTAGCAAACAGTACTAATTAGGTCATACCTCATTTCTTTATTAGCGAAATACTTTGGTGTTTAATCATCATTACATAATAATTTGTCTTCTCCAATCTCTATAGACAATGCAGACTTGGGCAGTGTACTTTCAAATGGTTCCACACGAGAGAAACCCCACAATCAGCTGTCTGAATCAACCAAAGGATTCTGCCTTTATAACATATTTTTGTTGTACATTCTGTGTTCATTTGATAACAAGAGTAGAGAAATGCAGATAAAACTTCCAGAGGGATGCTAAGGGAAAAGTTACAGAAATGAAACATCTCTAAATGAAGTCTGAAATCTTTAGTAAGACACAAGGTGAAGCACAGCATATGGCATAGTATCATTTTGGAGAACATCCAGTCATCCACCATTGTTTGAGGACAGATGTACTGTCCACCAGATGAACAATGTGTTTGCTTTAGCACAGATGAGTATTCAAATGTTCCTTTATTGAAATAAGCCTCTAAAATCCAAAAAGAATGGGAAAGATAACGAATGAATTCTAAGAGGAATAAACAATATCAGGTTTTCTGAGACTATCATTTCACACCATGACAGAGATTTCCTTAAGTCCCTTTTTCTCTTAAAGGAGCTAGAAACATTCCTATTGGCTAATAAGAAGTAAATCAGCAGCCACATATGAAGTCAGCAATGATAAAATCAGTAAGACTTACTCTAAGGGGAAATTTTGTTTTCCAAGTCTTCAAAAATCATTTTATGTCATAATGGTCACTGCAAGGAGATGGTGACTGTCAAAGTTTCCTTAGTGAGAACAGATCAGTTCACACTTCAGCACACGACAGCTGAAACCTCTTTATCAACCACAAGCTCACCTTCTCACTCTTCTCTCAGGAGTGCTAGACCCTGTTACTTTTAATAATGAAAAAGCAAAGCAAGTAAAAAGTGTTGTTTCCAAAAATCTTAAGATACCTTTGTTAGAATAAAACCAGCTTCATGGTGGAGAAGTGGAAGAATGACTTCTCCCTGTGCATTGTAGTGTTTGTAAAACAAGTTTTCTTCCAAAACATAGAGAGAAATAGCCAAGGTTAACTCAAAGGTTAAGCAACAACACAAAACAAAATTTTAGAAGTGAAAATGTTTTATCTGGGCTCTTTCCTAACCTCTGAGGGTCTCCACTGAGAAACAGCCAAACAAAACTCAATGCAAGTGGTTTCAGCAGAATGTGAATGCATCCTCCAAAACTTCTACTCTTCGTTATTTAACACACTTACTTTTTTGACAAAGTTGATGCAAAGCATTCAGCTCAGCCCCTAAGCCTCCTCCTTCTCACACGGATAAAACTACAAACCCATCTTAGCTGGCCCCCCTCAAGCTCTGTAAACTCCCAGTGTCCTCAACATCAGCACTGTAGGGCAAGTTCTACTTCAGGAAAATATGCAGCAAAACTCATTTACCCGGGCCAAGTTCTGAGCAAACTTCATAATTTCTAGCTCACTGCAGCTTTTTTCTTTTTTTTTTTTTTTTTTTTTTTTATCTCTTCAGATACCCTTAACCAGGTATCTGAAAAAGAGGCTTAAGGAAATTTCTGTCATAGTGTGAAATTATAGTCTCGGAGAACCAAAGAATATGGTGTATCTTATGTGAGAATAGGCCCTCATCACATTAAGGTAAGACAGGAAGCAGTGTGTGCCTGCCAAAAGCAGTGGCTCTTCATCCTTCCTGCACACACAGTCCTACTTCCTCAATTTCAGCAACCGTAGTGGTTCTCTATGACTTCTTTTTGTTCATGTTTCTCATGTGTGTGTTTATGTGCGTGTGTGTGCTTTTGCTAAGCTTTGACAATGTAATGGGCAGAACCAGGGAACAAGATGGGATGGAGTGGGGAATGGATGAGCAGAGTACCCCCTTTCACAGCTTCAGTCTGCTTGAGGAGCACAGTTGCCTTGTCAAATAGCATCCTTGAATGACACATTCTTTCAGCTTCATTAGTTCATAAGGTCCCATTTCACAAAGTATCAATGACTATTCAGTAGTCAAAAAAACTATGAACTAAAATGAAGGTCCCATAATTTCTGTAGAAAAGAAACACCAGAAAAGATTGGCAATACTAAATACGAAGTTGTCAACAGTCGCTGAAAAGGATAATATAATATAAAGGAAGCAAACTTCAGAAGTCCTCCTTCTGCAGGATGATTTTTCACAAAGTTACTGGTTTACTGTTCCCTTCACTGCTGGCTGCATAAACACAAGCCTTTTGAACTCATCCTGTTCACTGAACAATCAAGTTAAGGGGAGAAGGCAAACAGCCTTCACAACGGAGTGTTGACTTCATTTATCACACACAACCGTATCATTATCCATGGGAAGGATTACTCCATGTCTATGCTATGTGGATAAGGAGGATGTGTTCTATAATACCTTTTCTGACAGAAAATGTCTGTACCAGCAGAATCTATTTCTCATGTACTGAATGAAAATAAAAACTAAACCAAAAATACACAGGACTCAGTGGAGAATCAGGTATTTGTATGGACCAGTACATCTTGCCCTAAATTAAATGTTGAAAACTAGTCTTGTCTTAAAACTGTCTATTTCTCTCCATTAGGATGAAGTGAAATTCGACTTACTATCTCAAGCGTAGTGGTTTATTCCACAGACATCTTGATCACATAAGGTGCAATAGTTGTCCAGGCTTGTGACATTACGGTGTTGCAAACATGACGTGACTCAATTTGGACTCCCATGAGCAGAGTTTCTTCTACCTTTCTTATCTCTAGATTTCCTAGTACTTCTCACCTGTATCCTTCAGTGTCTCCTTCATCACAGTTCCATCCAGTACATGCATTCCTCTCTCACTTCTCTTCTAGGGATGCCTCCTTTAGTATCCTCCTTCATCATCCTTTAATTATTGGGTTTCAGTGTATTAAGGCATACTGGGGAGATTTTAGTGGGCCAGGGGGCAAGGAGATGTGTGAGACAGAAGTGCTGCAGAGCATTCTGAACTAAAAATCATAAAACAGTGATTGTAGGGACTGAACTCAGTGACAAAGGCAGTACATTCTGTATAAAATCTTGACCCTGGTACTGTAGAATACATTTTAAAGAATTTGCTCTCCTGACTGATTTATAAAATAGTGTTTGCTCCACAGTACCAGGCTGTTGGTTGTTTCACGGTGATTTAGATGAACTATCCTAAGAGTTTGTGTGCATTTTGAAAGACAAATAACAGAGTCTTGTGTGAACCTGTTTCCAATAATCTTTGAAATTTATGGAGTGACGATGAAAGAACTAGCAATATTACAGCCCTCTTCTTTCTCATAACCTAGGAAAATTCAATTCCAAAGGAAGTATGTTTAAGAATGTATGTTTTTCTAATTCCTGTTAATTATTTGTTCAGATAGGGAAAAAAAAAAAGAGAGAGAGAGAGAATGAAAAAAAAACATTCATACTTGTCCTGATTTCTTCATTCCAACAATATTAGTCTTATAATCTCGTTTTTTTTTTATTATTATTATTCTTTTAAAACTAGTTATGCTAACAGTTCTAAATTTGAACAAAGAACGTGAACAATAGAGAGATCAGATGACAGAAAAAAATGAACTACTTCTCTCCAAGAAGCTTTTTTCAAACAAGGTGTACTGCTGGGGGAAAGCCATGAACATTCAATTTCACCATTGTCTTCTCTAGAGTCAGAATTTAACTCCACACATTTTCCACAGCTTTTCCCTCTTAAATGCATCTAATAGCTGTTCAAGACAGGATGAAAGTGTCTAGGCTTATACTATTCTATTTAAAATCTTTTAATTCTCCATGCCTAGTCTCTGAATAACTGCTGCAATTTCAGATCAATTCCATGGTGAGTAGTAAAGAATCTGAAATCAGCAGATGAAGGAGTATCTGACTGGAAAAATCTCATTCCTAGCAGTCTCAGACAACTACATGTAAGTAATACAGGCCTATGTTAAATATTTTCTTAGCTTTCAATTTGCTGGACTAAAAAAGGCAAATTTTCTTTGTTTACTCTTCACATCCCCATCCATCTTCTTACCCTTTCTCTGCACCTTTTCTGGTGTCAGTTACCTTTCTCAAACAGAGGCTGATTTACAATAATAGTGAAGGTATTTCTCATCCAGTCACCTCCACTCTCTTCCTTCCATTAATGGTTCCTTAGCTGACGCTTCCTAGAATTGAATTTTTTTGTTATTTGTATCATTGTTTAATGAAGCAAAAAAAAAAGCTCTTTTCTCTTGTCTGCTGTACTGGTAAGATCCTATATCACAGCAGAAAATCTTCATGAGACCCTTGTACTTATTTTAAACTCCGTCCCATTTCTATTATCTCAGTTCTCAAGGTCATGCAGTTTTTGCCACTGTCATATTATGATCCTGTTCTGCATTAAGAATACTTCCCCAACTCACTCATTAACAAAAAGATTGTAAGAGTTGCATTCAGATACCTTCTCCAGAAGAATGCTCTCCCTCAAGTAACCTCCCTCCCTCTAGCCTATAACACAAATATGGCTTCCTCCCTTTCTAATCAGTTATTTTCCTATTTTATTTATTATTATTACTTTTTACCATCCTTATTCTCAAGTTTAACTAACAGGAACTTCAGATAGTATGATACAGTCATTCTATGTCAGATATCCTGCATTCCTTTTGCCTGGGAAGTAATTCATTATACTAAACAAAATGTACAAGGGAAGGATTACAAGTTTCTGTATTAATAAGATTTTGACACATTTTACCTGGTTTCTGATGATCTTCAATGTCTTTAATTATTGTCTCATTTAAAACACGTTCTAAACTTTATGCAGTATTCAGCTAACAGACATAGGCTGCTCAGGTTACTTTTCCCCATAAACAGACACTACATTCACTGCATAATGATTTCAAAATGAAGAAGCCATTAAAAAATTTGTTACTGGTTCTGTGATTCTGAGGATTGGTCTTTCCACAATAACAGGAGAATATTAAGCTGAAGCTTGGGCCATTCTATTAGATTTTTATCTTAATGCCCTCATTATGTCTGGTGAGTTTTTTCTAATATCTTGCAAAGTTCACTTCAGCTATGACTTCTGGAAATTCATGCTTTGCATCTGTGTTTTCTGAGCTCCCACATCTCTTTCTTTGCACACTATTTCTTTTTGATCATCCAGAGCACATATTGCCTGAGAAGTCAGAGAACTGGGTTTGTTCACTCTTAAGAAGAGAAGGCAAAGGGCAGGAATCTTACTGCTGTCTTCAGTTACCTAGTGGGAGAGTAGCTCAGAGGCGTTGTTGGATCTCCCTCCTTGGAAATATTAAAAAACTCAATTGCACAAGGCCCTGAGCAACCTGCTCCAGCTAATTGTTCATTGAGGACTGGATATGTTGACCTCCAAGAAATCCTTTTCAACGTATATAATACTATAAACACCTTACATTGATACACCTCTACATTTCCAACATTTTCTCCACCTCTTTTCCTTGGGATTGAAATTCTAAACTCATTTTCCTTGTTTTTCTTAATTCTGAGTTTTCTCCATAGACAAGAGTCTTAGTGTCTTATCTATCTCCATAGATAAGTGCTTGTGTCTTATTGTGCTGTTATCCCTAACCAATACTCCTTCATTTAAGGCTTTTCTCCCGTCCAGATTGAAAACTTGGCTTTGTCCTTTCATTCAGACTCAAAATCAGCAGTACCTTCCTATTTAAAGTAATCTTTTATACTCTTTTCTTGAATAAATTTTCTTCATGCAAAATCAAGCTTAAAATAGCGTCAGCATTCATTGATTCTCTGACTTTTGGAATTTGGAAAAAATAAGGCAGACCACTCAACAGAAATAAGTTTGTGCTGGATTTCTTCACAGTTCTTGTTCTCTATTTTTTCCTGGAGAAGTTAATGTTTTGTTAAATAAATATATTTCCAGTGGTACTTAGGTTTCTAAAATCAATACTGAATACATAGCTATCATCACACTTGTAGTATATTGCTAATATTATACTTTCCATCATCTTTCTCCAAAATAGTTTTAACTCAGGGATCCTTTTGTTCACTGCCTTTGGAGCATTTTTTATTTTGTACTGGTTTTTTTTTGTTTTGTTTTGTTTTGTTTTGTTTTTTCCCCATTTACAGTTTATTACATGGATAAATACTGAAAGTAATTCATTTCATTCTTATCCAATCATTTAAACCTTTCCAGTCATGTCCACTGCCCTACACCTTGTGACATACAACTTCATTCTATATAGTTCTAATACCCATATTCTTTGGCCCACACTCCCTATACAGCTGTTTTTGTTATTCTTTTATGGCCAGCATCAACCCAAAGCTTAAGTACTAACATTTCATTTTATTTTCTCACTACTTTATAGCAGTTCATCCATATAATGAACTTGTAATAAATTACTGCAATAACAATACTTTTGTATAAAGTTTAGGCAAGTTTCTCAGAGTCCAATTCTCCTGTCATTTTATACTTTCAAAATTTTTTCTATCATTTTTGAAGATAAGAATCTAAGTACCCCAGCTGATCAGCTGAAGTTCAACTCGGTAAAGTACAAGGACCACTCAAAAACTAATGCCTCCTATTCTATTATGTTGGCCACAACATCGGAGGCAGATGATGGTGGTACGGCAGTAGAGGTTGAATCTTCCCATCAGTATTCCATTATATTTTGTTGCCATTTGACAAATGGTAGGAGAGGGGCAGTGTGACAAATTTGGCATCTGACATGGAAGTACGGGTGGAGCTAAGTTACAGCACTGAATTACTCCATGCAGAAAAAAAATTGCACCCCTTGACATTTATTGATGTTCACTGAACATTTATGGAGACCAAACAGTGGCTGTGAGCACAGAGAAGTGATGGACTGTGCATTTCAGCAGTGGCAAAGGCAACAGTGGGTCATCTCCACTGGTACAGATTTTGACAAGCACAATGAAAATGCATAGCTAATGAAGGTGACTATGTAGCAAAATAGTTTCATAGCCGAGAATTTGCTCTATCACATAGCATTACTGTACACTTTGTGTCTACCGTAGCTTCCACGGGAATAAATTTGAGGTATTATTCTTGGAGAACTCAGCATTTTTCTGTGAATGCCTTCATGTAACTGAATTTAAAATACCCTTCTAAATCACACAGCTTTAATTCTTGATTTGATGTTTGCTACTTTGTCATTCTTCGAGCTCCTTCCAGGGAAATGAAATTTTTCACTGAATGTCACCTTGTTTTCTTTTTTTATTACTGTTTTGATCCATTCCAGCCTGCATCTGAGTATACTGCTTGATCAAAAATTGTGAACTTTTGATCATTTCATTTTGCCCTAATGCTGTGTGGAGCCAGTTGAGCACAGTATGGATATCTTAAGCCAAATTTTTTGAAGAACCTGAAATCTGAGCATAGATCGTGTTTGAAAACTACCCAGAAGGTGAATAAATTAGGATAGTGAATATAATTTCAAAAATTTGTCTCTTATTATAATGTCTAGAGAGGAGCTGGTTTATTTTGAAAATCTGCTTTTTTTATGGTGACTGCTGAACGTTGTAAAACTTGAAAATCCTCATATAATCACTAGCATTTGTCTGTAGTGATAAAAATAAACCTCTCTATTATGCTCATTTCTCTATGGCTTTATATCTTTCCAGCAAGCCAACTCTTCAGTAAAGTCTCACATTATTTAGCAATGCAGATTCTGAGGCATTCCCATCCTGTTCAAACAACTAACAGACATAGTAAGTGGATACATCTGTAGTTTTAACAAAAACTTCTGGATTCCCATGAATGTTTCTGAAGTGTAAATAGCAAAATCGTGTGCAAGAGTCAACAAATCATAACCAGCTTTACATTCATAAAAATGTATATAAGAACGAAAAACTTACACACTGACTTATTAATTAGCTTCAGTCTATCAATATTCATTGCCAGTGACATCTCCAACAAGGGACCCACTTAAATCAAACAGCCTTCTATCAAATGCTTCTGCAGAACCCCTAGTGTTAGCAGCCAATGTATTCAGGTTTCACTAGAACAGAGGCAGAGTGAAAATGACGTGGAAGTTCTTCACCACGAATGAGTCTCACAAGAGTGCTGAGATGGTCTGAAAGCTTCCTACAACTAAAAATATGGTTTTCTTTCTCATTTTCCCCACTCCCAGCTGTGTGTATTTAGCACTTCCTTTGTGCTTGCTCCAGCAATTTGATGACTCAGTTCATCAAAAGCAAGCAAAAAAGCAAGATAATTTTCTGCCCATTGAATAAGCCAAAATGTCTCATCAAGGGGTCAGATTAACCTCAGTGCAAACTTCAGCAGAAGAAAACAGATAAGAACGCAGAGACAAAGTGCAATGGGAAAGAGGGGCACAGGATCTATCAGTGCTGACAGATTAGCACAACCATCTTCTGAAGCCCAAACTTCTTGCCATCCATATCCCAAAATTAAAAATGAGATTAATAAAAGAAGCACCTTCAGATCTGATCCACTTCATTCTAAAGATACCACACTGCTAAGCTCGGATACCTCAAGAATATGATTGTCCGACTTCAGCCAAAACTCCTTTGTCTAATCAGTAACGGACGTACTGTTAATCCTTATATCTCTCACTTTCAGATATGATAGTCAGATGTAAGTACTAACAATAACTTTATTTTAGTTGAAAGTGATATTGTGCAATGTCTGTGAAAAATCTGAAAAATTCCATTACAAAAGATCCTTAGCTGCTAAGATCATTAAATGTATTTGAAATGATTGTCTAATATAGTCTTACCTGTGTATAGATTTCATCAGTTACAAAGATACAGGAGAATACTGAGCAATAGAGATATTTGTAAACTAACATCGTCTTTGAAATGCGTTCCCCTCACAAAAAGGAAATCTTACTTTAGTGAGTAGCTTGAAGAAACAGGATTACCAGAACACATCCTTTAATCCTTACTGCAACATCTGATACACAAAACAGAGAAGCTGGTCCCTGTTTTATCTGTTTGTCCACAGCTTACCGACTGCTGTGTTTAATGCTCTGTTTATTAAGAAGCCGGAGGGGAAAGCTGTCAATGGGATTTGTGTGAGGTGGTGCTTGCTGGGTTGAACAAAACTCTCTGGCAGGAGTAGGAGACTGCCCCAAGCACATTCAGCTGGGACAGCCTAGACCTCAGGGAGTCAGAAATAGAGAACCCAAGGAGCAGAAGGCAGGCACACAGTGGTGGCAGACTAAAGGCCAGGCTTTTCGTACAGAGCTTGCTGTGAAAAGAGAAGGCACAAGTGAGAGCAGAGCTGGAGGAAAGGATCTGTCCTTCAAGGAGCAACTGTTAAAAGGAAAAAAATATTTCGAAAGCTTTTCACTTTTGTTCTTCTGTAACAGCTTCGAATTATCTCTGTTTCAAAGGTGATGTGTTTGAAGCTATGTTGCAGTAAACTGAAGCTTTTACACATTAGTCCACTTTTGTGCTCAGTAGAGAAGACAGATTCAAGCAGTCCCACCTCAGTTCTTTACCTTGCTGCATTCTGACAGAGAACAGCAGGCCGTGTCCATCACTAACCATACCCCATGCCCGGGTTCAATCCTGACAGTCTGCCCTTCCATTTGCATTTCAGTCTTTGCTGTGTTGTAACATGATGGCATGTGGTCAGCTTTCTTCAGCACGGGAACCATCAGGACCAACTTTGCCCTCATAACCTGGAAGCAGCTCTATCTTTTTCCTTCTTTCTGCCGGCAAAATGCAGGAACTTCTGCACCAGATAGTCAGATATGTCGCTCCAATCTGGAGGAAAGATATAGCATTTACTTCTTCATTAAACACTGTGGGATTTTTTTGTTAATAAAGAATGCTAAAATATTGATTCACTTCAAAGAAGATTGCAACAGGAACATTCTAAAACTAATTGAAAATAATGTCAGAAGAGTAAAAACTTTTTCACAAAGAAGTTTTCTGTTCACTTGAGAGCAAAATATGACACACTGAGGAGGAAAGTAGTATTGATCTTGGAGAAAGACAAATGTCCCATTCAGCAAAAATCTGCTGTAGCTATATGCTTTCTACAAAGAAATTTATTCATTGAGCTACTCTGTAGTCCGTTATAGCTAATAATTAAAAATCTAAAATCTTATTTTCATTCTGTAAGATATATAACCAACAATGAAGATAGATGAGACAAAACTAGAAAGGTTTGTTAGATTATTTAAGTTGGAGAAGTTGCTACATCAATATATTGCACTCTAAAAAGGGCATGCATCATTACAAAAGAAAGCTCCATAATTAATATGTTTTCATACAAACTACCTTATTTCCCCTGAGACCACCAACCAAACTCCTTTAAAAATCGATTAGTTCCAGCTCTTAGCCAAGTACTACTTTAGATAGGAGCAGTACATTTATTACCTGAATTTAAATTATAGCACTTTACATTTAATTGCTGACTAAAATGTCATATTTACTTGCTATCATATACATTTCAGTGACAGAACTGACCACTAAGCGTTTCTGGACAAGATCAGAAAAATGTATTATATTCTTCATTAAAAAAAACCACTTAGCATTCAGAATATCTACATTGTTGTCATGGATAATAAATGTGATTGGGCTTGTATACATTTCACTGTATTAACCAGTACAATAACTCGATAGAACTGAACTAATGTTGTACATTGCGACTCAGAAATACCTCACTATGAGGTAAAAGATTTCCAGAAAAATGTATGAGGTCTGGAGGGAAGAACTTTGTTCTCTCAAGGACAAATTCACCTTCTTAAAGTGTTAGCACAAGGGAAAAATACTGGAACTGAGGAATTTTAACAGAAAAGGTTTAATCACAGGTCATGCGCTATTAAGGGTTAGCAATACAGCTGTTCCACTAATGTTAAAATATAGGTCTTGAGCTCTGACTGTGTTTATTAAGGAAAAAGACCAAAATTACTTGTAGCAGAATATGGTTCAGCTCTTGAGGCATTATGGCTGACTGAAGCTGAGGGAATTGTGTATTATCCCTGCAGGAGGCTGCTTTTTGACCTACACAATAAGAACATAACTGCTTATACTCATCAGTTGCATTGTGAACAAGGAATAAAAATATGAGGGTGCTGTTTATCTTGCTCCACAGCTGCTGCTCTGTACAGTCCTTCTTGTATTCCCACATAAGGGCTACTCCAAAAGTAATGCCTCCTATTTTACTATATTGGCTCACTACCTCAGAGGCAGATGTTGGTGGCATGGCAGCAAAAGCTCATTTTCCCATCAGTATTGTTACGTTTTGTTACCATGTGACAGACACCAGCAGAGAGTCAGTGTGATAAAATGGCATCTGACATGGAAGTGTGGATGAAGCAAAGGTGTGGTACTGAATTCCTCCTTGCAGAAAAAAATCGCACCCCTTGACATTCACTGATTCTTGCTGAACATTTATGGAGATCAAGCAGTGGATGTGAGCACAGGGAGGCAGTGGGTGGTGCATTTCAGCAGTAGTGCCAGCAATACGAAAGACAAGCCACATTCTGAATGGTCATACACAACTGTCACACCATGAAATGAAGAATGTCTTGATCAACTCATTCGTGCAAATCAGCGGATTACAAACAAAGAACTTTATAAGGAGCTGAATATCAGCTTCAATGCACTGGAAACAGTAGTGGCAACATTGGAATATTGCAAAGTTTTTGCCAGGTGAGTCCCATAACTAACTAAGGAACAGAAAGAGCAATGTATACAGGTTTTTTCAGAACTATTGGGCCAATACAAGGCTGAAGGTGACACTTTCCTTGTCTGTATCGTTACAATTAAAGAGATGTGGTGTTACAACTATGAGCTGGAGTCAAAATGGTAGTGTATGAAGTAGAGACACAGATTCTCCATTCAAGAAAAAGTTCACAATGCAGCCCTAAGTGGGTAAAGTGATGTTCACTGCCTTTTGGGATAGGATAAGGGAGATCCTTCTGGATTTTCTGAAACCCAGACAAGCCATCATCTGTGACCACTACAGTGCAATGCTGACTAAGCCGAAAATTTGAACTTTCAGAGTTAGGACAGAGAGAAGACAACCTTTCTTTTGCAATACAATAACACCACACCCTATATCAGTTTGAAGACCATGGGGCACACTGCCAGTCTTGGACATGAAGTGGAGATCTCAGTCTTGGTGAACTATTAAATTCATTAAGGATTTGCTTAGTGTAGAAGAAAGAGATAGAGAAGGTTTGACACATTTCTAAACTTAGGCTCTGCAAACTAGTCAGCACAGCTTCTCTAGATGCAAGGGAAAGCCTGTGGTCACCTGCAGAGGATAATTTCTCCTAATTATCTTAGATTCCTCTGTTAGGACAAAATGAGTCCTAAAAGTTATTTCGAGGACTGTTTTTCTGTCTGTTGACAACAGATGGAGAGTAAGTAACAAGAAAATACGGCTTGCCTTTAGATAACATTAAAAAAAAAAAAACCATCTTGTTTTTATTTTTGCATTATTCCAAAGGGTCTTGCAAAGGACTAGGCTGTTTACATATCCAAATTCTCCAGCCTTAAAATATAGTGCTAAAAAATTACAGGAAGCTACCTGAGAACTTCACTGCCAAAATGCAATGTAGATAAGGTACAAACAGCTGGTGATAATGGGGATATGCTGTCATGGTGATTGGCCAAGTCAACAAGTATGGACAGTGTACTATCAGCACACATTAATTAGTGAGAAAAGGAGTCAAAACTGAAGGGAGAAAATCAAGTAACAGACATACCTAATGCTTCATTAAACTCAGCTTCTCACATTAGCTTACTTACAGACGATATCTCCAGGAAAGTCAGTAGCATCACAAAGGAGCAAAGTGGCTAGGGACTTCGAGCCAGCTGATAGATTATTGAAGGAGAGATTATTGAAAGAGGGTTGGATTTAGAAGAGCATACACAAAGTAGCAACATGGTTAAGAGTTTGAAGAAAAGGATGAAGTGTGAAAATACTTTTATAGGGATATAAAACAATACTTGTAAAGCTTCTTATCCTTTTTTAAAAAAATCAAGTGTTTCTATCCACAGGTAGCAGCTCCTATGCTGTATGAAGCTGTAATGCAGCCATTTCTGATGCAAAACTTTCAAACTGCCTTACAAGATATGACAGTTGGCAATGGTAATTCACTAATTGAAATTCCAGAATAACATAAGCTATAGTAAACTGTAAAAGCAGAATTTCACTCTTGCAACCATTTATCCAATCAGAGGATCTTTTATTCTGGTTCGTCTTAAAGAATCAGACATAAATTGTAACCATCAGTGTAAAAGCTGAGCAACATTTGTACATCCATTACCTGAATGCAACAGTCATACAGTGAAAGTAATGCATCATAAATACTGTGTCCTGCAGCGCATGGGCTCAAACCATTATCACCAAATCTTAGCTTTGTCCTATAAACAGTACAAGGAAGGTGCTGGCTTGATCTCCAGATGAATAGCTGAGGTCCTAGTTCAGAGCTTGTTGCATTCACCACACACTTTTCTGTTTCTAGGAGAAGGAAGGTCAGGAACGTAAACTTCTCACTTGAGTGTCAAACAGAGGAAGAGGCAAAAAGAGCCTGGAAACTCAAGATACTGCCTCACCTCTTCTTCTTATGTGAGAATGTGTCCTCTGTTCCTTTTTCTTGTTTTGTTTTGTTTTGTTTTGTTTTGTTTTGTTTTCCCTTGCAGGTCTTGGAGAGGAGTGCAAGGCACAATACTAGAATTACAGCAGCATACATACATATACACACACACACAAATACACAAGGGGCAGAGGGAGTTGAATAATTAAAAGCAAGTCCAAAACATAATAAGTACACTTCAGAAGAAGTATTTACATTTGGGTTTAGTCTCAAGTTATGAGGCCCTGACTCACAATTTTTGAACCTTTAGTACTGGCAGCACAGCTCTTTGTGCTGTAATTGTAGCACTCTCAATTAGACTGGGAGACTGCTCCAAGATTCTTGAGACACCTTTAGTAACACATAGACACCCTCAGGGCAGTCATATACATTTATGGAAACAGTGATTTAAATAAGAGCTATAAACAGAACAAGGGGGTCTGGTGACATCACCAAGAAGAATTATTTTTGACAGCACCAGATACAAAATTATTTTTAAAGAGAGTTGTCTTTCTACTACATCAAAAAACATTGATATGCTTTAAAATAACAATTGAGAAGAAAAATCTTCATTCACTCACTAGCTATGACATATTTTCTGAGCAGGAGGTTTTAAGGAAGTTTTGCTAAACCATGAGTAATTCTGCACATCCTTGTTGCACCAGTAGGAAGCTTTTTAATGCAGCCCTAGCACTGTAGGTTTTGATTCACTTGCTTAATGCAGCAAGCTATCACTTCTCATGGGGAGATTTTAAGTACATTCCTACTTGCTCTTGATGTTTTCCACTTCCTTCCTTCCTTCCTTCCTTCCTTCCTTCCTTCCTTCCTTCCTTCCTTCCTTCCTTCCTTCCTTCCTTCCTTCCTTCCTTCCTTCCTTCCTTCCTTCCTTCCTTCTTTCTTGTTGTTTTGTTTTGTTTTGTTTTGTTTTTTGTTAGCCAGCTCTGATTTGGTTTTAGCAGGCATGAAACAAAGATTGTACTGCCTTGCCAAATTTTCTCCTACCAAATTATTGTATTACAGAAGGCAGTCCCTATTTCAGTAGACCCTAGTTGTTTTGCTTGACCTCCAGCAGGTGCCCAATTAAGTCGGAACAATTTATGTGATATTCCTTTTCCACTGATAGTTCTAGAATTAAACTGATGAGATCTCTAGAGAAGAATCATCAGTGTTGCACCTTTCGCCTTTAATTACACTGGTTGAAGATGAATGAACATACCAGGAGGATCCCAGCTGGGAAGTAGTACACTTATTAGATAGTTGATAATTTAATATACACTCTGAATTCTGATTATTTCCTTTAAATATCTTAAGAGCTTTCAACATATCTTATGACAAAAAAATCTTAGCAATTATTTAGCTGGACACTGACTGTATTATTTTCCTTTAAAAAAAAATTTTTGCACAGATGTAGCCAAAGAGCTGTGACAGGCATTAGAGAAGAAAGACTTTTCAACAAGGTGAGTGAAGAGGTTCTGGTTAATGTATCCAATCTGTGTTTTCCACCAAATGCATATAAATAAGAGAGCACGTACAGCAAAATAAAAGATCTATAGAGGAAACTCACTGAGTCACACCATAAAGACCTTTACCCACCCTGTTACAGCACTATAGCTCTAGCTCCTACTTATCTGTTTTAATTCCAAGAATGTTTGATTGGAAATTCTACAGGAATTCACATTCAGGGGGTGTCAAAAAAGTGCCCTTCTAGATAGAGCCTGTAATGTAGACACTTAAAGTTATGTCTCAGTAACTAGAAGTCTACGTGTGAGTTTCTTGTCTGGATTCTTTACAGTCTGAGAGAAGAGTTGAGAGAAATAGTAATTGGTATAATTTCTTGCATCTTCCGAAAGAGACCTAAAAGAGGACAGATAATACTTCAGAACTGACATCTTCAGGAGTCAGCACAGATATTGTTGCATTATTTCAGTATCACACACAAAATATGTAAGCCTTGTCCAAAACCAGTGGATGTTAAGTAATAGTACTAGATTTTTTCACGTCTTAAGCAAGATAGGAATATGCTGACCTGTTTTATGCAAGTAAACTCACCAACATACGAAAGGTGTGTTTTTTCATTTCTCTAGGGCTTCCTCTGGAAGGGAGAAGCTGAATTTCATAGCCTGGTTCCTGTGCTCCTTCCTCCTAGACGCCAGTGCAGCCAAACTGAACTACTGAAGAAATCATATCCTCTGCATCAGGAACTAAAATTCAGCCTTTCTGTTCATACACTTATTTCTTAGGTAGATGTCGCTCAGAACAGAGATTATTTAATACACTTGTATGGGAAGCTTGACTAATCCTTCAGCTGGCCATGCTTTTATCCTCTACTTTCATGTTCTTATTGATTTTCTTTTTCTCCATTGTCCAGAAATGAACTGAGTGATTCACAAAAACAGGCATACTACTTGATGACTACGTCATACAAAAGGACTCAAGTTCACCCCTTGAAAACTGAAAAGAAAGTTGTGGATGACAACACTAAGGTCTCACAACTATTTTCATTGGTTGCGTAACCCTATAAACACTGAATTCACCCATAATGTTATTTTACTTCTGTAGCACACAGATTATCAACCTCTGTACAAACTGAGGACAGCAGTCTATTAGTAAAGGAAACAGACTACTATTTCAGAAAACAAGAACTCTTTCTATGTCTGTAAATCAGAGAGTATCATAACATTTCAGAGAAATTTTGTGTTGCTTGCTTCAGTTAAGTTGTAAAGAACTTGTAGTCCTTCTGCTTCAAACTGTATATTGTTTATTGTTCAGTGTTATCAGTGATAATAATCATTGTTACTTTGAGAAGCATAAAATAAAACCCTGTACAAAAGCACAGCAAGTTTTACGGAAGCATGCACACAGAGTCACATGTACCTTACTTCCTTTTTTGGTACTTCTATACAAAAATAGTCTATTCTGCTATTTTATCTTCACCCTGTTATCAATTAGAAATGTTTTACAGCTCAAGTACAAGATCAGTCAACCGAGGGACTTGGTAAATATGTTATTTATACAGTTATTTGTTAAAATGAGCTTCACTGCGTTACAGAATGTTAAGACAAATTGTTGTGCCCTTTAGATTCATTATAGATGACAAAATACTAAATAAATCTTAAATAGGTATTCACCTTTCATCACGCAGGAACATAAATGGTTAGATCTTATCAACAGGGGAGTCTTTTTAATCTTCTTTCTTTATTAAGCACAAGGAAAAAAAAAAGATTTCTTATTTTTCCTTCCTTTGTCTTTAAAAAGTCTTGTAGTCATGGGGGAGAGTGGGGTTGCTAAAGCAGATCCCATTTCATATAAGGAACAGATCAATCTCTACTGAAGGAAAGCCTAACTAGCTTTACCAACTCTGGCCTGCCAGGTACTATCTCACAGAGAGACATTAGTAAAATGTCAAAGGCAAGCCAGTTTTTTACAACAGTACTTTATTGTTCACAAGCAAGGAGTGCATTAGCTTATCATCTGGTCTTGTAACTTCTTGCTTCATTGTGTTGCTACAGCCAAAAAAAAAAAAAAAGGTAGGACATAAATGTCATCTTCTGTGTCATTAACACAAAATCTATTAGAATTTTATTAGAAAATAACTACTAAGACAGTACAGCAACATTTCCTCCTTTACGCTGTGCTAAATTGCTTGTGAAAATGATATATTATGATTCTTACATAGCAGCCATTGCAAAACATGGAAGACAAGCCCACATACTGTGTACATTAAAATGATAATGTTAAATAGGAAATGAAGCAATGAACATCTCCCTAAATCTCCAAGTAGGTTCTACAGATACCGATAAATAAATAGTTTCCACCCAGAACTAAGAAAATTATTCTAATATGTTCCTTGTTGATATAACCATGTACAGTCTTCACCTTTTCTTTTTTTTTTAAGAGACATTTTTAGTGAATAATCACAAAAAAAAAAAAAAAAAAAAAAAAAAAAAAAGAATGTGCTGCTGTATTTCTCTACTTGGGGCAATCAGGTCCTTCATTATTAAAAGTCAGAAAAGTCTTCAGAGATAAAATACATTTCTGAGCCAAGAATTTAGAGGCTATGAAACGTTATTAAGGTTTCTGCAAAAGAGGAAAGGCCTCCCTTCACTTGGGTTTTCAAAATGTTCATACTGGAAAGGAAAAGTCAGGAGAGATTCAATTTATCCCTGCGTAACTGGCCAGAGCAAGGTTAAATAAAGAGGTAAGTTATGCATGGACTTTGGGCTATCTCCTTAGGATCAGCTGTACCCTGAATGCAGCACACACACAGTCTGCAGAGGAAGGCTCCATAATGCCAAAAAATATGCATCGGCAAGTAGCAGGCTGAAGTCCCTTTAGGGAGTTCTTTGCCCACATGTAAACTTGGTAACACTGAATTTTCTCAATGAAAGAATGCTTCTAATCCTTGTAAGATGAAAACAAAAAAAGTTTTGCCCTTCAGGATGACTGTCACAAGCCTGAAGCTTCAACTCTACAGATATCCACAGAGGACAATGGGCAAGAGGAAAGGAGCAGTTCCAGGCATGGCTAGCAGGTCTCTTTCCTGTACCTTGAAATTACTCTGTTTTCCCAGCAGGACTCAGTTAGCCTCCGTAAAGAGCCCATTTCTAAAATTCCCCTGCTCCCATGGCTGCTTATGGTGATGATACTCCATGAAGCTTTCAATCTGCATGAGGGAGCACAGGGAGAAATTGAAGCTCTTCAGGCTGGAACTGCTACTGCAGAATATAATCAAACCATCCAACTCTGGCAGCTTCTTTCCAGCCTTCAGAGACTCAAGCGTGTGCAGCGGGATGAAGATTTCAGAAATGAAAATTTCTGCAGGTGGGAGCTGAGCCGGCAAACCCAGTCTTGGTTGGGACTAAATTTCTTCTACTTTCAGTCCCACTTTGGGCCAGTAATAGATTGTGATTAGGTTCAGCACTCCTTTAAGCATTTAATATAGCAAGATACTGCATTTAAAAATAGGAACTGAACTCAACAAAGGCAAAAATTCAGAGTCCTTGTTCAGCCAGAGGGATAATTTTTGCTCTTCCAGCAGCACAGACATCTTTCCCATTGCAGCACAGCACCACAAGAACAGTCCTTGTACTCCTCACATCTGTCTTGAGAGGATGGAAAGAAACTTCAGTATTGGGCAGGTGCTGTTATGCTATGGAAGCTGAGCAGAAGAGAAAGGAAAAAAGTAAACCTACTCTATAGTCACATCCTAGATGGAAAGAGGCTCACACACATTTACACAGTGATGCAACTCACAATAGCTCCAAGGATGCAAAAGGCAAAGAAAGAGCTCTGCTTTAAAAACAGTGTATTGATCTCTATGACAAGAGAAACAAGACTGAAAAAAGTATCACCAAGAGAGAACAAAAAGCACCAGAATTTACAAGGACACACTCTCATATGATAAGCAGCAAAGCCTGGTGTCATGGTGCAGACAAGGGCTTCTCTTGGGCACATTGAGGAAAGGCCAGGGTTAGGGAGGGTTAGGGGCAGAAAAGGCTCTATGTAATGTGAATAATAAAATCATGTGGTCTTATATTTATGAGAACACACCAACCTAAGAAACAGACAGCCCCATGCTGAATATCTCCTCAGTCAAGATGTCACTTTACAGTCAACTTAGTATTCTGAAGTGATAATTTTTTGCTAGTTCAATTCAAATGTAGGTATACCAATTATTTCAAAGTGATAGCTTGGTATCTGTTCACATCCCAGAAAAAAAAAAAAAAAAAAAAAAAAGGTTCTGAACCAGTTATCTACTCAGAATTGGTGCCAGGTCATTTTGAAGGCATGAGAGGACAAAACACGTGACAAATGCTTCATACTTATAAATTATACCTGATTTTCTTTGTCCAGAGCCAAATATAAATAAATAAATACACGGAGTTTAAAAAGTTCTTGTATTCCTGTCATTGTCAGAAATACTGTTTGTGAGCACCCTTCATCAGAGAGTAGCTCTTCAAAGGACATTTCATCTCTGCATACACACACTTCATATTCTGCTGCCAAAGCAATGTCAGGTTGGGTCATATGCCTTCAAGGCAACTTTAACTTGGGCACCTTTCTTCAAAAGACGTTAAAAATGATTTACATTTTTCCTCCCTAAATCAGCATTTTTGTTATCATTTGTGTAAGTGCCAAGTTCCCCTCATTTTTCACCTCTATCCTGGCCTGTCTTTCTCTTCCCCTGTGCACTCCTGAATACTGTTCATGTGCCAAGAAGCCTGTATTGATGAATGCAAAGATTGTTCTATTCAGGAAAGGAACCTATACTGCACAGCCTTCTATGTAACCTGCACTAAAATCCTGTCTAGAAATGGATTAAATCTTTCATGCATAAGAGTCATGTTTTCTGTACGAGATACTTTCTTTACCGGTGGCACATACCCCAGATTTGGACTTCAGCCATCTTTTTCTCATTATATTTCTTAAATCCTATTATGCAGTTTATGACAGGATGACACAAAATGGCACACTGTGACCTCTATCCTGCCAACAGACAGCTAGAACTTCACACTTTTTGGATTTTCTGAGTTTGAACAAACAATCAGGTACTGTGGTGATTATTTCACAATTTCTACTTTAATGCTGATGCTGTTTTCCCTGATGGATTAGATTTTCCCACCCTTGTGCCTCTTCCATCAAGGTAAATTATTAAACAATTTAGTTAGCTTGATTGAGGGCTCTTGGTTTGTTTTTGAGTTGTTTATCTTTTTTTCAAAAAATATATTTAATTTACCATGTATTAAAGTGTGCAGTAGAAATAACAGTACAATTTCAGAAGAAATTATGCAGGGAACAGGCAAGAACTGCACATTATTCATATCTCACAGAACTTGATAATAAGTTATTATTCTGTACTCTCACAGGGACCAACTGAGCCATGAGAAGTGATTGCTGAGATAATCCAATGTTTCTGTGGGCACAATGGTGTGAGTGTCTCAGTAAACCGTCTTTGCTTATGTCAGTGTCAAGCACACAACATGAGGGCACTGAAGTCCTTTCAGATATTAATGACTCACACTCTTTAAATATGTCACATGCCCGGACAAATCTGTCTTTCCATAGAAGGCACCAAATACCATTAGATGAGGCAGATGTTCCTAGCCAGTCTAAGAACAACTGCAAAATGACCCTCATCTATTTTGGAGTTATCAAATCATCTGAGGCCAATGAGACCTGGGGCAAGAGATTCAAAGAGATCATTACATAATGATCAGCTTTCTGATCCAAACAAGGCAGAAAATGCAGCAGGATCTAGGCTGACCCAGTGAAAAGATGAACTCCTGAGATCTGAGGGAATCACAGCAGGTTACTGCTCCACCACCACTGAATGGGGGGGTAATGGCGATCATGATAGCCATCAACGAGCTAGAGACCAGCAGACAAAGTAAATGATTCAGGTCCATCCAGTAAGACCCTTTGCAAACAGTAGGAGACAGGAGCGAGGGTCAAACCGTGGAGCATGGGTCTGGGGTCTATCCAGAAAGTCTCATCAGGAAGCCAAAACAGAAGGAAACAAAGCTTTCCCAGCATGTCTCAGGCAGAACTGAAGACCTGTGCTGAAATGGGCTCCTCATGTACAGATGCAGGAGCAGTGGCAGAACAGAAGCCTTTGGGTACCTTCAGTGCCCTTCCCCTTTCAAAGGACAGTAAATACCAAGTTTAGTCATTCTGCTTCTAGGATACTTTCTCAGTGTACATAGACCGAAACACAGATAGTCACAAACATCTGGAGTACCTTCAGTCAGACACATATCAGCTATCACATCAAATTGCATATCATGTATCAACCGCAGTTTCAAGAACACAAAGTGATTAATGCAAAGAATAAGTTCAGTCAGTGTTTGCAGTTTTGTTACAACAAAATCCCACAAAGCTCAGCAATACAGTATTTTACTAAAGACAGCTCATAGCTCACTTACTAAGAAATGCCAGTGCCTCAATCCCCTAAGCACTACTAATGTCAAAATGACAGTGTGGAATATAGAGGCTGTTTTATTCTCAGGAATTTTTTCAGTAACATCAGAAGCTTTACATATGAATTATGTTTTGAAACAAGATTAGTAATGAGTAAAGCTATCTGAAAAAAAAAGTATCTATTTATTAGAAATGTGGACTATGTCAAGCCTCTTACTGCAATCATGGATGAAATAACCTCTATAGCTAGGAGAGCAATTGTATCAGATCACTGCAAAGAAAATACTCTCCTTATGGAGTGTTCAAGTGCTAAGAACCACTCAATGTACAGCCCCTTTTCTGCTTGGGTGCCATCTCTGAGTGCTTTATATTGTGCTGTCAAGACACATTCAAAGCCTAAAAATAAGATGATAGTGTCTGCTCCACACCAGGGAAGTGCCTAAATGTAGCTTTCAATCCCTATGTTTAGGCATATTGATTTTCAGAATGTATTATTCACCTAACTTACCAAATACTAAACACAAATAACTCTATGCCATCAATAGAGAGTAAAATGTTTTGATATGTCATATATCCTGCTGTCTATGAAAGTTTTATTTTACCATAATACCTCACTAGTTGTGGTGTAAATGATGGCAGCTTCAGACAAAGGCAAAATGAGCAATTGCCTTGTGCAATAGACCTCTGTAGAGTGCAGATTTCCTATGAGTTCACATCCAAGGGCTGATGCTGTCACCAGGACGGTGCTGCTCAGGGTAGGCAACCCCATTGCAGTAATTGCTGCCTCAGGCCTGAGTCTCCGCCTGGTTCCTCACCATGTTGTCTCCATGACCTCTGCAGAAGCAGCTATTCCTCTCAGGGTGGGGGACAAATCCTATTTTTGACAACTCTGCAGTGGGTTCTTGGAGCAACAGACAAGAACCACTGTACTGAACTTGGTGAAAATTAAGTGATACAGAAGCAGTCTTCAGTGAAACCTTGTTGCATGGAGCTGTAGCCTCAGCAATATCTGACTTAGCAAATTTCTTTATGAGACAAGTTAGCTCAAAAATGGCAAAAATGCTCTTTCTGCACTGTTTACCTGCAAGAGAGTGGGGAATAAATGAAGCGTACACATGCATGTGCACAACTTTTGTATATCGGGAAAGTTACCTGTCCTTCACTTTCTCATTTATTAAGCTCTTATTTTGACAGGTTCTTGCACACATGCTTGGACAATTTTTAGAAGTATCATCAATCTAAGTGCAGTTGAGCTGCTTTCTCACTCTCCTGTTCACACTGTGACTGAACAGTTCTTTAAATAAATGTGTGATACAGCTGTGTGTTATCAACCTACTGTAACATTTAATAGATATTTATATCTTATATTAATCATAGAATTATAGAATCATAGAATGGTCTGGGTTGAAAAGGACTACAATGATCATCTGGTTTCAACCCCCCTGCTACATGCAGGGTCACCAACCACCAGACCAGGCTGCCCAGAGTCACATCCAGCCTGGCCTTGAATGCCTCCAGGGATGGGGCATCTACAACATCCTTGGGCAACCTGTTCCAGTGCATCACCACCCTTGGTGTGAAAAAATCATGAGCAAGTTCACAGAGGATTTAGTCCAGCAAGGTGTGAAGAAGGCTCAGATCTTCTTGAAGTCACAGAGTACAGAAAGGTTGAGACTTTTGTCCTCCTGGGTAGTGTGTTATGAATCCAGATCTTCCTCTTGGACATTAAAAAATCAAGCAGTTTTCTGAAGAAATACATGTGCTGTACTGTTGGTTTGTTTTGCCAGTTCCTTCTTCCTAGTGGTCAGCAAAATTTGCTTTTCTTTTAAAAGCCAAATTTATCTCAATAACAAAATCTGCCTTTAAATAGAGCTTTCTGCATTTTCTCAGGCTGCTTTGAATAAAATCAGTGCTGCTTGGCATATAAACACCCATATAGAAAATAAAACTGTTGGTATTCCTTCCCAGACGTGAAGTCAGAAAAACTTTGTGAGCACAAAATTAACCAAGTACATAAGAACAATAGCACAGCTTCCTAAAATTTACTGGCCTATTAAACTGAAATATGGAGCTACAATTAAGATTAATGGGAGCCAACTAGAATGAATTTCAATCAGTTTTATTTTGAAAGTATGTGGGTTCCTTTTCATCATTTATGTGAAATAATCAAATCTAATCTCATTATTGCTGTTTCTTCCCTATCATATCAAATATAAAGCATGCACAAAGGAAAGAACAATGTGTTCACAAGCACAGTGCACTCTCTTTGACTTCTCACAAAAGTACATGCTAGAGAAAATACTCCACTCTGCAAATATTTGAATACAAAGTATCACGGAACATAAAATATAAATTAGTCTCTATTATGTTATTAAAAATTATTAGGCCACTTCCTTAATATGGACTTATAAGAAAAATGCTCTAATTCACAACATATAAGAAAGAAAGGGGGGAAAGGGAAGACAAAGAGGAATGTAAGAAAGCATTGTTTTAATTTCTGTTTACAGAACAGGAAGGTGACATAGCTGAAACACACATAACTGTGTTCACTAAATACAACCCAATTTGTGAAGCCTGATTACACATATGCACCTGAGCTGGGGCAATCCCAAACACAAATAGAGGCTGGGCAAGGAGTGGATAGAGAGCAGCCCTGTGGAGAAGGATCTGGGGGTACTGGTGGCTGAAAATTTCAACATGAGTAGAGCTGTATCAAAAGAGGTGTGGCCAGTAGGGCAAGGGAGGTGGGTGTTCTGCTCTGCTCTACTCTCATGAGATCTCACCTGTATATCTGTACACTGCTCAGCTCTTTGTCCGCCAGCATGTAGACCTTTTGGAGTGGGTCCAGAAGATGGCTACAAATATAATCAGAGAGCTGCAACATTTCTCCAATAAAAAAAGACTGAGAATTTAACCCAGGGAAGGCTCCGAGGAGTCCTTATAGCTGTTTGCCAGTATTTAAAGGTGGCCTACAGGAAAGATAGAAAAAAAACCTCTTTATCATGGAGTGTAGAGATACAGGACAAGGGGTAGTGGTTTTAAAATAAAAGAGAGTAGATTTACATTAGATATAAGAAAATATTCACTGTGAGGATGGTGAGGCACTGGAACAGGTTGCCCAGAGACGTTGTGGTTGTCCCATCTTTGAGAGTGTTCAAGGCCAGGTTGAATGGGGCCCTGGGCAGCCTGGACTAGTGGAAGGTATCCCTGCCCACAGTAGGGATTTGGAACCAAATGATCTGTAAGAACCCTTCCAACCCAAACAATTCTGTTTCTATACCTGGTGTTCAGTTACTTGACATTAAGTAGTACTGTTAGATAATTCATGAAAGATTATAAAAGATGTTACCAAAATTCTATACAAGGCATGATGTTCCATTTTCCAGCTGTCAATTTAATAAATAATAATAAAAGTTTTTGATCAATTCAATTGACTACTTGATGTTTTCTTCAACAAGAGGCATCCTTCAAATGACAGATTCATGGGAGAAGAGATGACAAAGTCCCTACATGGGGAGAGAATGCTTGTAATAGGATACATATTCCTAAAAACAACCCTTCCCTAGACCATGCAGTGGGGGTCCAGCATCAAGTGGAACTTTTCCAGTGCTGAGTGAGATGAGGTGAGAAGAGGAAATAGGAGCAGTATAGCTGTAGCGAATAGGGAAAAAAAAAAAAAAAAAAAATCAGATGGAGCCAGTAGGCTCTAGGATTGTTGATATTGGTTTATAATTACGACTGGTAATCATTTTGAACCTCTACCACTTTTTTTAATTATTCAGTTTTGATTGCAACTACAAGCCAAAATCAACAATCCTAATAATGGAGCTCAGAGTCTTCTGATGAAACAGAAAAACTCCCAAGTATTTGGAACCTGACCTTATAACCCTGAAATTTAACATGAAAACTTACTAGCAAGAAAACCTTTGGGGTCACTGATTGGGTGTTAATGTATTCATAGCCCCCAACCATATAAGGGGTTATAATAATAAGGTTACAGTGAGGACAGTTGAGGTTTTGTGAAATACAGTGAGCAAAAGCCAGCATTTACCAAAGTGGCAACCAGCTCCAAAAACCATCCCAGCTTAAAGCAACTGTGTGTCACAAAATGAAACAAAGCCTGAGTCTTTCTAGAAGAGCAAACATCTTTGAAAAATGTAAGGCTAAATTCTAACTCACTGAGAACTGTCTCTCATATAAAGTATAACTCGACAGTTTTGTTATGCTTTTGTAAGTACTGTAGGAACATTTTGAGATCTACCTCCTAGGTTTGTCCAGTACCACAGACTCTCACAGGGTGCAAGTAGGTACATTTTGAGTTTGTGAATGGTTACAAGAGCATGTCTGAACACCCAAGTGAATAACAAGTCGAGTTTTGTGGTGTTTTTTGTTTTTTTTTTTTTTTCTGCTGAATAACGTCAGTCTATAAGGATGAGCTTCATCTTAAAAAGAAAACAAAAATTAACATAGCAAAAATTAAAAAAAAAAAAAAAGAAAGAAGAAAATAGAACTGAAAGTGATCTGTATAGTATTTTTAATTTTTCTCCCCACTGAGTTGTTCCCAAGTCATACCTGACTCAGTTGTTGCTCAGGTGGAGATCCCACAACATTCCACAGCTTGTGCTATGGTTTTCCTGTCTTTGCTCTCACAACATTATTCCTGTCATTTAACAGTGAGTCTTCTTTGTTCCAATTATATCCTGTTATCTCTTGTTCTCCCAATGAAGCGAACAGTTTCCTCCCTCCTCTAAGTTGTACAAGTCTGTTATATTTTCTTCCAGTGTTCTCCTTTCTCTGTTTAACTGTCCCCATTTTCTCAAGCCTTTCCTCTTCAGTCACATTTTCTACTCCTCCTTGTTCTGTTTCCAGTAATGTCTACAGCTGAGCCACAGCCTTCTCAGAAGTTAGCTCCCAAAACTGGATGTAATACTCCTAGTGAGCCCTTAACTCAAAACTTAAAAAGAGAAAATAATTTCACATTCTCTACAAGCAATACACTTATGTAACTGTCCTATTAACCCATAGCAAAATCCCATTTTTTAATCTAGTTCAATTTGTGATTCGCTTTGATCCAAAACTCCTGCATAAGCTTCATATCATAAATATTGTCTTACTGAACTGAATTGTGCTGCCTTACACTGCATCTTTAACTGTCCAAACTGATTCTGAAGTCTAATTCCATCTTACAGTGTGCTCCTTAAATGTTGACATGATCCAAAAATTCATGAAAATATTGAAAATTGTAACACCTGGCCAACTGGTAGTCAGGTTTTGGTATCTATTTTCTAAATACATTCTTCCAAATATTTTCACTCTAGTCTTATGCTAGTTAAATCTATAGAATGTAACCTTACCTAGTTTGTTAGATGTGATGAGAGGTAGTATCAACAATTATCAGAAGAAAACACTATGTCATTTCCTGTTTCTTTAATGTCCATGAGGGCAAGTATTATTTAGTTACAGAAAGAAATTAGATGATTGACTTAATTTGTTCTTGTCAAATCTATGATTGTTGCTAACTTCTTCCCTTGTTATATTCCACGTGTTTATCAATGCTTTGGATATTTGTTACAACTTTAGTTCAGAAATCAAAAATAAATGAACCACTCTAGGACTTTTAGTTCCTCCTATCTTCCCTTTTCAAAGGCAGACATATGTTTTCTCCTTTCCACTCTTCTGGAAGCCTGCCCATGCTACAAGAATTATCACTAATAGTTATAAGATTTCTTCTTCTAAGCTTCACATTACAGTGAATTTCCTAAGTCATTAAACCTGTTTTCTCCCTGAAGACATACTATATCTAAATACTCTCTAGATGGCATACCTCCTTCCTTATTACTGCTTCTAAGGTTAACTTTGTTAAATTTAAGAGCACAGATGACCATTCTAGTGAAGTCTGATACAAACCAAAATCAATCAAACAAACAAACAAAAGATGACAAGTCTCTTAACCTCATCTTTTGGTAGCTTATTAGTTATTCATTTAGTAGTGAATCCAGTTTTGCCCTTGGTCTTTCTCTTGCTTCCAGCTGAGTTACAGAATGCTTTCTTGCTAGTCTTTACGTCTCCTGTTACTTTAATGTGGTGATTATTGAGAAAGTGATTACTAACAGTATTAGTTCTAATAGCTGGTATAAAACATACAAGGTATGTTTTGGCACTGTCAAGTGCAACCCTGGTCAGCTGGAGAGATTAGATGCACAGCAGTTTGCCTTGCAACAACCACCACCGTTTAGTGGTGAACAATGGATGGCAGTAAGCTGGTTGCTGCAAATGTTCATAAGATGAATGAGACCTGGCATCACATTGTATGCCAAGAAGCATTGTCAGACAGATCAGAAGAGCAGTCAACACTCTGATGCATACTGCAACATAGTCTCTCTCTTTCTTCTTCTGCCAGACATTCAAAAGGTCAAATTTAAGGCTGAAAAGGATAAAATTCTGCATTCAGTGGGATTACTGCACCTTGTGAGACATGCCACCCTGTTGTATCTACTTGCAGCTGCCCTTTCTGTGCCTGGAGCTGAATGAAAGCACTGTTAGCCCGCTTCAGCTCTAAGATCCAGGCAGACTGAGAGATGGACTGACTGGCTCCATTTCTCTCAGTTCTCTTGTCAGTTCCTCTGTGAGTAAAGGAAAATCTCTCTCCTTCATGCTTCACCCTTTCTCCAAGCAATGCAATTAGAGCTGACTCAGAGCAACTAACTCTTTGCTCTGATTGCATAATACTGAAAGGATGGGAAACAAAGAATAGCAACTTTTGAGATTAATCCCCCTTCTGTTCTCAGCTGTCAGACTTAGTTATTCTTTCCTTTTTTCAGCTAAGTCAGGTCATTATACTACAAATCTTTACTCTGAATGAAAGATTAAACTCAGGTATTTTATTTTCATCAGGACATAATATTCAGCACAGAATAATTGGCTATAGTTTCATATGGATATTTGTACGGGGCCTCCTATCAAATTCCACTAAACCCTTTCTGACCCCATCCTTTTTGTTGAATTCCTTAGGTTCTTACTGTAGTAGAGTCCTGGCAAACAGACTTTTGCACTCAATTATACCTATCTCCACATCTGAGATGTCATGTTTTCGCAAAGCCTCTTTAAACAATCAAGAGAATTAAAAGGTCTTCAGGGCTGCTTTGTAATAAAAATAGTAATAGCAAAGAAAAAATCCATAACCCAAGTGTTTGTCCTTGACATAGTCATTGTTTTTTTCCACAATGAGAAAAGAAAGGGGAAGAAAAAAAAAAAGAAAAGAAAAGAAGCAGGAAATAAGAAAAGGCTTTCAGACTATGTTTAACTGCTTTAAAGCCACCAATAAAAGTAACACAGTTAAACCAGAAGACTAAAAAGGCATAAGGTCATCAAAACCAAGGTTCATTGAGCCAGTGTATTTGGATAAATGTCATTTCCACTTTGTCAGTACAAAAACTGTTGTATTGTATATAGAGAGCAGAGCTCACATTGCTATAAAATTAAAAACAAAAAATATTCACAGACTGTTGTGGTTTTGTTATGAGAACCAGACTGATTTCTTAAACATGAGTAGGCTCTCCTGTGTGACTAATGGATCTACCTTGATATTGCTTACTTTACTTATGTAGATCACAACTTAATTGAAAAAATAAAAAAATAAAAAAATAAAAATAAAAAGATTACTTTATGCCATTCTTGCTCTACCAGAAATCAACCTGACAGTACTTTGGGGCTTTAATTTAAACAGAGGGGAAAAAAAACATGACAAAAGCAAGAGAATCGCAGCCCAATATGAGTCTTTGTTAAAGCATATAAGGTCTTTGCTGTTCCAAAAATTCAGAACATTTCCAGGCTTACTGTTGCTGATCTTGCCAGGTTTTGTTTTCTCTTCAAAAAATATTATGAATTTATATTTAAAATCCTACTCCAAAAATCTTTTTTTGGAGGTAATGGTAGTCAGTGAAACTGACTGATATTTAGAACCATTGAAAATTTATGCCTAAAAATATTTAGGAAACAATTTGGATTGTTGCTCCCACAAGAACCAGTTTATCATGACAGAAAGTTCATGGAAGAAGTTCATATCAAATGACATCCTTTAGAGTCTGTTTTGTTGATCAGGTTATTTATTGCTTACTACTAAGAGTTTACACTGCAGGCTTCTTTCTCTTTCCTCCTTTCCAGAGCAGGCAGGAAGCTGTTGTAGCATCTGGTCACAATTCTGCTTCCTAAAGGGAATATTTAGACCATCTTAGGAAACCAGGCACCCAAAAAATGCCACATGCTTTCCTATTTTCCAGAAAGAGTTTCTAAAGAAACTAGAAACTGGCAGAACAGCAATGCGAATGAGCCCAAAGAAGTAAGATCATCTACCACTGATTTCCCTGTCAGAAACTATCTAGATTTCCTTCATGCTATTTGCGAATTAAACAACATTCTCTTCTTATGGATATTTTCCACACAACTCCTTTAAGGACTTCATAACTTGTACCTTCCACTCTCCTATTTTTCATCTTTTTTATAGTCCACTTAAAACTACATCCTATGAATATTTATAAGGTCCTGACACCTAGGGTAGTTTTTTCACTCTTTTTGGATTAACCTTGGGAATGTTGTAAGATTAAGATCTGAGCTGAATCTTTGCTCGTCAAGGTGTATTTGATTCCAGCCCTTAGACTTCAAAATGCTTCCTTTTCCTCCCTGCTCACCCTGAGGGTTTCAGCACCTCTTTCTGGTGGAGGGAACTCAGCATCTCTGAGTCACTGGCAGCCTGACCCAATGATTAGACACAACTTCTGGATATGCAGTGGTAGCTGACAGTTTTCCCCTCGCTGTAATGAGGAATGAAAAAAACAAGCAAAACTGTAGGTGAAATTATACATGGTCCTCAATATTTATTCAATAACATGTTTCAAAAGAAATGTAAATGAAAATAGAGGTGATTTCAAGGGACATGTCAATCTGGTTTGAAAATTGAGATTTTTTCCATTATGTTATAACAGAAGGGGGAAATCATTTCAGAAAGATAGAGGGAAAATAAATGATTTTTTTGCTTATCTGCTCAGGTGTAATTTGTGCAAATGCATCCACCTGTGAATGTATCATGGAACCAGCATCAAATTTTCCACAGTGCAGGATTTCAGATTGTGATGAACACCCCAGATCATAGTGTTTAATACTGTATAGGAAAGAAGCAGTGCAAACAATAATGACAATAATAGCAAAAATAGCAAGTGTATAAATGTATCCTCTTTTCTATCAAACCCATGACCAAGTAGATGTAAGGGGATGGGCAGTGTGAATTGCTGCATGATATAGGCAGGCCACTGACTTTGGGCAGGACAGCCTTGATGAGAATTGTCAGAAATACTGCTTGGATCAGCAGCTGTGCTGACAAGTTTGAAAGGTACAAGGCAAATAATGTCCTCTGAAAGTGGAAATCTACAGTTTTTTTTTCTTCAGGCAACTTATGCCTTCTCTGATTGATATCATTGAGTGTTTTTCCAGTTTTCTCCTTTGGTTGAGCACAGAGTATCTCTTGCTTGTGCCACAGATAAGAAACAAAATACTCCATCATGAGTAACATGAAAAGGAAACAGAAAAAGTACCATGCCCAAGTGATAGGAATAGCTGAGCATTACTCAGTATTCTGTTGGACAGGGGCTAGAGATGTAACCACAGCAGCTCAAAGTCACTGTACAGGTAGCACCAGGGGATGCCTTTTGTGTAGACCACGAGTGGAGATGATCCTAAGAAGTCAAACCGCAGTTTAATTCAAATGTAATAATTGGCTTCATCACCAGTCACTGTGCATGCCACAGGAATCATCTCAGCAATCAGCTCCTCTGGAGCTGGGACTTTGAGAAATTTCACAACCCATTTTCCTAGAGAAATTACTATTTTTATTACTTTCTAAAGCTATACTGTGTTTACTTGGAAATCTGACAGAAAAAAAATCCCTCAGTGAGGAAATCAAGGCAAGTGAAAAATATTGGCAAACATGACTCAGAAATTACTCGACTGTCTAGAAATTCAGAATTTCATTCCTTTGCATTCACTCACTAAGAAAGCATGAAAGGAGGGCCTCTTAACATTTACCTCTTAGCATCTATCTGTCTCTATAGACAAAGAATACTTTTTTTTTCTGGGTGAGGAGGAAAGGAAAGGGAAAAGAATGCAGAGTTTCTGCTGACTTGCTGCAGCTCTGCTAGAATACAGAGAGGATTAAGAGAAGGTGGTCCCTTGGAAGCATCATGACAGCACTATGGGTTACACCAAACCCTGTCCCATCACATGACCTACATATGACCTGACTTCTACTGAAGGAAATGCTTGTATGCAGGACATCTTGTGGAGATTGGTTCATCAAGTTTTACTCTGTAGTACATGGTATGACCAAAACAAAGTGCACATTTGGTCCAAATTAATCTGCTTTGATCACATTATACACAGCTCCTTGCTACACATAGATTGATAATATCAAAATGTTTGCATAGCTCATCAGCTCATGCAGAATTAATTTGATGGATTAGGTCAACTCTTATTTGACTCTTGTCCTGACAACATGAGTCTCTGCACTATGCACCTCTTGGTGGATGTATCAAGTATAGCCTATCTATCTACCCTTGTGCTTCTGCATGTCAAATTTCGATATTTTCAAAAATCCACAAGTCTCGGGCTTTTTTATAAGTACCAATCACCAAAATAACTGGAAGCCAGTTTAGAGTCATTGATGCTGTTTGTAGAGGTGGATTATAACCCTTCTTGCCATGGCTCTTATGGCCATTGCCAGGATTGCTGCCGAAAAGGTCCTGTGGCTTGTCAAAACAAATAACTACTTTTAGCTAATTTAGATATACAGGTCTGGAAGCTAAGGTAGTTCTGAGTTTCTTAAAATGCAAGTAATATATTGCCATCACAAAAAATCATAAACTTTCGAAGAGGCTTGAGGTAGCAGCACATTACCCACTGCAGTTGACTCCAATATCACAAGCCTCTTTCCCAAAGCTAAGCAGGCAACTAGAAGGTTCATTAGATGCAAGGCTGTAATTCTTTATTCATCCCTGAAGACTGCTTTATCTCCTGTATCATCCTCCCCCTGAAGTCCAAAGGTGCTCACAAAAGGCAATCAGCTCTCAGCTCTTTCACCAACAGGTGTAAGAACAAATCTGCAAAACAAACAAACAAACAAACAAACAAACAAAGCACCACTTAAATTGAAAGAAATAGTAAACAATTTGTTTGTTTGTTTATTTGTTTGTTTTTACTAAATAAGCTTCTCCTCTTTCCACTTGATTTAATCTGAAGTCAAAAAAGGATAATAAATTTGATCTTAAACATCTACTGAGGAGGAATCATTCCTTGATATTTCTCAAAAAAACCCTTCAAATGAATTTAAGCACAACTTTCAGTGTAAGAGTTTCACTAGCGCTGAGATCCCTGTTCCATGGAAATGAAAATGCTAAGAAAATATCTTTAACAATCTTGCTGCTAACCCTTGGTATATCACCCATAAAATTAGGATAACAGCATTTTCTTGCTTCATGGGGACTTTGTAATGAATAAGAGCTTCAAATTTGCAGTTGCACATATTATGTGTTAACAAGTGCTTGTATATTTATCTAGAGACATTAAGTTCCTAAAAAGGTGCAAATTTGTGCTGCCTAATAGCCTGAGCTGTCTATAAGCCATATAACCTGAAGAGTAACCTTGGGTTGGCCTGAGAGCAGATTGGCCTGTTCTCATCTTATAGACATACCTACAGATAGTCCTGACACAAGTTTCAACACAAGTGAAGTTTCAAATGTACCCTGAGGAGCAGCGGATTGAAGTATGACTTCCAAATAGCCCAGCAAGATCCTGAAGTCCTTCAGGGAATTGTGGGATATGTGAACCTAATGGACTTGTTTGCCTTTGAACATCTCAAGCAAGTAAACACTAACTTGCTATCAAAAATGCTGAATCAAATCAAAACACTACTGAAAACTTCATAAATGTCAGTGGGGAAAACCTTCTTCATCTGTCTGTTGTTGATGATTACAAGATAACCTTTATTTATAGTGCCCCAGGGACTTATACAATAGGATATAGTGACACTGATGAGGAGGATTATTTATTGTTTATACAGTTGCTTAAAAATGTAAGACACTGCATATATACTCTGGAAAACTTCATCCCACAAAAAACCCTCTCAATTTTACATCAAAATCCTTCATGCATCAAAGTTCTTCTGCGCTTATTCCTCTTATTATGGTCTTTGCAATGCCTGACTGTATCCTTTATTTCAGAGTAGCAGTGAATGTAAGAACATCACAGTTTCTACATGGTGTTTATATAGTACCAATAATCCACAAAGCATATTGATAATAATCTTCACACTTCTAGAATATAAAAATACTAAAGAGCACGCGTTTATTTAACAGAATTTCAAACAAAAAGTATGCTAAAGCGACAAAATTGAAGGTATATATTGAGTAAACAACAATCATTTGATTAATTATTTTAAGCACATTAAAGCACAGCATACAATTAAAAGGTTGTTAATGAGCTCAGGAATTTCTTAAGAATTAAAAAGCATACTTGTGTCCATAATCTCAAGAACATATGTCAAAAAGCACATTTTTGTCAGAGAGCAAAAAACAGTGCAAAACTTCCAATGATCGTGTTCAGCTCCTTTGCTTCCCCGCTATTGTCACTGGCACATCAATATGTCAATTAAAAGACAGTTTCTGCCACTTCCAGCTCTTGTAAAGTAGCCCTTCGTTCTACATTAAGATCAGCAACAAAACTGATTTAGTGATGAGATAAAGATAGGAATTAGTCATGTGGCCTGTAACAGTGCAATTCACACCAGTAACTATTCACGCCAGAAGGACCTGCAGTCTGCCCCACTTGTCCTTTTTGTTAGTACTCTGTACATTATGCATCTAGGAAAACAGTTTTTTGATAATTTATTTCTAATGAATATTAATTTTTATATATTTGAAGCCTGTTGTGCCAAATACAACTACAGCCATGCTCTGTCATGCTGATTTGTTCACTACGCATAATTACCGCCTCCATCTTCCAGGGTGTAACTTTTCCCAGAGGAAATGTGTAGTCTAAGCTGAACTACAATGATTCAATAACCTCTGATCGATAAAGCAGGAGTAACATCTCTAGAGGTTGATTTAAAACACCAGGGTGAAATAAATCTTTCTCAGAAGGCCTCCGTCCCTCTGTGACGAGCTGGCTGCTCAGAGCAGGCTCTTTACTTCTGGCAACCAACATAAAGAAAACAGAACCAGCACCACTGGGCTTGAACTAAGATACAAAAGACCTGTACTTAGCCCATAAGCTATTAACAGAATGCGATTTCAGAAACAGAAGTTTGGGAAACTGTCATTCTGAATCCAATCATTTCAGTTTTTTTAAAAAGAGGGGAAGTAGAGAAATATTGTCTCCAATCTGAGGTTCATTCAGGAACAGGAAAAAAAGGTCCTTTTGTTTTTTACAGCAGTTGGCAAAAAAAAATCCTTCATGATTTATCTCCTCAAAAATATTTTCTATGCCTAAAAAGAATTGCCATGAAACTCCTCCGGGCAATTTCATCTTCGGTGTATGAGGACAAATCCAGTTACGCTGATCTATTACTTCTATCTGAGTGCTTAGTATTCTTCTATTTAATAACATAAGGGAGTAGGAAAATGTTTAAGCAATGAGACATGACATTCTATACCACGGTGTAGTGTTGATTAATGTGTAACCAGGGTGGATGGGGAGTAAGACAAACGCCTACGCCATATGGGGTGAGTGCATTAATCAATATTAACGTGTATTAACAAATACAGAGAGAAAGTACCGAAGATCTTAGCTGATGCCAGTCCTGCTGTGATGGTAATGGGGGGCTGAATCTGGTTGACGTGAGGAGTCGGCCTGACCTCTGAGTCTCTGACTTAGAAAAAACACATGCATTTGATGAACTCTGTGCCACAGGATGCTGCAGGATCTAAAAGCTTATGTGGTCTCAAGGAGGGGCTGGACAACTTCACAGAGCAGAAATACATTCAGAGTATACATTCAAAGAAAACACCTCCAGGTGAAGAAGTATCTGAGCTGCAAATGGTTGGATGCAGGGCCAATATCCAGGGAAGTGTCATGTGTCTTGCACTCTTTTCTTATGTTCTTGACTAGACATCTCCTTTTGACCACCATCAGGGACAGGACAGAGAGCTAGTTCTCTGTGTGGTATGACTCCTTTCACAGAATTACAGAACTGTAGGGGTTAGAAGGGACCTCCAGAGATCATCAAGTCCAATTCCCCTACCAAAGCAGGTTCCCTACAGTAGGCTGCACAGGTAGGTGTCCAGATGGGTTGTGAATATCTCCAGAGAAAATGACTCCACAACCTTCCTGGGCAGTGTGTTCTATTGCTCTTAGATCCCATTAAATCCAGGTAAGATGTTCACCATTGATTAGCTCTCAGAGTGGAATAGCGTATGCCAACATATACATCTTCTGATTATCTGAACAGTACCAAGACTTAATTTTAGGTAACTCTTTCACTGTGAATGCCAGCAGGAACCCAGCAGCATCATTGCTCCAGATGCAGGAAAGGAGCAGGATCTTCCCTGAGTATGAGACAGCAGTCAGCTCTCTGCTGAGCTCAGAAACACTCTACTCTGCATGTCAGAGACTTTATAAGGAAACTACCATGTTAGGGAAAGCAAAGAAACAATAACGCATTGCCTATTGGAGCAAAATAATGCTCCCCACAGCAGTCTCATTATGACTGATAAACATTTACTCAAGATACTGAAATAAACGCCTTTTTTGTTCACAGCCTCCCCTCCAGCCTCTCTGCTGCCTCTGGTCCCAGCACGGGAACCAGAGTGGTTCAATAGCCCAGCATCCAAACAGTGCTTTCAGCTGCTTACTTTCAAATTAAGTCAAGTTTCAATAATGCTTCTAATTTAGTGTATTAATATGAACAATGAGAACAAGATTTTACTTTGGCTTTTCTGACTCACATGGTCTTGTGCTTCAAAATATTTTGAGAGATTGAAGTAGCTTTTAAATTACTGTTTCAACTGACAAGTAAATATATGGATTTGAATACTGATCTCTTCTCAGTATTTTTTTCTTTCAAATTCAAAGAAAGGACCATTTTAAAGGTGACTGTCTACAGGGAAAAAATTCCAAAAATTGGACATATCAGTAATGCATCTCAGGTATGTCTCATCTTCATTTTAGGCAATGAGTGAGCATCTGCAACTTACATAAACTATTAGGATCCAGCCCTGTGAGAGTCAATAAAGACCACACGACTTTACTCTGCACTCCAGTCCAAAGCCTTAACTACTGACAAGACAGCCTGTAATTTGAGCAAGGAACGAGAGCGCCTGAAGGTGCTGAATTAATGCACCATGAAAGCATAACTCTGTTGTGTTGTGATGGAGCTAAAATCAGGTTTCTTTAGTACTGGTGACAGTATTCAGCTCCTAGTGTATTTCTGACTTTGGGTACATAGGCTACCTAGCAATTTTGTCACATCTTGAAAATAGAGCAGTGGAAAAATCCACTTAGATTCTTACAGCCACAGGTCATATTTGCTGTTCTCTAACAGACTGTCATGTCATGAGTGGAGCCTGCTTCCTCAGTTCCACAACGCTGAACTTCTCACTTGTATCACTAAAACTCTCAGAAAGGAACTGAAAAACAGAATGAACTCACTGTTTTCTAAGAAAATTTTTCTTAATTTTGTTGTTAATATAAAATAACATCAATAAAGTCAAATTTGAAAGAAAATATATAATTTGAAAGAAAAAGTAATTTTAAAATTAGAGCTGAAACAATGTACTCAGTAAATTCAATACCACTCATCCCATTGACTTCAGATGAGAAAAATGACATAGACAATGAATAAAGGCTATCACACAGGCAGCTGCTATTCAAGCAGACACCTGCTCAGATATACCTTTGTGGGTAACATCTAGTTGTCATTCCATATGTGTGACATTTCCAAGGCCAGCTTGTGGCTTTATCTCCTTGTATCTCTCTGAAGCTATGGAAATTGAGATTTCTGACTAACGCCATGCTGACATCTGGCTCTGCTCCTAACCTGCTCCACTGAGCCTCTCCATGGAGAGAAAAAGGCAACTGTTCAGTACTGAGGTGGGGATGAAGATATCTGCTCAGTATTTTGAGTACAGGTGCTCTGTTCCCTAGAGCAAGTTTGTAAGACCTGATCAGAGCTAGTCATCAAGGCAAGGTGATGTAGGCAGCTGCTTTGTGCAGCAGGCTGCAGGGGTTGAAATCAACCATTGCTCCCACTGCAGCTGGAAATGTGGAGGGCAGCAGCTGCTTCTAGGTGGGAGAATGAGGGCCTCATACAAGAAAAAACTACTGTTCTTCTTCCTCTCAAAAATGGTAAGTCCACTTAGATTCTTACAGCCACAGGTCATATTTGCTATTCTCTAACAGACTGTCATGTCATGAGTGGAGCCTGCTTCCTCAGTTCCACAACGCTGAACTTCTCACTTGTATCACTAAAACTCTCAGAAAGGAACTGAAAAACAGAATGAACTCACTGATTTCTAAGAAAAATTTTCTTAATTTTGTTGTTAATATAAAATAACATCAATAAAGTCAAATTTGAAAGAAAATATATAATTTGAAAGAAAAAGTAATTTTAAAATTAGAGCTGAAACAATGTACTCAGTCAAGCTCTCCAATACTCTCCAAAGTTCTTCCTCTAATTTCTCTGTCTTGCTTTTCCTCCTTGCTAAGAAATCTTCAATGAAAATAGACAGACTATCCCTAGGTAAATGCTAAAGATTGTTGGTTTCACAGTGAGTGATATAGCTTAAGCCAGCCTATAATCACCTGCAAAGCCAGACCAGGCCAATTACTCTAATAAACAAAACCATTCATCATGTCACTTCCCTAATATTCAGTCAAGTTTGTTTCCCAGACGTGTACAAACACAAGTGTTGGTTGGAAGGGACTTCTAGGGGTTATCTTGTCTAACACCCTACTTAAAGCAGGGTTATTACTAGAAGTAGATCAGCTTTGCCCAGTCATGTCTTTTAAATATCCAGTATGAGAAGTTACAAAATAACTTGCTCCAGTGCTGCACTTAGCAAAAACTTCTTCCTAGTGACCAGCCTAAACAGTCTCTGGTTCTTGCCCATTGCTATATCATCTGCCATTACTGTAAAGAGCCACAGTTCTGTCATCCTGTGACTACACCTCAAGCTGTTTTTCTAGGTACAACCTCATCCAAACAGACTAGGGAAAAGTAACTTCTCTCAGTTCACAGGCCATACTCCTTCTTATGTACCCAGCATACATGTGCCTCGCTTGCAATGAGTATGTCCTTTTGGTGCATGTTCTGGTTGTTAGCATCCACCTAACCCTTTTCAATAGAGTTGCCACTCATGCAATCAGTTCTCAGGATTAATGGTGTGTGAGTTTATTTTAAGCACAGGACTAGGGCCAGCTAGAAAAAAAAAACAAAACACTGTATATCCATAGAAATTCAGAAATAAGCTGCTCAGTTCCCATGATTCCTTTAGTTCCTCTGTTTGGTATTCACACTCCTCACACTAGTCTTTACTCCATGTTGTTGATAAACTTGGCTGTTGTAATTGCCAGCACAAGAGTATCCATGGATGCTTTTAAGAGCAGGCGAAAAATCATGACTTTTCTAAATGTAATTACAGAATCACAGAATTACAGAATTGCAGAAGTTGGAAGGAGATCCAACCTCTGGAGATCATCAAGTCCAAGCCCCTGCTAAAGTATGTTCCCTGCAATGGGTCATACAGGTACACATCAAGATGGGTCTTGAATATCTCCATAGGAGACTCCACAACCTCTATGGATAATTGTTATTGGCAAGGACAATCTCAATTGGCTTCATCAATATTTATACATGCAACTGAGTTTTTGGGTAGAAGCATGCATGGGTCAGTGAAAGGAGTCCCCAGTATATTTCATCTGCTATGGTCACACAAGCAAATATTGGCCCAATACAAGTGGATTTGTTAAATGAAATAGTCAGTGTGGAGGACTCAATCTACTTCTTTTAAGAATCTTGAGGCATTTTATTTCCAACTAGCTCTAGCATGCTCCTGTGGACTTGAGCACCAAGAAACAGAGCAAATTAGGTACAGGGTGGAACCACCAAATTCAGTTTACTTTCCTGCACTCCAAGGCCCCTCTACAATGCAAACCAAAATACTGTAGCCTGGGAAGATTAAAATTTGAACCAAATTGGTAATACAGGTGTACCTGTAGGATTTCATCTTTGTACATTTCCTGACCCTACTTCTTGTATGTTAATAACATGAGGCTCTAAGAATATACTTACCCTATCCCTATAGAATAGGGTGTAGAATAGAATATAATAGAGAATATTATAGAATATATTCTATTATATAGAATAGAATAGAGTAGAGTAGAGTAGAGTAGAACAGAACAGTTCAGCTGGAAAGGGAACTTAAGAGATCATCCAGTCCAACTGCCTGACCTTATCTGGACTAACCAAAAGCTGATGGGCATTACTAAGGGCATTATCCAAAAGCCCCTTGCACTCTGACAGACATGTGGCATCAGAAACCTCTCTAGAAAGTTTATTCTAGTGTTTGACCGCCCTCACAGTAAAGGAAATTTTCCTAAAGTTCATTCTGAACATTCAATGGCACAATTCTGGGACATCACCACATCTTCTGTCATCAGTTATCAGACAGAAGAGACTGTCACCTCAAACATCTCATATATTCAGTATCATTTTTCTTCACCTCCTACCTTCTGTAGGAGGAGTAAAGAATCGTTACTGTTTCTTTCTGTTCCTTATGTCCTTCACTGTCTCCTTATTATGGCATGTACCAGTGCAAGCCTACATCCTTCCCAAAGCTTTTGACGGTTGCTCAGTTTATTTACATCTAGTAGCACATTAATACTTTCCACTGTGGTACATTAATACTTTCCACTGTGCAAAATGAGCTCCTAGCTATTCCTTGGACATTAATTTAGTTGATTTTGATAGCCAGAACTCTCTGATAGTGTTAAAGTTAATGACCCAATACTTTACAAGACAAGAGACATTTCAAATCAAACTGATTGTATTAATAGTTTTATTGAGCAACGTTAACAGAAGTGTGTTGTTCAAAAATGTCCTCAAGCAAAGCCTTTATTAGCACATTAATTGTGACAGAATGTCCAAATCCATTAAGTAAGAGACATTTTTTATTTCTACAATTTAAGATTACAGATAGCCTAAAATTCTAGAATAGAAGCTGATAACCATATGGTTCTGCTTGAAAGCTTTATCTCCTGTTGAAATGGATGGATAACTACTGCACACAGATCACCTCACTGTATTGACTGATTCTCAGTACTTCCAGCTGCATAAGCAAGGGAGGGGGAATACCTGGTAGAAAGTAGATGAATGAATTTACTCCTAAAGTATGGAAGGACCAGGAAGTTCATGTGATGTTAGGAAGATGGGATGGAACTCAGCACCTTGAACAATAAATCAACAATATTTCAGTCTGTGCAATGGATGCTAAAGAGAATCTGGTGATAAAAGTAATGGATGAGCTGATAAGAGTGGAGCAGCATTCCCTCAGGTATACTGTTTATCAGGTTATTTTCATATATCAAGTGTATCACAAGGGCTGCACTGAAATCATTGCACCTTGTTTCATTATGTTGATGTACAACAATAGAAGTGAATGTTGGTGGCATGGCAGTAGAGGTAGAACCTTCGCACCAATAATCCATTACATTTTGTTGCGATGTGACAGATGGCAGCAGAGGGGCAGTCTGACACAATGGCATCTGACATGGAAATGTGTATGAAGCAAAGATGTGTCATGAATTTCTCAGTGCGGAAGAATAGGCATACACTGGCATTCACTGACACTTGCTGAATGTTTATGGAAACCAAACAGTTGATGTGAGCACAGTGAGGTGGTGAGTGGTACATTTCAGCAGTGGTGTAAGCAGCAGTGGGTCATCTCTACTGGTGAAGATTTCGATGAGTGTGGCTTGCAGGTTCTTGTTCATTGCTGGTGAAACAGCATAGTGGGGTGCATAGGTGGTGAAATGTTGAAAAATAGTGCTTTGTAGCTGAGAATTTGTTCTATCTATCAAACAGTGTTATTGTGTTCTTTGTATCTGTTGTCATTTTCATGGAAATAAACAGGAGGCATTACTTTCAGTGAGACCTACGTAGACATGAACTATAATGTAGCTCAAAAGAGCTACAAGATTATTATACTTCAAGAGTATTACACTTCAAGAGTCAAAATAGACTAGATTGACAGAGTTAAAGCTGCTGATAAACCATTCACACTTTACTTACTTTACTTTACTTTACGTCTACTGGACGTAAAGACTTACTGAAGTCAATTTTTATTCAGCCAGAGGAATGCCACACTGACCCTCACATATACACTCAAAGGAGTAGCTTCCTAAAGAGATCACAGGCCCATTTCAACAAAGCATTCTTAAAGCAATGGTCATGACACTCAGGTCAAACTAAAGTCAAATATAATTATATTATTGCAGAACTTTCAAGTTTTAGTATTTTCTCCAGGTCAGATTGACGAAGAATCTTTCCAACAAATACATACGTTTGGTCTCTCTAAGACAGCTTATCTATACGCATACCTATGCATATCTATACAAGCAAATATGATCGATGCCACATATCTTGGGGTGATAAGATTGTCTGACACTGTTTAATGTGCTTTTATGAAAAAAAAGTATTTCTTCTGCTACATTATTTCAAGCAGCCTAAGAACTGCAACCAGGAAAAATCACAGTTCAATTAAATCCTCCATCTCCATACTTCCTCACCATCAAGTGTATCTGCCTAACATCTCACATCCAAAGAAAACTCTTACCTTAAATAACAGGGGTCATACATGACATAATGTAATATTAGCTTGGGCCTGCAAAGCTCTGTGTTCAGACCACCACTGAGAGAAATCTCCCTTGGCTGCTCTGGCTACTTCTCTTTATAGATGGCTCTAGGCAGTAGGCAGCTTTATTGCACATCACTTCCTCAGTATTAGACACCAGAGTAACCACGAGGCTAACACTAGGAAAATATACTAAGCAGCTGGAGTTGGATTCCAAAGGGATATTTTGGATACGCTTTGAACCTTGTAGCAGTGGTCAAAACTGTGGCTTGCAATGGTTAGAGGTTGCAGCCTGCCTTCTTTCATAGTGTTTTCAACTAAAAGTGCAAGGTGGCCTGTGAGAGATGTTGAAGTGTGACCACAGTCTATCGAAGCAATAGGCTTGGGAGCCATTGCCTTAGAAGATTAAGATCCTATCGTATTGTCTAAGCAGTCCTTAGTCACATGAAATTTTGGCACCCTGCTAGATTAGCAAATAGAAAAGACAATAAATTGCCATCCCAACAAATATCTATATAGTAAACTCTTCTGCCATTTCTTCTACCCTCTGTTCCTTCTCCCCAGGAACAAATGATTTTCTGTACCTACAATTTTCAACAGATAGACTTTGAAACTTTATATGAGGCAACAAAGTTTGACAACAATACAGCAAGGTCTGCAGCTGAAAAGGAAGCGGTGGCAATCAGGGGAGAACTGCAGACAATTGTTCCAAAGCCTCACTTGCTGAATTGTAAGCCTGTGCTTGTGAACTAAAAATCTATCTCAGATAATTGACATTTATTTGATTGAAACAGCAGGGTGCCCTCCATCAGAATGGGAGGAGACCATATGGAATAACAGTATGAGTGGAGATAATGTTTGTCTGCTGAGTGTGTCAATGTGTTTAGAGATTATTCATAGGACTCTAGGGATTCCAGTATGGTAATGTTTCAGCTAAATTAGAATCAGATTAATTGCTCTAATCTAATGGAAAGACAATGTTTATCAAATTATTGCTCCTTCACCACATGATATTGCAGTGTCATTACTCTTTGAGTTTAAAAAAAATCAAAAGGCTCTCTTGTACCACATCTGCTCAAGAGCTCTGTTACAGTGCTGATTTCTGCACAGGAGAGTTAATGCAGTTTATAATTCTGTGAAATAACTAATGAATTGGAGTGAAAGCTTTGCAGAAGATAAGCCCTCCATATTGTGGGTAGGCCTTAAACTGTATTAATTAGAATGACTTTGCCGTGGTTTGGATTTGCGAGTTTTCAGAGGAAGCATTTTATTTTTTTTTAATTTTGATATTTGATTTAGATCTTATTGCAGTGGAATGACTTGTGGCTTTTTTTTTTTCTTCATAGTACTAAGCTGCACTAAAACTGAATAATATAGTAACTAATATTTATCTCATTTACTTTCATCTTCTTTAATTTTCTTCCATCAAAAAATTGCAGTGAAATTACCAGAAGTTAAATACACTGGAAAAACTCCTAAAACCTTTCAGATATACTTTGTATTATTTAATGGTTAGAACTATAGACCATTTGTTAATGGCCAGTGCTGAGAAGAGGCTGAGCTTTTTGACTCCTTCAAAATACAGTGGAAACTGCAGCTTCTCTAGCACTCCGCTGCAAGTATTGAGCAACTCAGAGAATTCGACACTCCTTGAATGCTTCTGTGGCTTGAGTGGTACAAAAATGGGTTTCCAAGCATCTCTATTAAAAGCTGACCCATCTTTTTATTTCCTCAGTAATATTTTAGAATATTATCACTCTATGCTCTACATGCTAGTGCACAATGTTAAAATATTAGCTCTTTTAAAACAGTACATAGAAAGCAGAATCCACAGAAGCAGCATGATCTTTTCTCCAAAATGTTAATACACCAACCAGGAATACTCCTCCAAACTGATTTGCCACTGTGTTCCACTAATGTGATGTTACTGAAAAGCCCTGGACTTCATAGGACTTTGTGTATCAAACTGGAACAAGAGAAGACTGTCAGGCTCCTTGTCTCTGCTTAATTTATAGTGGTGACACCGTCTTTGTGAGGCATTCCGGCTGCATGCTTAAGAGAGCACTGAACAAATATTTTCTGGGCTTCTATAGTAACTAATAGTTGCTCCTGCCTTAAAAGGGTCATATATCCTCCAAGACATATTTCACTGAAATTCTATTTAAGAAAAGTAAATACCTTTGTTAGTGGAATGGTCATAATGCATATTAAAACATGTAGTTTACAAAAGTGGGCCAAACATAACCATGAGAGGGAGAGGGATTCAGTGCTGCATAGAAAGCAGTGATTACACTTTTCTGATCCCAACTAGCTCTCTTTCCCAGTACAGCCAGGCACAGAGATGTCTTGTTTTTAAGGCCTAGCCCTGCAGTGGCATGGAATTTGTTGTTCAAGTATTTTAAGATTGACTCTTTCTGTGATCCATTCCCCATCCATTTTCCTCAGACAATTGAGTTTTATGGCACTTATGTAGAGACCCTCACTCAAAGCATTTCTATTTGTGAGGCAATAAAAGTTCATGGTGATGCTTCTACCTAAGGCTTTGAGTTATAAGCTTTATGTTATAAAACATCAATCCAAGTGCCATAAGCAATTCAAATTGGGCTCCATGTTTATGTACTATGAAGCCATGATGTCAAAGCCATAGCAACTTGATCTTTTCTGAGTTTCATTACAAATCTGCTGTTAAACACTTTTGGCTACCCAGCTGTTTATTTACCTGATTGAAAGTAACAGAAATATCTGCCCTCTTTCCTGGAGTTTTCCCACTGCTTTTGAAGTGAGTAAGCTTCTAGCAACAGCCCTGGTCGATGGTGGAGAGACTCTTACTCTGTCATCAGACAGTGCTTGGATCTAACTTCATATCTTTTGTTCTGGGAGCTTCAGCAACAGCTTCCCCATTGTTTTCTGTGCCACAGAAGCTGTGAACTGCCAGCCCAGCCACTCCCTGCTGGGCTCCTGTGGACTGTCTGGCATAAAGATCCACATCCATCACGGTGGGGGTGGGAAGAAACTTCTCACAGATTTATAACTGAAAGATTATTTGACTTTTTGAGACTTGCTGAACAACCCACATCAAGAAAACACTGATCAGGAAAAGTATACTGGTTTAGTGCCGATCCATAAGCTTTGAAATATAGATAGCTTATCTAAATGCTTAATTTAAAAAACTTACTCATGGTCTTTAAACTATCCGCTGCCATTATTTGGAAAGAATTTAAAGTAGCTGTAGTCCCACATAGGAGAGATGGTAACATGCTGTTGGAGAGCCTTTGTTGATAAAATTTACAGTTTTATCTGTTTTGAAGTAAAAAAATGTTGCTCACATAGGACACTCCATGTGGCAATGAATTAGAAGATTTGCAAACTAGCAGCAGGAGACAGTGTTTCTGAAGGCAAGTCCTTTACTGGGATCTGCAGGGTACTTCAAAATTGCTATTATTACTATCTATTAAAAATCACTGTGTTAAAAATGCATAGAATGTTCTGCAAAAAAGATTAATGTTATGCTTTATTCCTTACTCCAAAGAATTTAAAATACAGTTCTGCCTCAAGAGACCTTGTTGACATGCTCATGTAAGCTTGAAGGACCCAACAAAGTCAACAAAAGTTGCACCGTGTGATAAAAAGCACAACTGGGCAATGATGAGGCAGAGTAAGCCATGAAAAACAAGATAGCCAGATCTGAAAATGTTGACCCTGATTCCTCGTACAGTCTGGTTTAATTTCACTGCATGAAACCCTGCTCTCATTCAGAGCCAATAGAAGTTTTATCATCTGCTTAAATCCAACTTCAGCTGACTTCAAGGAAGTGTCCCCAGTTCAGTTGTACATGAGACTGGAACACATCTGTTCTTCAAATCACCATAAATTGGGCCTCTACATAGACAGCACAGCAAAATATATCTCAGGATAAGAGGAAAATTCCCAGATAATTAATTTTCATACATATATAAAAAAAAATCATAAAGATATGTGGTCTTATCTATGGAAAGAGCTTATTTTACCTTTAAAAATAAATACTGTTACCTCAGGCTGTTCAGTGTCTCTCTGTGGCTTTTTCTGCACTAGTAATAATATAGTGCCAGGACCACTCTCGATCAATTTAGTCAGTTGTTTAAAAGCACCATGGAGCAGAAACATATCTCTTAAACTCATGTCATTTGTTTTAAATATTGTAAAAGGTGAACAAAAACAAAATAATGATAATTGCAGGTGGTACCCATGGGAGTTTATATCTCATGCCATGAATTTGAATTTTGTCCAGCATGTGTCTCCATTATATATTTTTGGGTTCCAAGGACACACCAAACGAAGGTCATTTTCTCTAATCATAGTAGACACACCACAGTTTGAAGGACCATACCATATTAGGAAAGAAGTGCCAGCAGCATCTTTAGACCCAGGAGCAGCTAAAGTGGAATAAGGAGTAGAACAATAATGAATGGAAGTCACAGCACTCCTCAGCATCTCTTTGCCTTATTCCTTCCATGTCACTTTACATAGTTCTACCTTCTGGAATGGAAAAAAGACAAGAAGTGACTGATAAGTGGCCTTGCTGCATAGTGGTAACTCCTCAGAGAAAGCTCTGCAAGGAAAAGGCTCCCTCCTAGCACCCTGCCAGAGCTACAGCTGGACCAGAGGATGGTCACATTGCTTATTGATGGTCCCGGGTCTCATGTCACATGTCACTCAGTGAGTTTTACTGTAGTATTGTTTTGCATTATTCTTTTATTATGAGTATTTCAGAGCTGTATCAGCAGAGCAGAAGTTTGTACTGGAGTGACTTGGTAAATATGTCGCAGATTGAGTACTCAGTTACAACATCTGCAGGGCCAGAACAAACTGTTGCATAAACAGGTACATATTTACGTATGTGCAGGTATGTATTTTAGATATGTTTTTAACTGCATAGAGCCTTTCTGGTCTCTAATGCAAGTGCACACTATACTGAGGGCACAGGTTATAAACATGATGTAGTAAGTAGCAGAGTAATGTTGCGACACCATGACAAATTTCTACTGTTCAATAATTCAATTTTTATCTAATTATTGCAAATTACAACATAATTTTTGAGCCAACAACACTGTTGTAACTGATTTTCTGCTTGAGCTGTACAAACACTAAAATCCACCTAAAGCTGGCAAGCTTCTGTGAGTAATTGAAAAAAAGAAAAACCAACAGTTTGTAGTAAACAAAAAGCTCCCAGATTCTTCACCTGGAGCAAATTATTAAAGCTGCTAATAAAACCTATTTAAACAGATTTCATAACATGAGAAAAAGCTCAAATAATTTGAGGTTCTTTGGCTTCATCTCATGGGAGTAGCCCAGTGATTGCAGTAGAATGAAATTGACTGATGGAATTATGCATTGTAGGACTGGTTCTTGAAATGGTATGAACATATGACTGTTTTTCACAATTGCAGGTTTTGAAAGGCACCCATGTACTTTACATCCGAGTCTCAAAAAAGAAGGAATAAAAAAAAGGAAAAAAGAGTCCACAACACTTCTTCAATTGATTTGCTCTTTGTCACTGTCATAGATATATTTTCCCTATTTTGACAGCTAGTTGTAATTCTATTAGCAGCCCATCGACTATCTTGTGAGATCAATCTGTGTTGGGCTAGCCAGGTCTTCTTAAACTAGCTGATTTATTGCTTCTGTCTGCTAAAAATAAAAAATAAAGTAAAAAAGAAAGAAAGCAAAAAAAAGAAAAAGAAAAAGAAGGAAAAGGTCTTCTTCCTCTACAGTGAACAAAGTACCTAAACGCTGTCTGAAAATGAATAATTTTTAGCCTCTCTGCTGGTCGTCTCAGTGGCAGATGAGATGTAACCTCTCACCAGCAGTTTTGCTGAGACTCCTGCTGATGCTGGCATGTATAAATGATTGTCAATTTCCTGTATTAATTTACCTGGCTGTCTCATGTATAAACCAGAAGATCTCATTCACCCTAAATGTCCTCAGCATCAATCTATCGTGTTTACCTAATGTTGTTATTTTGCACTGGGCTGCACAACCGCTTGAAACTGGAGAAATGTTTGAAGCACATTCAGCACCTATTCACTCACGCAGGCAGAAAATGGGGGCACATAGGTGAATTTGCAGTTATTGCCTTCGAAGCTTGTGTCAAAGGAACAGGTTATCATCATATTCTTCTTACTCAATGACATCCAAAGTAGTTTAGTGATTTAGCCAGTTTTAAAATGATGTCCTGGAATTTTAACTGGTATCTGCCTTGGTCACCTTAATTCTTTCTTCTTTACTTCAGGTCAGGAAAATAAATTACTTTGCTACTGGTCAAAAAGGAGGTTTATGTTGCTGCAGGTGGCTATATGAAGCTTTCTTATTATCTATAAATATGTATTTGTGACTGTGGGTACAAAGAGATAAGGAATATTTTCGTAAACTCGGTTATCTTGTTCAAAAGTCACTTCCCACTTGCCTTTTCTAATAGCCTGTAGAGTCAACATAGGTATTTTAAATGGAAAAACTACACTTTAAAAAGTGTAGTATCTCTCCTTTTTATATAATAGTGGGGGTCATTTATTTTTTTTTCTAAGCATATGCAGTTAGTTAGCCAAATTCACTATTCCAGAAAGGCTTACAAGGGTAAGTATGGAGAGACTGTATTGTAGGTGGTCTTCAAGAAGTCAACTGACCTATCCAAAAACGTTGCAGCATTGAGATATTTTCTTTCCAGACTCCTTTTCTTCTTACTTAATTCAAACTTGGATCTTAAAGGACACCTTAATGCTAAGTCAAAAGGGGGAAAAGAAAAATAACCCAGCAGTTCTGCAACTGTCAAAAAGGACAAATATGCTAGCAGAAAGAATGCAAGCATGTACACAAGTAGAAAAGAGGGAAAAAACTCAATAATAACTACTTAAAAATTGAGTTGAATAGTACTGCTGGAGGTAGATATTAAGATTAATACAGACTGTTCAGTGGAAGCAAATAATATCAATTCAAAGTGAAACTGAGACTAGTAGATAAAGAATGAGTTGTCTCCAGGAGAAAACATATCCAAAAGATCAAGGCTCTACTTGGTTCTTTCAAACACAAAAACCTAGAGAAAAATACACTAGGCCACAGCTGAAGTCAACATCTATTACGAAGAGATTGGTAGCAAGAGTTTTAGAATAAAACTGGAAAAAAATTCTCAGGTTAAACTGCAGCACAACAGCTCAGGCAACAGTGCTAGAGATACATGTTGATAAAAGAAGGCAGGACCAACTCCTTACATTTTCAGTGAAAAGGCATAGCTTAGGAAAGGGCAGTGGGCAAAAACATGGGGCAACTTTTCAGTGAAGCTTTCTGACAGGACCAAACCACCAGCCTCAGCTCCACAAAGTCTGCCCTTCATGTTTCCCCAAGACTTTGAACCTGCCAATGGAAAAGAAACCCTGCACAGAGGCAATAAGGGTTAGACCAAATAACCTCTCACTTTCCTGGTCTATTTCCATCACAAGTTTTTCTCTGTAGGTGTGAAGCAGGCGAAAATTTTATCAAAATACAGATAGACTTTTATAGATTAGAGACAGAATATGTTCCTGCTAACAAACAAACAAAGAAAAAACCTCAATTTTCAGCAGAAAATAAGTACTGTTTTCAGGTTCACTATGCAGAAATAGAAGAGGATCCTTGATAATTCAGGGTTGCAGAACATTAACAACTTCTAGTCCCACTAAAAAAATTCAAATCATTATACTTTAGGTCTGCTAAATTATCACAGGCATCTCCAAACTGAGGCAGAACTTTAGAGCCTTTGTGTGAGGCAGTGAAAAAAGATCAGTGTTTTCCAGAGGAAAAAAAAGTCTTCAAATCCCTACATATTTTAAAACAAATTGTTCATCTTCTCCCTTCAATTTTTGTTGTTGTTTGGGATTTTTTAATTGTTTTTGTTGTTGTTGGATGTGAGAGCAGTTTTGTTACACCACACAATGGCTGACAGAGAACAGTCAGTTGGGTGTTCTAGATAAAACCACAATGGGTTATTCATTATTATGGGAGATGTCATTTTGAGAATTTAAGAAATCCAACACTACTTGCAGAAGAAGCCTTTTGTCATTCTGATAAATGACAATCATACATGAGACTCCACAGAAAAGAAGGACTTGCCAACCCTGGCATTTGCCCAGACACAGCATTTGACACCGACTTCAGCTGAGTATAAATATAGAATAGTGCCTAATGGACGTTGGCTTCTAACAGCACAGAGACCTTGAGTTGAATTCAATTATAGAAAAAACAGGTTCTAAGAGAGATTGTGTTACTGTTGGAAGGCCTCCACGAGGTACAGGAAAAACTCTCTGCAAAAGGAAATGACTAAATATGGCAGAATCCTGTCTCTGAGGAGGCACTATGAGCAGTGCCTCAGGCATCTCACACTAGGGGAGTTAGTTCTGTACCTTCAGGGCCAAGACAACAGCAAAGTACAGAAAACAATTATGCTGTTGGTCAGAAAATCCTGTTCATCTTTCCTCATCTTTTCCCAAGGAATGGGACCAGGAAGAAAACTTTTGTTTCTTCTTGTCTTTGAGATGCATCTAAGGATGTGTAACTTCAGGAATGTAGTGAAGAAAACATGAATGTCAAAATAACATCAGGGCTTGCCTGTATTAGGAATGGAAGGAAACTAATGTATCAAGTTTACAGAATTCAAAAACACAGTGGCTTCAAAATAAGTAAAAGTGCATGTGACAATATCAGCAAACACCCTCAACACTTCAGGTGCACCTCAGTCACACGAGATATTCATGTTATATATCTGTAGGCTACTTATTGTAATAGAGGAATGTAAAGATCAAGCTTACCTAACTTGGGTATCTGACTTCTACCTATGTTTAAGACATCAGGAGTGGTGTTCCTCTCATATTTAGCCTCTACAGCATTGATGTATACATCTGAATTTGTCAGTGGAGTAAGTAGTAAGCTACTTGCTTGGTCAGATAAATAAGCTCCTTTGACAATACGGGCTAGATCTGCACTGGTGACAGTGGAAAACTAGGCACAAACTCACCAGTGCTTATCCCCATCTAAAGTCAGGTAAAATGAGTGAAGCAGACTCCTTTGAAGAAAATACCTAATCTCACTGTGTAGAGGAGACATGTCTCCCTGATGGATTTTAGGCCTTAAAAGCCCTCAAGAAAAAGTCTTGTTAGGATTGCTAAGGAAACAATGAAAGTGATTAACGTGAAACTATAATCACAATGCACTTGATTTGTTTTGCAACACAGAACAAGTCTTTAAACTAGAACTGCAGTGAAACTCATCCAGCTTTTGAACAGAATACAGTCTGTTTGTCTTCACTGAACCGAATCTTCAACATGCAATAGCTAATTAAAGATTCCAAAAGTCTGTAAATACTTTGAGGAATGTTGATATATCAGCCTGAGCTCTTCACATGGCTAGCTGGATGAGTCTTGTCTCATTTGCTTCAGTGATACTGAGAATGACTGTGGTGATTTCATCGTCTTCAGCTCCCAGTAAAACAGCCAGTCCAAGAGAAAAGTTGTATAAGGAGGATCTTTCTGTTGCATGAAGAAACTACTGAAAAAAAAAAAAAAAGACAAAGGAAAATGAAATCTTTTATATGCCTACAGTGCCTACAGTACTAAGATATCTGGGAAGAATATTTCCTAAAATGCTTTTCTTTGGAACAAACAATAAAACAGAGGATCAAATGCAGAGCTGATGTACAGCATGGAAATAACATGAAGAATTCAACTCTGCTAGAGTCAAACTACTTAAACCACTTTTACATGGTTAAAAATAGGCCAGTCTGGCTCCAGATGCTTAAATGATGGACAATTGGATGCTTAGGGTCTGATTCCTTGAACTATCATGTTAGATTTACATGATGAGGAATATCTTTCTATCTAGTTTCCTAATAAACAGTGCCACTGACAGCAAAGATCTAGATACCAACCATTTTTAAAATAACAACAGAAGTCTAATTATGGTATCAGCTTTTATTATTTTCAAATCTTTCTAATGCTAAATGAACCCAAGGGTCATAAACACAATATAACGTATCAAGCAAAGGTACATAATTAAGATGGATACAAAATACTCTGTGCAGAAAGTAAATATTTTCTTTTTAATTATATTATTACCTTCCTTTATGTTACTAAATTGCTACACAATTTCATATATAATTGATTTTCCAGGAAAAACATTACCAAAGTGATTCTGTAGTTCAAAACAGCATGAACTTAATAACATACAAACAATTTTTATCTCACAACCTATAGTGCTGCATGGGATTTAGTATGCTGAAAAAAAGTATTCCTTCATATTCACAGTAATTTTGAATGTAACAAAAACTCAATAACTTTTTTCTCTGTACTCGTTAAGAAGAATACTAACTGCCCCTCCTGTGAGGATATATTTTGTAGGTGCTTTTGCAGATTATGAAAATAGTTGTGAGGAAATATTTGGATAAAGGAAGGCAAAGCTCCAGGTAGCAATAGGTTTCATACCGAGTTGATAAATGCAATTAGGGATCAGAAGGATGAACAATTACTTCAGGGGAGTTTTGATACCAGAATGCAATATCAGATGATTAGAAAACTGGAAAAAATATCATCTTCTTCCTATTGCAGAAGAACCCAGAAGCCTCAGCACTAGTGGAAAAAAAAAAAAAAAAAAAAAAAAAAAAAAAAAAAAAAAACATTGTGCTAGGGCAATGGATATTGCATGCCCTGAAGTGTTCACAGGCTCAGTAATCAAATTTGAGAAAAAAATACCTCCATGATCTCGAGAAACTATAAAGCTACATTAGCCCAGCACAGTACGAAGAAGCACTGTGAAGAGTTAAAATGAAGGAGAACTCACACAGATTCTTCTTGGCCCAGAGGGCTTAAGATGGGTGAAAAACATTTCCCCTAAGAAGAGTGGACCATGCAGAGCCCGCACCGGCGTTCTGCTGAAGAAGTGGAACCATTTCGCAGCCACTTTTAATGAAGGGACTGTGAGTTTACCAATGTTAATATCTCACCAAACCAATTATGACACTACCATGGGGTTTGTGCTACTAATTGACAGGATTTCTCATGTAAATAACTCTGAAAGAACAATGTTGCCAAAGTGTTCCATTGCTGTTAGATGCAGAGCACCTCAGTGAGTTGCTGACTGTGGCGAGCTCCTACTGACTACAGAGGATGTGCAGCCTTGCCCAGACAAAGAATCATAGTATGATTCTTTGCAGTTCTTCTGAGATGAAGCTCTTGTTGAAGAAAAATTAATCTGAACTTGGTAACTTAACCTCTGATTTTGTCTCTTTGAACTTGGAGGAAAAAGTAATGGGATAATAAAAAGTGCTGATTAGCTGAGCAGTTCTAACTCAGTTATTGTTTCCATTATGTGGCTAATAGCCTCTCCTGAACAGACTTGATTTTTTTATCTGTTTGCATTAGAGTCAATTTGTGGTACTAGATTGGTATTATTTATTGAATGCTACACCCAGCTGCAAAGTTAAAAGTATGACAAGCTTCTTTGAATCTAATTACAATACCGTGAGACACAGACGTGTATAGATGCTATAAATTAAGTTTAGAAAATATCACTGGTGTGGTGAATGGTCAAATGGAGGTTACCAGTTCCATGAAGTTGCTTCAGTGCTTCAGTCATTTCAAAAGTTTTAGACTGCTGTTTTGACCTGAATTTACCAGATATTTAGGTCTTGCTTATTTTGTACAGGGAAACATTCACAAAAAAGTCAACGTAACCTAATTATAGAATAAATTTGATAAAAATAAATAATAGCTTTTTTTTCCCCTATTTTGTCTGCTCAAGTCACTACAGTTTCTCTCTGTTCTTCTAATTGACAGCTCTGCCCTATGTCCTTTTCTACCTTTTGATTTTTCCCCTAGCTGCTAATAGCACACACCATTTTATAGAGCTCCAGTCTATTAACCAAGTGCCTGACCTTGCGGGTTGCTGAACACCTGCTGGAATACATTCAGTGCCCATAATTCTCATTGATTTCATTAGAGAGAAAGACCTTGCTCTCTCCCAGGTCAGCTGGGCTGGCAAAAAAAGCCTCACAAGATCTAGCGCTTGGTAAACATTTTTTATTCCAGAAAGTCAGACCAGCATCAGAATTAGCCACTTCCAGAGCCTTCAGCCCTAAAATGATGTCAGAGCATTGCCTGCATAGTCAACAAATTAAATTAGGAGCACAGCTACTCTTCATTTCTTACACAGTCAGTGTAGGGATATGCTAGATATTCCTCACTGGATGTCACCAGTGATCAATCTAGTGTCATACTTCTGAATTGCACAATAAGAGACAGTACTAAGGCAGAGCACATAAGCAAGGCTGCTTCCTACCGTCTCTTCTCCTATTGCACAGTACCCACAGCTGTGGCCTTAGGCATGTTAGAAGGTACATTGTTCCCTCTAACACTGTGCTCTAGCTCCTACAGTGTAGGATTTGGTGAAAGCAATTCTACTATTAACTTATCGAGCAACCTGTTGACTTTGTAAACCTCAGTCATATATATATCCCTTCTTAACCTTCTTTTCTCTAGCTGAAGTGTCCCACATCTGTTAACATATCCTCATCAGGCAGCTGCCCCATTCTATGAATTACTCCACTCACTTTTCTCCATATCTTTTATAGTTCCTCTACATCTTTTTTGAAATACAAGGCCAGAAGTGCTCACAGTGGCCAAAGATGAGGCACACCAAATGACAGTGATAAAATGGGGCCTTCTGCCTTACTCCAGATGAAAGAGGATCTGAGCACAGAGCTTTATGTTTCGTATACCAGCAACCATGGGAGTAGTCACTCCTGCAGCAGCTGTGTGCATAAAAACAATTCAGCCAAAGCTCCTTTCAGAGAGTAGCCCCCTTCATACATGAGTAACTTGGTTTATTCTTCTATGTTTTAACACAAAATGAATACTACCTGCAACTTCCCATTGACTAAAAAAGCTAAGCACAGATAATGTAACCATAGACATATAAGCTTCTGCTGCGTAGAGATGCCCAGAAGACTCCCCATTACATATCTTTGATTTCCAGACTGGCTTTCTGCCTCCTTTCAAAGGGATATAGGGAAAATTGATCTAACGAAGGAGAACTCTGGTGCATTATACAGTAAATTAAGATTTGTTTTTACTCAGGTAGTGGTTCAAGAAGAAAAGGAGGTTTTCACATCAGGACGGCAGGTTTTCCAGGAAGATGTGATTTGGGTTGGCCTTGGTCAAAATGGGCGCTCTTTGGCAAAAGTTCTTTGTCAAAAAGGAGCATTTGGAGCTTCAGGTTCGCAAATTATGTGAATGAAAAGATAAATTAATGATAAAGGAGTATTAGGATAAGCTCTACTGATGACTGAGACTAAGAAAGCATAATTAAAGTGTGATAGACAGGTAAATACCACTTGCTTTTGCTTTGCCCTTTCCTGCAAAGCATGTTTTCAATTTCTGGAATATGAGTATTTATGTGTGTAAATTTGGCATTCCTCAAGAAAAACATTAAGAAAGTTCAATTCAAGAAGAGAAAACTGAGTAAGTACATGAAAAGATAAAATACTACTGCTGCATTCCAGTTCAGTCTTATTTTGTGTATCCTCAGAGCTTTCCCAGTGAGTAATCTCCAAGAAAACATTTCATGCTTGATTTACTAGGCATCTTTCTTTAGCATTAGCAGACTTTCCTAAGAGGGAATGCATTATAATCAACTGCGAAACAGAGCTAATCACAACCTCTAACTATGGAGAGACATCTCTCCATAATATTTACTTACTGGTATATTTATTTGAAATTTTTAGAGTAGTAAACTACGATTAAGCTCCCCCTAATTCACTGAAAGTGATAATATACTTTCACTGACACCACTAAAACATATAATCATGGACTATAAAAGTTTAAAAGCCTAGAAACTGCAAAGATCAAAGGTGACAGCTAAGAAGTATATATTAGGAATAACAACAGATGGCCCCAGAATGAAAACAAATGAACTCATTCCTAGAACTTTGCTGCCATTCGTTAAACCATTTGCACTGGGAGTGTGGAGTTTATGACTTAAGTGGGCCTTTTCAGAGAAATAAAATAACATTTTCACCACAGAGCCACCATTTGTACTTACACAGATTGTATCAAATTCTAAGTGTAACACATATTTGGAAATGTATATAATTACTGAAATTTTTGATGTATTTAGCAGCAAATATTTACTCTCATATAGTTTGCTAAGTACAAATCTGGAGAACAGCATTCACTAGTAATAATATAGCATGCGTATGAACATCAAATCACAAATGCAGTACTGAGACCTGTCATCACTGTGCAGTGCTCCTGATTATCACTTTCTGTCCAGCTTGCAGCATCCTTTCCAGGATATATGAAATATGAAATGAAGGATGAAGAAAAGTATGCTTTACACCAACTGCTATCCCTTATGTTCTTTTCTCTTTCTGTTTGTAACTGAATAAGTAAAACCTAAGGTCAACATAAACAGTCCAGCTGAAAACACAAAGTGTTTACTTTGCTGTTCTTTCGTTTTATTTTGTTTTACCCTAGCCCCAGAAAGGGTTAATTTGGAACATTGCATTACTCAAGAGTTGAAGTATAAAGAACTGTATGAAAGTGTGCACTACTACAAAAGTCTCTAGTATCCAAGCTGTACATTTTCCATTTATTTTTAATTCTTTATATTCCCTTTCAGACTGTTTATCCAGAGCTGTTGTCTTCCTCATTTTATCCTCATTCTCACCAGAAAGAAGGACCTTAGTCTCCAACTGAACAAGTACAAGCAACACAAATAATCCTCAGTTTAATACTCAGACCCAAAATATTTAGACTACTGCACACAGTCCTGAACCTTTGTTAGGTAGTATGTTTCCTAATTTCTGATGTTATTGTATGCAAAGAATTTAATCACAAGATTGGCATGACTGTAATATTTATAAAACCTTCTAAAAAGTACTTCTATCTGGAACATCACACCCTTTGTGGCTCTTTAGGCCAAGCCCATAGTACGCATTCTCTATCCTTCCCCTACCTTCATCCTGTATGCTCATCTCTCAACCAGCTTTATTCAAATGCCTTTCTGACAATTTCTGCATTGCCCCCATCACATTGTTTTTCCATGTTTTATATACATATATATATATGTATGTATTTTAACTGAGGAATAAATATTTCAGTGAGCCAGCTCATCAAATTATTTTGGAAGGATAAGCAAAGCTGACATGGACACCATAATTATTTTGTAAAAGTGTAAGTGATAGCTGTTCTTCAGTTTATAAACAGAGAAGTGGATGAAGCTGCTAAATCTGCTAATCCTATCCAAGTATTCATATTTTTTCTTCTCTTCTTTTTTCTTTCTATTTTCTCCTCTCAATTTTAACCTGGAATCGATTGGAATTTTTGACTGGCAATCAAGAATATTCCCTGAAATGCTCTGAGCTACTACGCAGAAGTTTCTTGTTACAAATAAAGGAAAGAAATGTCAAGCTGAGTAAAGAAGCTTATTTTGTTCAGACAAGAAACAAATTGTACTTCTACCTCCTCTAACCAAAGCATTTTTAAGAGCAGGATAGAGGTTGCTTAAATCAATAACCATTAAGAAGCACAAAGCTGCTAAAAAGAATACATCTTCAGAGAAACAAATGGCCAGGCTTGATGTAGAAATTCTATTTATGGGGAGGGATCCTGATTAGGTGATCCTAACAGCCCTTCTTGGCATTGCAGCTAGAGAAACAATGAAACATGAGAACAAATTAAATAAATACTGTTTATCCTTGCAAAACATTTTAAAAAATACTTCCCTAGTGACATAAAACTTCACTCATTCATTTACTGCAATTAATTTATTTTTATTAGATGAAGGTTTTCATAGTGTCAAAACCACATTTTTGATGACTTAAATCCCAAGCCCTTTCCTTCTTTCCAAAAAGAAGTACAGAAGACAATAAACACAAGAGCTGCACTAACAACAGCACTGTTAAGAGTCTGGGACAAAGGAGATGTAGGAGCGGGAAGGGTGAGCAGTTCTTCTCAGATAGGGGAGGCTCAGTAGCAGTTCGAGTAGCCATGACAGCCTGGAGGCTGTCTCAGAGGCAAATAAAAGCCACATTCAACTCAGAAAACCTGAAGAATATGAGGCAATAATTTGATTCTATGGACACAGTGGGAGTTTGGTCATTCACTGAGGTGAGCTTTATACACTCAAATACTGAATAACTGCTTTAATACCCAGAAGAAAAGTGTTAAAAATATGAGATTGGATCCTGCCTTAGGTCAAAACTAAAGGATATTTATAGAGATGTGGAAATACATAATTTCAAACAACTGGAAATCTCACCCTCTATCCTCTAATAACTGAATTCCCAAGATCTTTGGGAAAAATATATTTATTTCTCCACAAAAAAAGGAGGGATCATCTGCTGCTGTCCCTCCATGGTTAGTTAATGCTCCCTTTCCTGCTTGGTTGGTGTGCTCTAGAACTGCTCCAAGAAAAACAACTATGATGTCTTACAGCTTGGCCTGTAGAAGAAGGCAATACATAAATGACCAGCATGATGGCTGTACCATTCTTTCACTCTCTTTTCCACCCTGTGAAGGTTACTGTGCACCTGAGCCTGGTGCCAGGGAAACATGGCTGCACCAGAAAAGCCATTTTCCTTCTGGCAGTCCTCAGAGAGTTTACTAACAGTCTGTGCTGCTACTGTAACATTTCAATTGATTAATGTTTACCAGGAAATTCATTCTGTGCCGTGCTTTTGCATAGCTGAACAAATACCAGAAGACTTATGTACATATATAATGTACACAAAGATCGGTCTGGTTTCTCTAGGTGCCTCTACATCTGAGGGTTAAGACCGGTATGGCATATGCCTTGCATTTCTTCTTAAATTCCATAAAAGATATCTAAATACAAGTATTCCCATATGCAACATTATGACACAGGAGATGTTGCTGTGCTCAGGGTCTAACTTAAATTGCTTCTTTTCACTGTTAATATTACAAAGCGTTTAGAATTAGAAATACCCCCACTTTTTTTTTCTTTTTTTTTTCTTCTTTATTTTCTTGTTTCCTTTTTAAGCACTGGGTTACTTGCAAGCCAAAAAAAAACACGTACGTATGTACCATAGCCATAAATTGTAATCCACAGCAAAATTAAGTGATCTCCTCACAAATAAGAGCACTGTGATGTGAATGCATTCATCACAAATGGGGGCTGCTGCAAGATCTTGCAGAGATAATTTTTAGTGTAAAATCTGCTATTGGAATTTCATTAAGCTTAAAATTAACACAACTTATTTCCAAACAGTATTAATCATAATTACTGGAGTTCAACTTCTGATTAATCTGGGAGTATACATTCATCTCATCTCATCTCATATTTGCAGCCTAAACCGAAACTTATCATACCCACCAGAGCTTGTTGTCAAATGACAAAGATATTACTGAAACAAAATAAAAATTAAGTTGCAGCTTGCATTGATAAAAACAATATTATAGTCAATATTTCAACTCAGGCTAAAAAGCCTGACTGACTACATAAGGATATCTTAACAGAGGGGAAAGCAAAGGCATCAGAAGACAAATAGCATCTAATCCCTCTGTGGAGCAACTTCAATAAACTTCACTAGAGTTACACCCCAGCCAGGATTAGCCCACCAACTTTGAATTAAAATATGAAACTTGCTCTGATGATATGATTGTAATTTTTTCATTATTTTAATCCTTGATGAGAGAAAGAAATTGTGCAGACTCCAAGAGCAGAATAATAATTGTTACATTTACGTTTCTCCAATTATGGCTTATGGGAACTGTGTCTCAGCTGTCTCTTCACTCTCATGAAGCTATTGTAAAAAAGCTTTTGAATGAAATGAATGTTTTCAATAGTGCAAGCAATGTAATGACATACTTTTGCAAAGGATGTACTTTCAGTCCACTTTTATTCCTACCTGAAGTTACAGAACATCAGCCTTCTATTTGTTCATATAGTTTAATCCTCCTCACTTATATTCTTGAAGAAAATGTTTTTTAAGATTGCTCTTTTCTATTTCCACTCCTCCCTTACAGTACTGTTTGAAAGAGGACATACTTTAGTGAGAATAAAGTGTTAAATGTATATTCTACTCAGGCTGAACTACTCTCATGGGGTGAAGACTGAGTTAAAATGTATTCTTTGCGTCTGTATGTTGACTGACACAGCGGACCCTGAACCTAGCTATTGTGTGACAGCTGACCACTTGGTGTAGACAACAGGAAGGGTTTCAAAGTATATTTGTTTTAAAGTTGATGTTCACTGCTTTGGAAAAGCCAAAATATTAGCAGTTAAATTTTATCAAGAAATGCTTCTATCTCTCCTCTGATTTTGTAGACCATTGTACATGGAACTTCCATACTCAACCATAGGTCAGCTAAAAACAGAAACTGAAACATACAGCTGGACAAGATGACATAACTGATTCAAAAACTACAAGGTATGATATGATATATTATGATATGATTATGTGATATGATATATGATCATTTAGCCTGATGTTTTTCCCCACAGATATGTAAGAAGTGACTCCTGCATCAAATCTATAACATCTCTGTGAGCTACAGCTTATCCCTGAGAAAAACAACCACTATTGATTTGAAGAGATCGGGTAATTGAAGAGCTATCATATTCCAAGGTAAATTATTTTGTGGACAAAACATCCTCAATATTAGAAATGGTCATCTTATTTTTCCAGTTTATTTTCTGACTATTGGATACCATTACAGTTTTTCCACTACATGAAAGACCTGTCTCTACAGATATCTTCCTTAGGTAAGTGTAATCAGTTCACTTCTTAATCTCCTCCTGGAAAATCTAAAATACATCCAGCTTTTTGCACCTCTAGATCTTCATCATGTTTAGGGACTTGAAACTATCTCTGATAAATATTTGTGAAAGGTTTGTGACAGTGATAGTAGCATTTCCTTGTTTTCTCAGTATTCTTCTTGAAGGTATTCATACCTGATATATTATTATTCCAGTAAGTATCTCCTCATCACTGAACAATGGAGAATACTAGTTTCCTCTTCATACTCGGTATTCATTGCAAACACTGAAAGGCAGTGTTTGTCCTCTGTCCATAGCACTTCCTAGGGAGTTCTGCCTTCAATGGCTAGCGTATCATGAACTCCAATTTTTTCAGTCATTGTGCATTTTAGATACATGACTTTTCATACTATAAACATCCCTGTTTCATTAGCTTTACTCCTAAAAAGCAAAACTACGAGTTGCTCTGATTAAATGAAAAAATATATATATCTGAAAGAAAGATGCCTAACTCAGAAAATCAGGTCCTAACCAGTGTCATTGAATACAGTTCCCCTTGCCAACCCATGGCATCACACCACCTAACACCATTTGACCTAAGGCATTCAGCATGAGCACTGCAAGGTATTTTACAGACTTTCATATAGCTATTCCTTGCTGAACCTATTACATCCTCTTCCAGCAGGTAGGGCAGAAAGGGGCAAGAGTTAAAAAGTTTCCTCCAAACACATCTGGAAAGTAGGAAGATCAAGTTCATGTCACCACCTACAAGGCTTGACCCACCAGCTTGAAAGTTGAGCCAAGTGCTCACTAAGCAAGATAAAGGAGATGCCTTTTAACAGACTAAAACAAAATTACTTCTGCCTAAAGCTTCATCCCACTATAGAAGACAAAAAAAAAAAAAAAAAAAAAATCAGCTAACTTATAAGATACTTACATTTATTTTTATGCAGCCCTGTGCAACACAATAGACCTTTTCTTATCCCAATGGTTACTTTCAGTTCTGACAAAATCACATTTTTGTAACGTGTACTTTTCTAACCTGATAAGCTTTTCAGCTCGAGAAATCCTTCTGGTTAATAAGGGTCATCAGCAGGGACTAAAGAGGGACAAAGAGGGATTTTAATGTGAAATCAGAGACACCAGTGAGAAGCAAGACACTTAAGAATTTTGCCAATGTTCAGGCCACAGAAAATAATAGACCTACATTTAAAAATTATAGGCCTGTTAAAGCACAGAGATACTGCACTAGAGGTGTTAAAATAACCAATTAAACATGCAGTTTTACTCCTGCAAAAATAGAGAACGTTTCTGTGGAAGAAAAAAATACCACTGACAAGAACACGGCACAACTGCTAGAAATCAAAATAAATAAATAGATTTAATTGGAAAAGGAATGCTTCAGACCACAGTGCACAGTTCTGTGGGCAAAGTGAATCGGTTAGCCAGTCTTTTAATAAGCCCACATTGTACTGGATTCAATTTAGCTTTCTGTGAACATGGACATAACCTGTTAATAATTTAACACACCTCTGGCAAAGCAGGAACACTGTAAATAAAAAGTAAACAAATAAAACAAAAAGAGTGCTCTGTATTTGCGATTAGATAGCAAATTAATGGAAAAAGATTGCTGTCACGACACATAGTCTGAAAGTGCTAAACACACAGAAATCAAGAGACCCAGATTTACGATTCCAAGAGAGAGATTAATTTTACTATATACCCTGTTGTATACTACATGTGATATGTTTGGGGGTTTTCTGGGGCTTTTTTGAATGCTTTTTTTAATGTTAAGTGTGTGCTTTCAGTCCTGCTCCGTGGCACTGCTCTGGGAATTTCACTTCATGAAATTCTTTGCTGTGTTTCACTGTATTCCTCCATCTACATTTCCTCTTTTCTATTAACAGGCAGAAGCAGTGCTTATGTGACAGATGTTCTGAACACATCATCAAAGAACATGAATGCACTTTCAAATAAGAGCTTCCATTGCATGCTCAAGGAAAGAAAAAGAAATATATATATATATATATAATGTATTTATCTAAATGAATAAACAGCAATAGCTGATAATTATTTCAGAGGTGGAAAAGCACATTGCAGCAGTTTATCCACTGTAGGGTTTTGCAGGTTTCACTTGCTAAGTATTCTGAGTGTCATGTTAAGTAAATGTGAGGGAAGCCACAGTGAGTCAGTCCACCACACAGGCACAAGCAGCTACCAACTACAGTCACTCACTGTTCTCCTCAATGTTGTCCTCTCAGTGGGTTCCTATGTGTATCCCAGACCACAGCGCTGACAATCTCACTGTGGCCAAAGCAGCTAAGAAGTCTGAGCATTGGAAATTAAGGGCCCAAGTAACACAGGCAGACAAAGTTTCTGTCCCAGCTGGCTGTGGCTCCTGGGGCTTCTCATGGGGACTCTGAGCTGCTCTCTCCTGACACAATAAGGGGACCCAGCCCTGGGTGCGGGCCCTGGCTTGGTCCACCAAGCCCAGCCACTGAGCAACACCCAGCCTTGCAGGCTGATGACCTACTGGGGCTTCTCCTCCACACCAAGCCAGCATTCAGTGTGCAGCCAGTGCAAACATCCTCTTCATCAGGAGTTCTCCTAAAATTCCTCTTCCCTCCCACTTTCCTCAGGTGAGGAGTGGCTAATAGACCCAGTGAGATGGCAGCCACACTTTCATTTGTTCCATTTCTGCAGCACTGTCCATTTACAAGTCCCTGTTGAACAGCTCCAGTGGCTGCTCCAGCCCTGAGGAAGGCAATCTGAGAAACACTGAGGTCTTCTACGGGGTAATTTCCCTATTTGTCAAGCTCTCATTACCTTCCTTCCATAAATCTTTCCAGTTTCCTTCCCACACAGATGCGGCAAATGCCTAATGTAAGATGTGGGGAGTGCTGCTCCCTGGTTCAGCCATTAATCCTCCAGGGAAGGAAAAACTTATTGAAGTTTACTTCATATTCTTCCCCGTTACACTTGGAGAAAAGCAAAGATTTGATTACTAAATAGAGCTCCACAGTCTACAGCCATGTAATTGCATGTTATGCCAGCAAATTCTGTAACTAAACTCCTTCATGTCTGCTCACATGGCAGAAAAACCCTTAGCCAAGGAATTAGTATAGAAGAAGACAGAGATCTGCTTTACCCTGACATGTCCAGGTCTAAATCACAACATAGAGCTGTGAAGTCTTCATTTATACCAGGACTGAGATGCTGTGGGAAAATGGAGGAGCCGGATCCGAAGACTGCAGGGAAGGCAGGATTTGCCCACAGTGTTGTGAGCCATAGCAGACATTTGGGCTGAGCTTTATTGCAGGGTTGAAGATGTTGTGCTCCCTGCATAAGCTCCTACAAGCTGCAGTGAAGGCACTGCAATATGCCTGTTCTTATTATTTCCTTTATACTATACATCCCTTCCCATTAGACACGAGAGGATCCCATTTTCAGTGTAGAATGCATGAGTGAGAACAAGGACAGAAAGATAAGAGAACTGTGCAAAACCTCATCCTTCTGTTTTTTTACTGCCCTTGTCATCTATCACAAGACTGACTGCTTCTCTTGTTTTTGTCTTTTTTTCTTTTTCCTCCAGCATATTTGTAAATGTTATTTACTTATTGTCACTAACTCCTTTGGGCTGTCTACTTTAATTTTTTATCACAAATTGTGACCGGCAGCATTTTGTTGCTGCTACTTTCTTCATTAATTTGTATCTTACTGTTTCAGCAACAATAAACAGTCTTCAGCCCTGCCACAATTTGTGTTCCATTTTGGACTAAAATCTCACAGGAATATTTACAGTACTCTGATGCAAGCAGAGCTGAGAAGGACCTGTGGACTTTGTTTTAATGGTCCTTTCTAAATAGAGGAAAAATTATGACTGAATATCATATCAGCTCTTCCATCTTTCTTTTACATCACTGAGCATCACCACCAACCAGAACATTACTAATTATACTTGCCTTTTACTAGTATTTAGAGTCTCCTAAAAATAACATTCTACCCTTAAAGCACTTCTGAGCCAAACTCTGAGTCTTGAGATGCTCAGCAACCCTTTCTTGAGCCAATTTTACATACAGAACTTCTGCCATCAAAATTATTATTTTAGTCATGCAAATGGCCTTGACACGTTTCTCTAGAGTCAACATGTCAGTGTTTTCTATGCCAGTGAATTTGCTATTTTCTATCATCTGTGAATACTGTAATGGAATTAGAGGCTTGATTCTTTCCCTGTCTATTTAATACTCCATTTTTGACAGTCATCATTCTAAATTCTCTTAATGTGGACCATTACAATATCTCCAACCAGAATGTAAACCTGAATTTGATTGCCTTTTTATTAAAAATTATAGAAATAATCTTCTCTCTCCATGCTTCATTTTCTCCATCTCACCATAATTAAAATTTTAAAAACAATTGTTTGTCCAATCCTCATGCAATAATGCTAATAAAAGAAATACAAAGTATTTTTTTCCACAGCAAACACGTTCATGTACGTAGAGTAGTTACTTAACTATATTAAGGGACATTTAATTATGACTCTTACTAGGGATGACGCAGAAGCAGTATTCTATGAAGGGAAGTTCTTCAGACACATTTGGCTAGGGGGAACCCTGGAAGGCATATAATATTTCAGCACTTCTGAGTTTCCATTCTTTTTCACTAGCAAGAATTGAAACTACTGTCTCTACGGTACAATACGTTACATTAAAATGTGAAACAGATATAACTGAGGGGAACAGGAGGAAGGAAGAAAGGCCAGAAACCTGTGATATTAACCAGGATGAATTAACTTGTTTTCAAATGTGTTTAATTCTTGTACATTTAAGTTACTATGTTTTAAAGCATCTTCCATATTTGTAAAGTTATTAGTTCGGGTGCAAGAGCTAAGAGACACAAATAAGACTGAATAAAAATGTGGAATGCTCTGAAAGTAATGCCTCCTATTTTATTATTCTGACATACAACATCAGAGGTGGATGTTGGTGGTATGGCAGTAGAGGTAGAACCTTCCCACCAATATTCCATTACATTTTGTTGCCACGTGACAGATGGCAGCAGAGGGGCAGTCTGACACAATGGCATCTGACATGAAAGTGTATATGAAGTAAAGGTTTGTCATGAATTCATCCATTCGAAAAATGGAGCCCACTGACATTCATTGATGCTTGCTGAACATTTATGGAGACCAACCTTGGATGCAAGCACAGTGAGGCAGTGGGTGGTGTGTTTCAACAGTGGTGAAATCAACAGTGGGTCATATCTGATGGTGAAGATTTTGATGAGTGGGGCTTGCAGGCTCTTGTTCATTGCTGGTGAAAATGCATGATGGAGTATGTAGATGAAGAAATGTTAAAAAATAGTGCTCTGTAGCTGATAATTTGTTCTATCAAAAAGTGTTATTATGTTCTTTGTATCTGTTGTCATTTCCATGGAAATAAACAGGAGGCATTACTTTCAGAGAGACCGAAGTATGCCTGAGACTCATATCAATATCCCTTAAGTCAGAGCCTGCCTGTCAGTGTGTCAGCTTTGCATGTCATCACTGCTAGCCCCTGAGTGCAAGGATTCATGGCATTATCACAGCTTCCTTCTCTAGACCTAAATGCTAGCTTCAACACCATTTGTTTTTTTATTATTATATAGTAGGAAAATTGAATGACTCACACTGCCCACACACACTGGCTTATGCATTTGCACACAGCGGTCAGAGCCAAGGGTTGTCTAAATGATACATACAGTGGTGCTTTGAAAATTCATGTTCCAATGAGATCCCCCTCTCATTTCTAAATTACTGCTCTTGCTACTTACAAATGCATACGAGGCATTCACACTAGAAAATAAGCTCTCTTGTTATATCCAGGCTGATTGTTCAAGGGAGGACTTTTTTTCCTCATCACATCATCAATTTAAAGAGAAATATATCCCCCTTGGTAGGATTTGTTGCTCTAGAAGTATACAGTGAAAACATCATAAAAAGGCTATTAATGACTATTGCTTAATTCTTAAGGGTTTTAGAGTAATTTCTGTAAAATGCTATTACATTTTTAATGAACTTGTTCAGGGTTTTTAATAGATTTTGAGGCTAGAAGGGACTACTGAATCATCTGATCTGACCTTCTGTATTGCTCATAAAATAACATCCAGTTAGCCCTGCGTGAAACTCACTGCATTTGTTTGAGTAGCTTATTTCTCTGTTTCAGTTCATTCATTCTAAGGGATCCCTGAGTAGAATTGCCATTAAAAAATATGGATGGAAATCACAACCAAATTGGAAAGGAAGGAATCCTGTCTCTCCTTACCCAAAAAGGAAAAAGAAAGGGGGAAAAAAAAGTGAAATGGTAACAAATAAAATTCCTGTACAGTACTTCAAAACAGGGGAATATGAAAATATTGATTACTGATATTCCTCTTTATAATAATGAATAAATCCATTAATAGTCATCTGTTATCCCCTAAGTCTGAACAACCTGTTCCCTGGCATGAACAGGTCACTAATTTTGAGACTTTCAGGTCTCAGTACCTTTTGTATGTCTGAGGTATCTGCTCTGGTATAAGGCAAATTGCATTCTTAGTTTTATTCCCAAATTTATCAGGGAAGGTGATTAGATCAGCTACAAACTTGTTTGAGCAGACGAGTCTCAGTCACACTGACTTGATATACAGCTTTCAAAAGAAATAAAAATTAAAAGATCACTATGTAATATTTGTCTGCTTCATAGGAAGTTTATAGGATCTTCAAAATAGTGAGCATATGATCTCTGTTACGCTGAGATAAGCTGCAAATGTTACCCGTGAATGGTGCTGACAAGTATTGCTGTCCTGCCTGGAAGAGAAAGTCATTATGAAGAACAGGCTGAAATAGTTGCCTCTTTCATGGTTAGAAGCACCTAACAAGTAGTAACAAGAAATCACTTGTCTATCAAGTGACTTAAAACATAGTCCTGCAAGAAACGTTTTTCACTTATAGCCTTGTCAGCATCTGCATGCAGCCATGAAATGGGAAGCTCAGATGATAGGGACAGATGACAACAATCCAGAGATGACACGCAGTGCTGCATAGCCTTCAATATTCCCCAACTTTTCTCAAATAACAGCTGTACGTGAGCAATGCCTAAGACCATGGACTGAAACCCCAAACTGGTAATGTATAGTATGTATACTAATACTAATAATAATGTATAAAAATAATAATAATATTGTATACTGAAAAGTATAAAAGATCCCATAGGTGGCCACTTCTTTGCTACTGTTAAGGGAAAAGCTAGGGAGAAAGAGAGGGCAAATACACTAAATGAGCCAAAAGTGAATCATATTTGAAAAATCACTGGACAACCTAGAACTTGAGAAACACAGAGGTTATGTTGGAGGCTGTGGAGCACACTTTAGAAAGTTTATAGTCACTGTGTAATAACCTTTCTTTGACACTGCCAGCCTACAGTATTTAATTTAGGTTTGGATTTCTCATTCTCACTGAGCTCCCAAGGAGCCGTAACCATCAATAATGCTTTCTTTTATCTCTGATTGGTTAAAAGACACTATCCTAAGCAAGTCCATCTTAGTTATATATGCTTTCATTAACTCCCATCTGGATTGTAACGGTGCATTTTATTTGAACATGAAGCAATCAGACCTTCAGAGACACCTACTAGCTGATTACAGAAAACAAATCATACTTCCCCCACTGATTCCACAAAGTATTGAGTCAGTTCAAGATTGCAGTGTTTATATCCAAAGAACCCCAGAAAGCGCTCTTGCAGTGAAGCCTTACACAGTAAGAAGAAAATAACTGCCTTGGGATCCAGTCTGTGGAATCCAATCCTACAGGTCATCCCATCTTCCTCTCAAAGCTGAAATTATGCTTTATGTAAAAATGAAAAGCATTCTACAAACACCAAATAGCACAGCCACTCACCTCTCTTCCCCAGGGGTGAAAAGGGAGATTAAACCCCAAGGGACAAATGCTACTCATAGCAGAAGATGTATCATACCCCAATATTCTGGTTTGGTGGGAGTATAAGGAATAAAACCATTCCTAATATGGACACATTATAGATGTTGCCATCTCTGATCACAATTTTTATGTTCAGATGGATAATAGAAATTACAATAATTCTTCTGCTTTCGCTACTTATTATTCAGCTACTCTTCCTGACATTTATTGCAGTTCCAGCTACTGGATGGACCAGAGAAAGTGTATGCAAAATAATCGCTTCTTCCCATAATGACATGTAAATGTAATATATAGTGTGACTAACTTTCTTCTATCAGAAGTCATAATTCTTCAGGCAGACAGATAAAAGACAGCTTTTGCCCAGTTTACCTCTGTTCAGGAAGGACTCAGTTCTCCACTTTCTATGCCAGACCACTCCTGAGTTTTTATTACTAACTGAAAGATTATATCTGTAATAATATTATTTTTCTACAAGGTATTGCCCACCAGGAATAACAGATTAAATAGTGTTCTAGCTTAGACAATTGTTAGTGCACACCACATGAATTCTTTCCTGCCAGCTTCAATGAGTCTGTCTGAGTGTTTACATAGCCCGTTTCACAAAAGCACTTGCTTTCTTTGCAAGCCTTTTAAATACAGGGAACTGAAGCAATAAGAAAAAAAAATCACTATTATTATTAAAAATAAACAATTTGTTCAACATCACACTGATGTGAATATGCAAAAATTTAACTGCGTGTAAGAAACAATCACTAGTTGTGAATAGCGTTTTTGGGGAGATGTCAGAGATTTGCAAGATCCTGTCCCCCAAACCTGCTTAAATGTTCTCCTCCTGTTTCTTTACCACCTTCAGGGGAGTACTAGCCCAGAAGGTTGGATTTCAAACTGTCTGGTGGCAAGGATCAAGGCAGAGCTGGTGGAACAGCCCTCTGATCAGGAGAACTGTGAAAGGGAGACCTTACATTGCTCGGAGTGCAGCAGCCATTAACTCTAGGAGCTGTGGCAGGGGAACAGCAAATGCTGCTGCTGAGATGGCATACATCAATGTCAGCGTTGTCCTTGCTAGCTCAAATGCATTGCTTTCAGCTGGAGTATTTATTATTAATTATTATTAAATTTATTTATTTAAGTGTGCTTTGCATAGATAGACACATTGTCAGTCACCAAGGACTTAATATCTAAATTAGCTAGGACAAACAAACACAAGATGAAACAACACTGTAGCAAAGAGACTGTGAGGGGATTATTAATGCAGAAAGAAATAGAGAAGTAATTGTTTGAAGTGTGGGGTTATTTAAGTGAGCCTCTAAAGATGAATCCAAGGATTTTAAAAGTAATCAGTATGATCACTACAGTAGCCTAGACCAAACATTTTAGATGGTACCAAAAAAGTAAGAGAGAAAGAGAGAGAGAAAGAGAGAAAGAGAGAAAGAAAGAAAGAGAGAAAGGAAGAAAGGAAGAAAGAAAAGTTACAACATGAAAATTGGCATTCCCTAACATATCTCAATCTAGATCTTCAAATTTCTCACAGGTGGGATTCAGTTCTAAGCGTAAGCTCCTATTTCCTTGATTTTTTGCAAGATATTCATTAAATGGGGAAAATTGGTTTTCCTGAAACAAGAAAAGAGGGGATGCAGATGTAGAGGCAAAACAAGGAAAAGGGAGAAGACAAGGGAGCAAACAGAGCCAGAAAAGAATGGCTCGAATGGGCCATTCAGACTGTGTACACTCACATAAGAAACATGTAGGTTGTTCCTGGGGTATATAGCCTTGGTGGAAAGGCAAATGCAGAATTAGTAATATATGTTTAGGGTAGCTGAGAAGGATAATAACTGTATCAGCAAAGCACTACTAGATAAAGAGAGGAGGAATGAGTAGGGCATGAAGGCCAAATGAGATCTAAAATGTCTTTGGCTCTTTAATAAAGAAAGGCTTTTATCTGAGGTCTTTTTCATTTCTTTTGTCCAGATAGAACAGACCAGCAATTTATAACATTTATTAGATAAACCAGTATCCATTCTTCAGTTGGTGACTAGAATATATGTTTGAATTCTTCTAAAAAAAAGAAAATAATAACAACATAACAATAGAAGTGGAAAGTATGTGGACTTCTAAGCTTCAAGGGTCAGCTGTTTCTCTCAAAAGCATCATGTAGACATACCTGGCAAAAGCAACTGACAGAGAAATTAAAGGGGAATAAGAGATTTTTGAAAGGTCATTTTCTCAGCTCTATTACCTCTTAAGTGCACTCCTAAAAGATTTCTTACAGTTATGATCCAGCAGTCCCCTTTGGTGGCCATCTCAAATTGGCGACTCTTAATTTTCTTTCTATAATACCAAAGCTGTGCTTTAGTAGAGGTTCCCTAAAGCCCAAAATGGCTCATAAAACATGAGGGTTTCCAGTTGCTTTACGTCAGGGTCTGCAGATGTTTCAGAGTGCACGCATGCTGCGTCTGGCCTGTGAAGGGGTTAGTCCAGCTTAATAGTTTTCTTGGGCTTCAGGGAAGGGTTATTTAAGAAAGAAACAAAAGCTGGAAGCCACAGGGCAAATATTTGCAGTATCTGTTGCTCTCCTTTTTGTGATATTCCCCTGCTTTCAGCAGTATGATCCTTAAAGTTGTCTTGTATTGCTTCAATAATCTCTGAAGTGCATTTTTATAACAAAGCAATATTGTTACCAGAATCTAGTGTCCTGGGAAACAAGATTCCCAGTTTACAGGCTGTACAGGCACTCCCATTTCCTTCTTGTAGCGATGTAGCTCGCTTTTCCTCCAGCAAAGATAAATTGTGGTACCCACAGCAAATCCTGACATGAAAAAAGAAATGATGTTAGAGAAACATTTAATCTCTTCTCACCTTCTTTCTACAAGCTCTAAGTCCTCGAAACAAGAACCATACCTATGTTACTAAACATCCCTACCAGCAATGCTATCTATGTACTAATAGCAAACCACTTCAGTGATTCCTTCTAGCACATTTCTCCCATCCTGCAGTTTCTAAAGCCTTATTCTTCTTGGTAGATGGACCTCTTTCAAACACATATGAGACATTGCTTCTAGGTCCAGAACACTTTCCAGAGCACTGCACATATTTTTCTCCCACATAGAATTAATATTCAGAATTGTCTTCACGGTGAAAAAAAAGAAAATAGAAATTTAAAAGAACCCACAGAAAGTATTATTTTAAGCATGTACATTTGAAGGAAAGCCCCATGATTCAGGAGACTTTTTTGCAATAAAACGAAGTAGTAGAGAGAAAGAACATTAGTAGATGGAGATCAGCCAAAACCTGAGACAAAAGCTGAAGATGCATGGTTCTATTAGGTCATTTTCCAGATAGAGTGTACAGGCATTTAATGGACCACAGCTTTATGCTTTGAAAAGATCTAGTCATACAGAAATTCTCTGCTCATGATATGATGTGCAAAGAAGGTGTTCCCATCAGCAGTGCATACAGAACACTTGAGTATAAGTACCTTGTGTAGTACTTCCTATCTTGCTCCCATATCACCTCCAGCACAATAGTATGACCATAAGATGGACAACAGAGACCCAACTGACATCACAGACTTGTATCCCACAGCTGTATATCTGCTTTACAAACATGAACTTGCCAGGGGAATTTAGGTCTTCCTTTAGATCTTCTTTTAGCACCCATCTGCTAGTCCCATGACTCCTACTTCCTCACATAAGTGTTGTAAAGTCATATGTTCTGAAAATGAGCTGTACCTTGTGTCTCATTTTCACCCCAGCAGGACCAGTTCTATCCTCCAGCCTAGAAGCCATGAAAGGAGGTTGTGAACCTCAGAAAACAAGACCTCCTGGACTGCTTGTGGACTTGTGGCACCCCCTGCCTTGATAGAGGATTATGTCAAGACATATGGGTACACACCCTTAATTCATGGCTTCCTTGGGGTCTCTACCACTTGTCTGAAGCATGTTGTAGTCCCTTGACGGTCATGAAGCACAAGAATCTGGAGCAAGACACTGTTTGGAAGAACAATCTGAAAGGTAATAGCCATATTCAGCTCACAGATGTTTTGCTTCCATTCAGGAGTACACAGAAACTGTATAGAAAACTAACTGTCTTTTAAACTCTTCTCCTGGTAAAGCACAGTCCAACGCCAAACCCAGGCAATCTCTGAGTACTTCGTGTCCTGGGCCTTGGCCTTGGCCAATGGCCACGCTGGGCATTTAATAGTATGCACATCCCCACACTAGTGCTCAGGCATCTACCCTAGCCTTATATAATTTTCTAATATAAACTATAAACTACAGTAGTATACCTGTATGGATACAACCACTGAAATCATGCAACTTCTCAAATGTGATGGTGGGTGCACAAATGTTTGTGACAGAAATTACAGAAATTACAGGCTACACAAGCAGCTGGAAGAACTCCACATACTGCTGGAGAGTTGAATCTAAGCAATTAATTATGTTTCATTTCTATGTTTGATAGTGGTAAGGTCTGTTTCCAGGGAAAAAGAAAGTATTTTTCTGAATATTTAATGTTTTTAATGCATTCTTTCAGTTCTGTAATTAATTGTATGTCCCTGTTTTTACTTATGTGTAACTAAAAAAAAATTAAAAAGATGAATTTCTGAATAACCATGCAGAAGCTGCTGGTTTGCTTTGAAAAATAAAGGAGACTGAAATAGCTTGATTAGATTTTAAAAAATAAATAAATAAATTAGCAGTGAAAAAATCCAAACAGCAAAAAATGGAGCTTTTCTGGCAACCTGAATTTGCAAGAAATTCTGATTCTAATGAGACAGAAAAGTTAGGAGAAGAAAGCACACCAAAAGAAAAAAAAAGACAGAGAGAGAGAGAGAGAGAGAGCCTTAAGAGCATTCCACTAAGAAATTTGATTGTAACACCAGAACTGTCTCCTTCACAGACAAAAATCTGTCTTCAAAACATTTGCAGAAGTGTTGCAGAAATAAATCAGTTCTCACCGAAACAAGACTTCTGTAGTCAGTACCACAGTACCACCTTGTGGAGAAATATAAACAGCCTCGGTATTGATTTCTTCCACCAAGCAGTTAGTTTCAGGAAATAACTATAATATAAGCATAAAATTCTAACTATGATGAATGAAACAGACCCAGGCACCAGCAACATATGTGATGCATGACTTCTCCCAGAGTTAAATTACTTGTTTTGAAGAAGCCATGTTCCAGTCAAAATCTTTCAGAAGTCTAATGTGAAAACTTCCTGGAAGAAAAATGACTCCTTTTATATTTGCCTGGATTCCTTTCTTGACTTCCATGTGCTGCAAATTTATTTCTCCAGTTACACTGAATCAAGAGAACAATTGTCTCAGGCATGTCAAATTCTGCCCCCACAAAACGTTTCATAAACGTAAAGGCTATGACATAAACAAACTAACACCAGACTCCTTGAGATGACTTCTCTTATTGCTTTTCTGTAACTGATGAAGCGATTAGGGACAGTAATATTCCAGAACACATTTGAAGAAATAAGGTTATCAAATTCTCTTGCCCAAAGGGAACTATCACCTGCTTTTCTCCATTTCTTTTACACTGTGAAAGAAATTTGTATGATTAAGTAATTGCTGGCAGTCAGGAGAAACAGTCACACAGTTGTCATATTTTAAGAGCTCTGTTAAATGAAACTTTCACACTTTTAAAAATAACTTTTTACACACATCTCTGCAGCACTCTTTAACTCTTGCTCCTAATGACATTTTGGGATATTCTGTTTTGTGTACTGCCTGTCAGGCTAAATTGGAACAAACAGTGCCAAAGTGTGTATAGTAACCTTCAATTTTATGTTGTCCTGAGAATGAGGGGAATATTTGTTTTTATTTTTGCTGTCAATAAACAAAATTTCAACCTTGTTGCATCCATGCTGTGGAAAACCTCTTATTAACAGAAAGAAGATCCCCAGGATATGCTTCCTAGTTCTTCAGTTGGTACTCTATGCCACATTTGCCAGCCCCATGCAGAGGCCTCAGAAATCTCTGGGGGCCTCCAAAGTCACTAATATAGCTATGGGATGGAAAGTGGAATCAAGCTCCAAGTGTCTAAGTTTGTCATACAAGCTCCATGTATAGTTAGTAGAGAAAGGCATATCTCCAAACAGTGGGTTGTCACATTCTAACATAAATGTATATGGTAGATGGGAAGGAATACCTTCTGAAGATGCCTCTTTCTCTTTACTGATGGTACTTGGAAACCAGATGCCTAATTTTCAGGTCTGGGATGTCAAGTGACTTTCTCAGAGAAAAGACATGCACAGGTATTGGTTATATTTGCTTTTTCACTCCTGATCATGAGATCTACGTACTAAAATTGTTTACATTCATATTCTTTCCTCTTCACTAGTGGGGCCCAAGTGATACAGATTTAGATTCCCTAGAGGATGTTAGCCTCTAAGTCTCATCAAGATAAATGAATAGATAATTAAATGGCTTTGAGAATTGGATCTATCTGACCTCAGAATAAAGCAATTTATGTAGAGGTATTATTTTGCATTTCAGTGCATCTACTTCCAAGATACTAGAGGAGAATAGCTGCAGTGTGCCACGTAGCTACCAGAGGGGCTTTGCAACTGCAGCTCCACTGCATCATGACATGATGCAGTACAAGCTTATCAGCTTGACAAATCAGCCACTGAACAGAAACATCTGCATGCTTTTATTTTCAGGTTTTTAATTGCTTATCTTATATGTTCTGACTTAAGTCTTTTGTAAGAAAGAAATAAGAAACTGTGTCCTGAATTGACCAACAAGAGACAAATTACCACTGTATGAGCCATTCTCGTTGAATTGCTTAATTCCTGTGCAACAGATTATTCCAGTATATTGTGGCACTCCACACACTCAGGTGTCTTGCTGAAAACACAGAGGGGTGACATTTCCCTTTTGTAATATAAATTAAAAGTCATACTTGCATGAACTCCCTCCTCTTCTCCCAACTAATGAGTCCGAAGTTTAAAGAGATGAAAAAAAAGAGATTGATGCTCCTTCTTCAGGACAAAAAAAAAAAAAAAAAAAAAAAAAAAACCCTCTCTCCAAACTTCATCTTGCACTTCAAAACAAGGCCTTACTCTCATATGTCTATATAAAATGTATTTTTCTCAAATTATGAATGTATCAGTTCATTTCAATGTATACTCAGCCAAAAAGAAAAAAAAAAAAAAAAAAAAGACCATGATTAGAATTCATTACATTATTTACACTTTTAATAGCATTAATTTGGCCAATGTAAGATTGAAAAAGACCTCCCTAGGCAGTGAATACTGCTTGCTGCTCTCACAGGTAGTTATGTCAAGTAAATGATTTCACTGAGCAGGCACCAGACAGATAAGCAACTTTGGCCCTGATGGCTAGAAAGCTGTTTCAGCTTTCTAATTTACATGCATTAACAGCATTCTTGTGCCAAGGAAAGTTTCCTGTTGCCTGAACATTACTTTTCCATCAATGCTGTTTACCTTCTCAATATCTTTATCTTTCCAATCTCTTTCAAAAGAGGCAACATATATCCTCTCTGTTTTGCAGGGTTAAGCATGCCAAGTTGTTTTATTTTCCCTTCCGTGCTAAGCCCTCTCTTATCTTGGCCATCTTATTAGCTTTTCTCTTCAACTGCTTTGGCCATAATGCATTTTTCTTGGAATGCAGACAACCAGTACTGTAGAGGCTTTCAAATGAGGTCTCATATAGCCTTATATAGCTTTATTGGGTATACCATACAAGATATATACATGTGTGTTTTTTTTTCTATGCATATTACTTACAGTACTCATAGTCCTCCTAAAATGAGTTAAAATGTGCAAGTTGTACTCTTCATCCTTTCCCAGTATGTTTCTTATAAGATAACTAGATGCTATGAGTCCTCAAGTCAATTCATGTAGTCGCACTCTAATATTTTAAATATTAGTCACTTCTATTTCTCTTATCCTTGGAGTTATCTAATTTTTCCCATTTGATATTCTTATCCTCCTCTTCATTAACTCTGCTGTCTAAACTTGTGTCACTAGAAAGTATGTCACTCTCCTAATTCTTTTGTCAACATCATTAATGAAATTATTAAGGTTAACAAGGTTGATCTCAAAATTCAATCTTAAAAAAATCTATTAGTAACTTCTCTCCATTCCAGTACTTCCTTTTTTATAGTCCCCACTGTCCTCTGACTGTTCCTATAGTCTCCTTACCTACTTTCAGTTCTTTTAATGATTCTTATCATTCTCAGCTTAATTAATAATTTCCCACAAGGCAATAAATCAAATATAACCAAGACAGAATAGTTCTATTCCATTCCTCGTGCCTAAAAATATCACAGAATTTATCAAAAATGGTATTCTGTTAATCTGAGATAATACACTCTTGATTAAAAAAGATGTGACATTTTATTCTACGTACCTCCATGCTCTTTATCATGCCCTCCTACAAGCCTTGTTTTAAAGCTTTGCTTCAAAGCTCTCTGAGAGCAGACCATATAATTTAGTACTGGGATTACTTTGCACCTTTCAAAAATCTCTTTTTTATTTTATGGTTACCTGATAACACTTCTGCCTTTCTCTAAAATATCTCCTATTGGAAACTTCAAGTACCATGTCTTTCAGACCTCTGAAATGAAGATCAGCCAGTCTATTGCCGTGAGACTTTCATCCCCTGCATACTAATTTTTAGCATCCTTTTCCCACAAGCCACTATGCCAGTCAGCCATCCCAGCTTCTGGGAAAGTGTTAATTTAGTTTTGGGACTCCATCTAGATCATCTCTCACCTTTATATCACCCTTAGTGCACAGTGGCTACATTATAACTCTTTCCTTGCTCTCTGGGTGGTTTAAGCTGCTGAAAAGCTTTGAGATCTAACATGCTGCGGATTAAGAGGCAGAATACACTTCAAGAACAAATGAGACTACCTGAGCTCCTGTAACATTCATATAAGAGAACTTTCCTTTTTCCTTTTACCAAAGAGAACACAGTTTCTTACATATACTTGAGCTTATGCATTTATTCTGCAAAGCTTTTTTTTTTTTTTTTTTTTTTTTTAATGCATACTTTTCTTTACAAATGAAAGGCATACCTCAATTGAGGGAATTTGAACAAATTCACAGCCTTTCAGAAGATTTTATGTAGAGTAGGAAAGTCTTTGCAGAAAGGAAAAGGAGAAAACATAAAGCACACTGGGGGTGCTATCACGAAGTATTCAACAGAAGACATCTCTGTGCTGCCTTGCAAAAGTTGTCAAAATACAAAAAGAATAGTCTTTTCTTAGTGGTGCCCAGTGACAGGATGAGAGACAATGGGAATAAACTGAAACACAGGAGGAGTGAGGTTCAGGTTCCATCTGAACAGACAGGACACACTTTTTAATGGTGGAACTAACCAAGAAATGTAACTGGTTGCCCAGAGAAGCTGCACAGTACTCTCAGAGGAGCAAGAAGGTTGGATGGTCACAGCCAGAGGGTTGTGGTCAACAGCTGTAGGTGAAAATGTAGGTCAACATGCCCAGGTAAAGACCACTGATGAGATGTGTCCCCCAGGGGTCCACGTTGGTGTCAGTGCTCTTTAATGTCTTTATCAATGACCTAGACAGTGAGATCAAGCATACCCTCAGCAAATTTGCTGTCACTGAGCTGAGTGGTACAGCTGATACATTAGAAGGAAGAGATGCCACTCAAAGAGGCGGCAAAGGATCAAGCTTGAGAACCTAATGCAGATCAACAAGCTCAAGTACAAGGTATTGTATTTGTGTCAGGGTAGTCCCAGAAATATGTTGGAGAGCAGTCCTGTGGAAAAGGACTTGAAGGTCCTGGTGGACAAAAAGCTGGACGTGAGCAAGCAGTGTGTTCTTGCAGCCTGGAAGGCCAACATCATCCTGGGCTGAATGAAAAAGGAGGTGGTCAGCAGAGAAAGTGAAGTGACTATATCCCTCTATTCTGCACTCGTGAGGCCTCATCCAGGCCTGGGGCCCCAGTACAAGAAAGACGTGGGGCTGCTGGAGCGGGTACAGAGAAGGGCCATGAAGATTATCAAAGGGTTGGAGAACCTCTCCTACAAATACAGGCTGACAGAAACAAGGATGATCAGCTCAGAGAAGAAAAGGATCCAGGGAGATGTCATTACAGCCTTTCAGCCATGAAAGGGAGCTTATTAACAAGAGGGAGACTGACTACACAGACTGGTAGTGATAGGACAAGGGAAAATAGTCTTAAACTAAATAGGGGGGATTTAGATAAAAAATTTGGTGGAAATTGTTTACTCAGTGGGTGGTGAGGCATTGAAATAGGTTGCCCAGAGAAGCTGTGGACTCTCCATCCCTGAAGACATTGGCCAAACTGGATGGGGCCCTGGGAAGCCCAGTCTGGAGGGGGGAAAGTCTGCCCATGGCAGGGAGGTGGAACTCGAGGGTCTTTTAAAGTTCCTTGCAACCCAAATCATGTTATGATTCTATGCATTTCTTTGTGTGTCCCATACTACTGGCTGCCAGGGACCTACTCTGACCTATAATCTGTATGGCAAAGGACAAGACAGCTCATCTACAAGATCTTGTCATTCAGTAACCCAGGTTAATTCCTCTCCTTTTAATTCCTGCAAGTTTCCTAAATACAGTACGCACCCACTTTCCAACACACAGATGAGACAAGGCAAATGATTCATGGTCAGATCTACACCTTGTGTAGGTGGTCTTGTGGTCTTTAATCACATACGATTCCTATGAATTGAAATGACAAGAACTCACATTTACAGGACAATATTTCACACACAAACAAACAAAAATTTAAATCAACCTTGTAAAAAATATAAACTATTCCTGTGTTTACAGCTAGAAGGGAACCTTTCTTCTTGTAGATATGCCTACTGTTGAGACCACCCAACACCTTCCACCACTTCTTTCTATCATCATTCTTCCATTGCTTAAACTTAGATATTTTAACAAACAAAAACAAACAAAAAAAAAATGTATTGAAAGTATGACAGTGTGAAGTTTCCTATTTCAAATAATAATAATAATAACCTAGCTTTTTTTCTTAATTAGGTTAGAGGAAAATATTGTTTGCTCTTCTTAAAAAAAAAAAACAAAAAACAGAAACTCCTACAGTTGTCACATTGGATCATTTTAAAAGAGCTGGAACCCGAAATTTGGCAGAGGGCTATGATAACGTATGCACACTTCTGAGTGTCCTCAACAAATGTGCCTGAATTCTAAGCTGTATGAGCCTCTATATGCTCGTTAAAGTTTAGGTAAGATACTCAGACTTTAGGACTAAATGTCTCATGTCCGTTAATCTGGTCACATAGATTTACTTTCTGCTTTGCATATGACCTACTGCCTATCTTAAACATAGTTCTTAATTCTGCTCCATAACAACAAGAAGAAAAAGCAGCTCTATTGCAGTCAACTCAGGTTTGAGCATTTTTTACACACTCCACCCACGGCATTCTGAGATTTCAAACAATCTGTAAGTGATGACCTTCCATGAAATGTAATTTCTTTCAAACATTAGACATGGACTATTGAGACAGAACACAGTCTTCCCCAGTTCTAGATTTTCTCTTCTAACCAAAGCTTTTCTCACAGATGAACAAGGCCTTTGATGGATGCAACTCAAGTGTTTTTTTCCTTCAACTTTCAGACGTGTTTGTTGAGTAAGTATTTAAAAACTGTTCTATTTGGGAGTGTACAAGTTATACTCAGTCCTCAAACCCAACACACTGCTAATTAAGATTGTGTCAGTCAGAAAAGAAAAAGAAGTAACAGCAAAATTTCCGCTTTCTTAAAATCCTATCTGATCTTCACAACACTGACATTTTGATAATGATGACTCCACTTTCACAAAAGAGAGAACTCATTATTTTTGAGATACATATTTCTACATCAATTTCAGAAAGGAAATGAACCTTACAAACAACTATAATTGGAATGCTTTCCTCTATGCTTTTAATTCTCATCCACAGAAAAAAGAAAGAAAGAAAAAAAAAAGGTTATAGAGGAATCAAATTATTAAAATATAAAACACTGTAACTATCATTTCCCTGATGTATATCCTCAAGAGAGGTCTACGAATCTAACAGAAAGCCAAATAGTTACTATTACCAGAGACCCCAAACACCATCTAAAGTACCACCACACACTTAGCTATCCTTCCAAAAAACACTGATGTAGTTCACCTTCCCCAGTGCATAACATGTGAGCCCAGATCCAATAATAATAATAATAATAATAATTAAGTGTATCTAATAATTAATTGTATCTAATACCACACTGAAGACTGCAACTAGGTATCAAGAACAGCAGTGATAAATGTACGTACATCATTTTCTTCATTCAATCCCATTTTTGTCTCTGGTTGACTCTATGTGTTGTCCTGAACCTCAGTCTTAAAAGGTGATAAAAGTACTGAAGTGACTTATTCAGCACTACATATTTAGATGAGAGATGTCTAAATGTTAGGAGTCTGTTTTCAACCTGACCTAATCTCTCAAAACCTCAGAAACTCATTCTTAATTTTCCAAAAGATTGCACACTGAGCACCTGAGATAGTAACAGTAGCTGCCTGTACTCTAGTGGTGTATTTTCCGTTAAGTTGTCAGGATCAGGTACAAATGTGTTCATGAGAGGGCCAGGTTGGGTAGTAGGAAAAGGCTCTTCACCAGAGGGCGGTGGGCATGGAACAAGCCCCCCTTAGAGCAATGGTCATGGTTCCAAGCTGAAGGTGTTCAAGAAACATTTGAACACTCTCAGACATAGGGTTTGATTTTGGTGTGGTTCTGCGTGGAACCAGGAGTTGGACTCAGTGATCCTTGTGGATCCCTTCCAATGGGGGATATTCTATGATTTGTGGCAACACAGAATCACAGAATGGCATCAGGTTGGAAGGGACTTTAAAGGTCGTCTAGTTCTAACCCTACTGTAGAGAACTCCATGTCACACTGCAATGAGGATTGGCACTAACGGTGCCTTTTGTGCAGGCAAAACTAAAAAATACATCTGAGTAGAAGCAGGTGCTAGTTCTTAATTATCCAGAGACTACAAATCTGGAGAACACCTGGGCCATTATGAACATGTAAACCTGACTATAATCCCTGAGAAACTAAGAGGTCTGAATAATCCCATTTCTGGATGAAGCAGATATTAACCAGATTTGGTGATAAACCTTTCCATTTCTAACCCAGATGTCTTTAGATCATTCTAGAGCAAAATATATTGAAAAATCAAGAAGCAACAAGAATTCAGTGTAATCAGGACACGAGTCTGTTCCCCACGCAGACAGATGTCACTTGCACAATGCAATCACACCAATCCAGCATGTTCTGGAGACAAGTTTGATCATGCGTGCAACATAATCAATTGGTGCATGCACCACAACAGTTTGTCTGGGGATTTCTAGGCTGCTATATATTTGGAAATCCTGGACATGTAACTAAAGCTGATAAAAAAAAAGTCACGAGGGGAGCGAACAACCCAAAATGACAATCTATCACACACACACACAGAAGAATTGTGACAAGAGTGGTTTTATTCCAATTTTTCTAACAACATCTGAGCCATCACGATGGTAGGTTACTGCACATATTCCTCCTTGATCTTTTCTTTCCTAGTTAGCTGCTTAAGCAGCTTTTTCACTCATTCTGTAAATCAGCTCCCTATCCCATTTACTTGACATCACTGTGAGGTACAAACATTTATTAATATTTTAGCAAGAAAGCCATAAAAGTTCACCGGATCTACTAAAACTACATGCTACTAACTGTGTTTTACAGTAGCATAACTTTTATATGTAGCATGGAGGCTGAACGCACACCACTGGAGCATAGCTGCTTCAGTGAGACACAGGAGCCATACCCACTTCATCCCACCATTGGTTTCACACTGTAGGTAGCTCTAAACGCTAAACTTGGGAGATTTATCACCACGATATGGATGCATTGCTCAAGCCAGCAGTGCAAGCAGGCACTCGCTGGTGGGAAGGCAGGTTCGGATTTCCTGCGGACAGGAAAGGGAGTGGTGGAGGTGTGAGTTCACTCCCCCGTCCTATCCCTTTTCTGCTGTGTTTACACCAGTAAATTACCCTCTGCTCCACAACCGCCCTCCTACGCACATACTTTCGTGACAAAGCGCTGCTGTACAGCACGGGTGCTGCACTGTGCTTCTGCCTTCAGAAAAAAAAACAAGCCCCAGCATGCACGTCCACCATGCGTATGCCTCCTTCCTAAATAAACGCACATACAAACGCGTCAGGAACAGGTTCACATAAAATTTCAGAACTCTGTAGAGGTGAAATGACGGGGATCCGTGCGCCGGCCGGCCACCTTCGTGCAGCTCCAGGGCGCTGCCGCCCGCTAAAGGCCGCCTCTCGCTGCCCCACCGCTAAGATGGCGGAGCCTTCCTCAGCCCCCAGCCCGCCGCGTCCCGCAGACACCCCGCACTTCTCCCTGCCGGCACCGGGACGGGAACAGAAACAGGAACACCCCACCCATGCCCGCCCCTCGCGGCGCCAGCGCTGCAGGAAGAGGAAGCGGGGCCGGCGGAGCTCCCCCTGGCGGAGCCGGGCGGCGGGGCGGGGGGCGGAGCGGCGGTGCCGCCGCCAGGCCATGGCCCCTCCGCGGCCGCCTGAGTAGCAGCGGCTGCCGGCGCGTTTCCACTTCCCGCCCCCTCCCCCTGCGCTCCCTCCCCCGCGTCCCCAGGCCGGGGCGGCAGGAAGCGGCTCTGATGTCAGCAGCGGCGGCCGCGGCGCGGCTCTGAGCGGCTCCCCTACCCCCGCCGCGGCCCCTCGCCCGCTGCTGCCGCCGGGGCGGGCGGAGGCGGCCGGCTTCGGCCCCCAGGGGCGCCCCCTTCCCTCCGCCGGGGACGCGCGGCCGAGGCGGCTCCCAGGCGCCGGAGAGGCCGCGGCCTAGGGCGGCCGGCGTAGCGCGGCGCGGTGCGGGAGGGCGCGGGATGCAGAGCGGCGGCGCCGCCGGCGGGGCCCCCGCCCGCCGCCACTGAGGCCCGCGGCCGCCGCGGATGCGGCCTCGCCCCGCGCGGCGGCGCCTCGGCCAGGCCCTCGCCGACCTGCGCCCGCGCGGAGGGCAGGAGCCGCCGCCGCGCCCCGACTAGCGCCGGCCCGGCCCACCGAGCGCGGCCCCCGGCCTGCCCTGGCCTCTCCTCCCCGAGGTGAAAGAGGAGGGATGTCCGCTGCCGCCTCCGCTGAAATGATTGAAACCCCCCCCGTCCTCAACTTCGAAGAAATTGACTACAAAGAGATCGAAGTGGAAGAGGTGAGTGGCGGTCCGGCCTCTCCCGGCGCGGCCTCGCGGAGCGGCGTCTGCTTCAGGGCCGCCCGCCCCAGGGCCGCCTGTCCGCGCCGCGCTCCGTGCTCAGAAGGGGCCGCGGCGCTGCGGAGCTCCCGGCGCGTACCTGTGTGCCCCTCTGGGAGCCAGAGCCTTTGGTGCCGGGCAGGAAAAGGCGTGCAGGTGCCAGGTCCCTCGCTTATTGTGGACACGATAGCGAGGGGCTGCAATGTGGGCTTTTATTTCAGCAGGGTGTGTTCTTTCTGGGCTTCGAAATTCCCAGAACGTCACCCGTTTTAGTACGGAGAGTTGTCAAGCACTGTCACAAGGGGGAACTGTTATTTTCGTTGTTTCGTATCAAATCTCTTGAGTGTTTCTGCATTCTCTTTACCATCTAACTGCATCATTGCGTGTATGTTCATCACATCAGTGCCAACGATTTCCCAAAGTTACAACTCCAACAGTTAAGGATCCACCTCTTTTAATTTTTAAGGTAGGCTAACTATGTTGCACTTGGGGGATCTGTAACACTTCATCCGTGACTTGTCACTGTTACCCAGGAAGTGGCACTGGGTTACCTTGTAACATAGTATATCTCCCTCTTCTGTACAGTTTCACAGTAAAGTGACTCTCTGAAGTTCTTTGAAGTTGTAACTGTGGTACAGTGCAGAATTCCATACCTGCTATTTTGCCTCCTGGATTTCTTGTAGAAGCAAAATGTACAGGAGCTGGTAAAGCTTGACTCCTTTACTAAAGCATATACATCTGCTGCAGGGGTGTTCAAATCTCAGAAACACAAACTATTCTTGTTGGATTTCTCTCCTCTGGTCTATGCAGATTCATACTGAATTTATTCAGGCTAGTTTGTGGTCAGGACCAAAGAGATATCCAAGACTGCTGAAACAGTCCTTGTGCTTTAATTTGTTGATTACTGTCTCTCAGTAATTATTATTATTATTATTATTATTATTTTCCTTAAGATACTCTGTGGAAGTAAATTTTGCTATTTGTAGTAGCTTTCATGGGTATAACAAACACTATCTCACGTTAAGTGGTATGCTAGACATTGGTTTGGTTGTAATCACTATACTGGGCTCACATGGCCTGAGAAAGCTCAGGAAACAGTCTTTGGTATTTCAGTAGAATACCAGAGCAGTTTGTGTTGTATTCAGATAGCATCAGGGTACCTTCAGATTTCACCATTGCAGACACTGGAAGCTCTCCTAATGCCTTCCAGAAGATATCCTTTCTCTTCTTTGCGTATTGCAGTCATTACAATTTTTATTATTATTATTATTTTTACTCTTTAATATTTCCTCCTCACTTTATAAGCTTAACTGTTGTGAAATGAGAATATTTTGTGGTGTTTGGGAATCAAAAGTATTTTTTCATTTGATGATGTGCTGATGTTAATGCATTGCTTACTAATGGACAGGGATCAAATCACACTTTTTCAAGATAAATTGCTTTCCTCACCTAAAGAAGAAAATAAAGTTGATATTAATTTAGTCAGCCTGAAAAAGTGTCCAGTGGTGGCTCCTGAAAGTGAGTAGCACATATAATGCCTTACACATAACACTTTGAATGAGTAAAACACTGTGCAAACCTTTAATCCTCACAGCACCCTTGGAAAGACTACTAGCAAAGGCTATATTGCCATTTACTTGTAGGAAATATGGAGTTGCATAGCGTGTAATTGGTGTAACTGGAATTTATCATTCTGAGTTTTAGCATTCAGGGCATGGATATGCCCTACATACTTGCCATACTAGCACCTGCAGAGACAGGAATGTATCTACAAAAAGGTTTGTAGAGATGATGCCTAAGCAGCAATCTGTGCTTTATTTAATGTGATTGTTGCATTATCCTCAAAGTGGTATCTCTGTTGGAGGTGACAAATCTCATGTAATATAAGCAAGGGAGCCTTGATGAAGTGTTCTTGTCATGAGGAAGGCTGCTGACAGCTGTTGTAACACTTTGAGTTATGCTTTTTATACCTGTCCTACAAGAAACTTATTAGGCAATAGGGCTGCCGTAGCACTGAATACAGTCTAAATGTCATTGCACAGTGGAAGAGTTAAGATCTACCTTACATTAAAACAGGTGGATTAAGGAAAACAAGGTCTAAGCATGGTTCTTACCTGTGGTTGTTCATAGGTGCAATTTGCGGTGCAGTTTCCAACAGCTTTACAGTCATAACAATACAATACTCTGTTGATGAAAAGTTTCAGTACTCTCACTGCAGATTCAGAAGCTTTCACAGGTTTTTATCTGGCTATAAGTACTCAAAATGGTCATTTTTTTTATGTACCTGATGAGCTTCAGATGTTTCGAAATGGAGTGTCAACAGATCTACAGTGGAAACTCAAATGAATGCTTGTATAATCACAGCTTTGCTGTTGTATTATCAAGACTGTCTTGTCAGCAGATAGCAGTTCCACTCTGCCACGGGTTTATTAATAGATATGGAAGTTCTGAAATACTTGCAGGCACTGAGTCCTTGCTAATAAACGTGAGATATATAAGTGCACTTCCATTTAGGTTTAGCTGATTGTATCAAGAATATTCCATATTTTGTTTTATCTGCTATGTGCGTGACTATATAGAGCAGCTCTCCTGCAGTGTTACTTCCCATAAGTCAAACATGTCTTCAATCAAGCAATTTTGTCATTGTTAAAAGAGCTTAGATCAAAGCAAAAATATGGAGATAATAATTAAGAATGGGTTGGAGTTAAATCAAAATTGAAACATCGCAGTGGAAGCGTGTTTAAAACTAGAAAGGGATTTAAAAATTGGGCTCAACAGAAGTGTTCCCTGCTTTACCATTCAGCTTTTCTTAAATTATCTGATTTGTATATAACCAAAGTAATGCTTTCTGCTCTTCTTAGAGGAGTTCACATCGAAGCAGTACCCAGACTTTGGTTCCGAATCATTCTGACAACCTGCTCCCTGCCGTTCTTTCCTGAAAATTCACAGCCCTTCCTCCATCATGTAACTTGATGACACTCTCATACATGACCAAAATGCAAACGTCTTCATCACATGTGTTTGCTTTCGATTGCACAACCAGAAGATGCACATCTGGTCATGTATGCTGTGGTCCTGCCCAGGCACTGCCTGACATAGATGTGTTGAAGATCATCCCCATGTTTGCTCAGTTGCAAGTTAATTTACATCTCCATTAGTTCAAAACTAGTTTATTATTAACTGTGAAGTGAAGGAGAAGTATTGAAGTTTGCATTCAATGATCTAATTGAACAGTAGTTAATTCAAAGGGAATGTTTTCTTTAAGATGAATAGGTAAGCTTTCTAAATACTGATCTTAGGAAACCTAATTAAGGGGCTAGCAGCTAAGGAGTCAGTTTACCTTCATTAGATATTTTTGAAATAGGTGAATAATTTCATCAGCTATGTGAGAAGTGTGCTGAAAATTGTGTCCTGATCCTTGAAATCTGGCAGCAGAGCACTTTAGAGACATACATATGAGGAATCTGTGAGATAAATCCTTTTTACTCTCCTTCACAGTAGTTAACTTTACAAAGTTAATGAGATGCTGTGACCAGTTCTATTCCTTGAGCTGCAAGGCAACACTGAATTGTGTAAACTACTGTTGAACATGAAACTGTTACTACATCTGTGTAATACTTGTTGTTATAAAAATGGTCCCTGAAGGATTGTGTTCAGTTATAGAATACCAGTTCCAGAAATCTTCAAGGTTGGAAGGAGCATAGGCAAGAACTGCAGGTGTGAGCTGAGATCTGAGCAATACTCTTGGATATCTGATTTGAGTAAAAAAGGTTTGGTTCTAGAGAGCTCAAGGTAGTCATTAAGAATCCATTTGAAGTTAGTCGCATCTTCAACGTCTCACTTTTTCCAGTAAATAAGTCTTTAAGGTGCAAAGGTCCCAAAGCAAAGCTGAAAAATGAGTAGATGGCAAAAGCATAAGCCAGAATTTCTGTGATTTAGTCTAAATGTGTTTCTGATTTAATTCGTATGACTATCTATTTTTTTTTAGTTATATCAGCAAAGATTCTCATTACAATTCAGTTATTTTCTCATGTAGATGAATAAACTGGAGTGTGAATTGATAGGTGAAGTTACACAACATCAGTTCCATGTGGATGAAATCTAGCTTACAATAAAGTGTTAGAAAATCGCTAACAGTTGGTTAAAGCATTAACATAAGACTTCACATTTTTTTCTACACATGTATCTATGTTTAATGGATCAATTTGCATCCTTTAAAATATACTGCTTTTCACTCTCATAAAGAATGCTTGGAAAAGAATCTTCGCAGACTCTTGTATGCCAGTGGTGAAAGCAAGCTTTATTTATGAGCTAATAAATATCCATGCTTAATGCAGCAGGTAATGTTGCAACTGAATGACAATGTAACTGCTATCAGAAATGTGGGAGGAGGGTCTTTCCCTGGGAAAAATAAAACAATAAAACACTCCTCATGTAACCCTTACCTGTCCCACCCTATGGATTCTAGAACTACTTTACTGACTGCATTATTATTGTTTGTTTTCTAAGAGTATTACTGTACCAGGCTTCACCAGATCAGCAAGCCAGGCTCATGCTGGAGTCCTTTACCTTGAGTGCTGCTTTACCCAGCATTTTGTCTAAAACTAGAATCTCCCATCTATGCTGCTGTAACAGAACAAGATGATTAATATTAGAACATGGGACAAATAGTTTGTTAATATTTTTAAATATTGCTAATTGTAATTATTTCAATTCTGCAGGCTGTCAGTATGTAGAAAGTTGGAATGAGGGTATAACATGATAAACTGTTATCTTTACGTGAGTTGCACACGTTTCTTAGAATAAGTGAGCTATCTACATGCAGGGAGTTGCATGTTTAAGCAAAAAAGAAAAAAGGAATTTCTAGAAACACTCATAGCATTAGAAATAAGCATAAATGGTATTTTGATACTCCATAAGCATGCTCTGAAGAAGCTGAAAAGAGAGTGATTTCTTACAACAGAACTGAACTCAGTTTAGCCAAGTCACTAAATAATAGCCGTACAGTGTTGTCTAATGCCAGTAGACTGCCTTAATAAACAAGGACTGCATTCATCAGTTTGTGGCAAACAGATATTAAGTATATTTATTAAGAATACAAATTGTTTTTTAATCACTTTTTCCTTAAGAAATCTTTTTTCTAATAATGTTTTGCATAACTTAATCTGGACACAACATCTACATGTCAGTAGGATTGCTAGTGGGTTTTTTTATTATTTATTTTGGAGTTATGTGGCTTTGTTGTTGTTGTTTGCTGTATCAATCCCAAAAAGGACAGGAAATGTTTAGAGTTGGGCTGAGCACTAGTACAAATAAACTCAGCCTGTCAAAGAACTCGTCTGTAAGAATTGGCAGAACTGAGTTCCTTCATAATAGTGCTGCCAGAGTATTGGCCATAGTCATTCATGGCACGGGGTCGATTTGCTTCAACCTGCTTAATAAAGCATAACAAACACAGGGGAACAGAAGCTGGAATTTGATGCTGCCTAAATGTATGATAGATAACTTAGGTATGTACTTCAGGGTTTCTGTGCTGGGTTTTGTGGGTTCTTTTTCACTTTTTGTGTTGTCTAACTTTTTTCTCCATCTTTTATTGTGCCTGAAGCTTGAGGGTTCCAAATGTTGCACTGAATCTTTCATTTCCAAATATGCCAGCAATAAAAAAGATGGGCAGACATTAAAGATACTTCAGAGACTGCTGTTTGTCTGGAAGCATGAGTTTTGTTCCATTTTGTTAATTTGTAAATGCCTGTCTTGCTTCCCATAATCATAAACAAAAGTGTAGTGTGGATGCTGCAAATGATGAAGACAGTTCTCCAAGGAATACTCTGCATGCTAACCAGGGAGTTATTATATTTTATTGCTGTCTTGCATATTCAGCAGTGTCTTTTTAGAAAGAAAAGCACCAAGTATCCAACATACAGAGCTAAATGACGTGGAAATTTCATGGATAGGAATCAAAACTACTTCTGTTTCTTTATGCTTTTGTATGAATAGGAAACAGCTGATATAAAATTGAAGTTAATCTCTGTAAGGTTTTGACATTTGATAGGAGAACAGTGCTTCTGAACACACATAGTTTCATTGATGCATTTTTCTTATTCATTTAGGGAACACAACACTTTTCACATCCCTGGGTACAAAATACATCCTTAATATATCTGCAGTTTCTTTTTCCTACATGATTTCTAGTCTACATTCTTAGCAGTGGGTATGGTCTACATACTTACCAGTCAGTATCATGTATCTTTGTTTACGTACAGCATTTGATACTATTTGTACACAGAGGCAGAGGTAATGTTTGTTCCATGGATCTTGTATGGTTCATATTCTTTAAATAAGTCTCTAAATACACTATCTGGAAAACATGCAAATGGCACTCTCTTCTTCTACGTCCTTTTGTCATACACTAAAACATAACTTTTTACTTGTATGAGTTTTATGGAGAGAAGAAGAATATATTCAGGCACAGTCTTTTTGGTCTGTAAAGCTCTTCAAGCATTTCTGCTAGTTTAAAATGTCTGTGTGAAGTATTAACTCAGTGATTCTTGACAAACTATTATGTGGATTAGTAGAAGCACCAGTGTTCTACTTCTAAGCCTGTAATCTCCCCTGTATTTTCCTTTTCTATCTTATAAGATATTTAAAGGGCCAAAGTCTTTTACCAAAAGAATGTGTTTATTTTTAGATCATTTTCCAAACATACATGGTGCCATGGATCAACTGCTGTTTATTGATTTGTTGTGTCAATAATTCCATTAACTGTGCTTCATATAATTCAGAATATGCGCTACTGCCCAAACATATGGTGTGGCACCAACAGCAGGGGACAGGAAGGAATGAGCATGAAGAAATTAAAGTTCAGACAGCGCTTCCCTCCTGTGCTATTAAGTTACTTAGTTCCAGCACACGGTGTTGAAGGAAACTTTACTTATTGCCTTTGTTAAACTGTTCTGGCAAATTCCAGCATTTAGTCCTTCAAAGAATAAGTTTGGCAAAAACCTAAAAGGAAAAAATTAAAATGTAAGTGGATTCCACCACTACATTCATTCTGTTGCTTATAAAGAATGTCTTTTACAATGAATATTTTTTCCCCATTATGGAAGAAAGACATACTGTGGGATACCATATATAGTAAACTTCAAGTTTGTATCCGATCCATCATTGCTCTTGATGTTTGCTCTTTCTTCTCTGTTTTCTCTGTATCCCAGATAAATATTTATTGCATTCATTTCCTTCCCTGAAGCTTAAGCCTCTGCGCAAGCAGGCACAAAGACAAATTGTAATGAAATCTTGACTGCACTGTATGGTAAACTCATGGTAAATTCTTCCTGTTTGCACTTGACAGTGATTTTTTTATTATTACTATTTTTTTTTTTTAGTAGGCATTGGTAGGACATCCTCAAGTGCATCTGATTAGTAGTATTTATTTGCAGATTCTTCCCGTTAAATCTGCAGATAGTCATATATTTTATCTTCAGGGCAGGGTATGCTCTTGTATTGGCTTATGGGGTGGATTTGACTGTAAAATCAAATGCAAGAGATATTTGTTACTAATATGTATATATATATTTGTAAATCTTATAGAATCACAGAATTAATGAGGTTGGAAAAGACCTCTAAGATCATCTAGGGCAACTCTCAACCCATCACCACTGTACCCACTAATCAAGTCCCACAGTGCCACATCTACACATTTCTTGAATACCTCCAGGGACAGTTACTTCACTACCTCCCTGGGCAGCCTGTTCCAATACCTCAATACTCTTTCTGAGAAGAAATTTTTTCAGATATCCAACTTGAACCTCTGCTGACACAACTTAAGGCCATTACCTCTTGTCCTGTCACCATTACCCGTGAGAAGAGGCTGGCCCCTGCCTCGCTATGACCTACTTTCAGATAGCTGTAGAGAGTGAAGCATATAGATACATAGATCTTTTCATCAAGGAAAGATACAACTAACCTCTCAAAAAGTAAACTTCATTTATCAGATGTTGTTTTCAATGATGTAGGTTAAGGGGTTTTTTTTGTTTTGTTTTGTTTTAAAAAAAGGCCAAATTTTTTCACTGGATTTTATCTGATGTCTTTGGATTGTATGTGATCTTTAAAGTCTTTTGAAGGGTTTGGAGTATCTTTGAGTGGCTTCTCCACATCGCTGCACTGAATAAAACAGAGCTATAAGCTATAGTCAAAAAACATTGAGGATGTAAGGGTCTAAATGTAAGGGTACATTTATAAATTGAGACTCACTCAGCCTTAATGTAAATTGACTCTAGCTAGGACAATTCATTATGTGCACAGCTCTCTTTCCGTAAGCAGAGGACAAAGTTCTCAGTTACACCCTCAATTTGGGTTTCTTTTTGTTGTAGAATAGCAGCAGACTTGGGACTGAGTTAATGGTGCCAGAGCAGTTCATGCACGAGTTGCTCTGTGACATCCTGCTCTATTTAACAGCATTTCCTCAGAACTGCTGTGCTGTGAGCAGGCTGCTATCTAAGTGTACTTGCTCAGTAGATGATCTTGGTCTCAATGTGTTGAGTAAATCAGCACTTTTATGAAGTGCAAGCTTACAGTGCACCAACAGATTGAGAGTTTTCATAAACTGTCCATCTGGTTGTGAGGGGTGTGGAGGTGTGTTGTGAAGGACAGCTCACTTGTGCTACTGGAAGAAGGTGGAGAGCTACCAAGGTTGGTAATTGGTATTTTTATTTAAAATGTGGTCTAAGTGAGAAGAGGAGGTATCAGAATAGACTCTGGGGTCTTGAGGTCTTCAAATGACTCACTGTTTCCCATTTATTTTTCTGTAGTAAATGATCATTTATTTGGCTCCGGGTTTCAGAACTCTCTTGTAGGCTGCAATGAAGTAGTTGGTGTCTCTTGTTTCACAAGACTCTTGGTCCTACACTGTAACTGAAGAAAGGCATTACAGTCAACATGTCCCTTTTTTGGGGGACAGAATACAGCACGTGATGGAAATGCTGTAGTTCTCCTCTGGTAGATTCAGTCTGTGGTGGGTGAAGGTGAGAAGGCTAGGTGTATGTGCTATGATGTAGAAGAGAAAATATTTTTGAGTGTATTAAGGAAACCATAAAAGACAAATGCCATTGATCACCACTCCTGGGCAGCTGTCTTTCATACCCATAAATGACCTTTCAAAAAGATCTCACATACCTCTCCTTTTCTTAATATAAAAATCTTTGTTGTTTTTTTTTTATTATTTTCTCTCTTCAGATTGGGCCTTTGACTGTAGCTTCTGTGATGTTTAGCATGAAATTGTAGCAGGTCTTGAACAATGTACCTATAGCTATGGCTATACCTGCCTCTGTTCCCCTGTTCTCAGGGGAAATCAGCTTCACTGTGTATTTGTTTTGAAATCTAGTAGGCTGAACCTCACCAGAGCATAGTTTTAATGCCTGATAGTCACAGGCCACTGTGACACAGGGCCTTGGCAGGTTCAGTTTGGCACTTGTACATTCCTGGCCACTATGCTGCCTTCACATCTACTTTACATTCCAAGCTGCTACTGTACAAGTGGGGCATCTCAATATTTTGAGGTAAAACCATTAAATATTACTGCCTCAAAGGATGAGCATCCAGGCAGCAGGCACTTCGCATTGTTTAAGCATTGGGAATGTGCAGTCACTCACTGAACTCCTCCAAAGTACATTTTACTTGTAAGAAGTCATTCTGTTAAGTGACTTGAGTGACTTCACTAACAGTCCTGTAAGAATCACTGTAACGTTTATAATGTGGATGTAGTATCAGATTTTCAGGTTTAAATATTTTGTCTGTCTTTTAATTATGTCATCTCTTTATTTTATGTTATTTTAAAATTTTTAATATTCTCTTTATTCTCTTCTTTTTTTCCCAAAGCATCTTTTCACTTTTTTTTTAATAAAGTTATAAATAAATCTGACTTTAGTGAAGAGTGAATGTAATTTTGGGAAGTCTGTTTTTCAAGCTAAAATAACATTCATGTGGGTGTATGTTACCCATTTCAGTAAAATTAAACTCTGCCATAACACACTGTTATTATAATCACATTTCTAAATGCTTCCACTCCACCCTTGCTATTTTCTCTGCCCGCTCTTCTGCTCTTCTACTCTTTTACCCAATCCCACCCTCCTACCACCCCCCTCCCCCCCCCAAAAAAAAGCATTCACTGAATTATAAGTGTGCTTTATTGCATAACAAAGATACATATATAATTACTTAAAATCAAGAACTAATAGCACAAGCATAGAATGCCATTAAAAACAATGACACAGAATGCTATGGCCAACTACTGAATCTGAGACCAGCGTACCCAGCCCCTTGTACCTTTCCTCTTTCCCCATGCTTCACACCTGCTTCATCTCACACTCTTTTCAAGGAGCTCCTATCCCTGATGGTGTTGTTTCAATTTTAAATTGCATATGCATCTTTTGGTTTTGTTCCTGTGCATTGCTGTTCTTTTTTCCCTGAAAAAGTGCAGTAAAAGAAGTGAAATTTCAGTTTACAATATTTTATAACTCACCCATAACTGAAAGTAAACTTCACAGAGAAAGGACATTTCTCTCTATCCTGCTTTCATTCTCATGCTGAGTTTGTAAAATAATGAGCTTCTTATATGTAATAATATCTAATCTATCAAATAATATCTAATAATGTAAAATAATGAGCTTCTTTGCAAATGTTTTCTATTTTTAAAGGCTTACTGGATAACATAGTATAGTGAAGTGGCTACTGCATCTTCTGTGAAATTGCATTGGAGATTATAGCTCCTGTCTGGCTTTGTATTACCTTTAGGCAATGTGATTCCAACAGACATGAACAACAATGGAGAAAGCATAATTTTACAGACACTCTGCTTACCTGCAGGGCTCACAGGAAAAATTTTCATTTCTCACATTATTGAGGACCTGTGAGAAAGTGGGAGGAAAATTGTGATCATACTGAGCATCCCATCCAGATTTCAGGATAGTTCTGTATATTTTTTTGCATATGCATTTTAATTTCAGAGGTTTGAGTTCCTCTATTAATAGCAAGCATAGCGTAATAGAGAAGATAGATAAGTTAAATTTCTATTCTATTTGTGAAATTCTGAGCAGAAAATTAAACCATATCAAGTTTTAACTGAAGTGTTTCATATCATCTTGCTCTAGGTTGTTGGAAGAGGAGCCTTTGGTGTGGTCTGCAAGGCAAAATGGCGAGCTAAGGATGTAGCCATTAAACAAATAGAAAGTGAATCTGAAAGGAAAGCCTTCATTGTAGAGGTACAGTAAGTTTTTCAGCAATTGTGGATTTTGGCAGTGCTTGTTTTCTTTTCATGTTAAATTTGAGTATTAAAAACTATGTCTATTTTACAAAGTCCATGCAGCCTACAGTACCCAGTACAGTACACTTCACCTCCTTTAGCTCACTCCCGTAAAAACTGGAAGAAAAGAGGAAAACAGAGGCAGGGGAAACACCACTTTTTGGATTCTGTCCCAGTGTGAAGTCAAGTCACTGCTGAAATACCCACTAGCATTCTGGAGCTGATTAATACTTTCAAGTGCTTGAGCTAGAATCTTCATTCAGCAGCTTGAATCATGCTGTTATTTTTGTGTGTAGATTTGTTAATACGTGTGAACCATTCAGGGACAAATCACTTGTCTATTCAATGTCTTCTTCCTTAGAAAGATTTTGAGTAGTTCAGATATACTGATAAACTTCCCAAGATGTATAATATTTTCTAGAATTAAGTGCGAGGTATTTTAAATAAGGTGTATTGTGTCATGCTGCTTAGTAAGAATCTACAGTGTTAAACAAAATTTATTAAAAATCTCTCAGACACTGAACTACAAATGTAACATATTTAAGGATTAAAGGAAGCATATTTGCTACAGTCTCTCTATGTAAAAATCTGAGTCTCATCTAATACTGAGTAGATCAGATGAGTCTCTTAGCATTTTTGTGTTAGAAGGAGATCTGAGAATCCCAAAAATTTTTAATAATTACTGGGATTCAAGAAGGCCTACACAGTGCAAGCATCAGATGTAATATTCCAGTTTTATTAGAACTTCCAAAGTACACAGAAAAAATGCCATTAGATCCCTAGACTGAATGGCAAAAAGCATAAGCTGCCTCAGAAGTCTATGGGATGGAGAAAAAAATTCCTTTTGCCTTTCCTTCTGTCTAAAGGTGAAGAAAAATTCAGTGCAAAATAGACTCCTCTCTGTAGTAGGCATGTTTCTAAACAATATCGGAACAAGAATCAGTAGACTCTCAGAACTGTGTCACATTAATATCAAACCCAGTGGTATATTTTATAGGCGTGTGGCATTTTTTTTTTTTCCCAGAGGGGTACCTTTCTTTATTGTTTATAAAGCCATTATGATTCAGATTACTTCTGAGGCTAGGCAGTCTGACTTGAATGAAGGGCACAAGACCACAAAACCTTTAAAAAGCCAGAGTTGCACAGTGCTTATGATTTTAATGTTCTTACTACACCAGAAAAGAAAAAAATCTTTACATTTCATTTCTTGAAAATTTCTTTTAAATTCAGTTTAAATTAAACACAATTGTAATTATATAAATTAAAATGTAAAAAATGGCATTAGTCTTGTAATTTCTCAAATCATCATCGAGGTTTATGCAGACACATAAAACTTTAGTTGCTGTTGTTGTGTATGAATTATACATATGAAAAATGAAGTGTTAGTGTTTTTTTCCCTTGGTTTGAAATTAAGTGTGATTTGTATTGCAGCTTCGACAACTGTCACGAGTAAACCATCCCAATATTGTCAAGTTATATGGAGCCTGTCTAAACCCAGTAAGTTACAACTTTGTCAGTGCAACAGAAGGTAACTAGCTTACCATATGCAAGCATCAACACACAAATGTGTGTTGTGCTTTGAAAACTGTGCTTTATATGAATTTGGTATGTTTAAGCCACAATAGGGCTGATTGGTGAGGATATAGATAGAGGTGTGTAGGTTGGTTGATATTTTCAGCTGTGTTTTTTGTTGTTGTTTTCTCTCCTCTGTTAGGAGAAATAAATTTTTGTCAAGAAAATCCCCCAAAAAAACATTTTTAAACACTGTTTATATTTCAATTTGTCAAAATGGCATCCAGCATATTACATATGCAGTGTCATTCAGACATATAGTCCTATTAATTGCAAATCAACAATGCAGAAATTATTTGTATGAGCAACACATTAATCATAGCTTGGAAATCAGATCCCTTTCTCTTATATGCAGTTTTCAGGATTTGCTGTCAAGAACAGTCACAGGAAAAATACATCCCTAATTCTAATGTGGATTTACAATTGGCTAAAATAATGCTGAATCACTTTTTTCTTTTTTCTTAGAACTAATTACCTTCTTTTGACATAGTATTTAAAACTGTTGAAAGCCACTCTGAGAAAATAGTAAAGGCAAATGAATTGCAGTATGAAGACAGTGTTTGATTTTCAAGATGACTGAGGAGAGGGAGAAAGTGCATTCCCTTATTTCCTAACTTACAGTGCAAACTAAGTATTAAGCTAAATAAGCCTGACAGTAGTTAAATGACATAGTTAAATGTTCTATTAGCATAAGTGTAGAACACTGCAGATCCTCTCAAAGAACTTCTGGTTTACAAAATCTGTTTTCTGTCCCTCCATTTAAAACATCTGTATTTTTTTGTCCTCTCTTCTCAAAGGTGTGTCTTGTTATGGAGTATGCTGAAGGAGGTTCTCTGTACAATGGTGAGTATCATTTTAATATGTCTTCCTGGAGCTGAAGTGCTGGTGCTAGGGAAAATATCTAAAATATAATGTCACTTCATATATATGTCTTACACAAATTTTGAAGAGAAAGATGTGTGCTTCTAAAAATTACTTTTAAGTCTATTAATTTTTTTATTGATATCAGTTTGGTAATACTTGTAAAAGTCATTTAAAATTTTCCTGTGGAAATCTGAAAAAGCTCTTGCTTACGTGTAAATTCCCATTATAGTTGTTTAACACAGATTTTACCTCTTCCTGAGAAAAGTAACTTCTTTCATATTGTTAATCACTGGTTGGCAGAGTTCTAATAAAAGTGTTAGGAAAAACATACTAAAACTTAGATATCATTTTGACATTTCCATTAATTTAACGATTTGCAAAAGGATATTTTAAGGTGCAGTGATAAGTATGTAGGTTCTGTACAGCTTTCTGACTGGTATGTTGTTAACTCCATTGTATCTGTTGTAATATGCAATAAAGTTCTTTTTAGTTTGTGCCTTTGTTTTGCAGTGCTGCATGGTGCTGAACCTCTGCCTCATTATACTGCTGCACACGCAATGAGTTGGTGTTTACAGTGTTCCCAAGGAGTGGCATATCTTCACAGTATGAAACCAAAGGCCCTAATTCACAGAGACCTGAAACCACCAAAGTAGGTTTACTGCACATCTTTCATTTTTTCTTACACTTTGAAGATCATTTTTAATAATTTCATTGTATTTGACACAAATACCTTTAATTGAGAATACATTTATTGGATGTACTGTATTTTAAATGAAAACTGTGCGTTTGAATCTTTAGTTAAAGTGTGATGGTGTGTGGTACAGGAAACAATTTGTAGTCACTATATTTCTGTTAAACCAGAAAAACATCCTGTTCCTGCCCGTTCTCAAAGGAGAGCATTTTCATAGGGATAGGGCTCCTAATCAGAGGCATGTAAAGCATCCCAATTTTACAACGGGTAGTGGTATTCAGTAAGAGAGTATTGGGTTGGTTGGTTTTAATGTCGTATTTAATCTGATATTGTCATATTTAATCTGACATGATCATCTTATTCTATCTTCTCTTGCCCATTCCACTACCCATAGCCAAAACCTCTCATCACTTTCCACTGAAATAAAAATGATTATCTAACCTGTCCAGGCAGTTTGTTGATCTTACTCATCTTAGAACATAACAACCTTCAGATCTGGTTCCACAGGTTTGATGGAAACAGAGATTTGCAGGATCACCCACTTTTGGTGGGAGCCAGCACTTCTTCCAGATAAAATTACAGTGTGAAGTCACACTTTGAATCTCGAATTCTTTCTTGTATCTCTAGTTTTGATTAAGATTTAAATAACTACACTGACTGACGTTAATGAGAGTCTTAATCATCATTCTCTCTACAAAAATTTTTACAGCACTTGTTTTTCATTCTCTCCCATCTGAAAGACTAAATTTCATCAATATATGCTTAGTGGATTGCTATGCCTGAGAATATTTAAAATCTAGCATACTATGTATGTTGTAGTAATATGAATAAGTGGCGAAATATATTTGGTTTAAAAACTATTTGATATGCTCAGATAGATACAAGCGACAACTAGTAAGTGACAACATTTCTCAAATTACAAAGCAAAAGCACTGAGAAGCAAAGCCTTAGATACTCATTTATATTAGAATCATTGTTGGGATAAAAAATTCCATGGTTTATCACCAGGCTATTTCATCCTACGGCTTTGGATTTTTTATTTATCTTTTTTCCTTGACAGTTTGCTCTTGGTAGCTGGGGGGACAGTTCTAAAGATCTGTGATTTTGGTACAGCCTGTGATATTCAAACACACATGACCAACAATAAGGGAAGTGCTGCTTGGATGGCACCTGAAGTTTTTGAAGGTAACAATAATTTATGATGTTGTTATTATACATTCTTTTTAGGGATGGAACTTTGAGTGTATTTGTATAGGAAATAAAAACACCAAAACGCACCATTTAATTATACTTCTATTTCAATCATTATATTAAAGTTTGAGATAGCAGTTGAAAGTGTCTTGGTGGAACTCTAACTTTTATTTTAAAATCTGAATGTGTGTATATTACCAATTAATTATGCAGTGTTTCAAAGAGCAGCACCAAACAGACTTTATCATGTTAGTGTTATACCATTAATTACTTGAAGATGTGGGAGCTTTGTGTCATTTCCATGGTTTACATGAGGGATACCTTTAGACAGCTGCTGTTTCTTATTTTATAACTAAAAAAAACTAAGTAATAGAGGGCTATTTCACAAGTATTGTGCTATTTCTGAGATTCTTAAGTAATTTCAAATTCTCCTGACATTTAAATATACTGTTATTACTTTCACTCCTGATTCTGATCAGCTTTTATCTTTAGAATTTGCCTGTTAATGTCACTAAATTGAACATAATTGCCTTCATTTTCAAACCTCCGCTTTCCTGTAATTCCACTTTTGTCTGGTTTTCTTTGTATCTTTTTCTTCGTTTTATTCATCTCTAGAGGTTTGATGTACTTCCTCTTCCCTGCATACTGAGAAACTTGTTATTAACAGTTAATTTACTTAAGTAAGAAAACAAGCTTTTTCTTTGAGCATAGCTGGGAAAGGCTGATGAGAGTTGATAATTAGATAGGTGGATTTTAGATGCTTTATTACTAGAGAAATAATGCAATTGTCATTAGATTGCAAATTAAACACATTTTAGCATTGATTGTGATTAGTAGAGGGGTCTGGAGACGTCATTTTCCTGTTTCGGAAAGCAGGTGTTCTGTTCTGCAGTGTCCACAGTTAATATTTCTGGGGGGGGGGGTTCCTCCTGGGGACCACCTTTGGAGCTTTTATTTTGAAGGTACCTCATTCTTCTGCTTGTCACTCTGGGGAATCACCTAAGGATGATTCTGTTTTTGGTGCCTAAAGGTTTTCCATTATGTCACTTTATATTGGAGCACCTACTTTGTTTCTTTAACTTTAGCTAAGAGTGCTTCCTTCCTTAATATTTGTTCACTATTAAATGCAATTGTGTAAATTGGAGATGACTTCTTCCTTTAGAAGTTACCAATTGCACTACCTGTGTTAAAGCAAAATTTTTGGTTTTGAGTGAAAAAAATAAAAACTGATTTTGAAATAAGAGCACTGTAGTGGGGATTTACAGTGCTTAGCTCAATTTCTCTGCTACATAAATACAGCAGGGCAGAACAAAAAAATACTGTATTGCACATTTATTGTTAGATGGCAGCAAAAGCTTTCAGTTGGCAGTTGGCTTTATGTACCTTTTTCTGAAAGCTTTTAGTGATGATGCCACAAGTCTTTCATGCAAGAATCAGTAAAAAGGAAAGATCGAGGGATCCAGTAAATTCTGTGATGCAGCATATCAATTTACTCTTGGGGCAGTCATTAAAGTATTAATATATTTAAAAAGTATTAAAATTATGCCAAAATTGTTAAACTTTTTTTGCATGTACTGCTGCATCAGAAATTAACAGTGGGATAAGCAGTAATATTATTTTGGTACTGTTTTAGTACATGTTTTAGTCGAGAAATAAAAAGGCTTTAGAACTATCTCTTGTAGATGACATCCTTAGAAAGTGATTATTGATGTAATTTTCCTAATATTATGACTTTCTCCCAGTTTTAAGTATTAAGGCATTTAGACCCTTGTAACAAATCATACAGTCTAAATGAAAATAATATCATTTAGATAGAATAAAGTGAAAGAGAAAAAAGCACTATAAGCTCTCATCTCCCTTTGTCAAAATTATTTTTAAAATGCTTTGAGATAATTGGATATTGAGAAGTGATGCATCTGCTATCCTTCGTAGGTCTGCTACATAATGAAACAATAGGATATCCTCCGTATGTTAGATACTGGCTTTGAACTATCACTATTCAGAATTAGTTTTCAGCTTCAAATTAGAACTTCCTTGCTCAAACAGGAGTATAACATCACTTTCCCATCATTGGCTGTCTGTCTGCCACTGTGTACCACAAAGTCTTCACTCCTCCATTCGTACCAAATATCATTTTTAGACAGCTTTGTCCACTGAAAAGTGACTTCTCAGATCTGGCAGAGACAAAAGGCCTAAAGGTTGTCACTTCCTTCTTGCCATGCAGGAGTTTTGACAAAAGGGAGAGGGATGCAATTCTTTAGTGCTTTGCTCCACACAGCAGCATTAAAGCTCTTGCTGGGCTCCTGTCTTGCCACTGTTGGGAAGAATCAGTTCAAAAGTGGAGTGCCTAAAAATGGGGTCAATGTGTAGCTAGAAGTGCTGTTGCTGCATAGACTGAAAGATTGTTTTACTTCTCTTATAATCTGTCATCATTAACAGCTACCTTTTGAAGGGAAAGCTGACTTTGTTATTCCCCTTCAGAATTTTTTGGTTCACTAGCCGCATTTGGCTACTTTGAGACGAGTATGAAGGGTTTCAGAGATACCAAGTTCTTACGAGCTTTGTAAAATCAGTAGATGAGAGAAGTTCAAATGAGTGCCCTTGCTTAGAAAGGATTCCAGTACATGGCTGCATCCTGTTTATTCAGTTTGACTTTCAGACTGTCCAATCTACAAGAACTTAGGGTCTTAGGGTACGCTGCTTTTCTTGCACAGTTTGTCAGAGATACTGGGGGACAGAGGAACATATAGGAAACATGAAGTCTGTTGCAACTGGGTGTTATAAGACGGATATTGACATGAAACTAGGCTTTATTAATTCCTACTTATGAAATGATTTGTCTCAATAATACTTTCTTATTACATATTAATTTTAAAAATCCCTGTTATTTATAATTATGCTATTATTACCATCATTTCACATTTCTTTTAGTGTTTGCATGAGTTAGGGCAATAGAGCATACAGTCTTCCTCTTGTAGTCTCTGAATGTTATTATTTATCACCTGTATGTCTTCTGCACCTGTAACTTAGACTTAGAAATATTTAACCTGTGATCAGGGAACTTGATTTAAGTAATGGCATGACAAAAACAAGAAAGATAAACAGTGAGGAAATAAGATGGTGAATTGGAGAATCTGCTTATGTTTTATATGGTAACTTTATGATTCTGCTGAAGACCTCTAATTAATTGAGAGCAAGGAATATGACAGAGATGGCTAACATATTGTGATTAATATGGAAGAAGCAAGCTAAACAAGAATATTTAGATGAAGCAGGGTTAAGTTCTGAATTCAAAAGATCTTTGAAATGTAATAAATTGCATTTGACATTATAAAACCAAACTGATTCCGTTTATCATTTCAGGATGACTCCAAGTGAAATGGGCTGATTTCCAGAGAGGCATTCTTAATGATCATACTGTCAAATGATTTCAGACTTGTTAGCTTGAATCAAACAGCTTTAGAAAACCTTATTTTCTTAAGAAAGCAAATATGAGGTGAAAGGAAGTATATAGAGCTGTTTTTCACATGGAGCTGTACCTATTAAAAATGAGTTATAGAAAAGTTACGTAGAAAAGAAACAGAGTATATTTCTGATTTCTTCCAGGTAGCAATTACAGTGAAAAATGTGACGTTTTCAGTTGGGGTATTATTCTCTGGGAGGTAATCACCCGTAGGAAACCTTTTGATGAGATTGGTGGTCCAGCTTTCCGCATAATGTGGGCAGTTCACAATGGTGAGTTGAAAATGTTTAACTGCTTTTTAATTTGTATATTTCACCTATAAATTTGCTAAACATTCTGAAGCATGCATTTTTTAAATTATTACTTTTTCAGTTCTGTACTCTATGCTTCTGTCATAAAGGTTAAATATTGAGACGCTTCTGTGTTAAGTGTGGTTTTTGTGTTATTTGGCTGCTACATTGTTTGCATTTCCTCCTACATATAACCACTGTACAAATAAACAATGTAGAAAAGCTGTACATTTGTTACAACTCCCCATTTTAAAAGATTAGACAGTGGTCTGAGTCATGTACTTTTAAAAAAAAATGGCCCCTTTATCTTTTAAAAAATGGGCATTTATACTATGAATGTGCAAGTTCAAGTGATTTAACCTATACTTTAAAATGTAAAAACTGTCAAACTCTGCAGGACCATAGGACATTAAAATTGTTACTTTTTTTTTCATCTCTTGGTTTTTCTTTTATTCTGCTGTTTGAATTGTTTTATCTGGGGTCCTGCAGTCATGGAGCAGGACTTTACTGTGCTAGGTACTATACAGAACAGAGCCATGTCCCAAGCACTTTAGGATAATGAACAGGATAAATGATTGGATTAAGACGGATGAAGCAGTGGTACAGTATCAGTCAAAATAATACACTATAGAATCTTAATTCTAGTAGTATAGCTGCTTTAACAGAGCACTTTCAGTTACCATGGCAAATCAGAGTTGTTAGAAGAAGGCAGGTAATGGTAATGATGTAGTTCACTGAATGTCTGCGAAGAGTTTCTACCATTTGTGAAAAACACCATCAAGGAAAGAATGAACTTGTTTGGATGATCTGATTAACAAATGAGCAATGATGGCTGACTATGTGCCTGAGAATCATAGTTTCAGTAATAAATGATAGAAGCTCAAAGTGAGAATCAAATGTGATCAAGTATGATCAAGTATGTAAAGGTGGCAGGCACTGGTAGGATGGATGAGTGTTACAGTCAGTGATACACAAGGAAAGATGTTTGCAAACAGCATTTTTGAGTGAAGAGAGAAGTTCTGCATTTCAGTTTTTCAAGGATGCAAGTCATTGAGTCAGGACTGATGAAAGACTTAATAAAAGCAATAGCTATAAATGCGTATGTAGTAAGTCAGAAGGCCTTGCTAAGTTGCAGAAAAAGCTCATAGGGGAAGAAATAGTCCACTTTGATTTAAAAAATGTCCTTTTGTTTTACTTCTCTAAACTGTCTTAATTTTATGTATTATTTGTTATAGCCAATACATTTTTAAGTACTCACTGCTTTGCAAAACATCTCTCCTTCTCATGTGTTAAGCACAACTGGATGTCTATTAATTGTATTTGTTGTTAAAATAATAAAATGAGTAGAAAATGGAACAAGACCAACTGAGTAGGTTATATTACAGTGGAAGTAAAATACATAATTAAAAGTATCTAGAGTCCATGAAAAAGTCATCCAGAATTGATGCTTCTAGTGCTTAGTAGTTTTTCAGGAAGAGCAAAAGCAACCTCAAAAATACTTCTTTATGTGTAAGATCAGCAGTAGATATCAATGACTTCTGGCACTTCCCGGCATAGGGTTTTGTTCTTCAGAAAGCTGTAACATATTCATTAGCCTTTTTAAGTACCATTGTGATACACTGTGTTTGGTCAGTCAGTGAATTTATGCAAATGATTACTGAAGGAAAATATTCTTTTCTTTTTATTTATTTATTTATTTTTTAAAGTACCTGTAGCTCGTTTGTAGTGCAAACAGAGGAACGTTGCCAGTTGTCTGCTTAAAAGAGAAAATAAATTATGGGCCGGCTCCTTCAGACTATATGCTTTCCTGTACTTGTTTAACAAAATATCAGAAAGAGGAAGAGATCAGTCACTGTCAGTCTTCTTAAAGTTTGCTTAACTTTTTCTTCTAATTTCAATTTTAGGTACTCGACCACCACTGATCAAAAACTTACCTAAACCAATTGAGAGTTTAATGACCCGCTGTTGGTCCAAGGATCCCTCACAACGACCTTCCATGGAGGAAATTGTTAAAATAATGACACACTTGATGCGGGTATTATATTTATTTTAGTATCTTAATAATTTCTTAACTTACTCAGTTGAAAAATTGAATTACAATTGGTATGCCTTTTATCACACTTTAAAGACAGACTCATGTTTTCCTCTTCTCTTTTTTATTTGAAAAACAATATATGTATCAAAATATTGCAGTAAAGAAGGGGAGTAATTTCTTTCTTTATGGGAGGAGTAGAGTTTCATTTATATGAATGTTTCATTTATAACAAACAGAGAAATTAATAAAAGGAGTCCTATTTTAATGTATTATTTAAAATAATCTGACTTTTTCTAAATAAAGTCTTACATATAATATAGAGTTTATTGTATTTATGAATTATTTATTTTATAAAGTGTCTTACTACTTTAAAGCAATTATTTTTATTACTATTAAAACACTGCTTTTTGTCACAGTACTTTCCAGGAGCTGATGAACCTCTGCAGTATCCTTGCCAGTATTCAGATGAAGGGCAAAGCAACTCTGCCACTAGTACAGGTACTCTTGTATAAATAAAAGAAAACAATGGAAACATGAAGAGATACAGAAGGCTTATAAAATACAGTTTCATGTTGGTTTTGAACTCAAATTCGAAAAGATAATCTTTTCAAAATCTTAAATATTGGCAGGAATCTGCTTTTTGTTAAGACCTCATACCACAACATATTTATTGTTCTTAGACAAATAGTTTTGCTGAATTATGTCTTTAATGGAAAATGGGCATATACAACTCCACAGTTTAAACTTGCAGTAGTTCTATGTTAAGCTGCAGTAAGTACAGTAATTTAAGTGAAGCACAAGGAAGACACTACAAAGGAGAGTAGAACAAAACTTAGACTAGGCTTTCAGATAGTGTTTCCCCTACAGAAACAATTTTACTAATAGAAAATAAAGAATGTTCTCTCCTCTGATTTTATAGACAAGTTTTCTCACTTCAGTAGAAATTGTCTCCACCTTCTGCTATCTAATTTGTTTTTCTACCTCCAAATTTATTTTATTGTGAATGAAGTTTCTTTCACTACTTTGCCACTTAATGACCTGCAAGTTATATTTTATTGACTTTACTAGGTGTTCTCCACTTCTCTGCACATAATTATAAGATATGATTTATAACTTTAAACTATGAATACATATTGATTTCTATTTTTTCAGGTATTTGTGCTCCTCTGTAATAAATGACGGACCTTATCATTAATTGTGAATTATGTTGCTAGCTGTATTGTTAATTTACCAACTACTCCAACAATTTCAGAGCAAACTAAAGAATGACTTCAAATGTCATTGTAGTAGTTAGTCGTATATTCTGTCTTCCACCCACTCCTCTTCACATTTTATAATTAGGGATCTGTTGCAGTTTGGCAGCTTTCCTTTCATTAAAAGTTACCTTAAAGCAAAGTTAAGCTTCTGTGAAGAAGGAGAAGAAATACACTTCAGGATTTTTAATGGAAATCTGTTCTTCCTTTGAATTTCCAGGTTCATTTATGGACATCACTTCTACAAATACAAGTAACAAAAGTGATGCAAACATGGAACCGAATGACTTCCAAGGAGCTTCTACCAATGACACTATTAAACGTTTAGAATCAAAATTGGCACAGCAAATGAAAAATACAGCCAAGCAGCCAGTAAGTGAATGTCTGTAATTTTGAATCATAATAATGAAATGGATGAAATGGACAAAAGTCTATCTGCAACTACTAGAAATATTAGTGTCTTTTCTTTAAAAAATAGAACAAAATCGGATTCAGTTACTTATAAGAAAGGAGCGTGAAAGTAGATGGAAAAACACTGAATGATTCCAAAAAGATAAACTGAGAGGCTACCAAGACGTACCTTCAACGAAATCAAATAAGAGTTCATTTGATTTAGGGGGATTCGGTAGGTTTAAAAAAAATTGAATTTGAATATCATTACCGTAATTTAGAGCTACAAGTTTAGTATAACACAAAAGGATTATACATTGATGTGACTTTTAAAAACACTTTTTATTTCAAGTGGGATGGAATAATACGAATATTCTCTGCTGACAATATTGACCTAATTCTACTCAATTTGAATTAGAGTAAATTTAATTCTTTGCAGGTTACAAGGTGTTTGGCTCTTAAGTGCCAATGATAGTTTAAGCTTTTACCATTTTAAAAATTTGCCTGATTTTTAAATCTGTTGAAGAAATATATTTTACTCCACATGCTGAGTATATTATAGAGAAGTTTCTGCAGGCCTGATTCCTTTCTTTTAACAATTCTAACCATTGAAACAGGGTGATCCTGGCCGTTTGAGTTTACCACCATCTCGTGGGAGCAGTGTGGAGAGCTTGTCAGATGTTCGTGGGCGACCTCAGTCAGCCCTTGTTTCAGGAGAAGCCAAAAGGATGAGTGCTGACATGTCCGAAATGGAAGCAAGAATACCTTCTACCACAGGTAAAATTATGTCTGGGGGGTAGAGTAAGGAACTGGTAGGAAGGAAGATTGTTTAAAATAAATAAATAAATATGAAAAGAGAAAAAAATAAAGTCTTACAAAAGGTTAATAAAATTAGACATGAAAATATTTTAATTTTTCATGTAATCATTCTCATCCTTTATTAGCTGAGGTGGAATATTGTACATTTAGCTGCAAGGCAGGTACTTTAATTAGGTACTTCTAAGGTCACAGAAGAGATTAATTCTGTTCAATTAGATTATCACCTTTCTAAAATCATGCTGAGACTTTTAAGTATCAGTCCTATTCCAAATGCACAAGCTTTTTCTTTGCACCTATCTTAATTATCTCTAAAATAACATTTTATCTGCAGTTATTCCTCTAATATATAAAAATGGATAGTTGGTTTTAACAGTCAGCATGTTCCCAAATAAGTTTTAAAATCCACTTTGACATATTTCAGAAGGATAAGCGTATTTTATTCATCAGATGAACGCAACATAATATCTTTTGTTTAAAAAGTAAACTGGCTTCAAGTGCTTTGCTTCAGGTAGCCATTAACTGTTGTATCTAAATACTGAGTCTGTGAGTGCATTGGAAGTTATGGATAAGCATAAATACGTATTTTTATGGTGAAAACAATCTTCAGTCTTCCCAGAAGATCAATTTAATAAAAATCTTTATACTTGGCAAACACTTTCTTGTCTCTCTTCTTCATCAAAGATATTGTCTGTTGATCTATGCAAACCTCAATTATTAAGTTTGACATCTGAAATTTTTTTAATGGTATATAACCATAGAGTTAATTAGCAGACAAAATTACTTTGGTTTGTTCAGGGTTATTTAGTTGATATAGTATTTTTCCACAAATCTGATAATTAGGGTAATGGAAGAAACCATTAAGAAATAAGGAAATATCATATTCTGACTCTTTTCAACCATGACTATTTTTGTTCTTCATTGTATAATGGTTTTTCTAAGATCCTGTTTTGCTAAATACTGAAGATATTCATGGGATAATGTTATCTTGCCCTAAATGCTTTTACTTTTATGTACTTATCTTAAAGCTTTACTCCAAAATTTTGTCTTTTGTATTGTCAGTCTTTGACTGATTGACTGTGTAGCACTTCACCCTGAATATATATAAAAGGTTTCCTAACACAGAAGGCAACTATGTACTTACCTGATAATAATAACATGTTTTTATTTTAAAACGTCAGGACTCACCCTCTAAAGTCAATGTAAGGTTTTGACATTAGTGGAGATAACTGTGGCCTTCCTTTGTGTGAGTTTTTAATTTTCCTGGTTTGTCTTCCATAAGTACACTGTTCTGAATAGTAATTGTTATTTTAGAACATTGTAAGGATTTTTTTGTTGTTCTTATGACTATAAGGTTTCTTTTTCTTGACACAAGAATATGTTGAATATTCTGGAGTTCTGTGTTTTGGTTTGGTTTGTTTTTTTTTGTGTGTGGGTTGTTGGGGTTTTTTGTTTGTTTTCTTTTTTTTTTTAGTTATTTCAGGCAGTAACTGACCACTAGAAATCAGGTCAAAACTATCTGGCCATACCTTTCTCAAAAAGAGCTGAAACAACGCTGTGTTGTTTTTGCTTTCTTTTTTAATGCTGTTAACTTTGTGGCAGAAATAATACGCTGTAAACTGAAATAGAACTGTGGCTGGATGAGAATCAGGCTGTTGTTAAGCATAGATAAAGTCAAGAATATTTAATCTTCTTGTTCTGCCTATTGCTAGATTTGGGTGTTAAGAGTAAATTGTGTAATACGCACCACCATTTCACATTAAGTTTGAGATAAATTTGCTGCAATGTTCTATCTTTAGGAGCTGTATTTGGGCTTTTCTCTAAATGGGAACTATTTACCTGTAACTACGCAAGTGGCAAAATAAAAATAAAATAAAAAGGTTTTATTGCAAAGTATACGATGTTTCTTGAACATCCTTCAGGAATGAAGACATTAGAGGTGATAGCCACTTTTTAAAACAAAAAAAATCTTCACTAGTAGGGCAAAATAATGGAAGGCAGGAACAGTTGTCTAATGTAGTAACAGTAAGCATTTTTCAGGGACAGATTACCTTTGCTTTAACAGGAGATGATTCAAAGAAAAAAGTATCCAACTTTTAATCTTGTCCATAAAATAGTTTGTGCCCAGCATTAGAGAGGAAGTGTAAAATAAGTTCAGGCAATCAAGACTTTACTCTGAATATACAGGTGATCTGAAACAATTTAATTTATTCTCTGTTTGGATAATTACATTTGGTTTTCCCTTCTTTGTTGCCGTGCTGCTTTCTGTGTTTGACTTTTGTGTTGCTAACTATAACTAATTAAACAGTGTTGTATTGACGGCTAGTTCTGCATTTTTGCTTTTTAACAGTTGCTTTACTATGTGTAAGCATGTGTGAAAGGCAATGCAGTTTATTCTGCATGAAATATTTTTGCATGAACTACAGTTTAACAAAATTTATGAAAAATGCAGTATGACAAATTTAATAATTTTGCTATTGCCTTTTTAGTGTTTTGCATGTGTATTGTATGTGTGTATTTTTTCAGCCTATTCCAAGCCTAAACGAGGCCATCGTAAAACTGCTTCATTTGGCAACATTCTGGATGTCCCTGAGATCATCATACCAGGTATCGCAGACCAGGTGAACGGGTCAGTTGGTTAAGATGCTGGAATAATGATCAGACTGCTAAAAAATACTTCTTGCTCCAGCTGCACTTGAACAGACCTAGAAATATCCCAGTGCATTTTTTAATTGTCTCAGTAAATAGGAGCATGATGTTTCAGTACTAACTTTCTCTTATCAGTAAAGGATGTGATCTTCTTGGTCTAACTTACTTTTAGTAATTAAGGGCTTTTTCCTTTATGACCTTGACATTACATTCTCGTTATAGGGCAGGCATTATTTTATTACAGTGCTTCATTTGGCAAAAATGAACCTCAGTTGAAAAATTCCCATCTAGATTTTTACAGTGCCCTCATGTGCGCAATGTTTAAGCACCCATTTCTAATCTAATCAAATATTAGTAGAACAAAAGACTTAAATGCACTATATACAGAACTTCAAATTTGTGTAATGCTTGTGATTAAACAGGATTCAAGCTTAATCTGTAGTTTTTATATTTGACTACATTTTTCTAGATGTAAAATGCATTTGCATTAGTATTTCTCTTGTGTTTAACATAAGGCAAACTGAAATAGTTAGGATAGGCTTCTGATAGGAAGAGAATCAGCATATTCAGCACCTTAGCAGGTATTTTCTGTTGAGACTCATCTATTTCATATTTATATTCAGTAGGAAATAATATATTTTCCTTTCCCATCTTCCCTCCTATTTCCTTTCATGTTTCTCAAAGACTAAAAATAAGTTCAATCAATCCCAAACTGTGATAGGTATACCATGATTAGGATACCAGTCACCTCAAAATTATTTGTTAGGTGATGCAAGTAATAGTATATGTTGCTAATCAAAAGATCCATTAAAAACTTTGGACCTCAACTCTAAATTTGTGTCATCTGAGGAAGCTTCCTTATAAATATTGAGGTTTTTTGTATTTTAAAATTGAATACAGAAGATACAGTTCTGTGCAAAAGCTTTAAATAACTTTATTGAAGTGTACGTATAAAAATACAGTATGTCAAAATGTGGCTTCCAGGGAAAAACTGCACAATTGATGAAAATAAAACCTATTTGGCACTGAAACTAGCAGATCAGACAGAATGTTTACTAGTATTCCACTGTAGTTTTCAAACACTCCTGGCCTTCTGTGATGCGAAGGAAATCTTGAGATAGCAAGGAAAGAGAAGGTGAAGCTACATTCTGAAAAGATCTGTCAAGTTTTACAATGTCAACAAGTGATGGAAGCCCAGCAAGTTTGCTCTAAAAGTTAACTAGGCACCTGTTGTCTGCACGTACCGTCTGTCTGCTTCAAAAAAAGCTTTGAATCTTTTAGAGAAGAATAATTAAAAGGTCAGTGAAACAATATATCATGTGGCTTTCCCAAAGTAGATTGTGCCAAACACATCAGATACCTTTTTGAGGTTTTGCTTATTTAGGCAAAGGAAGTCACTTAGATACCCTTCACCTGAACTATTTTAATTGAACTTGACAAGACTGGAATTCTAAGGTAAATTTGGAACAAATAAAAGAGAAATAGCAACCTGTAGAAATGAAATATGGGACTTCATTTCAAATAAAATATAGGTTTGGAGCAACTATATCAATGAATTTTCTCAGAGTTTACTCTTAAGGCACTTGATAAGCCCCAAGTGAGTGATGAAGTGTTATCAGGAGTGACAAAAAGGAGGATTCAAATATTGTGTAGGATGAATTGTGGTATGATGAAGGGTGATTGGTGGACAGAAATAGAGTAAAATTTAGAGTCATATACTGAGGGACCAGTAGTAAGAATTTCTTTTAATTATGAAGAGAATTCATTAGTGGATTGCAAAGCACCATAGCAGATGCATAAATATTAATCCTAGGCAGTTTAAGCAACTAATTTAAAGTAGCTGTTAATATATATATATTATATATATATATATATATATAATATATATATATATATAATCTGTCTATTTATAAGTGATAAATAGATACCAGTCTTTAGGATTCACTTTGAAAATAATATTTCCAGAATAGATTAGAAAGAACAAGGGGAAATGGTTTCAAACTAAAAGAGGGGAGATTTAGATTGTACATATAAGGAATATGTTTTTTTTATTATATGGATGGCACTGGAACAGCTTGCCCAAAAAGTTGGTGGAAGCTCCATCCTTGGAGACATTCAAGGTTAGGATGGTCATGGCTCTGAGCAACCTTGTCTAGCTGTAGATGTCCCTGTTCATACAATTCTATGATTCTAATGCTAATTTATGGGTCGTTGTTGAGGTCTGATCAGGAAATCAACATAGTACTCTGGGCAGCCAGAGAAGTATGTTGAGCCAATCATATGTACACTCTGAAATAGTAACAAGAAAAGCTACTAGAATAGTATGATGAGTGTGAAGAAGAAAGTGAAAGAGCATGGCTTTTTTAGTCCTCAGAGTGAAAGCTGAGAAATGAGTAATTATTTTCTGTAGATGAATTTGCAGCTAAAGACTAGGAAAAGAGAACTGCTCAAGCTAAAAGGCACAGCACTGGCACTAAGGCAAAGGGTGTAACTATGCAGATGTCTGGGCTGCATAATAAAAGGTTTCAAATAGTCAGAACAGCTTCCTGGTAAGAATCACGGTGCCAGGTAAAAAGAACATGTCCCTAGCTCTATTAAAATAGAGCTTAATCATTACGTGACAGAGATGGAGCCAGCTGCTCAGTAAACTAACTATATTTATCTGTATCCTTAAAGCAGTTTCTCAAAAGGATCTTGCCCTGTTTTTAGGACAGTATAACGTGGCCTCACATTATGTGTTTCTCACCACGTTCCCTTCCTTACTCCTTCAGTACATGGCTTTCAATCCTATCCTCTTGACACTTTTCCTCTTCCAGTGACACGTCCAAACTCCCCAGAGTGGCACCACTGTCTAAATCCCACCCTATTATGTTCCCCAGCACTTCTGCACGTACCCAGCTCCTCCAGCCTTCCCTGGGCATGTCCATCCGTGGGAAGAGAGCACTGACACTGTCCACATTGTTGCTGGCCTGCTGCTGAGTACATGGCAAAGCAGCTGCTTCCTGCAGAGGGGAGGGGTGGGCAGGCGTGTTACCGTGAGTCAGCTGCTTCGGGGCAGGGCTATTTTAGAAGCATGAGTACTACATCTGCCATCACTGGGTTGTTTGGTTTTTTTTATAATGGGTTTTGCCTTGGTCGCTTTTCATCTGTGAACTGATTGTGATAGTAAGGTCATAAAATATATTTTTTTATCGGTTGATGATTACATGTTTGAAGAAGTGGAATTTGCTCTTCTTCCTAAAAATTTTCCAATAGCTGTAAATAAACTTACTTTCATTTAAGATGCTATTTCATTATTGGTTTACAAAAATAAAAACTGAAAATGATAGATCAGCAAGTTCCATTCGCAAATGGATTTTCAGTGGTGATAGACTGCAACCAGATAGCCAGGTGGAGTATCCCTTTCTGTCACTTGATATGCAGTATAGTATGGATAATAGGCACCAACATCTCCATCTAGTTGTTTTTTTCTTGTTTATATATGAGAAATAAAAATCCTTACAAGTACGAAAGGCTTAAATAACCGTATGTTTAAAGAAAAAACTAAAATCCAGTTATAGTTTGTCATATGATTAAGGAGAGTAACCCAAACACCTTCTGTATAGTAACCAGTCCAGAAGCATCTGACAAAATATAGTTTGAAGTACAGCCTTTTCTTCACTGGCAATGTTAAACAGCTTATGCATATAGCATACATGCATTTGGCTTTCTAATTTTGTCATGTAAAGCTCTGTGCCAGAGCATTAAAGTAATTTTATAACATTGGCTCTGCATGCACGATTACTCAAGATAGACACATTTTGTTAAGTATCTTTAGAAAATGTATGAGAATCATAGATGCTTTAGCTTGTAATTTTTCCATCTAACTTTTAAAACCAGTATAGGTCAGAAATCCTACTTTTGTCTCTCTAGATCACTTCATGATTCTGGATTCTAGATGAATGTCTTAAATTCCTTGAAATGTCTTCTAACACTAGTAAATTTACTAACTGCCTTGTACTGTAAGGGATATTTGGTTCTTTGTGTGTAAGGAAAGCACTTGAAAGTACTGTACATGAATAAGGATGGGAGAACATGATAATGGAGGAACCAAGAGATAAATTACCTACCACAAAATCAGAGAGTACTCAAGTGAGTTTGAAAGCAGGAGTGGGAGACCTGGAAGAAGAGCAAGAGTGAGTTTGCACTTGGCTGGAAGGATACAAACAAAATACTTCTGCCTTAATGAGAGGAAAACAAGCAGCATGTATGCTTGTGTAAGTGTAAAAGGAGACAGCGAACATCTGCTATAGGGAAGGGAGAGAACTGCATGGCTGCTCTGGATTTTTGAGGGTTGTTCAAAAGCCTTATCAGAAAGCTGTGTCATTTGCTGTACTGCAGTATGTGGAGTGGCACATACCAGAAGTTTTCTGTACCTTTTGAATTTCATTGTAGGAAATAACTGTGTGAATTTTTTATTATTATTATTATTATTTTTTTAGGGCAAGAAGTATATTTGGGATATTTGTGGGGAGAGATTAATAAGAAATATTGGAGTGGGGTGGAGGGAGTGGATTGAGGAAGGAGAATACAAGGAGTGAAGTGAGAATGAGACAAGAATGAGAATAAAATAGAGAGAAGGATGGAAGAGCTGGAGGAAGAAGTAGGAAAACACAAATAGAAAAAAGGAAATGAGTGGAAGAGAATTGTTGTATACCTTACCAATGCAAATACTTCATGAACAAATTTTAAGTTCCTATTTATATGAAATGCTTTGTGGCATCAAACTCATTTGAGATCATAATGATTGCTTCAGTTTTTCTCTCTGGTATTTCAGCAATTAATGTTACTTTCCTATGAGCATCTTTTTGCTCTTTCCTCTTCTCTTTTCTTACTCTCCTCAGTTCTTTTTGCTTTCATTTTGCCCATTTAGTTTGTATACTCATATGTTATTAAACAGTACAGAACTTGAATATTTCAGCAGTCGTAGCTCTCTCATATGCAAACTATGTGTACTAAGAAAAGTTGAAAGCACAAGTCCCCAGATACTGCATGGAATTTCTACAAATATATTACAGTAATTGCTTGAAATGACATATGATTTTGTGGGTCTATTTCCCTTTTAGTGCAATAAATTAAATAGAAGTCTTTCATCATTCCAGGTGGCGATCAGGCACTCAGATCTCTTTTCACTAAAACTCTCAAAACAGATGTGTAATTGGATGCTCATTAATTTCTAATCTTAAAGTCCTGTAAATTGTTAAAATCCTGACATCGAACATCAAGCTACTGTAGACTAACTTCTGCACATTTACATCATGATTAGTTTTATGGTGAGGAAAAATTAGGAGTTTTAAATGGATGTAGAGGTGAAACATGTTAAGAACTGAAAAGGGAAAGAAGACATAAAGAGGTATCTGTGATTTCAAATAAAAATGTGTTGTATTTTTTCAATTGAAATTTGTCTTGAATCTGGAGCAATAAGTATTTGTTGATTTGTAGTCTATTTCTGCTTTGTCTAAGCTATTTGCCAGATGTCTGCAGCAGTTACACTAATTAAAATGGCATTGCCTAGTAGAGCTTGCTCTTCTCTCATGCTACTAACTCAAAGATATTTCATTTGAAGGTATTCATTTATTACAACACAGTAGTTTTGGCCCCTCCTTCTACCCCTCTTCAAAGCATTTTCTTTTCTTGCACCCCACCCTGATTATTTTAACTTTTTGGCAGCCATGTTCTAATGTTTCAGCAACACATGTGCCGGCTTCTTTAAATTCACAAATGTTGCTAATCTGAAATGAGAATTTCAGATATTTTTGCAAGCTTATTTCAGCAGAGCTAATTTTAGAACAGTGTTGTTGAATGAAACGTGCACATAATTTTGTGTCAGTCATGGGTGGATCATCTGTATCTTGAATATTGAGATCAGCTGTGACAGCCAGATGAAGTATCTACTATGCATAGTTCTATTAAATGTGTAATTGTGTTTGTAAATGGCCAGTTCATGAATAAATTCACTGCAAATGAATAAGATCAAAAATCTGATATAGATTCGTCATTCACTCAATCTCTAGTATCTTAGTAGAAATATATTAAACATAATATAGTCCCGATGCTTAGGTAAGTATATACTTCCTCTGAATTTCAGAAGCAAAAGACCAGGACCTTGAAAAAGCTGTGACATAGATTCTTTTGTAGTCAGAGCAAAGACTACAAGACTTTTCATAGACTTCTCATTCTGAAACCCTTGATTTTCTGATATGCCTCTTTCTCATAGAGCTTCTTAGAAATATGAGAACATAAAATGTCATGTCACGTTGGTAAAGTGACACTAAGAGTTCTCTTTGGGTGCTCTATGCTAATGTATTCCTACATGCAGTAGTAACTATTTAAGAATTTAAATCGTGATTCCATTAAATGTATTGATTATTATTGCATATATAGTCTTATATTTTTGTAGTAACACTTATGAATTAAAATTTGCTCATCAAGATAGGCAGGGAAGTAGTACTGAAATGATGCTGAATAAGTATCTAAAAGGTTAAAAAATGATTAGGTGCCTGTTAAAGGACTTAGAGTTGGGCTGGCTGCTGAATTCATTGTTGATGGGTTAGGGGCTGCCGCTGCTGTAGTACATGTTTGAGATGCTACCCTCGAGTAGAAAAGTTACGTAATGCAGATCAAGAATTTTGAGCATTGTCAGCTGTTACTCAGAATGTTTTAGTGTTTCCTTTTGGACAGCTGACCTGCTCTCAAGAGACAATATAAACAATTACAGCAATAAAAATCAAAGTAGTCGGGGAAATTCCATTGCATAATCTCCATTACTTTTGAGGAGACTTTGTTTCCCAGTAATGTCTTTGAGTGTCACTGTTAGAATTTAAACTGTTTTATGTAGCTGTCACAAGTGGATAATTGCTAACAGGTGGAAGGAGAAAAGGAAGATTACTGCACTATGTTCAGTAGGTTAATAGCAAGATGTGGTTTAGCTGAACTGTCTCCTTTTCACAGTTCTTAGAGGATGAGAATGGGACATAGTTTCCTTCATCTGAAGGTGAAAAAGTGCTTTCACTTTGACCAGAAGGAAGTACTCTCACTTATTGGTTTTAGTGACGGAAACGAAACACAGGCAGAAGTCCTTGCTATGTTACTTGAGCATACCACAGAGCGACAGGTTAAAGCTGGCAGCATGTTATCTTTGCAGTCTAGCTTTTAGAAATCCCCATAACGTAACGCACTTGAAATAGATGTCGTCATCAGCTCCTGCCCCGAGTCCTAAGCCTGTTTAAATACATGTGTCAGAAGATGGTGGAGTGGAGTGCAGCAGCTATTCATGTGGTAGGAGTGGTTGTTGTATTACGGGATACTTTTTGTTGACAGGCCAGCATGTTTTGAGTTAAAATTCTGCAGCTGTCTCTCTCTCCCCCTCTCTCCCTTTCTCTCTGTGGATTTGTACAAATTCCAAGCTCCTCTGCAACAGTCTCACCCTTCTTATTTTGTTCGGAATAGATTTCACTGTTTTGTTTTTGTTTTGTTTTGTTTTGTTTTCCCAGCAGGAAACGGACAGCAGAGGCGCAGATCCATTCAAGATCTTACTGTTGCTGGAACAGAGTCCAGTCAGGTAAGCTCTTTCTCATCCCTTCATTATGTTTCAATAAAGTCAGTGCTGTATGCATATAGGGGAACTGAGCTGCAAATCTTCGCTTTTTATGCTTATGTAAAAATGATATGGAGGCTCGACAGAATGCAATGTCATTTGCAGTGTGTTTAAATTAGATACCATGAGGATAATCTATGAATGAGCTCTAGATGACAAGTGATTTCTCTATGGCTCATCCAATATTTATAATTTTTATGTACAAACAGTTTACGTGTACCACTTAATTTGGCTCAGATGTTATGTCAGAAAGACTTTTCACCTCATTCTGTATAGAAAACAATTGAAATAACTGCTTATAATTGTCTGAAGCAGTTAGACATATATTAGACTCACATACTGCATAAAAATAAAAGTACATAAATGTTATGTGTATTTATTTATTAATGAATCTCTATACCCTAAACGTACCTTACAGTGCTATCTCTCATTCCTTGTGAAAGTTTTACAAGAAGGAGCTACCACAAAGATATTTTACAGAAAAATATGACTATCTCAATAAGATGCTTTATAATTTAATAGCTTTGTAGATGGTATTATAAGTGCCATGGTAACAGACAGTGTTATGCTATATAGAGCTGAAATTAAACTAAGAAGATCTTAAAAGAGAAAAGTACAGCTAACGCTTCATTCAAATTTGGTTTTTTTTGTGTGTGTTTTAATTGTTACCAGGCCCGCTGAAGTGATTCAGAGAGGGCATTTTATCACTAGTGTGAATTAGGAATTTTTAGGTACCTATTATTATTTGTATGTTTGGCAAATGAGAGCTTAACATGTTCATCAGGTTAATCAGGTTTCCATATTAAACAACCTACTGCAATAATCTAAAATAGGTGGTAATTTTAGGGGTGTGCGGTTATCAGGGAGATCAACATTTGATCCTTCTTTAATTCTGTAGAATGTGATAGTCACAGAAATCTCATCAATCCCCTAGATATTATTAGTAGAATTTGCTACATACATCTATCAGAAAATAATGAAATAACTTTTAAATACATTTCAATATCTTCTAAGAAGGCAGAAAGAAATGAATCTGCAAAATATAATAAACACATAGGTTAGCCTATTTGGTTAACAGTAGAACCAAAATTATGTAAGACTTGAGGAAAAAAAAGTTACAGTGCAACATTTATATCAAATTGCACTGTTTGATCTATGAATGTATTTAATTATAAATTGTTCATACACTTCATTTTAATGAATGACTAATATCTGAACATAGAATTTTCAATTTACTTGAAATATTAATAACTTTTATAAAACCTTTATTTGAAAAACTGCTTGTGTAGACATTGTAGGTAAATTGTCCTTTTGACCGGAAGGATATAGAAAATTTTTGTTTACCTCACTCTAGTTTCTGTTGTGAGTCTGTAGAAGTACCAGAATAGCATTTTACCCTTTTTCCTTCTGATAGCATACATCTTGGAAATGTAAGTGGCAGTATTAAAATTACCTGCATTTTTTATCTTGCAGTTTTGGGAAATGTAAAGATAAGACCTTAGCAGGCATGAGAAATGTTCTTTGTAAGAGCTTTATGCACTGGCCATATAAATAAATCATGAATTTTCAACTGTGTTTTGTGTGCGAGAGAAAAAACTGGAAAAGATAGCTGAAACTAGTGCTAACTTTTGACTTATGTATATATGTGTATTCTAAAAAAAAAAAAAAGCAGTAAATTAATAAGAAAGCAAGCACAACATAATACTTAAGATTGTCCTGCATAGGTTTCTATAAGCTCTGGATTTTGCTATCTAAATGTTTATTTAAAATCTTGAACAGCTATCTATATAAGGAACCTACTAGCCAAAGCAGAAAAAACATCTGCAACTAGTGTAGCTCTGGTCAGTTTATAGCATCTCCCTACATGCACCATACCCTATATAGGTTATCTTCACTAATTTGAAAATCCCCCTCCCTCTCTCTCTCTTCGTTGCAAACATCCTTCTTTCCTGCATACCATTCTCCCTTAAACCCACCCTTTGGCATAAGCTTCTTCATTGAGCTGCCATAGCACTGTGTGCTTCCACTCCCATACCCAGACCTTTTAAGCCCCAACCCCACTCAAAATTGTGCTGTAGTTTTTGTTTGTTCGTTTTTTCTTATTTAAAACTATTTGGTTAGTAAAGCTGATCAGAAATCACAATCATAATAGACATGTTTTTTTTCTGGAAATAGCCAACGTGAATATAAATTTATTCTGCAGTCTTTTGCAGTTTGTTTTTATCAAAGTTTTTCCTACTCAGAATGGATTTTTTTGTTGAGGTGGAGGAAAACACAGGACAAGCATACTGAAGTTTGCAGTACTTGTGGAAGGGTAGACCAAGGCTTATGAGTCCCTGCTTAGCTTTGGTTGTTTTAATCTGAAATTGTTGTAAGTTTCGTAATTTCTCTCTGTGTGTATTGCGTAGAATTCTTGGAGTGGTTTTGATTATGATTATTTTTTTTTTAATTGTGTTCAGAGTCTTAAGACATTTTTCAGTAATGCCTGAGTACTGGTACTATCAAAACATCAGACAGTAATAGCGCTTTACTACTCTGTTGACCCTTTTACACTAAGACCTTAGATAGGAAAATGTACTACAACAAAGTTTCTCAGTTGCTGAACCAGCCATTGGAGGGGCTTGCTGATGAGAACCTATGTATCAAGTCACAGGACTTGGTGAAAAGTCATATGCTCTACTGCTTGGTGACCTTAGGCTGGACTTCAAGTTACATGAGCAGCACTGATGTAACCTTGTTCCTGTAGTTATATTCTGCAATCCCATCTGTTTCCATCCATATATTGTGATGGCCTACTCATTTTTCCAGGTCATTTTTTTTTTTCACTGAGCTGATCATTTTAAGACCTCATTGAACTATGATGTCTGTGGCTGCCCATTAACTACTGTTCTTTCCTAAACACCTTTGTAAAACAGAAATAGATGTGCACTGAAGTGCAGCCACAAAAAGCTTAGAAAGGCTTGATGGAGCACAAAAATCCTGCTGCTTAAACTGAATAGTCTCCTTGGAAAAATTTAGTAATTTGTACAAATAGATTTGGAATGCATTTGGCATAATTATTAAAGAACTGCAGATTGCAATTAGATAGACAATGAGATACCCATGCCTCCACCTGTGTTTTTTATTCGGTAGTTTTGGTATATCATCCTTTACAGTGCCATCGTGGTATCAGAAATACCTCTTAAACTTTTTTTCTTTCTGACAGTTCTTGCTGAGCCTTAATAATTCCTAGTTTACTTTGAAGTGGGAAAAAAATTATGCATGTATTGTATTGAACAATTGAGAAGCAAGGTCTGAGTGTACATACCCACACGTGCACAAGTCAAGTGTGAGAATCTGTGGGAGCTGAGGCTGTACAGATGAATCATTCCGTCCATGAGACTGTGCAATTGGTCACAGATGCACATTTTTATTTTCTCCTACTTTGTAGGGCGATAAAACCCACAGAAGATGAGGAGAAAGGGCTAGTGCCACTGGCTTCTATAAGTCTGGTTTCCTGCTTAAATTAAACTTGAAAAAATTGTGCAGTTCCTAGAGGGGGAATTATACCTCAGAGCAAGCCAGGTTATCAAAACTGTAAGCCTTTGAGAAATGGAAACTGAGAAACTAAAAAACTAGTGTGACTTTGGCCACCTGACAAAGATACAATCGTAGAATACCTTAAGTTAGAAGGGACCCACAAGGATCACTGATTCCAACTTCCAACTCCCCACAGCACCACTCAAGACTCAAACCCTATGTCTGAGAGCACTGTCCAAATATTTCTTGAGCTCTGGCAGCTTGAGGCCCTGAGCACTGCCCTGGGCAGCCTTTTCCAGGGCCTGACCACCATCTGATGAAGAACCTTTTCCTGATATCAACCTGATACACTGACACAGCTCCATGCTGTTCCTTCAGGCCCTGCTGCTGTCATCAGAGAGCAGAGCACAGTACTGCCCCTCCACTCCCTATGAGGAGCTGCAGACCACCTTCAGCCTACTCTGCTCTGGGCTGAACAAACCAGGGGACCACACCTGCTCCTCATATGTCTTCTCCTATAGATCCTTTACCATCTTTGTAGCACTCCTTAGGACGCTTTCTAATAATTTTGTGTCCTTTTTGTACTGTGGCACCCAAAGCTGCACGCAGTGCTCAAGTTGAGGCTTCACCAGAGCAATGTAAAGAAGGACAATCATAGAATCAAATAAAGGTTTGAGTTGGCATCTAGTTTCAGCCCCCAGCTATAGGCAGAGACACCTCCCTTTAGACCAGGTTGCTCAAAGCCCCATCCAACCTGGCCTTGAATGCCTCCAGAGTGGGATCATTCACAGCCTCTCTAGACAATCTGTTCCAGTGTCTCATCACCCTCACAGTGAAGAATTTCTCCCTAATATCTAGTCTAAATCTACCCTCTTTTTCAGTTCAAAGCCATTTCCCCTCGTCCTGTTGTTACACGCCCTTGTAAAGTCCCTCCCCAGCTTTCCTGTAGGTCCCCCTTTAGGCTGCCCTTCCCTCAACCAGCTAGCAATACCATGCTTGATGCATCCCAAGATATGTTGGCCCAGTATAAGGGTAACCCTACAAAAAGTTTGTTTGGCATACTGTGATGTCTGGAGGAGGCAAGGATGAAAGGAGATCCGTGAAGGAGTGACAGGAACTGACTGCTGAAGAGCAGCCACTGGCTTACCTTCAGAGAGGCTGATGTCAGGGAAGGTGGCTGCAGTCTAGTGTTACGCCAGGAAAGCTGAAGTATCTTACTCAGCACACTCAAACACTGTAATCTAACGTGTTCAGATTTGGGAACTTCTCTTGGGTTTTTGTGATGCTTTCTAAGTATGCTTCAGATAAAAATCCTTCACTCCTATTTCAAGTATCTTATAGATCTAAACAATCTGGTACAGCATGCAATGCAGTGTAGCATAGCTTGCAATTTAGCTTGCTAGTGTACTTCTCAGGTCCCCTTTGCTACAACCTAAATACTCAACAAATTTGTGTTTGTTTTAAAGTCTTACGCTTCACTATAAAAGATCGTTCTATCTTCTTGTGCGTGTTTATCATTCATATCTGAGCACATTGCCAGTGAACAGCAGGCTTCCTAATGGCAACAAAGACTTCAACACAAAAGCTTTTTCAAAATTTCTAATGCAGTCATCCTGATAGTATCATCCCATTGGATTATTTCTACAATAGTTTCTGGCTACTAACATAAAACATTAAATGGTTAATAACAAGGAAACTACTCCTCTTCATGTTGCTTATCATGCCTCTGTCAAAGAAGGAATGCACAGCTAATGGATAAATTTCCATCCCAGATTGGCAGTTCCTTTGTTCTTAATAGAGTTTCACATCACTCTATGAATTTATTTCCCTTGATATGGCAGAAAACACTCAGATATGAGTTTCCTCAGCATCTGAAGGCTGAAATCATTTGAAGAAAATGAGATCGCTTAAGCAAATACTTAAGGGCATTTCAAATAATTTCAGTTTTTAACAACTATTTCTACTGAAGCTGTGTACTTTGCAAACATTTTTCCATTGCATAAGCAAGCAAAACCAAAGTGTTCAGGGTTGGCACAGAGACAGTGATAACTGCTTCAAAATAAGGTTTGCATATGAAACAATTTTTAAAGCTCTGAGAAGGTAATAATTGAGCCGTGTTTCTGACTTCCCTGTTTTACCCAGTGGACTTAAATTATTGTTCTTTTAAAGATGTTTCATTTTAGAAAGTATGGGCATTTACTGTTATAGGTCTCATGTGTGCTGTTTAATAGCGTGTTTTGCTAGCCTCTTAAACTGAAGCAATTACCGGAGAAACACATTGTAAGGCAGTTGAAATAATGGGTATTTCGGTGTAGAAGCTTGCTACTCTTCGGATTGTATTTTGACTGACTGAAATCCTGCCTTTAAAAATTAATTTAAGATATGATACTTGGAAATCGGAGTCATAAAGACCTGCAGCTTCCAGGTAATGTGCATTTGAGTGCTTCTTTTGAAAAACAGGGACAGCTAGTTAATCATTTCATTGACAGTGCACCATAATGAAAATAATTTTCTTTTAATAGCATTTTTTCATTTGACATAAGTGTTTTCCTGCAAAACATGGTGGGGTCTGTACTTTTAAGTATTTTACTGTGTTTATTTTGTGTCAGTGAGAAGATACATGAAATACAGTAGTACATATTGTAAATTGGAATTCTGAAAGAGAAGTTAGGTAGAGTAATGATATTAGTATGAGTTTCTGTGCTTTAGTAAACAGAAGGATTTAAACAGTCAGGCTTTCTATTAATACAGAATTTTGCTTTGGTTTTTAATTTGCTTTGAAGGAGAGAATTCCCTCAATTTCTAATTTAGTTTAATCAATTGTTTAAATGGATTGCTTTGATTAAACACTTTTTCATGTTTTCTGAGGATTAATCATTTAAGTTCCGAGTCAACATAGGGATCACAATAAAAAACGTAGATTAATACTTTGCAGTGAAGTGCAATTACTAAAGTTCATTCCTTCATTTGAATGTTATTGATGCTTAATCAATGAATGCAGAAATAAAACTTCTTTATTTTACAGAGCTGATGGAATTCACTGAACAACATTATGAGAACTGCTATGTGTAGCATAGTGCTGTTATATAAAGATTTTTAATGCATTGTTCAACAGTCCTTTTCATTATGTTGAATAGCAAAATGGCATCCTTTTTATATGGTAAAGAGGAAGAAGAGATGATGATGAAATCCCTGCAATACATGTAAAGTGTATGAAGCTGTCAGGAAAGCTTTCAGGGTAAAAGGTTCGCAAGAGGTCAGGAGGAATATATGTTAAGGTTTCTTCACATTGATTTTTTTATTTTAATACCCTTTTGTAAAATAAATGTTTTGAAAAATCTTCTCTTAACTTTCCTTGTCACTTTGTTTTCTGTTATCATTTCAGGAGAGTAGAAACAGCAGTAGATCATCTAGTCCTAGTGTGAGAATGATCACTACCTCGGGACCAACCTCTGAAAAGCCAACTCGTAATCCATGGACACCTGATGATGCAGGTAGTTCATTAGTTAAACATTTTAGAATAGAACCAATTGATTATGGTATAGGGTATATGCCTACGTATAGAATTAGGCAGTGAAAGTGACAGTTCATTTTAATGCTGCGTAGGTTAAATCGTTTTACTATTGCTTTGTTTTCGACATCAGCTATGAAAACTTCTTATAAAGATAGTGTTAAATTACATAAACTTGTAGGAATTATGCTTGTTACAAAGTATTGTACATATGCAGTGATGCAATTATTTAACAAAGATCTTTGAGCACCAGTTTTGGTTATAATGTGTTATTGTGGAGTGAGGGGAATGGACATCTTGCAGCGTTTTAGTGTTGTGCATTTGTATTATGAATGCACAGATAAAGCTTTCATTGCTCTGACTTCTGGAAAGAAATGCTACTTAGGTGAGTACCAGCTGGAATACATTAATTTATTTTTTTTTTAATCTATGTGTTGAAATTTTGCTCATGCACAATGTGCACACAAAATTTACTGTTCTTAAATGAACTAATCTAAGTAATCTACTATAGCATCACTGTTCTTTTGTTGTGAAAGATGATTAAGACTATACAAAATAACTGAATTTGGTCTTAAAGATAATAATGCATGCCATCATGTGAAGAACCAATACTAGACTGCATGGAAATGATGGATCCCTGCAAATTCCTTTTTAGAATATAAATAAGATTTACATTTTCGTTACCAGAATGTACTGGAATGTTGAATCTTAGGCTTAAAGTCAAGACTTAAACAATTCTATGATTCTTGATTCTATGATTTCATAGTGCTTTAAATTCTGAAACCTTTTACTTGTGATCTGTTTCATCTTTGGCTGATCAGATTCTGTCATTCTTTTCCTGTAACCAACTGCAAAATGGAAATTCACATATGGACTGATTTTGTGCCAGCATATATATATATGCGTACTTGTATTTTACCAAATATAAGGTGATTCTGAATGTAAGATGTGTACTTCTTTCCCCTGACTTAGTGGGAGGAGAGCAGCATACTCTTGTACTTTGCCTCTTTGCTTTCTTCTTTCTGTCCATTATCACTTTCAATAACCACACACTATGCCTAGTAATATACAACTGCCAAAGCCCTTGCTTTCCACCATAGCCCACCCTTTGCCTTCCTTTGTGCTTCCAAGTTGCTTTGGACAGTGAGCATTTACAGGAATTGCTGTTTGACATGGAAGCAATCTCTTACCATTAGTTAAATAGACAGTTTGCTGGGAACCAAAAGTTGCTTATTTTATGCCAGCACAGTGGCAGTTTGTCCTAAATATTTAGCCTTAAATGCAGCATATCACTGGAGCTGAAGCTAGGTCTATTACTTGGTGACTTTCCTGCTCACAGAAATCGCTCACCTTATACTCAGGTAAATACAGAATGTACCATGTGTATTCTTTCGTATTAGTTTTATGCAGTCCATAAACAAAGGTTTACGTTTTTAAACAGATAAATCAGTTTTCTATAAAAGAGAGTGCATTATTAAGTAAATGAGGCAAAGTGATAAAATAAGGACGCAGCCAAATCTGATCAATCACAGGAAAAGTTACAGCTCTGTGACACATGACCAGAAGCTCAGGAATGTAATCTGAAGTTTTCTGCATGCATTGATGTATTTGAAGCATTGCAATAACTCCCTTGCTGTAGCAGTATTCCATATATGGCAGTAGTCAAATGCAGGGAAGGCCTTTAATATTGTTCTTATCTAAGACACTGTGGTGATTAAGTCTCTCTGATTTTTTGTTTTGTTTTGTTATTTTTATTTATTTTTACCACCTTCTAGTTTCCTTACAAGCATAGACTTAACCACTTTTTCTCCATTCCCACCCTCTTATTTCTGTTTCCTTTTGAAGCTGCTCTTGGAGATAGCGTAGTCTTTGAGGGCAACACCTTAGTTTCTCTACCACGACTACTCTGTGGCAGGTGCTTTTGGGGTATGGGTAAGCAGCCCCTTTTTTTTCCCACCTACCCTCCTCCATATAATTCTCTAGTAGCAATAATGCAGCTGTAAAATCAGTAGTTTTTCAATGTGTCTTTACTCCTATGTCTCTTAAAGCTTAACAGTAAATTTGTGATCCCCAAATTCTGGGCTTCCAAAAGATGCAACCTATAAGAATTGAGAACCATGTTAAATATACAGTGAAAGAACTAGAGAAAGCCAGAGCAAATACAGTGTAAGAAGAGAGCAGCCAGACCCAGGAGGTAGGCTGAATATTGGGTTCCTTGCTGTCCACAAAGTGTCTCTACAGAGCAAAGGAGATGGATGCCCTAGAGCATGTTTTGAGGAAGATACTTAAACTCCTCACCAGGAGTTGTTTCAATACTGAGCAGGAGGTTGTGCTTTTTTTACTTTGGCCGAGTTGGTTTGCACAGCTTCTAATTTTAAAATCATTAGATGCATGGCTGGCTGGCTGATCCTTCATAAACAAGAATGAAATGGCAATTTTTTTTATAAACAGAGAACGTGATGACAAACTGTGCAAAAATCGTATTTTTAAAGACTGTATGCTGATAAATGACTTCTAGAAATATAGGATGATCACCTTAATCTTTATTTCTTCTTGATATGGTAGACCATAATTTTGAAGTTCTTAACTTTATTGGGAAAAAAAAAAATCACCTGCCTTGGGACTGGAACACTGCTATTTTCATTTGCCTTTCCATCTTCAGATTGTGTATTGTGAAACGATGTAGCATTATGGTTTTTGTCCTATAAAAATAGAACTCCATTTAAAAATGCATTAAAATTTAATTGTTATTTTTGTTACAGAGACCAATGGGTCAGATAACTCCATCCCAATGGCATATCTTACATTAGATCATCAGTTACAGGTAACAAACATATGCTTTGTTAGGTGATTTGTTTCACATCTTGTTCTAATGTGTGAATTTGAGACTGCAAAAGATAGAGTGCCACATATTTACCTGTGTTTATATTCTGTCTAACTTTTGACGAAGGCTAAAAACAAGTATATTATGTAATCTGAGATTGGTTGACTCAGATTTGATGAAGCTATTAAAAACAGGCTCTGGGAAACATGAGCCGTAAAACCAAATGTAATCTGAGTGACTGTCAAAGTAAGACATTCTTTGCTTGAGTTTTACTGAATCAAATTGTTGCATTCACTGTATTTGTTACGTGCGCGATTAAAAACTACTTTGATTTTTGTACCTTTTAATGAAGAGACTGTCAGATTAATAACTGCAGATTCTCCAGTTTGAGTTGACTTTGACATCAGTGCAGTAAGATTTTCCAGAGCATGGTTTAACACTTATTTTTAAAAGCTTACTGTTTTTTAAAAGATGTTATAAATACTCTGTGGAGACGTTCTAACATGCTGTACACTGAGATATCAGTTCATTAGTTTTTAACATGTCTGATTTATTTTCAGCCTCTAGCACCATGCCCGAACTCCAAAGAATCTATGGCTGTGTTTGAACAGCACTGCAAAATGGCACAAGAATATATGAAAGTTCAGACAGAAATTGCATTGCTGTTGCAGAGGAAGTAAGTGATCTGTGACTGCTATTTCAGGCTTTACAAAGTAAAATTTCATAGACGATGATCATTTTTCAGGCCTAATCTCTTAGAAATACTGAACTGCTTTCCACAGGTGAGATATTCAGAGAGGTAACTAAAGTTTTAATCAATATCTAGGCTTTTCTTCTGGACAAGTCCACCTTAAAGTTTATGGGACATCTTTATATGTACCATAGTAGTTATGTTGTTTGTATAATCACAAATAAAAGATCTGGACTGTTGAGGAACCTTGGAATTTTATTTCACTCACTGTACAGTAAAAGACTTTAAATTGCATTATAGAATTTTAGGTAATAGCTCAATATTACTTATTTAGTAGTTAGTTTTTATGTTATATCCAACTTTTGTCAATCAAGTCAATCAGTATTTTGTCTATCAGTATTACCAAGACACATATCATGTTTTTCTAGTAGGAGTTTAGGACCTCATACATGAAAGCCATTATGTACTTTTTTATGCTGTACGTGTATACGTGAAGAAACTGCTTGGATGTACTGTTGGATTGGAACCAAAGTTATTGCTGATTCATTATGTCCGTTTGCAGTGCATTCTGTTGTGTTTTGCTTCTCATCATTTCTGTTTCCTTGTGCTGGGAGGCAGTTCTTAGAGGTCATAAACGCTTAATAAACCAAGTAACCAGCTTGCTACCCACCAGGGTCTAAGCCACTGCAGGCAAAGTGTTGTGTAAGAGCAGCTTGCTTTGGTGTTTGTGGAATAGCTGAAGAACAAAAGTGTGTATAAACAATGTATATTCACTTCTGACTTAGCATCTTGAGAACATTTTTTTTTCCAAGTGCGGTTAGAATTTACATAGCTCATGAAGAAATGCTGAAACTGGAGTGAAGGTCTTAATTTTGTTTTTATTTCCATTGTCCCTGAGGACTGATTGGCAATATAAAAATGGGCTTCTGTTTCAAAATTAATTCTTACCCTTCGATTTCTCCTTTTTCTTTTTTTCCCCATACTGGATGTATATAGATTTCTCCACGGTTGTTTTTTCTTAATCAGAACATAATTACCCTTAGGAGTGAAACAAAAAATAGTACTGTGATTGATGTATTTAATGTTGTTTGAGGTAATAATTATTCTATAAAGGTTGAACTAATAAAATTTCTTTAACTGTAATTACCACCCATATGGCAACAATTAATTAACAACATGAACTTTCTCCTCTGCTATTTTGTTGCTAGATTACAGTTGGCAGCTTGCCTTCTTGTCACCTCATAAACAAATAGTAAACCAAACTGCATTCTATTTAGCTACATCCATTTTGTAGGATAATTTTAGCAAGTTTATCAGTACATTTGTTCCTCTAAAATTGTTGCTTTAAAAACGTATTGTATCCTTACTGCATTAAGTGAAATAACAGCTACAAAAATAATCTGCTTAATTTTGCTTTCCACTGCTTTAAAATGTACAGCTCAAAGTGCAAAACAGCATTTCAATGCAAAGTTGCCAGTTACTGTGGTGTTTTCCCAAAGATCAAAAAAAAAAAAAAAAACCCAAAACTTTAGCATGAATGATGTTATAAGGGCATGTAAAGCACAGAATACTGTTCTTACTGCTTTGGACTTTCATGATGAAATCTTAACTGAACCGCTCAGATAATTCCAAATGTGGTTTTGTTTTAATGTTGTCTATAAATAATTAGGATACTGGGGGAAAAAAAAACACAACCTTATGTTTTGTGGAAAATTGCATTACAGAAATAATACAGATACAATTGTAGAGAGTATGTTCCTCTAACAATGGCTGCTAAAAGACATTTTAGATGATTATTGCATAAGTTAGCTCAAGTAACTATTGGAAAAATGTTCTGCCTGATTCTGCTTTCCACAGCTTTATGAAGGTCAGTTCCAAATAGAAAACAGCAAAACAGCATTTCACTAAAAACTTATCTAAATTATTGCAGTTTTGCCTCTTAAGTTGCTTAACTGCATTGTTAAATGTACATATACTTAAGCAAAACTGGGGTTAAATTTATAAATTTCTCTGTGGATACTTAGATGTTCTACACCTGAAAGCTATTATTAAAAGGACAATAGTAGAGACTGAGGCTGCTTTCCAGCTGTTTTAATGTTTAAATGTGGATTTGATTTGGAAGAGAATTTCTCCCCAGACAGTAGTAAAGAATAAGATTTTTGTCAACTTAATTTTTTGCACAAAATGTCAACAGACTGATAATCCAACAAGTATTTGAGACATATGAGGTCATCTTAAGGGACATGGTTTACTGGGCGTGGTGGGAACGGGTTAATGGCTGGACTTGATGATCTTAGAGGTCTTCTCCAAACTTAACAATTCCTTGATTCTGTGATGCATTTCTGCTCAAATGGATGTAGATTAAAACTGATGGCTTTTTTTGTTGTTGTTGTTTTTTGTTTTTCTTACTGTAGGCAAGAATTAATAGCAGAACTGGACCAGGATGAAAAAGACCAGCAAAATACATCCCGTCTGGTACAAGAACATAAAAAGCTGTTAGATGAAAATAAAAGTCTCTCAACTTATTATCAGCAATGCAAAAAACAATTAGAGGTCATCAGAAATCAGCAACAGAAACGGCCAGGCACATCATGATTTCCTGGGACCTTTCAAATGAAAAAAAATATGCACAGAAAAGACTGATTTTTTTTTTTAATTGTTATTATTATCCCTTATTATGACAACTCATGAGTGTTAGCTTCTCGGTGTGATCTGTATTTGTCTGCTACACTTAACATCATTTAATATTTCCTTTTCCTACAGTGGACATCTGATTCAACAGGTTAATGAGATAAGGTGAGAAAACAGTGACTTGAATTAACCAACAGCCCTCAGTATAAAGCGAGAACAATGGCTGTATGCATGCTCCTTGTGTGAAGGCTAGCCTAACAAGTGTTAAAGTGGCTGCTAAATTGTAAGATCTTGGTTTTAGTTTTTGGTGTTACCTCGATAAGAGCAAAACAAAAACTTTCCTGTTTAAGAATGGCTTTGTTCCAGTGTCTCATCTCAAACAAATTTGTCATTATTATTTTCAGGACGTAAACATGCACCAAGCTGCAGAGGTGATGTTGGCTGACCAGTGTAATTCATGATCCATTAGTGATGCCTTTTATCTGTAGTCGTAGTGTATTTTTTCCACCTGCAAAATGGTAGTCAAACTGATGCCAACATCCTTGGTTCAGTGCTTGATAGCCCTGCATTTTGACTAATATATTTGTTGTAATCTTGCATTCATAAAATATTTGAAGTAAAACACTGTATTTTCTTTACTTTCTTGGGGGGAATTACATACAGTTTCATGTAGCTACTGGGCAGAAGTTATGAAAGTGATTCACTGGGTAAAATTGATCCCTTGTTTAGAAGAAACAAAAATGTGCAAAAATGTGTTTTAAGCCTTTAAAGCTTTTTGTATCTGAAGCATTCTTAAAATGAAATTCAGAAGGCAAATTAACATAATTTTAAATACTCCCTTCCTACCACTTCACGTGAATTTTTTTCTTTACAACTTATTTGCTGAACACTTGCCATAAATGCAAATAAGTTTGTTCTGGATAGGAAGAAAAAGGCTTGGGGAAATGAATTTATTTTAAATGGCAAATTATGAAATGCAATTGAGTATGAAACTGTGGAAGTTGTTAAGAAAATGAGGGAAAAGGCTTAGATCTCCATCAGGAACCTCAGTTGTTTCACTCATTTGAGCATAGCTCAAAGGAAGTCCATCTCAGAATGCCTGCTGCTGCCTTTGTGAAAGAAGAATTGCATTTAATGAACTCAAGCAGAATATGTAATGATCAGTGTCGTTATTTATCATTATTACATGGGAGAAAACAACTACAACTACTTGTTTACATTGCACATTGATTATTTGGTCTACAAGTTAACTTTTGACTGGTACTGAAATTAGATATTTCTAAATAGAGTAGAAAATGAGTCCTTATATGAGCTCTTGGCACACTCAGGTGTCAGCAGGGCTTTAACAACATTATTTTGCAGAAGGAAAATAAAAATTTGAAATTTAGCTGCTGAGCCCTCAAAATATGAGAGGTAATATGAACTTCGGTTTAGGCTTATTTCAAATTAATAGTTATTTATGGGAACCCACGAGCAGAACTTAGAAGAATGGTAGAAATATCACAGTATTTTCCCCTTCCTGCATACCTGATAATAAACATCAATACTCTTCTGCTTATCTGTGAACAACAAAAATGACCAACAGTTTACTGAACAGTGTCACTCTATCTTGAAAATGAATCTGCTGTTGGCAAACTTTTAGGAGTAAGAAACATGTCTCACTTTTACTTAAATAAAGGAAGGGCTATCATTCCCAAAACCTTACCAGATAATTTGATTAGTTAGATGAAACTGATATTGGGATCAACTTAAGGGCACACATATTTATAGTAAAATGTAATTGGTGGAGAAAATAACTGTAGTATTAGGAATAGCACAAGTTATCCAAAGCATTGCTGTTCACATACATCTGTCCATCTACCAAAATGGACTCACTCCGTGCTCAACAGCTTGCTTAACACATGCTTAAGCATCGAGTAGAGCACATAAATACTAATGCTTGACTTGAGATGCGTGGTAGATGATTGCACACACAAAATCATTTCCCAGAACAGTTTTTACCTGGTTGCCTCATCATAAAACAGATTTGCTTAAAATAAATTGATATTGTATACAAAAAGTCAATTTATGGCGATGTTTGAATAATGAAAGTGAAAACAATGCTGGCCTCATGGTACGTAATACAAAAGTCAGTTCTAACAGTAGCTTTTGACTTTTCAGAGTTTACATTAAAAAGAATCTCACATCAGTGCTGTGCTATTGCCGCACTGTTGATCTCGGCTCCATTCAACAGCTGGGTTATAGTGCTGTTCTTGTAATTTACAAGGGGAACTTTAAGTTTGGCCTTTGGCTTTCAAATTGTCCCTTTCTTAAATGCACCATTTTTTTTTTTTAATTATTTGCCTATATTTTTCAGTGAAGTGCTCTGTGTGGCAAAATTTGTGTATATAAAAAAAAAAAAAAAAAAACACCCAAAAAATGGTAGAACATGACAATTTGGGCTATGAAGAGTTTAATAGCTTAACTTTCTAGTGACCGATACTATTTTCATAAGGCTCTTGTTTTAAAGTTGTTTACAAATGTACTTTTCTTCTTCTGTTAAACTATCTGGAGTGTTCAGGAGGTTTTTCATGTACACTTTTGTCCGGTTAAAGCCATTCTACTGGTAATGGAGGTGACACATCTAGTTTTGTCCGGGCAGTGCCTTCTAGGAAAGGTAACAGGCTCTGCTTTTTGTTCAAGTATGTGTTCTGTAAGATACTGTGTAACTGAAAGTATGCTTCTGTACACTGTGCAGTTCTACCAAAAAATGCTTTTTTTTAGGCTTGTTTGGTTTTGTTTTGATGTTTTCTTTTTTTCTGATGAGAAGCTGAAGATTGTAATTCAAAACTTGTATATAAAATGGTGAATGATTTCATATGATTCAGGAATGAGCAGTGTGGCTTTCTGCTACAGGGTTTTAATATTTTATTAGGAATCTCATTAATAAAAGCTGTGCAACTTCCACAAACAGGTAATAACGCTCTTGCCAGGGCATCCTTGATCTCTGCTGGAATCCCACCCTGGGTGGGGGATGATCACCACACAGTTGTTCCCGCCACCGAAAGAGAATTCTTCTGTTATGAGCTCTTCCCTTCCTGTGTGCAGAAGTGGGGCGTGGGATGAATATTCCTGGTCATAGCTGACTATTGAGATATTTTAAGAATGCCACATCTTTCATGCTGGTTCTATGAAAAGATGAGAGCTCTTCTTGTGTTGTTCTTACAGATTCCTTTCCCTGGTATTTCTCTGTCCTATTTGTAATGGATTTTATTGTCCGAGAGCTTCCTTTGACATATCACAAGTGGATGCAACCTTTAACCGTCTCCTTGCCTGTGAAGAACACAAAATCTTGCCTCAGATCAGTTCTGAGCTGTTTTGAACAATTTGACCACTACAGGGGTGCATTTGACCCCTCAGAATACCACTCGAGGAGAATAATCTTGGAAAGAAAATAATATTCTAAGTACACATTTATGCGTCGTTTTATCTGCTTAACGTGTATAGATATGGAGAGTTGCATCCAATCTGAATTTTTACATTTATTTTTATTTCCAAAACCTGCTGAGCTGAGGGAGGTAAGCTTTCTGTAGAAAGCTCTTATTTCCTGTAAAATGCTGTTAGACAGGCAGTGCTTTAAGCACGTGAGGTAAAGTTCCATAAAGACAGATACATATAGATGTCTGTGTGGAAGAATGCACTGAAGAGCTGTGCCTGCATGGCCCTTTCCTGCTTGTGGGAACAGCTCAAATGTTGAGAGTTTTGCTATAGGTGTTTCAGCTTCACACCTGCACTCTGACTCTAGAGTGTACTTCAGGAAAAAGCCAAACTAGCTTTAAGCCAGATAATTTATTAACAAAATATTGCCTTAAAATTCTTTAAAAGCATTATAATACCAGAGCTTTAACCTGAGCAAACACTAACAGAACACATGAGATCTGTCTCCTGGGTCTGAAAGTGTGGCTCCTGGCTGGTGCTGGAGGACAATAGGGGTGATGGAGCACACCCCAACCACGTTTCCCCATGCTAAACTGCAGCTCTGAGCTCTGTCTTCACTCAGGCCTCTCCCTGGTACTAAGCAGCTGATGGTCTCAGTGTAAATACGAATCCCTGAACACTGGCATACAAACCAAGAACATGCAGGGATCTTCCCTTTTCCCTCCCACTGATGTCAAGGGCGAGAGGCAGCAGAGCAGCTGCACGTAGGCTGCTCTCCTCTGGTATTTAGGCAGAGGACCAAGGATTGACTCCCATTCATATAGCATATGGGCTCAGCACATGGGCTAGGTCACAAGTATAGCTTATAATGGAAAATCAGAAAAAAAGAATCCCTGGTTCTCGGAAACTTGAAAATGATGATCTGGGAGGGTAGATGGGCCTAGAGCAGTTGGGCCAACTCTGACCAATCCGCGGAACCCCCGTGATGGCCCTGGCAGCTCCCACTGGGTGAGCAGAGGAGCAAGCAAAAGGCAGCATGAGAAAAGGAGGTGAGATGCTTGCACTGAGCCCTTTAAGCTGCACAGCTAATGCCAGCACTACACATTTAAGACTGCTCAGATTTCTTTCTGAAGACAGGCAGCTACAAATTTCTTTCTAAAAGAGGGAATAAGTCATCCCATGATGTGAGGATGCCCGTGTTTGCCCGACCACCACAGCAGGAGTGATGCTGAGGGTTCTCAAGAGGCCGCAGGGGGCTCTGCTTTTTCCAGGCCCCAGAGGACTCTTTCAACAGCTGCCTCCCAAAAGTTAAACCTGGAACGTGCAAATCAGACTCTTATTAAAGTTCCTTACATCATCAGTGGCAGCCAGGCTACAGCAGAGCCGCGAATGGTTGGGGAGGTAGGAGAGGCAGCTAATTTAGCTTGTCCTCTGAGCTCAGCCTGGGGCTGCATGCTCCAGGCACAAAGTATTTCTGTCACTCCAGGGCACAGATGAGGCCTAGGAGGTAGCACAAGGAGCCATGCTGATGGGCGCAGCTGTGCTTAAAATAAGAGTAAAGCTCAGCAGCCGAAAGTGGCAGCCTTGGAGCAGAGAGTGCTGTTTTCATAGGGGGTTTAACAACAACTCCAGGTGTCCATGAGTGCTGGGAAACACTGAAGTTGTGAAGCCTGAGGATTAGGTCAATCTGCTTATAGTCATCTAAAACACCATGTATGAGATGCCTGAAGAGCAATGTGGGATTTTCGTTTAGATGAAGGGGAAAGAAAAAAAGAGATGAGTACACTATATCCTGCCTTTCTGGCTGGGAAACACACCCATAGCCATACCATAAGGTCTGGTTTGTGTGCATTGCTGAAGGGACAGCTTGGGGAAACAATAAGGGGCACGATGGAGGCTCTATTTCATGGTTGCTTTCCAGAGTGCTCAAACCTCGCAGGTCTCAAGGAAGAACAGTAAAAAGCCTCACAACTACAGGGCTGTGTTGGCCCTCCTCAAAAAAGCTCCATAGGTCAAACTGAGTCTCCAGTCACAGCTGTTTCAGTTCTGATGTTTTAGGAGCATGTAATCACCTGCCCGAGTCCTCGACCTTCACCTGCACTGTGTGGATGCAGCTGCAGAAGTGCCAGATGGAGCAGTGTTGTGTGCTCACAAGAGGGCTTATTGCACAACTGCTTATTTCTTTACCTCTTAAAAAGATTTTGCAAAAAAAAAAAAAAAGAGAGAGAGAGAGAATTTGTAAACATTTCAGAAATCTGAAATTTAGATCACTTGTTAAACAGGACAGCAGAGCTCTCCCTGCTGGCAGTGTACCATACAATGACTAGCCATAGCTCTGTCAGCCAGTGCTACCAGCTCCTGAGAGCATTTCAGCTATAGCAGGAAGAGAGAATGAGCTGAATGTTTTAAAAGAAGCTTAAAAGTGCCAAGTGATTATGCTGTGGTCCCTCCTGCTGCATAATGGAAAAGTATGTGCTGGTTCTTAAATCCACCTAGAGTACGGAGGTACTCAGGAGAGACATTCTTAGCTCTGTGCTCAAGCCACCCCAGCGGCACTCCACACAATGAAGGTTTTTGCAAGCTCTCCCAAACCTCCTTGCTGCCAGCTCTGTGGTGTGTCCTGCTGCCCAGCCAAGAGTGCTCAGAGGAGAATCTGCACTCCCAGGCAGGTCAGAAGCTGAGTACAGCACCAGTGTTGCTGGGGCTAGTTGCATAAAGTATTGCTGTATGGTATGGCAATGGATTGCAAGCTATGCTCTTCACTTCTTAACTTGGCATGGATACAAATCCCTTAAGAATCAGATGATGAGTGCTAAGCACTTTGAGCTCTCCTCAACCTTTATGATCCAATGTCTGGTGCTGGACTAATGTTCCCCATGGTATCAGCTCAGACCTAATTACTGCAGTGTGAGTGATAGTAGTGCGCTAATGCTGGCTCTGCTTGCTTTCAGCCATGGCAAAGTACAAAAATTTTCAGCATGATTAAAAGCAAGCAATGGCTCTAGGGATCATTTTTGTTTTGTTCCGAAGAGATGAGGAAAGGAAAACTGCAGGTTGTTCTTTATTTTCGAGAGTTGTGAGTGCTTGTCAGGGTTGGAGAGCCTATCCCAGTGTATTTAGGACAGCAGCCATGGGGAGAAGCCCCTGTTGCTGTGAGCTTGAAGATGTTCACTCAGCCTTGGAGCAGGCATCTGGAGGGACAGTGGGAGTATTCACACAGCACTGGCTTCCACTAGCTTTACAGGCAAGGGAACGGGGTGCTCTTCCACAGCAGCTCAAATAACAAGCCTGATACAGGTTCCTGAAGTGGATGATGCAGAGCAGATAGCACCCTGCTTCGTGCATCAGCCTCCCCAGAGACTGTACGAATGGGCATGGGAGGGATTTTTCTCAGCTGTCTGAAGTTAGTGCTTGTGAAGACCCTCACAGCTCCCCATTTGTCAGCATCTGCCAATGAACAAAAGCAGAAATGATATATACACCTATCTTGACCCCACTGTTATGTTTGTGATGCTGAATATGTTCTGGGCCTGAAAATTGCCAAACATGTAGTTGACCTGCAGTTCTCATGTTAAAGCACACAGCATAACTTGCCCTATTATTTTGACCACGGTTAATGTTTTGAGATACAAGAGCCAGAGTTTTCAAATCATGGCTGGAAATAGCAGTACCGTGAGCAGCAGAGCCACGTGTGCCCTTGGTGCATCTCCAGCAGAACTGCAGCACAAGAAGTCATGCAGTCACCACAACTTCGCCTCAGAGCAGCAGGGGATGCTAAGCTGTGGCTGTGGTTTTGCAAGGGAAATATCTCTGATGTAGGCTAACGTCACAAATTTGCCTGGTGTTTGCCAGCCAGCAGACAAATGAGTGACGTGAGTCATTACCAGCACCTCCTACATAAACCAGCGACCTAGAGGTGAAAGGCTCTGTATCCAAATTCTTTTCATTAATTGCACTGTGGGGCAAGGCTAGATTTAATTTCAAGGACAGGAATATTAACCTCAATTTCCTTCTCTAATTGAGTGTGGAGAAACAAGAGGCACGAGGGAAGCAGGGAACAAGGACGTGGGTCATTAGCAGTCATCTGGTCTCGCAGGCAGCGGTGTCTTGTTAAAATGTCATTGCAGCAACCAGAAGGCAAGAGCTTATTTGGCAGCATATAGAGCATCAGTAATAAGAAAACTGACAGGAGTGACTGGGTTTCCACTGCTTATTTAGATGCACAAGTCTTAGAACAGACTTACAGTGGCAAATATCTCACAGTAATTCGTAAGGTTATAACAACAGCACAAGGATGCAGCACAAGGTCTGTGTGTGATGCTGGTCACGTGGAAACTCTCTAGGGGAAAAAGATGTTTATGTAGCTATCAGGTGGGCTTTTATCAACAATATGCCTTGCTGGCAGAGTAGTTCTCACCTGAGACACTTCCCAAAAACCTTGTAAGCACGGTTATAGGGACCCAGTGGCCTGAGGGAGGGTTACTGACCTTCCAAAAGATCCATACCTGATTTAGGAGTCAGGTTTGGCTTTCCTGCCTGGGATTGTCTCCAATGGGTTCCTGGTGAAGATGCAGGTAAGCAGCACAATCTGGTGGAATTTCCTTCATCTGGAGAGTGTTAAACCTTTAGGCCAGAAAAGATTGAGGCACTTTTTGCTGCTGTTTGCTAAGTTGATTGGACTGGTGTGACTGGAGGTTTATCAGCCACTTGCAATACAGTCCGACTGTTGTGAAAGAGAGATAACAACATATGAAGAATACATCATTTGGAGACACATAGCAGGTTGATGAAATTACATGTTCACGTGAGACACGTCTCCTGCTTAAAAAGGTCTTAATAACAGCCCATGGCTTTGCGGCCTGCTGCACACCAGCTGACTCTGCTGAATCCTGCTCAGAATCATAACTATTAATGAAATAAAACAGTCTGAGAGACACCTTGCTGGTAGTGCCCAAAAGAGCTTTACAGTTCAAGGAGAGAGGAAAATATTCTCAACCAAATTAATTACTTGCTAAAAATTCTGTAAAATAGTTGAAAATTCTGATTTTTTTGTTGTTGAAGTAGGAGTTTGTCAGAGATCTGTTCATGTTACACACTTCAAGACTCTCCTTACAAGTGATTGCATTTCATTACTTCAACATTCAGTGGAGTTACTGAAGAACTTGCCTAAAGCTGTAACTCCACATGTAATGCACATTTGAAGAAAGAATTTCTCAAGTTTTTTTCTCTGCTATTTAGGACACAGGAAATGCAAGTTCATCTTCCTTTTATGAAATCCAGCACTGGCTACAAAGCCATAAATAAAATACATTACTTTCTTGCGGCAGCACTGAAAGAGCAAAGTAAAAACAAACACTTTTCACTTGATGTCTAGAGAAAATCTCTATGAAACAGTGAATTTTGCTGATCTCCTGGCTTGGTTTAGTTACTCTCAGCTCCCCAGAGTTCCACCATTTTGAGAAAGCTGGAATCTGCTTGGTTTGAGAAAGCAGGCAACATTCTCTTTAACCTGCAATGACCCAGGAAATACAGCCACATTCAGAAGGGCAAAACCAAAAGCCAGCACAGAACAGAAAGGCATTGTGTTTTGTGTTTGCTCTCCACACACCACCACTGTTTTACTGAAGGTCTGATGTCGTCATCTCTTCATGAAGAGCGGCCGCATTGCCTCTTGAAGAAACTTGAGCTGCTCATCTCGCAGTGCCCATCCCTCATGGGAGCCCTCGCCCAGCCCCAGCCAGGGAGCCACCAAAGCCAGCGCCCCAGTAGAGGAACTCCCATTGCCTGGGTCACCAGTACCCTAAATGATGCACCAATAAGACTGGCCGCATCCATGGATGTGTTTTAAACTCATTATTGACCTTGTTCTCTGATTTTACTGAATATATGATTTTTAGAGATGCACGTATATTGATATAGAAATAAATAAATGACATGTACAGATTAGCCTCTAAATTCAAGCAAGAGGAAAAAGGAAAATATGTTCTTCTGCTCTTTGCTGTGTAAACTTGTGGAGAAAAGCACTATGTTTTCACCACAAGAGTGGTAATAAATACATGCAGTTTTTCTGCAGTTTTTCAGAATCAGCTTTGCAACAGTCACAGCACAGTGTTTGTGCTGGTAGGAATAGAGCTGGATCTGCAAGAAACCACAATGAATTTGAAAAGTTAATTAAGCAATATGCAGAATGCCAGCACAGGCTAAATCATGTTGTAATTACCTGCCATGCCAGCTATGAATGGATTACGTGTGTCACTGGAGAGGTAAAATGCTGCTGTTCTGATATGAATAACAACAACAAAAGTCTTCGTTTGAAAATATATATATGTACTTTACGTTTTCCATTTTACACTCCTCAATACTAAAAGTTCTTATATAAAAGGTTATGCTAGGATTCTTCTCTTATTCAGGAGAGGGAAAGCATGAGCATGTGAGGCCGGGGACTTCAAGTTTTAAGCAAATAAAAGACTTCTGCGGCACATGAAGAAAAAAATCTACAGCAGAGTTTGGAAGAAGAGAAGGCCTATCAAGTATCCAAGTGGCTTGGCGCATGCAGAGCTGCCATTTTTATATCAAGACTGTAGTTTTGATCCTATCGGTGTGCTTCAGTGGACATATAGCAGATAAGTCTTTTTTTCCCTTTAGTGCTTTCCCACGTGCATCACTTCTCTCTTATTCATTTTCTCTCTGTTGAGAACTTAAAGCAGGCAAGCAAGAACAAAAGAAGTCAAAAATGTTGAGCTTATCTTCAGTGTGAGGTTTGACTATTTCATTTTTCATCATTGGCAGTTCATTTTCTTTGGTTTCTCTGCCTGCTCTAAGCACTCAGGCTCTCACACTTTTTTCCATGAGCCCATCTATTTGTATATCATAGAATCATAGAATTGTTTGAGTTGGAAGGGACCTTTGAAGGTCATCTAGTCCAATTTCCCTGCAATAAAAGGGGACACCTACAGTTAGATCAGGTTGCTCAGTGCCCCATCCAGCTTGACATTGAATGTCTCCAGGGACGGGGCATCCACCACTTCTCTGGACAACTACTCAGTTGGATAGGAAGAGTGCAGCAGTTTGCAGCTCAGGGGTGGAGAGGTGGGTCTTGGATTCTCAGCAGGTGAGAGGCCTCTGCTGCAGGAGGGCTGAGCAACAGGAGGAGGCAGGGCTTTGAGCTGAGCTGTTCACAGAGACCTTCAAACTGTAGTAACTGTGACAAGAACTTGAATAAAGACCCAGCAAGAGAAAAATGGTATCAGCAGCCCTCGTGGTCCCTTTTGTGCAAGGCAATTTTTCTCTTATATTAACATGTCAGTGCACTGAGGACTTCATGCTTGCTAAGACTTTTTGTTTTGTGATTTCCCACAGAGCCATGAATTTTGTTCTACTGAAAGCTGTGATTATGCAAAAATATGACTTTTTTTTTTTCCCTAGCCTCCAGAAGAACATCACTGCTTTTGAAGAAGCAGCCCTGCTCCGCAGAGAAATCTCCCCAGGCCTGGCAACCTAAAAATTTTTGGTTGTCATTGAGTGAGCCTGAAGTTGTGCGCATATTTCATTTCAGCAGTGGCCTAGGAATGCTCCCAAGCCAATTAAACTGTGTTAAGTCATCAGCTGCTGGTGCTGAAGGCTGTTCTATGACTCAAAATTGAGAATTGCAGTGGGTTCCTCATTTACATACAGACTTGTTGGGAAGGAGCATCATGTAGATGTCGGTTCAATGCACAGAGCCGCTCTAATGGGTGCAAAGTGGTTTTGTGTCTGAAATTTGGTGCTGTTAATAATTCAGGAGCACATTAAAAGTCCACCTGGGGAGAGGTTGGAGCTTCTAGCTGCTGCAAAGAACCACCATAAAACCCAGGCTGACGCAGATGGCAGCTGGACAGGCTTGGCTGCAGAGAAGCCGGATTTTGGCAGTTAGCAACAAGTCATCTTAGGGCTGTCAGAAATCAGCCTTGATTTACTTACACAGAACACAGATTATTTGTACAGAATATAACGGAAATCAATGGCTAAACCTCACAGATGAATTACCAAGCCAGGTAGACCTCCTGCCTGGCACAGAAGGTGCTGGCAAACCACCCTGAGACGAGGCAGCTCTGCGTGCAGCCATGTGCTTCCTCTGCTTTCCTGCAGCAGTGCAGCCCTTCAAATTCTGCCGGTGATTTACCCGCGTGTGACAAAAAGGAAGGTATGTTTTTGCATTTCCTTCTGCCCCATCAGCGAGCCGTCTCACAAGAGGCACCCACAGAAACCAGAGGGGTGGAAAAGCCAATTTTCCTTTTCTCACCACGGTTTAAAGAAAGTGCATGGAAACTATTTTGGCGGACCTGCAGCCTGTATCTTATTTGAAATTAGAATTGTCCATTGAGCAGGTTTCCACTTACTCTAGCAGAGCTCTGGTGATTTACATCAGTCAAGAATCAGCTCATCATTTCCTTTAAAGCTACTTATATCATTCTGTAGTTAGGAGCTCTCTAAGCAGCATTTCAACTGAATTTTTAAAGAGAGGAAACCCTCAGTGAACTTTCTGATGCAAATACAAGTTTGAAGAGATATTTCACAGCAATAACGTAGTTAATTTTCTTCTCCCATAGTTTTCAGTGGGCTTCAGTGCTATTTTAGATGCAATAACCTGTTTAATAAAAAAGGAATGTTTCATCTTCTTGATCTCTGTATCAATATTTGTACTTTGTATTACGTTTTATGAAAACCATTTTCACAGGCCATTTTATTTGAACTCAGCATGTTAAACATGGCTTTCATGAACCTCCAATGTACTATCAATAATTTAACAAGCACAAGGCTTACAACTTAGCTAAAGGTTATCATCTATAATATATACATCTGCCTGTATTTTCCCAAAAGCAAAGCAGTTTGACCTTTTGCTATACAAAGGAGTAAGCTGTTTCTGCATGATGAGACTGTGGTTTTCCTCTTCTTTGCACCGCATGCATTGCATAATCTTGAATTTAAAAAAAAAAAAAGAAGAAGAAAAAAAAACATTAAGTTGCAGGGTGTTTACGCTGGGCAACAAACAGTACTGTACTCTCTTGAATGCTGTCATTATACTACAATGTAAAACTTCATATTAAAAATGTTTTGGAGTCCTGTCACATCATAATGCTGACTACACTCCTGAGGACAATTATACCTTTGGGAGCAATTAACTTTTTCTCAAAATGAGGCCATTTCCACAGAGATGAGATGTTTTCAGAAGAGCCAAAATGACTTTAGGCGTTTTAGTTACATGTTTAGGGCGATGCTGGCTGTCCACTGAAATGAGTGGGACTGTTTCCTCAAATCACAGAATCACAGAATCACAGAATGGCCTGGGTTGGAAGGGACCTCAAGGATCATGAATCTTCAACCCCCCTGCCAGGCAGGGCCACCAACCTCCCCATTTACTAGACCAGGTTGCCCAGGGCCCCATCCAACCTGACCTTGAACACCTCCAGGGACGAGGCATCCACAACCTCTCTGGGCAGCCCGTTCCAGCACCTCACCACTCTCCTGGTAAAGAACTTCCCCCTAACATCCAACCTAAATCTTCCCTCTTTCAACTTAAAACCATTCCCCCTTGTCCTGCTGTTATCTACTGTTTCAAAGAGTTCACTCCCTTCTTGTTTATAAACTCAGTCCAAGTTGCTTTTGAGAATAGGAGTTACATACCCAAATCATTTTGATCTAGCATCACAGCTCTGTTAAAAAAAAAACTCTGCTGTTTTGTTGTGTGTGAGCAAGGCCAAGACCATTCTTCTCTCCTCTCTTCTCTTTTCAACTTCTGCAGTCACCAGCACCCCAAAAACAGAAGCTCTCAGATTTAGAATGACACAGACCAATGAAACCTAGATTATATAGGGAACCTCAGCCTTCCTATATAATCACATGTGTAAAAAGTGGGCTTTTATTCAAGGTCAGGTCCTGGGGAGTGGGCCCATCAGTGGCTGAAGAGACTGATCTTCCACACGCATTCAGGTATTCGTGTTAGAGACACAGGTTCCAAAATCATTGGGTGCAAGTAAAATTTGCAGCGCAGTCCTACCAGAATTACAATTTCAAAAACATACGAAGGAGTTTTGTGTTTGTAATGAAACCCCAAATTGGCTGGACTGGAGGATTTGAGGGTAATTCTTGCCCTTCCCAAATTATTCACCAAATAAGAACCCCTTCATTGGGTGGGCAATTTTCTGGACAGCTTCTCAGTGCTGGAGTACCTCAGCACTGGGTTTTGGATGAGGTCTTTTGAGATGCTATTTCTCCAACTTACTCTTTCAGGAAAGCATCACTGACTTTGTGAAAGAACTCTCTTTGTTCCCTCCACGGAACAGCACTGACGCAGGTAGGAAATATTAGGCAATCCATTATTGTAAAAGAAAGATTGTTTAAACCAGAATGCCTGGAAGCACCTTAACTCTAGACAACTGGAAGTCATTTTCTAAAACCTCTTACTCAGTGAGAATCATTTAATTCTTTGAAATGTGGGCCGTTTTCAAGTCATTTTCTACAACAAATCAGACCAGCTCAATCTGTTCGTCACATTTTAGTAATATAAAAGGACATAACTGAATTTTATTTTAATGGTAATTGCAAACTCATGCAGAAAATGTAAATGCACGCTTCCCGATTAGCTTGCAGCATAAACCATGGCTCCTATTAATGTATTCCAATTTGTAATTCTTTGCACAGTATGAGATTTGAAAGCTGTGATTAAAATTAATTAGGTTAAGTAAAGTTTATCCCCCCTGAGCACTGCTATTTGAAGAAAGAAATAGTAAAACACTAGCTACATCTGGCACCACAGGAGGCTAAAGCATCACAAGGAATAGCAGCATTGCTTTTGTCAAAGGAGTTGCATGCTGATCTTTTGGCATAACTTAAGCACCGTGTATTCTTTCCGAGAAGCTAACTGGGAGCTGTTAGGTTACTCTTTGCCTCCTGTAAATGCTCTGGAGCTACAGCATCTGCATGAGCATCTGAAGAGTCAATCTTTGTAATACAACAGATGAACAGGGAACATCACTGCTACCCAACCCCTCCACAGTGGGATCTGAATCTCCAAAGTTCAAGAGGCATCAGAAATGTCCTGAGGGAGCTCCAGCCCTTCTGTTCTGCTGCAGCAAAGCTCGTGGTACTTTCACTTGTTAGTCCAATAACCCAGGATTGTGGCTGGAAACACAACATGACGCACTGTATACTGTGTTTTAGATTCTGGTCTGTGGCTCCAGAGGAAGCAACCAATGCCCCAGATCTTCTGCCATACTCTGTTTCTTCAAAACAGTGAACGGACTAATTGAACTGTTCTTTAGCAGGTGAAGAATTTTACAACCATCATGTCTCACAGCAGAACTCTGTTACTGGGTATTAAGCATACTTGGCTCAATAACCAGATTCAGACTAGCAGCAGGAAGGTGGATTTGGAGACAGGTACAGTCTGGTGACTGAGGACCAAACCTCCATGCCTCTCTGATGAGGATGGGCTCTGCCCATTGCGGGAAGGTAAGGCCAATGTGTCAGATAGCTCTTGCAAATGTTTTGCCCTGCTAGTGAGTGCTCCATTTGCCTTCTCTTCCAGCTGGAGTTCCCCATGAGCAGCACCTAGCATGGCACTCCCAGGAGTCATGTTTGCACACCCAAAAACTCTCTGTGCTTTTGTTGTCACCAGGATGTGCCTTAGAAATTCAGTCAGATGGAAGAAATAATAGAGGGTGTGGTCCAGGCAGGGAAAACAAAGCATCATTGCAAAGCATGAAGCACTTAAGCCCACAGCACTCATCAGACATTCCAGCAGATGGCAGAGGAGCTCATTAATATAGGAATGTCCCCCAGGTGAAGCCAGTTCAAAAATGGGACAAACCTTGTAGAGGAGAAGAATTTCAAAATCTAAAGCTAGAATCTAAAGCTCAGTCCAGGTCAGCAGTGGGGTCTGAAAGGATGTTTTTTGTTTTCAAAAAAAGGGTAGGTTAATGGGCATGGTGGTGATAGGTCAGTGATTGGACGAGATGGTCTTAGTAGTCTTTTCCAAACTTAATGCTTCTATGATAACTATATTCCTAATTGTACCATGGCATCTGATTAGGAAAGAAACATACATGAATTCTGATGCTGTTACTCTCATTCTAGGCCAGTGTTAACAGGCACGGGCTCAGCAAAACATCAGGTTTGGTGCTTTTCTCACCCAACAAACCAGCTTAACTTCTCCCACCTTTTGTTTCATTGCTTGAAGTCAGGAACTATATACAAAGCACAGCCCCAGTGGAAGCTCAAGGCTGATCTACCGCATGTGGCAGAAAAAAGAGGCATAAGCTATCCCTTAAGGCAAAAATGATTGTTTCTGTTTCTTCAGCATATGAATTGAAAAAGAAGAAGCATGAAATCCCATTGAAAATAAAAATGTTTTATACTTTTTGCCTGACAAGAATTTCTGGACAAGTTTTTTTTTTACTGCCTGTAGTATTTCTGGATTAGAAGGAAAGGCCAGAAAATATATAGTCATACAATCCTTTGGCTACACAGATGTCCGAGCCAGTAAAAGCACCACCATTGGAGTGGTAAACAAAAGGGACTGGAGAAAAAAAAAAAGAAAGAAAGAAAGAAGCCTTTGTAGCATTTTGCAAAGCCACAGCTCTGCAAGGCAATTCATCACTTCTCAGGCTCAGGAAGAGTCTCTGCAGTCCCTGGGTCTATCATCCTTTCAACACGAGCCAGGCGGTAACATACAGTCATTTCTTTTACAAGCCTGTAATTTACCTGAGCTACAGCCGTGTGCTTTAGCAAAACAGCAGGAAGAACAGAGAGAGCTTCATTAGATGGGAAACAGCAGTCAGTCCTCACTGACAGAACGGTATGAGACTATGGAGCCTGGTGGATGCAGTGCCTCCAAGACATGCAATGAGAGGGCTCAGCTGGCTGGGGTCTGCTGTAACCAGCTTAAAAGACTTCTAACCCACCTGAACCAAAGATCTCATGGCACCCTACCATCCACAGGGCTGCCAGAAGACTAGAGTGGGTCTGAGTCTTGCATTCAGTCAGATGCAAGGAAGAGACTGCATAAAACAGACCACAAAAGCCACTTACCTTACTAGCACCAAGGTTTTATATTTTTAAATATCGCAACCAATCCCACTCCTTCCAGCTGTCTCCTTCTGTCATTCTTCTCTTTCCCCATACCACTACTGCTTTCTTCTTCCTGCCCTTCTGTACTCCTCACCCCACTGCAGTGTGTACAAGCTTAGCAGAATAGGTGTGATTGTTTGTTGAAGAAATCTGAGGGCAGTAGGAGGAAAAGGCATGATAATTACAGGACAAGTAGACAGATAGGACACACTGGCTGTCGATACTGGCAGCACATAGGTAGCAGAGAGTGGAAGCATTGGTGCGATGGCAGAAAACCTCCGGAAAAGGAGAGGCAATACATGAGGCTTTGGCAGCTGTGAAACATTCATAGGGGTGCAAAAAGAAGTGAAGGCCAGAATGGGACTTTGGTAAAAGACGTGGCTTCCATTCACCTTTTCATGCTTTATTTTAGGAAGTATGAGAATGGCCAGTATGAGTTTTTGCAAAGGACTTTCAACTCTTCCACCTGGTCTTTGACAGATGCTTAGAGACACAGGGAATAGATACAGAGATGTTTCCGCTGGCAGAGTCTCCTGGGCTTGGATAAGCAGCAATTTAGGTTTTCCTAGATGTAGAGGTTGCAACATAAGTCATTGTGTTTCATGAACATGTGTTCCCTTGCTGCTGAAGTACAAAATGAAACCAGCTGCACAGCAGCTTGAAAATGGTGATCTTCCCACATAATACTTACCCTAGAGGGCTCTCTTTTGCTGTGTACTTAAGGAAGATGATCTGCCATGAAGAATATTTATGGAGAAAGGACTGTGAGATCAATTTTACTATTCCTCCATGGTTTAATATTGTTTCTGCAGGTGTACTTCTTCAAAGGTTTGGCAAGCCTACTTCAAATAAACTTCCTCTCCTTCCCTATAGAGCTGATAACCATCTAGTAGACCACTCTACAGTCAATACTTATTAAGTGAGGAGTTATTAGGAGAAATTTGGTCACATTCTCTCTGAGTTTGGGAGAACCAGACCATTCTCAGTGCAGCTAATGAAAACCACTACGAACTGTCCAGTGGAAAATGTGCAGTGGTGGAATAGGTATGGAAATACTTGTGAAAGTCAAAAGCCACAAAAAGAAGAAAGAAGAGGAGCTCTACCTCACAGTTTCTGGCAGATTGTTGTTGTAGAACACAGGTTTCCAACTAGGGGAGCCTATCCACGCACTCCTGGTGCACAGCTAGCCTAACAGACCTACATCACAGTTGTGGAGGTAACTCCTAAGCTCATGCCTTGTCCATTGCTCCTACACTGGCTTTTGCTGCAAGAGCCTTAAAATGAATTTTCTTTTTGTTTTGCTTTATGCCTGAGAGCCCTGTTTTGGGAAAGAGACAATCTTCCACATAAGAGATCTGAAGAAAGGATGTAATCGACTGCCGTTTGGTGGCAGGGTAAACCTTCACTACCCTGCATGATGGCATGGTCCCAGGATATTGGATAAGTGAGGTTACTCTGCGTGTGGGACTTTGCATAAGGAGACACCAACATATTTCTGCTGGGCTGGCAAAAGTTCGTAACAAATCTGCAGTTCTCCTTCAAAGATAAACAATTCAGTGCTCTCATTAGTGTCTACACCCTGCAAATGTTTTAACCACAAGAAACCACAAACCACAAGAAACCTGTGAACTGAATAAACAGCTGCTGCTCTCAACTCAGAATCAATTATACAAGATTCTGCTAATAGACAGGCATCTGCATTGCAAAAGCAGATTTCATATTATCAATATCTACGTCACAGTTAGACTATAGCTAAGCTTTTAGGCGTTTAAATGAATTCACAATAATATAGTTAAGGAAATTATCACTTCAAAAAAGAAGTTCTAAAATGTCAAAAGATAAAAAGTGATACAGGATGTGGATGTATTAACATCTCAAGTAAATGGGACTCATTAGCTACAATATTTCATACATTACAATCTAAGGTATGCATATAAGAAAAGATTCCCTTGGGTTTTTGTGGAGCATGAGCTCTCTATATCTTCCCCCATATTGTTGCCTGAATTGTCTTAACACAGCAATTCAGTATGTAAATCTGGCTGCCCTCACACTAAAGAAAGCACTACCATTAGATCCTGGGCTTGAATTCACTTTTGTTTTTGTGCCCAGGGCACACAGAGAGGAACATCCACCCTGGCTCACACCAAGGGCAGATCCAGCCCGTCCCTGAGAGCAGGCAATAGGGGAATGCTGAGATGTCTCTAAAGGGTCTGCAGGTGGATCTTCTTGCCAGGAGTTTATCTCAGTGCTTCCATCACACATTTCCCATGGACATAGTAAGGAAGAGCAGGCCTCATGGGAGGAATGAAGTGGTGCTGGTGCAACTACTGGGCTTCAGTCTTTGTTTGCTGAAGGGAAGGCTCAGGGTGTTATTCAAACAGATCGGTGTTGTCTTCTGGCCAATGAGTCATTCTTCATTACAGCTTAGATCATGCTAATCACACCTACCTTTGTAAATAACATGGGCCTCAGATTCTCAGGTCCGACACAAACCTGCAGGATGTTGCTCACACCGTACAGGTAACTACCACTTTTCTGCAGCCTGTCAGGAAGCAGTCCCAGGCAGTGTCTCAGCATTTAGGAGAGAGCACCAGTGTGCCCAGACCTTACTAATTAACTGCATGGACAGTGCTATGCCACTGCTCAGGGCCCTTCACTTGGCCTGTTGGCTCTTGAAGCAGAACATAGCTGTTGTGTTTGAATTTCACAGAAGGAGAGGCCATAGTCCTCAGAATAATACTGTTAGTCAAAGCTGTGTGTGTGACTAAAGGAAAGAGTGGGTCAAACGGAAGAGAGAGGTCATAGGGGAGCTCACTGTTTTTCCTAGCAAAACACACATGGTTCTGCAGAAAAGAAGTAGCAGGGAATGTGGTGGAGAGAGAACTTGTGAGAGGCCAAGTCAGGTGAGAAGGAAATGAAATTCCTTGCATGGGAATCAGCAAATGTGGAGAGACCAGCTAACATAAGGGCAGATGAGACAGGGGGGATCCTGCAGAATGGAAAAACTCTGCATCACGCTAAGATTTTCATCAGTAGTGTCCACAGCATAGGAAGGAGGGAGCCAAGGCCAGGGAGCAGGCTTAGTAGGGAGCTGGGGCAGTGAGTAACTGGGCTGGCAGGTCTCATGGAGAGCTGGCAGCATGGTGGCAGGCCTTGGTGGACCGCAAGGCTCCAGAAGGCAGGGGTGGTGGGAACCAGGAGAACTGGGGTCTCTGGTAAAGCTGTGAGAAGAGGAAAGGGAGCCAAGGCCATAAGAGAACTAAGAGGAGCTTAGAGCTCCCCTCAGTGGGAGGGAACTGTGGGTGGAATGAGCAGAAAGACAGCTGTTGCACTGCCCTTTATTTGGAATGACTTCACAGCTGCCATCGGCAGTGAATTCCCTCTTCTTCCTTAGCAACAGTGGGTCCTTGCCCTCTTGTAGGAGAGTGCTCTCCTGTCAGTTCAGTCTCTTGAGAATAGCACTTGCTGGGTCACCTTATCAGCAACCTGTATCTCCATGTCGCCTTTCAAGATATTCACTAACAGAAGGGATGGCCCATTTTCAGCAACTATTCTGACTTTGTCCCACCAGGTGAGCACACTGAACCAGCCAGAGACATGGTAAGAGCCCTGCTCTCTTGCTCTTGTTAAACCTGGATGTGCGCATTTCCTTTTTGTGAAGCCTGAAAAATAAATACTTCACATGAAATGATACTTGGTTCTGAGCTACCTCTAGCCTTTGTCAGTCTGAACCATCCTAAATTTTAGCCTTTTCAAATCCTATTTCTACAATTCTGGAATAAAATGAGGCCCTGAGCTGAGAACTTTACCTATTTACAAGGGGAAAACCACACTCATCCTAATGTCTGGGACTTCTCTGACTTCAATATTGCCCTTTGCACTAATCCATGAGAAGTTTCTCTAAGAAAAAAAACACACACAAGAGAAATATTTCTGGAAAGTCACTCTTAGACAAAAAGGTAAACAACTGATCATAGCTCCCTGTGCTCGGCACTCACAGCGGTTCTGGGGAGGAAACCTCCATAAACACAACAGCCACTAGATGCCACCATAAGCACGGCCTTATGTTTGAAATACGATCTTAAAAAAAAAACAAGCAAAGTGAACGGTCAAATTTTTGCTGATTTTAAAATAGTCCTTTTAGTGCGAGTGCCCTATCTTTGTACAGGCCAGCATTGCCTTAGAATCACATTTTTGCTGGGTAAACTTACTGTTCCATGTTTCCGTGTATGATCACTATCTTTACAGAAGACATTTAAGAATGTGAGTGCTTGCATGTAAATGTTTGCATCCCTTTGTATTTTGCCTTTCCTAGGCTGTTGTCCTCAGGAACAAACGAGAAATTGTCATTGGAGTTTTCTGACATGCCTTTCAAAAGCACCTCCCTCACCTCCATCAGGGAGATGCTCATGTGTCACCTCTGGCAGGGAAGCGTTTTGCAATGTCAGCAATGTACCCTGCCGTGTAGCATCGTCAGCCATGTGCTCCTGGGCACACTGGCCCCATTGCCAATGCTGCAAGGACTGGATTTGGTTTTAAGCTACTTGCACCCTACAAACCAAAGCAGCTCTGCCCATTAGAAAATCAGGAATGGAGCACAGGCCAGTCAGCAAGTCCCCACTGCAGAAGCTGCATTCCTCCTCTCAACCCCAATATGCAGAACAGCAGCATTTGATGCTGCCACAAGCAGGATACACATGCTGTTTCATTAACCCCCTTCCTCCCCCATCTTGCCCAGGTTGTCAGTGAAAATAATGTTGGTTGGGAAGGAGTTACCCACACCCACACATGACTCAACTCCAACCCACTAAGTTCGCAGCAGCAGTCAGTGTGCTAATCTTTAGCGCTGATCAACTGGCGTGCTGTATATATGGGTCATGGCTGTAGCAGGCCAAGCTGCCACTAAAACTGACCGTGCAAAAAAGCAGTTTTCTTGCTAGCTGCCGGTGTTGCAAACTGGGTCATGAAAATTTCTCAGTCTCTGCCTTCTCCCTCTGTTCGTAGACCAAAAATAATTAAATAAATAAAAGGCAGAGTTGTTCACAGAAGGAAGAGATCTCCATTTGTACTACTGTAATGTAGCTGCATTGGCTCTGCTGTGTCCATTAGCTATTGTTAGGTTGGTGAAGAAAGCAGCCATGTGAGGTAGGACTCCTATCACCTCTGCAGTGAGGTCAGAAGTATGGGTGGGCACAACTGGACTCCCCAGACTGAACAGCTCTCAAATACATACTGCTTTCCCTTCTTTTGAAAAGACATCTGTTTTAAGATGAGATGAATCTCATCACAGATGTGGAGGACTCCACTGTAGCTATCTGCAAGTGGATAAAGGAGTGAGAGTCTTGGGCAAAAAGCTTCAGTTTTAAAATCCAACATCATTTCAGATGTTGATTACAACTGAAAAGATAAATTAAATCTGGTGGTACTAACAAACAACCCATTGAAAATTTTAAAGACATTTGGAAAACTAAAGAGAGTGTCTGCAACACTTAGTCAAGAAATTGGCTGTAAATGCTAAAGATTTTTTGCGGTTTTCACATTTAATAACAATTTCATTCAAATGCAGTGAAGGTCTGTGGGATCTGAGGGGCAATTTGGATTAGACTAATGAAACGTACCACAAGTTTTCCTCCAGTCTGTTACCAGAGTTAACATTAAAAGTATGTTTTTCTGCCTACTAACTTCAACTTCTTTTTAAAATGGAAAGAAGAGTTCTGAAGATGAGACACTTCAAAAACGTTTCTTTGCAATTTTGACCTGCACAGTTGAATGCTCTCAATCCAGAGCTCTTTCCCAAATGACGTTAATAAAAACTGATACATTCACAAATGGATGGGGAGAACATTGGAACTGAGCCCATTTGGGGCTGCCATCTAGAAAAAAAATCAACATGAAAGGATCAATTCGTATGTGATTCCTCTCCCTTTGGGTGGTGCAGGCACAGGCAATCCTTGTCTTGTTTATAACAGCTTCACTCTCCAGTGATGTCCTAGCAAGAAGACCCAAACCTTTCCAAGCCATTTGTGAAATTCTTCTGAGTGGAGCAGCTATCTTTATTAAAATAATGAAAACTAAGCCTCTTTCCCATGCACTCCTGGGATAGTCTCTATTTTGGCCCCCATTCAGGAAGGCAATTAAATATGTGCTAACTCTATGCTCATGAATAGTCATGTTGAAATTTAAGGAATTACACATGCCTAAGTGCTTTCTTGAATGAAGCCCAAAGTTTGTATCCCAAAGAGAGCTGGAAATACTGCGGCTGAAAGACACACACTTCTCTGAGGGATGTGTCAAGGGACCTACAAAGCAGCAGAAGTTCCCAGGAGGGAAGGAAGTCCAGATTTATGCATGTTTCAAAAGGAAACCCACCATTTTCCATTTGTAGGCACTGCCCTACTTCTCTGGGGAAAAAGATATGTAGTATTTTGTTTCATTCTGTTTCCCCTCCCCAAAACTGGTAAGATTTAAATAGTGCCTGAAGCTCACTCTTTTCCAAAGTTCACCTATAGGATTGACCCAGTACCCAACCTTGATTCTGTGGAGTCTGTGTGAGGAAGACGGGGGGTAGGGGGGGAAAGGGATCTCTGCTAACAAGGCACAGGAATTTGGTTGGAGTGCTACATTCATGGTCTTAGTAAAGCCAGGTAACTCTACACCTCATTTTCCCCATCTAATGATAATAAATGCCTAGGAGTAGCTAAGCTTATGAGCATTTTGAGTATAGTGAAACTCATTTAGGGCTATTTACTTGTTGTAGCCTTTGCTTACACCAACGTTCATAGTGCTCCCTCTTGACAGTAGAGTTGCAGAAAGAATCATTCCTAACCAGGTGCTACAAAATACAATAATTTACAGTGTCTTCTGCCAAATGATTGCTAACACAAACATGAAGTTGTCAACCACATTAAGAATCAGTACTGCAATATCTGATGCAGTCTGGCAGCTTACGTGTGCCTGGTTTGGGCCGAATTAGTCTGAGAGGAATGCATATGGCTAGGCCTTAAATGTAGCCTGATGGTATCACTAGGTGACTTCCAGCTGCTCCAGTTTTTGCTTTATGTGCTGGTACGTCCTACATTGTGTAAAATACAGCAGAACATCATTTAGCATAAAAGACTGTGTTTTACTTACTGACACACTCAGTTGGGTGAGGTCAGAGAGAGGACCAGGGACTGAGCTCAGATATGTCAGCTCTCCTTTGCAGGCAGTGTCCAAATAACACTGTTGGCCACTGGGTTCTCTCACTCCTCCATCTCACATCCTGATATGTGAAAAAGTGTCCATGCTAGCAGGGGGGTGATTTATGTCTCCTCAATGAGAAGGTGGCTAATTAAGTTCAAGCTGGCCACCCAAGGCTCTCTAGACTTAGAGAACAGCAGACACCTCCATAGGGCAGTTCACGCCATCTGACTGTCTTATCTCAGGAGCTGATGAATGATAATGTCGCTATGAAAAAAACACTGGGTGACAGCTGATTATGCACATATTATTCCCTTGGCAGCTGTTCAGAGAATAGACATTGAACCCCTCGCACACCCTTGCTGGCGCCTGCAGCTGGCTCACCTGCTTGCCACACATTTCTTGTGTGGTCCTGGACAAGGCTCCTCATCTCCCAGCATGTCAAGAACCCTGTCTTTACTTCACTCCCTCTGCTTTTCATCCTTTCCACCTGTACTTTCCATTACTTTCTACACATACAGAGAAGACCTAGTGCCATCAGGCCCCAATATCAGAGCAAGACCAGTCACCCTACCCAGCACAAGAGGTCACCCTGCAAAGTCAGAGACTTCAGACTTTCAGGCTTACCTTTCTCTTCAGCTCCAGCAACTGCTGCCCTCCATTTATCAGTTTGATAACAGCCACTTTCAAGGCAAGATGCAAAGTCACAGGAAAAAGGAGGAAACAGTCTTAACTCTTTAGGCTGGTTTGAAACAACACATAACATATTATCAATATTATTTTCTATTGGGAATTTGCCATCTTTAAATGCAAAAAGTTTTGGTTTCTGTTATGCAGAGAAGTGCTTCAAGTAGCAACTTTTGGTTTCAGTTTAGCTAACAGGTGTGACGAGAGCACTTTCTTCATGTGGACCAAGTTCATTCACAGTTATAAAATCAGTCAGGAGTGGAAGAAGCAGCAGAGCTCATTTCCTCTTCTAGCCTGTAAATAGAAACAGGTGGGCAAGGTCAAGACACTCATTTTAGAAATGTGAATGATGTGGGGTGAGATTTTCCACACTGCTCAAGCAGGTACCGTTCCCATTTCACATCACTGTCACTAATTTTCCATAGGAAATTAGTGAGACTGTTTGGAACACACCACAGAGCATTTATGTTTATCTTTGAGAACATTCGTGTCTTTGAATGTCTATTTCACAGTGACCAGGAGCAGCCTGTCCTCTCATAAGCTACATTTGCTACTTCCCTTATTTATTATGTCTGTTAGGTGCAAGTACAAAGCTTGTTTTGACACATCTTCTATCCAACCTTCCCCACAAAACAGGTTATTATTGTTATTATCAAATGATGAAAAAAGATCTGATTTGTGTACTTTTAATTGACTTACTACTTGCACTCAGTAGCCGCTCGACACAATTCATGGAAAAAGTGAATAAGAAAGGTTGTAATTTACCACTGGCTGATACAGAATAAGTGTGTGTTTATGTATACAGTCTAGTTTGTGATAGAAAAGTCAAATGTTTTCCCTGTTTGATCAACTGATCTTTGCTCAAGCATCAGGAAGCTGATGGTCACCTGTTACCCACTGCATTAAGCAGTCCTTCCTTCCTCTCCTTCCCCACCTGCCTCTCCAGCATGAGGCCCTCAGTTTCCAAAGCCATTTTGCCTGGGCACCAGCAAGAATAAAACCAATTTCCCAGACTCCTCTGCAAAAACAGACCCCAAATGAGGTTTCACTGCCAAATTAAAAGCATTAATGCAGGTGTTCTCTGAAGGCTTTGCTGCTGTTTGTCCTTTGCTGAAGTTCCAAAGTTATTACCTGACCTGTAACCCAAAACCAGTTTCCGTGAGAAATATTTTCAGTTTGTTTGCTCATTGAGGTCAGAAGATCATGGTCTGGAACAAACGTCCTGTACATTTTACCAACCTCTATTTTTATATATAGCAAGCAGTCCTGAGAAATTGATTGATTACAGTTGGCTGATGAGCGTTATTTCTACCAGACGGTGAGATCACCTTGCTAGTGTGGAAGTCTGTTTCGGAGCAGGTTGCAGTTTTAAGCTTTCTTGAGGTGTACCCACAAGTCTATTTATTTTCATGTATCTTATGTGGTCAGGGTGGTGCTGCAGTTTTTCATTGCTGAGCAATTTCTTCTAGTTTATTAAATGAGTTTAGTTTCAAATGGAGTACTGGGTTTTCGTTTGTGGTGCTGCTTTTCCTGTTACTGTTGTTGTGGTTTACCGTCCACATTGGGGTGTTCAAAAGTTCTCTTCAGAATTCACTGAGCTTGTTTGTGATTTGTGTTTTTACAGTTCTGTGCATTTAACCTTGGAGCATTAAGTGCAGGCTGGGACTCCCTCCATGAGGAGTTCTGATATATATGGCACTGAAGGGGCACTGCAGCTTTGTGACTGACTGGACACACATCAAGTCCCCATTGGACAAGGAACTGTGATAGCACATAGGGTTCCATCCAGGCAGGATATCAGTAAGGCCTTCTGTAATGGACAGAGACTATTAAGGAACTGCGTTTCCAGATCGGCTTCTTCTCTATATCTAGTAGTGCACTTTAATGGTTAGAGCAAACAAAAAAAGGGGGAAAAGAAAGGAGTGGGAGGGGAAAAATATGCTCTTTTCCAGCCTCAAGCAATGACATAGAGAATGATGTTGAGCAAGTTTAAGACAGCAATATTAAGATTAATCAGAGCAGGCCAGTCTGTCGAGCATGTCATGAAGCTTAACTTGTGTTAGAAAGTATTCTGAACTAATCGAAGTTGTGCCCACACGTACAATAGTGGGAGGCCTGGCAATTCTCTGCTCAAGCTACTGTGACATTTGAGATCGTGACTTTAGCTCCCAAACAAGAGCAGTAAGGGACACATCCTCAGTTTCTTGCAAAATGGATACAGAAGGGTACTATCCTCACAACCCTTCAATGTCCAGTGGAGCAGGGCCTCACTGGTTTCATGAGCATATCTCCTTCAGTGCACGTATTCTTATGCTTCAGACAGCTTAAGTAACACAAGAATCACAGAAAACAGAAAGTTGCTCCCCTTTCCTTTGTCAGCAGCTCTGTATCATTTTTTCACTGGCAAGTGCAATATATCTGACAAATTTTGCTCAGTGGGTGTTTGTAGTCATAAAAATGTCTACCTGAGTACTCTCACCTTGAGACTTGCCTCAGACTGTGTCCTCGACCTCCTTCCCATTTTGTGTTCCTCACCTTGAGCTTTGCTCCCAGCCCTGTGGCCTGCCAGTAACTCCACAGCCACCCACAAGCACCTTCAGCTTTCTTTCATCCCCACTCATCCCCAAATCCAGTTACGCCTTGCTTACTTCAAGAGTGATTCGTTGTAGCTGTCTGCAACGACTCCTCTTGCACAGCTTCCCAACCTCCACCACTATGGCAGCTCCTGCATTCCCCCAACATATCCCAACCAGGTTGCCAGTATTTTCCTGCTCTTAAAGGTTGTTCTGAAATGCAGCTACCTCGCAGGGTAAATTTTCAATTGTTTTTAATAGAGTTAGTGCATTCCCCGTGTGATGTTATTTGTGTGTGTCACCATCATCACTGTTTCTGGTAGTCAAGAAGACTTTCAGGCTCTGTGTTTGAAAATAAAACAATTTTACCATTCGACAACGGGAGGCAGAACACTGCCAGTTTTCTCAGTTGAAGTTGGTACAAAATGAAAATTGGAAACCACTGGCCTAAACAGTTCTTAATCCTATGGTAACCTGTAGTATGTTCCAGTGCTCACTTGTCCTTATCATTAGAAAACGTTCCTGATGGCTGACACAAATCTTCATTGCTGCAATTTAAGCCCATTACTTGTGCTATCACCAGTAGATACGGACAAGACTTTGTCAGAGTCTCTGTTGCTGCTACCTTTTACATATTTGAAGGCTGGCTGTTGTTATGTTTTCTCTTTTCCAAACAAGACATGTTCTCATCTTCCACTTTTTCCCTGAGTTCATATTTTCTAAGCTTGTGATCATTCTTGTTGCTTTCATCTGAGTTTTCTCTAGTACTTAAGTACAGCAGCTAAATACATCACTGCCCTTCTTTCAGATTCAGATTGGCCTTTATGCTACGAATTACCCTGAGAGTGCCTATAGGACTGATTACCAGCTTATTCACCTAAATCCTTTGCTAAACCATCACTTTTGAAAATAAAGCCCCCATCCCTGTAGGAAAACTGCTTTTGTTTGTCCCTAGCTTCGTGGTTTTTCATTTGGCTGTCAAAACAGATGCTGTTCAACTGACCTTTCTTCAACAAGTAATCCAGATCAGTTTTTCTAGTTGACCTATCTCTCACACTTCCTTACCATTTTTTTGTTATCTACAGACCTGCCACCAGGACCAGAAAGGAACCCTGTGGGACCCTGTGAGGAACATCCTTCAGAGTGAGAAATTCTCATTTACAAGTAACATTAAATCTATTCAGTACAAGCTCTTTTGACTTTGCACTTCTCATTTATTTTCCACAGTGTCATGCGCATGTGAAGTCACATGTCTTACAAAACCCTAAATGTGTTGTGTCATCACATTTACCCTTAACAAACCTGAGATCTGATCAGGAAGCAATAACAGGTTTGTTATCTGTAGGGAACCTCCAGCTTTTAAGGGAGAAACGAAGAGTTCAAGAAAAAGATGATGTGTTGCTTGTGAAAGAGGAAAAAAAGTAGAGGCAGGAAATCTGTTAGACATAAGAGGAGTGTATCTGTACACATTTCATAAAGATATGAATTAAGGACTGGAACTGACTATTACTCTAAATTGATTGCATCTGGTAAGCATTAACTGAGTACACATTTCTGAACTGTTTGCTGTTTTTTTGATCCCACTGGGTAGTCAGCTTCTGATATTTCCACTGAACCGTGTTTAATCATGTTTAACAATATTTTAGTGATAAGAGTTGGTGACATTATAGCTTCCAGTCTTTGATGCATATGATTATATTACCTTCTTCATCAGTGAATACAAAACTCCTCTGGTAACTTGCTCTACTGACGTTGGAGGAAGTGAGGGCTGTTATTGTTTCAGTGTTCAGCATGCTGTCACTTCATTGCTTTGATCCATGGCCTTATGTGGCTTTTTAAAGTGGAGGGGGGTGGAGAGAGAAGGGTTACTGGGCTTGTAAACATTTCTATTACATCAGATTCATTTTTCTGCCATGTACAATCTACTGGTGTGACTCAGACATTCACATTTTATAAAGTCAGCTATGTCTACAGGGACTACAGCCATTCTGAGGAATTCTAGATAAAAGTGAATTAGTTTTATTCTTATCTTAATTACACAATGTACAGTTGTATGAAAAGTGCCCTTGTGTTGACTTTTAGTGCAGATGTGCAACCACTGGCAGGTAATGAGAACAATGTGTTCCCCTCTCACCAGCTCCTTTATTCTTTGGCTGTTAGCCCTAGCACAGCTTTAGAACTAGCCACTCTCATTCATAGTGCTCTCAGCTGCTCTCCACCCACCTCTCAAATTTTTATTGCGGCTGCGCAACAGTGATCTGAGATGGCTGCCACTAAATACTTCAAGTCGTGTTTCTTAGAGTAGATCATTCAACCGCTTTGGGTTCGGGGAATAGGGTGTGCTGTTTCACATGTATAAGATCAGGGTGAGACAATTTATTTTTGCCCTTGCATCAGTTCAGGGAACTGTCAGTAGTATGGGAAAATTGATAGTCTTTACCAGCAAAAATGTTAATGTCTCATATGAAATAATCTGGGGCACCACATGAAACATTTTCCCCTCAGAACTTTCTGGGCAGGACTTTCAAACAATTCAATCTGTGGCAGCCAAAGGTTGCAATTGTTTTGTCATCTCTCATTTGTTTTCTTGCCAAATGTTTCCGCAGTTATCTGCTACTCAAATAATGTCTTACTAATACACTGGTCATGTAGAATATGCTAAGGAACGAGTGAGGGCTCCCAGGCTGCTTGCCGAGATCCTGAGCAATAGCTGTATTTTCTTCAGTGCTGGGTCACACCAAAGAATGTTTTTCTTCTGGACACCCTACTTCACAAAGGCAAGTCATCTTTCCTTGCATTCCTGTCAAGAGGAATAGGAGCCACTTGCTAGCCTGAGTCAGGGGAAGCAACTGCATCAGATCCTTGAAGTAAGCACGATGATGATCCTGCAGGAGGCCCCAAATGCTTCCACGGGGCTCTGCAATGCATCAGTCATGCTCTGCTGCAGGATCTCAGAAGGAAAAACAAATGTTTTCAGAAAGTGCAGGGTAGGACTCCCAGACGCATAAAGGCAGTAAGTAAAAAAGTATTCAGGAGATCCTGAATGATCCATACCAGCCCCTCACAATGTGATCTGGGTGTCATTCTGCAATCATTAGTCTAGCTGATGAAAACCACACACAGAGAAGAAACTGTTCAAGGTGTTCTTGAGGCTGGAAACCAGTGATTTCTGCGAGGCTGGCCCACAAAAAAACATTGCCCCGCAGATGTGGGCTGGGATATCAAACTAGTATGAATTAAAGAAGAACCTGAATGGCACAAGGCTGAGCAGAATCTGTTTTCTTTCCTTGCCTAACCTTCCTGACTGAGTTTAGTTCTTCCTTTCTACACGTGGGTGTGAGCGCACACTTGAGGCTAGCTGTGAAGGTGAAGGCCTCTGGCAAGCAGAGCACAATCCAGGGCCCAATCCGGGGTCCTTTCCTCAGGCAAAGGAGGGTCTTGTCTGCAGGCCTGGTATGCCAGGTCCTGCAGCCTCTGGCCAACAAAGCCCTCAAAGTGGAGTCTAGTGAGCCACGGGTTGTGAGAAGAGTTCAGGAAGCTTTTATCAGGTAAAGGAATGAGTCAGTACAGGATGTGAGCCCAAATACACTCTGTTTGTGGAAAAGCATTTTCTTATTAACCAACCTGTATTTGACAGGGTTTTTACTGAAACAACAGACTCCCCGAGGGCAAGTAAATGTGACTGTGGCAGCAGTTAGTGTTCCCAGGAGCCTTCGTGCATCTAGGATACAATTAGGTACATTTGTCTGCAAATGCTTTAAATATTTCAGCTGGTATGCCATTAAGGAATAAGAAGGAGTTTTATGTTAAGAGAGACTCAAAGCACTGCAAGGCAGCCAATATCAGACAAGGCATAAGAATGATTTGGGATAGATAATGGTTGTGAGTAATGTTATAAATGATCTCATAGACTTCTTTTTTTTTTTTTCCTGTGAAGTAAATGACCTTCCTTCTTCCACTTAGGGAGCTGTGTGGCCATTACAGCGTGAAAAATGTCTCTCTCAGCCAGGACAGCTCTGTACATTCTTACTCAATAATTTTAATGATGTTTGCTCATTTTCACTGAACCCTTTCTGGTGGTCTTTTCAGGGTCCCCCTCCCCTCCAGGACTCAAGGAAGATGGGAAGGGACAAAGCTTTCTCACAGGGATGCAGCAGCCTTCATTTCTCTAGATCTTTTCTGATGTCTGAGATGTTGTTTAGGTGGCCCATATCTAACCTTTACCTTTTTGACCTGAGAATCTGTGCTGGAGTTCTCATGCACAGCAGCAGGAAGATTTACTCATACTGCAGCTGGATTTGTAAGGGCTAATGAGAACCACTGCATAACACGATGAGACACTACACTCATGTAACAGAGAAAAAACACATTCCTCTTTCAAAGACCTTAAGCATCTAATGGGAAATAGAAGGTGAAAGCAACACACGTGCCAGTTTGTGGCAGTCTCTGTGAGTAGCACAAGTAGGAGGCCCAGAGCCCTGAAGTGGTGCTACCGAGTGAGCCATCAGAGTGTCTGTGGTTGGCTCAGGTTTTCCTCTCACCTTTCCAGGCTGAGTCTTTGCTGGTGCCACATCCTCCATTCCTACTGCTGCATATGTAGCCCAAAGATGCACTGTGGCAGTTCTAACTGGAGAAATGCCCAGAGGCAGGGCTGCCCTGTGATCCCACCTTTGCTCTCTCTTTCTGTGTTAATGTGCTGACAAACGAGTTCCATTCGAAGAAGAAACCCACTTGGGACATACCCAGAAGCTTCCCTTTTCCTTATTTGGTAAATATTCCTCCAATTTGTCTCTGTAGCATTTTCAAATGATGTGAAGAGAAAATAATAGTACCTTCATTATGTCTTTATTTTCATAAGATATTTGCACAGGGCATTTTATGAAAGGAGGCCGTGTGCCCTGACCAGTTTTAATTATACTGGATGCCTCCTAATGGGTGAAGAACATGAAAAAGTATCACATACTTGTTTCAAGTTTATGCACATATAATCATGTATTCAGAACTGCAAGACACCACAGCTAAAAGTCCAGCTGAAACATCTGTAGGAAGCACAGAAACTCCACAAAAAGCTTACGCAAATTATTACTAATCTCACCCACACTGCTAGTCAGAGCCTATATGAAGGCTTCCATCAGAGGATATGATCACCTGATGTTGCACACATGGCACCAATTCTACAGTTTTGTTTGAAACCAAAATTGCAGTGTTTACCACAGAAACTTTCTTATGGTCATAGCCCTCTTGCAAATGTGCTTCAGCTTAAAATGTCAGTTAAAACATACCATCAAAATATGAAGCCATTCCTCCTTTTTCATTCAGGATTTATTCTGGCAAAGCTTCCCTCGAGTCAAGTAGAGACACCACCTCTCTGAACAAAAGCTTCACAGTTTGACTCAATACGTTTTTCATCCATAAGTAAAGAAATGGATAAAAACGCAAATAAGCCATTGTCCTGGCATGTCACATAGCTTATAGGAAGGGCACTTCATTCAGACTCTCACTGGGCCATTGGGCCAAAGCCGGCAGCAGTCAGCACTGTCAAATATATAGCCTAAATTTAAACCTTTCGTCATGGCAGACTTAAAGTGATTGTCAGATCACTCTGCAGTAAGACGGTGGTCACACAGAGGCAAATGACTATCCAACTCAAGCTTGCACGTCTGAATGAATTTCTGGCATTTGCATTAGTGTTCTGGTTGCCCATCTTGTGCCCATCCTGTGTGATTGCCTCTGTCCCACCCTGTGGCATAGAATAATAGAATCATATCATGGCCTGGGTTGGAAAGTACCTTAAAGACTACCTGATTTCAACCCACCTGCTATGGGCAGGGACCTCTTCCAATAGACCAGGTTGCCCAAAGCACCATCCAACCTGGTTTGTTTGGAGTTTAACTATACAGGACCGTGAGCATGGAAGTCTGCCAGCAACATTCCCACAAGCCCCCATCACAGCTTTCTGGCATCTTTTGCCAGTACATAGCACACACTTTCCACCACTTCCTCCTTTCTACAGATAAGGTCTGACAACACAGGAAAATGAGCTGCTTACTGACGCACAATGATGTTGGCTTTGGTGCCAGATTATAAGATGTAATTAAAATATAGACAGGTGGCTCCTATATAGTCCAGACTGACTGGTTATATGAGAAGATCTTATGCTAGTCTATTAAACTGTCATGTCGTGCTTCCAGTGAGAGTAGGAGGTGTGTTTATGTCATGTTACTGTATACTCCCTGCTGCATTTGACAAAATATTTATTTCAAGTTTATTGAAAACAGTGTTTTTCAGAACTCCTAGAGCAAAATACATAAGGTAACTCATTTATGCTCTTTTCTACATCATCAAAAATTAGACCCTAAAATTCATGGGCATCCAGGGTGAACGACTTCCTGGATTTGAGATAGATGTTATCATGCAATAAAATGTTCATGTTTGGAGTTGAAAAAGACAATGATTTAGTGGAGTATTGATTTTTTTTAAGGAGAAGGGGAATTGCAATTGGAGATTGGAGTCAGTCCAGCTAGAGATGAAGCAAACCAAATGAGAAAATTCATCTACTTATGTCAGATACTTAGTTTCCCTTACATAGATAATTACTTATCTGCCATTGTAGAAAACCCCACAAACACAAAAGCATTGTTACCTGCCATTATGCTCAGAGCAGAGGCCCCAGGAGATAAAGGCAGCACCCAGACTTTGGTAAGGTCACTCCTAAAGGCCACCACCATGGTGCAAGACTCCAGAACATGCCAGCTGCCATCAGCTCAGGTATATGGTTGACCAAATAACCCACCTCAAAGGGTCCTTCTCACACTTGCCCCACATCTGTCTTGCCCACATTGCTTATACCCTCTAATATCAACCCCTTCACTGAGTGGGATCAGAGAGTGTAAACAAAGCAGACAACCTAGGAGTCCAACCTCAGCAATGTAGTGCCCCCTCATCGTAGTGCCATGGTAGACTAATAAGTGTGAGCAGAAAGGGAGCTTCTAGAGAAGGAGGTAATAACACTACCTGTGTTGTGATCAGACACACCTGGTGTGTCTCAGAGGGCTGCTGTGCCCTGGTTAGCCTACAGGCACAAACGGGCTACTCTTCCCTGTGAAAACACTCTGAAAATCTCTAGATGCTTCTTCTACAAAACTCAGAACTATTATGTTCAAGGCACCGATTGTGAACTTTACTTCCGTTTGCAAAGATGAGGTGGAAGACAGAGAGTAAACTAAGTTTGCTCAAGGCCTTAGTCAAAATAACAAGCAGATGTTGTAAAGTGCAAAAATCCTTTGCAATTGCCAAATGCAAAAACTTCTTCTGATCTCTGATGCAAGAAAACTGTAATGATTTCCTGCAGAAAGGCAGCAGGCAAAGGGAAAACGTGACAGCCAGCCCACATTTAGTAACTGTGCCATTGATTAATAAGAATAAAATAAAACATTTTTAGAATTTCCAAACTTCCTCACTGGGGAATCCACAGGTATAGAGGTATTTTCATATCACTTTCTTACTTAGGCCACCTCAGATTAAGCACAGACCACACACTGAAGGGCTGGTCACTCTCAATCCCCTTAGATTAAATGTGCCCAGACCATTGCTGTTTATGGCCAGAAGAGGTTACTGCAGAAAAACAGAAATAATAAAAACAATGTGGAGAAAACCTTAAAGATAAGAAATATGGTCTGCCCTTTCAGCAGTTATGTGGGGTCTGCAGAAGTGCAATAAATAAAAAATTAGAGCCACTAGCTCTTTCTGGCTTACAGTGTCAGGTCCAAAACCAGATTATGAGCTATCCATCCATCTTCTTGTTAAAGGGGATCTGTTATCATCGTCTATAAACGAACAGAGACAAGACAGTTTACCCTATCAAAAAAACCAAAGGAGTGGAAAATCCAGGGGAAAAAAAGCCTGATGTCCTTCCCCTGGGTTCTGTTCTTATTTTTCATGTTGTCCTTCACTATTCTAGTCCATCATTGCCTGCTCACTCATGCCTCTCAGAGGCCAGCATCCCACAGGCACAGGCCTCAAGCTGGGGGTACCAAGAGCAGCCTGTCTAACCACCTAATGTGCTCCTCGGGGTCTTCCTGAGCAGGCTAATTGTCCAGATGCAGCCTGTGTTTGACTTTCAGGGGATCTCTTCCAAATGAAACTCCTTCCAGATCTCAGCAACAGCCAGGAGGACTTTTACTTTGTGCATTTGACCTGATCTTTGTGAGACAGTCAGAAACCATCTTGTTCCTGGTGAGTAGGTAACCTCACCAAGATGTAGATGTGACTCTGGCTGCTGGAGATCTCTGGTAATTAGCGGTGCTGCTGTATCAGGAGATGGGCTGCAACCCTGCAGATAAGTCTGCTGTGCTACTCACTCTAACCAGGGCTATGCGCAGAGTTAGGAGTCTATGCTATCTGGAAGACCCCACAGCTGAGGCAGAATTACCTCCCCACATCATTACTTCATTCCTATGGCTGTTCTCATCTCTGGACTTGTAGTTAGCTGTCCTTAGTTTATTCTTTTTTCTGTGGTACTGGTTGTGGCATGAATTTACCCCTAGCCCCATCTGCCATACAACAGTAGGTGTACCAAAGCAGTAATCCTACAATTATTTCTCCAGTATGAATAGGAGAACACAGGACTCCAGCCAAGTCATACCTTCAGTTCATGCCTCAGAGGCAAACTATAGGAAGGTGCATGAGGATGCAATTGATCTTGTCACATACTTTCCCCATGGCTTCATGGCTGTGCATGGGAGAACTCAGAGCAATCTCAGGAAAAGGTACTGCAGAAAACCATCTATTGCCAAGAACAGACGCTGTGAAGGTCAGGTTCCTTTAAGTCTCACCCCTAGAGATACCAGCTGAAGTGCTTTCTGGATCCTGCTTTGACAGCTGGGCCCCTAGGCAATGAAGAAAAGTGGCCCTGAAATTGCCACCAGCAATACTATTTGTTCAGTGGTGTTTATACAAAGACCATGTTGCAGTGGCAGAGAAGGATGTTGGAATTAGGGCTCCTAAACCCTACAGTTACACACTCCTCATCAGGCTACATTCATTCCTTTTGCATGCCCTGACACAGACACTTACACACAAAACAACCCCTATTTAAAACAAAGGAGCACAACCATTTTCTTTTCTCATCACCTACCAGACTTGTAATGCATCGTATTATTTTCCTTCCAAGCGTAACAAAACTGAGCACCGATAACAGCCTTTACTCAGTGCAGGTGAGAGAACAAAGCGGTGCATCTCTGCCTGCCCTCGAAGACCTCATGCGGTGCCTACACAAATATCAGCAGTATATGGAGCTGTGCCACTGTGTACTTGCAGGGGGGAAGTGTCAATCTAATCTCCTGAAAGGGTATTTTTCGTGATGCCTCATGACATAATAGTCTTGTAGCATCTTTAATTTAAAACAAAAGCTACTGCAGAGGATTGCTTGTACAGTCTTGCCGACCTGAAGAAATCAAGTGAGGAGATGACACGCAGACAGCAATACCTTGGAGGATGCTGCTGAGAGCTCTTTCATTGTTTGTTTGACAGTAATGCAAAAAAGGTGCAATCAAGATGAGCCTCAGTTGTGTTGTGTGTGGCGCAAATACTCAGGGAGATACATCTGTGGGCCTGAAAATTTGCAGGCATATTTCATGAGCTGCTTTTGATTTGTAGAGTGTCTTGAGGTAACAGCAGCTTTCACGTGACAGCTGGAGCAGACCGAAAAAGCCAGAGGCCAGGTCTGCCCAGTGTTATCCACAGGCATGTGCACAACTGATACCAGTAAAGCAAGGGGTTGTCGTAGAAAATCTTTGTCTGATTCTCCAAATCAGAGACTTGTCCACGTGTCACATCCATTCTGAAAGCACTTTCAGCTAAACTGTGGCTTGTTTCCAAGCTGATTCTCAAAATCCTCAGCCCACATGTAACACATCAAGTGGCCATCATGATCGTTTCTACTGGGGAGGCATCTGAGCCATGAACCAGCTACCAAGGAGCATGTAGGAAAGCTGCACAACTTGAAATCTGCTCAAACCCCTCAGAGCTCAGGTGCTTCATACTTCTCATGCAGTGAAAGACTTGGTCTGAGGCTTCAATAGCAATGCTTCCACAAGGCAGCTCTACTGTCTCCAGACTTTATTCCCACTCTCACATCACAGCATGTGTCCTCTTCTAGACCTGGGAAACCCAAAATATGCAACCTAATCTAGGAATCCTGATTTAGCAGGGGAGTTGGACTAGGTGATCTCCAGAGGTCCTTTCCAACACCTACAATTCTGTGATTTTGTAATATATGTTTGCTTCTTTTTTGGAAAAAGAAGCTTCCAGTTGGATAGGGCCCTATGCAACCTGATCTAGTGGGTTGCAACTTTGGCCATGGCAAGGGCACTGGAACTTGATGGGCTCTAAGGTCCCTTCCAACCTAAGCAATTCTGATTCTATGATTCTATAATCTATTTTTCAAACAGAAGAGATTCCTGATCTAATTCACAGAGTGGACCCACAACCACTGCAGGCAGGGAAAGAGCCCTACATAGGGGTCTGATGGGCAGAGACTCCTGAAGTTGGCCCTGACACCAGCACTGGGATGTTGGTGAAGCTCAGCCTTAAGAGCGTCAGTGTGGGTACCCTTGCTGCTGCCAGCTGACTCGCTCCCATTCAAAGCTGTGTCTGAAAGAGAACCAGAGTGGAGGGAAGGAGAATTAGAGCATACAAAATGAGGAAAAAGACATTAGATGCACAGGAACATAGATTTTAAGTACCAACTGTCATTCCTTTTCCTTTCTTTATTCTATTTCTCTAATATGAATAATTTAGAAAATTAATAGATTAAAAATTAATGTATGCCATTGCAGAATGTGCATATGAAGATGCATTCAGAGATTACTCTTTCCTCATTTCTACTGCAGGCCCAGAGCTGTTCCTATCCCACACTATGCTCAAATATTTTTATTTTTCCTTTGTGGATTTTAGATCCAAGAGCATAAGGGGAGATGAACAAAGCTAGGAAATGAAATTGCCACCATACAAGATGTGGCATTTTTACACACAACAATACATAAATAAGTAAAAGCAGAGAGAAAAGAAGGACTGACTGAAAGGTATGTGAAAAATTCCTCCTTGATAACCTGTCTCTGTGTAATTTGAGATTAGACTAGTCAAGGAGGTGACTGTGGCTAAGCTAGAAATGCCTGCAGTTTCAACTGTAGGCTATTCTAAAGACCTTAAAAATACACAAAGCCCAAGGGAGATGGACCTGAAGTAAAAAGCTCAATGTTCAACATCCTGTTTTGGTAGAAACGTTTCTCTTCAGCTCCATTAATGGCAGTTTAAAAATGTACTATCAGAAAGGGCAAAATAGAATGTTTCACAGCAAGCCACAGGTTAATGGCTACTTGCAAGGAAGAGCAGCGCACTTGCCAGGGGTGAGCATTTTGTGATTCAGGTTTGAGATAAGTTCGAATTTTAGTAGAATCTGCATAACACACATAATTTTCCAAGATAAATCTAGTGAACACCAGTCAGTGCTCTATCTATTTTCACACTTTCAGGATTCACAGCAGTGGATTTTCCAAGCCACTATTCTATGTGAACTCTTACAGGAACTTTCGTTATTATCTGCTTGATACAGATGAGGAACCTTTTCGTCAGGGTGAGGATAAAGTCTGATACAGTGCAATCACATTTTTCCACAGCACAGGCTGAATTTTCTCTGCCTTGGGTTGATCAGCTCTTTGTGTCAAATCTATGTAAAGCATTTTCAATTTCTTCACCTTGGGCTAACTCTGCGCTTCTCTCCTTACCTCATCTCCTGCTCACCTTTTATTTCTACTTGGATTGTCTCTTCCTAACTGGATATACAAGCCTATAAGAGACAACTTTTCCCTCAAAAAAACCACACAAAACAAAACAAAAGTCACGCAGGAAACATGCCATTACCCTTGTCTTCACTGCCTTCATATTATTTTGTATGAATGAATGTTGCCTTGCATTTCGATTTCTATCCAGGTCCAGTGCTAGGTGAAGACATTTTGGGAAAAGGGACCATCCTACTGTGCTATTTTCTTAAACACTGCTTTGTGTCTATCTGTCTTATTATCCAGCAGGAACCAGCTGCTGGTTTTGCAGTGTCTGGCTCCAGTCTGGTGGCCTTTTTTTTCACTGTCCTAACAAATCATTTAATTATTAATTATTCTGGTTGACTTGCATTGTCCTACTCCATAGTGCATGAATTGGCCTTGCAGAGCAGTTCCTTGCAAGCCTCGTCCCCAGACACAGCTGCATTTTCAGTGGTGTGCCTGATCTGCGTATAATTCATGGCTCAGCTGGGATTTCTGTGGAATAAATAGCATTACACCATTATGAAATGACAAAAGATGCCAGAGCTGTTATCCGTTGAAGTGGAGCCCGAGAGCGCCACTTCTACCAGACGAGCAACAATTGGGTTTGCGAGTGTAACTACATCCTATTGTTAATCCCAGCTCTGTCGGGGCATCTGAAACCACTGGTTATGTTGTAAGACCACTACGGCTTCCAAGTTTGAAATCTCTGTGTTCTCATTATGTTCTGAGTGTTCATCATATCATCCATTTCTCAGCATTTAATGTTAATTACTAGCTTGGCTTTGCATTAGCAGAGAGCTAAATGATGTAGTACTGCAGAAAACTATTAAGATCTGCGTCACATAGGCAAACATAACCATCCACTTCCAGAATGTGAAATGGATAATGACTGGGTATAAAGGAGTTCTCAGAAACCCCAGCTGAATGTATTTAAGAGCAACACTTCCTCTTTAAAGGGCTCTCTGCCAGAATGACACATCACTCTGCCTCACTGAAGTCATTTGTAAGCTGTCCTTTACAACACTCTTTTCTCTCCTGTGTGCGATGCTTCTCTTCTTGTGGGTAATCGCAGAGGGAGGACTCATCTGATGGCAAAACACAGCGCTGTGCAGAATAGAAAAACTCTTGGGGAAAGCAAGAATCTAACTTTCAATTCAGTGCAGAGGAAAAGAGAGGGCAGGACAATGTGAAAAGCAGAGCTGCACAGAAGGACTTGGATATCAACCAAATTCCCAATTCTTTGAGGCTGACTTGGGTTTTCCACTCAAAAGCACTCCCTTGGCTTCAGACGATAATGCAGTATTTGAAAGCATCCTGTGAAGCTCCTTGCATTCCTGGAAAAAGCCAAACTGGAGCACACCCCTCAAAATGGCAGCTGGAGGTCGGGTAAAGGCCCGGTAGGTTTGCACAGCATTCCCCTGTAGGGACAGTGCAAGGTGTATCAAAGAAAGTGCTTAAAGGGAGGGAAAGGAGCTTCTTTAAAACTCCGTGTACCTTCCCCTCCCTTCTTCTCCTTCTGCCCAAGCACGCTCCAGCACAATGAGTCACTGGTGGTTGTCACAGGCTTGGGATCCCCATTGTATTGTTCAGCACACCAGATCGCAGTCCTTGTTTTCAACTCAAACTTGAAAACTAGAACCAGAAACAGAGTGCACAAGCAAGCACGTGGGAGTTTCAGCAATCCTGGTGGGAAGGAGGTCAGGCAAAGTAACGGCAAGGTTTTGGTCTGCCCTGTACAAAATAAACTCTTTCTTAAAACAAAGGCTGGAAGAAAAGGGAGAGAGCGCTGCAAATTTTTAATGAGCAGTTCCTCCCAAGCCTGGGGAGAAAATAGCAGAGGTGCTGCTTATGGCTGAGGAGAGGGAAAATCAACCTCCTGACTGTGAATGAAGGTTTTTATGGGCAGGGTAGGGATAGGCTCCAATAGAGCTTGCAAGTGAAGAGAAATTATTTCTGCCTGATATCACAGAGATGAGAGCCAGCACAGGGATGTGATCAACACAAAGAGAAAGGAGCTGGCAGTGAAAAAGTGATGATGGAGTAATCCAAGCGATGGGAGAAGGAAATGACCGTTGCAGCAAAGCTCCTGCTGCCATAAAAACGTTAAGCCGCTGAGTGCTAAGGAGCTATACAGGCAGCATGGAAAGGTTATACATCAGTGGAGTATGAACAAGAAATCTGTAAGGCATAAACTGGGCACGTGCTCTTACAGAGAAAATACTGACTACTTAGGTTATCAGAAATTAATCTTTACAACAACATCTGAAAATCCTTATGCCGGGACTGTTTTGTCCTTGTCAAGAAAGGAAGGTCAGCTTTTGGGTAACTCGCCCAGCTATTACCTGATTCACCCAAGGAACTGATGTGTCTGCTGTCGGCTTCACTGCCTACACATGCCTCGCTGTATGTTCTGTATGCGAAACTGCAGACTCACACTAAGAGCACAGACAGGACCAGAGTATGCAAACACACTCCTAAGCAGAGAATTTCTGGGCAAAATCCCTCAGCAGAATTTTAAAATGCCGCTGCATGTTTAACCAAATTGTGGTTACAAGATGCAGCACTGAGTACTGAATTTAAAACGCAGCAGCTCCCACTTTACGGCACTGGGGGTGATGAGGGAAACGCAGCTGCTCAGTGGATGGCTTTGTAAAGACAAATGGCGCATTTCCCTTTCCCCCGCCTTGCTCTAGTTTCTTGGGCTTTAGGGGGCCTTCCCTTTTGTCCTCTGAACATCCAGTGCTCCGCCTGGCTGTGCTGGAGCCCCAGTCACTTCAAAACCACGGCTGGCAACATCCACAGTGCCAGCCTTCTGCTGCGGGTGGAGGAAAGGGTGCCTTCTGACAATGAACTTCACATACGTGCGGACAAAAAATGCATTGTGCAGCTTGCTGCTTGCCTTTGTTTCCTTGTTTTGCAGAATTTGCTTCTCTCATCAACCTGCTGAGGGCTGCCAGGGGCAAACGTTGCCCTCATGGTGCTGAATTCGTCAGCCCAGTGCCGAGCATAGAATAGAGAACATCTTGTACAATTAAAATGAGCTGCTAGCTGGGAAAGGTAGGCTGTCAGCTGTGAGGAAATCTGACTTGTCCAGTAATCTCCTTCCTCTTTCAAGACTTTGTGGTCTCAGTGAAAAGACACTACAAAGATTGCTCCTGTAGCCCTTTTAGTAATTCAGATAAATCCTATTGAATTACTGGAGTTACTTCCTTTTCATCTTTAACAGCAGACTTAGATCCGGACACTCCTGTAAGCTGAAAACAAATGTAGGTTAAATACCCAGCAGGGATTCCCCTGCCATCCCCAAAACTACTTAACACTCATCTCCTTCTGGAATCACCAAAAGACTCCTCCCTGTTGGGAAAAATATATAGTAGGGCCGTGGCTGAGCTCGGGGTGATGGCTACTGATAAAACACAAATGTAACAGCGGTGAGGGATAAAGGGAAAAGCAAAGCCAAGTATGTACATGGCTATGGGATTTTATAAGGCCCAATCTCACCCTGCTGATGTCAGTAGGCATCTGTTTAGGACCAGAGGAGAAAGTTGCAAAACACTTTGTGGCTATTAGGTGTATATTTTAGAACAGATATCTAAAAGCTATGTTTATATTCCTATTGGTTTTGCCTTCCGCCAACCCTTGTGGCCACATTTTAACAATATATACAAGCATTCAGAAGGAGAAAATATAAGTCACTGCTTCACAAGTCTCCACTTCAGACATGTCATTTTCTTGTGAGCTCATGCTCCCACAAGAGCTCTAACACCAGTATCCAATTGCAGCAAACCATAGGACCAATCTCATTTGCTAATAGTGAAAGCAAAGTTGCCTGTGACAATGGTTACACTTGGGAGTGAAGGAGACAGCCACGGCAGACGTTTGTTTTCGCTCTCAGGTTCCACCAAGCCTGAAGGATGCAGATCTTTTTGAAGCCTTTCCATCTTGTGAATATGCATTTGGTATACATGTGAGTTGCTATTTGGGCCAGGCATGTTATTGCAGGATAGATAGAGCAGCGTAGGGTTGCTCTTACCCTGCTCTCTCCTCCTGACTAAACTCTGGAAAGTCTGTTTTCTTGGAATCTCTCTCCTTCAATCCATCTCCAGGATGATACAAAGGCAAAGTGCCAGAAGACTGGGAGGTATCACCTATGGGAGATCTACAGGGGTAGATTGTGCTGGTGCTGCATCATTTGCAAGAAGAGCCTGGAAGAGGCTGATGTGGGACATGCAAGATCTGTGTGGCACGGGGATCCCATCTTTGTGCCTCCATGCCCAGGCTGACAGGACTGTGAGGAGCTTGCTGGCAGGGCAAGGTATAGGAGCAGCCTGGCCAATGCACCGGTCCACAATGCAAGGCTGTTGTCGAGAAAGTCCAGTTTTCTCAGGCTCTTCAGATGTACCTGAATCCCTTGCAGCCTTGGTAGATAAACCCAGACATAATGAGGCTAACCGGTGAGTTGCTGCCTGCTCCTCATAAAACCCTGGGAAAGTGATTGCGCTCAGTGTGGTGCAGAGCTATCATGGAAAGGCATCATCCCTCCTTTATTTGCAAGGGACCATTATTTTGTTATTGCTGTATCACCTACTAGTGTCATTGCAGTTAAATGTCTATTAGTGATAGTGTCTCTGTTATCTTTTGGTCTTACAAGTTTATAGCTTGGCAACCATGGCACTATTAGCAAGGTTTTTAAGGTTGACTTATAAAAATCTCAGCCTGGAAGCATATTTACTTCCTAAAGTCTGTGCTTTAGTACTGTCATTTCAAAAGGTGTTCTTTCTTTTTTTTTTTTTTTGGTGTGTTGTTGTTGTTTTTGTTTGTTTGTTTGTTTTGTTTTTGTTTTTTAAGTCAAGTGTTTTTTTTATCTTTCATGTTTTCTGTTCCATCCTTTTTTCACAGGTGATGGCCTCAAGGTTTCAAGATACCTGGATGAGATGGAAGGGACAGACAAGGGACAGAGGTGTTTGCAGATGCCAGTTCTCACCACCTCCCAGGCCTGATTTCAAAGGTGAGTGTTCCTCGGGCCTGCCCTAGGGATACAGGATAAAGAGTCACCTCCAGAAGGCAGCTGGGTGGAGAACTTAACAGCCTTCACATCTGGAGAGCCTCCGGCATAGCAGGAGCTGAGGTACAGGTGAAAAGGAGCAGAAGCCCAGCACACAGCTCCCATCTGTAGGGAGGGCTTAGCAGTCCCTCATAATGGGAACCAATGCACTGCAGAGTGTGTGCTTGGTGGTGCTGTGTTCTACACAGGTCAACTATGGAGAAAGACGGAGAAACAGAAAGAAAGGAAAAGCAGAGAGAAGGCTGATAATGGAGTTTATAACAAGGAAAAGGAGTATCAAATGGTTCAAGGCTCTTTTACCTTGACTGCATACCTTACTCCAACCTGGAACACCTTGAAGAAGAGCAGGTGTGGGTGTTCAGCAGAGACAGATGCCCGCAATTACTGATTATCCATGCTTAAAAGAAACTGCTTGAAGTTTGCTGCCTTGCAAGATTTCACTGGTAAGGTTACTTGTCAAAGGAAGTACATATGCATAGTACTAATGTTAGCAGTGAGTGGGATTTACAAATGACATTTATCTCCGACATTCACAGAATAATAGCTGAGGGAGGGAAAGAGAGAGAGTGCATGTTTGGGTATTTCATTGCCCAAAACTGGAGCACCTTATCTACAGCACTTGTGTTCTGAACTGCGAGAAATCAGCGAGTAGGCAAATATATCTATAGCTATATATAAGTACGAGTGCATGTATGTGTTTTAGCATAAAGTGAAAGCACTTCCCCTCGTTCCCCCTGAATCATTACAGCGATCTCTTTTAGTTTGGCTAAAAATACAAACATGGTGTCATCAAACATGACCAAGATGCAGCAGTCTCAGAGATACTACACTCTCATGAGCAGCCATGAAAAACAGGATTATAAGAGCATTTGCACTGAAATGAGCGGTCAGTGAGCTGATGCATCAGCAAACGTCCAAGAATATACCTGGGCACATCCAGTCTCAGAAGGAGCTTCTTTTGGGGTGCACATTTTTATCTGGGTGAAAAGCTCCCAGCCGCTGGGGTCTGCCTCAGGTCTGCCCCTCTACCTCATTTAGCAGGGCTTGAGCTGTTCTTTTCATGGGGAGGATTTGAAACCAGCCTCAGCACTGCAGCAGCGCACGCTCTCGTGCTGTTTTGCAGCTAGCCCCAGGAATAGCTCTGATGTCAGCGGGGAGCTCTCTCACTGGCAGCTGTCCCCTCTCTGCCAGCCTGTCAGATAAAGGTCAGCAAGCTCCTTAGACAGACCTGGCACACTGTGCCCCGTCAAACCCACCCACCCAGAGCAAAAGGTGTGCTTTCCCCTGTGGCTGCAGTGCTGACCAGATTTCCTCACACTAAATCAATTCCCTGGCAAGAATACAAGGAATTGCAGGGTTATCCGGCTTTGCCCCCAGGAATCCACCCCTGAACAAATAAGCAAACCTCATTCATACCAGTAACCACAATGGCCATCTTGCCTGAGTAAGGACAGAGTTAGGACTCCCAGAGTTTGGCCCAAATCCTAGACTGTATAAATAGATTTCTATGAATCAAAGCTCCATTATGTAAGGCATAAAAATAAGAACAAATGAGAGGAAAAATGAGCTGAACTTCAGAGTCTGCAGTGAAGCATCAGCTGAAGGTTTTGGGCACTGAGTCAAGACACAGATCTTTTTCTTTTCTTTTTCCAGTTTGCTGCTTTGCTTTAAAAGTGACTCATCCGCTCCCCCTACACCAGCTCTTTCCATGTTGTTTCAAACATGCCTGTACATTTCAGAGCCCAGCAGGACGGCCAGAACTGCCTCTTGTTGACTGCTCGTCCACATTTGCACTTCCAAATTAGAGGGAGGGGAAAGGGATGTGCACCAACAAAAAGTGCCTCAAATGCATACAACCAAGGTGAAAGCGCTGCGGCGCAAGGCACGTTGCAGCTCGCAATGAATCGCGCTGTGACTAAACACAGCATGTGACAGCCTTCTATATTTAGCGGTGGCTTTTGCTTTTACACTCTTTGAGATACACTGTCAAAAAAAGAAAGCATCTATGTTTGTGCATCTCAGCAGAAGAATGAGCCCCCGAAGGTGTAGGAAATGACAGACAATGGCTCTGCTTACGCTCCCGCTGGCGCTGGGGCATTTGTTTATCAGCACTGGGCTCTCCGCCCTCCCCACCTCTAGCACGCTCTCATCCGCTCTCTGCTTCAGCCACAGGAGTATTTTTAGCTGATGGAGCACAGGCGTTTCACTGCCGGGTCTCCTTGTCACACCTTTTGCACAAGCCATCACAACAGAAGGTTGGCGAGCACATCACAGTCATCCCCCTTGTCCCCTCATCATCCCTTTAAATGATGAGACACTTTGCTTTTTTCCTTTTCTTAATTTGTGTTAGTTTGCACACTCCAATGGGTGATGAGTATGTGTTTTGTGCAAGGTTGTGAAGTAACTGCTGGACCTAAATTGGCCTGAAGTGCTTTCGTTGGTTAAGGGAGATTCTGGGTAGTCATGCGTGTATCCTGGAAGGAACAAAATAGGAAAGAGCTTTATATTGCGTTGTCTTTTTGTTGTTGTTTTTTCTTTCTTTCTTTCCTTTTAAATCATCCTTAAAAGTTGTTCTTTTGGAGGAGGTTTCCTTTTTTTTTTCCCCTTCTTTTATTGTAGTTTTCTCCAGCTTTTGGTAAACAAATCATTTCTTACATTCAGTTGTATTGCACGCATCCTTTCAGGGTTATAAATAGTTGCAGAAATGATACTTTCTTTCACAGTCCCCTTTCCATTCTGTTTAAAGCCTTGCCTGGCTGCCTTTAAAGAGGGCTTGGAGACATCCAGATAACACAGTGATGCATGCCTATAAGAACTCAAGCTGCACTAATAGTCTAGCTGGAATAAGCATTAGAGCATTCCCAGTATTCCAGATTTCCATAAATAACATAAATTAACCTCCCAGCTATTTATATGCAGTACCGACCACAATGGCTTTTTATTTCATTCCCTTTCCCTCCACCCCCATTCACAAAATCAATATTCAGCTGACATTCTGGGGATGGCATCCATTTTTTTGCAACAGGCTGCACAAGCACAATGGATGCTACGTATGTTCTCTAGGAAACAGTCCCTCCGCAGCCTGTTGCTGCTCCATGCAGGCCTCTCTGCTGGGAGATCTGTAAAACAAAGGTAAGGCTTGTGCTACAAGGACCCCTGCATATTGTCCTGTGTCAAGAGGAGGTCCCTTTGCCACTGAAGCCATGCCAGCCCTGAGTCTGTACAGCGGTAACTGTAGGAAGATTTCTTTGCATAGGCCAGAAAGGGGATAAAACTCTCATCCTGCAGCCCTTGCAGAGATTCTTGGTCCATAGCCCAGCTCTAGACCTATACTCTGTGTTTCCAGGATTCAAACAAAGTATTTTGTGCGCTACCATAGCAACTGATGCTAACATATCTACTAGCAGATGGCAGTTCCAGGAAAGAGGCCTGAAAATGTCTGCGTAACAGTCTTTGCATCCCTTGGACATTTCAGAAATACTCTGCCTCATAGGCTTCTCTTCCTGCAAACTTGGGTATCATGGCCTGGCACGGGGCTTTAAGAAGTGAGGGCAGGTCAAGCAGGGAGCTGCCCTATCAGCAGGAGTGGCAGCTGGACTGGGCAAATCAATAGAAACTTTTGTAAAAGCACAGATCAAGTAAATGCATGGAAAAAAATATGATATAATGGAGAAGACTCATAATAGCTGCTGTACAGGGAAGCCACCTCTGACAAATTTACTAGTTTCCTAGAGAAGGCAATGAACATATAGACGTAATCCATTTGGCTGATGAAGTAGGAGTGGATATGAAGCCAGTTTTCACAATAATACTTACTAAGGAGTCTTTAAGATGCTAAACTAGAGAGAAAGTTTTTTCAGGGATTAAAATTACATGAAACAAAGAGGAGGGATAAATGTTAAGGTCCTGTGGAGGTCTGTTCTGCTTCTCTCTTGTTAAGCATATTCATTAACCACCTAGAGAAGGCAATGGAGAGAAGCTGATGGGTTTTATCGATGATACTAAGCTGTTGAAGTTGTAAAAATGAATGATGACTGTGTAGAATCACAATTTAGTTCTGTGCTACAAAGCAATAGGGTAATAAGATGTGAGGCAAAATTCAGTGCCTGTAAACACAATATCTCTGCGCTCAGGGAAAGGCAACCCTAACTTCAGAGGCACAGTGGTGGGTGGTGGGTTTTGAGCTAGCTCTTAGCCCTCAGAAAATTTATCCTGGTGTTAAAATTAAGTTTATTCTACAAACACATTAGCTCCAGGTTTAACAATACCAAAAAGGGCAAATAGCATCTCAGGTAAGGACCAGAGGTAAAAATTTATTGTTATTCCCATATCTTGAATCCTCTGTGGATCCTCCCATCTTTAAAGAACAAAATAAAATAAAATAAAATAGTAACTAAATTACAGAAAAAGAACAAAAACATGCAACACAAGTGATTACAAGTCTAGAAAAAGACTCAAGAAGCAAGTAAACAACCCAGAAGCCTTTCTTCTAGAGAGAGATGACTAAGCAGTGAGATGCCAGGCATCTGGGAAACCTTGAATAGCATGGAGGAGTTGGACAGGGAATGATTATTCGCTCTTCCTATACTACAGGATGTATACAGTACCAAATTTTTAACCTACCAGAAGCAGGTCCTTTCAGTATCTAAAGGGGAGCTACAGGAAAGAAGGGGACAGACCCTTTATCAGGGACTGTGGTGATAGAACAAGGGGGAAATGGTTTCAAGCTCAGAGGGTAGATTTAGGTTAGACATAAGGAAAAAGTCTTTTACAGTGAGGGTGTTGAGGCACTGGAATAGGTTGCCCAGAGAGGTGGTGGATGCCTCATCCCTGGAGACTCTCAAGGCAAGGCTGGACCAAGCCGTGGGCAACCTGATCTAGCTGTGGTATCCCTGTTCATTGCAGGGGAATTGGACTAGATGGCCTTCAGAGGTCCCTTCCAACTCTAAGGGTTCTATGATTCAATGATTCTAACTTTGTTTCAACACAATGGTGGCACTTCTTTGCAAAGCAAAGATCATGCTGAGGAGCCGCCACAGGATGCTGTAAGTCCCAAAAGCTTCAATGGTTTCCAAAGTAGAATTAGACAAAGTCATGAGGAAAGATCATCATGAGCTGCACTGCTCAGAGATACCACCTCTGGCTCAGGAAATATCTAGGTTAGAGATGGCCAGGATCTGTGTATGTATCTACATCACTGTCATCTTGTTAGTGTTTCCCTATCTTCTGTAGGTAGCTGTCGGGGACAGGGTACTGAGCTAGATGGGCCTTTGGTCTGTGTGGTCAGCCCCTCTCATACTGCAAAATTTGAACCACAGGAACAACTCTCAGGCTGTGCTAAATGTAAAGCTGTGTTTCACTGAATGTTAATCTGCATCAGCTGCTTCAGATCTACCATAATTTTATAATAGCTCACTTTGAAATAGAAGAGATGATTCACAGAATACATGAAGGGAAGCAGAATACTTGGTCTTAGGCTTTTACAAATCCTCTGGACCGTATTCTTTTTCTACATTTTGTCTTTTTATATGTTTTACCTGGAATGTCAGCTGTGATGCTTCCTTCACTGGGAAAATGAAGACATGTTGATTTTACAGCCTTCCTCTTCCATTAGCTATTCTTCAGTACGAATTTACTGACACTTGATTTTAGATTTTCTAGTGGAATAAGGAAGGGTCATTTGATGGCAACTGGATTCACCCTACACCATATCTCACTCAAATACTAGTTGCACTGTAATAACTGCAGCTGCCTACAGGATTAAAAATTATTAGGCTAATGAGAGCAAGAATCTGCCCCTAATGTATCAAGTCTTTCTTTAAGAGTCCTGTTTGGTTCATTTTGCTTCAGCTGCTGCCCCTAATGGGGGGCTTTAATAAGCCTTAAAGAGAACTCATAAATTTAAAAATACTCAAGAGCACGGCAGAAAATCCTGCCCTGAATAATTGTTCTGAAATGTTCTAAAAGGAACTCAATTTCCTCCTCAATAGCCTCAGTAATACTTTGAAGAGAGAAGAATGAAGGTGAGGACACGCATTACATTCTGTAGAGGTAGAGAAAGAAACCTTTTTGCAATGAATACGTCAGGGGAATATAACTAACAGGGCTTATATCTGTGAAAATATGACCTCTGATTTTGCCAAGGTCAGTAAAACCTACTGTGATTTGCTTTGTAAGTGTCGGTCACACAAGTCAAAGCTGCCTCAAGGCAACTTTAATTTCTGTACCCAAATGCAACAAGACGTGATGTTTATGAAAGGTTTGCAAAATCCTCATGTATGTGGAGGAGCAAGATTATCTGGTCCAAAAGAAGTTTGCTTCTTTACTGTAAATTCATACAGAATGACAGATCAAAAAGCCATTAAGAGCTGTTAATCTAACGTGAAACAAGCTTCTTAATTTGATTTCCTGGCTCACCCTGTTTATGTGTAGATGCTGTTCTTCTCTTAGCCTCCACAGTAACACACACCAGATCTTCACACAGGCCCATGGTGCCATTTGTTGAGACAATCTGTTATAGTTCTGGGTTACATGATTTGCTGCATATTTCTTGGGTAAAAGCTGAGAAGAAGGGTGGTTTTTGCATTCTGCCCTGGACGCCTTTATATGGCTATTCAGAGGCTGTTGCTGCACCCTGCAATAGCCTTTTTTGGAGACAGAGATAGGCACGGGGGGTCACACCATTACCCATTCCTTCAAACATTCCTGATTCTTAGTGTCAGAAAAATGAGCTACCAACATCCACTGCCCTTGTGTTCACATGGGATTTCTTTATTGTGCTAGGAATAAGAGGATTTCCATAGAAGGGTAAAGCATTCTGCGCCCTGCCTGAGGCTGGCCAGCTCTAGATGTTTCTGAAAAAGGTGCCAAGATCTTGTTAAGTAATTGTGGAGCAGCGTGATCTCCAAAATAGTTTCCAGTTTACCTGCAGCACGAAAAGAAAGTGGCTTATCACCTGTAATGTTAGGTGATTCGGTTTTCTGGTTATCCTACATGGAATAACAATATATATGCTTTTATTGATGTAAATGTCCAAATGTCAAATAATACCTTTACTTTTTTCATACCTTGTGGAAATGAACTTGTCAGATTTTTGAAAAAATATTTACCGTTTACTGGAAATTGTTATCTTTCAGTTTCACTTCATTTTTAACTCAGACAGTGCAATATTCATTGCTTATGTGCCAGAGGATGCTCTTCTGTGTCCCCTTTTATTCACCTGCTGCCTAAATGAGCAAGCCCAGCCCATCTGCTGACTTTTCACTGAGAAGCCCCCCCCCCCCACTTCAGCTGTTTTATCATCAGCATTCTCTCCTCTTTAGAAAGAGTGAAATAAGAAGAATAATGCTCTACTAAAGTGAGCATTATGTATTACCTTATAATGCCTCTGTAGATACTGTAAACAGTATCCTCTTACTCATTTTGTGTTCATTTGAAGCATCTTGATTGTTTTCTAATAGCTATTGTATTTTGTGTGGTGCACCGATGTTGCCATTTAAAAAGATGCTCACAAATCCTTCCAGTTCTTCTTGTAGAATCACAAGATATTCTGAGTTGGAAGGGACCCACAAGGATCACCAAGTCCAGCTCCTGGCTACACATAGCGCCACCAAATTTCAAACCCTATGCCTGAAAGCACTGTCCAAATGCTCCTTGAACTCAGGCAGATTGGGCCCATGACCTTGGGAGCCTGTTCCATGCCTGAATACCTCTGGGTAAAGAACCTTTTCCTAACACCCAAAACCTGACCTTCCCCAATGCAGTTCCATTCAGAGAGGGTGAGAGTCCCATACAGCAGCAAGAGCAAGAGGAGGAAGGGAGAGAGGGGATAAAAGGAATGTGATGGCATCTATCAGCAGCATCAAGCCAACAGAAGACTTCTTGGAAAAGAGAAGAAAATCTTTGTGATGGGGTGTCTGTTTCAAATCATATATCTATCTGAACATTGGCAACGTTGCATGCCTACAGCACCAGGGCTAGAAATAGTATTTCAATTACTTGACCTCTAAAAACTAAGAAAATGGAGAGAGAACGTTCACCTCCCTGTGCAGCTGTCAAGCAAACACTTCTCAAGGGCAGCAGACCCAAGTCTCTAAGTGTTGCATCACCTTTGCCAATAGCAGTTTCCCTCCTGCCAGCTCACTCCATCTTGCTAGGTCTCTTAGTTGCTCATCACAGCTCCCTCTTGTCTCAGGAACCAATTACAGGTTGTGTACACTTTTGTGGCCACAGTGGTTTCCCCTCCTTTCCATCTTGACATACTTCAAATGCTTGCTCTAGATAAGGTGCTTGGAACTTCTTCTTGCTAGCACTTAGCTGTGCTGAGAACTGCCAGCCTATTGGATGCCCTACGCTTCTCAGTCCCCCACTGCATTTCCCTTCTTCCTGCAGCTATTCGCTCTAATAGCTTTTTGTCAAGGACTTTTTGTCAGGTATTTGTCATGGACTTTCTGGAAGTCCAGGTGCTCAGTGTTGCCTGGGTCACCACAGAACAACCTTGTCCACGCCTCTAAGGTCTTTGGGGAAAGGCAATGTTTTATTTTTGATTTAAACTCCTGCTTTCTCCTACAAGTTTCCTTCAGATTCAGATGAAGAAGCAATGCAAAATTTCACAGGAGGGAAAAGGTGCACAGCAGAGGGAGATGAGATACGGAGGATGATTATGCAGGAATCCTGTGCAACTTGAATTGTAGGAAAGACATCTCATCTCCTGCACTGGAATGTCTCATGCTGATGGGTGCAACCCTTTCCCAGTGACTGTGAAAATCTTGATAAGGAAAGTGACGAGACACTCAGTGCAGCTAGAGCTCTAAGGCTTGGGTTTGCCCTCCCACGCATTTTGGGTGGGCAGGCAAACCACAGACTGTCATCTGTGAAGTAAGAAAGCATTGGGTACATTTAATTACTACATTAGCTCTTGGTAACACTTTCAGCACCAAGAATTGGTTGAGCAGGACTTGAGGTTGTTGTTGTTAGCACTTTGTTTTTACCAGGACATAGCTTTCGGGGTAGGAGTTCATATATCTGAGAGCTCAAGTCAACTCATTAACAGGCACTTACTGCAATAAACAGACCAGGAAATAGTTGTGGCAAAGCAAGGAGCTGAGTGTCTTTAATTCATTCTCATACATTTGTTCTAATTATTTCTTAAGCTACCTTTTCACACTCACAAGGTTTTATCTTTGGAAGTCTTCTACTTCCAACAACCTTATTTGTTTGGAAAAAGAAAATGAAGCAAATAAAGGATCTTCTCAGTTACAAAAATGTCTCCCAGGCCTTGGGATTTGGGAACCACAGACATCCACTCTGAAAATCTGTGCCGAAGAATTCATTTTAACCAGACCTGTAGGTTGTTCACTGCTCAGTTTACTTAGCAGCAGGTGGGTGGCCACAGCTTCATCATGCATCCCATAGCCTCTTTTCAGAAACCCAGAAGATTGATCCATATTCTACAAGGACAACAGCAGCCAGCTCCTGACTTCGACCTTTCCCATGGGTCCAACCTCCCCAGAAGACAAATCAGGCTCTTGACCCCCCAGAATCATCTAGCTCACCCACTTCCTGAGTCTAGGTGAACGTATAACTGTGTCAGCTGCTCCGATACAAGCTGCTGGCTCCCAGGACATGTGGGCCTCCAGGAGCTTGCCGGAGCTGTGCTTGGGCAGAAGCATCACATGGCACAGCTTTGACTGCCACCATGGTAAGTCACGTGGTCCATTGACCTAAAAAGTTTGGGCACCGGTGCTTTACACAAGAAGGGGAAATCATAATCTCATTTGGCAGTTTCCCTTAGAACACAAGCTGAGACATCCAGAATGGGTACACTGCTGTTCCGATGTGATCTAGTTACATATTTGGGTAAGAAAATACCTGAATCAAAACAAGCTTTGTGACAGATTTGGGATCTTTCAGTTATTTTTCCGTAGTAGGAATATCTGAAATGAGTCAATGCAAAGTCACTGTTGCTTAATGCTAGGGGATCAGTGGCAAAAAAAAAAAAGCAAAAAAAAAAAAAAAAAAAGACAAAAAGCAACACAAAACAGTTAAGAGCTTTTCTGTTAGTCAGCATTTCCTTCCTGATCCCACGACAGGAACCGAGGTGTGTGTGACACTGCTGCACTCAGCCCTCACCATGCACACTTACCTCCTCCTGCTCACCGGGGAAGGAGAAAGCCTTCATGCTGCCTAAAACGTGTGCTGTAATCCTGCCGTCTGCCCCCCGGCCATGGAAATGCCCTGACACCGCATGTCTCCTTATAGCATGCTCAGGCTCGTAGGATCCATCTTGCGTTTTCTTACCTCAGCTCTAAACTTGGTGTTGAATCAGAGGCTCAAGTACTGCAGTGTTTGTTGTTTAAAGCAGGATTAGAAAACAGGAAAAAATGAGAAGATCACTTCCATTTTCTTCCCCCCCCCTCCCCCCCCCCCCCACCAATGATCCACTTTTACCAAACTAACAGCTTTGATCGAGGGCATTTTTGTTCTCTTTTATTTCACCTTCAACTTCTGACATCCACGTCCTTGTCAAGCACAAACATGACTGAATTCATGCATCAGAGCACCACAGTTTTACTCCAAGGGGAACTATTAAGCCTGATGTAAACACTCTGTTGTTTTCGTTTAGTTCAAAGGCGAGATATTAAGCAGATTTTGAATGGGTGAATGAATACATTTTGTCACTGAACCTAGTGTAGATTTTTGTCCATGAATGTCTTTTAGACATACGTCATGCACATATAGCAAGGTCAGTGGGCGCAGATAGCCACATTCTGAATCAGTCCAAAGATTTGCACTGACACAAGCAAACTAGAAGAGGTTCAGGTGTGGACAAGCTCCCTAACTTCACTCACAATGCAGTTGACCTTTAGCAGCTGTCTGTCCACAGAGCTAAGCTCTGTACTGATAGGCACCATTTTCTAGAAGGAAGGAACCTGGTTACTCCAGAGAGCACTTAACATTGGGCTACGCTTCAGTGAGTTCACCTTGGCTGACTGGCTATTCTGCATGTAGCAACGGCAACCAAAAGGACCAAGGGCCATGTGGAGACCATGGAGCACAAGGCCCGTGGCAGGGCTGGGCTAATTGTGTCTCCTCTTCACCCTCATCATACTTGACTCACCCACCCTACACTGGGACATTATCATGCCCTGCTAGGAGGCATGTATCATGGCAGTGGTTTTCTGATAGCAGAGAAGATAGAAGAGTCCTATAAGGGCAAAGATGTCTAATAGAAGGTGCTCAATCCTTGCTGTTACATGTAGTCTGAGGCTCTCTTAAAGAGATGTAGATTGATCCAAGTTCTTGCTTTAAAGTGCATGACATAGAAGAATTGTGCATGCTTGTAAGATCACTTACTTCATTCTCTTTGTTTTTGTTTACCTCTGCCTTCTTGGACCTATGACAAATGTATTTTAATAAGGACTACATCTCCCTGTGGTCACAGCCCCTCATGACTCCCTCAGCTGCCAGAGGGAGATAAAATAGAGCCACCTTCATCTTGCCATGGACCTCTGCATCCAGCACCCAAGTGCTGGGTTTTAGCATCTCCAGAGACCCCTCCAGAGCTCATTTTTCTCTCTGACAGAAGACAAAGTGACTGTTTGGAGCAGGAGGAGCTCTTTTCCTGGGATACTGCCTAGAAGAGCTAGAAGGCCATACAGAAAGGGAACCCATAGAGGCACCAAGTGCACTAACTTTTGGAGTAAGTCTAAAACCTGCAGGAGGAGGCCTAATGTCACCAGTGAGATGTGCTCGCTTCTGCTATGGGAGTGAAAGTACCTGGGGCTCCAGAAACCAGGCACATCTCCCAAGGCTGCTGACTAAAAAAGGCATATAATAATAGAAAAAAAACCCGCCTAAGACAAACAGCAAATATTTTTCCTTACACATGACACTAGAGTGTTCAGGAAGTTGAGTGACTGCTTATCACCTAATATTCATATATATATTATTCTTATTCACACCATTCTCACAGGCTATCAAGATCTCAGAAGGATTTTGTCAAACTACTTCCATGAATGAGAAAAACTCATTTTTTTCCTTGTGCTGAGCACTTCTGCTTTTCCCAGCTATAAGATAGTTTTAGGACTGTACTACTCTCCTTTTACATTTAACCTCCCTGTCACTCTGGTTTTAACACTGGACTGAAATTCACTCCCGTATAAGCCAACTGCAGAGCTGCTGTTGTGCAGTGCTCCTTGATTTTATTATTTAATCTTCTTTTCATCTTGCTCACACACAATATCTACGGCTGCACACACTCAGCACAGTTATGAAATATCCTATCCTCCTTTCTGCATCCTAGGAAGAGAAAGAGAAAGGAAAGGGAAGATTTCATCTCCATGTCTTGGTATCATGCTCTGAATGTTATTCACTGTGCTAATAACTGTATCAGCATGTTTATAAGCTGATGTGCTTTTAATTGTTTCACTCACTCTCTCATACACATGAAGTAGGCACTCTAATGGGTTCTGTACCTTTCATCCTTTATTTTATTGCTAATGGCATCTCCAGTAATATAAAATGACGGATGAGTGCAGTCTGAGAAAAACTGAAAAATCAATGCACGTTCAGACTCTGTATTAGTGCAGTGAGGAGCTGTGGCTGCCAGGCGCTGTGCTCCTCTTGAGTCATGCTGCAAGCGTAGGATGGGAACAAGGAGGAGGGCAAGGAAGGGCATATCTGCAAAATGCCTCCTCCTGCACCCGAATGCAGTGGTGAAGGACAGCAGCATCAGGTGTCATGTACTCTCTGCTCTGCAATCCCACCTCCCGTTGGAGTTGAGCCCCAGCTGCAAGGATGATGGCTCCACCATGCTTCACATACAAGCACAAAGGCAGAGCAGCTGCCAAACATATGGGTTTAAGATGTTTCCATCCCGCTCATGTCCAAGCTGGCAGTCTGTGGCTTGGACAGATACACTCTTGGCTTGGTAAGGAACTGGCTGGAGGGCCGGGCCCAGAGAGTGGTGGTGAATGGAGTTAAATCCGGCTGGCGACCAGTCATGAGTGGTGTTCCCTGGGGGTCAGTGCTGGGGCCTGTCCTGTTTAATATCTTTATTGATGACCTGGATGAGAGCATTGAGTGCACCCTCAGTAAGTTTGCAGATGACACCAAGCTGGCTGGAAGTGTTGATCTGCCTGAGGGTAGCGAGGCCCTACAGAGGGATCTGGAGAGGCTGGATAGCTGTCCTGAAGCCAATGGGATGGGATTCAACAAGACCAAATGCCGGGTCCTGCACTTTGGCCACAATAACCCCAGGCAACGCTACAGGCTTGGGGCAGAGTGGCTGGAAGACTGTGTAGAGGAAATGCACCTGGGGGTGTTGATTGACGCTAGACTGAACATGAGCCAGCAGTGTGCCCAGGTGGCCAAGAAGGCCAATGGCATCCTGGCTTGTATCAGAAATTGTGTGGCCAGCAGGAACAGGGAAGTAATTGTCCCCCTGTACTCAGCACTGGTGAGGCTGCACCTTGAGTACTGTGTCCAGTTTTGGGCCCCTCACTGTAAGAAAGACAGAGGCCCTGGAGCGTGTCCAGAGGAGGGCAACAAAGCTGGTGAGGGGTCTGGAGCACAGGCCTTATGAGGAGCAGCTGAAGGAGCTGGGATTGTTCAGTCTAGAGAAGAGGAGGCTCAGGGGAGACCTTATTGCTCTCTATAACTACCTGAAGGGAGGTTGTAGTGAGCTGGGGGTCAGCCTCTTCTCTCATGTGACTAGTGATAGGACTAGAGGGAATGGCTTCAAGCTGCACCAGGGAAGGTTCAGGCTGGATGTTAGGAAATACTACTTCTCTGAAAGGGTGGTCAGGCACTGGAATGGGCTGCCCAGAGAGGTGGTGGAGTCACTGACCCTGGTGGTGTTCAAAGAGCGTTTGGATGTTGTGTTGAGGGACATGGTTTAGTGAGAACCATTGGTGAAGGGCGAATGGTTGGACTGGATGATCCTGTGGGTCTTTTCCAACCTTAGTGATTCTATGATTCTATGAACACAGCACTGAAGCCACAGCTGGGGTCATTCACATTCATATGCATGGAACCAGCCTAGCACAAAACCACTGAGCTAACTGGGCCTTCCTCTTCCCAGGCTCTGCCTCAAGGGGTCTAAAGGGGCATTAAGAAATGAGAGGAGCACTGACAAGCCCTTTCCTTTATGCTATCCAGCATCCATATGTGCATGAGTGGTGTCCAGCAGCTGGTGTGAGCAGACCACTGTTTGTGAATGACTGTGCCTGGAAACGTTTGATAGTGTCTGCTGGTGTCCGGCACAATGGCCTTTCAGCATCTAAAGGGGAGATACAGGAAAAAAGGGGACAGACTCTTTAGCAGGGTCTGTGGTGATAGAACAAGGGGAAATGGCTTCAAGCTCAGAGAGTAGATCTAGGTTAGACATAAGGAAAAAGTCTTTTACAGTAAGGGTGGTGAGGCACTGGAACAGGCTGCCCAGAGATGTGGTGGGTGCCCCATCCCTAAGAGACTTTCAGGGTGAGGCTGGATCAGGCCCTGGGCAACCTGATCTAGCTGTGGTGTCCCTATTCACTGCAGGGGAGTTGGACTAGATGGGCTTTAAAGGTTCCTTCCCTCTCTAATAATTCTATGATTCTATAACAGCAGGGCAGCTCTGCATGTCTTGTGAGAAACACCTGAGAGTCCTCTTCGTGGCTAGAGCAGCGTTACACACATTCATCAGGGTACCACATCCCTGTGTCTAACATCACATACAGCCACCAGCCAGAGAGGCTGTTAATAATGCACATGGGCAGATACTTGCCATTTCTAGTTCTCTGAGTATCTCTGTTTTTCCTACAGAAAAATATACCCCAATCTCTGTTTGTTTAAAATAAAAATTAAAATAAAAAAAACAGGACATTTTAAACTTTATTTATTATTTTTAAATCAATAGGAACTCAAAAATCTATTAGGTACCAGTAAGATTTGATGCTTTTAGGGAAAGGAACCCTAGAGCAAGGAGGAGTGCTGTTTGTTTTAAAACAAAATTCCCCTTCAAATCAGACTCTAGCTCGGAGTGGATATCACACTGCCAAGTTACAGGAGCCTGTAATGGAAATGCTGACAGACCTTCAGCACCACCACAGTCACAGTGACTTTATAAATAGCCTTTGCAAAATGTCTGGCATGCGAGATGGGTTCAAGCAGCCACTTGACAGAATCTGGCAATTGAACCACTGAACATTTCAGAGAACAATCATCAATGCAATCTGTTTGTCTGTGTACTCAGTCCTGCAGGTGGCTCGGGTGCATACCTACCTATTCTCCAGTGCCAGACACTATGCATTAAGGATGCTGTTCTGGCAGATACAATGTAGCTTCCCAAACAAAGCTGTAATATGACCTACTTTGCTCAGTCTAGTACTATTCAATAATAAGTGGCCTCTACTGGGCTTCTACATGTAGACAACATCAAACACATTTCACTGAAGTGTTTAGATATTGATTTTACTCAGCCTGGGAACTTCAAAGTAGGCTTCTTCCATGTCATCTTGAAAATGCGCCCTCTTGTTCCTGCTGTACAGATTCTCTGTTAGAGCATGTGCATGTATGATTCCCGCAGCTGCTAAGCATCCCTCTGTTATTTGCTTCTAAATTAAGGGCAATTGTTGTGTCCCATTATCCCATAATGGCAGTAACTATTGTGTATAGCAATGTAGAAGCTATCTCTGCTGCTTGGCTGCTGTACTGTCACCCAGCTATGCTGGAAGCATGGTTTTTAACTGTGTGAAATAAAGCTTCAGTCTCAGGTAGAAGTACTGAATGCACTGGGGGATCGTTTAAAATTCGTGAGCCCGCTTCTGCAGACCTAGGGCGTGTGCTGAGTTTTTGTCATTGCACATATGTTCTGGGGATCTATCTCTAACTGCTTCATGGAGAATTATTGTAGTTGCTGTCCTCTGCCTGTACAGGTTGCATTGCTACTTCGTTTTGATTTCTGTTTTCTTGTTTTGTGAAGGACAGGGGAGGCGACACATATTTTGTTAAGAGCCAACCAGCAACTGAAATAGGGGCACCAGATTCCATTTCAGTGGGAAGTTAAAATGCTATGCCCAAGCCACATCTCTGAGCACAAAGGCTAGAGTTCTCAGAGTAATTTCAGGTGGGCGCAGGTGTCCCCTCCCTGTCCCAGTTTGCTACATGACTTCTGCACATCCGAGTATTGCTGCCACGGTTCAATCCAAAGCCAGTTGCATGGAGATTGAGCCTCAAATGGGAAGTTGCTAAGGGCTTTTGGTCTCAAAATGTGGTTGTTTAAACACATTGCCTCCATCCTCCCTAACTCTGCAGCAGGAAGAGCAACATGCCTAAGAAGGAATCCACAGTGCCAAGCTCTATCCACGTTCTGTGTAAGTGGGGCAAAAAAAGCCACTGTCCCCATTGATGGAGTCTTTGTGCATTCTGAAGCGCTGGATTTTCTGCTGTTATTACATCATACCCAGAGTAGCATCACTAGGCAGACTAACAGTTATTTCCTTGAAGCAAATAACAACTTAAGAGCTCCATAGCAGATAAAAACCAGCAAGCACCTAAAGCAAATGAGCATTAATAATGTGTTGCAGAAGATCAGCTCTCTTTCAAACAGGGCACTCCTCTGCACAAAGGAGTGCTCTTGACCAAGTAGCCCTTCCTGATTGTTCAGCCATCCCTCTTCCTAAAAATTTAGAGCAGACAGCAGATCATTTATATTCATATCAATAATATTTCCTGCAAATATTATTTATTTCAAAAGCAGAATATAGCAGCTCTTCCAGTACAGTTGCTGCTCTGAAAGTAATGCCTCCTATTTTATTATGTTGGCCCAAAGTGTCAGAGGAGGGTGTTGGTGGTATGGCAGTAGAAGTTACATCTAATATATATCCAATATGCCATTACACCTTGTTGCTGTGCTACAGATGGCAGCAGAGTGGCAGCCTGAAAAAATGGCATCAGATATAAAAGTGCATATGAAGCAAAGGTGTGGAATTGAATTCATCCATGTGGAAAAAGTGGCACCCATTGACATTCATCGCCGCGTGCTAAACGTTGATGGAAACCAACATCCACTGGAGACCAGTGGATGTGAGCACAGTGAGGCGGTGGTGTGTTTCAGCAGAGCTGACAGTGACATGAAAGAAAAGTGACATTCTGGATGGCCATGTAAATTTGTTTCACCACAAAATGAAGAGCATCTCCATCAGCTCATCCACATGAATTGGTGGATTGCAACCAGGGAATTGTGTACAGAACTGAATATCAGCTTCAGTGCATTGAGAACAAGGGTAGCAAAGTTTACATCAGGTGAGTTCCACAAATGCTCACACAGGAACAGAAAGAACACCACACGCAAGTTTGTCAAGACCCACTGAACCAATATGAGGTTGAAAGTGACAGTGACCTGGACTGCATCATTATCGGTGATGTGGCATCACCATTATGAGCCAGAGTGAAAATGACTGCTCATGGAGCTGCTACACCTGAATTCCCCATCAAAGAAAAAGTTCAAGACACATCCCTATGTAGGTAAAGTGATGTGCGCTGTCTTTTGGGATAGGAAAGAGGTGATTCTTCTGGATTTCCTGGGACCCAGACAAATCATCAACTCTGACTGCTACATCACGACACTGACTAAGCTGAAGGCCAGAGTCAGGCCACAGAAGAAGACAACCTCTCTTGCAACACAATAACACCAGGCCTCATACCAGCTTGAAGACCATGGAGCACATGGCCAATCTTGGCTGAACCGTCCTACCATGCCTACCATATAGTCTAAACTTGGCAACTTTTGACTTTTATCTGTTTGGGCCAATGAAAGATTGACTGCATGGGCAACGAGTTCCTAGCAACGATGCTGCCATAGCAGCTGTGAAACAGTGGGTCACCTTCACTGGTACAGATTTTGATGAGCGTGGCGTGCAGGCTCTTGTTCATCACTGATGAAAATGCACAGCTAATGGTGGTGACTATGTTGAAAAGTAGTGTTTTGTAGCTAAGAATTTGCTATATCTAATACTGTTATTGTGCTCTTTGTATCTGTTGTAGTTTCAATGGAAATAAACAGAGGCATTACTTTCGGAATAACCTATGTACTTGAAGAGATTTGAACCTAAGCAAGACCAATTACATAAGGCGCCCCACAGTGAGGAAAACATTTCATCTGTGAAGCTGAGGTTGGTGGTGGTGGTGATGCTCATCAGTGCTCTTTGAAACTCGTGGAGTTTAGGTACTTCTGCTCAGCCTGCAGCACAAAGCATGCGATGCTGGTCTTTCCAGGGATGTTGTTTCTGGTATTTCTGCATATTGGTATTGTCAAACATCACTTGCTCAGTGAGCTCCGTATCCACATACTCATTTCTTCACTAGGACTTTGATGGTAGCAAGTGGTTAATCAGCAAATAGTCCCAAAAGCAGAAAGGGTAAGATTACCGTTTTAAGTAGGAATATTCAAGGTAATGGGGCATGTTAGAGTACTTTCAGCATATTGCTAAAAGATATACAAGATGATGGATAAACCAGTAAACTTTGATACTGCCAATGTGAAAGTCTAGAGCTATTACATTTCTTTATGAATAGCATACACCAACTAACATCTTACTTTCTAAAAAGTATACTTGTTCCACTGTGGTTTATAGAACACAGATGAAATTCTGATGGAGAATAATGATGAGATACAAAATGCAGTAAAGGAATGTCTTAGTGGAAATTGCTCTCCTGCATCCTCCCTGCTCTCCCTGGAGCTAAGTACAGTGCTGCACTCAACTGAGGAGCAGATCCTGCTCATTTTTTTCAAAGTCCATCATCTTCAGTCTCAGACTTTGTATATAGCGATTGGGATTCTGTCCTATCTGCTAAAATCCAGATATCGGCAAGCAGAGAGATTGTCTTTCTGAGCTGTGAGATAGTGATGGAGTCAGCCTGCATGATGAATGCTAAAAAGGAATGTACAATGCATGGAAAACACTCAACTGACCTATGAGGTTTGAAACCTGCCTATAAAGCTTCCATTTAGAGAAGATGATTTCAGAGTGGGTAGGCCAAACTATGCTCTGCCTAAGTATCTGCTAATTACTTTAATGGGATGCAAAAGCAGGGAGAGGCAGTAGATTTAAAATTTGGGAGTGCGGGAAGGGTAGGAATGCCATTGCACGTATAAGATCACACACACCAAACAATCTCTGGAGATAGTCTGGCCCAAATCTCCAAACAAAACACGTGGATCTACACGTTCCCTTGTGCTCAAAATGGCATTAACAGGCACTAAAAACATCCTTATCATTTGACCAAACCCCCCAGGGAGCAAAAGCACTGTCAGGAAAAAAGGAGGTTGGAGTCACAGCCTGAGATGTGCAAACATGCCTAAGGGTGTTGGAGCACCCAGGGCTAAATCTCCCCAGTGACTCAGTGCTGCACGATTTAGTGGTTCAGATCAGTAGGAAACATAGCCCCAGGGCAGAAACACATATTCTCCACGCAATGCCTGCAGAGGATCAGAAACCAGGACAGTGGGGTCTTGAAAAGCTGTTAAGGTGAGAGGAGAGTGAGCAACCAGCTGTGTGAACCTAGGGTTCCATTACTGCTGAGAGCAGACTAAATAAAGACCCTCCAAGAAGGTAAGTCCTTTGTGTTTTCTCCTGGAGCTGGCTACCAAAACTTGCCCAGGCATTCTTTAGATGAGGCAAAGAGCTCTCCTGCTCTGTCTCAGCCTTGTACGCTCATTAGCATTCAAACAGAGCACCAGCTGGGAAAGCAGCTGTGCTCACAGCTCTGCAAATCAGATGGGAACAGGTTATGAATTTAGGACTCCCACTAAGTACAGACTACCCTCATTACCAAACTATGACCACCTTAGATAAGCCTCTCTTTAAACTTTTCCATTAGGGACATTCCAGTTGTTGTAGGATAGCGTATAGTAGGGTAGGATAGAGTAAGATAGGATAGGGTAGAGCAGCCTGCGGCAGATGGGCATTCAGAGTGGTTTTTCCAAATGAAGCAGCAAAAGTGAAGGCTAGGCTTCGTGTGCTATGGGGACTCTGAACACTTGGATGAGATATGAACTTACTGTGTTGCTCTGAGGGTTTAGTCCACATTGTTTACAAAGCTATTAAGGCAGCAGCTTCTCTTGTCAGGGCCAGTGGGAATTTAGTACTTCAGCTCCCTTAGGGAGGTTGAGAAATCCCACCCAGAAAAACAACACACCCAGAGGTCATGCTGAAGGCAAGTGATGACAGCAGAGGGTGAAACATGAGCAAGGATTTCCCAGAGGATTTAGAGCACCCTGACTGCTGCCAGCATCTACTGGGAGAGGAGGACTTTGGTGGTGTCTTAGTAGTACTTGGGGTGGAGGGAGAAGCAAAAAAAAAAAAAAAAAAAAAAAGTGCATTTGGCTACAGAAACACCTGAAGGCAACACAGGCAAGCTTTTGCAAAGGCAGAGAACAAAAGGCTGACTGGCGATCAGTAGAAGAAAGTGCTGGAAAGGAATTTATTTCAACAGGAAGCTCAATGGCTTTCTGTAAAACAGACTGCAGTTCTGTTGTTTCCATGTTAAACCTTCAAAAGGGGCAGCTCCTGCAAGCAGCAGATTGTCTGGTGCAGAAACAGTGAAGATTTGAAAAGGACTAAAGGCAACTTGAGCTTCCCAGCTGGATGGGTAGTAAAAAATAATAACGAAGGGCAAGCTTTTTCCTTTTCTTCTCCTCCTTCTGGAAATTCTCTGGTTTAATCTTTTTGAGTCTCAGACATTCATTTACTCCCAGGCTTGCTTTTAAGAAAAAAGAAAATGTGTACAAGGCCTTCTATGCCCCAAATCTATAGCAATAGTTCCAATTTTCATTACCAGAAATAGCAAGAGGAAATGAAAAGCAGGTGTGGGAAGGCTTTTCTGAATGATGCCAGGGCTGTGCTTTAACCTTTACTGGAGGGAAATACACATCTATGCGTGCCAGGCTATTCCCTTACTACATAGCTTCCTTACATCCACAGAAACCTGAAAAAAGCAACAAAATATTCTCAATTTCTTCTAAGCATGTTTGCTGACAGCTCATGCCACTGAAATATTTTGCTGACCTTTGAAAGGCAGTAACAGTGGCTTGCAAGGCTGTAGGGAAACAAACAAACAAACAAACAAAAAGCAAAAACACCACAGGGCATTTTTCACTTAAAAACAAATTTGGAGGCCAGTGGGAACAAAAACAAGCATCTTGTTTGTCTATCAATTGCACTGCACCCTTCCTGCTTTTTGCATACTTCAGCAACACATCCTCTGATTTACTCAATACTTCTCTGAAGGTACTAGAAAATAGGATACATGAAGAGTGGTTGAAGGAACTGGAATTGTTTCTTCTGGAAGAGAGAAGGCTGAGGAAAGACCTCACTGCTCTCTACCTGAAAGGAGGCTGCAGTGAGGTGGATGTCAATATATTTTCTCAGGTGAAGTGATAGGATATACAAAGAGACAGTTTCAAGTTGTGCCAGGTGAAGTTTAGATTGGATATTAGGAGGAATTTCTTTACAGAGAAAGTTGTCAAGCATTGGAATGGGCTGCCCAGAGAAGTGGAGGAGTCCCCATCATGGAGGTACGTGAGAGATGTGTGGATGTGGCACTAAGGGATACGGTTTAGCAGTGGGATTCAGTAGGTCAGGTTGAGGGTTGAACTTGGTGATCTTGAAGGTCTCTTCCAACCCAGATGATTCTAGGATCCTATGATCCTGTCTGCTGCTGAGTGACAGCCACTGCCATACCCAGTAGATTGCAGCAAAGAGGCTGAGATCTGGCCTGGGTTACCCCAGCACAGCCCACACAAGCCAGTCACACTATTGTTTTGTTTTGTTTTGCTTTTTTGCAGTTCTGGGGCCAAACTGTAAGATCCTGGAATTCACTCATTTCCCTCTTATCCACCCTTCAACCAAGCAGCTAGCTGCATGCTGCCAGCTTGGGCCTTCAAAACAGCACAAAAACACAGTCCAGACTGAACACGGAAATGTAGGCCTGGGCCTGGCCCATGCAGAGCGGCTGCTGGAAAGGCCCTGGGGCTGCTCTGGCATGGCAATAACCTACGCACACAGGGACGGTGTGTTTTCTTTATCCTTGCTTCAGTAGAAAGGGGTGGAAAAATAATTCACTTGCGTATATGGTCGTTTAGGCCCAGTCATGATTCCTTTAAAGCTCATGCCAATGGATTTTAGTCATTCCCTGGCAGAGGTTTCTCTTTTAACCACAAACACTGAATAGTTATTGGATGAGTCATCGCCTTAAGTAATTTAATTCCTTGACCAGTACATGCTTGCTTCCTGCACTTTGGAGTAGCTTTCTGCAGTCGGATAGTTCACTACACACCTCCCTTGAGAGGGCTTTTCTGTCCTGCAGCATGTGGAGTGGCAGAGCTGGGGAGTCTGTCTCTCAAGGCGATTCCTGTCTCAAAACCCTGGTTGTTTTGGGGCTGGGGAAGATCCACTGACTTCCCACAGCTCAAAGCCAGCATGTGCTGTCCTTGGGAGCAGCAAGATCGGGGTTAGAAGTTAATTTTTCAGACAGTAAGCCTTTACTCAGCAAGTCCAGTTGAATTTGGAGGCAAAATGTGGCTGTGCAGCTTTAGTAGCAAATCGTAAAACAGCCAGACCTGCAACATTTGCCTTGAAACACCAACTAAATGTGTCCCAGTCAGCCCTTTGGAGAGGAGCAGCTGCTGCCCCAGGGCAGCTCTGACTGCCTCCAGGAAAGCAGCAATAACAACAGCCACCAGCAGCACAGGCCAGTGGCAATGCAAATCACACCAAGATACAACTGTACCTGCTTTAGCAAGGAGAGGGAACTGCTTTCCCTTTTAAATGTTCTTGCTGTACAAGACAGTGCACTGAAAAATGATGGAGCTTAGAAACACTAGAGAATGTTTTTTTCCCCCTTTAGAATATGTATGTTTCTGGAGTACTTAATCATTTGAGCATTAAATGCTGGTGAGTGTTCACAAGACACCTTTTCAAGAATGTTATTAAAATCTCTCATAAGCCCTTCTTTCATGGTTGCAACTTTCTGTTTCATTTCCTATTCATGAGGACCTTGTTTTCCTCGAGGCATCTCCTGCCCATCGCTTACTGCAAGCTCCTTCCCTTCAGGGGAGGAACAGAAAACATGGGCAGCAAGTGTGGAGGGTTATATTATACTCTGATATTTTCAAGCCAAGAAAAACAGACTATAATAAAAGTACTCTAATATAAATTTATGGTCCCAATAGAAAAAAACGTCTTTGTGTTTTTATGTGTACATAGGTACTGCTGACAAACAGAGCAGATCCAACCACAGATATATCTAACAGCCTATGTGGCTGATAGGATCATTAGGTCCTCTCCTGACATAATCTATATGAACACCTACAATACATACATACTTGGAATAGAGGAAGATAAAGATTTGTACATTAACTGTTCTGAGAGGTGGCCAATCCTGAACTTGGTTACTTGTTATTCTTTTTTAAAGCCAATCTTAATGGTTTTTAAGTGATTATACCATGTTTCTTGTATACAGTGTTTCTTGTATGCCATAAGCTTCTAATATTTGCCTTTTCTAAAATTTTGTGTCAGTAATCTGGCTCAGGACTAGAGAATGCAGTCTGTAAAAACACAAGCTATTTGTATGACAAACTGTTCAATGGTCGTTTTAATTTAAAATCGTATTTTTTCATTACCCATAGAACAAATGGTGGAAAAGAAAAAGGAAAAAAAAAGAAAAGCAGTTAGTTGAGCCAGCACCGTCACAACATGCTGGCCAATGGAGACTGGGACAAATGGTATTTGCTACCATTTCCCCATAGCCAGGGACAACTGGTCCAATATTTGATGTGACACCATCATAATTTGTACTTGCCTCTGCTTCCACATTCCCCCTGTTGCCTGATTTTTAGTGTCATAACTTCAGAAACACACCAAGTCAGATAGGAAAGGACAAAGAAAATACTGCTTTGTCTAGTTATCTTCACTCTTCCTTGGACAGGGGGCCTTGACATTCTTCCCCATTATGGCAAGATCTGAGATTTTCTGATGAGTGAACTTGGGCTGCTTTTGTGCATAAATTGACACCACACCTAAACCAAACTTCCACCAAAACAAGTAGTCCTTTTCTTCCACCTCGCCTTTATCCATGACTTATTTGTTTACTTCTTGAGGTCACTGGAATTTATTTGAGCTCAGGGCTCACCAGTTCAGGAGCTGAACCATTAGATAAGAACTTACCTAGATGTGTGTGTTTAGTGTCCTACAGGCTCTCTGTCTTGGTCAGATCAGCAAAATTCCCTCCGTAATAGTGTGCCACAGTGGAACCACAAGGCCAGGGCCAGAGGCAGGAAGACAATTTAAAGGTAGGTAAGATAAGTACACAGCCCCTGTGCAGCCACAGGCCCAAGCAGGAGAACTAAAGATGGCAACAATGCCTGTGATCACTGCTGTGGAAATGCCCAACTGTGCCCAGAAGCAAATCTCTACCCCCTGTTGCACAGCTCCAACCTACACCTGAATCTTAACAAACCCAAGAGTTACATCCCTCCTTGCCCTGCCTCCATTCTGGCTTCTGTTGGTCTCAGGTAGCCTAGAGAGGAACACAGATAATTGTGCAGAAACAAAAAAATTATTTCCTAATGTATGAAGACATTCCTTGAAAAACTCAGAATGTACTGTAATCACTGCCTTATCAGGGACCTGCACATACGTAAGCACCTGAGGACAAGGTAGGCAGTTCTGCATTTCTGCCACTGGTCCATGAAGGACTTGAAGAATTGTGGGTCCCAGGCTCCTCGTTTCCAAAGCAAGAAATAGTCCTATCTCTGTAGACTTTTTGACAGTAATGGGGTAAGGCACGTCACTCAGAAAGGCAACTGATTTCAGCCTAAAGACAAGAAGTAATTTCAAACCCACCAGCACAGGGTAACCTATTTCAATGCTCATTTACCACCATAGCTAGAAAGATGGTTTTATTTCAAGTTTCAATTCATTTAACTTCAGCTAATAGACCTTAGATCTTGTTATGTCTTCATATATGACATTAAAACATTGCCCCAGATCTTGTTCATCTGTGTAAATATCTATAAATGCAGATCAAGTCACTTCTCAGCCTAAGTAAGACTTTTCTTTGGGGCTCTCTTTCCATCCCTTGGGTCACTTCTGTAGTTCTCCTTTGAATTCTCTGCAGTATTTCACATCTTTCTTGAAGCATGAAAATGAGAAGTGGACAAAGTATCATAATAGCAGTCATTAATTTAAAATCACTTTCCTTCTTTTCCTTCATATTCCATTATTATACTTCTATGTGTTGCACTGGCCAATTTTTCCCACAGCACTGCATTAAGTGCTTGTGGTTGGGTAATTATTTGCAATGACCTCTGTGTCCTTCTGTTCAGTACCACTTTTCAAGAAAGTGCTCCTCATTCTGTGCAAGTTTTTCAATCAAAGATGATGTGGTATTAAGTCAAATGTCTTTGAGAAGTCTAAGTGTACATATCATTGAAAACCTGCAAGCAAAGTAATCCTGACAAAAAAAAGACAAGAGGTTTGTGTGATGAAACCATTCCTGAAACCATTCTGGATGACCTTTGTTACAATTTTAGCTTTAGTTACAGCTGAGTTTATTCTTCCTAGAGTCTTGAGTTCACTGTTCTACTGTTGACCAAGATCTTCATCAGGGTCTTATACCTCCCTAAATCACACCATTCACTCATTGACTGTGCATCCAAGTTTTAAAAGATTTGAGGACTCTTGACTCATTTCTTTCAGTCTCTTTGCTATGAGTAATCTGAATAAGTTCATTTGAAAATTTTGATCTTTTGCAGATGCTGCTACATGTATATTTTTCTGTACATGAGAGTTTTCTACTTCTGGCTCACCTGCTCCATTCTGCCTACAGAATAGAAATCCCTGAAAACATCTGCCTTGTCTACATCCTACTTACACATCTACATTTGCAAGCAGCAGTGAGCCCTTAGTGGATCTAGGACTTTTTGATTTCTAATATGACAAAAATACCTTCTTACTGCCTTTAGCCATTAAATCCAAAGCTATGGGAATGATTTCTTTTTCTCCTCATCACTGAGCATTATTTACAGTTATTTGTTTCACTGTCCTTCTATTCCTTAGCCTGGAAATCTTTTCTGCAGCTCAGCTTCCCTCTGTGATTGCAGAAGCAAGGCTGAGGGACACCAGTAGGACAGCACTGAACAGTTCTCAGTTTGACGTAATGCTTCCCACACTACAAATCAGTTATGTCAGCAAAAAGTTTGAGGTTTTGGAAAAGTCTCCCTTTTGAAGTTCCAAATGTGCACTATAGATGTTGGTACTTTCTTTACAAGGTCAGTGAAACTAGGCTGATTTCCCTGGTGCAGGGGTAGCTGCCAATTTTTAGGTCAGTGATGATCTCATCTTTGTCAAGCTGAATGCGAACCAGTACGCAGAGTTGTCATATGTTCTACTAATACCGCACAGCTACTGCAGCATGGAGGTCAATACTAATTTAATTTGTTTTTGTGACTGCAGTAAAGCCATAGCACTTCTGCATTAGGAAAGCGTTCGTCATTTCTGGAAACTCAGGAAATGTTGCTATTGGCTAGAGGAGCCTAGCCAGTGCATCCTGAGAGACAGACATACGTGATAATACAGTTTTACTGCACATAGTATAGAAAGATTAAAGGCAAATAAGATGACGTACACTTTGATAAATGCTCACGAACACTAACACCTCTTTAACTTACCACTTGCAAGTGTAACCTCTAACCTTTCAGAGGTAATAATCTATAACTGTTTAGAAGGTAGTAATGTCCTTAATGGACAGTGCCCTGCATGAAACTAATGTCATCGATGTAGATCTCCACCATATGTACATGGTTCCTGCATATGAGTGTCCTTTGTTACTGTGATGATGACCTTCAGTCTGTCTTCTGAAAACCAGAGAACTTCTACGGTACCCACCTATGCCTCCAAGATCTATACCTCTTGGTTGGTATCACAGAGAGGACCAGAGCTGCATTATCTATGTTGACTACCTGGACCAGCTGCAAGGCCCTTATGGACTTCTCTGAGATTTGCCCATTTGAGACAAGCAGCACTTGTGTGTCTTCTACTCCAGCTGATTCTTGTACGTTTTCCATTTCAGGTGTCTGATTCAGCACCTGGTGGTGATTTGATACCTCCAGATGTGAAGATAACATTCCAGTTCTTCTGACAAACTGCCAGCCTCTTTCTTTGTTGCTAATGTTCCCTCAGCAACTCAACTCTACTGCCAAAGCTCAAAAGATCTGCCATAATACTGGCCAAACTGAGGAAGTGTTTTAGAAAGTCTATTTAGGAAAATGGCCAGCTTTTCCATGAGACTTATGACTACATTCTGTAGAAACTCTGATGCTCCCACTTCATGGAGACCAACAGCAATTTCATCCAGGTAAGAAGCAATGTGTGATGCAGATCAAAATAACTGGTAAGACTCTTCCCATCCTACTTGCTGCATTTTTAGATCAAAGCTCTCAAATTCTCAGGAAAAAAAAATCCTATATGAGATATCTGTGTGCAAACTATATCTTTTCAAAAGTTATTGCTTCAAATAAAATAAATTAAGCACTTCTACTTTTAAAAGATATACAAATGTCTTGACAGTGTTTGACAATGATATGGATACAGTGAGAAATTGTTACTGTTGAGGTCCTAGTCAAAAAAAAAAATATATATATAAAGGGTTGAATGGCAATTAATAGATAAGTGTACTAAGAATTTAGAAAGGAAATACTAGAACACTTTTTCTTTCTGTGTTTTTATTCAACTCTAAACACTCCACGAAAAAAAAAAGAAGAAAAAAAAAGAAAGAAAAAAAGAGAAAAGATATTTATAGTGCATGTAAGCTTAACCATGGAAAATATGTCTAGCTTATTTTATGGTATTTCATCTTTTGTTCTGTGGCTTTTTGTTTGTTTTTTTACTACAAAGACTATTGTTGCTTAGATCATTGTGGATGAATACTATAACTTGAAATGTACTTTAATTAATGTTGTTACAAACCATAAACCAAAATAATATTAGAGGATTGATGAAATTGAGTCTTTGATAGGATCCTTACACTGTAAAATTGTAAGAAACTGTTGTGAGCATTCTTCTGTCATTATAGTTTCATTAGTGCAGTAATAGGACCCAGCTCTGTTCCCTTTCCATTCAATAGGATTTTTGTTACTGACTTCTATGAGAATAGGATCATATTACATATTGCATGGAATTAAACACCTGAAAGACTTTTTTCTTAATGGGCTGACTTCATAGGGACTTGCTGGGAGCGGCAACAAACCAGAGGATGCACTTCTTCAACCTTTTCTGGCAGTGAAATTGGGACCATTTTGGTCCCAGTTACAATGGACCAGTGAAGGTGAACAGATCTAGAGGCTTGAAAACAAACCTCAGAACAGCCTTGAGCATATCTTCTCCCCATCCCACCCACTTTCAGTCTATAGAGCTGTCTTGCAAATAGCTTGTCCTTGGCTTGTTTGAGTGCACCTGGGAGCATCCTGACCTATGAAGCAAGCTTGGGCAAGAGTGGTCCTCACAGCTGCTGCTGCAGAGTGCACCTTGAACCCATGCAGGGATTGCTCTTACTACCAATATGAAAGCAGTCAAGTCTGTTCTTGGGGGTATTGTTGGCATGGTTGATATATAATCTCTCTAGAAATTTCTGGGGATCTCTGAATGCTCTCTGTGACCTGAAACTGTCTCTGTTGCACCACTGTTTGCCCGTAGCGTTACCCTGATGTGGGTGGAAAGAAAAACATGTCTGCCAGGTACAGCTGTGGGAAAGTGCTAGGTTCTCCCTGCTCTGAGCAGAGTATGCCCATATGCTCACAGGAGAATCCATAAGGAGAAGAGCAGAGCTGGGGTGTGCAGAAATTAAGAGCTGAATCCACAGCCAGCACAGATCAGTAATGCTCTAGGGATGCTAGTGATACTATCTTCATTTGTGCCTGCTGAGGATCTGGCTTATAGCATCTTTCATGGTCATCAGAGAAGCATAAAATGCAAGGTAGCCACGAGCAAAAGAAGAATAACAAAGCACTTTGTTAGCAGCAAGGGTTAGAGAGCTGTATCAGTTTCTTCAGTCGCTGCTGGAGTCCCTGCTGCTGGCCTCATCACCTGCCTGTTTCAGGCAATCTCTTCTCTAGGCTGCCTTAGCCATCTGGTAAGATTACAGACAGAAGAAAGCAGCAGAAAAGGAGAAGCAGGAGTTAGGGGGTGAAAGCTTGTTCATCCTGTCCCTCTCTGAGCTTCCCTTTCATCCTCGGCATGTGTAAATCCTGATCGCGGACAAATATGTGTGCAGAGGTAGCCAAGGCCATTTGATTCAGCACCATTGAAACTGTGATTTCTTGTTGGTCTCACACAAAGGTCTATTAATTAGGGCTGATAGGGCTTAGTAAAAAATCAGCTTGGCTAGCAAGGTCAGTCTCACTCTCTCGCTCTTTTCTTAGATCTTGCCAAGATCTCAAAAAATAGAAGGAGCTTAATTACACTCAGTGGATTAATCTCCAAGGGGAAAAAAAAAATCGTAATTAGCCCTTTGAAATGTGCCACTTCTTTCTCTGGGCTCTCAGAGTTTGTCAGTGTGTCTGTCTGTCCGTCTGTGTGTCTAGAACAACTGTAGTTTTGCACAGCTTTTGTGCTTATTTTTCATCCCAAGCCAGAGATGCAAGTGGCAGCTTGACTTCATAAACATTTCCAGCTGATCTTGGAGGGACTGTTGTTTCCTCAGTTTCTCTGTTAAGTCTTGTTCATCACTTTCTGTAGAGCTATTCTTTTTAGCTTCAGTCTCTCGTGGTCCTGCAGACAACCCTGCTCAGACCTTCGGGTGCCTCTTTGAACTCCTATTTCAGTTCTCTTCTTCATGAGAGCAGCGAATAAAATCTGGGGTTTGTCTGTGCTATTCTGAGTTCTTCACATAATGGCATGAGTTGTAACAGCCCATCAGTGTTCAATAGAAAGGCAGTAAACCCAGTACTTGATACTGTATCATTTATGTTCATGGTTGAGTGGGTTTGAAGGTGAACAGGAGTGTTGAGAAGAAAACCTAAATCCACAGCAAGCGATTGCAAGAGATTTCAGTGAATTCCCATTTCTCACAAATGGGAATTAGGCACAGGTTTAGAAATTACCTTGATAAATGAGAATGTGTCTGGCAAAGACACACCAAGCACTCTGATTTATAACAGTCATTGGATGCAGTCATGTCCCTGATACATGGCACCTTTGTGGATGAGTTTGCATATATACCAGCTAATTTTGCAGGGATGCACACTGGGGTGCATCACACAGAGGCGGGCAAGATCAAGCCCTTCATGCGTACACATTGGCACTGTAACAAGGAGAAGAATAAAAAGAAGAAATGAGATAGTCTCCTATGAGGGAGTGAACATAGAGGGAGCCTTCAAGATGTATATCCCTTAATCCTTCTGTCTAGTATATCATCATTCCTCAACAGTGCAGTAAAGCTATCCCTTCATTAAGACTCTCAGTTCTAGGAAAGGTGACCCAAACTCCCCTTCCATCCATTTGAATCTTGCTCTGACAGCCAGTGACTTGTTAATTATTAATATGAAATATTTGATGGTACATGGAGCAGCTGAACCCAGTTTAATGTATGCTCAGGGCGACTCTCTGAAGCTGAAATCAGCCATTCTGATGCTTTGGATTTTTCTACTGAAGTTTTCCCTTTTGCTCCCTCTTTTACTTCTCTGCCTTTCTTTCTTGTGCCTTTGTGCCTTCATGCCGAGTGTCTTCTTTCATCTGAGCAACGAACTTATAGGTCTGCATTTCGATTCTGTTCCTCTGCTGACTGATCAGGCTTAATGGTAAAATAAGAAACAGTACACAATCCAACCCCCGGTTTCACCCAGTCCCTGGAAACTACTTCTTTTTTACACTGGAAATTATTAGTCTGTCCAGTGCTGGGCACTTTTAAACACTGCTCCTCTCTGCATATCCCTGGAGTTTGAGCTGTGGCATTCACTTCAACTGTAAGAGAAATCACATCACACAGAGTTAAACATGTGCTACATGTGGTAAATACAGGCTTTGGAAGACTTATCTTCTGGCTTAGGGCACGCTTTTAGGATGCAAATCTCCTCTTTAGGATGATTTGCTTGCTATGAGATTACCATTTACTACCTTAGCGCTTTATCAAAACAAACATACATTATCAAGGCTGTAACCAACCGCTCACCACGGGTGCAGCCACTGTCATAGAATCTGCTGCTTTATCATTTGAAACAAAGGAATATCATTTGATTCCTAAGCAAGTTCTTTAGCACTGACATTCGAAGGCACTTGGAAGTGCAGAACACATTTGGCTACACCACCTTCTCCCTTTGGTTTGTGGAGTGTGTCCTGTGCTGATCAAGAGAATCCACTTTAGTTATCCCCTCATTTGCAGTTTCCTATTTTTGTTCACCTTGTTTCATCTTGGCCTTTGGAGAGCCATGTGCTGTAATAATACTCAGAGGCCGTGCCAACATGGTCCCAGAATCCCAGCTTAGTCGTGGAGAAAATCTCCCTTTGATTGGCAGGAGAGAGCCCCAAAGCACCCATGTTGTTATTCCCCAGGGGACATGGGAACCAGCTCAGTGAAAGCCTCTTTGGAAAACTGGTCAGCAGGCCATTCAGCAGGATGTAAAACAGCCCAGATATTTCTGCACAGGGCTGATAGCAAGACACTGGACTTTGGAAACTCCCGGTTGTCTGTTTTTATGCCTACCGCACTGCCTTTACTCTTTTTATGATCACCAGGATATGCCCCGAAGCAATATGTTTCTTATTATATATGTCCATCCTTCTCTATGGAAACATGTGAGCGTGTGTTTAACCAACATACAGTAGCGTACTGTAACGCTAACACGTGTCAGGCCTAGCAAGCAACACACAGCAGAAGCAGCGAGCCCCATTCCTTATTTCTTCCTGCTCATTTAACAGCTGCGCCGTTATGTGCGTCGTGTTTCTCCTGAAGAATATCTCCAAGCAGCTTCATAAAGCAGCAGTATTTGCATTGCAGAGACAACCTTTGTTCTACCCAGCACAAAGTACCGCTCAGTGTCTGTGTGCAAATGCAGAGAGGTGGTGATTTGGAAAGTATTTTGGAAGAGTTTACAAAGCGGGATTGAGATTTTATTATTATTATTATTGGAAATTGGAACATTTTCTATCACATTAACTGACTTTACAGCAATTTATTTTGCTGCTATCATGAAGGGAGGTAATGAACCATGAAGTTTCTTCAGGAAATTGTCAGCATCTGCCTACAAATAATTTTCAACCACATGTGAGCCATGAAGGAAGAACATAATGATTCAAAGGAAACTGCTTATCCTGATCCTAAAGGAGAAGTGTCGCTGGTGTTTGACATTCAGGAGAAGGGCCCGTTTTAAAGACATGTCACTAATGTGCGACAATAGAAAATTTAGCTGCATGTTAGTCATCTCACAGATAAGATTAACTTCTTTGAAAGCATATGTTTCCACAGATGGATAATCGTAGTGAAAGGATAATCAATAAAACAAGAAGAAATTCAACAACCTGCTTGTTATTCTCTTAGGGATTTCGCTTTTTAAAACAATTATCTCTCTGCTCTCTGTGACACCTCCTTTGTTCCTCACAGTAGGTGCCTAACACTAAATCAAAACCAAAACCCATATCTAATCAAAGATAATAGAAAATGTAAAAGATTTCCTTATCAGCTCCACACACATACAGCATCACACAGTAGTTATCTAGGATTAGAAAGCTTTCTGGGTGTGATTCAGTGGTAGGATTTCTGTTATATCACCGTAGTACTGGTGACAAACATTGTACTAAAGAATAAAGCAACATTGTCAGGTTAGGATATGCCATAAATGTATTGGAAAAGGATTCTCCGTGCTACTGCCTTACGCGGTTGCTTATACACATGCAAGGGGAATATAAAGTGCAACCAGCTAAATGTGAAGCATTCTATTCTCACTATTCGTGGATGCAATTTACTGTGCAAGGTACCCGGCAGTGAAAAGTCAAGCTCATACATGTTTTAATCTTTAAAACTTTCCCATTGATAGGAAAGCCGTACGTTTTCTCTATTCAGGCTTTCATTTTCTGTGGTTAGGACATCTAACATTTCCTCTCCTGGGTCTTTCCTTCCTTGATGTAACAAGAAAAAAGGCTTTCTCATCTTTTTTTTTTTTTTCTTTTTTTCTTTTTTTTAACTGACACATTATCATTAAAAATATCTCAGACCTCATTACAACTCCACACAAAACACTGATCGCTGATGTTTCTCTGATGAGGAGAAAGCCAGCATTTGTCTTTGTACCAGGTTCGCTGGCCAGAGAAATGACTTGCTAAACTCATCACAGGCAGTGAGTTAGAATTCATTGATTTACTCATTTTCCTCCGTGCTCATCACTTTAACAGCTGAGCATTTCATAACTTTTGGATGGATTTATCTCTGAAGCAGATCGGTGAGGTAAAGAAATTTTATTTACTTCCATTTTACTGGCGAAGTACTGAGGCAATGAGAGATTAAGTGACTTGTCACAGGTTGCAAAGGAATCCAATAATGCATCCAGGAATAAAGGCCAGATCTCTTTAGTATCAGACAAGTGCCTTAGCCACAAGAACATCTTTCTTCTCCTTCTCCCTTAATAACCTCTAACTCATTTCTTCCAAGGATTCTGCGCCTTGCCACAGACTCTCTCTCTGCTCACAGCTTGCATGCTTCTGCTATAATCCCATCAAACTCTCCATCTGTATGGTGCCTTCAAAAACATTTTAGATTTGTTTCTGATACCAGTGCAAACAAATGATCACAGTATACTCAAAGTAGCATTGCAGCAAACCCCACATGAAACAGATGGGGAAAAAAACAACAAAATTTGCCACTATAACAATAGTAAGAACACAATATGTTGCTGAGAACACTCTTAGTTTGCAGCTTCTCCACTGTGTGTGATAAAAGCCGTGTTAACAGAAATCATAGCTAGATATTTATCAGGTTTATGGTCAAGGTTTTCTTTTACTTGATTTTCAACTGTGAGAAAGACATGCAGCAATTATACCTTGAGTACGTATCTGCAGCATAAAAATAGCAAAAAATACTTGGTTTCAGTTACGCCTTCTGGCAGTATTTCCTTGGCTGAGAAGAAGAGAATGAGAGCTTGTGGTGCCTGAACAAGGAGGAGAAACATGGTATTTTGGATACAGCTTTGTGAACACCTATCCCATTTTCTAGTCTCTCTACAGAAACTAATAAAGCATAGCAGCCAATGGGGCAAATGGATGGTGTCCCTCAGCCTGTCTGGGATCAGCAACAGTCTCAGTGGCAGTCACATAGCTCCAAGTGAAACTGATAGGATGCAGTTTCCCGTGGGCATTTCCCTGGCACATGGCTGGTACAAATCAATCATGTATCAGAAGTGACTTAGACTGTATTTGTGCTGTTATCTGTGAGTACGCGATGCAAAAAGCCATGAAGAATTTCCCCAAGAAAGTTAATCTTATCTAATCAAACACAGAATTTCTCCCTGTGCAATTGAGCTGAGACTTTTTCAGCCCCATAGCATAGTCACAGGTCAGGAATTTCACTGCATTTTAAATGAACTGAAGGTAAGTTTGTTGATGTTCTAGCCTATGCCTGGAACTTGTGTCTCAGCAGAGAATATACCACTTTTCTGCTTCCGAAAAAGTACTTGTACTTCCATTAGGGCAAGGAGTGGAGTATGAAAGCTTCCAGGATTTATAGAAGTAATTATGTGCCTGCTCTGTCAACCACTTTCATCCAGACCTGGCGTCCAGCAGGAATCAGCACAGGGAGTGGGAAAGAAAGAAATCTGCTGGAACTTTTGAAACTTCAGCTCTCTGCAGCTGGCAGAAACATTCTCAAGGGCCTCCAAATGCCAGCAAATCCCAGAGCAAACACATTTCCTCCAGCCTTTTTCAGGGTCTGGCATGACAGAAAACTGGTCCAGGACCAGCAGTAGCAGCCACAGCAAGAATGAGTATCCTTACACCTCTGCAGCCACAACCACAGCACAGGAGGAGGCTCACGCAGTGCTCGGATTGAGCGGCCCAGCTAACCTATCACCCTTCTTGGATGCTATGTCAAAACCTACCAGAGAAAACCCAGTTCTTGACTTTGGAGAATGCATTTCCAGGGAATACAAATTTTCTCATTTCCAGAGAACATGAATTTTCCCAGTTGTTACTCTGAGTTAAGAAAGACAGCCACGTTATCTGACTGTTCTGGTAATATTCCTCACAGTCTGTTTTCACAAAAGTGCTTTAGTACTTTAGAAGAAAAGGCTAGAAACCACCACAACAACAACAAAAAAATCATATAATTAGAAACTCTAGTATTGGAAATAATTGCTCTTCTTCATTACACTATAAAACAGAGATGTTCGCCTTTACATGAATTTCCAGTTACCTCTGCTTTTCTTTCTTCGACATGCTGTCCTCGTAATATTTTTATAGGATGTGACAAAGAAACTATTCCAATAAAGCTTTTCTTTCTTCATGTACTGAGGAACTATAACTTTTCATTTAGCCTTTTAAGATATGACACATCTTTTGACACTTTCTGACTCCCAGTACAAGGCAAAGGCAACTTCTGAGCTTGTTGTTTTGGTTTTCCTTCTCTTTTTGATCTGTTTAGCTGAGCCGTTGTCAGCTAAGAAAGAATTTTTAACTCATAAGTTTCTGGATGCTGAACGAACTACTTCTGTGTATCGTAAGATCTTGAAGCATTCTCTGGCCTTTTCTGGTTTTTGGTAGTTGGTTTATTGTTGGTAAGCAAAAAGATTATTTTGCTTTGATTTCCAGGTTTAAAGTGTTTCAAGCTTATATTTTTTTCCCACTGTGCGAGGGCTTGGATAATACTAACAAGTAATAAGATCCTTGTAAAGGACATTATCCAGCAGTATATGTCAAATTAGTTAACAAAGAGGCAATTTCCATTACAGAAGAAATTTACTTAGCTGCTTCTCCACAAGTACAGTGCAAAATCTGGCATCTGACCTCGAGCTTTTGTTCATAGTGGGTGTGCACTGAGATACTGCGCTTTGTCTGCGAGAAGCTGAAGTGCAGATATACCTCCTCAGCTCATCCAGCGATTGCTAGCAAACACCAAGCAGCACAATAACCCTCCACTGCTGTAACTGCTTCCCAGGGGAAAGTAACTAGCTCAAGGCTACCCACCAGTCAGATGGATGAGCCACACTTCCCAGGCTTCGATCTGCCTTCTCTAGTACACCATCCTTGAGGGGGAACACGGAACGGATCAACGTGTCTTACTTAGCAAGTGATGCCGCCTTAGCAACTGCAGCCTGGGGAAGGTAGACAGTTTTGAAACTCAGTGCAGGAGTTTCCCACCTGCTCAGTGAGAGGAAGGTTTCTCTAGAGACCATCATTAGTGTAGTTTTATTCATTGCCTTTGCAAGAGTTTGCTTTCTTTTCTTCATGGCAAGTCCGTGGAGGTGATGAGATCTGCTGCTGGGACTGTACAACTTCCTGGCATGGAGCAAGCTTGGGCTACTTTCTGTGCAAGGTATTGTTCACCAGGAAAAGTTTGCAAACACACCAGCCATCTCTTGAGCAGGGCAATGCCGATGAAGAGGGACAAGACTGCAGCTGGCCTTGATGGAGACAGGGAAGGTGGCAGGCATGATGAGACCCTCCAAAGCTGTGGACTCCTTCCTGACAGCCTGGCCGATATTATTCTCCAGAGTCGTCAGCGCTGGGAATAGGATGGAGAGGTAAACCCACAAAGTTTCCATCCAATGTGATGATCTAGTCAGGGAAATCCCTGATGCAAAGTCTCAAGGATGTCTCACAACACGTTACCTCCCTAGAGAGATTTTCTTGGAGACAGAGATGGAAAGGGAGTCACTTTGACTTGGACAACCCAGTTTCCGTGCTCATTGCAGAGGGCAATTCAGGCAAACAGAGAAGAGATGGCTGCAGCAGAACTCTCCTCCACTACACTGGACCATATCCTCTTTACCTTTCAGTCTTTCTTAGATATGTTTATAATGCCCTGCTTACCAAAGTTTTCCAATGATAAGCTCCCTTTAGTAACTTCCCTACTTATTACTTCTTATGGCCCAGGTTATTGGTATTAATCAATAATATAATCTCTTCTGCCCTAAAGATATCATTAACTACAAAGATAAATACGAATTTATTCCTCGTTCCCTCCCTTGGCATTTTGTCATTCTCCTACCCACTTGAGAGCAAAACCCACAAACAAACTTCATTAATTTCTTTTTTTTTCTGCTACCATTTCCATTGGCCATTTTGGTTCTCGAAAACTGAAACACTGAAATTTAATTGTCATCCTTTTTTATACAAATATGTTCCTATAAAGACCAATAAAGAGTATGTTAATTTGCATACTCAGCTAGGAAAATAAAGTATCAAATATCCTCACATGGGTATACAATAACACAAAGAACACTTTCTGCAATTAAACCTGATTTTGATAGGTTTGTTTTTCCTTCAGGTTAACTTCAAGATGTTTTGCCCAGTCACGCCCATATTCATTTACAGAATTTAGCTCTAAGCCAACTCAGATATAATTATTATTATTTCCTCCTACTTCCCTTTAAACTACTGTAGGCATAGTTTGCTTTGAAATGAGGTGGCTAATATTTTCTCATGATGCACATAATATAGTCCAGTACTTGCTGCACTTCTTTTTTCTCTATTTTACTCAGCACATGCAGTTCTTATGATGAAAGGAAGAGATTACTTTTCTCTTCTTTTTAATTAATCAATTTTGTACCAAAGCAATAAGAAGAAGGCAAAGATAACCTCGTCAAAAGGTTTTTCTCTCACGACATTCTCAGGAAGCAAGTTGCATTTTGAAAATTGCTTGGAACTAGAGCCTAAGTTAGGGAAACAGCCTTGAACCTTTATGGGTTTGGCTAAATTCTATTTCACAACACACATATAAATTGAGCTTGTGGGCTCATCTTGATCCTCATTTGTGCAAATCACAAATTGTATAATGGAATGCTATGGGACACTGAAGCAGGCAGCTGAGGGAGGCAGGTGTCTGCTTCATCTCCAGTCCTTGCTTTACAGGCTCAGTGTTCCTGAAGGCTCTCGCCCTTCCCTCACCTCCCAGCACATATCCTCCTCAGAATTCCCCCCTCCCCTTCTTAAAACACAAACATCTTTAATAGATGAGCTTGACACAGATCACAGAAGAAACCATCTGCAATGGTTAAAACTGAGCACAGATATCTGACAGCCATAAGTTGTTCTCCCGGCTAATATCTTCATTAATACTGATGTTATATAAAAAAAAATTACATGCCTCCCTGAATAGGAGGGTGTATTATTACACTGGACCAAGGCAAGGGGAAACAGTATGAAATTCCAGAGCCTTAAAGGCTCTTTCAAAGCAGGAGTTTCTGAACTAAAGAAGAGCGCGTTGCTGTGAACTTCAGAGACGTCGCCTCCAGGACAACACCAGAGGGGCTTTCACACAGACATGTTAGAAATTCTGCCCAAACCAGCTCAGCACAAGACACGAGTAAACTGTAAATAGATAGCAATTCAGAGGGAGGAGAGAGAACAAATAGCCAGAGATATTAAGATAAACAATCCATAATTATTTAAATAGACTAAACATAAATAAAGCTGCATGTGGGCCTCTGTTAGCCCTCCAGGTCACTAAGGAATTAAGGAGGCAATTAACAAGGATTAAGACATTTTCAAGAAGCTGAATTTATTATTTGCATTTGTTTTCGCTGTAGTGGGGGATTTTGAAGTTTATGGAAATTATGAGTGTGATATTATAAAGATAAATATTTCTGAAGATGAGGTACTGGATCAAGTTGAGAAAAGCAAGTTCATGAATTTAAAGGCAATCCAGGAGCATTCAGAAGGAGCTGAACTTTAGAACATAGCTGCTGGCAGGAGCATGCAACTCTGCTATAAGAAAACAAGGGTGTTTCCCAAGGCTAGAGAACTTCCCTGTTCCAAAATGGCAGTCAGAAATGAACACAGGTAATGTGGACCCCAGGGCTGAGGATGCACACTGTGTGCAACCAAGTACAAGGTTAATCTTGATGAGCACAATCAAGCCAGCACAGTTATACGTTTGTGCTGCAGTTCTCCCCCTTCAAACCTGCAAAAAGTCTCAGCAAATGAAGGAAGCTCCTCAGAGCAGAACAAAGGGTGATATTACAATTTTTGGATTAGTATCCTGCGTCATAAATGGATTAAAGCAATAGGAAACAAACAACTTCAGTGCAGGACTACATGACAACAGTGAATGTTAAACCCCTGGTGAATTAAAGGCTAACCATTCCACCTTCTCATTGCCATTATACATATTTGCTCATAGTGAGGTTTCGTGAAAAGGCTGCCTGAACAAAAAGGGGAACATTTGCCTTCAAGGAAGCTGGGTTCTCCTTGACCACACTGCTCCCAGGATAATACCACCAGGTTGAACAGCTATGCCAACTGCCTGCCCGTTATCTATTTTTATGTCTTAGTACCACGCATGGAATTTCACACCTTGCTGACTGATTTCTCTGCTGCTGTGTCATTCTCCCTCAGATCTTTTCTGTCTAAAGCAGAGCAGGTGACACGCAGCACGCCCAGGTCCAGGGCTGCTCTTTGGGTGATCTTTCACAATGACTTAGAGAGGAGTGACAATGCATTGCTGAAGTTTATGCACGTTGCTAAGGTTGAACAGCAGCATAAATTATGGAAGATAGCAAGTGATTTTAGTAGATCACACACATACAATCCAGGCATGTAAAATGAGGTCTTAACATGTGTATAGGAGAAGTGAGTGTTTCTTCATAAGAAATTGCATAGTTGTTTCAGGGGAGTTCAGTATAGCTCATTGAAGACATCCCTCTCACTCTCCCAGTGGATGACACTTAAACAAATTATTCAGACTAGATAATTAGATGGACACACCACGTTCCATTTCAGACCTTTGTCTGAAATGACAAGTAAATGACTAGTAAAAATGAAACACAAGCTCTCTGATGTGCTGTGGGTTTCTGGAGATTGAATATTCTGGATTACAGTCTGATTATGAACCCTCCATACTGAGTTACTCGGAAGAATGATTTTAGATGGGGTTTGAGCTGCTTTGAAAGTGGCTGGTACTGAAGTACAGCTCCTTTTGACACCCCAATTGCCTGTGCTGGGCTGGATGCTCAAAGATAGGGTCCCCTCCACACATCATGCTACTGATGCTACGTGGAGTATGTGTGTCACACAACAGGCTCGGAGAGGAAACCCCAGTCACCCAGGAGTACTGGAAGAGATCATGGGCTGACCTTAAGGTAAAGATTTCAGAATATTACCAGAGGAGGAGGAAGGTGGTCATAGCTGCAAGGCATGGCACCCATTGCTCCCTTTGGCTCTGCTGGCATTTTAGTGCCATGCAATGGTGACAGCGGTCCCAACAGCACAGGCTTCACTCTGCTCATGCCACAAGTGTCAGTGGGAAACATTGGTCATTTGGCAGTAGATTTAGTGATCTCCATTCAATGCATCCCCAAAGTAGATTACTTTTACACTGAGGTTGTGGAGTACCAAGCTGAGGGATGATTTCTTGCTGGACTCTTGAGGCTGTGGGTCCCTGCAGGTCCTGGCTGCTCTGCCTCATCCCCAGCCTTTCATTCCTACTCCTTCCTCAGCACCAGCCCTAGTCTCTTCTGATCTGCCAGTCAGCTGGTTCAGGATGTTAAGCTGGCAGAAACTAATCCTACAAAGAAATGTGCAGCCAGTTTACATCCTGAACCAGCTTACTGCGAGGTCAAACAAATACCAGTGCCTGCCCAAGGAAGAAGCATAATACGGAAGAGAGATGGGAAAACACAGAGATGAGGATGGGATTGCAGTGAGTCCGATGAGGGCTATTTTGAGCTGCCTTGGAAGCACAGCCTTAGGCACTGACCACCAAGACTGCGGTTGGTCTGTTCATGCATATAAATCACAACATCAGATCACAGAGGAGAAGGTTTGAGGTGAAAATCTCTCAGTCCTACAGAATTTGGGCATCTCTTTGTTTAGGAACCTTGTTATTTAGGAGTCCAGGGTGACATCTCTAGGCTTAAGCATTTATGGTCCGTAGGGAGCATTTAAGCCTTTTTTGTTTGTTTGTTTGTTTTGGATCTGACTTTCATAGAATAATAGAATTATAGAACCGTAGAAGATTCTGACTTGGCAGAAGTCCAAAAGGATCATCAAATCCAGCTCTTTGCTCCACAGATCACCACCCAAAACTCAAACCCTATGTCTGAGTGCTCTGTCCAAACACTGCTTGAGCTCTGGAAGGTTGGGGCCGTACCCCCTGCCTTGGGCAGCCTGTTCCATGTCCAACCACTCTCTGATGAAGAACCTTTCCCTAACACCCAACTTGATCCTCCCAAAATGCAGCTTCATGCTATTCCCTCAGGTCCTGTCATGGTCACCAGAGAGCAGAGATCAGCACTGCCACTCCACTCCCCTTGTGAGGAGCTGTAGGCTGCCATGAGCCCTCCCCTCAGCCTCCTCTGCTCTGAGCTGAACACACGAAAGGGACCTCAGATGCTCCTCTAGACCCTTCACTATCTCTGTAGACCTCCTTTGGGTGCTCTCTGACAGTCTTATGTCCTTCTCATATTGTGGTGCCTCAAACTGTACGCAGGGCTCCAGGTGAGGCTGCATCAGTGCAGAGTAGAGCAGAACCCCTTCCCAGCAATGTCTCCAAAGAGCAGCTCAAGAGGAACCACTGAAAAAATGCTGGAGGAGCAGAAAGGGGAGCTTCCTGCTACCTCCCATGAGCTTCTCCTCTGCCTCACTCCTCGGCCTATCCTTCCCCTCTTTTGCAACAGACAGCTCCCCTCCAGGCAGGCTGCTTCTGCTCTCAGGGGAGACCTGCCCAAACTTTTAGAAGGACAGAAAGTGGGAGCCACTTCCCCATGTGGGTGAAGGAAACCCACCCATAATCACACACTGGCAGGTAGGGGTGCAGAATTAACTGATTCACATGCAGAGGTCTCAAGGGGAAGGGAGTAGTAGTCTGGATGTTTTTCATCAGGGCAATTTGGGCTGATCCTCAGGGTAGTGGGTGTTAGGCCAAAGCTAGAAAACTTTCCCTAAACCAGCAAAGCAAAGGGCTTCCATGAAGAGTGCACTCAGCCTGAAGAACTTCCTGGTAACTTGGGTTATGGAGGCAGATTGTTGATTAGGATCCAACAGAGGATTAGAAACTCTTTTAAGCATAAATTGTATTTGCAACTGTGTGAGTTAAGCAAACGGATACAAGGGAAATCAAACCTCATGCTTCAGGGCATAAACTGCTCTCTTGTGAGTCAGGATCAACCTTTTTTCCCCTACACATAGCATCTCATAATTAGCTAGGTGCTTGCTGTGGTTTTGATTTGCTCTGAAGCACCAGCTACTGGATGCGGCCAGGGGCGGGATGCTGGACTAGATAGAGCCATGATGTGTTTCTGTAGGGCAACCCTTTTGTTCCATATTGGCAAAGACTTGTGGGAAAGCTTTAGTGATTCATGTCCTCCACAGCTCCTGGTCTTGCTGAATATTTGCCTCTCATTTCCATAAGCACCGAAGTCACTCTGAATCGCTACAGAAATAAAAAGGGAAAGTTGCATGAAGTGTTACTTATCTACAGGGTGCAGACAGCATTTATTTACTAAATGTAAAGACGCTTTCAGCATCTGCATAGGTCATTTTTGCCAGTAAGAAACTAATTATTTTCCATATTCCACTTCAGCCGCAGAGAAATCACATAACTTCCAGAAGATTTTGTATTTTGAAAAATACGTGTTTCTGTGTGCACATTTGTGTACATATATATGTGAATGTATATACATAAATATAAGTCGGTCCAATAAAAGGTTTTGAATTACTAGCATTTCCTTACAAATTAAAGGCAGGCAAGGACCAGTAATGCAGGTGACAGAGCATGCACTAACAAAGTCTGCCTCTCCACGCTGCCTCTTTGATGTACCTCATCTTTGCCCTGGAGGAATTTCATTATCCTATGGTGAGCCAGTAATGAAATCTGTACTCGGAATCAAGCCTTCACAGAAAACGATATCTCAACTCTTTGTTCTGCACAGACTAGCTGTGTGTGGTAGGAATATGTTTCTATTTGTGTGTGATCCGAGTGTACTTTGAATACTGATCTCAAGATAAAAAGGATAGAGATCTAATTTGACAAAATATTAAATTCCCTCTATCTTGCTTTATCTAACAAAATTCTGATGCTTATTATTGTGATGAACGTTTTGGGTGATACTTGTAGTGTTAAGAGTGCGTGAGAAAAAATGTCTCCGTGGAGAGTTGAACGGAGTGTCGGAGACCCTGATTTATAAAGAGTGCAGAGGGTCCTTAAGTACTATTTTTAGAATAATGCTGCAACAAATTTACACACAGAGAAAAAACCGTACTCCACAGTCACTTAGGAGCAAAGTAGCATTTTGCTGCATAATAATGAGGAATTAATTGCTCTTTGTCATCACTTCTTATGCAAATTGCCATAGAACATTTGCCCAATGTGCATTTTACCTTTTAACAAAGAAAGTAGCAACAACAAACTAGACCAAATTTCATAAGCTAAGGACAAAAGTAGGCTGTGCCATACACAAATTGTAGAAGGCAAGTCCACTCCTTTGAGGAACTTCATCAACGTCCTATGAAAGTCCACAGAAAAAACAAAGGTTTCTTGGCCTATATGTCTAGTTAAATTAAATTAGGTTCAATTATCAGATGATTGAAACTTTTCATGGAACTTACTTGTCGCTATATATGCAGCCTTTCCTTTTTTTCTTTTCACTAATCACCAAATGTCACCAAGCTTATGCTTCCTTCCTGATTGCTTTCAAGCTTTTGCTGAAATCATTATGTGAATTTCAGGCATTGCAGGTTGATGGTTGTTTATTTTGGGAGGGATTCTTATTTAAAAGTTATATATATATATATATATATAATCAGCCTTTGGTGTATTTTCCCAGCTTTTAAATTTAGACTAAGCTAACAGTTCTTCAAAAATACAAGAATATCAATAGCTGTGGACTAAATAATATTTCCTTTCAGTGTAAGAGCAAGAAATATATAATAACTCATCTCTGTTCTCCATAAGGCTTTAATATTTTAGTCATTCTGCAACTAACACTGAAAATTTGATGCAAAAATTGCCTCAATGGCAGGCTGGGTCAAAATACAGACATACTAATGGATTGCATTGTGTTAAAGCATTTTCTCCAGAAACATCTCAACATGTTTTCTTTCTCTCTTTTCTTTTTTTTTTTTGGGGGGGGGGGGGGAGGAGGTGGGGGGAATGTAGAATGGGTATCACTGTGCAAAGAGTTTCTGTCTTGCCTGTGCAATGAATTCAGTGAACTAGTGGGTCTTTTCAATCTCCAGTTTCTACATACTTCAAACATAATGAAGAGTTCCAGCAGAGCCCCTTTTCTATTCATAGGCTATTCACAGCAGACCTTTGGAGTTCACAACTTCAAGTTAACACAGCAAAGAGCAGTTTTAAATCACTCCCTTAATCAGGGGTCACAATTATTTTCTGCAGCTACAAAAAAACCGCAGGCACACTGCAAGCCAATGCACTCTGCATTCACCTCCAAAACAGAACAATAGCAGAGACTTGACCTCTGCCTTAAATGCAAACACTTCAACGACACTACCTATTAACCAGAAAATACATGAATACAGACTGTAAGTATTTCTTAACATAAAAGTTATCTCCATCCTTCCAGAAATAAATACTCTGTTCCAGTCCTGTGCTTAAATTGCAAGAAATTCCTACAACCTTCTTGAAAAAAAGGCAAAAGCAATTTGTGTGATAAGTACAAACTGTGTTCATAAATGCGATTGAAAACAACAGTAATGAATCTCAAATACTCCAGCACCTGGTAAAAGACCACCAGAAGCAGCGCAGGCTGCTGTGCCCTGTGGCCACTGTACCTGCTGACTGCTCCGTCCATGCATGCTGCCTGTCCTTCTCTAGCAGATGCTCAGGCAGAAAGTATTTTCAACCTGCAAAAGGCTTCTTGTGTTCCAGCCACATTTCATGCATGAAGTACCTTCAATTATTAAACCACGTAGGACTGTCAAACCAGGCTTTGAGCTTTGGACAACCTGACCTGGTGGAAGGTGCCTGTGCCCTTGATAGGGGTTTGGAACCAGATGATCTTTAATGTCCCTTTGAACCCAAGCCATTCTGTAATACTGAGAACCTTATATTTTATGTCCCTGCATCTGTACATGTGTCACTTCCCCTGGCTCTCTCTCTGAAAGCCTTGCAGTGTCCTCAACAACAGCAGCATGTCCTGCATTGTGGTTGTGCAGCCCAGCCCAAGAGGAATTTACTTACACGAAGCCTCTGTTACAGTTACCCAGTGAAAGCAGAATTACATGTGCTAACGATTCAGACTCATTGCCAATCCAGTATTTTTGTTTGTGAGTATCAATTACCTCAAGGCTTTTACTCTAATTAATGAATTCAAGTCTAGTCAGCCACTGGTGCGTGTGCATAAACTCTCATTGATGTTAAAGACTACACAGAGTAAAAGACTCCTTAAAAATAGTAATCTCTCACCAGGGAAGAGGGTTGGTGTTTCTTTTTCTTCCCATTTCCCATTCCTTTCCAAAATCGTAACTTTGAATTAAATCCTCACAGAATTCTGGTGTGCTCCCATATATCAGAACTGGGACTGAGATTGCTCAGAAATATCTCTGTGCTTTTGAACGAGGCCTGGAACCAAAATAAGTTTCCTGCCTGGTATTTAGTGTCTGAAGCACAAATGCAGCCTCATCACACCTAGATCAATTCTGCATGCTCTCCTTGTTTTCCAGACATAGAAGATTTCTTTCTCTGAGCAGTGCTCAGCAGAGAGCACCTTTTCCCCCCAGTTCTCCTGTGCGTTCCTTCATTTGCAGTGTGATGGACTTGCCAAGGTCTGTGTTCTTAAGGTCTGCTGCAGGTATCTTCACGTAATTTTCCAGATAAGAAAGAGGAGAGGTTCTTGAAAGAAAACAAGCATTTAGGGTAAGTTTAGCTAAAACAAGGTTGGGATTTGCCCACAGTTGCCCTCAGATAACTTCTGGAACGGTTTTGCCCGCACTGATTCTTAGGTTCAAATCAACTGTGGTTTAAGTTTGTCATTGTGGATGTCCCTGTTCTTGGAAGGGCACTCTGGGATCATCTAAACTTGCAGAATCGGGGGATTTGAAAGATTTGACCTCCGGAAGCGAATATATAATGCAGTTTAATATTGTATTTCAAAATAAAATTCTAAATATAAATTCTGAAACATTACCGCCGAATCGTAAACCACAGTTTACACACTAAGTAAAAAAATAATAATAATAATAAATGAAAGCAGTGATGGATCTAATGAAAATCTCAGGAGAAAGCACTGATTCAAAGACACAATGGAAAAGGTTAAGATTTAAGCTCACCAGCTGACTCCACCTTAACCTCTCCAGCTGACTCCAGCACTCACTGTGGGCCATACTTGGTCTGCCGTTCACAGCGTTTAGCTCCAAGACAGCAGAAGGCTGTTAGAATCGTGTCGCTCTGGGGCTGACAAATTCTGATCTCCTGTATAATCAATGAAAATACTTTTTAGGCTGTTCATCCTATTTGTCTAACAAAGGTAGGTGTTGTAATCATTCTTCCCTAATTGCTCCATGCTAAACCGAAGTCTGGCTACCCCAGCAAGCAGGCAATCTGAATTGTTCACTGCTTCTTCTTTGAATAACACTGGATCCTAACAATTGTCTTAGTAACCATACAAAGAGGTTTGGGCGTTCCACGTAAAGCGGAACGATTCTTGACCCTCAATTTCTTGAAGCCACCAGCTCCTTGAAAGCCCTTTCACATGATGTTATCTATCCACATCATTTTTTAAAGGTCAGCACCCGCCTTTTTTCCTGCCTTGCCTTCTGACACAATAATTCTAGGCTGGGCAACGATGCTTTGTTAATACTTCAATATATTTCAAACACGATATCTCACTGGCTCCTTAAAATACCATACCAGAGATCTGATGCTCTGTGCATGGCAAATGTTCCTTTGTGAAGCTTTTCATGTTACGTCAAGCCATGCTGGGGAGATATTACATTGCGAATCTTTGATATCGTGCACCACGACAATGTCTCCTTCTTAGCTGTCACAGTCACTGACTCAGTGTGTGCTGTTCATACTGTCAGTGCTCCTGGAAACGCAATATACCTGGAGTGTGTTAGAATCTGGGTTGCAAAAAGACATACGGTGCCTGTAGCATAATCAGTAATCAACTGTGAATTTCTTAATCACTGCAAAGAGAATGATGCAATTCCGTGAATTCTACCTGCATAACCCAGGAGAATATGTATGTGCATAATTACCAATAATGACTTAGAACTGTGTGCAGGACCAGGGCTTATCCAGGAGATCCCATTTTTTTTCACCCTAATGCCGCAGGGTAAAATGTACGGTGGAAGGAAATGACAATTTCCTCTATTAGATTAATCTGTCTTATTTTCCTTTTTCACTATTTCATTACCACTATAAAGATGGAGTTGCATAAGGTTGTGAATCCACTAACAACATGTTGCCCGCTCAGAGAGCCGTCAGGTCACTCTGACTGAAGCTGAGACTGCAAGAAAAATTGTCCTGCGCAGCATTTCCATCTCTTCCTGCAGCACCTTAAATTAGGAATTACTCATTATCAGGAAAAAGCAATTTGTTTCATAAATACGTGCCTGAAATATCTTGCAATACACAGGGCTCTCCAACAAGTGGCACTATTAAGACTATTCAACTTACAAGATTGATATGCAAATGAGATCTCAGACAGGGATGTTGGGACGTGTTTTACAACATTGTATTCATTTAAAATCTTTTAAATATACATACGAAATGTGACTGAAATAGATATTCATATTTGAAACATGCTGGAAAGTTTTGTGTTATCCATGAAGAAAATACTGGAAAGTAGGTCAAGTGCCCCAAGCTGAGCCAGGCAGTCCTCTCTGAAGGGATGAAGTCACAGTGCTGTGGGGAAACCGCCTAATTAAGACGTTGGTAAAGATGATACGTAGTAAGGAACGACGTCTATAAAGTTGAGCTGAAGCCAGTCGTAAAACCTATTGATGAGGCAGCTTTGTTTGGAGAAGGCTGTTGTGGCATTCTGGGTGAATTATTCCTCAAGTATTCATGGGATGACTTCTGCTTTGCCTCTCTCTACATTTACTCTCACCTTATTTTGTCACTGCTGCTTGACACGCTGTCGATCACTTCGAGAGACCACATGCAACATCTCTTCAAAAAACTCATTTGTCTGAGGTATGTTTGGCCCCAAAATAAGTAAATAAATAAATAAATGATTCAGAAATAGCTCCGTTTACAAAAGCTGAGGTGTGAAAATAGTTGATTGCAATGGAAACAGCATCGGGCTGGAAGTGCTACCGCAATATGAGCTGTTAGGGGGCCGTATAAGGAAGCCAGTGCATTAAAATGTAAGGTGCATCTCACAGAAACAGCATTTCATAATGGTAGATTTCGTTTGGTTAGAGCAACGTTCCTCCTGTCTTTGAAAATCAGCTCTCAGATTTTCACCCAGCTGACTATATATTCACTGTCTATCTACCATACCAGTGTAGAAGACCTAACAGGCTGCAGTAAAACCACCTTAAGCTCACTTAACGTCAAACAGTGGTGTGCATTTTAGTATGCTGGTCAGTAAGATAAATGGTAATTATTGTGCTTTCCAGAAAAGTGCACTCTGGGCAGAGGTTTATGCAGTTCTTTTTTTTTTTGCTGAGTTTTCTGCTTGACCAGCTTTGGCTTACCTGGAGCTGCATCTTATGCAGCGTAGTTTGTAAACAACAGAGGATGCGCGCTTTGAATGCAGTGACGTAATGGGTGTGCAGAGTGCTAACTAAAGCACTGCAAATGCTGCACGACTTATTTTTATCCGAGTCCTTCTGAATCTAGTATTTTTATCCCTCATGCCAATACTAAACTATTTTTGCGTCTGTAGGAAAAACAAGGCGACACGGAGACCCAGCCTTGCTAGCGTTTCAACACGACACTACACGGTGGGACCTGCCATGTGTTGAACGCTACATATGTCTGCAGAACCAGAACCTACGTGCGCTTGCAAGGAAGGCTTTGTAGCAGCCTCACTCGCAGAGGGAAACTGAAGTTTGTGAGTCAAATCCTCCAGCGGGACGTTATTCTGCTGCCACACGCAGCTACAGAACGCAGGGGTAGCGTGCTGCTAAACCAGAACGCTTCTCGCTTCTACACGAGCAGACGACCATGCGAAATGCAAGCCAGGGGAGAGCGTTGCTTTTGACATCGTCCTCTATTGGCGTTTGCTGCCACTACGGCCTCGCTGCCGAGACCCGCGCCCCAGCCCAGGCGGCAGGCAGCACCCCGCGCCGGGACGGCCTCACGGGCGTTTGTTTTTGTTTTTAATCTCGGGAGCCACTTATCTATTCCTCTGATGTTTGGCAGGGCTGACTCATGACTGTTGGACGCTTGCGGTTGGCAAGAGCCGGAGGATGAGGTTTCTCCGGGGGCGGAGCGCGTAAAATATCACCAGGATCAACAGCGGGGCTCCGCGGCAGCCGGGGCCGGCCGGGTGGGTGCCTCTCCTCGGCTCCAAACGGCTCAGCCTGCCCGACCCCCGCAACTCCTTCCTCAGGGCCCGGCGGCCGCGCACGAAGCGCTCGCGGCGGACCCCTCGGCCATGGCGGCCGCCCGCACGGCCCCTCGCGGTGGACTACGACTCCCAGAGCCCCCCGCGGCCGCCGGAGTCCGGTGCTAACACCACATATACATACACATACACACACACACGCACACGCATCCCGAGGGGGAGCGAGGCAGCCGCGCGCATGCGCCGGCCCCCTCCCCGGCAGGAGGGGAGGGGCGGGGCGTCCCCGTCCGCGTCCGCGTCGCCGCTATTCGCGGAGCGGCCGTACGCATCTTTCCGTGCGTAGCGACCGCGGCGGGCGAGGGAGGGCGCGCTGCGCCGTTGGCGTAGCGTTGTTGTGAATGGAGCGGGGCGGGGAGGATGATGTCAGCCTGGCGAATGTCAACAATGTAGCGATTGAGGGGCGGGGGCGGCGCCGGGCCGGGGCGCGCGCGGCGGCGGGGCGCGGGCAGCGGCAGAGCGGGGCAGCAGCGGCCGCGGAGCAGCAGCAGCACCACCGCCGCCTCCTCCTCCTCCGCCGCCGTTTCCGCCCGCGCCGGGCCGGGCCGCGCGGCCCCGGGCTGCCCCCGCCGCCGGCCCCGGTGCCGCTCCGGCAGCGCCGCTCCCCCTTCCCTCCTCCTCCTCCTCCTCCTCTCTCTCTCCGCTGCGGCTTTCTCTCCTCCTCCGGCCCCCGCCAGCCCCCTCCTCCCCTCCTCCTCCCTTCCCCCTTTATTTTTCCCCTCACGGCTCCGGCTCAGGGAGCAGCTGCTTCAAAGCGAGCGCCATGTGATGAGCCTCTGGGTCGCGGCTTTTTTTTTTTTTTTTTTTTTTTTTTTTTTTTTTTTTTTTTTTTTTTTTTAAATATATAAACACCCTCGTATTTAGCGGGGAGGGCCGCGTGTAGGTCGGTGGTGAGCCGCGGAGAGCGGTTAACAACAATTTCCAACACAATAACAACAACAACAACAGGCGGCAGCGCTCCTTCCCCAACCCCCCCCCCCCCCCCGGTCCGCAGCGCAGCGACAGCGGCGACCCCCAAAGTTGCGCGGAGGCGCGGCGAGGTGAGTGGGGCGGCGGCGGCGGGCGGGAGCCTTCCTCCTCTCCCCCTCCTCCCCCCCCCCCCCTCCTCCTCCTCCTCCTTCTTCTCTCCTCCTCGGCCCCGAGCAGCTGTTGCGCGGGGCTGCGGTGCGGGAGCGCTGCGAGGGGAACCACGCGTTGCGTAACGGGGGGAGCGCGAGCGGTCGTCCGGGTGTACGTATCGCCCATCCATACGCATATATATGTACCTGTGCGCGGATATATGCCTATAGATACGCGGTGTGTGTGTACCCGTGTGCGTACACGCGTATATGTACGCCTATGTGTGCACGCGTGGGCCCTGTCCCACCGCCGTGCCCACCCCTTCCCTCCCACCCCCGCATGTGGGGTGCGCGGGCTCACCCCGCTTCCCTCCTTCCCTGTTGGCTACGGGGAGATGCGGAGCACGGCCGCAGCGCGTGGCGAGGTGTGAAGTGGCAGCGCTCCTCATGGGGCACGGGCTATTTGTGGGCTATTCTGGCTGTGCTGGGAGCTGGCACCGGGCTCGTGGAGCAGAGCGCGTTCCTCGCTGCCCGGGATAATAATAAGCGGGAGCAGCGGGCAGCCCATTGGAATTGCTCGTTGGGATGGCGGAGTGGTTGTGAAAGTGCAGTTGGCTGTAGCTGAAGGTGTGTCAGTGTTCTCTCAACGCAAACCCATTGCCCTAAGACTTTGTCTCTAAACTTGTGCTTGTTGCAGTTGGGTGTTTGGGATCTCCAGCTCGTTTGGGGTTGGAGACTGTCCGAGGTTGTGTTGTGTCGCTGGGGGTGGTTGGCAGTGCTCGGATGCATCGACATCTCCAGGTGTGTCAATACCAAAGCGCCTCGAGGTGGACGTAATGAAGTGGCAACACCACATGTAGAGCTGTTGTCCATGGGGCTGTTGTAGTAACAGCTTTAAAGCAATGTTTTACAAGGCTTTGTGCCTGACAGCCAGCAAGCCATAAAATTCCCCTTCCAACAAGTGCTTGCTGTGCAATTCGTGAAGACTCTCCCATCTATAAAGACAGTGGCCGTTGCAATGGCACGAGTGATGCGGGCACACTGACAAATCCCCACTGGTGTATGCCAGGCCCCGCACTGGGAGCAGAGATCCAGGGCAGTTGTCTCAGTCCTCCTCACCTAAGGCGCATCTGGGACATCTGCTGGTGTTGGTGTCTCGCAGGATGTGGGTGGGACACCCTCTGCTCCTCCCTGCTGTGCTTTCTGCTGGTTGTTCTGCAGGAGGAGATGGGCAGCTCCTCTTAGCTGTCTACAAAGGAAAGTTGGAGATGCTAGCTCAGAGCGACGGTCCAAATTCCAGTAAACAGGCATGGACTTGATGCTCCTAGCGTGAGGAAATCGTGGTAAACCTTTGGCACTGTGGATGGCCTCGGAGATGAGGTGGGATTAACGAGTTTAATCAAATTCCCCCTACTGCCAGTGATCTGACGTATTGGTCTCTGTCTGTGTGCAGTTAGTGACAAAGAGCTGGAGATAAAGCTCCCTGCAGACGATGTGTGGTGTGCAGTGTGTGGCAGGAGTAGCTCGCCCTTTCTTCTTCTAAAACTTTCTTTGCTTGTGTTTTTGCTCTCAAGTGCGATGGCTGCTTCTTTTTGTGATCTCCTGAGAGTTGCTTTCCTGAAGGTTTTTCTCAAAATATGGCCATCCATAGAAAAAGGGAAATGAACGATCCCATCTTTTCCAAGAACTCAGAGGAGAACACAAAGAAGTGTTTTCTCATTGTGTGCCCATGATGTTCTTTGCACGTGCACCGATATTTAAGAGACCTCTTAGAGTGTGGCAAATAAGTGTCTGCAGCTCCAGCTGAAAAATGAGATGTGTAACTAATATATGCAAAGTAATGATTTCAGTAGTAATGGCATTTTTGTGCAATAAGCTATTGGCGCAAGTTGAGTAGCATTTATTACGTGATTTGTAATCAGCCTTTTGCAATTTTTGTTTAGGTCGTGTGAACACGGATTATGTATTCAAATCAAAGCGTGCATGCCTTTTTGCTCAAAGGGGTGCTACCTGAATGGTTTCTCAGTTTACAAGCTGCAGGAACGTACCTGCAGCGTTTAGCAGATCTGTCGGGGGTTTGAAGGCATGGATGCTTCCATCTCTCACTTCTGGGTCTGAATTTCCGTCTCTGCTGGTTCTGGGTGTATATTGGTGTACTCGACTGTATATTAGTGGCTTCTGGGCTGAAGTATGCGAGGGAAAATACACAAGTCATTCCATTTGAGTGCTGAAGGAAATCTCAATTTAAACTGAAATATCGGCTTTCTGTGAGCCCAGCTTACTCCTGCTGCTTCAGGGCTCCTCCTGACTACAAATGCTCGAAGAGAATGGGGAATAGAGCCTTTGTAGTGCCTGTCGTTGTCGTTCTCTGCTGATATTTGAAGAGGTGCCCACACGGTTTTGTTGTAGCAGCTGAATGGGCAGTAGATTCCCACCCCCAATAATTCCCTGAGGTTTTTCAGAATAGTGTTCAATTGCTTACTCGGCTTTTTACAAAAAAAAAAAAAATGGTCATCGTTTCTTTAAATTTAGCCAAAAGACATTAACCTTGGCAGCTGCCTGAATATTACGCATTCATCTGAAGCTCGCAATGAGAAGATGTAAAATGTATGAACGCAGCCAGCTGAGTTGCAATGTGTTCATTTTGCTTTATAGCTAAGCAGAAACATCTTTGTAGTATATTGAAAAGAGTGCTACTCACTGTGCCACGGTTGGGCTATGAATTATAATTTTAAAGCAGGCGAGCAGTGGAATGCATACCAATGTCTTTGTGGCCAGCGATGGACTTGAAGCTCTTGCATTCCCAGAAGTATTAAATGCGGATCAAAGAGCAACCGCACGTTCTGAACAGGTAAATAAGAAGAAAGAAGGGATGAAGTTCTGGTAGAGCTTTGTGCTGTGAGTTTGCGTGCACAGCCTAACTCCATCGGTCAAAAATAGGGCTTTGGAGGCTCCTCTGCTGGTTGTGATGGTGTCGCAGGGAGAGCCGGAGAAACAACCTGAGGATGACCAGCTGTGCTGAAACTGAAAAGGGGCAGCTCCTGTGAGATTTACTTCCGAAATCTGTATGCCACTTGAATGATAACCTTCTCTGCTATGCTATTAACAGAAGGGGCAGCTATTAGGAACAGGAGAACTTGGGGAAACTGCCCATTTGCCCCAAGTGGGAGATTTCATAGAAAGCTGAAGGCTTGATGTTTGGTCCTGAGCTTTGACCGCACGCAGCCTGGGTGGTGATGGGTGATTGAGTTGTGGTGCACAGGTTCAGGGGTCTTCCGCTAAGAGGAGCAGGAGCTGCCTATTGCTCATCACCGTGCTCTTCTGGGCTGTACGGCAGCAGTTTTCTTCTTGGAAAAGAGGCAGAGCAGTTACGTCTGTTTAAATAAAAGCAGCTAAAACAAAATGACCCTTGAGACTTCATCATAGCTACTTATTATAGCTGACATCCATTGAGGATTGTTTTTCTGTTGTGTTTTTTTTTCCCCCCCCCTTCATTAGTGATTGCTTTAAAATTGAAGCCTGAACGAGGAAAACAGGAACTGTGAGTGTGGAGGTGTACTTTTGGCCCGATTTGCATGCTGCCTGCTCTCTGTTTAGCAGTAGGTGTGCTGGGCGCGTGTGCGAGCAATCCAACGTGTCAGCAGTTCCTGCGGGCTGCTCCTGCTGACTCACGTGTCTGGTGCAGCCCGCAGCTCTCCCTGCTGTCAGCTGCCCACAGTAGGAGCATGGCAGCGCTGACCCTTCGTGCAAAGGTTGTTTTCGGTTCTCTGGTCGCTGCTTCCGTTGTGGTGTCTTCCTAGTCAGACTGAAGTACGCTGCCATTCAGGCTGGCTGCTGTTTGGCTGGGCGCGTTGCACGGAGTGGGGATGTGTTGCGCTTGGAGTGCATCTGGACGCAGCACGTGTCCTGCAGGACTGACCCTCTGGGGTTTGTTTTGTTTCTGGTTTTATGAATGGGATGTTTGATTTACCAAAAACATCAACCAATACATTGTTCCCAATTTGGATACAGCAAGACCCACATGCAAGTATTATTTTCTCTTGAGAATTACCAGCCCTACAGGCTCCTACCCTGCAGCCCTTCTTTTTTGCAGCCGAAATCTTTGAAGCCAGCAAAGAATTCTGATTAACCTTGAAAATCCTTTGTCGTAGCTGTCTTTAATTTTCAGAATTTTGCTGTCTCTTGGAGCCTGGCTTCTCCCCCTGCAGCAGTAACCCTGGCCACAGTGCGGAAGGATTCCTTCATTTGCATGAGGATGAAAACTTGCCCTCTTGCATACAACTGTTTCTTTATTTACGGTCTCCCTTCCGATTACTCATACGGATCCTAAAATGATGGCTTCTGCTGACTAGGGGGTTTTTAACTGATCTTGTTATGGCTTTTTTCCTTCCCTCCTTTCTTTTTCTTTCTCAGTCTGTCACAAAAGCCCTTACATCAGCCGAGCGAATTATCCTCCTGCAGCTCTGGATTTACTGCTACTGATCTGTAAGACCTCAGTCGTCTTCTGTGTTTTTCTTCCTTTTTTTTTTTTTAATCCCTAAAAACACGATAAACAAAATCAGCTGGTATGAAACAGGCTTTAATAACAAAAAGGTGAGCTCTTGTCACTTGTTTTGTTTTTAGTCAACTGCTTTGACCAGTAATGAATAGAAAACCACACTGAGAGCTTTGTAACACATGAAGAAAATGGGTGTTCTTGGTTTCCGCCAATACAAATGACTCATCAGTATCAGTAGGGTTCCTACTTCTAATAATAAAACTGTGGAAGACCTTTAAAATCTGCGGTTTTGGCCCCTGCTCTTAGTGAAAGGTTGGAAAATGTTGCTTTGAGGTTTGTTGGGTATTTTTTTTTAAATGTATGGAAGCTTCTATGATTTGCTGTGCCACAGCAAATGATCGCATACCCTCCAAAAAGCCCTAATGGTACCACTGGCTGCGGTGCTAAAATCTTCCATTCTCCTGTTTCCTCAGCGCTCTGATTTCCCTGCAGCCCATCACCGATGTTTAGCCTTGATGTCAGAGATGCACATCTGGAAAATACAATCTAGCGATGCTGAGAGCTGGGCAGGAGCGGCACAACGCCTCCTCCTGCTGAGCTGCTGCTCTCCGCCTCTATCCCACCCCCATCAGGAGAGGACAGCGATGCTGCTGTGTGACCCACAGCACTGGTTGAGCTGGGGTCACGGCGTCTGGAGGGGAAAGTAAATAGAAAATAAGAGCCGGAGGACAAACAGCAACCTGCAGGATGCGTGTCATTACCTAGGAGGAAATGCAGGTCTTCCAGTACTGAAAGTGATACTGAAAAAAGGGCAGATCAGAAAGTCATCTATTAATTTTTTTGTTCCCCGCGCTGACATCCTTTTAGTTGTTTACTTGTGAGGCTGAAATCTTGTACGCAGCACGTCCAGTGCAGCAAGGCAGCCCCTGCTGCATATTGCATTTAGCTTGAAACTGGAACTTGGAGGCAGTCGGGTCAGCTTCTTCCATGCAAGTATAGTGTGCCCTCCGTGCTGTTATGCTGTATCAAGTTTTAAGTCTTTGATACAACATATTCTACTTCAGTTGCAGTCCAGCCACAGTATTCTGACCTGCTTCATTGATTTATAGTGTTGCTGCTTGCTTTCAAGCTGCTCATGTTGTTACAGGCTTTTAAGACTGTAACTGAGGCGGAGCTCATCTCTTCTCCCAGGTTAGAGAGAGTTCCAACAATTATGAAACCTCCACGTTTACTTTGTCTTTTGGTGTGCTATTTATACTGGTTCCTTGTTCCTTACAAGGATGGGGTGGTTCTTTGTTTCTCACTCTGTTTGAAAAGCAGTGAGCTTTAAATAAATAAATAAATAATGCATTTTGGGGCCGATCTACAGGAAATCTAGAGCAACCTCAGCATCGATGTCAACTCTTTCTCCTTAATGATTAAATACCTCTATGTACTTAATCTGGATCTTGCTGAAATAGCTTGGGTGTTTTTGTTAGTTACTTGTGTGACTGGGCTGCTATGGAACATCTCTGGTTGCTTCTTAGTGGGAAAAGTACTCTAAAAATAGAGGCGCAGAAGTCTGTGGAAATTTGACTTTGAAGCATGTGAAAATCCAGTTGTTTGTTACATGGCAACAATAAGAGATTTTACTATTTTCAGATCAGTGTAGAAGAAAAGGCCAACTTCCAACGTAATGAGTTTATTTATGGACAGTTCTTACTGAAGTTCCCAGAATAATGTTCTGTAAGGAGTGTAAAATACAGCATCAGTGTTTGTTCAGGGTTCGGAAGGACGTGGATTTGATTTGGTGATCTGTTTTCCTCTTGTTTTTAGAAAACATGGCTATGAGAAGTGTCATGAGGATAGGGTTGTGATGTATGAGTAACCCTTCTAAATCTCATCCTTGTTCTCAGTTCTGCTGACTTGGAAACAGGACTTCTTCCCAAGTCTTTGAAGGTTGGTCCGGTGAAGGGGAACAGATGCTGCCACTACCTGAATTCTGGGTCTGATTGTGCTCTGCATCATCTCACCCCTTTCCTCACCCTGGCACCTACTCACCCCACAGTGGGCCTGCTCCAAGAGCTAAGTTGGCAGATTATTCATTTTGTGCCTACAGTTAATTTTCTTCTGGCTGAGTTTACCACAGGGTCTGGCAAGTACCTGGGCAAGGGAGAGAATGGAACTGTTTCAAATGAAACTCAGATTTGTTCAACAGCCTTTGGGCTGCTGAGCGCACACCAGAGCGCAGTGACCATCTCAGTGTCGTTGCCCCATGTCCTGAAGGCCACCACCATCTTGTTTTTGGAGTGTGGGGGTACTGCAGGGAACTGTGAGCAACCATCTGCCCTGCAGGTTGGTGGCACGGGGCTTGCTGTCGTGGCATGGCATGTGTGAGTTCAGACTGGGGCTGTTTGATTTTGACTTTGCAACAGGCAATTGCATGGAACGTTAGATGAAAACAAAACTCAGTCAAGCAAGCCTTCCTCTGCCCTCTGTGTCAGCAAGATACACAGCTTGTTATTCCCACCTGTTTATGGTTGCTCCTTGCCTGCTGTGACCTGGTTGTGTCACTTATCTCACAGCTGTGACAAGCCCTGGGGAATTTAGATTTTAAACCGAAAGGAGATGAGAGCCAGCCTGGTGACTGTGGAATGAACTTGTGAGCCAATTGGCTACGGCCCCCCCTGTGCCCAGCACCCTCAAGTCTCTCTTGCAGCCTCCATCACTCTAGATGTGATGGCAAGCATCTGCTCCTGGAGACACTGAGGAACAGATTCAGCAGGTGATCAGAGCAGCCCTGGCTTGTATTTGCTCTGGTGAAGGAGAAAGTAGGACTCCATGCTTCATAACAAAAGGGAGGAGTTGCTGGCTGACAGCCCTTTGGCTGAAAGCAGGAGGTCCTGCTTGGCCACGTGCTTGTTGAGTTTCACTGGGCCAATTTAGCATTCCAACCCAGCATATGGCAAATCACATTCCACTCAGCCTTGGCTAATTTTTTGCCAATATGAAGAGTTGGACCACAGGTCCAAAGAGCAGCAGAGCTAAAGCAGGGGAGAGATGGAGGAGCAGGGCTGGCACCTTTGGAGAGCAGCCATTTGGAGAGCAGCATGGATCATCCACTCAGACCACCCTGTGCTGCACGCCTATCCCTTGACAAAAGCTGTGCAGAGCTTTTTGTGTGACTTTGTGCAGAGCTGAATGCAACCCATGCGTATTAGGCAGACTTACGTCCAGAGCTCCGTTAGCAAACCTGCAGATGTTGGGTAAGGTCCTCCTCTTGAAGTGGGAAACTTCAGCTCTGTTTTAGCTCAATTCCAGGTATCTGCTGTGGCTGAGGTACTCCTGTGCATTGAGTCTATAGTCTGCTGACCATTGCTTGTTCCATTCAGGGATTTAACTTCACGTCCAAACCCCTCATTTGTTCCTATCGCTGTTCTTAACTGTTTGCTGAGGGGAGACATGGTGCAGAATACCTGGTGTGGAAACCCCAGTGAGCTGACAATGTGAAGCAGTTGTGGGAGATGTCAGTGAGTTCACCTGAATCTAAAACTGGTGATAAATGCAAAATTGCTATGTAGTTTGTCATAGCTGGAAGCTCACAAGCAGTGTGAATATCAGCACTCTGCAAGGAAATTTTATGTTTGTCTTTTTCCCCTTCTTGTTCCTCTTCATTTGTCTTATTACTAGACTAAAAGTAGAGTCAGTGATTCATTCAGTAATCTGTTTCTTGGACAGTTAGTCATCTGCCAATTTGTGTTAACTTTCCACTTTGTTCATAAAGTGAGTAATGCTTAATGCACTAACCACCAAATTCCAAGCTTAAAAAGCTGTGAGCATCATCCAAATCATCGCCAAACTTTCTTTTAATATATACGTATATATATATATTTTTTACCATTCTGTAAGATCAAAGTGAAGGAGGCTTGGTCTACTGTGTGGTACAGCTACAGCTTAATTGTTTTGTCTAGCCCCAGTTATTAAAGCAAAACTCAAGGTTGCGAACGTATTGCACCAGTTCTGTTGTACACCGACTCGTGTATGACTTGTGTTTCATAGTCGGTATAACACTCCTTGTTGTTCTGCACTGCACCTACTGTCAGCAAATAAACAATGCCTCCCTATTTCCCTCCTCCACCGACTTCATTAATTTTTTTTTCCCTACCTCATTGAGCTGTGATGCTATCAGGACTAATTTAGTGCAAGTTGCTTGGTCTTGCAAGGAAGACTGGGATTGGTATTAGTTGGCTGCTGCAAATATTTCTGTTGCTTTTCATCTTCCTTTTTTTTTTTTTTTTTTTTTGTGCTGTTGAAGTGCTACCTATACAGAACTTGAAGCAATACAGCCTTCCCATAGAGATGGGGTAGATATTTTGATCTGAAGGTGATGCCAGTCATTTCTGAGGATGAGCGCAGCACTTGTTTGAATCACTTGCAGAATTTTAAAACTATTTTTTCTTCTGTTTCATGGAAACTGGAGTAGTGTAAAGAGTAACAAGGTCAGCAACATCACAGGAGAACTTTATAGGAGCAAAGTCTTTACAGTCTGCTCTAAAATAACATGAAAGTTCTTACTGCAGTGCTCAGCAGCAGAAGGATTCAAAATGAAGGAGGAGCTGTCATGCTGCAGGTAGTAAACACTGATACTGGAGGGGCTCTGCTTGGCTGGGTGCTTTCTCTGCAGGCACCTCTTTATCTACTCCTACCTCCTTCCATTTCTGGCAGATGGTCCCTCTCTGGGGGATTATTTGGTGACATCCCCATCTCTTGACGATGCAGCCCCATAAGCAGGTGATGCAGGCTGGATGGGAAGGAGCAGCCTTTTCTCTGTGGGCTCTGTGATAAGCCCTTGTTCTGTGTGATGGTGATATTGTCAGTAGAAATACAGTGTGCTCTGCTACTGTTTTAATAAGCAAAGAACTGGTTTTGTCTCAAGGAAAAGGTAGAGAAAGATCCATTCCCTCATTTCTAGACTCAAATTCCAGTCTTTAATCATCCAAATTCCCACCTTCGTGTAGAACCATAATCATAGGATTTTCCAAGTTGAGAAGGACCCATAAGGTTCACTGAGTCTAACTCCTAAATCCAGCTTGCAGGATTACAACCTCTGAAAGGTTTTTCCTTTCCATCCAACTTTGCACACTAGTGAGTTTGAATAGCTCAGATAAGCTCTGGGCAAACATACCGGGGTTGCTTGTTGGAACACCAGCCTTGGAGACCTGCCCGTCCCCATTACATGCAGATTTTCCACCATTGGTGATGGTGGCTAATGCACCTGCCTCTTTCAACTGATTGCAGCTATCACGTTTCAAAAGTAACTTGTTTCTGGTTGAGAGTAGGTTTTAGCTTTTGAGCTTAACTTTTGAGAACTGATGCTGCAGTGAAATTTGGAAACTTCTTGCTTCCCAGTCGGTTGAAGCATGAGCAGAGCTCTGACCTGTCTTTGTTTGGAAAGCATACAGGAGTCAGCCTGTGCAAGTGCCAGTCTCCTTGCCTTATCCCAAACAAAATAATTGAATGGGGAAGGACTGCGTACTGAGGGACGTAAGGATCTCTGCGCGGTTCGTGCAGTTGCAGGTGGCTGTGCTGCAGCTCTGTGCAGGGGGCAGGAAGGGAAGGAACTGTGGTGGGTGCTCCATTGCTGCATCGCACCATAGCTGGAACACCTGTGCCCACCCCGCCTTGCTTTTAGGTTTCTGGTTTAAGCCTTCAGAGCATTATTTTGGGGTGGGAGGATTGGAAGGTCAAAGGCTGATGTTAAAGTGTGTTTCTCCACCCCTTGCCTTCTGTGTACTCTGGCATTCTGTACTTGAGACATTCCTATCGTAGAATCACAAAGGTTGGAAAAGACCCACAGGATCATCCAGTCCAACCATTCACCCATCACCAGTGGTTCTCACTAAACCATGACCCTCAACACAACATCCAGACATTCCTTGAACACCTCCTCTGAGGATGGGCACATCAGCGTCCTTCTCCCGAGCTATGCATGGAGCAGGGGTGGCTGCGTAAGAGCTGTCCCCTGTATTTATAGGGCGGGTGACTCCCTCAGCCATTCACTCTGCAGGTGTGCTCCCTCTTTGGTTGAAGAAACCCCGAGCCGTCTCCCAAGCGCAGCAATTTACAAATAGCTTTTCAGTGTTTGTTTTTATTTTTAACATTCCCCGCCCACAGGCACCTTCCTCTTGAAACATTTCAGGGAGGAAAATCATTGCTACAGAAGATGCAAATTGGTCACATAGCTTCCTCAGAAAGTTGCTCTCAGGGCAGCCCTGCCGATCTCTTGGTGGAGCTCCAGCAAAACACGTTCCCTTCTCGTTTTCTTTTTCCTTAATTTGAAGTTTATTCTGATTACTGTTTTTTTCCTGGGGCTGTTGTTTATGGGGGTTTTCTATGTCTGCCACCTGGCGTGTGCCCTTTTCCCTCAACTTTATCATAGAGAAATAATCTCAGCTGTACTGTGACATCTCAGCGCAAAAGGAAATTCAGACATTTTTCTCACACGTATATATATGTATTTTTTTTTTCCTAACTTGTGTTCGATCTCTAATGGAAAATTCTGGTCAAAAGGGTGCAGTATCTTTGCTACGTGTTTCATCTGAAAACCACAGCTCCTGACACACGGCACACCACGGTACCCTGCTTACTGGCTTTTTCCAGCACCATGTGGGCGTGGGGAGATGTGCTCGTGGGGGAAAGGGGAACAGAACAGTGGGATGGAGGTCCATCTCTTGGCAATATTTCTGTTTTTCCTTTATTAATAATAATAATAAAAGAGGAAAGCCCAACTATCTGCGAAGTAGGTTAATCGTTGCCCAAAGGCTTGACACCGGCACTCCGTGTGCGGGTCCGTATATTCTCACCACTGTCTGCGGTATGACTGAAAAGCTCGTGGGAGCACACCAGCTCCCTCTGAGGTGGCTGCGGGTGGTGGGGACAGAGGATGCGTGGGGCGAGGGCCGGTGCCCACGTCCTTCAGGTACTGTAAGGCACTGCAGCCCGCTGCCGGCTGTGGTGGTGGCAGCTCGCCTCTGCTCGTGCTGATTTGCTGCTGCAGGGTTGTGATTGAAGCTGTGGTTTAATGTGCCCTTTTTTAGGTGTGCAGAGGGTTTAAAGTTATCTAGCATTGCATTTCTTCACTTTATTTCTGTTTTATTTTTGCCATTGCCTTTTCTACTTTTAACAAGTTTCCATTTCTTTTAGAAGCCACGAAGCAAATGCTAGTTAAAAAGAGGAAACTGGAACAGGTTGCCCAAGGAGGCTGTGAATGCCCCTTCCTTGGAGCCATTCAAGACCAGGCTGGATGTGGCTCTGGGCAGCCTGGTCTGGTGGTTGGCTACCCTGCACACAACCGGGGGGGTTGAGGTCGTTGTGGTCCTTTTCAATCCAGGCCATTCTATGATTCTATGAAAAAATGTTTTAATTGATCACCACTGATCAGCTCCAAGAAAGCATTTTTTGCCCTTTGGGGGGGAGTTTTTTTGAAATTTAATAATTTAATAGCCTTATAGTTTTAAATACATAATGCAAAATGCTGTGAACCATAAAGTGAAATAAAAAGAAAGCTTAAATATCTAGAAGTTGTGAAGAACCTCTTCAAACAAGAAGCCTTTCTTTGGCAGCTGTACCCCAAGATACTGCATGTTGGCATTTGAAAGCACTGATTTGCTTCCTTGCAATTTTTAAATATTTACCTGTGGGTCTGTAGTTTTCCTAAACCATTCCATGCTGTGTTTAACGCCTTGGATGTTTGCTGAGTGTGCTGCACGTGTGATATTACAGTTCAGATGAAGTGTTACAGCCTAGTGAGCTATTGCTGTCATGCCAATGATGAAGAACTTCCCACAGAATGGGATAGAATTTTCCTGCTCTCCTTCTTAGGAAAGAAGAAGAGGGTGTTTATACCGCAGAGTAGCTTTAAATGCCTCATGAGCTCATGGTGGACACGAGTTCCAAGTGCATTGCTTCAGGGGAGCCCCTGCAAATTGAGCTATCAGAAGTAGTTTTAAAGTGCCCAGCAGAGGTGTAGAGCATACTTGGTGCTACTTGTGCCTCCTTGTATCTTGCTGTTAATTGGGACCTCAAGAAAAGAGCCCAGCAGTCATTCTGGATTGAGTATTTGACACTTGAAAACACTAACACACAAGTATTGTGGAGGTGTTCACACATGATACATACTTTAAAAAGGAATAACTGCAACAAAATGCCAACAAAGATGTTGTAAGATACGTTAATCATTAGCAGAGTAATCTGGAATTAAATTTGTTTAATTTGGGAAATGGTGTTGAAAGTCTTGTAGCACTTTGGCTCATCACCTGCAAAAATGCTGCCTGGCTGTTTTTTCCTGTGCATTATTTGCTTCTGACCTGAGGTGTCCGGTCTCTGTGACCCTTGCAACTGCTCACCAAACTATTCCTGTAGGGCAGACCTTCCAGGTGCTCCCTCTGAGAAGCAGAGGAGCTGTAGGACAGCTCAGGCAGAAAGCACCAGGTGTTCTTGAGAGGGTTTGCTGCTCTCGGGTGAGCCTGGGGGTCGGCAACCTTACAGGCTCCCTCCATCTCAGTGCTAGCAGGGTGATGCCTGGTCCTTGTCCCAGAAGAGCCCTCGCACCTCTCCAGTGATGCTCTCTTTGGGCATAGCCAATGAACTTTTCAAGGAACAAGACTGACCACTCTGTCGTTTAGGTATTGTTTGCAAAAAAAAAGAACAAGATGAGGGCAGTTGGCTGAAATAGCTGTAAACGTTGTGTGCAGCTGACAGATTGGAGTCATTGGATTAGGCAATGACGGAGAAAGCAATGCAAAGCCAATAGGAAGTAAAACACATACCTGCCCCACGTTACTGCTTTCTCTGCAACTTCATTTCAGAATGAACTCTTTGCCAAAAAAGAACTGCTTGCATACAGGAAACCATGTTTTTTGACTAGAACATACAGTAAAAAGGGTGGGGCATGCATGTCCTTTATTGTATGAAAGCAAAAGGAGTGGATATGCTGCAGGGGATCGTAAGTGAATCTGTTACTTTTCTCCTTTTTTCAAGATGAATTCAGAAGGTTTTGTGCTATTGGTACAGTGGTGAGGCTTGGCTAGTTGGCACGACAGCTACAGCGTGCCACTTAAACTCTGACATTTTACCATCCAGCTGTTTGTGTGGTGCTTCTTGTTTTTGTTTTGTTTTTATTAAAAAAAAACAACAACAAAACAGTGGTAGGAGATTTTAAAACCTTTAAATCCCCAACACGGTGTAAATATTTAGTCTGGCATGCAGAACTGGCATTTTGATCAGAGGCACATGACAAATACACTTCTAATTTGTTTCATTTTTTAGAGGTCCTGCTGGTAGACGTAAATGAAGCAGCTCAAGATCTCACCGTGGTTGCAAGCTGGCAGAAAAATTAGCACCACACTTTCCAGTGGAAGCAGAACAAAAATGTAAAGACTGCAAATTAAATTGGAAACAGCTCTTAATTTCCCCTCTCCTCCTCCTCCCCCAAAGGATGAATGGCTTACTCTTTTGGATGGAACTTTGTGTAATGACTCATAGTTTTATATGGATTAGTGTGAATATGTAGGTGAGGGAGACACTAGTATCTGAGCAACTATAACATAGTGTCTAGAAGTGTCCTGGAACACAGAATAAATGAATGTTTGATCTGTTTCGCTTGCTGAATTAACGGAAACATAAATGCAGAATATCTTCCTCCCTTTATTCCCTCCCCTCTCGGTTGTGCTTGGCAGATACTGAGGAGGTCTGTGATGCACAGAGAATGTGTGAATATCAATAACTAAGGTAGCCACTCAAATAAGAGTATCCCCTTTGCCATGTTTGAATCATGCGTGTACAGAGCACCAGGAGTGAGATGGTTCAGACATCCACAGTGAATGGGTACCTCTATCTGGTAACTTAAGGTGAGAGTGTGGATTTGCACGGGACTTCTGCAGTGGACTGAGAAGTTTTCTATCTTTAGGCTCTTGTTTCACCTTCGCCTCTTTGCAACCGTTTACTATGCATCCACTTGCAACAGGATAGCTATTAATGCAACCAATATCAATGAAACTGGTTAAAAATAAACAAAACTCTTTTTTTAGAAGATGTTTCAAACTCACCCTTTTCATTTTGTTGCTCATAAGCAAGCTCACATTCAAGTGGGAAAAAAGATAGGGGGACAGAAAACCTGTGGTAGAGGATTAATAGGATCAAGCAAATGGGAAGGTGGAAATGTGTTGAAGTGGTATCAATGCAGACATGTGCCGTAGGGCCTGCGTCCTTAGCTGTTTTACCTTTTCAGTCCACATCAACTGGAGGAAATAGGGTAAATGTTCTTCTACGTGGAGAGCCCTCTAAGGGCAAAAGTGAGAGAGAAATGTGTTCCAGTGTCCTCGTATGGTAGTTGCACCTTAAGTTTAAGCCTTAAAGTAAAGAACTGCCCGCTTTGAGCAGGCCAATCTTAGGTAATTAGGACCTCTTTTTAGATTTCACCATAACTTACTTCAGCATTTAATTGTCTGGACCTTATTTTCATATCTTAGATGTGGAGATCTTTATCTTACTAGCATAAAAGTTGTTATTAGGTCAGGGGACTGAAAATCCTGAGGCCAGTCCTGGGCTCTTAGCCTCTTCATTTCCATGGAAGTGTGGTGTTGATCTCCCCTGGAACCCTGGCTGTGGATTCTTCTCCTGCATTCTCTTCAGGAAAAACTTTTTTGCTTCATTCAAGCAAGAGGCCAAACAAGGCCTTATTCTCATGGTGCCACAATACCCTGGGAACATTTTCGGGAGAAGGGGAAATGCACTTACATTAAAAACATGCAAGCAGCACCAACAAAAAGAAGCAGCCGCTTCTCATATAAGTGGGGGGGAATCCCACAGTGTCTTCAGAGAAATAGACTTATTTGGTAATGTGCACGTCTCTCAGACCTCCCACCGTCAGATGCTACGGAGGTCTGACTTCCATTTTGAAACTAGTACCTGGCATGGGATAGTTGTACTGAAGTCTTATTGCTTAGAAACCCAAACATGGAGAAATTGAGAATTCATGTAGTTTGGTTTAATTTCTTGAAAAGAGTTTAAAACTCCAGTGTTTATCTTGGATCCCCAGTGCAAGAAGCTGGAGGGAGCAATAAGAGTATTTTATGATTAATGAGCCTTTCTGCATATGTTTCTCATGCCTCTTGGCACTCAGTAGTTCCTGTGACCTAGCTTTTTATTTTGTTTTTCTCTTGTTGGCATTCTCATTAGTTGTCTCCTGAGATACAGAATCCATCCTCACTCAGACAGTTTCTCAGCTATGAAGATGTGGGCTAGCTTACTCTCCCTTTGGCTTCTCTGGTCAAGTAGGTTAGTGTTTCTGTCCCCTTCCTGCATTCAGATCTTTTTCTTCTCTGCTTTGGCACAGAATGATTCCTACAACATAGAAAGCCATCAACCTTGCTTTGAAAGTGGGACCTGGTTGAGATAGGGAGCAGTGCTGCACTGAAACTGACAGCCAAACTGAGAACAGGTTACACTGGATGCAGTAGCTGTAGTTTGGTGTGAGTCAAGTCTGCAGCCTGGCTGGTCCCCATGCTGAGCCTTGGTGGTCCTGGCCACCAAGGCTGCCTTGACAGCAGCGTAGACATAGCCAAAGGCAAAATAAAGCCCATAGGAAGTGCTCTTCAACCTTTTTTCTACATTCTCAGGAAAGAAGAAGCCTAAGATAACAGCAAATGATTCCTGGCAGTTACATGTGGAAGGTGAGAGGGGGAAGAAAGTGTTGTAGGTGACCCAGGGGATCCCAGTGTTGCAATCAGAGTATTTTTCCCTTTTGAACTAGTTTTATGGATGGGAGCGATTTTTATGGATAGAGGAGGGGTTTGACGTAGCATAAAGGACCGATCCTTTATCCAGAACAGCGAGAAGAATATCTGATACTGAAGATAAGTATTTTATCCCCTCAGATGAAGCCCTCTCAACTGGTGGCAGGCCATGTATGGCACATCAATAGATCTGCCTCCCTTGAGGTTTCTCTCTGCAGCTGCAGACCATGTGCTCCCGTGTGTGCGTGCTTACCAAGCATGCAGAGGGGAGTATTTAACCAGCTGCAACTCAGTGAATCAGTGTAGGGGAAATGATTTCCCTTGGGCAGAGAAACTCCATGCTAGAGTAGAGGCCTAGCTTGGCAGGCCCTCCAGCACATCAGGTATGTTGGGGACCTGTGCCATCACTCTTGGTCACCACCCAAACTGAAAGAGGTACTCTCAGTTGCCAGGTCCCTTTGAAGAGGTCTTAGGTGCTTTACGACTTCATTCACATCACTATTCAACCATCTGTGTTATCTCCTCTGCCACCTCAACCAGCCTGTGAACTGCCTATATAAGAAACACAGGGGCAGAGAGCCTGAGTGTGAACCGATGTCTCTGTAGGCCGATAGGAAAACTGGGAATGACTGCAAAATAATGGTGTGCTACAGATAGGCAGCAGTGAGCCAGAAACTTGAGCATAGTAGAACATGCTTTTGCTCTTCTGGCAGTAGGGCTCAGGCTTCCTTGACTGCCTCCCTCCTTACCTGGAGAGCAGTCAAAACAGCAGGAAAAAACAGAAGTCATCTGATCCCCCTGCTGGAGGCCCTTCTCCTTGCTTTTGCCTTGCTGAAGAGGCCACTGTGAAAGCTTCCCCATTCATTCCTAACTCTTCTTTTTTGGCTGTTGATGCCTAAGCAATTTTAGTTTATACCAGTCTGTTTTCCTCATATACAGGCAGTTTGTGTACATAGTAAATGTTTTTTGTCTTTCTCTGACTCCCAGCTACAGCACACCTGGGTTTTTTTGTTTTTTGTTTTTTTAACAGTGATGCATGTCATCTAACTAATTGTGCTTAAATGGAGGAAGTCAGTGAGTAGGTGGAGGAGTTTAATTTCACCAAAGCCATTCAGGATAAGCAACTTGATTTCTATTCTGCATACATCCTTATTCCACCCCACACTTGACTAGTTTGTGGAGCGCTGATGAGCGCCTGACAAGGTGAGTTCTGCCATGTGTGTGAGTGGCTGGGTGCTCATCACAGATCCTACAGAATGAAGCATGCCCCAGCATGTGTGGCGGAGAAAGTGTCTCAGCTTAATTTTTATGAGAAAAAAAAGAAAGCTGTGGAAGTTTACAGGAGCCTTGGTGAGCAATCCAAAGAATCTGGGCTTTCTACAACAGAAGTTGTTGGAGAACATCACTGACAGCCTTGTGCTTTGGGACATAACAACCTCTTAAAAGTTGGTTTCCAGCAGAGTAAGGGGAATAGAAAAAATGACATAGGGAAAGTTTTCTGATGTTTGATCAGTGTTAGATTTCTTGTGCCTTGCTCTGAAGCCTCTGTATAGCTTCGCTGTCTGAGGCTGATAATGGGGCAAACCACAAATGTGATCTGGGAAGACATTTTCCTGTGTACAGTATAAACCATCATCATACAGCTACAGTTAAAAATTTCCAGTACTTCCGTCTCATGATATAATTGGAAATTATATAAAAAAGCATGTAAATCAAAAGTACCAATTTGTGGGGAGCATGTTAGAAATTAAAATTAGGAAAACTAAAGGCTCTACGTAACAACCGGCAAGCCATTAGATGACATAAAGTGGAATAGAAAAGGGGCTTGTCATTTACATGGTCATAAATACACCACAGTGATCACCACAGATCTGGAACCCCATCTCCTACCAATGAATGAGAAGAGCTATGGTGAACATGAGTGCAAAAGCTAACACATAGGCTGGCTAGAACCATGCTTTTAAACTCTGAAGCACCTAATGAACACCTGATCTGGTGGTTGGTGACCCTGCCCATGGCCGGGGGGTTGAAACTAGATGATCTTCAAGGTCCTTTTCAACCCAGGCCATTCTATGACTCTATGAATTAAGCAATTCTCAATCAATTTTTTTTGTAATTCTTTTCATTGCCTGGGAACAGCACCATTTAAAAACCAGCTGCTCATAAGTATGTAGTGAGATCTTGATGCTCTGAACAATTTTATACTGCTCTGAAAAACTTACGGTACAGTTGTTCCAGCATTGGATCCTGAACATGAAAAACAACAGAGAGATGGAATGGTACATTAGATGTAACGCTCGTGGTGAAAAGAAGGATGTAATCGGTCTAGCAGTGGCTAAGTAGAAAAATCAGCCATTAGGTGTAATGCTTCTGATAGGTCAAGGGGAAAGCAGAGAGGATGGGTCAAACTATAATATGGAAGTAAAGTGTGAAAATGACCATTAGTTGTTGAGCCCCGTAAGGAATACATCTATTTAGCTTATAACTATGTTGTTAAGGTATATATTTCTTACAAAGAAGTGGCTGTACTATGCCTTTGATTATCATTAGGGGAGAACTTGTATGTGGTAGCATTGTTTTCGTGGCACAGATCCTTACTTGAGTTGCAGGTATGTGTTTTTGACAGGTCATGTGGTTGGACACTGTGCAGGGAATTTCATATTGCAGTTGTCCTCTTTGCTTCAGTGGATAAATTTTCTAGTGCTAAAATATTGAGCAGCAACACTGTGCTTCATTGTTAGACTTGCTGACCTTTGCCTTTAGTTGGAAAGAGGGCAGGAAATCTGCGTTTCCTAAAAGCTGCCTGAAGTCATAGAAGAAAACCCTATCCCTTATACACACAGTGTACAAAATGACCTCTCAGTGCAACCAGAAATAGCTGGCCACACGGAAGCTGCGTGGAGGCTTGGCTGTTGGAAGTCAGCAATGAGGAGAAGCAAATAAACAACAGGGAACAAGATGTTAATGTTGGTTGTGTCAGATATGTAAACTCATGTGGATTGTAGTGGACCTGCGACTCGACTCTTATCAGAGTAAACGTGAGCCTGTGGAGCAGATGTGTACGCATTGCTTCAGAGGCGAGATCCAATGCAGAGAGAAGAAAGATAATCTAGGGCAGCATACACAAAAGGGAAATTGAAGCCGTCGCCTCTTCTCTGACTCTTGGACTGCGTTAGAAAACAAAAAGCAATCCAGAATGGTGAACGTGAAACATCTCAGCCTCTCTTGCCAGTTGGAGAACTGCTAATAATGTTTATAGTCTTGGAACAAAAGGCAACAAAACAAGTTACTTAAGAAAAGAATCCATCATTCTGACAAAAATAGAGCTTTCAGCTATTTTTTTCTTTTTTTCTTTTTTTTTTTTTTTTTGGTGTGTGTGTGTGAGCCTCTTTTTCTCCAGCCAGTCAATCCTGTTACTGAATAAAACTCTAGAAATCAAGTTAACAAGATTAATGTCTGTAAATATTTGTAAAACCTATGTGTTACACGGTCTTTTTAAATGAGATTATCTTGTGTTTATAATACTTACTCATATTTTGTGCCCAGTCTGGTCTAAAATTGAATAGTTTTCATTAATTTTCTTGCTTGTTTAATTTCATGCTTAAACCAATAAGTTACAAATCTGCATGACTGCCCACTTATTGTTACACACGGAATAATTGTGTTGAGTCACTGCTTATGGACTCGGATTGCCATAGGGTGTTAATACTTGGTATTTAAGCAAACGTGTTTATCTGAAAGCTGGCTCATTGGTCTGCAGAATGCAGTGTTTACTATGTGAGGTTCAGCCTCGGAAGATTATGGGTAGGAAGTACACTATGTGATCATTCATAATGCCTAGATTTCTTGTCTTTTCAAGGATGTTATCTGCTAAATACAGGAAAATGAATGTATGCAAATGAATTTGCAGCATGTTAGCAACTTTTGAGCTATCTATAAAAACTAGGTTGTGTGGCATATTGTTGGAAATACCGTATCATAGCAGTTAAGCTTTGAGGAAAAGATCTGTGTGCCGGTCTCTTTAAAAACCTCCTTTTTCTTTCCTTTGCCTTGCTTTTTTTGTTTGTCCCGATGTGTGTCTGTTTTTTGTCTGTGCTCTGTCTTGAGTGTCTTGTTTAACCAGAGGAGAATTTGGGAGTACGCAAGCCAATAATCAATTCCCTTCATACGCTGGAAGATTCGTTCTTTCCTGTCCAAGTTTATTTCCACTGTTTAGTCCAAGTGTTTAGTTCCAAACACTGAAGAGGAGTATTATTTTTTTACACTGTGAAGTTTTCCTCTGTGGCAGAAATAACCCCAGGGAAACTGACATTTTGAAATGGCATTTCACCTCCATTTATTACGCTGGTGTGTTTCCAGGTTGTTAAAATGCTGAGAAATTTAGTGGCAACATCACCTGCTGGAGTATGTTTTACAGAAGGAAAACAAATAATAAAGGAGGGCGGTAGCTGTTGGGTTACTTGCACTTTCTGCTGAAGGGCCTTCTGTCACTACAGCTGGAAGCAACTGATGTGCTGCAAATTCGTAGTACAGGTGAGAGCAGATTCTCTTTCTCAGCAGGTGTGAGGCTGCTCGGCAGCTTGGTGGTGTGTGTGTGCTGAGTAGAGCCCGCAGAGCTGGCTTTCTAAAGAAAGGGTGTATGTTTTCATGTAGAGCTTTGTCAGAACTGATATTTGGCTCTTAGCATAGTTTGCAGACCCTTTGCAGTCTAGAAATTCTTGCTTTCAGGGTTACTAGCTACCTGTCAGCAGCAAGCTGGATCTCATTTTTCACGGGAGACGCATCTGCCCAGTTCTGCAGACTGTGGTAGAGCATACTTCAGATTGGAAATCAGATTAGTTTGTCAGACAGAATAAGCGTATGGCAGAGCTGCACTGAAGGAGTCAGGTGGCACTTCACTCTGCCAAAAAAGGTAGGGAAGTTTTCTGTAATGTATCACTCTTTCGTTATAGTATTATTTACTGCCTTTGAGCATAGCTGCTGCCAAATAAGGTGATCTTGTTTGTTAGCTTCCTGTTGCTGCAGTTACCGGGAATATCCAGATGAAGCACTGTTAATTAGAGCCCACGTATGACAGTTGAGTATTTTGTCTTTCAGACGGTGCTTTGTGTTTCAAGTGGTGTTTGTCCATGTGTTGTATTTATAAAGAAGGTTTCTTTCCCTTTTCAACATATGTATTAAAATAAGGACATGGGAAAAAGGATCGGAGAGAATCACAGTTAATAAATATGCTTTCATTTATGTTCTGGTTTGATGATCTCTTGTTATCATTCCAAAGAATGTTTTAGTAAACAATACCAATTGTATAAGGAATGTAGAGGAATGAGTACCTTCCCAACAGAGGCTTACATATTTTTTTCCCAACTGCATGAGACTTTTTAAATTTTTTTAGGGTTTTTTTTTTTTTCAGGTTTTAAGTACTGTGCATTATTCTTAACAGGGATAATACTTTGCGCATACTGAGATGTATTATACACATGTCATTTGTTCCTGGGCACCAGTATAACATACGTGGGTGTCAACTGCGTATCGCTGTGGTTTTTAACCAATTTATGATAGTTTTGTTCTGATGCAAAGCTTAAGAGTGCTAGAATCAGGATTGCCACCCACTTTAAATGTTGTTGTTAGCAGATAGCATTTATTTCAGTCACTTTAAAATTTCAACATTATGAAGGTGTTTTAAAAGTTTGTGTCTTTTTCAAGAAAGTTTTATATTCCATCTGGATAGTATCTACCGGTGCTGGTGCTGGAGATCATTCTCCTGCAACAGCAATGCGTGCATAGGATTTGACTGTGTTAATTAATTAACAGATTCCACTGAGCTCTTGGACCTCCTAGAAGAGCAGGGTCATCCCTGTTAAGTACTTGAACAGGACGTGGCCAAACGAGCAGCGGCATTCAAAGCTCTCTCTGATCCTCTGGATTAAGTCCAGGGAGCCCATCATTTCTAGGAATCCACGTGTTGCATCGAATACACTTACATAAGGACTGCACATGTTAACAGCCCCGAGGGCAAGTAATCCATGGGATGCCTAGCAGCAGTTCTGGTGATGGACTGGCAAGTTCCTGCCCAGGAGAGGTCCAGGCCAGGTGGTGGGGCTCTGCAGCCCGCTCCTTCCTGTTGTTTGTAAACAGCCATCTCAAGCTTTTCTTCTCCAGCAGTGAGGTTGAGAGTCTGTGAAGCGTGGCCAGCATAGTCCATGTGAATATTTCTAAAGGAAGCTAATAAGGCTGCATGCCTTCCTTCTTTTGCCTCCAGTCAGCTCTTTGACTGAATTTAACTTGAAGATTAGAGAAGAGGATGCAGCCACAAGCATGCATGCAGAAGCTTGTAGAGCAATGAATGTTCCAAGGGAAAAAAAATGCCCAGAGTAAATTTTTAGTGTGTGCAAACAAATACATCATAAACATTCAGTGCCTGCTTGCTTCTTTATTCGGTAGGTTACCCTGTATATTGCCTAGTGGCATATGCAAAATACTTATCAGTGCTGGGCTTGAACTTTTGGGATCTCTTCAAAGAAATAGGCTGAGCTTCTTCATCCTTCTGCATGCATGACATGGAGGCTGCCTGCCTTCCTGGGGCTTAGTTGATCCCATAGTTAAGTTCAGAGAGAAGAAACACCAAACAGGATGGTGTGACCTACATCTGTTGTGGTGAAGATGATAAGGGAGGAGGCATTGTGGACCTTCTGGAGAGAAAAGGCCTCATCCTGTGAGGGAAAGGCCAGCGTGGCCTGCAGGGGGCTGTGGAGGGGGAGGGTAGCCCAGCAGAAACCACAGGGTTGTTGGGGGAGGCTGGCTGGCACTTTGAGATGCTGGCAGCCTGCTCCTAAAAGCAAACAGAGCAAAATAGGTGGAGGTAAGTACACAGGGTATCTCAGTAAACCTGTTGGCTTTAATCAGCTTATGAAAAGTGAGCTACATCTGCAATCTGCATGTGCCAGACTTGCAGGGTAAGCCCTGGTGTGGGTGTGCATGTGGCTTTGTGTCCTCCCTGGGTGCCCTGGTGGCCCAGGTATCCTCTGAGCAACCTGCTGGGAAGGGAAAGCCTCACTGCTGAGTGTGACTAGCCTGAGTTTCCTGAGCACCTGGAATACTGCATGCAGTGACTGCTTGAGGTGAATTCAGAGCTAAGTTCAGCACAGATTACCATCACTCCACAGAATTAGTAGCACAAATGCTTCTGTGCCTCTTTCCACTTAGCTGAGCACGTTTCTTTCCTTAGGGGCTTTGTTACCTTCTCCTTAGTCCCCACTGACTCTTTATTTCTTTTTTTTTGACATTCCTCATCCCTCTGAAGAAGACAAAAGGCTGTAATATTAAAAGAGAATTTCATAGGGAAGAATACACTTTTTCCTTGTGCAAATTAAAATAACGTTCTGCGATAACTAGCACGTGGGAATTGATTTTCTGCAAGTAGCAACTTTGGGCTAAATAATAGAGCTGTGCATGTTGTGTATAACCCGTGCATATTTCAAGGCTGCAATAGAAAGAGCCTTAATCATGCAAGAACAGGAATCACATTCCAATGTTTTCAGGTCTCGAAGTGTGAACATCAAACAGAAGAACAATGAAAAAAAATCTGAAATTCATCAACCATTTTCATCAAAGTTTGCCAGGTCCCACACTGTAAATGTGGTGGTACTTCAAAGCCTATGTCAATTCCATTAAAAAATAATAATTCATCCTCTTGAAATATTAACATAGGAGAAAAACAAAGGAGTAGGCTCTTTCTGCATCTGTGATGGTGCAGATAATGTCTTTGTCATCTTGAAGCTGTACCTAAAGTTGAGGCACAAAATTATAGCATTTCATTATCACCAGACTTCCTACTGTCTCCTTTGAATGTAGTTGACAAACTGCACTTTTTACCCTTCCAACATAAACCATCTGTGTGGACAGGTGGGGCTCAAACTGGGGCACAGCTATGCTGGAAGGAGATTTGATACCTTACAGCTAAGTAGACAACTGGGAGTGAGCATGGGACTGCCAGGTCCAAGGATGTAGTTGTAGGATCCTTTCTGAAGGGAAGCAGAGTTTAACAGGAAGCCCTTCAGTGAACCCACTGTGCCTTGAAAGAAATGGTAGAGTGTGTGGGGAATTGCTGTTTTATCTGTCCTCATACAGTTTGGTATATGCTGAAGGTTGCTTTCTAGAGCCCATTTAAGATCCATCTTAAATGGAATTCTTCCTGGAAGAAGTACACTTGTGGACCTGAAATTAAATCTGAATTGTTGCTGAGTGTTTGCTTAAGCCCACTTGGAGCCTGAGGGTACAGTGCTGATCTGGACCCTGGTGCCTTTTTTGGAGTGTGCTAGCAGGGAAGGGGACCTCAAGGGGTGCCAGGAGAGAGGGTAGTGTTGGTGCCTGTTTGGGTCAAATAAAGCCTGAAGAGGTGAAGTTGGTTCCCCAGCACAATCAGTGTTTCCTGGTGAGCACTGATGAGGCACTGTGATTCTGCTGGCTGTGCAGCTTGTACAGTGGGTGTTTCTTTAGGGGAAAGGATGTGTCTGAAATGAAAAAAGCCTGATAGTACCAAAGCCATAAGTACACATTGGGCTGGCAGCAAGCAGATGTTGATGCCTCCTAGCAGAGTTCAAGGGCTGTGTGTAGGTGTTACTTCTTCTGGTGGTGTGAGTGATGCACAGGCACTCGTGCCTTGTTCCTCCCTGTCCACATTACCAACGTGACTGTTCTGCAAGCAGCTTCTCTCACTGTGGCATTTCCCATCTCCTGTGTTGCAGTGCCTGAGTTTGAAATATCTTGGTGCTGATTATGCAAAAACACCAGCTTTTCATCTCCGCAGCTTATTGTGTGAGCCCTATGTTGAGTTCAGTATGGATTTAATAGTTTTTGAATATTGTATGTTAATTGCTTCCAATTTTCTATTGCTTAATCTTTTGGCCACTTCAACTCAATTACTGTTATAGCTGTCCTTTTCTGAAATATGTAATGCCTGCCCTGTTTCTTTTTTTTTTTCCCTCAGTTTCATTTAAATACCCGATAGCTTAAGTAAACCTTCTTGCCTGATACATTTTGCTTAAAATGACAGATTCCCATTAAATCAAATACAGGAGTTTGTTTAGTTAACAGGGAGACTGCAGAGCACTACTGAGTGGAAAATATACTGGGTTGTAGCCCACAGCATCACAATGAGATTGGTTCATTTCTTGTTGATTATTACATATATCAGGTTCTCGAGATTATTTACTGCTGCTCTTCATGCTGCGTTTTCTCACGGCAAATGACCTTTCCTATTCCCCTAGATATTAGCTTTGTTGAGGAGAAAAAAATCTTCTGCTTACTGAAGTTGAATGAGAAGGTGCCTCATCAGAAGGCAGTGAGTAACCTGTCTCCCTGGGAGAAAAATGTATGGAGGTGGCACAGCGCTTCAACTCCGACTCTGATGTTTATACAGGCCTTCTTTCAGAGGAGCAGGAGCTGCTGCTGCTGGAGTTCCTCTGAAACACAGTGCCGGGGGTCCTTGTGTTCAGAAGAAAGCTCCTGCCAGAGGATGGAGGCAGAGGTTGGAGGTCCTGGGAAGTTGGTGTGATGGTGGCAAGGAGGCTGAGTGGGTGATGTTGTATTGGGTCTGAGCCTTTGTGCAGAGCTTGAGTCCACCTGGCGTGTGGCACTGTGACAGTTCTTCTGAGCTTATCCTTCACATAGCAGAGGATGAGCAATTTCTGCCTAAGAGATGTGAGAGCCAGGCCAGGCGATAGATAAGGTGGGAAGCGTCCTTGCTGTACTAGCTGGCTTTTTTTGAATAAGGAGGTTGTGCTCAAGCAGGAAAACAGGGATGCCTCTGCATAGCCTAAGACTGCTTACTCTATGACTTGCTCTCCATGCAAATCCAGATCCTGCTGTTTACCTTCCCCAGAGAGTACTTGGCTGTCACAGGGATGAGCCTGTATAAAGGCTCATGAGAGTAACTGTGAGATCTGTCAGAGATAGCGCAAAATGTTTTCTTAATGAGTCTTTGCTGCAGTATTTCACAATGGACCTTTGCAAAAGTATGAGAAGTATTCACCTGGGTGGCTTAACATCCTCTGTGGGGCTGGGAGCGGCTTCTTGGCCTGTGGCAAGATGGAGACTGGGCTCCACCAGCAGCCAGCTCCCTGCTGCCAGCCCAAAGCCCGGGTGTGCAGCCCGTGCGTGGTGCGGGAGGTTTTGTATGCAGCACCAAGGCCACTCGCGGGCCGGGAGCTGGTGGCGGCTCTGTAAGCGAGTGTTTTGAAAGGAAATGAACGGGCTTCTCTGGATACCCATGAATTGATCCAGGTGCTTGTTTCCATTGCAGACAATAGCTCATTCATGAGTGTAACCCGAAGAGGATATAGTCGGTTGTACCTTTTTTTTTTCTTTCTTTCTTTTTTTTTTTTTTTTAACTGAAAAAGTATTTTTATAAGTGATTTAAAAATGGCATTGAGTTAAAAAAAAATACAACAAAATCAATCAGGTGTTACACTAAAACGTGAAGTGCTTTTACAGCTTCATGGCATATCTTATATTTTTTCCCCCTCTATATTATCATTCCCCGCAAAAATAAGTGGATTGAAGGCACTGCGCAAACAACTGGTCACAGTAGGTGCTGCATTTCTGCTCATATGTGTGCTGCCTTGAGGTGCCTGCTGGTTGTACGGCAGTGGCTGAAGAGTTTGATTATCTTAATTGCCGCTAAACAAGACCCGTAGGACCAGAAGCATGGATCACAGCTGAGATACTCTATCCTAAAAACTGAATGTAAACATGCTAAAAATGCCTTCAGTTTTCCTTCCCTTTTATCACTTCTTAAAATAAATGGAAACAGACAAGTACCCATTTATTTTTAGGAATATCTGCAAAACTCTGGAATACCAGGATATAAGCATGACAGAGCTACCAGACTACTGAAACACCACATGGAAGTGTTAAGCTGAGTAAAGAGATCAGTTTCTTTTGTTTCATATTATAGGGTATTATTTAAAACAGGTCGCAGCTTGTTGTTTTAAAACCAGTGATTTACAGCCTCTGCGCACACAGGGGCCACAAGGAGGAGAAGGGGAGAGCTGAGCTTTGGGGCATGTGCTGTATTGCCGTGCTGCCTGCACACCAGATGCTCCCACCCCACAGATCGGGCACTGCTTATTCTCTCCAGTTTCCTAAATCCTACTAATTTTCTCTTCTATAAATCAGCAGTTCCCTTTCCTAGCAATTAATCATTTGCTGATATTTTTCCTTCTATTTTTAATCCTTCTCATTCATCAACTCTTGTATTTTAATCTTCCAGTAATAGAAAAGTTGTACGTATTTCTGATCCATTCATATCCTTGCCCACATACTCCAATTTCACATCTTTATTTTGGTGACCAGCAGCAAGATGCATCAGAGGAAAGAGCAGTACTCCTGCCCACCTTGCAGTGTAAATGTAGAGTCATAGGATGGTTGGGACTTTAAAGCCCACGCAGTTCCAACCTCCCTGCTGTGGGCAGGGTTGCCACTCTGTAGGTCAGGCTGCCCAGGGCCCCATCCAGCCTGGCCTTGAATACAACATCCTTACAACCTGTGATGATCTTGGCTTTCACTATTACTGGGTGAATCCTGAAATGTTTTATGTTCTTTTCCAAAAATTCAGTGAGATAGGAAACTCTCATCCAATACCTTTTGGAGGCCAACTGAGCTCTTGGCCTGCAAGATAGAAACTGGAATGAGTTACTAGGTGGTAAATTGCATGTTGTGTATAAAGTATTTTCTTTGACACGCTTTGAGTTTTTATTTGCTTGAGATCAATTTTCTGCCTGTTTTATCCTCCCAGTGTATTTTCTAAAACATATATTTTAAGCAGACCAAATATCCCTAGAATTTGAGAGGCTCAGATGTTGTCAGCATTGGGCTGCATTGGTGCTCAGCAGCACTGGTGCAAGGGACTTGCTATCTCCCCTTTGTTTTTGCCCCCCCAGAGCTGGGGGTGGCTAGGGGCAGGCCTGCCATCCCAGTACAGCAGCCAAAGCCATCACCACCAGTGGGGCCAGCTGTCACTCAAATCAGTGAGGCTCTTGTCAAATGATTTAAAAGCCATCACTCTGTGCGTGTGTCTCAGTTTTTGACAGAGCGCCAGAGAGGTATCTATCAGATGAGCGGTCTGATTGAATGATAGCTCTTTTGTTCCAAGATATACCTACAGTGCATCTATATAATCATTTCTGCTTTATTTTACTTTTATATATTAATTCTACAGAAAAGTTTGTAAAAGCCACATTGTGTTTCGTAAGTGCTTCTTCCAACAAAACCTCGACTTACAAATGCTTGGTGAGAACAGTGATGGGATGAGCATATTTGATACCTGCAGGAGCAGTGGAAAATGAAAGTGCTGAGTCCCGTGGTTATTGCTCACGCAGGGACGCAGCAGGCCTAGAGAGCTTACAGGATGGCACATCCAGGGTGTCTACAGCTCTGTGTTTGAATACATGTATGAAATTCCATCTTTTTGACATCATCTGCTGTATGAATCTCATGTCATCCCTGAACTTGCTCAGACATCTGAAGAACTTCCCACCTCTCAAGTGCACGTTGATAGTGATGCCTTTGTGGACTCACATCAGTAAATTCTCTATAGTACATAGTGCTCCTCTGCATTTAACACGTATGTGTAACTGCTTGGAAAAAAATAAATTCATTTTACCTTGCTACAACTGTCAGTGAAAGGAAATTGTGCGTTTTCCCTTGAGTGTTGGGATAGTTTTTTTCATTCTTCTTTCTTTGAAAGCAGTAGTCGAGTGCTACTTTTCAGATCTCTCCCTTTCTTTACAGAAGAGAAATCACTTTCTGCTTTTCTTGTGTTCAGAATTATGCAAAACAGTTGCAAAACATAAACATTCAACAGAAGTGCCGTAGAAATGTATTCTAAAAAGATTCCACCGTTAACCACACCAAAGGAAACAAAAATGCAAGGTTCTTCAAATCAATGTAACATGCAGGAAGTGACATTTAAATTCTGACTCATTTGAAATTAAGATGTCTTACCATTTTCCTCTTTCTAAGTGTTGAAGATTTTCCATTAGTTAAAGGATTGTCTTGAAGCCCTTCAAGAATAAGTTTAACCATTTTTTTTTAAGAGGCTTAAGCTGTTGGGCATTTTTAAGATGATGGTGTGCACTTGAATATAAAAGCCTAATGAGCGCTGCGTGCATTTAATTGGCTATTTGAGAACCTTTGTGAGAGGACTGACCTCAGAAATATTAGGAAATGGTAGTCCCACTGCTTATCTTCACACTTCATAAAAACCATTGTTTAGTTCCTGGAAGAAGAGGGTGTTTCAGTCACTCAGCTTTTTTCTTTGTTCTGGTTTGCTTTGCTTCTATTGGTCTTTTTCCTGGTCCCCTTCAGTGCAGGAATACAGTGTTGAAACAACTGTGTGGTTTATGGCTTTTGCTGTCAAGGTTTTCATTTTCTCCTCATATGGAAGCCTCGTGTCAAGCATCCAGTAAATACATTTTCTCAAATCCAAATTGAAAGCGAGGGCTGCAACACGGAACTGCTTTTTGCTGTGAAATCAGGGTCCGTGTCACTTGCACGCATCCAGTCCCAGCAGCTCTGAACTTAAGCTTGCATGAGCATTGGTGTTTGCCACCGTCCTCAGCAGCTGATGGCATCCAGGGCTCTTCTGGGTGACAGATTGAGCTGTGAGTCCGTGGACCACTGGAGCTGTTTGAACAAGCATTCTCTCCTTCCTCTTTGAAGGGGTGTGCTCAAGCAAACACCTGTCCTTTCTTTGGGTTTGAATTGCTCATCTTTCATGTGTTGGGTAGCTATGAATTGCGTAAAACTGTTGATGCTCTTTTAAAGCATGAAAGGACGATGCGTTTGTTTCATTTCTCAGATGTCTGCCAGAAATTCTTGATATCATTGAAGCGTCAAGATGTTATCTCAATCACTTAAATCCTGTACTTCAGTATTTCTCCGTTGCTAGGGTTGAGAAAAAATCAAACTTCAAGTGTGAGCTGCTTTTCAGATGGGATATAGCATTCAATGTTCTTTTAGCTAGTAAAACTATCAGAGTTGCTAATTGGTATATTTTTGATCATTGTCGAATCTTCTTTATCAGAATATGCCTTTGTTTCTTTTCTCTACAACTCCTCTGCTGCGTTGTGGTAAAGTAAATCTTTATCTCGTGTGCATCTCCAGTATATTGCTCTGTCAGCCAGAAGTGTCTCCGGTATTCAGGAGGTACTGGAAGATTTTAAAGCACATCCTCTTAAGAAGAAAAAAAAAAAAGATATTCTTAAAAAAAAAAAAGATAATCCACTAAAGCCCTGTTAAATAATTAAGATGCTTTGGGCTTTATCAGAATTGACAGTGTTCTTGCCATAATATACATATGCAAAAACTGTAAGAAGTTTAATATTTTATAGCAAGGATAACTCCAAAACCTAAATCTGCTGGCTTGTTTCTATGGTAACAAATATTGAAATATGTCTAGCCAACACTGTGGGTCCCCCCACCCCCATTTAATTTCAGTCTATGGGTTCTAGGAATTCATTAAAACTGTAGAATCCTTTTAAAATTGGTATGTTCTGTTGTAAAATTCCCTAAGATTAATGTTGAACATAACTTTAAATTTTAACATAAACATTTCTTTGAGAGAGATTTCTTAGCAAGTGGGGGATTAGAGTTGTATTTCCAAGACTGTATGCACATTGATCTGGTATTTTTGTTCTTCGCTGATGAGTTGGATTTTCTTTTCTTTGCATGACTGTAGTTAAAAAATTGAGTTTCAGACTATGGATTCTGCTGGAAATATTAAGGCTTCTTAACTGAAGCGGTCTGGCTGGAAGATAACAATGGTGTGAAGTCAGCGCCTGCATGATTAAAGTCAGTGGTCAGGACTTCTCTGTCAGAGCCTGATCTTAAGATTAAAAGGATTACTTACGGGGCGTTTAGCCTTTATTTCAATTAATTGCACTTATTTTTTTTCTCTTAGTACAGAGCCTTTTCTGAGTGTCTGAATTAAGCTATTTCACGCTTGCCTTCTGGTTGTTTTTCTTTTGAGGACAACCCAGCAGTGTTGGGAAGTGATCTTAAGTGTTGGCTGTGAGGTTTCATTCTCCCTGTGGCAACTCAAACCACAAGCACCTAGTCCTAAAAGTAACAGAAAATTGTTGAAATTTTGAAGTGAAACATCAGGTCCATTCAACGTTTTGCTTCTGGTTGACAAGTCAGCATTAGACTGATCTGGAAACATAATGACTTCTATTCTACACTGAGGGGACTCTGGTTTCTGCTAGGATACAATGAACATAATGAGGCAACAAAATCTCAGGAACTGAGATTTGTACCTAACAGCTGTGTTTCAGAAGCTCGTGGTTATGGAGTGAAGACATGTTTTCTCATACAGCTAATAGCATCCAAACACTTTTCTTTGAAGAAACTGATAACTGGGAACTTGGAAATCAGACCCAGCAGTCTTAACAGATGCCTTCAAGGAAAAGGAGGTGCCACTGGAGTCAGTGACTGAAGGACTCAATGCAGGCAGAAGGTGGTGCTTGGAAAAAGTGAGGATCAAGCATGGGTGTCCCTGCAGAATAGTGAAAGTGTGTTTTTAATGCACAAAGGATTATTTCCTGTGCAGGAATGGCTGATTCTAGTGCTGACCGAAAGAAAGGTGTAGTGTATATGCACAAGTAAATGCTTAAGAACAAAAAATATGTTGGTACTATTTGACTGTATTGTGGACAAAATATCCTGTCACCTTCCGAATCCTAATTAAATCCCCAAAACCTCATTTTATGATTGCAAATACCATGTAGAAAAAGAACGGAGACAGCATTCAGTGAAGAAGTTGCTTCAGCTTGCTCCACCAGCACGTGGATGTCCTTGGCTGAGGCAGCCGTCCTCCCTTCACACACCCACACACCTCGCAGTCAGGGACAGCCACATCCACCCACCCTTTGCAATATTTTGGACTTTCCAGACTTCTGCAAGAGTCCTTGGAACTCTTCAATGCAGAACTCTCTGCATTGAACTTCACCCACGAGGGCAATTTAGATGATACGTGCATAGTGCTGTTCCCAAGAAAATGCACTGAGGATCATTTTCTTTTTTATGATGGTTTTTCCTTTAAAAAAATACTAAAAAATAATAAAGCAGCCCCTGTATCATAACTACAAGATGAAGCTTGGTTTTTCAAGACAGAGATTTGAAGTCTCCTTACGTAGTGCAGGGAAGGTAGTGATCGAATGCTCTGTAAGCTGAAATGAAAGCTGACTTTTTCCTTTCTAACTCTTCTTTTTTTTTGTAATCCAAACAAAAATCTGCACAATTTTGTTCTTTCATTTCCCTGGTTCAGTGTGGAACTGGGTGAAACCACAGATGAGCCCAAACTTTTTTTTCTAAAATAATCAATTTTTCTTAACTAGCACAAGGATACAGTTAATGAAATGGGCTCTGTTTTGAGGATTTCTTGCATCATGCCGACAGACTTGTCACATTTATTTTCTGGAAAACTGAGCAGGATTGAGAGCAGGATTATATGTCTGCATAAAAGCTGTGACTATTCCCCTTCCATTAGACTTTTAATCTTTCACAGGCAAAGCTGGGCTGCCTGCTGAAGCATTGCCAGTTGGTAGCTGTCAGGGAGCTTTCACCATGGACAAATGCATCCGCACCAGTTTTTCCACCTTACTTTAAAACATCTGGTATATATCAGGGTCCCGCACACCCTTTTTGACTCCAGGAGCTGTGAAGTGAAAAAGCAACTTGTATGCTTGTCTGATCAGCTCTCACATTCTCATATGGTGTCTGTATAATCAGATGCATCAAATAATACTTTGATTTACTCCTACAGCTTGAAAAAATATGTACAGTCAGGTTTAGATTAATTGCTTAAATCCTGTGGAGAGGGAAGCGAGCTTAGGGAAGGGTGTGAGAGTTAAGAACCAACAGTTATATTGTCTGTTCCATGCAAGACAAAGGCAGAGTTCAAGCCACAGTTGCTGCTAATAACCTTCACCATGTTTTTGCAAGAATAGATATTTTCCTTAACATGAGCAATCCTGTACAAAGATGCACACCAGATGATTGCATAGGATAGGCAGTGTGAGTGCACACCTAGAAAATAGACAGTGGCATGGGAGCATTTGTTTCCTGCAGGAGCTAAAAGCTCCTTTTGGAGGAGAATGAAGGATTCGTAGAGATGGACTCATTTTAGATCTCTGTGAGTACTCAGTGCTACCGCTGACAATGGGGGAATTTTCTTTCTGGTAGCTTTTTTGGAGACCTGATGTGTGTGAAATAAGTGCTGGATGGTGAGAGTCCATGGTGACTTCTGTGGGGTATTACCAGCAGCCAGTCCCATGTTCCTACTAATTCAATATTCACTTTCTTAAATATGAGTCTTCTAGAGGTGAACGTCGGAAGGGTTATGTGTAGTGGCATCATTGCAACTTCTTTTTTGTTCTCAATTCCCCAACCTTATGGTGGGGAGCTTGCCTCTCTCCCCTCAGTCTGTTGGCTTTTTCCATGGCAGTTTCTGCCAGGCCATTTCAAGACACAGCGCACATCGTCATTTTGCTTAGCCCCGCAGCAGCTCCAAACTTGTGCTGGTTTAATTAAAAAACAGAGCAGCAGCAGAGCAGGGTTGGGGCAGAGTGCTTGGGGCAGAAGGTTCAGCCTGCCTCCCCCTGCCTGCCACAGGGGATCCCTGTGGGAGAAGGGAGTGGCGTTGAGATCTGCCATGCGCCTTTGGGAGCTCTATCGTGCCCGAAACACCCTGGTTATAGGAAGCTGTCCCACCTTTGAAGGGCTTTGTTTTCCATTGTTGTGGCAAGCCCCTTCTCCATCCAAAAAAACATTTTGCCGGAGTGGATAGGTAACAAAGCTGTGAATTTCTCCTCCATGTCACGCACTCATAGAATTTAAAATCCTCATCCCGCCTTTCATCTTGTGAACTGTTTTCTGCAGATATTTCCTAACTTCTCCCATGACGTTTTAGTCTGTTTCTTCAGAAGATTGTATGGGCTGAAAGAGACTATTGTTTCTGCAAGAGTGCAAGCATGTGCACATTTGCTGATCTGGTTGGTACAGGATTTTGAGAGTGGGTGTTTGACTGAGGAGCAGGATTTGGACGTGTGTGCATACGAATTCTTGCTTGCAGCACGCTCTCTTATTTCATAAATAAGATCACATTTCACTTTCTAGGTTCCTCGCTTGTGTTGCTCCAAAAGCTGAACTCCGGTATCATGAGACGTAAACAAGGAAATGGCATACAGTGAGATTACAGAAACTTCACTTAGGAAAGATTTGCAGACTGTTTTGTTTTTCAGCTCTGTTCCTGGATAGGTATCAGCCAACCACTTGTGTGGAGACTGAGCAAAATTACTGTTCACAAATATCACAGGTTTGATATGAATACTTTATGCTTCCTTTCTTGTTCCAGCGTCTGGGTTTTCAGTTTTGAAGCACAGACTAACACATACTTCTCAGCATGGCATTTAGCAGGTAGGCTTTGGCAATGGAGCTGCGCTTGCCAGCTCTTGAGACACCGCAACCCAAGCATTGCATTTAGAACAAACTCTTATTGCATGGTGTAAACTACTTTGCAAAATGTTTTTCTGTTGAGTGGTATCACTGGGGAACAAAGAAACTGCTGGGGGTTGTTTTTGTTTCACACCCTGGATCTTGTCGGATGCAACCTTGCCCCAGATTTGCTTCCACTTTTGGGAACATTTACCTAGAGGATGGCACTGGGATAATTCCAGCTTCCTCGTCTATCCTGGTGACACACATTTCTGCCAGCCATGAAGTGACATCTCCTATGGGAGTAAGCGCTGGTCTGCTGCTGTCTGACAATACACCACATCCCTGAGGGGGGTAGATTTTTTACACAAGCAGATAGTAATGGGACAAAGGGAAATCATTTTAAACTAGAAAAGGAGAGGTTTAGATTAGATGTTGGAGGAAATTATTTACTCAGAGGGTGGTGAGGCACTGGTATAGGCTGCCCAGAGAAGCTGTGAATGCCCCATCCCTGGAGGCCAGGTTGGATGGGGCCCTGGGCAGCCTGAGCTGGGGGATGGCAGCCCTGCCCATGGCAAAGGGGTTGGAACTGGATGGGCTTTAAAGTCCCTTCCAACTCAAGCTATCCTATGATGATTCTATGTTTCCCATTTTCATACGGTTTCCCTGATTCCTCAGGAGTAGTTGCTCTTAGGGAATGAGTCCTTGGCAGTAGAGGATGAAGGCTGGGACTTGTTGGTGATATAAGAGTTGGTGAAGATTGATCTTGTGGTTTGTTGATGGATTTTGTTCCACTGAAAAACTTTTTGATGGATGGATGGTCAGGAATTACTGGGTGTTGACAAAAGCAGTTGACAACAGCCAGTTCCATACAAGTATGGGGAAGATCTTCTAGCCTCACCCAATGCCACTTGTGGTTTTAGCAACTCTGGACCAAACTGCTATTTCAGCTGTCCATGAGGGGCTTTTTCAGTGCTTCAGTGGGGTAATAGCCTATCCATCTGCCTGGCTGCAGAGACCACCTCACTCCTTGCCCAAGTGATGCTCCTTAAATTGCACCCCCTTTGCAGAAGCTCGAGGGCACAGTGCAGAGCATGGGAGCTGCCTTTTCCTATCTGACATTCCTTTCGTTTGGGAGTGAGTGATCCCTTGCTACTGCAGCCAGGAACATCTGAAGTACGGTTTTGCTGTCAGTTTCTGCTCTGCACTCCTGAGGATTGCATGTAGGGCAGTTTGGAGGGCTCCTAGCAGTGCAGCTCCCTATTTACAGCCGGCAAGTTCATTAGAGCCCTAAATTATTTACCTTAAAGAATTCAAGCCCTGAATTATTTACCTTTCAGAACAGTCTTTCTGCATCATGCATTGGGTTGACCATAGAGCTGTGCTCTGCTATGGGTTGTGAGTGTCTAAGCATAATATTGAGGGCCGTTTCCAACATTTTACTACTAATTTTATTTCCATACACAATGAGATGAAAATATTACAACTGAGGCCACAGTGTGAATCATCAAAATGTAAAAATGATTTGTGCAGCCCTGCTCCAAGCCTGGGAATTGCACGGGCAGTTCGTGAATCTGTCATTGTGCTGCTCTTTCAGCAAGAGCCTGCTGAGCTCCCAGTGCCATGCTCTCCTCCTGCTGCTCCGTGCTTGGCCCCAGGATTTATTTATTGCACACCACTCAAGCCCTACTAAAAAAGTTTGTAATTTCCTCACCAACTTTTCCATTTATCGCTGTCACACTTGAGAGTTTGATAAATGGTTTGGGAAGCACTACCACTTTTTTACAGGGAGAGAGCTAAAATTAAGGACAAAGGATCGTGGGGATATCACAGCCTTGCCATGGAGATGTCTCAGTATCACATAATATTTCATGTAATGGAAATGCAGCTCCTTTTTGCATTTGCTGTGAGCAGTCCTGCATTTTGCTTGAGAGAAGCCAGGGTTTCAGGATGAGTAAAAGCTTGCCATTAGCAACCTCTTGGGAAAAGCTGGACTGAGGGACTTGCGTGCCCTGCCCTGTGGCAGCCCTCCAGGGCTCAGCTGGCCTGCCCTGATGGCTGTAGAAATAGCGGGGAGCCACAGCGTGGCTGCACCTTTGCTGCCAGCAAATGTCACTGCTTTCCTGTGCTTTCCTCCTGTGGCACTGGTGTGCAGCTCAGGTATGTCCAGTGCACTGAGTGTGGCAGGGGATGCATGAGGGGAAGTACAGCTGCTGCCCGCAGTGCTTCTTCCAGCACATCCCTTTGCCAGTGTTCTTTCTTACAGCCTACCTTTGCTACAATGAATTAAAAATATAGGAAGTGAATAAAAAATGGTAAATGGCGTCAACTGGCATTGTATCAACTCCAGGAATGTTCACAGCCACTGCATGACCTGCAGCCCTCTGTGCAGCTCATCACTTTCTCCCCATCCGACCTCTGATTTCCCATCCCTGTGCAGTGAAGTTTCTAACTCTGGTGTATTTTATGCTCTCCCCCGTGGCCCAGCTCTTGGCTGCACTGCATCCAGAGTTGGTGGCTCCATGCTGCTGGGGCTGCAGTATGGAGGTTGCCTGGCACAGGCACGGGGTTAGCCCTGTCCTTGCACAGGAAGCTGCAAATCTTTTCACACTTGCTCATAAAGAATATTTTTGATTGTTGTTTTTTGTTTATTATTGTTATTTGTTTTTGTTTGTTTGTTTTGGTTTGTTTGTTTATTTGTTTGTTGGTTGGTTTGTTTTGAAAGCTTGCAAATTGAGCAGATTCAGGCGGGTTTTTGTCATGGACAACAAGGTTCATTTTCCACAGAAGAGACAGTTCTTCTCAGTGCAAGTCCCAGGTTGAAAATCTCTGGGTTGCCAGAACATGTTGAGTTTTTCCAGGCACTTTGTTCTTTATGAAATGAGTCAGTCGGACTGTTGTGACCAAAACCTTGCAACAAAGCTCTCTCTGGCAGACACTCATGTTGGCCATGGACAGAGCATGCTGAATAACTGAGCATCAGTATGGCAGGAAGGGTGTCACAGCCATATCTCCCTGTGCTGTGAGGCCGCCTGTACTTTGTCTGTCTATGTGGAGGTGAGCAAGGGATCATGTGCAGGTGGCTGAGTTGCATCTTCTGGTGTGAAGGTTTTTTGTTTTGTTTGCTTTCAGAGAAAGTAGTGAAATATTGACGTTAATGGCATTTCCAGGACTGAACATCCAGTCCTATTTTTATTTCACTTATGATGTGTCTTCAGGCGACTCAGAGAGGCTAGTGGTTTTTTTGAGGCTGTATCTTCAGTTGGGTTTCTACCATACAGGCTTTTTTCTTCCTTATTTAAGTGTGGAAGTTTCTTAATTGAAGTGTCCATTACGGTTCATCAGAAGAGTTTGACACTGAAGTGTGAAACAAGTAATGTGTGAAGCAGGGACTGAGCACAGGCACAAAAAGACCCTTTTGACAATTTTAAGTGAAATCACCACCTAAATAATGTTGTATGAGCCAAGTTCAGGGAAACTGTACGATTAAGTAATTTACTGTTGATGTAATTTTACAAGTATTATTTTTACATTGCTACTACAGTTATTAGTGGTGTGTATTTACTAATGAAACTGAAAGAAACATAAAAGAGGCTCCCTCTTCCCTTGTGTGCCTGCTTTTGGTGACACTGAGTGCCTGCTGGGCTTTGGTCCTTGTGCTGCCGTCCCTGGGGGGTGGATGCAGGATTTGGGCTCAGGGGGGTGAGTGCTCTTGCACAGCTCTGCAAGCAAAGTGCTGTCCCTGTTAGGCTGCTGTCTCCTCTGGTTGGTCAGTAAGCAATTTTCTCAAAAGGACTTTTTCTTGTTTAATATTTTTGTGACGCTTAGTAGGAAAAAAGCAACCTGTCTAAAATATCAGCTGGGAAGTCTTACTGCTGTAATGCAAACACTAGATAATCTCATCCAGTTAATCAGTTTTCTCTTTTGTGTTGGTTTTCACACAGAGCGATGAGGCAAGAGAGAAGTTTTTAAAAACAGAAAAATGTGATTGCAGAAACATCATTGTTGGCAGGAGGACTCGGTGGATTCAGGTAATAACGTGACACTGCTCTTTTATTATGCTTTAAAAGCTGGCTAGATTTCAGGTTGACAGTGGCCCTTTGTCAGGAGCTGAGTGGTAGAAGGAGGTGACAAGGTATAACAAGAGCCGGTGGCTGGCTGCTAAATTAATTCAGACCCAGCAAGAGGATGTAAGTGTTCTGGCAGCAAGGGTGGTTTCTGAATGGGACACTGTTGCTGGGGCCGGGACATCTTTCGTTATCTCAGGCTGTTAAAACTGAAGTTGTTCTTTTTTTTTTTTTCCTGTGTTGTTGTCGTTTTTACACTAAGAGTCAGGTTCTATTTCAGCCTCTTAGAACTTCATTAATGTAGGAAGAAAGCTCCAGGCCTGCAAAAGAAGGTCAAATGATTAGCTGTCCCTTCAGGCTATGAAATGCTGAATCTGTGACTATTTCCCTTGAATTCCCCATTTTAAAAGATTTCTGACTCAGAACAGATTGTTATCTGCTACAATACCCGTACCTGTATCTTTACTGTAGCAGACTAACATTGGGTGTTTTGTATGAATGAAGACAATTTCTTCTTGCAGATTGGTAGCAATTGTAATGTGCAGTGTTTAAATATACTACCAATATGTTGGCAAAGTTACCTTAAAATATCATCTTTAATATATTCAGGCCCTACTTGTTAAGAAATGTGAGTCGTTAGCTAAAATGCATCTCTTATGTTTTTAATCATTCTAATTATTTTCCTAACTGAGAGGCAGAGATGGCTGGAGGGGGGACATTTGGAGTGCTAATTGCAGTGCAGTTCATAAGTGGAGCCAGGTCCTGCCTTCACATTTCTTAGGCAGTCCTGGTGAAGCCATCAGGCTTTTCTGGAACATAAGGGTTTTCCCCATGTCTATTTGATTTCAGGATAATGGCTTACAGTGGCTCTTTCACACACTGATTTCTCACACGTATGAGGAAGTAGAAAAGCATGTATCCTTGTCAGTGTAGACTTCTGGTTTTCGGCACAAATTTTTTAGAGGAGCAGATCAGCAGAGCTGGCTGCCTTAGACTGAGCTGTTTTTAACTGGAGATTCCTTTGCATTTTCTTTGTTAGATGCCAGGCGGAAAAAAAAAATGCAGTTGCAGCTTTGCATTTCTGTATTCATGCCCAAGAAGGACATTTAAATAGTGTGTGAATGGGCGTGGATTTAGTATTTCCTCGAGCCAGCTTCTTTTTAATGTTAAATTGCATACTCTGGAAAGATAGTTGCTGTATCAACATCAGCGTAATGACACTTTATTAAAAAATCAATATCCAGCCATAGGAATGTGTCTTGGTGTAAACAGTTGTGTGCTCACGGCTGTGATGTGTATATGTTTGCAAATGTAATGGACTTGGTAACTTGGATAAACACTGTATGTGTGACTCATTGTGGAGTATGAACTTACTTTAAAACAGCAAGTGTGGGATTTATTGAATATCGTGTTGCTTGCATCCCTGCATACTCACATTAGGTCATGATTAATCTCAAATTGGCCAACAACCTGGGAGGAGAATTACTGCTGATCTCCCATAGGTGACTCCAGAAATAAACATAAGGATGGAAGTGTTTTAAAAAGCATAAATAGTAGTTAGAATTCATAGAATCATAAAGTAAACATACGGTACAAGGTCCTCTAAATGTAACACTTGAAAGCTTTTTTTAATAGTTTCAGAAAAGGTTTGTTTAGCTATCACAGGGAAAGTAAATATTTTCATTCCTTTCTCTTCAGTTCTTTCTCATTCCATTTCTCTTTCTTCTTTACCTTTTTTAGTTTTGGTGGGCCGGGGCACCAAAACCAGGCATGCCTAGAAAGCTCCGTTTGGGGTCGTTTGCTAGTTATCCTTCTCTTGGTGGAGCCTCAAGGTGTTTGTGCAGTGTCAGGATGGAGCTGTTGCCAACGGACACACTGGGTGCTGCAGCAGCCCCAGAGTCTGTCAGTACAATGTCCATTTTGTAGTGCAACACATCAAGGCTTGATGCTGGGCGATGCGATCCCAGCATGTACTGAAGGTACACAGGGGGCTGCACACTGTGGCATCCCCAATCTTTGGACACATTTTGTGGGTGGCATTTCAAGCGCCAGAAGCAGGGTGATGTGTTGGGAGGAGAGGCGAATGCTGTGAGGGGTGAGGGAGGAAGATGGGGAGCAGGGGGCTGGGCAGGGAGGGCGGCAGGAGAGGGGGTGCCGGGAGGAACATGCGGCTCTGGGGGGAAATGCTATGTGCTTTGCAGTTGCCTGTGTGGATAGAAACCAGATGGTGTGCTGGAACACCCGCTCGCTCGGGTGACGGTGGAGCCAAACATATGGTTAATGGTTAGGAGGAATAGCTCACAGAGCCAGGGCTTTGCTGACTGCCTCGCATTACAGATTGTTACAGTGTGTCATTACATTGCCAAACTAAGTGCTTAATACTCAGTGCTGCGCTGGGCACACATTGGCACAGATGACTTTCCATGCAGAGCTGGCGCAGCCCGGAGGCTGACATCACGCGTGGCTCCGCGCGTCCCCCACCACATCCTCTAGACCCCACTCACCGTGGAAGCACCATAAATCTGGGGTTTTACAAGCCCCAAACCTACAGCAGGCAGCTTTCCTGTTCTGCGTGCGTGCCTTTAATCCAGTTATTTCCAGCGGCGTACGGTTGGGTTTTGCTTTTCTCCCCGCAGCGTCCAAGTTCACCTCGGCTGTGGCCCTGCGCTTACATGCCCGGCATTTGAAGTTCCTGCGCCGGGAGCTTTGGGCAACACCAGGCCCATGTTATCTAAGGAACTGCTGAGCTCATTCATCTCCTTTTCACGGCCCGCTTCCTTTTATTTTTAGCCAAATCCGTCAGGCCTGACAGGCGGGTAATTTGAGCCAGAGAAAGGGCAAAGCTCCAGGTCCTTTCCACAAAGCAATTCTTCTCCTCCCTCCTGGGAAGGCTCCAAACTCGGCCTGCTCCAGGCAGATGGATTTGTTGAGTCATGTGAGATCATTTACACAAAAACACAGTGAGGCGGTGAAGGGAAAAAAAAAAAAAAAAAAAAAGGAAAGAAAAAGAAAACGGAGGGGGAAGGGGTGGGGGAGCGTGTGCTGCTGTTGGTTGGGCTGCGAGGGTAGGAAATGTGCTGCGCGGCAGCGAGACGGAGGAATGCAGCGGATTCATTCTTGTATAAGGTAATGTCTAGTTTACAGTGCAGGGTGGAGCCAGCATGGAGAAATCACTCGAAAACAGATTACTCATTTAAAACTAAAATTCTCCTCGAAATAGAACAACTGAGACCCAAAACAACCAGCAAGCTGTGTGCGCACACAACAAAGGGCATGCTGTTGACAGCGCTGGTTTCCAGGAACGAGGAGCTCCTAGCCGGGGCTGCTGGAAAGCAGCTCGCCCCAGTAGTGCAGGAATGGCTTTGCCAGGGCCGGCGAGCCCAGTAACGGCACTGTTGTGTGCCCACCGGGGATGCTTTGGGGTGCTGGGAAGGAACAATGTGGTGCCCATGGCGAGCGCGCTGCTGGCATGGTGCGGGGCCACAGTGGGGCCGTGCCTTCCTTGTGGCACAGTCTGCACCACTCTGGGGAGTGAACTGCATTTGGGCATGGGGATTGAATGCTGATTATGTTACCATTTGCAACCTAAACTAACCCTGGCGTGTTTTGGATTGTTTTGTTTATTTGAGTGGGTGGTAAGAGAGAACATCCAGCTTGGGGTTGTTTAGATCTTCGTGCATCCCTGAGAGAATTAGGTTGGGTTCATTTTGCCATTTTGTAATGATATGTATTCAAACCTTAAATAGACATGGACTGTATTTAAATATTCTTAATATGATTTCCAGTTACTCTAGATTTTTTAACATGGCAATATTGAATGTCAGTGTGTCATCCTGATGATGACTGAGAGCAGGAGCAGAAACTGCAATTGGAAATTAGTGGAGCGCATACACAATAAAGCAAGTTCAGTGCAAAGTATTTTCTTTAATTCTTTGCTGCACGTAAGGAACTCACGTATGTGCAAATGCAGGTTTGTATTTTAACTTGACTCTGTCTTGCAGAGAACAGCATCTTCTGCAGGCTCCACAGGGCAATGTCCAGTCAAGATGCTGTCCTTTTGGGAAGGGAGTGTTTGCTTGCAGCCTTCCCCACTCTGCTTGGCCTTGTCCTCCTTTTTTCTTCTCCCGCTTCTTTTTTTTTAATGCTTTCATCTGAAAGGCCACTGGATTTCACGGCTTGCTCACTGCGCCGCGCTGTGCTATTGAGCATGTTTGGCATGGAGGGAGACTTCTCAGCTAGACCAGCTTTCTGCTTAAGAGTTTTCTCACTTGGAGGAAAGCCTTTGTCTCCTGTCTCTTTATCAGCCTCCCTCATTAATTGTGGAGAAGGAGCACTTGGCAGCACCCCGAGTCCCGGCCAGGTCCCACACTGGCCACTGCACAAACTCACAGCGGGGTCCTTGCCCATCAGCTCACAGTTGAGGTCTGGGGTGAGAAGCAGCAAGGGATGAGAGTGTAAAGAAGATGTGTGTGGCCAAAGCGGAGACCAGGGCTGTGTGTTAAAAGGTGACCACGTAACTAGAAATCACTGTAGGTTGCACTGAGATTCTTCAAGAAGTTACAGAGAAGGACAGTGTTGCTATTTATTCTTTTTGCATAGTTACTGTAATGTTCTTTCCCCTCCGCTTCCCCAAATACCTCATTATCCTCCATTTTCTCTTGCTGTGAGCAACATTTCTCATAGTTTACACAGAGCTGCAATTCATGTTAAATTCTCACTTTGTAAAGCCAACCTCCCATCAGTGACTGTGGGATTTCCACCAGAAAAGAAGTTTGTGAGGAGCCAAAGTCATTTTTTTTTTATTTTTTTTTTTAAGATTCTGTCTGAGTGGACAATCTCTGTGTAATTCCTCTGTTAACTTTTCAGGTCCATAGCTTCATCACTGTTTATTGCACTTGGAAGGTTTGTAATTTTACTTAATACCCTACACCCTAATGTCTCTTTTCTCTCCCCTTAAGTTGCCACATTCATTGTTTTCTGCTTCTTTATATCAGACATCCAGCCAGACTAGACAGGTTTTGGGAACTGTTCGTGACCTGACTATCAGGAAAATCAGCCTTACTCTTCCTTCTCACTCTTTCACAGCTGCTCAACTTCCCCTCCTTCTTCTAAAAACTGTGTTGTCTGTAAGATGCTATCAACCTCATACTTCTTTTATCTGACTTCTCATACCGCTTCCATTCCTCTGGCCATACTACTTCTTCCTCTATCTCACGATTAGACCAGGAATTTCTTCGCTGTTGGCACCTTCCCTCGCTGCACATACCGTGGCGCTGCCTCCTTTGGGATCCAGGGAAGTGCTTACATGTTATGTCATGTCCTGCACTTGGCTTCAGTTTCCCCAGCATACACCAGGTAGAGGGTATCTTCTTGAGTAATGATTCTTTCATTGCAACCAGCTGCTCTCTTCTCAGTGCTGAGCTCACAGCTCTAGTATTTGAGAAGGGAAACTCCTTGGCAGATGTGTGTTGAGTCTTAAAGGTGTTGTGGTATCTCTGTGTACTGTTTTAGACCGGCACAGAGAGCACTGTTGGCCTCCCACCTGAACCATTTGCATTAGATTGTCTCTTCTTTAGCTCATGTTATTTCCACACTGGGTTTCTACATTATTTGTCGAGAAGAGTTGAATACAGGACACCTCCAGAGCTGAGAGCTTTAACAGCTCTGTTTTCTCTAAGAGACAGACTTGTTCCCCATTTCCAGAGCTGGATTCTAACTGCGATGAGCAGTGGTTGTCACCATGGCCATCCGGGTCAGAAGCGGAGCAGGAGATCCTTGGTGCCTCATGACCCGAAGCAGCAGAACTGTGGGTTCTGCTCTGAGGTTTGACCTAGTTGCTTGTAATAAAGAGATGCAACTCATAGCTGGCTCCTGGAATTCACACCACTGAGGCACACCAAAGCACTTGTTGTTATTTCAGCAGGAAAGGCAGTTTTTCTTTCCTTCAGGCTTGAAAGATCTTCATTTCCTTCCAAAGATCTTATTCTGTGCTGTAATTGTACTGCCTTCTCCAATCTGAAGTTGTGCCAAGGAGAACCTTGCAAGCAAGGTAACCCTGTACTTTGAACTCCAATTATACCCTAAGAAAGGATCAAATAGCAACTCCCTCCCGCAGAAAACTTGAGCAAACGTTATAATCCTCTGCAGAGGGATCAGTGGGCTGAGAGCTGATTTCTAAGAAGAGTGGGGCAATGACCTCCTTATATCTCAAAGTATTCGCTTATGGCATTTACAAGCATGCACTTATCTTAAATAAATCTCTAGACTGACGTGTTGTCCCTACAGAAAGTCATGGAAACTTTGGTGTAGTGGTGGCAGTTTCCTCTACTTAATGCATGCATCTACAGGGCAGCCCAGAGATGAAGTGAGGCTTGTTCTAAACATTTATTAATCTAAATTTACACGGAGCTTTTTAAGGCATTAAATGTACATAGATTTTTCTCATCCAGCAGTGAACTGGTGCAATGAGAAAGTGCAAGACTGTTCATAATGTATTCTGAAACTTAGCTTTTTCTTGCTGTGGCCAAATCCCATTAGCTGTGATTTCCCTGCTTCCTTTTCCTCCTGTTGAGCCTTCTGGATGGTGGCTTCTCTGAACAGCTTGCTTGGAGAGCCTGCTCTGAAAATCTCCCAGCCTGTTCACTATTCTCAAAGCAAGCAAAACTTGGGGAGCAGCTTATCACCCACTCGTCAGCAAACTTCAACCAGCTTCTGCTACAAAGCCTCTGTTGGGCATAGACCATCCAAGCTTAAATTTCTTTCCTTTCCATTCAGTTGAACACAGCAGAGGTAGAAGTATTTTCAGAGATTAAACTTTGCCTGATGGTTTAATGATATATTGTTCCCAACAGACAGCACAGGATGTATAAAATTGACTTCTTTATTCCCTTCTATTCTAGCATCCTCGGAGATACTTAAGAGTTGCTTAGGGGTTTCTGGCAAAGGTGTGTGAACACCCTCTGATATCGCCACCATAGTAGCAGCTTTTTCAAGTTCGTGTTAAAAGAACTAAGTTGTTTTAAGACTGTTCACCCCATTAGCTTTTATTTTTAACATACAGTTCCTGTAGCATTTCTAACTGCTAACACGATCTTCTATTTTTTTTACTTTGATCCCGTTATAAATTAAATTGATGTCAGCAAGTGCTGTTTCTGATCATGCACTGTAATAAGGTCCCTTTTTACCTAAGTCACAGGCCCCTTGCTTGTTCACAGCCTTTGTGTAATTAATGGGAACATGCTATTACTTCCTAATACATTTATTCATGTATAATAGATATTTTTGGGCCATATTTGGCATTAAATGGATGTATCACTGCTCTCGAGGCATTTTGGTGGCTAAATAGCTGGTGTTATATCCTCTGGTTACTCATTTTGATGTTTTTCCTGTGTCCATACTGAAGCGTGTTTGTTACACAAATTTTTTTAGTTACAGCCTTGTCAGATTTGTTTAAGGAATAGAAATGTCCTTATTTTTCAGAGATGTTTATCTGTAAGTGAGTGGAATTATATTAATGTTTTTTCTCAGTTGATCAAATTCTAAGTGCTAAGATGAAAGGCCCACTATTACGTTAGTACTCCTCTTGCAAAAGCAGGGCTGTTTGCTGGAGCAAGGCGATTTATCTTCTGTATCCGCTTCTCTAATTACAGCATGAAAAGACCCTAAAGAATCCTGCTAGTAAAAGATCTCCTTATTGCAACCAGTGTAAAAATCAGGTTAAAAATGCATTTTAACTGGTACTCAGTTCCACATTTACTACCTCTTAATTACCATGGTCACAGCATAAATAAATGCATTTGATAGCTTACTTGATTGTGTAAATGTCGAATGTCTTTCTCTTTCATCAAAATATTCCTTTTATCAAAGATATCTGCTGTCACATAGCTCCAAGCTGTTGCCTGTTGATTTAGTAAAAGGGAGTGTCGTATTTGGGAAAATAAACCAGCACTTGCATGTTTGCTTCTTACTGAGAAATGGTGAGAACATTTTATCAATTTCAGCTACTTGTTTTCTATTTGAATACTTTCTCAAAATTAATAATGAAGTGCTAAAAAGTGAAATTGTCACGCCATCGCCTTCTGGGAGGATGACATAAATAATTAACAAGGGCTATCTCTCTGCTTGGTTTTGAGTTGATTGCTTATTGTTTTCCGCATAGTGCTATGAATGCCTTTGAAGCTCCTGCAGAATGCTTGAATTGTGCTGGACCAGCTCAGCCTTGCTGCTGCCTTTCTCTGCGTTGTCCGCATTGATATCTGGCTTCAAAACTGGGATTGATGTCAGAATCCAGATGGTTTTGCTCTTTTTTTCCCCTGGATGCATCACTTGGGTGCAAGTATCAGCGGGATTTTGAAGTCCCTCTGTAGTCTGTGATGGTAGAGCCAGAAGGGCCATGTGGAGGACATTTCACACAGCTGTAGCTGCAGCAGGTATACATGGCATGCTTGCTCAGATGCAATTTAGAGAGCAAGAGGTTAAAAGGCCAGCATAAATCACAGTCTAAAGCAGGCTATTTCATCTTTGGTCTGTTATGCTACTTTGGTGACACAGTTCAAGTGCGTGGCCAACAGTTTTGATTCTGCCCACAGTCTGACAGCTTCACACCCAATGGGAAGCCATTTTTTTTTCTGCTGAGTTTTGCCCCTTTTGAGTGTTGTAATTGGAAATAACTGCAAATAAAAGGCCAGAGTTTTATGAGGGTATTCTGGACTGTTCACTTTTTAAAATAAATATGTGACTTTTCTTTGTGGGGCAAGGTGAAGAATAATTCATGCCCTAAACCATGGAAAAGTTTTTGTTTTTAATGCTGACTTTAACCATGAAGCATCAGTGACTTAGGTACCTTTCGAAATGCTGCACACAAAAATCACCCAAGGGTAGGAACACCTGCCCTACGAGAACAGGCTGGGGCTGTTCATTGTGAAGGCTCTGGAGGGACCTGATAGCAGCCTTTCACTATCTAAAAGGGTGGGGGGAAGAAAGTAGGGGACAGACTCTTTAACAAAGTCTGTTGTGATAGGACAAAGGGAAATGGTTTCAAACTTAAAGAGGGGAGATTTAGATTGGATATAAGAAAAAAGTTTTTTATGATAAAAGTAGTGAAGTGTTGGAACAGGTTGCCTAGAGAGGTGGTGGATGATCCATTCCTGGAGACATCCAAGGTCAGGCTGGACCAGACTCTGAGTGACTCTGATCTAGCTGTGCGTGTCCCTTTTCATTGCTGCTGAGTTGGATTAGATGACCTTTAGTGGTCCCTTCCAACTCAAACGATTCTATGATTTTATGAAGTAATGCTGCAATTTCCAAACAGAAGAGAAGATGCATGCAAGCTGGTGACACATATTTTGATTTTCAGTACAGTAGGTGGCAGGAGAGACAAAACGACAGCTTGACTGAGGTAGCTGCTTGTCCACATGCCACAATAGTGAAAGAAGGCCTCACCATGTCTACATCCAATATCTGAGAGAGGTTGTATTGCCAGGTGATGTCTGTCGTCTGATGTGATAGACATGGTGACATAAAAGGGTGGAATGTTAGACACTTACTGTGATACCCATATTATATGAAGCACTGCACACAGCGTCTTGTATTTCTACACTGTCTTCTGGTATGCAGCAGGGACTAATGGACAGTCCCAGCCCCAGGTAAGGCTGTGGCCATTTATTCTCTTTGTCTTCCAACTGTGTCCTTTGCTCAGACTTCCTTCCTTCTGTCTTGCACAAGTGTTGGTGCCTGCAAGGCCGTATCATGAACTTCCCAATGGGGTCAATCCAGCTAACACCTAACTGAAAATGTGGATGGTGTTTCTGCAGCTCAGCAGTACCTCATAGAAACTAGAAACTAGAGTTAGGCAAGGGAGCAAGGGACTGATTGCTTTGGGCTGTAGTAGAACTGCCCCTTGGACCTACAAACCCATCAAACAGGATGGAAGAGGTATTTCTTTAATGCGTAGTAAAATAGGTGCTTGATATCTAATATTCCAGCATCTGACACTCTTGGGCTTGCGATCTGTAGTGGGATAAAGTAACTATAAAAGTCTGAAGAATGTCTGTTTTCTGAGAATACATGAGTCTTTCCTAGTGGAGAGGCAAACTAAAGAAGTGAGATTAATAGTGTTCTACCATCTCTCTTTTTTTAAAGGTGAAAGAAATGCTCCTCATCTCACTTCAGTTAAGGTGAACAGATTGTTTCCTTTCTTATTTATGAGAGATTTAGCCTCTCATTGCAGACAAAGACATATCTGCTTTGATGCACGTGTAACTCTAGCAAAGTCAATGAAGTTGCACTTGTAAAAGAGAAAAGGATGTTTGGCTCAGGGTTTGTAGCTGGAGAAATGAAACAGTTTTGTCTATTGTTTTATAGGAAATTAGTGTATGGCTAAAATCAGTCTAACCATTTGCTGTGTTTTTTTTCCAAGGATTGTTCTCTGGAGTGGAGGACTTCTGGTCATGATGGAAACAGCTTTATTGTGTAGACCTGCCAGAGGGCATTGAATTTGCCTTAGAGCCAAAAGAGTCAAAACATATTTGACTCATACTTGTCAGAGGATCTTATACTGTGTGAACCAGCTTCCAAGAGTGACTTTAAGCTCTCAATTTATCTGTAATTGTCCATAAACTGAATTCTGGCAAAGCAAAACAGCTAGTCATATGATGGCCTAAATTCTGCATATTCCTTTGATGGGTAATACTGTTGAGCAACATTATTACTTCATTACTTATTTTCTGCGCTTGTGCCCATTTGTTTAATAAAATTTTTGTTTTCATTCTTTGGATATATTAGTGTTGTTTTTGCAGTTGGAGTTGTCTGAAAATTGAACTGGTGTTGAAGTTATAAAACTGTCAGTGTGATGTAGTGGCAAGGACAAGACATCCGTTTAGGAGCTTGCTTGGTTGTCTTTGCTGGAAAGCTTGACTGCCCCATAGATAGAACCTGAGCACCTCTGGGCATCTAAAAGAGGATGAAATATCACCCTCATGTTGATGAGAAATGAAGGCTAGAACATAGTGATTTGTTGAAGGTCATGGAAGAAACCTGAAAGGCTGAGATCTAGGTCTCCTCCACCCCACCCTAGGAGCTCAATCCTGTAAGTTTTAGCACAATTAAGTTTGCTTCCTCTCCCTTGAGTAACATGAGAATCTTCCCTTTGGAAAAATACCTGTCCCTATCACAGGAGAAGTAGGTGCAGATTGAAAACCTTAGAATCAAGTTTAAGACTCACTGTCATGCAAACCAACACATTTAGAGAGTAGCTGGCTGTAGCTGTAGTTTGTGGTATTTCAAGGAGAAATGATTTGAGGGGCACAAACAAAAGTTTGTAGCTGTTCTGTCATTGCTTTACATACAATTCAGAGTTCAGTAGCTGAAATGGAGTAGGGATCTAGGTCAATACTGAGCTTGAACAGCAGTGAAGCAATTTGGTCCCATCCAAGACAGGTCTTTTTTTTCACAGAAAAGCCATTTATAAGGAATGGGACCTAATTTGCCATAAAAATCTGTTATCTTTCAGATACTAATACATTGAAATAAAAATGTGTGGCTGCAAGTATTTAGTTCTTTCTGTAACCAAGTTTAACTGTGGGGTGTTATACTTGGTGAGGAAGATCGGGGAGAGTTCCTATTGTGTAAAAGCAGTAGCTGTCTGATGCTAATTATGAAAAACAGATTGAAACAGTCATTTAAAAATGAATTTCCATAAGGAGCTTGTAGGAGGGCTTATGCTACTCTGGAATAAGTCTGACTGCACTTTAAAGTAGACACCTGGATTGGTAATTGGGAAAATATTGTTAAACAACTGGAATTTAAATACCAGTACAGCTTCATTGTAATAATTTCCCAAAAGGCACGATGGTAATTCTGCTAAATAGAGAGTTTAATAGACTTCAATAATGTGTACTTCGGAGACTCCGTACACAAAGGAGTTATGCATAAAACATTCATTATGGTAAACTGCTACCCTTTCATGTAACTAGGAATCTGTTGAAACAAAACTAGCGTATCCTGTGTGGAAACGTTGTTGGGTGTTAACAGAATCAATTATCACCACCTTGCCTATCGTTTCACCTGTGTTGATCAAATTTGCAACCTGTATTGCTTTATTCAGTAATAAACGGATTTGTGGACATAGATATTAGTTTGTTTTTGAGGAATTCTTTGTCCACAGGAGTGTTGTTAAGATGAAGCACAGCTGTTGCTCAGTCACACTTCCTTAACTCTGGAGCCAGCGCTAGGCTGTGTTTGCCTTTGAAGCGCCTGCTCTGTGTCATAAGAAGAAATACCTGATAAGAAACATGGAGTAACTCCCTCTTTTTTTTTTTTTTTAAGTAATAACAAAGAAAAAAAAAAAAGAATAACAAAAGAAAGCAATGCTAGCAAGCTGTTCTAAGCCAATTTTGCATTTGATTTCAATATGCTGCTGCTGAGGGCCCTGCTGGAGAACAGTCGAGAAAGAGGAAGGAGCAGATGCTTTTGGTAGAACAGTAGGGCATTTATCTCTTTTAATGAGGTAACATCATTAGTGCTGACAAAGTGCTGCAAATCAATACGTATAATGGACTGCTGCTGTCTTTCAATAGTGCACAGATTGCTGTACTTCTGAGCATTCAAATCTGCTGAATCACAGGTCAGGTGTTATCTCTTGTGATACTTTTTTTTTCTTTTAAACCATTTTGATATTCCCCCTCCCTAATCTTTGCCTTTGATCTAAGAGATCTGGAGCACACCGCCAGGATCTGTGTTGGGGCAGGCAGAAATGTCCTGATTTTAAGAGCACGGGAGCGCATTTAAATGCCGCATCCATCTGCTGTGATGCAAGGACCTTCCTTTTAATTGGAAAATATGAGGTCACTCATGTCTCTTTGAGCCTGATTCCTTCTGCCTAAAATGGCTGCAGGTTCTGTTGTTTTCTATCGCCTACCCTCTGCCTGCTTCCTTTAGAGCAGCAGTGTCATGTCAGCGGTACCAATCATGTCAGCCGGTGACACCACTGACCCTGGCATTCAGCAACAAAGAGCTGTGGGAGGACAGCCAAAACGAGGTGGCTGCTGTGCTGGCCAGGAAGGAGCAGTGGGTCAGGGAAACTGGCAGGTCAGGGCCTTTTTCCCTGCAAAATCCATAGGTGTGAAAATAATCCACACCGTTGCGTGCACAGTGGCCGAGGGAAGAATGAAGGGGATTACAACAGAGATCTTCTCTTTATTCTTCACTTCATAGGTGGTAAACAGCAGTGCATGACTGCTGTGGTATGAAAATTAAAACAAAACAAACAAGCAAAAAAAGAAACAACCACAGACTCGATCTGAATTTGAAAAAAGCCTGGCGATTTTAATAATGTCTCCGTTTCAAATGGCTCGATTCCCCCCCAAAGCTCCCATCAAAATCATGTCATCCTTCACCAGAAGTGTGTATTGTAACCAAAACATTTGAGCCGCACTGCTTGTTTATCGGAGAGCCTGAGGGTGACGCCTGGGCATCAGCGCCGATTCCAGGAAAAGGGGCTGTTGGTAAGAAAGATTCATCTGAATACATCACACATGTTAAAAAAAAAAAAAAAGAAAATGTGGTTCCTCTTTCTTTTTTTATCTGCATGCCCCTCCCAGCCTGGGCTTCCCACACCTGCTTGCGGTGAAAGAATATGAACAGATTCGTAGATTCCTCCCCATTAACTGTTGCCTGACGGCTCTGGCTAACGGTCCGGTTTTTCTTTATTTGGCTTTCAAGCCTCTGCCATCACTCCAGGCAATTCCATCACTGACAGAAGACTTGACCACGTTTTTGCCCCACCACGGGCTGGAAGATGGCAGTGCCTGCTGGAGCTGAGAGCTGAGGGCTGCTGCAGTGACAGCCCGGTGCAGTTAGCGCTCCTTGGTGCAGCAACCAACAAGTTCTTGCCAAGTAAAATTCTTATTAACGGTTGGTTACTTACTTGTGGTCTTGGACTGGAAGAAAGCAATGGCCAACAGATGTTGAAAAAGTATTATCTGGGGAAAGCTGTGAGAACCTTGCTTCTCTTTTTTCCCCTCACACCCCACAGAAAATCCCTTTTATTAATCAACGTTCCTACATCATGTACCACAGACTTTCTGTGCTATCTCACTCCAGCAATTAAACACAAGTTCCCCTACCGTACATCAAGCTGCTGGAACAGGTCCAAAGGAGGGCCACAAAGATGATCAGAGGGCTCAAGCACCTCTCCTATGGGGACATGCTGAGGGAGTTGGAGCTCTTAGGCCTGGAGAAGACTCCAGAGGGACCTTATAGCAGCTTTCCAGTACCTGAAGAGGGCCTACAGGAAAGCTGGAGAGGGACTTTTTGTAAGGGCAGTTAGCAACAGAATGAGGGGAAATGGCTTTAAACTGGGAGTGGGTAGATTTAGACAAGATATTAGGAAGAAGTTCTTTACTGTGAGGATGGTGAGACACTGGAGCAGGTTGCCCAGTGAGGTTGTGAATGCCCCTTCCATGGAGGTGTTCAAAGCCAGGCTGGATGGGGCTTTGAGCAACCTGGTCTAGCGGGAGGTGTCCCTGCCTATAGCAGAGAAGTTGGAACTAGATGATCTTAAAGGTCCCTTCCAACCCAAACCATTCTATGATCCTAATCCTCTTCCAAGGCAAGGATTACTGTACCCTTCCACATATCTCACCCTCCTCTCTCACTACGAGCATTTCAGTCTGATCGATAAATATTTGGCCAAAACTTCTTGCCCGTTGCCCACTTAAATAAAAAGAAATGCCTTCTGCTTTGGTAAGGACAAGTCTTGCCTACTTCTTTAGCTCCCACCAGCAATGTTTCTCAACTGGCTTGGCCTCCAGGGGACTGATTTCATCTTACTGACTCCAAAGCAGTTACCAAATCTTTCTGTGATCAATGTATGAAAAAAATATATATATGATGGTCGTGGGCTCTAAGGAGAGGAAATAGAAAGCCATAGCCTTTCCCAAACCCAGGGATTACCCACCCTTACTCTTCTTTCCTCAGAATAACTGGGGTGAAAGTATTATGACAGATGGCAAAGGAACAGAGACTGAAAGGGTCTGAGAATTAAAGAGCTATTCGTATTGCAGAATATTCTTGCATTAAGATCGCCTCTTGCCTTTATTTTTCTCTTGAAGAGGCTGTTCATCCTGTTTTAGCACTCTGGCTGAACTTGGGATTGCTTCTTGTGAAGAAAACTCAGTGCTGCTCATCCGCATTGTTTGAGCCTGTGCAGCTCACTGGCAGGTTTGGAAGTGATGAGCCACAGACTGGGCCAGCTGTGAGGTTTGGTTATGTCTTGTAGCAAACACAGGGCAGTGTTGGTGGAGAAGGGCTGCTAGCATGCAATTGCTACACTGGTGGGCCAAGTTGTGTCTGCCTTACTTTTTCTGGGTGGTCGCTTGGCTTCTATGTAGCACATGGAAATAGATTTGCTGGAATGTGAAACTGTGCCTTATGCATTTCTCCCACAACTACTTTATAGTTTTGACTGGTATGTGCTAAGGAAATAGAGAATAATAGAAGAAAAAAACTGTATAACCCTTCAGCTGTGCTTCCTTTCCATACCAAGGTTTTGCATTTAAAGAAAGAAGAGCAGTGTATGCTATTGTGTTAGTCATTTTTAGTAGTGAATTTCTTCGACAAATAAGGAGTATTTTTTCTTAAACTAATCGATCATTTAGGTCTAATTTAGATATCTATAGTACAATACTATAATCTATAGTTTAGGTATAGTTTCTCTTTACTCAGAGAATCCAGGCTCTTGTAAGCCTCCTATGTGAATGATATACACAGGATGAGGAGAGAAGAAGGTATGACCAGCACATCTCTCCTTGTTCTCCAGGCATGGCTACCATCTACTCACTGGTTCTTATGATCAGCGTAAGGTGGAAGCAGCACATTTTTTCAGTCCCTTCCCAAAGAGAAAAGTCACATCCTTGCCAGCAGGACTTTCCTGCATGGCATGGAAAAGGCAGCCCACTCATGTAAGCAGTTGTCCTTTGGAGAACCCGGAGGGAACCCAGCTTCACTCCAACTGTAAATCAACTCAGAGTCTTTTGTACTGGCAGAAAAAATTGCCACCTCGTATCAATAGGATTTTTGCCTGGGAAGAGAGAGCTTGAAAAAAGACACAGACATTTGAAAGGTACGTTGTAGCTGTAATGGTATGTAGATTTACAGTAGCAAAGAAGTGCAGGAGCATAGGAGGGTGATGGGCAGTCTGAATGGGAGTGTGCCAGTGAAAAAGGAAACGCTTGCTTTTTCCCCACCTCTTCCCTTGGGCTTCATTCTCTAGGGGCACGGTCATGATTTTATAAGGGATTCCCAAATGCTTAAGCCACTTCGCTTCTGAGCTTTGCAGATTTGTAGCTAATTGTTTCACCCTTTGCAAGGTGCCCAGCAGACTTTTACTGGGAACATGTAAAAAGCATACCCGTAAAAGGTACTACTGCTTTTGCATTGGCTTTCATGTTAAATATCTTTTGTTTCGGTAATACAAAGGCTCCCTAGCCTGCTTTGTCAGCAACTCACTGAGGTGCATCCCAGTGGTTTAAAGCTCTTGGTTTCATCCAGTGTGAGCAATGTGTAATCCAGAAGTGTACAGGTAAAGGAGCCCTTCAGAGGCTTACAGAAGTAATGATGCATTCATCTTGATACTTACAGAAAGTGAATATTCTGACAGTTTCCCACTGTGTTGCGCTATTCTGTTTCGAAAATTGCAGATTGCGTTTATCCTTTCAGTAGAACGAGGCACTCCTCTCAGGCTGTGAGAGGAGACCAAGAAGTGTACACTTAATTGCTTTGTGAATGATGTGAAGTCTTGGAATGCAATCTAGCCATTGCTCATTAACTAGCAGAACCTATTAAACCTGGACAGCAAGCAGGACTGAGTCAGCCGCCCTTGATTGCAGGCAGCTAATGGAGCTCTGGGAGCAAGCTGTGACTGCAGAGTGGAATTGGCAGTAGACTCCCATCAACCTTCTCTGTTTTGAACTCACTGTACACTCCATTTAGACTTCTGGCTTGAAGACAGATGATTTCAGAGCAGTGAGAAGGGGGGAAGGCGGAGGGAAGAAAGCATTGTCTTAGCAGCTCTGTTAGCTTTGATCTGAAGTTAAAAGCAAACCAGGATTCTAATGGCACTGGTAATTTGACATTTAAGCCTATAGAAGCAGAGAGATTTGTCATCTGGCTGGGGATCATTCTGATTATTGATTATATCTCAGGCAGATGATTCTGCAACTGAGTGCTGAAACAAAAGAAAATGCCCAAATAAGATGTCTTGGCATCTCCTTGACATTCTTTTTTAGTTCTGAGAGAATCAGCTGCTCTTACAAAGCACACATATATAGGTGGTTTGCTGGTGATGAAATGTGTTCTGTCTTGTGAACGAGTATGATTGCACTCTTGTATGTCTTCATGCCACGCTAGCTGCATGGATGGAAGCAGAAGTCACCAAATGTTAACTGACTAATTGAGGTTAAGTTTTATTTTTTTAGTAGCTTGAGGGAAATCTAGTGGGATGGGGAATTGCCTGGGAAATAGGAAGTGTTTAACTTTTTAAACACACAGGGCCTCAGTTGGAGGTGGATACATTTCTGGCTATGTGGCACTTACCTCCAGAGCACACTTGGCATCGTGCTGGAGCATTGTTCACGTGCTGCCTGCAGAACTGCCAGCCTCTCACCCTTCAGTGCCTCCCATCCAGTTGCACTCTGTGCCCAACCTTATTTACCTTGTGGGCTTTGCCAGGATCACAGCTTGGCTGTGTGGCTTTGGGCCCAATCCCACAGTCTGTTGAGGAAAAGGGAAGAAACATTATTTTTGACATACTACCTAAGGAAGAGAATGTCCAAATGCACTCCGAAATCTTTGTTCCTCTTGATTGTTGAACAGTTTTAGACTGTTGCACATCATGGTCTTTTTTCTGTTGTTTTGCCTCAATTTCACTGTTGTGGAGAGATCTTTTCACTCCTAGTCTGGATTCCTACATATTGTTTGTGCTGCTGGCAGATCCTATCAACACCCACTTTTCTGTGATATTTAAACTTTAAAAGATAAAATAAAAATCTTTGGTGTCACAGAACACTGACTTGCTTGTAAAATAGTTTCATATACCAGAGGTGCTATTTAAAAATATTGTAGGAGTCTAGTAATACATTAGCATTTTCTGCATTTCACTCTGAACAATCTCAATGTACTGAAAGTGTAGTGCACATGCACTGTACCATTGAGGTGCAGTCCCTTGGATGGAGGCTGTAAAACCAGAGTAGCATTTACGGAGGTTGTGAGGAACAATGGGCGCAAGCAGCTTGAAATGAAGAGGCCAGAGCAAACTGCCTTCTGGAGGAAAAATGCCATGACCATCATCAGCCTTAACTTCCAGCAGACAGGGTTCGGCTGACATCCCATGGAAACATAGACATCCTCAAGAAATCCATGCCAAGGCTCTCCTTCCAGTGTGATGGTGAATGGCAATGACCCAGCATCAGTCAAGGCATCCTTCAGCTCACTTTATAGTTGTTTCCCTTTAAAACCAAATCCAGGTGTGAGTTGCTCTCAGATCAGCTATTTCATAAGTATCTCAGTGTGGGGGGGATGCAGAGCATTAGTGTGAAGAAAACAAAACAGATTTTTGATTATTTGGAGACACATCCTTCTGGGAAATTCAGCATTACAGAGCCTAATGTACAACTAAAATTCAAGCTTTTATAATATGTAGCAGAACTAATACCACAGTGTGTTTTTTTTTAATTATCTTTTCAAAATCTTGGTGGCATTTTATTTGAGTGTTTCCATACAGTGTTAAAAATACAGGTGTATGAAAATCTCAGGAGCAGTTAGGTAAGAAAAAGAACTCCTACAACATCACTGGTTTATAATGGAGCTTCATATGATAGTAATTATGGCCTGGTCAGCCACAATGGCACAGCTTGGGGCTCAGTGAGCTGGGAGATCTCACCTGTCCCATTTTTCTACCCAGGCAGCATGGCAGCCTTTGCTCCTTTTTCACTCTTTTAAAGAAAATGAATTATTAATTCTTCAGTTTTAAAATGTATTATGTGTGCAGGAGGGGAAAAAAGGAAAACTATTTTATTTTCATCTGACATGACTCTGTTAGGCAGAGTCTTCTAGTACGTTGAATTAGGAAGTAATTCGTGTTGAGTGTGAGATGGGTTATAATCTTAATGTCGTTTTGCCATTAATAAAATAGGCTAATTTTGTCCTTAGCCAATCTATGCAAATCCCATTGATTTAACAGTGTTACATAGAGGAAAATAAGAAATGCAGCTGGCCTATATTTTACTGTCTCCTTGTCTACTGTAAAAGTGTACAGAATGTGTTGTTTAATGAAGGAGTCATCCCTTCTGTGTGCTAGAGCAGTGCTAACAAAATGCTAAGAACAAGACAGTGGCCTGCGTGCTACTGTTGCTGTTTCAGAGCTAACAGGTAAAGCACAAAGCCTTTCATTTTTCCATTGGCGAAGAGTGGAAAACATTTCTAGAGGTTGTAAAATCTCCTTTAAATGAAATGCACAGCTTTAAAAGCTTATGCAGATCTTAAAAAACACAAAGCACTGGCCTGAACATTGCCCTTTCAGTCAAATTTAGAACCTTCACCTACTTAAACAGGATCACATTTAGGTCAGTGCTTTGTGCTTTGCAAAATCGTCTCTCCCTAATCTCCTTTAGAGCATTTATGACTATGATTTCAGTGAAGGGGGAGGGAGGCATTTCCAGTCTGAGACTTGTAGCTAAGTTGTTGTATGGAGTTAATTTGTTGAAAGACTTAAGTTTTGTAGATGGATATGCATTGGATTCTGAAACCTGCTCTTTATCAGCTAGTGTACTTGCTTGTGGGCACTAATTGTTTAGAAGCTTTCAGCCAAGGTATCCAGGAACTTTTGTTTTCAGATCATTTGCCTAAAACATGGAAGCAAATTCTAGGCTATCTGGGTTGATCTTGCTTTTTTTGTGTGTTTCAGCAAGATTCAGAGTGGTTGTGTCAGATAATCTTTTATATACACATTTTCTTGCATCCGTCAAATAAGTGGAGCAGAAATAAAGTTTCCTCCTTTTCTCCACCCACTTTTTTATTTAACGAAATGGGAAATGTTGAAGCTACTGGAAACCTTGATGTGACATTTCTTGATGCAATAATGCTGTCTCTTAGAGTAGGGTCCTATAGGCAACTCGCAAATATGGAAAGTTCCTGTATCTCTGGTCTTCTTAGTGTCATTGTTTTATGAAGTTGCTAAGAAATAAGTAATTATGCTAAATATCAGACTAATACACAATTGAAAAGATGCAGACTTGGGATGACTGGAGATGCCATTGGGATTTTGGATCTATTTAACCCGCATCCTGCCAGCAGAAACTCCAACAAAATTGTTTCTGGTGCAGTTGTGATTGCAGGGTAAATGTGGGTGTCACGTAAGTGAGACTGAGCCGCCTGGGAATGAACGTTGCTGCTCTGTCTTCCACAAAACCCCTATTTGCTCATCTATATCAGTATATATGCCTGGCGCCCACCTGGTAATGAAGAATGAAACAGAAATGTTCTGAAAGCAAACCTTCTGTTGGCATCCGTCCTCCTAATCTTTCTTGTTCTATCTACACAGTTCTGCAACTCTTTCTTATTACTATGTCACTGCATCTCCTCAATACAGCATGGGGCACCTGGCACAGTCACTGGTTCTGTCCATCCTGACACGAACTTTTGTACCTTGGTGGTGGTGGTGCACATGCTGAATTGGATGGTAACAAAGCTGCAACAGTGGACTAGCTGAAGTATCTCATGCAATTGCTTTTATGAACAGACAGTGGGGCCAAGTCCCACGTGGGCAGATAGTTCTTGTACTTCAGTGTCCACACACTTTTTCACAAGCAGTAATATCAAAAGCTGACAACAAACCTTATCTGTATGGAGCATTCTGATGACAGCTCAAATTACCTGGAAATAGAATCGCTAAGGTTGGAAAAGACCCACAGGATCACCCAGTCCAACCATCCACCCATCACCAATGGTTCTCACTAAACCATGTCCCTCAACACAACATCCAAACGTTCCTTGAACACCTCCAGAGTCGGTGACTCCACCACCTCTCTGGGCAGCCCATTCCAGTGCCTGACCACCCTTTCAGAGGAGTAGTATTTCCTAACGGAAATAAATACAGATAATATTAAACATAATCTATCAGAGGACTAATTGTTGAGATGTAGAAATGAAACTGCAGCACAGTCATGCACAGATACGTTGTCTAGCCATTATGAGGCCAAGTAAAGAAAGATAGGTATCAAAAAATTAAAATTCATAATCAAAGCCAATGGAGCAGTATTATAATTACTTTAGGCAACAGAAGCTAACTGTTCTCTTGTGAATCCAAAATAGTCATTTCAGTCTTCCTTAAACTTCCTCTTTTCTTAATTTCAGACCTAAAAGCTATACAATTTTTTTTTCACACCTGTATTTATTCAAACACATGCTCTTCATCAGAAAAAAAGGCCACTGAATGCTCTTTCCTTGAGGCTTCACTGGGAGTTAGCACAGGCAGGTATCAGCTGTGCCGTGTATCCTCTTGCTAATCTCTCTTTCTCAATGGAAAATAACTCCATAAAGTGATGATCTCTGTTTTGGAAAATCTGGGAGGTTGCTTATGGCATTTTAAAGTCTTGATTTGAGTCAGTGGATTCACCAGTCTGTTTCATTTTCAGAAACAGAGATTGCTTTTTGTACTCTTCCTACATAGCTGTATTTTCTAGGGAGGCATGATATATCCAATAATCACAAATGGTAATATTATATAAGTTCTTTTAGTGTTTAAGATGACACAGTACTTTGTTCATGAAATTTTAGTTAAACCCATCTTACAGACACCTATTTCAATATACACAACTTCTACATATGTATAAACTAGGGCACGAAGAAGCTGGGCAGGGTTATACAAGAAGTGAGTATGAAGGATTTCAACACTACCCAGACCCCTTGTCTGTTTTAGCCCAAGAAGAGGTAAAAGGAGGATGGTTTAGCTTTTTTTTAAGGCAAAACTATACCCTGGTTACTATTGCTTAGTCTGTAGCTATGTCAGTAAAAAACTATCTGAGTATCTTTCAGTCATCTCTGGTTTTTATGTTCTCCTAACTCTCCACTCTCTTCTGTGTTTGTGCCTTCTGTCTTGATTTGATGAGATGAAAAGTTTAGAGTGTTCAAGAAATGTTTAGATGTTGTGCTGAGGATCATGGCTTAGTGGGAAATATTGGTGATAGATGGATGGTTGGACTGCATGATCTTTTACATCTTTTCCAACCTTTGTGATTCTATGGTTCTTTGAAAAGGCTGACAATTTCAGAATACCTCAGGTGATACTACTTTGTCTCTATTTTATAACTAGAAGGCTCTCTTTTAACCTTAAACTCTGATTTTAATTTCTCCCCTCTCCCCACCCCTTCTCCTCTCCTATTTACTAATCTAACTGGTGCCAAGTATGACAACCTCAGTGTAGATAGTGCCACAGCAATATTTCCATCTCAAATATTTGTTCTTACTCCCTTCATTTTGGCTATGGAGGTAGAATCACAGAATATCCCAATTTGGGAGGGAATTACGAGGATCATTAGACCAACTCCAGTCAAACCCTATGTCTCAGTGTTGTCCAAACATTCCTTGAACTCTGGCAGCTTGGGGCCATGACCATTGCCCTGGGGAGCCTGTTTCAGAGTCCAACCACCCTCTGGTGAAGAACCTTTTTGTAACCCCCACCTGACCTTTCCCTGACACAGCTCCATGCAGTTCCCTCGGCCCTGTCACTGTCATCAGAGAGCAGAGTTCAGCACTGCTCCTCCGCTTCCTGTGAGGAACTGCAGCCACCATGAAGCCTCCCCTCAGCTCCTCTGCTCTGGGCTGAGCAAACCAAGGGACCTCAGCCACTCCTCATACATCTCCCCCTGTAAATCCTTTGGATGTTATTTAATAGTTTTATGTCCTTCTTATATTGTGGGTGCCCCAAACTGCACTCAGTGCAGGAGGTGAGGCTGCATAACGCAAAGCAGGACAACCTCTCCCCTCACCTGGTGACAGCGGGGCGCCCCAGGATATAGTTGGTCCTTTGGGCTGTCAGGGCACACTCCTGACAAGCATTCACTTGCTGTCAATCGGAACCCCAAGGTCCCTTTCCATGGGGCTACTCTCCAGCCTTTCATCCCCCAGACTGTTCAAATACCCAGAGTTGCTTTGTCCCAGGTGCGGAATCCAGCACTTGCTCATGTTAAATTTCATGTGCTTGGTGATTGTGCAGCTCTCTAATTTGTGAAGATTCTTTTCTACCCTCTAGGGACTCAACAGCTTCTCCCAGTTTAGTATCATCTGCAAATTTACTTAGTAAGCATTTGGGTCTTGCATTTATAAAAACATAAAGGAGAACTGGGCCTAAAATGGAACTCTGCAGAAGCCCAGTGCTGACTGGCCCCCAGCCTGATGTGACCCTATTTACTGTAACCCTTTGAGCCCGACTTGTCAGCCAACAGCTCACCCATTGTATTGTGTACTTTTCTAGCTGTATGCTGGACATGTTGTCCAGAAGGATACTGTGACAAACAGTGGAATCTGTGCCAGTTCAGTCCCTCTGACTTGAACTGATTCATTCAGGGGTGAGGCTGCTGCAGTTTTTTGCTTTTCAGAGATGTTATCAAGAGGCCAAATGGATGACTTTTTTTTGCTCCCACGTTTTCACTTGTCTCATGGACTGGAGTTTTTAAGCACTGACCTAATCCATTGGCTTCTAAATCTCATTTAATCAATTTTCAGCCCCCACAGTTTTATTCCAAAAAAGCAATTTAACATGTCCAAGGTACTGGTAGTCTCTGTGGAGTCTGTCTTCCTAAAGATCCAGTCTTTTTGCAGTGATGAGCTGTGATGCTTGCCAACACTGCTGGCCAGCTTGTGCTACCTCTTGAACCCTGACTTTTGAACGTTGATGCTTCAGATGCTTGGCTATCCAATGCAAAGTCTGTTCTTCTCTTACGTTTTACCCACAGTCAGGTTCAGAACAGCTTTTCACATGGGGTCTGAGCAGAGATAACATTGTTCACGTGAGATAGTATAAATTGTTGGCAAAAGGGACCTTCCTTTCCATTCTCCATCTGCTGAACCAAATAGCACCATAAGTATAGAAGAATGTGAGCTAGTTCAGTAGCCAAAAAAAATTGTCTTAATTTTTTCTCCCATCTCTGGCAGGTGTTAAGTTTCTGTGTTTCATTGTATTTAGAGAGTCTTAACATGAACCTGCTTAAGGTTTTACTCATCGTAACTACTAACTTATTAGTGCAGTGAGATCAAGGGAGAGAGACACACAAAATGTTGTGCTGAAGAACACATGAACAATTTACAGCAGCTCTGGAAACAGAACGCAGCTGTTTCTGAGATATAAGATGTGGTTTCTCTTTTAAGCCAGGTATTGAAATGGCTGCTGTTACTGTAAAACATGGGTACTCTGCAATCTTTTAATCTTGCAGCATCCTTATCAACTAGAACGTAGGTGGCAGGAAAACTGTTGTGTTCCCTTGGCAGTTGGTAGTACATGGGTATGGTCTAACTCAACACCTAAAACAACATTGCGGCTTAACCCAGTGAGGGTGAGGTTGTGTAGTCTCATGACCTAAACTGAACAGGCCAAAGAACACGGTTGGCATGAAAAGCAGTAACAGACATTCTGTGTTTGGGGTTCAGCCCCAGGCAAAAATCTGTCCTTGGAAAGAGTCAAATTATAGGAAGATGGCAAGATAGCTGTTTTAGCAAAGCATGTGCCAGGGAAGTAACAGATTCTGTCTTGGGTGAAATGAAATGACCTGCTTTGTTGAAAACATAAGCCAGGCAAGTATCTGAGAAGTTCTTTAGGGAAAGTCTTGAAAAAAATCCTGAAAGTAGGTTTCTGGAACACTAGATCAAAACTGCAGCAACAAGCGAGGTGCAGGTGAAAGAGATGGACGAATACATTAAGTAAAATCCTTTGAGTAAGCAAAATGTCTGTGACCAGGAATTGATAAAGAGCAATCTAAGAATGAAAACAAGGCTATAATATATTCATGAAGCAAGATGATTATAAGTCAGAGGGAGTAGCATTAATTATGACTTCCAAGGCACAAAAATAGCTTATAGACTGGGAACCAATTAGTGGTCGACTGCTCTGAACTAGATTTCAAACACAGTACATGAAGTGACAATTATACAGTGTTACCAACAGAAAACTACTATGATGAGATAAGAGCTGTCAGCAGATTTGGACCAAATTCCTCAGCCTGACATCTGCTTACTAATGGGGAGACTTCCTTGTGGGGGTTAGGACCAATGATGGAAAGGAGGGATTGATGGCCAAGCATCATCTTCTGTGTCTGAAGCAATAACATGGTATCTGGCAGAACTTTGCCTGCTATCAAGGCTCTTCTCAATGTGTGGGCATTGCTATGTACAGATGTCCCTAAAGCAGTTGGTGGAATTGTGGTCTGAATGTATTGGAGGAAATCTTGGCGTGTATCTTCAGCATCTAAGCATGCAGTAAAAGTGATTGATATTTATTTATTTATTTATTTTGACAGAACCAGAAAGAAAAAAACCTACTTTTCTTTTGTTGTTACTACCAAGTGAACAAGGCAGAGTTGCTAAAAATGTAACTGGTTTTCAGCTAAGCAAACCCAAACAGTGAATAAGCAAGTGTATTTCAAAGGGTGGGAATGTCAAAGCCAACAACAGGTGTTTGAATGCAGCCAGCAAAAACATCAGGCAAGTCAATTTCAGAACAAGAATACAGGGCCACAGGAAAAATAAAACAGCCATGGCAAAGAAACTAACCTGGTTGTGAAAAAGTTATCTCCTTCACTGTTGTCTGCATCGGCTCGACAATTAAATCGCCACTACCCAGTGGGCCTGTCTGAAGTTAACAAGGAGAAACTATTTAGTGACAGCAAAAAAAAAAAAAAAAAAAAAAAAAAAGACAATAATGGAAAGATCACCTGTGACCTCTAAAGGAACTGAAAATACTGAATTAGAGATGCTCATAATATGCAGGTAGATAGGAAAAACATACACAATTTGGAGAAGCCACAGTTAGAGACCAGTTTACTGAAAAATAATTCAATGGGTAGCTGCTGAATTCTGCAAGAAATATGGAATATAGGAAGAAAATTGATGGGAAAATTGCATTCAAGTTAAGAAAGGTGACATAAGCAGTTGCAACTATTGAGGAGAAGTTAATGTTGCTTTCAGTGGTACAGTTGTGAAAAAAAAAAAAGAAAAAAGAATTCCGATTCTTTCTCTTTTATGCTTCATCTCAGCCCTTTCAATTCAGGAGGTAGAAGAATGGCCCTGTTTCACCAGTTCCCTGTTTGTGGCAGGTTATCTGCCAGTATATGCCAGGTTCATGACATATAACACTGGTGTAAAACAGACATACATTCTGTCACCTCTTTACAGTTGCTGTTGACTTGATGTTGACATGACTAAGTCATGAGAAAAAAGTACAACCAGATATAATATAGTGAAGTCAGATCCAGCATCCTGAGCATGTCATGCTTAAGTGACAATTCAGAAAACATGTAAGTAAAGACCAAAAGGCTGTCTAGCATTGCAGGACTAATAATTACTTACAAAAACAAATCTCAGGAGAACTTAGCAAATCCCAGCTGAAGCATATATAAAAAGGCAAAGGAATACAAGGAATGAATCGATTTACATGTCTTGGCAGCAGTACATGAACCAGTAGGGAAGTCCAAAAGGAAATGTCACCAACTGGCAAGGCAACAGCTGCGTTTACCAACTTAAACAAAATTAGTCATTGAAAATAAATTTAAAGACCAAACTATGAGTCTTCTACTCAGATGTTATTTCCATTTTAACATGTGGATGTGAGTGCTGGAAACTCACCAATGGCACAGACACCTCTTGCCTCCAGAAGTAAATACCTGGGCAAAACACTAGGTAATTGTCAAGAGTGGATGCATCACAAATGCAGAGATCTGTCTGTGTACCAGCAGTGAGCTCCCCAGGGTAAGCAATGGAAATACTTGGGTCATGTGCTGAGAATGAAGCCAGGCAGCCTGGCCGAGCAGATGGGCTCTGGAGCAGCTGGAGGAGCACACAAATGGTCAAGCTAGATATTACTTGGACTGTAAAAGCTTGCTGGCACTCGGTGATACAGAAAAACTGTGGAGTGGCTAAAGATAGGCACTGGCGAAGGAGTAAACTTTGGTTCCAGAGCAACATCTGCAGCTGCAAGAAGGCTTTGGAAAAAAGTCACTCCTGGTTCACTTGAAAGGAAAGGACTTCAGTGGTGTTTTCTCTTTTGCAAATGTAGAGTATTTAACGTTACTGGAGCTTCCCAGTGACTGCTTTCCAGGGCACAGTGGTGGAGTGCTGTGTTGAACACAGCAGCCGTAAGATCTGTCATCTCCTGTGCTTTCTGTCTGCCGTCAAGCAAATCTCCCAAGCCTGCTGTTTCTCTGACCACAAGACTGTGGAGTTTTAATTAAGAGCTCTGGACAGTACACTACCCTTTTTTGTTTCACAGCTATCTGCAAGGACTAGTAGGTGATGTTGCTGTGGAAAAAAACACGCTGCACATGCCACAGTTGCTTATAGCTTTATTTAAAAATGACCTCAGATGGTGTAGCTGTAGCTACAGATCGCCTTCAGAGATGAAGGCTAATGCTTATCCTCTCACTTATGCATGCTTGTATGTTTGACGGGGCAGCTTTGTGTATTTCACTTGGTGTTTCAAATGATGGTGGTTATTACAGTAACGAAATTCGGTCTAGGTTACCGAGTTTTAGATCACTTTGTAGAACACAGGGACAAAAATAGAATCCCACACTCTTCTATTTAGAGTTTCTTCCTTTCTTCATTTGTACAAACAGCACTTCAGTTGTTCATCCTTTTTAACTGTTTCATTTATGCAAGCTCTGCTTACATGGAAAAGATACCGGCCTCTGCTGGTTCTCTGTACTCCCATCCCTGCAGCCCTGAGTGTGCTGGGGTGTCACAGCTGAAGTGGGTTGCACCCCTCTTTCTGGACTGGGCATTCAAGCTTACCCGTGCTGCTCCTTCTTGGACATCTGCACTATTGTACAAGCAGCCACCGTTTTCATTCCTAGTGGCAGTGTTGTTGGCCTGTTGGATGACAGCCAGATTTTTCAGAGAAGTAAAATTTTATGACAGGGAAGGCTTATTTTACCATCTGTTTGTGCATTCCCCACCAACCCAGCCTAGTTTTACAAGGTCGAGGCTAGAAGATCCCAGCCCTACGCCCTACGCTTCTGTGCCCAAACCCAGCTTCCCTGATGTGGAGTTGTTGCCATTGAGGATCTCAGCATCTTCCCTCTGAATTTCATCCTACTGATTTTGTTTCACGTGCCTCAGGGATGTGTAAGGCTGGCTACCTGCACCTTATCTATGACCGCAACTAGCCAGGTGTAGCCCTTTTTGCTCTTCCTCCAGAGACCATCCTCCGTAGCCTTGTGACTCCTGTGCCCTTCTCCGTTCAGGTGCTTGTTGCAAGCAGACCCACCTTTCACTGGTAGCCATCCTTTGTGCCTGAAGCTGCCAAATGACAACGTATGCTCTTTTCTTTGCCAGCCAAGATCTGAGTTCAAGGTTATGTGTTTTCCCTGCAAGAAGTGATAAGCATCAAAAGCAGCTAAATAAAAGCGCAGCATTTTCCTGTGTCGTCGTAGGTGTGAGTTATGCTGCTTTCCCTCACAAGGGAAGTTCAGAAACCAGAGTCTGAGTTGGGAGTGTGATAAGGGAGTTCCTTTCCAACCGCAAGGAAGAACGATCTATCTAAAATGATTCTGTTCTCTTCTTAAACCAGCCTGCTAAATGAGTCTTCAGATAGTCAGAGCAGCCTTTTCATATACTACCCACATCATGGAGCTCATCTGGTTTCCATTTAGAAGGGAGTTTGGGATGAGAAGAGCCTCTATGAATGCATGGCCTGCTGCAGCTGAAGTTAGAAACCAGCAGACAGCAGAACAACGGCAGTCACTGGTAGGGATGGTTGCTGCATAGGCCTGCTGTGAGAACTGGGGGCTTACTCAGGGGCAGCTCTGGGTGCCCATGAGCTTCCGCAGCCCCATGGAGGCCCGGCAGCATCTGGCAGGGCTGCTCAGGTGCTGCTGCAGGAACTGTACTTGCGAGATTCTCTAAGCTCTGTTAAACTGGTTGCCAGTTGCCTTGATACTCTTTTTCTTCCACGTGCCCTAACACAGATGCAAGCAGCTCTGCCAGCATCACTCGGCTAAGTAATGACACGTAGGCCCTTCACATATCTGGCAGCAAATACATCCCTGGAATTAAGTTGTAATATAAATTGATGGTGGCAGCAGGGATGGAGTTCACCAGGAGTAAGCCTTTGGGGTGGGTGTTTTTTCAAATTTTTGAAGCATAAACATGAGCCAGCGGGACAGATTCATGATGGGCACCAAGAGGCAGTGTGGGACAGTGTTAGATTTCTACTGGCCTTTCTCTGCGGCTCACCACTGCTGCCACCATCCTGCCTTGGGGCACACTGAGGAACCTGGTCCTACTGAAGATGGCTGAGCTGCTGTGGGTTACCAGAATTCAGAAGGCCAGACCCAACTCTCCTCCCTCCTTCCCCATCTTAGCCCCAAAGGCCTTAGCACTGGAGCAGGATTTGTGCAGGTGTACATAGCCACAGCAGAGCAGTTCAGCACTTCTGTAAGCAGTGAAGGGGTTTATGCACCTCCTCAGAGATGGGCACCTGGGACGGATATGAAGTGTGCCCTGGAAGGGACTGTCACTTTGCATCAGCTGTAAGGGAGATCTGAAGAGGTGGCTGTCTCAGCTGTAAGGCAGTGCATCACATCTGAATCCAACGAGATTAATCCTGTTGGAAACTGCTGGAGTGATGGGCTTGTAGAAGTAGCTAGAGAAGTAGTAAATGACAGATAATCTAATACTTTAAGTTCCTTTGTAAGGTGCGTTGTGTCTGCGAGTATACTGATGAGCTGAAGTAGAGGGATGGGGCTGAAAGACGATGTAACATTAAGACTCTACACTTAAAGTTGTAGTGCTTGGTAATACTATTTATTAACTAGCAGCAAATTAAGTATTTTATGGTAGTCCCGTGCGTTTTGACAAATAAACTTGGATGTTTCCTAAAAATTTATTAATTTCTGCAGGAACATCATCAGTAGCTTTCTTTTTGCATCTAGCCATCTTTCAGGATTGCATCCGTGATAGCTGACATCCTCAGTTTGGCCAAGAGTCTGGACTTTGAATTTTAAGACGGCTTCTGTAAACCTGAAGGGAAGGATTTTCTTTTGGTTTTATTCTCTATAATCTTATGAAAAATATTGTTTTTAAATGAAAAGGCTACATGTGGTCTTCACAGCATTTATGAACTTCACCTTGATGTACATACATTGGTTTGTTTATTTCTCGTATTCCCTTTGGTCATGACAGCATAAAAAGCTTTAAAGTATTTTCATTAGTAATGAAGTGATATTAATGTTATGGCTAAGACTGTAAGCCCTTTTCAGTTTCGTTTGACTTCCACATTCTTCAAAATCAAATTGCATGTCTTTTTGGATTGTCTCAAAGTGATTAGATGCAAAATTAAAAGTTTAGTTTGCAATTATAAGAAGTATTGAAAACTGTCATATTCTTTGACTGCGCTGCTTTCAGGAGGCAGTGGGTGGCAAAGAATAAAAGCATACCTTAATTATACAGTCTATCTGTTTATTTTCACAGCTGTAGCGCAGCTGAAATGTGCAGCAGACATCATAATTCCACAGAACATGGTCTCTGGATGCTGCACCTGCCAGCCCCGCCATCTCAGTGCCAGTTGGGGATGTATGTGTGTTGAACAATGAGGGAAGACTACAAGAGGTTTATCCCATTAGAAATAAATTACAGTGTAGCGTAGCATGAAAATGATGTGTCAGTGAATACAGAACACGGGATTACCTTCTGTCTCTTTTCTTTATCATAGATAACAAGAGCAGTATGTGAAGGAGATTTATAGTGCGCTCATTTGAAGCTGACCAAGCAATTTAGATGAGATGAATTACAGATTGTATTTCTGTAGAGAAGAATGTGTTCCCACTAAAATGCCATTAATTGCTTTATTATTTAAGGCACAAATTGTATCCAGCAATTTGTTGGTCTCCTATTTTTTCCAGTTGAAATAATTCACCATAGAAAGATTATTCTGTCAGAAAATGATGATGAACCTGCTAACAAATTTATTTGAAAGAAGCTGTACTTTCATTTCACGATCAGTGGTGGCTTGGCTAAACACAAAAATCTTAACAAAAATCACGGCAAAAACAATTTGCAAATATGGGCATCTTTTTACATGTTGGCTGTCGTGCTGTGGTCATAGTGGCACTACATGCTCTGCTACAAGCTGAGCACTGTTCTTCTGGGTGCAGATATTGCTGAGAAAAGCTCCTGGGCTCTCCTGGAGACAACCAGAGGCACTCTCTGGGAGAGGACCTCGCTTTAAAATTTCAAAATACAATGTGGTATTAATAAGCTTCCACTGCAAACGCTTTCCGTGTTTGCCACACTTCCTCCCTTTTATTTTTGCTTTTTCTTTTTAATCAGAATATTGCAAACTCTTTGATCATAATGGTGTACTTTTGTGTTCCCTTCCGTAGTTCCCCGTCACTCTGTCACCAATACGCTGGTGACTTGTCCCCATCTCCCACAGTAGTGTTCTTTCTCCCATGTCTTCATGACTGGAATTTGCTGTGCCCAGATTAGCCCACTGGTTCCCCACATTTAAATCATTTGCTATAGGGAGCCAAATGATTTGAGTTGAGCCAAAGGGGATGCACCTCCATGCAAATCCCAGTTGGCTTGTGCAAGCACAGCTTGCAGAAACAGTCATTTCTACATCATGCCCACAACAAGCTTTGGGGTTTCTGCTTTGCCATCAGCTTGGGATTAAGAAAGATTTGGAGGCTGCGAGATGAGCAGGCACTTTTGTACCTTTCATACAAAAAGACCTGAGAATCCTGGTAAGCGCTGTCTTGATCACATCACCAAGTGAAAAGCTGTGCTCAGTCATTAGCTAACATGGAAACATCCTAATCTTCAATGTCCTACTTACGGAAATGTCCTACTTATAGAAAAAAAAAAAAATCAAGGGATATATAAATTGTACTTTGGTCTACTCTCATCTTTCTAATACTGCAAGCTCAGCAGTGATCGTGATGAATTAGATCTGCCCTCTCATTAATGGACTCCAAGTTCTTTTCTGGAGAAAGGTGAAAATTATATTTTACTTAAGAAATCACAGTTGCTCCATGGTGCAAGAGTTTCGAGGTTGTTTCTTGTACCTTTCCTTCTTCACACATAGAAACGAATCAAAGAATAACAGCTCTATATTAAAAAAGAAAAGAAAAGAAAAAAGATTAAGTTCTGTTACTGCTGTTTTCCTTGTGAGAGAGAGAGCATTGCTCTCTGCTCTCTGTCTTGGTTGGTGTTTAAAGCTGTAGCAGACCCTCGAATTGCTGGTAACTCTATATCATTTGTGTCACCATTGATAGGGAAGAAGAATAGCTTTTAGAAAAACTATTTTTGTTACAGATGTGTAGACGTGAATTTATAGCTTCAATCATGCTTCCAAGAGAGGATCTGTGAAAGTGAGATAGTTAGAAAGCTATAGGAAAAAGCTGGCAGAAGGAATAAAACACAGGGAGGGGCGGCGGAAGGGAATAATACCTGAAAAAATCTATCACAAGCAGAGAAGCTGAGGGAAGTGTTCAGCAATTAAACCTGACCAGACTGTGACCAGCTGCTGGCTTCTTGCCTGCCCTTTTTGATTTTGATTCAGCTTTGCCTGGTGTATTTATTCCCACCCTTATTTACAAGAACCATTTTTACGAGCCTTGGAAGTCAGCGCTTTTTCCAGTTCTCTGCTTTTCATGCGTGTTGGAACATCTGTACGCACATACTTCTCATTTCCCTGTCTAAAGATAGTTTGGGCTAACGTGCCCAAAATACAGCATCAGGGTTCAGTTTGTTGTTGTCTTAGTAAGCACAGAAATATTTTCGAACATTATGTCACCCTGGTTATGTATTTCAGCTGCTGCAGTCTGTCTGTGTCCGGTTTGTCTGGAGCAGTCTTGCTTCCTGGGATCTGTTGCTTTCCATACCCTGAGTCCTGAGTAGCTTAGGCTGACCAGGCAAGCACATCGCTCTCTTTCTGTAAGGCTGGCCGTTCTTGCCCTGGGTGGTAATTCAGATTTTCTATGGGAAGGACATGACCTCCTCTACTGTCAGCAAAGCTGTGTCAGTGCTGTCCCTGCCCTTCCCCCTGCCCCTGCACATGGCTGTCCCTGGAGGCCTCGTTTTGGCTGTGCAAAACAAAGCCCCCTCCTTTCCTCCTGCAGTGCCATCTCCGTGCAAAATATCCCTGCTTTTTCTTTCCAAGTTACATTATTCGTCCTTCCTCCCTCACTCCATCCAACACAGATGCACTACATTAACATCTTCTGATGATACACATGCTCTTGTGGTGTGCACTGGAAAAACAGAATTTAGTTATTGCAGACCTTTCCTTATAGATTTAGTTTAATGCGTTGTAGCCTGTGCTGTGTGAGGATTAAGCCTGCACCCTCCTATTGCACATCCTCTAGTAGAAAGCTGCGATGGGAGCTTTGTGCTGACTGCCAAAACGTTGTGCTCCAAGTGGGCTGCCATCTGGGAGGAGCACTGCCCAGGAAGCTGCTGCAGTCTCAGGTGTTACAAGGGAGCTGGTGCAGAAGCGGCCAGGATCAGAAGATCATAGGTTTTCCAGCATTACTAAATGGATATCAGGAGTGCACATACATGTGTCAGAATGTTAATTTTTGTTGAGAAATGAAAAAAAAAATACACAAGTTGCTCTTATGCTTAAAAAGTAGCATGCTCACGCAGTTGTAAAAGCTTTTTTTGCCACCCCAAGTTTGGAAATATGAAGTGACAAAAAAGGTGTGTTCCCTGCGTCATCCCAAGTGAGTTACAAAAGACTTTGCAGGTCGTTATCAGGTGTTTTCTGTCTAACACTTGTTTGATGGAAGTAGAACTTCTGCAACTTTTCAAAGTCTGAATTTTATTGATGGTATTCATCCTCTGTCCCTGGAGCTGTGCAGATGGGCTCAGGGCTGCAGGAATGCGGTGGTCCTATTCTGGGTAACAGTGAAGGAATCAGCATCTCCCAGGGAATGGTGTCCCTGGGCTCGGCAGGAAGACTCAGCCATAACTATGAAGTGCTGGGATTTTTTTCAGTATTTCGAGTATGTCTCTGAAGCATGTGTAGATGGACATCTGTACTGTCACTGCAAGGCTGGAAAGAAAATGCAAGAAAATGATTGAATATTCTCAAATATGTTTCATAGCCCATTGGGTGTTATGGGTACGCAGTAAATAACAATGCAGTGTGGTTTCTGGGGCATGTAGTCTCAATGACCTGCACAACTCAGCTGTACCAATTCTGGCAGATCACAGTCCTTGGGAGCCCACTGTCCCACCTCGCCTCACCAGATCATCTCTCTGAAGCCATGTGTGCTGTATGCAGCACCAGTGTGGGTACAAGCTGAAGGAAAACTTCATTATGTTTGACAGTGCCTTTTCAGCTAAAGTACTGCCATGATTTACTTGACAGCCATGAATCCCAAAATTGGTTGATTGCTGAGAGAGACTTTAAACTGAGGAGACAGACATGTGAGGTAAAAAGAATTAAATGCTTAATTAATAAATGTACACTTCCTTTTTCGTGGAACATGACCCTTTTTGCTCTCTCCTGTTTTCTTTAAGGTGCCAGTCATTCAAGTGGAAGCTGTATAGAAATTTAGTAAAGAAACACACGTGAAAATTGAGAGGGCTCTGAATCAAGTGACCTCCTAGACAAATATTGAACCTTATTAATAAGAAAATGTTTGGGGCTACTAATCTGTAGAGGTTTTTGGCTATTGTTCTGTATCCTAATGATGGTGTTTGTATAGCTGTGCAATTACTCTTTCTCCTAGGGACTAAAATGAACTTGTTGCCTTCAACTTTTTTTGTGGAGGAATTCTCCCTCGCTTTCATGGATTCCTTATAAGATTTTTCATTAGAATCCTAGTTAGGAACTTTGATATTTCTTTGGTGTCTTCTTCTGTTATTTCCTTGCTTCCCATATGTTGTTTTGTGGTGTGAAGATCTTTGTGAGTAGAATCCTTCCTGGTTATGGAGATGCTAACTTGTGTGACAGTTCTTATCTTCACAAAATGGCAGCAATTGACTTGCAGTTTTTCACATAAACTGATTTTCCAGTCAGAAAAGTTTTCACTTAGAGAAAGTAGCTATTAATTACTTATCTATCCCTGTTTCAATATGCCACCGTCTCGTTAAATAGCTCCCTTGTCTATTCCTTTCTAAAACTATAAAGTACTCTTTTCTACAGAACAAGCTCGATGACATCTTGACACTTCCCTGATGTTTTCAAATCCTGGTGGGTTTGAGTGAATTATTGGATTTATTTGAACTTCAGATTTGGGGCTTGTAAATATGCACAGATGAAAGCTAAAAAGGTTGACAGAAATACGCTTGCAGTTGAAAGTGCTAGTTTTAGCTTAGTTATCTTTGGCAACATGAGGCTCATCAAGTCCAAGAAATCGAGTGATCATAAATCTGTTTTGATACTAGTAATTGTCTGGTATTACAGCAGTTAGTACTGCCTCCCCTATTGTTATATTGGACCCTGGGGAAATGTAAAGTGCAAGTCTCTCTTCCAGTGTCTCAGTACTAAACTTGCCAAGCATGTGGAGGAGATCCTTATCTTCACTTTGCAGGTGGAGGATAAGGTGCATGAACAGGTTGCCTGAGAAGGCTGATGCAGGTGCTAGTTGGTGGGACTTCATCTTCCAAAGAGCCTTAATGTAGAATGGCCCTGCCTTCTCTGAACAGTGCGGTGCTTTCCTCTTTCTGAACAGAAGCACTGTTACTCATGACAGAACTGGAAGATAAGTCCACTCAAGCATTGAAGCCTTCTACTAAATCACTGCAAGTATGATTTAAAGAAATGAATCCTAGTTTTCTTTATAGTCCAAGGATTTGGAAGATCTGTGAAACCCTCAGGCATTGCTTTATTTTAATGAAGGAATTAGTGTAGTGATATTAGATCTGTGTCCGTGTAGCCAATTAAGCAAAACAAGCAAGTAGATGCCATCTCTTCTGCTATTACAACCACTTTCCTTTGTGAGTGTAGTGCTGCCATGTAGGAGCTCCTGCTACACCACATCTCCTGGTGCTTGCTTTGTGGCTCTGCACAGGGGATGATCAGATCATTTGGTATTTAGTTTTGAAGTTTCACCCGCTTGTTTTGTCTTCCGTTAATAACTGGGCTTTAATCTTATAAATATGTCATGTCCTGCATCTATTTGGGGAACTAATCCTGTTGTAGTAGGCATCTATTTCAGGAACAGCCCTGAAAAAGAACAGCATTATTCAAGTGCTTTCCTCCACTGTTGACTGTAATAGGTTATATCACCAGTGTTTGAGTGTTAGTGTAATGTAAGAGCTCACAAAGGAAAGACGTTATTTGTTGCGTCAACTCATTAAAAATATTCTGCATGGATTTTTCCAAAAGAATAAGCAGACCCAGCATAGGGGGCCTTGTGCCAGGGAATGCAGCATCCCTGCATTACATTAGTAGAAGCTCCAAGTTGCTTCAAAAAGCAATTCTTTATGGGTTTGTTGAGTATCCCTTTAAAAAAAAAAAAAAAAAAAAAAAAAAAAAAGGTTTGTGTACAGAAGTAGCAAATTAATTCAGTTCTACCAGAAAGTAGGTCAGTGACTGACCTCCCAATAGCATGAGGCAGCAGTTTCTAGCAGAAGTGACAGCTCAGCAGCATGAACCCTTGCTGTCTCCAGGAAACTTGTTTTGACAAATGTAAACATGTTATATCCTGTATTCCTCTTACTTATTTTTTTTTTGTTGTTGTTGCTGCATTAGAAACCACAAACTGTCACTCTCCATCCCCTTTCTTCACCCCTTCTAGTCCCAAAAGGGAAATGCCTTGTAACATAGCTAATAATTTTTGCAAGGCTGCGTAATGAGTAAGTCATTCCAGTAGGGTTTTTTTGACAGCTGAATTGAGCACTGTAAACCAGACTTGACTAAAATCCAAACCAAAGCATTTCTGATGGTGAGGGAAGTCACTGGGAAGACAGTAACTGGATCAGTTTAGGATTGAGTGAACCTTTTGCATAAAGCCTCACGTCTCTTCAACATTTGTGTGGCCAGTGTGAGTGGCCACGTTGCTGGTCAGACAGTGCTTTGAACAGGTCCTTGCTGCAACCCAGCAACTCCAGACCTTGGGATTCTTTTGTAATTTGGGAGTAAATGCCAAACAATTGGTCTCATGTTCCCTGCAGTGCTCCACCACTTTGCTTACTGAGCACACCACAAGGAAAATTTGTCTGAGAAGGCATAGGGCATTCATTCTTCTTTTCATGGAGATGTCTTTATCAGCAGAGATAAAAGATGAGTCATGCACTACTAGGTAACTTCTTTGGTACCTTTCTTGCAGTGATTTCTCCAGTAGAAATCACCATGGATTGAAAGGTCGAGGAAATCTTTCAGCTACAGTGCCATGTTTTGGCAGATGAGATCCATCCTTGGTCTCTTGAGTTGCTTCTTTCTCTTGACTTGTAACCAGGTTGCACATGTAAGGTGATGCCACGTGATGTAGTTAGGAGGATTTCAGTCTGTACTAACCAAAATGGTCTGATTTAAGCATTTTTGCCAACGGTCTTACAAAACTTCCTATCTTTAGGTTTTCTTTGTTATCTAGTTACTTTTTATGGCACAAGGTGGCTGAGAAACATCCAGAGAATCCTATTGTCATTTCTGCACAAGCTGTACAAGTAGTGATTTTTGTTTCTGTGACAGATAAGCCTCTAGAGCTCCTCAGCTGTGTGTTGCCATTTAACTGACTTTTATGCTTGTTTGTTTATAAGCATTGCACTACAACAAAAGTCGGATGACATTGTCTAAACCAAAAGTAGAGATTTGACTTGGGAGCAGCCATGGGAATATGCTTGTTAGAAAAAAAATCTAGCTTTGGTAAGGGTTTGATCACAATGGGTACAAGTCAAGCAAGAAACCAAATGGATTTATTTAGCATAACCAAAAATGGCAATGAGAAGAAAGGGAAAGAAAAGAGTCCTTTTTTCAATGAATTACATGTTTTGCTTCTTTGCTAATGCTATAGATAATGCTGGCATTGATTGTTACACAGCCCACAACAGATGTAATGCGAAGAAAGTTGTGAAAAAATACAGTAATATATGCAGTTAGAAAAAGGCTAGGAGAGGAGTGAATGCCCATGTGCGCGTGTCTCAGTATGTTAGTGTGCAGGGGGCACAGTTCCCAACCTGCCTTCCAAAAGTCGCTTGCCTTTTTGGTGTAGCCCTCAGAGTGGCAAACGATGCTGGCTTTCACATGATTAAACTCTTAACAGAGCCACTGGTTTCTTCTGCTTGAAAGGTCTGGAGGCTCAAGGTGTACTCCAGGGAGACACAAGAGAAGGTATGCTCCCTTTTCCCACCATTTCATGCTCACAGAGCTATCGCTTCCTACTGCTTCCTCTCCTGCACTGAGGAGGGAGAGTCCAAGAGGGAATGCTGTCTTTAGGCAGTGCTGACCAAAGCTTGTGTAGCTTGAGATCCTTTCAGTTCAAGGTAATTTGAGCATCTTAGTCCCTTCCTAAGAACTGGGGCTCTTTTTGAAGCCCCCACACAGTAGAAAGCAGCAGGGATTTTCCTGCTTGCCCAAATGCTTGCAGGAGGTCCTGCCAGGCTGCCCAGATGAGCTTCTTCTCTGTTTGATGGTGGGTGGCAGAGCTGAGTGTAAGAGATATGATGCAATGACCTTTGCAGTGAAGTGCAGACGGGTGTAGAGCAGAGACAGGAAAATTACCCGCCTTGTAGTTAGTCATTGATGTTGCTTGCCCTGAAAGGAGAGGCTGTCTTAAACCCCAACAGTGTCCTCATTGGCTGGTGGACAGGTGCCCAGGGAATTAGAAAGCTGCACCTCTCCTTTTTTTTTTTTTCCAGTTAGAGAAGTTGTTTCACATACTGCATTGCATGCATGTGATAGCAACAGAATACATTTCTCAGTGTATTTCTTGCACTTTGGCTACATGTGTGCATCATCAAGAAAGCAGGACAGACTCCTATGTTCCCTTCTGCTTTTGAAATCTTGGTGCAGGCTTTCATCTAACACCGTGCAAACAGCAGTGAGTGGTAAGAGCAGCCATGGCTTTGCCATTCTCTCTGTGCCAAAACCTGGAAGTGGAATGTAGGAGCCAACAGGGCTGTCCTGTTCTACACTGCCTAGTTGCTGAACCCCTCTTGGCTTTGCTGCACTAGCCCTGAGTTGGTCAGTGCAGGCGTGAGCTCATGAGTGGGACTTGGCAAGATTATATCCATGGGGAATAGAAGTTTCCTCTTGATTGCTTTCTAAATGTAGAGCAATCTAAGCTAATTAACATGGATGATATCATTCCAGCCAGCAGCACAAGATAATGTCCATCCTGACTGTAAATGACGTAAATGTCTCTGTTTCCATTAGATGTACCAGAGAGTAATCTGTGTCATTTTTCAGAGTATCACTGATAAATTTGTACAGGGACATGTGCTTCTGCTAGCACAAGTAGATCCATGTGGAGCTACCAATTCTCTGTATGTGTAGTGCAAAAACCCCTATGTTAGTCCACTGCTGCCATGAAATCAAGCTCTCAAGAGCAAGCTCATTCAGCATTTGTTTCAGTGCAAAGAGAGCCAACCGAGTAATGCATTGTGAGAGTTCTGCATTTAACAGGAGAACTTCAGAAAAAGTGAGTTGTGAGCAACTGGAGAGCCAGTATGAAATTTCATTCCCCTCAGTATTTTGCAGAAGCTTCCTTTGGTTGAGATTACAAACTTCGGGTTTTGTTGAAAAAATTACTGGATTGCTGCTTGCACCAATGCAGGCACAGACTAGGGTGGCTGGATCACTTCTGCCAAGGTACAGAGTTGCCTCTCTTCAGGGGTCAGGAAAGACTCTTCACTGTATGAATGTTGGGGAAGAGTAGGAAAATGAATTCTTTGTACTGCAAAGTTAATTTCCTGAATGAATCTTTGCATTCAAGCGGAGTGTGTGCTCCAAAAGGTGGTGTTTAACAACAGAATGTTAGTAGTCCGCATTGCTAGTGCAAAAGGTGAAATGGCTTTTCAGTTCTTCAACTACTGCCTGACCTAGGGCCCAGCTTATCTCCCTTTCTTTTCTCCTTTACTGGCAGTCTTCCCGCCCTGTTCCCTGCCAACATGGAGTCCAGTGGTTTGCCTTAGCTGCCGAATGGAATCTCTCGTTCACGTGCATGTTTGCAGAAGTGCCGAGCAACTTACAGATAAACTTTTAGGAGTAAAGATGAAGATAAATTAGTCAAAATGCCTTGAACAAGTCAAGATCCTTTCACCAAGTGGATGTGTTGTTTATTTCCTGATGCTCTGTTTTCCCCACCCTTAGCTCTGTTTCAGAGCCATGATTTAGGCTAGTGTGAGGCTAACGTTTTAATTTAGTTTGGCTCCTCTCAGCCAAAACTTCCTTTCTGTTCATTACTGATTCTGGTGTGTAAACGAGGCAGGTTATTTATCTTGCCCTGGCCAAGAAAATGAGGAGTTAAAATTTAAGAGATGCCATGGGCACAAGTGCTGACTAATGGTTACTATCTTGAGTACACAGAAATCAATTTGGACCTTGTCTGATGAGCACTGCTGCTTTTTTTTTTTTTCATATAAAGCAATACAGAAAAATTGAGAAATAAATGCATTCACTTAAGATAACATTGTGTGACAGCTGAGAACAATTAAAACTCTTACTTGCAGCTATATTTTTTTCCTTTCTACGGTAGGTGGGTGGTGTCTGCAGCTCTGAGTAGTTGGGTATTTGTCACGGGTCTGATCTTATCATTCACATGGGAAGAAAAACTGTCATGCAAGGTTATTTATTTTACAGCCTTTTCTCCTGGCTTTGCACAACACGCAGATCTTGGTAGATGAGAAAGGATTTTTTTTTCTTACCAGAGTCTTTTTAGCAATAAACACACGCCTAACTGTAAGAGAAAAAAGTTTCACAGCCTAACTTGTTTTGTGAAGCCCAAACATTTGTGAAGCTTACAACCCTCAAACTTTGCATAATGTGCCCATCTCTGATCTCAAACATGAGGTGGCAGAAGAGGGAAGTGTTACTTTTTTTAACCAACAACTTATGACTGTGTCAACACATGACAATTTGTCAAAGCTTTCTGTAGTGGTGCTGTAAATTAATTTTTAGCATCAGTTGTGAGTGGTAAACACTTCATGCAGTGTGAACAGCTCTTAGTACAGTGTGAGTTGTCAGCAGCTTGCTATCTACCCTAAAAGAAAAAAAAATGAAGGAGGGAAGGATGAAAGCTCAGTTACCAGTACAAAATGGATCTGAGTCTGCAAAAATTAGACATGTGGTGCTATTTTTTTCTTCCTCCATACCAGTCAACTCAACCTTGAAATGTAGTGCTTGGTTTTTCCAATAATAAGAACCTGGCTTCCAGTCTGGGGTTTGGGAATCACAGCTTTCCATCCTGTGCATGGAAACAGTGCCTGAAAGCGTACGGGTTTCTCTATTGACTAGATAGCTAGGTGAAGTTGGGCCCTCTCTTTACCTTTGAGTTGTGCCTCTGTTTGTTTGCTTTAAAAGCAGAACATGTCCTGCATACGTGAGCCTGCTCCTTTGCTGAGAAGTCTCACATAAATGACATAAAATGAAAAAAAAAAAGATGGCAGGCCAAGGAGAAACACTGAGGGCTGAGCTCTGTCTCTCCCTTGCCTGTCTCCATGCTGTTTCTCCTTGCCCATCTGAGACATTGTGGTTCACACAGTAGGAGTTGACATGATGGAAGAAAATGATTTGGTATGAAAAGCTGAGGAGTACGTACTGTAGAAAACAAGTTTTCAGATACAAACCTATTTTAATCTGTCACTTTAACAGAACAAGTAGTAATAACCTCCCAACCTAACAATGACTGTTAAGTTGAACATTAATTCGTTCAGTCATTGAATTGCTAACGTGTCTAAAACTTACAAGTGAACACCCACTCAAGAGAGGAAAAGAAGTTGGTGCCTGGAGTTCTTGGCCTTGCTGAAATCACCTAGGTTTTTGTCACTAATGCCAATATTTCATTTTGTGTTTCCTGAGAATGCTTCAAGTAGAGCTAGATGAGAACAGCAGCTGCACCAGGTTGTTGGCTGCTTTGATATGTTCAGTATGTTTTTGTTCTCAAGCACAGTTGCTCTCAGCTCCAGCCCTCTAGGTCAGCTTTGACTGTGCTTTGGCACTTGTTCCTGTAAATGGGCGATACAGTTGAAGCTTGGCATGGGAACTTCATATAGTCCTACTAAAGCTGTTTTTAACCTGATTATGGTTTTAGAAAGAAAGATGACTTTATTTGCGTATTTGCTCACAAAGAATTTTGGTTTTATTTCCTTTTCCAGATATAACTGTAGGTGCTTCTTGTATGAAAGAGCTGAGCCACACCATCCAGTAAACTGTCTAAAGCAGCTGTTGGCTTGCTTGGAAATCACTTCCAGAACTGTTGTAAGTAAGTATTTTTGCAAAAGCATCATAAAGTCGTTTCTCCAGGAGCATTTTTGATGTTTTCATTGTTCCTTATAATTTCGTAGTTTTATTCTTAACACCTACTAGACAGTGGTAGTGTACCTGAGAATATCATCTTCAGCCCACGATGTCTGAAGAATTCAGCAAAAGCCCATTAAAAGTTTCTTCCTGACTTGCTCTAAAACTCAACAGCATAGTACCTAAGCACACCCAAGTCTAGAAATAATTTTAGTAAAATACGCATTGACGTTTTTTGTTGTTTGCCCATACAGTTTTTCTCTCTGTGCCATACATGGGTCTTTTTGTGTTCATCCTTGCTTGCATTTTTGCACTTGAGCATTTTAGTTGTGGGGCAAAAACTGAGCTGCCTAAATTCAAAGTACTCCACGGATAGCTGCCCTAAGTAAGCTGAAAAGAGCACTATTTTGTCTCTTCCAACATGCTGTGGTATGGATAGGGAACCTCAGTATGCTGTGAGTAGCAGTGGATTTGGTCAGCTGTGTCTGTCTCAGTAATGACTCTTTGTCAATGAAAAATACCCCATTTCAGGTTAAAAGCCAATTGCACTGAGTACAGCATTGTGAGTGTTTACTCTTAAAATTATAAAATCATCCCAGAAAAATTCAAGAATAACACCAAGAAAACCTCATTATGCTATTTTATACCATTACTTTTGAAAGTATAATCCATTTGCAGATGTTTATGACCTGAAATTTTACACCGCTTTGATTTCTATTCTTATTGGCTTCGTTTATCTGCTGCTGATGATTCAGGTTATCTTGATATGAGAACTATTTATGACTTAAGTACATTCCCATGAAATGGCCTCTGATAATGTCATCACTTCAGAGAAAAAGGGTGAGAGCATTAGTGACTCAGGTCTCGGGTCACTTAAAGTTAAGGACTTTATACAGGTTGCTCACACTGCCTAGCACCTTGCAAAATATTCCCCACAGGTTACATTTAGTGTACAAAACTAGGTTTTTTGTTTTTGTCTTTTGTTTTTAATTTGCTTATCACCGAGTCTTTCAAACCCAATGGTAAAGCAATTGAAGCAGATGTCTTGGAGTAGATTTCTTGTTTGTTGATTTCTGTTCTGTGTAGTCAACTGACATACCTGCATTGCTCTCTAGGTGAGGCTGTGTGTCACAAAAATCTTTGACTCAGTTCTGCCAGGTTCCCATACTGCCATTTCACCATTGCTCTGCCTACAAGTTCAGTGCTTAGTTTAATTCAACATGGGTGGACAAGAATAAAAGTTGAAAAAGATGTGGTTGCTGTCAACTGTGGGATACCTGTGCTGTTGCAAGTGGACAGGCAGTCATGGGGTTGCTTGGGGAAAATTCTGTAGAAATTTGGAAAAAGACAAAATGTTTGATTTTGACATCTTGCCTGTACATGGTCTCTGTGATGCTGGAATTTAAATCACAACCCAAATTGGTGTTCTTTTCAACAGGGGATGCACCCTGGGGGGTCACCAGTGCTTCTGGCCTTTTCTCCCATACAGCATTGCAAGGCATCCCAGCAGGGCAGCCTGCTGCGTCCTGGCCCTGCTGTACAGCTGTGCATATGCATCAAAGGATGTTTCAAGGGGAACCTCTGGTTTTCTTGCTGTTAACACTGTGTTTTCATTCATTGTATGTTATGGTGTTTGAGTCCCAGGGGCACCAGGAGCATTTATTTAATTGACCCTGAGGTAGTCACTGCTTGCTTTGTAGGCCTGGTTCAGACTTGGTGTCCCAGGGCATACTACTGAGCCTACTGTGCAGTCTTGATTCTACCAGGTTCCTGAAGGATTCACTACATCACTGTGGCTTTCTGCCTCACATCCTTTGAATTCAACTGCATTAGTCTCTTTAATGGTGTCAGAAGGCCACGTACTGTCTCTCTGTGAAGCCTCAAAGAATAGATGCGTGCTTTTAAATAGTTAAAAAGAAATGTTAATTATGATTCACAGATAGTTTTAACCCAAATATTAAGTAATATCAAATGCTGACATTTTCAATCAGTAATTGTTTTTCCAGCTGCTGAGTGGGACTAACGATTAAATATTTTTAGAAGGTTATTTTTGCAGCTGCTCGAGTGCTTTAAGCATAAAAGTCTTAGGTTATTTTGTCGGGCTTGACAACCTTGGCTGCACAGTGGGCAAAAGTTAATGACAGTCTGTGGTGAAAGTGGAATGGTGACATTCTTCTGATGCACCTTGGTTAGTTGTGGAAGGTTTGGGCTGCATCCAAATAAGCTCAAAATAGCATTCTGGGCTCTTTTGAAAGTTTGTGGTTTTTCAACATTTTATGACAAATATCTGCAGTCTTTTTCTCTTTCTTGCTATGTTGGTTATTACACATATGTGGAAATTAGTTTTTTCCTCTCTATATCTTCAAAAATTCTGTGTTTCACAGAGTGTGAATTATTTCATGAAATAATAGTTTGACTTGTAGCAAATAATATAATTCTACAGAATTTTGTTTTAGAAATGTATATAATGTGCCTTTCAGTAAGAGTAAAGCTTAAGAGCTTTTCAAATATCACCTAAACCACCGATCATGGAGGGACACTGTTCTCACCCATCAGAAAGACTAGTTAGCTGCAGTACCCTGACTGTAAGTACACTGCTCACATTTGCACAGTGATTCATTAGTCAAACTGGTAAAACGTTTTCATACAATGGCTTACTGGTAGCTTTTCTTCGTCTGATTGCTCATTTTGTTGTAACGCCTAGCAGTGCTGGAGCATTTACTTTGGAATATACCTTTTCTGTGCATCTCCTTGCTTTGGTTTTCCACTAGATCTATTCTGTTGTCTCACAACACTGATGTTTGCAGTAAGCATTTGCTGTAATTCATGGAAACTATGAAAATACTTTTGAAAATCACTGATATATTTTGATTAAGCCATAATTATGAGCACAGAATGCACAAACAAAGAACACTGAGACACAGAGCTAGAGAGAAGCTGACGTTGGTAGGGGAAAAGGTGAAATACTAGAGGTGAAATTCTGTTTAATATTCAGTTGCAGGCTTTTTAAAGCCAAATTAAAAAAAGAAGTAGAATAAAAAGCTTCCACAAAGCAGAAGTGTGAGTGAAATGAAACGTAGTGGCTAGACAAATGAAAAAAAAAAACAAACACATTCATTAAAAAACACACCAAATAGAAATCTTAGAACCCCAGTACAAAAGGTGGTCTGTCGGCCACCCAGTTTGGATGGGGCACCCAACTGGAACTCATGGTCTAGGTTCATTTACCCGCCTTGGTCACAGGTTTCCTGTGTGTTCTCAGGCAACCTTCTTCATCTGCCCCATGACTGACTTCCTCATTTTTAAAACAGAAATCATCATCCTCCCTTCCGGAGGTGTGTCGTGAAGGTGAAGCCTACTGATGCTTTTAAAACCATGAATGTTGCAATGGGGAGAGCCAGATCCAGCCTAGGGACTTGAGTGAGAGAGATGAGCTTCCTCATCTCTCTCACTCAAGAGAAAAATTACCTGTTCTTCTCTCATTTAATTGCTTTGGGAGTAGATAGAAGTGATTTTCAGATCTAGAAAGATTTTCATGATTTTTTTCTATTTTGGATCTTTCAAATCTGTTTGTCATGGAATTTGGCTGTCCCTGTGCAGCAGCAAGCAGTTGGAATATTCCTTGTCTCTCACCTTTCTCCTCACGGTCTGCCTCCTTCTAGCTTTGAGTCATTCTTATATGCTTGACACACACGACCCACACAAACCCAACTGGATCAGAAATGCAGATTCTGTCATCTGCTAAATTACACAGAGATCTCTTGACATTTAAATATGGGTGTGTGTAAGAAAGAAACTGGAGAATGCTTGAGCCTCTTCAGCAGGTTACCTGAAGTGACCCTGAAATGTTGAAAAAGGTATTATGAGCGAGCCAGCCATCACCTCGCTGGCCTCCTGGCAAGATGCGCATTGACACATTGTTGCTTTCACGTGTTGAGGGTATCTCAATAGCCTAGCACTACAGTTAGCCTTCTGCTCCTCCACTCAAGTCCCTGATAGGCAAATATTCATTTAAGTGATTTCAGTATGAATCTGACATGGATGCTAATTCTGAGTAAGGAATCAGAAATGACAAGTCACATGCCTTTTGATGTGTCCTTTTATCTCATGTGGGTTGATATTTAAACTTTTCTCAGCACTTACAGGAATTATTTTTCACTGGGAAGACGGTGTGGAGCTCTGTACTTTCTTTTTCTTCCCCTCTTAGTAATGTTATTCTCCAGCCACTGACAAGATCATGAAAGTACACACAGGTTTTCATTCTGACCAGATCCACCTTTTGTTTTCTCTTTGATTCTGCTACAACAGCTGTTTCTGTTTTCTGTCCTCTCACCTTCTTCGTACCTTCTTTTTGTTTTGGCCCTGTTTTTGCAAACCTTCCTTTAACTTGAACCTCAACTTTCTCAAGGTTGCTGGGGTTGATGAGAGATCCTCTTCATTGGAACCTGTGTAACCTTCCCATCCATTATGTATTTCAGCCTTTCTCCCATGGACACAGAAATGCCTCCACTGCTTTCCTACTAACGCAGACATTTTTCTGCCACCAGTTCTCTGTCTCCCAAGTCTTCTCTTCTCTTCTTGTTTCTTACTTCTGAATGGCAGTCAATATTTCTCTTGGGAAGTTTGGCTTGTCTTCACCAACTGTTCATCAAATTGCTTTCCTGTTTGTTTTTCTCCACCATTTATATCACTGCACTAGTTTTCCCTCTCTCATGGAGAGACTTGCGAGCAGCCCTGTTGATTTAGGTCAAGGTACTCCCATTTTAGGTGAATAAGAGCCAGCTTCTCATTTGGAGAGAAGCACTCTGGGTCAGCTGCTGTATCTAATTTAAACGTCTAAGTGTGAAAATTTTCAATTGTGGGAAGAGTGATGTCTCATCCCTTCAGATCACTGGTTAGCTCCATCCCCAGTCCTGAGAAAACATGGCTGTTCTTGAACTTTGCTGCTGCTGCTGCTGCTGGCCATCTCCTCTCTGCTTGCAGTACTTTTTTCTTTACCATTTGGAAAGCCTGGGAATTTGCTCTCCTCATAGCTCTGAGGGACTGGTGCCTGAAAGCATGGCAACTGCTTGGTTGTCTGTTGCTGTTTCAACCCCATTTCTGAGCTGCAAGTATCTAATTGTCAAAGTAATTTAGTCTTTTACCAAAGAAGTGATTTTCCTCCTGGAAATTGGGAAGCCTGCCATTTAACACACTGTAATTGACTTCAGCTGAAAGATTCAATATACTTATCTAGGATTATGGTTCAATAAAATCTAATTGTACCTAGAGCAGAAGGACTTATAGAAAAACTCAAGGGTTGTCATCCGCCTTTGCCTGGACAAGCTAAATCACACATCTTCTGATCCTGACAGTTGAGGTTATGCTGCTGCTTGACCTGTCCAGCCTGGCGGCATGTTGGCAGGAGCAGTTTCCAGTGGTCTTGTTTCACACATGGACAGAGCTGAGTGTCTGACACACTGTGCAGCATTCTTGACTCAGTTTTACATGACTAACTCTCTCATTTCAGTGTGCCCTCCTGGTGTCGGGGTTGGGGAATGGGAAGTAAACTCTGTCTGGTTTCATTATGATAGTGAAGATAGCACAATCCACAATGTATGGGAGATTAAAAGCCTTGTAACGTTACAGACCAAATTGTTCAAAAGATCAAAATCTGAAGTCAGATCAGTGCCTAAACATCCTCTTGTCTTGCCTCACCCAGTGTAGAAATAAATATGGGAAAACAAATATTTATTCAGAACTTCCTCTCACTGTTTATCAAGTAGGAAGCTTTGTTGGGCCAATTTCTGCATATAAATACTCACTGGCCATCATGTATTGGCTTTTATGACTGTGTACTGTAATAACAAAAAGCCTTCTTGCCCAAGTATTTATTAAAGGGTTTTCATTAGCCACCCTGATCAAATGGGAAAGCATTCAATTTCATTTTTCATTTACAGAACTTCAGGAAAAAGCAGAGACTTTTTCAGTGTGATGAGAACACTGGCACAGGTAATTAGTAATTTGGGATGATGGCTGAATAGGTTGTGTGCCAAATATCCTTGCCACAGGCATTGTTATTCTTCTGAAAGGTGTGTCCTAAGCCATAGCCCTTGACCCAAACTTGATTTTACGTTATTAGCTCTTCTCACCTGGTTCCATGCTCCTTTTCTCAGTTGCTTCTGTCAAGATTACACCATTGCAAACAGGAAAGGAGAAATATGCTTTCAGACCAAAATAATTAATTTTATTGGTTCTGGCATGCTGACTATATAAGTGATAAAATATGTAATATTGCTTGGTACAGCATTTGCAGTATTAATCATTCTTTATGCAACTGCCCGTTTTGTTATTTTTTTTTTACAAAAATTTAAACAAATGCCAGGACTGCAGAGAATAATAAAACAAGGTAATCAAGGCAGACTGGGCAGGTTCAGTGATATGAGTCAAAAATAAAATAAAAACCACCAAAAACTATGAGAACTGGAAAGAGAGGCTCTTCTCCATGGCTGTACTATAGTTCTTGGGAGCAGAGCAAAGAATTTCATTACAGGAATGAGCTGACACTAACTCCACTTCCATTTGCAGAGGACATGAAACTGAAGAATAAAATAAACGAAGTGTCCAAGTTTTATGTTTGAATTAAGCTGATGCAGAGAACTAGACAGACATTTAGCATACAATATTTCTTCATTCTGTAATCTTTCTTTTTGAAATGCTGGCTTCTGTTTTGCCTTGTTTGCCATGCCTTTATTTTTTTCATCTTGACGTTCAGGAGATGGTTCAAAATGAACCAAAAAGCTACCATGGCAGATACAAGTGACCCTTCAAACTTTGCCCGGTTGACGTGTGTCAGAACACTAATACAACCTCATACACTACTTACTAATATGCAGTGCCAGACAATAAACATTTTGTTAGTATTGGCAGTACACTTCTGAACTAAGCAGGATTCTTTCTTTGGTTTGCTTGAGAGTGCAAAGTGCTTTTAATTCCCATTCTTCCGTCTGAGCGTTGCCACCCTTGTACCTTGGAGTAATAAAACTTCAAAGAGTTGATAAGAATTATAGTTGAAAGCAGATGTTATTCCAGGTCAGAAACATAAAAACCAGTGCTAGCCAAGTGCAGTCATCTCATATCTGATGAAAATACTGTGTCTCTTCATATTTTGGGAATGCGTTTCCATTTCTCTCTCCAAAGCAACTGACACAGATTAAAGCACTGTTCATACAAATACATTATCCAAATATTTTTTGAAGTTGATGACACTCACTGGTTTCTGTGCTGAATATGGCTAAAACCATAAGTTTATGGACATCATTTCTAAATCACAAGTGAGATTACATCTCGTTTAGTATTCTCACAGTTTTGTTTCATACGTATATCTATCAAGTCATTTTTTACCTAAAAAGAGCTTGTAAATAACTTGCTTTACGATTTTGTTGTTGTTGTTGTCATTTAAAAAGCAAGAGTTTTATTTAAATCCAAAAATTAAATAGAGAGAAAGGATAGTACTTTGCAGATGTTCTTAGTTTCAAGTCCAATTGTGTACCACTGTTAGGGAAATAAAATGTAATGCCATCTCCAGCCAGTAAATCATTTTCTTCCCCCTTTTTATCATTTTGTTCCATCATTTCTTCTGCAAGACAATTTTAGATTTTTTCTGTCTCCTTGCTTTAATATCTATCATTGTATTATTCTATGCATTCTTTGTTAAAATGGGTCCTCCTCCATTTTCTCCAAAGTATGGTGAGGGTCTGGGCATCACATCGGCAACGTAGACCATGTGTCTACTGTTAGATTTTTCAAATACTCCCCCATAACCTATAAATTATTGTTCCATTTAACAGAGCTCAGCTTTCAGTCTCCATCTGTGTGGTCAGCCTAGTGCTCCTGCCCGAGTCCTTTCTTTTCTATTTTCACATTGATACTGTAGCCAAATCCGCTTTCCTTTTTAGGTCTTATACCTGTTTCACCTTTTTGGTTTTTTTGTTCTGTTGCTGTTCCAGGGCAGATTACTTGGCAGTGACCCACTGTGTGGCTGCCCAGTGTCATCCGTATCCTGGTAGAGGGAACTGCCCTGTTTGTGTCACCTCTGCTTTAGAAAATACCACTAGAGGCATTTGTGGTCTCACTTGATCTTTGCTTGTTTAGAAGACATGAAAATAATTAATCATAGAAATGGCCTATTTTGGGGAGGTGTAGCCCAAGCAAGGAAGGCATGTGGGAGTGTGTGTTTGTTGGTAATATCAGAAAGGGAATCACTTCATTGGGAATCACTCCGTTACCTGAGTGCTAGTATCAAAAGATGGGAAATCTCTCTGAAACTTCATTGCACCATGATTCTACTTGTATCAGTCTCTTCCCATAAGATACTTCACTTCAAAAAAGTGCAGGGAGAGGGGAAAAGAGAAGACTATTTTGGGGGGAGAAGTCCCACAGGGGAAGGAGGGAACCCTTTGTAGCATTTAATGCCAAGAAAATGCAATAAAATCAGTGCTTCCACTGAGAGTTGGCAGCGTATTCTTTCTGTAACAAGACCTGGTTTTGGTTTCTTTGTAGTACAGCCTGATTCAGACTGTAACGAGTTGACTGGAAAGAGTGAAATCTGTTTTTGTCAGCTATTTCCCATGATCTGGCAAACATAAATACTCCTGTAAGCTGACAGGCAGCTTGTTTACATGTTAAAGAAAAAATAACACCAAAAAAAAAAAAGCACAGAGACAAAGCAACGTTTGGATCAGTCATTCTGATCAAGGCAGTGTCAATTATTAGGCTATAAAGGGAACTGATGACTCAACTTAGGCACAACACTGCGGCGGTCTCCGATTTTCGGTTTCAGAACAGATTCTTTTCAGGAATTATTTTCATTCATACCTGATGTTTAAACATGCTTCTGGAAGCGTATGTCATTTTGTGATCACAGTCCGTGAGACCAATGTCAGTGTGTGCTGTGTTTGTGCAGAATGGAGAACACCTCCTTGTTCCTGAGTGGACGTTGGGTAGCAGGTGGGAGAAGGCTTTCATGACCGATCGCATCATACCGGGACTGCACCCGCACACAACCAAGATGTCAGTCACCACATCAAGTTCATTGATCCATGTGCATCCATAAAATTGAAAAGATCTTTGATTCAGAAGAGAATATTTTGAACAGATCCCATGCTTAGTAATTCCAGCAAGTGCACTTGTAAAAATGAGTGACTCAGAAATTGAAATGCAAAGCATTTCTCTGAACGGTGGCCGGAAATTGGCTCTGAAAACTGAAACAAAGCCCAGACCGCAGCTTTATCTATTTACTTATTAATTTTAGATATGCGAAAATCCCTTTGTCTTTGGGAGACATTCTGAATCTTCTCCTTGTAGTGCTTGCCAGTGCAATCCTTAGGCTATATGATCAGCCCTGTCAGGACTGCCTGACATGTCTAATTTTTGGTTTAAAACAATGAGTTCCCCGTGAATGGTTTCATTGCCTGTAGTGCTGTCTGATTCTGTCACAGCGTTCAGTAGAAGTTGGTGGAAGTATTAGGCAGGACAGAATGTTGGAATATTTGAGGTCATGTAATATTAAGGAAGAAATCCACACTAGTGGAGTCAAATGGAGCGGCTCAGCTGCTGATTACCCAATGTATGAGTTATATATACAGCATACAAGGGTATCTCTCTCCTCCAGCATGAATAAATCCAAATGTTTCCATTAGTTTCATGTTGCCCTGCCTCTTGCAGTGCTGATTGTGTTTCACTGCTGGATGCATACTCCATTAGCGCAGAGAGCCCCTTGGACTGTCAGCTTATTGGTTTTAGTGGGGAGTTGCTGCAAAAAAAAAAAAAAAAAAAAAAAACCACCAAAAACTTGGAAATCAGTGCATTGGGTTATGGATATCCTAGCAGCACAAGGCTGTGAAGTAGGGAGGATGGAGCCCATATCTGTGTTCTTGTCCTCATTCTGCACCCAAAATATTTCTGCTTTCTTCTCTGTCAGCATCTGGGCACCTGCTGTTTGTCCTTGAGAGTGAGTTTGGATGCTCTGGACTCACCACACAGCCTTAGACAACATAGGAGCTGTTTCCCTGGCTGCTGTTATGCATTCTGAAGCCCACAAATGAAAATCATGGCAGAGGAAAACAAAGTGATATATGTGCTTAAAGAGACTTGCAATTCCCATGGCAGGACTAGTGAAGTAGTACTCATTTCAAAGAGAAGACAGTCTGGGTGATTTTTCTTAATTGCTGTTTACCTAAATAAATAAATAACGCATATTCATGGCTTTAACTCAAGTAACTGGTGTTGAATTGTTTACCTCTCCAGAGGATAATTATTAGGGTGGGGTGGGGGGTGTAGCAATTAATAATAAAACATCTAGACGAGATTACAGAATGTTCTGATTAGAATAGTAAACATGGTACAAATAAAAGTAAATACGTGGAGCTGCCTTAAATTAAGGAAAAGAAACAGCACTATGCTATCCAAAGAAACACGCTGAGCAGCAGCAGTTCAATTGAAGGGGCTGTTGTCTTGAAGCTATTTTAAATCACAGGGAGGTTGTTTCAGCATAAAGTTAGCTTCCTTGGTATGTTGTCCCTCAGTTCTCATCCAGAACAAAAGCACACAAACACTAGCATTCACACAGATTTGTGCAGCAGCTGTAATACCCATCAGCAGCGCTTTGAGTCTGTTGTGCGTTGATCCTTAAACCCAGTGACAGAGAGTGTTTCATCTGTTTATATCAGTAGTAAACAAAACCTTCACTTGTGCTGTGAGCCTTCCTTCCACCTCCTTCACACAGTTCTTTGAATGAAATTCTTTGCTCATCTGTGAGTTTTAAATATGGACCCATCTTTTCATGTCTTTTGGCTATAGTTTCTTATCTATCTAATCAGCTCAAAGAGAGCCAGTGATGTGTATAGGGATTTCTGTGGCAGCTGCATACCATTAGGCTGAATGATTTAAAAAAACATAATTGTAGTTTAATGCATTAAATACAGACCAATCTGCTGGTTTAACTTATAGTAGCAAGAGAACCAAGCCTTGGACTGGAGAGTGCTTGCTTGACCATGCACAGATGGAGCGTGAAGGGATGGTGGAGCTGGTCTATCCCATAGTCTTAGCAGTCTCCAGCTCTTTTGGACCAACAAAGGAATGCAATCAAGCAGTGTGGTGCAACTGCACAGGACTAAGGGAAGAAAATGAGTTTAGAAGATGAGCAGGAAGGAGGTTGTGATGTGGAAGGGCTGGGATCTCCCTGCTCAGCTCAGTCTCTCACAGCTGGACTTAGAGAAGCAAGATGCTGTCCTCTCCATGCCCTTCTCTAACATGGACCCCAGAGGGGGGTCTTTGGGGAATGAAGGCTCCCCAGTCTCCTCTGGAAGTAATTGTTCCATTTTGAGGCAGCGTCAGGAATGCCTAGTGTGCTCTCTGGCAAGTAGTTGCTGGCACTTCTGCCCCTGGCTACCCTCTCATCTAGAAACCGAAAAGAGGCTTTTCTTTAACTGCAAGTGCGGTCTGACTGAGATGCGGTGGAGCTTTCCCTCATGTCTGTTGTTAGTGGAAGTGCCTGGCTGCACTCCGAAGCAAAACATGATGTCGAGGAACAAGAGCTGGCAGAGGGGCATGATGGGCTGCGTCATCCCTGCCAGAGATGGCAGGAAGGCCTTGGTGGTTCCAGTCCTTCTGAGTCCCCTGCAGCTCCTTCTGGCTCATGAATTTCTTTGTGCATGTTTTCTTTTTCTGCTGTGGTGGCTTTTTCCCTGTCCAGCCTGCTTGCTCTGTGGTGTCTGTGAGCAGTGTCCACAGCAGAGGACGAGGATGTTTACGCTGGGACAAGGCCCTCCATCTGCATCCTGTTCCATGTGGCAGAGTGGCCAGTGTCATAAGTGTAGTTAATTTTCCCTTTCCCTAAAGAAGTCCCTTTATGGGTTCCCTGCAAAAAGACTTCTGTGGATAGAAATACCCATCTCCACTGAACGATATTTTTTTGACATTTCTGGGAGTCTAGGCCATGCCCCTGCTGGCAAAGCCGGCAGCAGCCATACCTGAGGTGGTGCTCGGAGCACTGAGGAGGCGGCGTGCTGCAGAGCTGTGCACACCGTGTGCGTGGATCAGTAAACCTGATAGCAGCTCACGATTAATTATCTGCGTATAAAAATTCCCCTACTCACTGTTTTGCCGTTGAAGACTTACTGGCAAGATTTATGACTCTGGTGAACATGAAGTACCATTTCCTTTTTCTCGGCATTACTGTGCGTGGCCTTGCTGGCTTTTCTTCTTAAGCAGACCTGAGTTCACATGAGAGGGAATGTATTTTTGAAATCCTTTCCCACCGTGATTCTGCCTTTCTTCTTTCTGCTTGCAATGGCAAGTGAAAATTACCCACAAAGCATTTTCATTTCTTTTGACTTCCCCCTCCTTGGCACAGAGATGTAGAATTGTCCTTCAAGCAGGCCCTTTGGGGCCAGGGACCACCTTGTGCTGCTCTGCATCTCAGGGCTGTGTGAGATGCACGAGGTTTACTGTGCCTGATATGGCTCTTTTGCTTCTTTTTGCTGTAGCAAGCTAAGATGGTTTCTACTGGAGAGGGAAGAGTGATACTTAGCCTCTACTTCGTGGTATTGGTGATCTGAAAGACAGATGGGTTCCTGCAGGAATCAGGTTCAATAAACTGAGCTGTCCTTTGTCTGCTCAGGTGAAGTGGTCACTTCTGGAGCCAGAAAGCTAGGCACCTTACAGTTTGGTGTGCAGTTATTTTGTTCAGCATTTGTATGAGCTGAAATAATTCTTTCACTCTGTGCTAGAGCGTAGGGGACCATATATGCATCTTAGAGAAAGACTGTCTATTTCGTCTTACCTAACATTAAGTATGTCTGTCTTCATTTCACACTCTAATGACTATTAGACTGAACTTCCTCAGTTGGCAAATGCTCCTCTGACTTCACCCTGGTCAGAAGTCACCTAAAGATGACTTTGTCTGAAGTTGTGAGATGGTGTATTTTTTCCTGAGTACAAAGAAAAAAGGGAGCAATGTTGAGCTGTTGCCATATTTTCCAGCCACAGCAGACATAGTTATTTTTGTATTAGAGCCTGGAGGAAAACTGGTGGAAATGCCAGATAAACTTTCCCAAAAAAAAACATTTGTATTAATACTTAAATATTGTTCATCTTTCACGGCGTTTACTTATCTGTTTCCCACATGCTGAACCTTATGGGGAGTTTTTATGGTTAACTGTGACCTGTTCTTTCATTCTGCATGTTGACTGTTTTCTCATTTTGCAATTTTAAAAAGAAATTAGCAGTAAAATTCTGACTGAGATAATTGTTCAGAGCAGTGAGTGGAAGCATCCTTTCGACAGGACAGGCATAAATTGTTGTGGTTCACATGCACTGGGGCATAAATCCAGTGAACTGCGTCATTTAGTGCCACCATGGGAAGCGTCCTTACCCAAGAGTCTGAGTGCTAGCAAATCCAGGATCATTTTCAGAGGCTGCAGATTCTGTGACAGCAATTTCATCCTTATCGCTGAACCATCATATTTTGTCCAGCTCACATGTTTGTTAACCGAAATCTTTGAGGAGGAATATGTCAGAAGCCTGGATTTTCATCACGCTTAATGCGAGTCTGACTTTTATTATATGTTGGTTTAATCTGTTTTGGATTTTTAGTACTTTGCTGTGTGAGGCGTAAGTAATCAGCTTGTGTCATTTGATAGCGTGTTGTTTGGAAGCTGTCTCAATGAATCTATTAACTTCCTTTTACATCTAGCCATCCTTTCACGGGTCATACTACCAAGGTGAAATGTTTTCAGTGGTGGCTTTATTTTAAGTAAAGTATATTCCAGTGTTAAAGTCAGTAACATTTTACATAAACTCTTAAAAGTTCATGCGCTACCATTTCAAACTGCAGTCTCCCACCCACCTCTCCTAGCACAACCTGCCTGATGTGTCAGAGTTAACAGCAACCAGAGAACAGGATGGAGTCGAAAATTCCCCCCACACACATCCCCGGGCCCTTTGAGGGTTTTCTATTTAAGCCCCATTGGCACTGTTAAGTGTAGCTGGGGAAAATCCAGTTTGCAGACTGGAAGACTCCCTTGCCAGCACAGAGCGACAAAAACTGCCTTCACCTTCATCCAGTCAGCTCTACATCTCCTGATGCGTTCAGTCATGGTTTCTAGCCAGATTGATTGCTCCCATGGCTCTGCTATTATCTGAACACAACCAGCCCAGGTGTGGAGACTGTGCGCCGCAGAGACAGTCCTCATGGTGCCTTTCTGCTTCTCTGTGGTAGAACCATGCAAGTTATCAGGAATAAATTAAATGCACTGATAGGTGAAGCAGGCTGTGCATGTTTTCTGATGTAGGTACAAAGATGATCTGGGGTTTAATTTACAGATTTCAGGAGAGATCCCATACTAGATGTCAGGAGGATTGAAAATGCCTTCTCAGCCTCAGGCAATCCTTCCAGCAGTTGCAAAATACAAATGTTACACTGAAGCTGTTTCAACCAGAAAGAAGCATTCTTCGGCTTCACTTGAAAGCATACAAAATGTAAAGAAAGCATGTATGCTAATCTCTCATTGCATGTAACGGACGGGGATCCTTGGTGTTACTGGAACTGGTTTCTACATGCTTTTGTGTGGCAAACATTGTGCTCCATCAAGTGCGACAAAACTTTAAAAAACACAGATTCTGTTTATACATTTGTGCTCACTCTTCCTGTTCTCTGGTGTGCAGCCTTCCTTAAATACTGTTTTCTCCTGCCTGTGAGAAGCATACCAGCTCATATTGTCACATGGGCTCATTTCACTTAGCCGTCATTTTATGCCTGTGTTGTGATGGTTGGCGTGTAAGCTAACCCAGCTGTGTGTTACTCACCTCCCTCACTGTCTGCCCAAATTCTCTGATTTTCTGATGCATGATTGCACTATTTTCTGGGTTTGAAAAATGTTTCCCACTAACCAGCGCAATACCCAGGTGTATTCAGCTCGCTCTTCTCAAATCACCTTTCTCGGTTTGTTCGTTGCAAACTGAAGAACTTATCAGTTTTCCTCCTCTTCAGCATCAGAGCTCTTGCTGTTTCTCACTAACAACAACCTCTCTTTGAAACATACCCACTGCAGAACAAAAATCCAAGCAGAAGGGCTTTCATCTTGCTGTAAAGACGTCTTTAGCCTCATGCTTGCTTCTGCCAGTGGTGGTGTCTGGCGCACCTTCCTTTACATTGGCGTTCTAAAGAAAGGGGAAAAGATGTAACGTATTTCAAAAATGTGCAAGAGGTTGTTACAATATGTAAGTTAAGGGATAAAGAAAAGCTTAGAATGTCTGGTTTGAAGTGTTATTTTATTAACCTGCTTTTGCATCTGTGAAGGCAGATGCTTCTTTTGAAAATAAAGACAAGGTTTCCATGCCTTCACCTTGCTGCAGGAGGTGGGTCTTAGAATTGGCACAGGGGAATGAACTTGTGGCCTCTCATGATCCAGTAGCATCTGGCCCACACGCGCAGGTCTGTGTTGAGAGCAAGGCTTGAGGGTGCACCTTCATCCTGCACAGGATCCAGCTCTTCCTGGGCTTCAGGCCTGGCCAGCCAGCATTTTAAATGCTGAATCTTTTCTTTGTTAGATGCTCTTTTGGCTCATCATTTCATATAAGCTCAATTTTCATGTATTCTTTTTATGCTTTTAGTAATTGGCTTGTTTTGGAAAGGAAATACTTTTAGAAGTATTCCATACTTTTGGAAAGCATGAAACAGCCTTCATGTTTAACGTAGGTGGGGGTTAGGTTTCATTCTACCCTAAACTGACCCCTCAGCTGAGAGATTCCTGCTTTCATGTTTTAGATCATGTGTAAAACCTGATGCTGTCTGGATCATCTTGTGTAGGGCAAGTATCTCTAGGGGACACGGGGAGAGATATGCAGCGAGACATTTACAGAAGGGAATGAAATGTTTGGGATGTAGCCTCATGCTTTCTTACAGCAGCGAACATCAATCACACCTTCTCAGAAAAGTGTGGCACTGAGCCTTCCTTTCCCCTCTCTTTTTTTTGTTTCCCTCTTCCCCCACTCCTATTTATTTTCTCTTTCTTCTGATATGCCATGGCAAGTGCAATTTTAGCTCAGAAAACTAACTTGTCCTTGAAAATGCAGACACTTCCCTGATTTTATTCCTTTGGCCATTGACTAAACGGCAGTTATTTTTGTGGTACCAGTGATTTATGGCTGAACAGATTTGCAGTTTATATTTTTAGTTTTATAGGCAATTTAGATAATGTATATTTGTGACCATAAATATTTTGTCCTCTTACAGTCTGTCAGTGAATGTTATGCCCAGTTGGAGAAAATTACATAAACTGAAGAGATGCAAGCGTTGCTTTCTTAGAGTAGCCTCATGATTCTTTTCAAGTACCCATATAGGTAATGCTTAAACATAGCAGAATTTTGATCATCTGTTGGTAAATCACCTAGACAGGTGCCATCCAGAAGAAATAACGTACTTTTCTTAAGTGATCCAGTTCTCTACAAGGCTCGGAGTAGAATGTTGTCTTATCAACATTCAGAAAGTATTGGACTTTTAAAACCAAGATCTACATACTTATTAAAAAAAAAATACAAATCTGCTTTCAATGTGCAGTTTGTGTTATTCTTTGGCTTGTTTCTGGAATCAGTAAATATGAAAAAAGCAGGAGTTGTTCAAATTGCAGAAAAAATAGCGATAGATTTTAATAAAAAATCTAAACGTAGTTTTTATCTGTCTTCTCTTCACCTTCTTCCCCTTTTCTTTTACATCTTGCATGAGCTGGTGTAATTCTGCAGGTACAGCCCTTACAATGATCCTGGGAAGGTACATATGTGGCACTGCTTGTTTGGCTGCTGTCCCCTTCTGTTCAATGGCAAATCCTCTCTCTTTTCACTCCCAATCACCACCTTCAGTCTAATCAATACTATTCAAGTATTCCCATACTTTTTTCCAGGTGCTTATACCTCCTCTTCTAGCCGAGCCTGCTCTCTGAGGTCTGAGCCCTTGAGTATTTGTGGCAGCATGGTGAATTGCCAATAGGAGCATGAACATTTTACACCCTCTCTAGTTTTTGTTTTGGCACTGACCTGCAGTAGCTTTCCTGTAGTATGGCTGGAGGAACATGGCGCACACTGCATTAACCAAAGGGTACCAGACTGCACTAGTAGTTGGTTGTTCTTCTCTGAAGCTACTCAGTATAAAATGGAAACCAAGGGACAGATTTAATGTTAGTGACATAAATTCCTTGATAAAATCAAAGCCTTGATGAAAACAAGTATTAGTTAATATGAAATCTGTTAGATCATCTTGCTTGTGTTGTTGAAACGCCATTCTGGTGTGCTGTCTAGAGCTTCCATAGTATGCGTGCACAAGTGTGAGCATACCTACAGTGTGATCTGCTAGAATTATCACAGAGGTATTTTGTTTAGGTGCTACACTAATGCAAGTAAAAGCATAGTCTCTTATAAAGCGACTACTGTTTAATGGCAAGAAGTATGTAACAGACACAATATAGTTGTCATGTTTGACATAAAAACCTTCTGTGTTAAAAATAAAGTCCTTGTACTGTTTTTAGAATTAGAAGGAAAAAATAGAGGGGCTTCATGAAGATTTGTTGTTTGAATTTTTTTAATGGCTGCCTTTGTTTTATTTTAGGTTGATATTGACTGAGTTGCCAGCACATTGCCCTGCAAAGCTTTGGAGGGCCACTTCTTAATGGATTGCTGTAGCCTCTTAATTTCTCCACTGATCCTGTTCCCTGCATCGTGAGAACAATTTAGCCAGCACAGAACCTAGAAAAGTTACATGTAAGTCATGACTCAAATTCCTTTCTATTTAAAGAAGAAAAAATGGGCTTGGGAGGCAAGGTGAAGGCAGTAAACATTGTACTTCAGAAAAACACTGCAAAAGCTGTAGTTCAACGGCAAACATTAGGTGGTGAATAAATTGTTGTTGAAGTAGTTACTTGCTTTTTTAACTTGGATGGTGATTGTCATTTTGAAGCCTTTTCTAAGCGTTCTGCTGCCATAGTAAAACTTGGCAAAAAGTACTTAAAATAGCTTCTCTTCATCCCATCTCCCTAAGATGTTTTCTCCACAACTTCGTATGTTTGTATGCACGTACCTTGGTGTGCTGGGCTGAAGCCACATATACTCTATGTAATTTTGGAAGCCAACAGCATGACTATAGGCATCCTTGTATTTTTCCCGTCATTAAACCCGTAACCTTCTCCTTTGTCATGGTTTCCTTAATGGTTCCCTTGGAGAAGCCCTGGGGCTGTGCTGCTTCTCTTTTCTGACTGCTGCCCTGAAGGGCTCTGTAAGCATTCGAAGTAGCATTGTCAACTCCATCTCCTTCCAGTGAGCTTCCTATGTGGGGTGCAGAGCTGGCTGCTCCACCAAAAATCAGGGTTGACATACATCAGTGATAGGCATCAAGAATGCTGCCACCATGGGGTGTTTATCCTGGCCTGTAGCGTGGCTCAGGTGCCCTCAGCTTTATTAGTAATTGTTAGTGAAGTCCCATTGCCTCTTGCGCATCATTCAGGAAGGGCAGGGCATGGACATTGCATGTCTGTTATGTGTATGTCATGAATGCATATAGAAAAAGTGTCTGTCTGTTGTGGGAAGAACTGTGCTTGGCTGTAAAGGTTGTAGTAGAGTGGAGAAAGCTGTGCATAGATTTATTAGAGACAAAAGGAGCTGAAGACCTTCCATCCACCACAATCTGGGTGGTAACTCCTTGTGTGTGTTAAATGCATAGATGTTTCCTGCCAGGTTGCAGAGCAGCTGTGGTGCTTTGCACACTTTCACCCCGTCATGTCTAAATCCTTCTCTGAGACTTCATGAAGCTCCTTTCTGGGAAGGGGTCACTATAACGGAGGGGAGAAAATGGGTTGACCCTTTTAACCTGTCCACAGTCCTAGTCCTACTGGGAGGGACCTGCAGGTGGAAGAAGCTTTTGGAGTCCTGCAAGGACGGCATGGATGTGGTGGTCTGTGCAATTTAGAGAATGGGACACCCCTCAGCTGCCAAGCTTGGAAAAAGGCTTGAGCGCAATTTTATTATATATATATATATATACATATACATATATACAGTGTATTTATTTTTATGTATTTCTATATAATATAAATATACATAATATATAAATATATATAATAATATATAATATAAACATTTATTTGTTTGTTTGTTTGTTTGTTTGTGAGTAAAAACAAAATCTAATTGTGGTTGGGAGGTTTTTTTCCTTCTGGATGTTGCTATGGTGTACCAAAGGCCACCTGAAATAAAGATGGTAGAAAACTGTGGTTCATAGTGTTGCACTCTCTAGCAGTTGTGCCTCAAGAGTAGAAGAGAAAACATGGAGGACAGGAGGAATCTTGCATAAAATCTCTCACCCAGCTTCAGAGCTGGGGCTGCTCAGGTCATGCCCTGCTGTCTTTCGGTAGCAGCAATGCTCCTTCTCTTGATGCATTCAAATCCCACTTTGCTCGCGCTGTGCACTCTCCTGACCAGGCACACATGACAGCCAGCAGCTGGTTGGATAACTCCACCAGAGAGACTGCAGGGGAATGTGGGGTATGAGTGGTCATGTTGGTGCAAGGCGTGGTACTCGCCTCTATAAGGACATCTGCTGTCCAGTGACCTCACAGGAGATCTTAAATCTTATTATGTTGACTGTGGCCTCTGAATGTGTCAGAGCCAAAGCTACCAAGCAGCCAAAAGGCAGGAGCAGGAATTTCTTTGAAGCCACTGGAAGGTGGGAGAGGATATGAAGGTTTACAAATGAAAGTAAAAGAATAAACTTTTTTTTTTCTCATCAAATAAGCAAGGCTGGCATCATGCCCTTGTTTTTTCACTGCAATAAAAAATGCATACAATGCAGCTTAATAACTAATCAAAGCATGATAGTAAAGTCAACCAGCACACTAGTTCTGGTCCATTTTTCTTGAATCCTTGCTAACACTGTTTTTAATCTTAAGAACATGTTTGTAATATTGCTTCTCAGAAAATGTTGTATTTTGGAATGACAGAATTTTTATGAGAAGTATACCTTATGTGAGGTACTTTGCTTATGTGACACTAAAAGTAGTGCTCAAAACAAAACATGTTGCAAAAATAGTGAAAGGTTTTTTTACTGCTAATGGGAACTCACTTTTTAAAGAGAAGAGATGTTTTCTGGTATGACAAATCCTGGCAAAAAATAATAGTGAAATAGGAGGCATTTGAGAAGGATAGATGAGTTGAGGGTTGAGATGAGTTGGTAGAAATGACATTTGCTGTGAAGGAAGCCTTAAAAGGTGTTGATTTGATTTTATTTTCCAGAAAAGGGAGAGTCTTGCCATTTCATTGTGGGCTAGACAATAAATAGTGCAGTTATTAATCAAACCTCTGATTACAGGCATCATCTGACTGCTTGAGAATCATGGATCTCCCTTGAAACATGTTTCTTGTCTCTGTCTTAAGGGAAGGAAACTTGAAAATGAGAGTTGTAACAGCTAGGCAGGCAGATACAACCCTTTGTTCATTAGCCCTACTTAGCAACATTCCCATGGGATTTGGAAGCCTTATGATCAATTTTGCAGGCTTTTCTCAGGATTTTTGAAAAGCCTGTAATTAGGCATCTGGCAAATTCACTAATAGAAACCCTTTCAGGTGAACTGACTTTAAAAATTGTATCGTTTTAGAGGACTTGGAGTAGTAGACAGAAACTGGGTGGACATAAATGGAGAAAGCCTCTCTCTCATTCCTTGTCCACGGCCAAAGCGAGCTGGTAGAAGCGCATAGGCAGTTTTGTCCTTCTGTTTCTCATGCTGTGAATAATCAGAAGTCTCCATTTCCAAGAGTAAAATCACATTTAAGAACCAAATAAAGTTGAAAAATCAGAAGAGGGCTGTAGAAGCTGTCGTAAAATGTGTGCCTTCCTTATTTATTTATATATTGATTCTTACTTTGTCTGTGCACTTGAAAGAGGCCGAGCCTCTACTACATGCCAGAGGCTCTGACTCCTGGAAAGCACCAGTGTGGTCCCACAGGTTGTCAGCTGTGCCTGGGGTGGCAGTGAGGGCAAGCCGTCAGGTGCTGCCTTGATTCCAGTGTTCTTCACAAGCCTGCTGTCTGGCTTTTTAATAACGAATTCTGCTTGTAGCAATTACTTTGTTATAGCAATTCCGATAGGAAGAACTGCATTTTCCCTTGTTAATTAGCCTTGTTGAAGAGAGCTTGACCTAGCTGTAACAACGATCATATTGTTCTTGCTTCTCCCCGTCTACCTATATTTTGGAAGCATGTATACCTTCCCTCCCTGCCACTGATTACTCAGTTTTTATAATACTATCATCAGGATGCTGATAGATTTAATCTCCATAAAAATAATATGTATTGATGCTTTAATTTAAAGCAGAAGGCTTCTCTCTCGTTCTGGCACAGCAGATTGCTGAATGCTGTTACAGTGAATGTGCCAAGATAAAAAAAAAATTTCTCCAGGTCCCCTGGGAGGTAATCATGGCAAGTTCGGACCGTGTGGATAATGAGGGAGTGTATGCACTGAGGAGAAGCATCGCTCTTGGCTGAGTGGCTAAGGAGCAACCAGCAGGCTTCTGGGGCTCTGCTGGGGCACTCACCGAGCCTGCAGCAGATGCTGGGGCCGGGCTCTGCAGCTGCCCTGCCAACACCACTGCTGAGCCACACAGCACTTCACAGCAATATCAGCACCATCCATGTATTTCCCACTTTGTTCTACCTGCTTTCTTTTCCTCTACAAGTGGCAAAAATAGCATAGCAATCAATGGCAATCCAAGTGCAATAAATTGTCCTAATTTGTACTACTTATGCAGTGTTGAGAATTCAGCAAGGACCTTTAAGTGCTTTGTTCCAAAAAAAAACCACCCAAAACTCAAACTCAGAAAACCTCTGCACGCGAAATTCATGTTTGCTACGTATGAGTTCTTCAGAATATTTCAATTTAAAAAAAAAATTCTTGAGATTTGTCTTGCAACCATCTGTAGGCAGACATAAACAATGTAAAATTTGAAGATGCAGATTTTGATGTCATCCGCCTACCACCAGGGACTGGGGAAAAATGCTGTCTTTTTTTAAGTGCCCTGAAAGGTCAGATAAATTCTTCAGTCAGTCAGCTTTCTGAAGGTGAAGTTGCATCCCTTTGAAAACCTACTCACCAAACACTCATCACTCTGGTTACCAAATCCAACCCTGGTGTTCCCAAGTAGCACTGCTGTGGCTGAGGTCACCTGTCCGTACTACCTAGCAATCACCACTGGGATTTGATGTGAGATGTGGTTGTATCAGCCATCAAACCTCACTTTTAAGAGAAGGCCTCCCTTGGTCCTGGTGTTTGTGTTTCTATGTGGTAGCATGGAGCTGCTTGTTCTACTTTCAGGATCAATTTTTTGGAAGTACTCATGTCTGACTTCAAGCATAATGGAGGAAAAGTGGTCTCTCAGCTCTTGGTGTGACACTGCTGGTGTCTCTACAGCCCAGCACATGTGGGCTTTTGTCTAGGTAGGGGCTGCCCCATGCCCGGAGGTACATGTGTAAGAATGGACAACTCCTCTTTGTGCTGAGCTATGCCACCTGTCTTTTGAGGAATTTCACAATGGCACATGTCACTATTGTGTCGGGGTGCTTTCTGCATCACACTGCTGGCAGCGGTGACGTTACTTAATGGACTTAGAGAATTTTCTGTTATGTTTTCTTATTGGATATTGGAATCTGACTGCTGGCTTTCTGAGGGATACTTGCGAAGTCCAAGGGTTGTCAAGTGGCCAGGGGAAAGTGTCATTTTTCTGGTAGAGAAGGCATTTTCTTGCCTTGGTCCTGGCATAGCAGGTGGTGGGCTCTGCCTACCAGCCCCAAGGCAGAGCTATGCACTGCTCTGGGCATCTCCCACCACGGGGGCCTTTGCAACCTGCCCTGGCAACCCCCCTGAGCTCTGCACTCACTGCTGCCACAAAGCATCTTTATAGATGCATAGAGTGGTTTGCGTGGGAAGGGACATTATAAAGGTTGTCTAGTTCACCCCACCCATTGCAGACAGGGACAACTTCAGCTAGATTAATTTGCCTAAAACCCTATCCAATCTGGCCTTGAATGCCTTCAGTAATGGAGCATCCACCACTTCTCTGGGCAACCTGTTCCAATGCTTCACCACCCTCATAGTAAAGAATTTCTTCCTAACATGTAATCTAAATCTACTCTCTTTTAGCTTAAAATCATTACTCCTTGTCCTTTCACTGCAAACCCTTTCAAAAAGTCTCTCTCCAGCTTTCTTGTAGGCCACCTTGAAGTACTGGAAGATCATTATAAGGTTTCCCTCAGCCTTTCTTTGCAGGAGAAGTGCTCCAGCCCCCTGACCATCCTCATGGCTTTCCTCTAGACCTGCTCAAACAGCCTACTGTCCTTGCGATGGGGGGCCCAGATCTGAATGCAGTGCTCCAAGTATGGTTTCATGAGAGCAGAGCAAAGGGGTACAGTCACCTCCCTCACCATGCTTGCCACGCTTCTTTTCATGCAGCACGGGATATGGTTCACTTTTTCCATTGGAAGCACACAACGTTGACTTATGTCCAATTTTTCATCTACCATATCCCCAAGTCCTTTTCTCAGGGGTGCTCTCAAGCTGTTCATCACCTACAGGTCTTCCTACCATCTCGGAGAACCCTCCTTTGCCTGCTGACTCGGTGTCACCTGTGTGACAGTGCTGTTGTGGCGCAGATGGTGTTTTTGCTGCCGCAGGTGGTGGGCTGCATGTGTCAGCCCAGGGCACTGAGTCACAGTCCTCACCAGCCACGACACTTCCCCTTGCCACTGGGATGCGATAACCCATGCGCTCCTGGGGTTGGGGCAGCAGCATCCTGCCTGCTCCTTACCTTCCTACAGGACAGCCTGCCTGCTGTCACTGTGCATTTTTTAGAATAAAACGCTGCAAGAGGGTGATGTTGAGCTCAACTTTCTCTCTAACCCAAACCAGTGAAAAGTAAAATCCATCTCACCACATCAGTTTTGTTTTCACTGCTGTTGAAATAGCTCCTTTCCCTCTGGCAGAGCTCTGCACAGTCATTACGCGCCCGGTTTGGGGGTGGTGTGGTTGTTAGCTCAGCGGGGTATGACCCATTTATTTTCATAATACTGAGATACCTGTGCTTCTGTAGTGCTCACCACACATTCCTGCGCCCCAAATCATTGCCAGAGAAGCATTTACCTGATTTCAACAGTGCTGCGCAAAGCACCAGGCTGTGCGCCCGACTTGGTGTGGGCTGCAGGAAAATGGTGAGCACTGGGGTCTAGCCAGCCATTAGTGGGCAAACTAAGGGCAAGTAAAGGTGCATTTGTCTTAAAATATTGGGTTAAATGCATATAACTAGCCTACGGGACAGGTTTCCTGCTGTGATTTGTGAAGAGTTCAAACGCAAGTGTTGTAGTGGCTGCTTTCCTGACTGCAATGCTTTGCATTCTCAAAGACGGCAAGATGATTAATAACAGTGCATTGTTAACTCTCCTCATCTCCAGACATGGCCTCACCTATACTCTTATTTAGCTTGATAAGACAGACCTTTTTTCATTATTTCTTTTTTGCTCTGTTAATTGGGTTGGCTTTCTGCAGATTTTCAGATGATAATTAGGCTCATACTTGTGTTGCTTTGCAGAGCTGGTTAAATGAAAGAATTGGGCACAGGAGAGGAGGGTAAACTGGCATTGTAGTAGATACGGGACTTTTATGGATAAAATTAAAAAGTAATTTGCAAAGCGACTTGAAGTAAAGTGGATTTAAACATTATGAGATCATCTTTGACAGCAATTTGTTTGAAGTTCTTCTACTATGATGAGTGTAAAGGGATTTTTTTTTTAATTGCCAGTTTCTGGGTAGAGTATTCAGCGTATTTTCTCACAGGTAAGTGAAGCATTAACTCCTTGTACATCATTAGTTTGGGGCTGAGACTGGAGGAAAGAAACAGAGCTGGGGAGAGGCATCTTCTCCAATTTGTCATTTAAATGTTGATCAGTGGTCAGCTAATTTAGAGAGGAACTGTACCAGATAACTGAGAGAAAACAGTTAATTACAGGTATGAAAATCCCACAGGATCCTGGACAGAGGAGATACGCACTGTGTGTAATTATCTGTCCTTGATGGTTACCAGGATATAATGACACTCTAGGTACAAATTGGAAAAAAAAGTAACAGCAATTAACTACTTTGCATCCCTTGTTCAGATGAGCCATGAGTTCTGGGTTTTTTGCGTTTATATACTTTTGCTGTAGGTGCTGGAAGTGTGGGTGGCCAAGAAGAAACAGTGGTTACAATAAGATTTTCCATTTATTGCCCTTTGTGTACTACTTAAAATAAGATTCAAGTGCTTCAGAATTTGTAGAGCAAGCATAATCGTTCTGCTAGCTCTGATGACTGTCTTGTATGCAGCTTCATCTCTGTCCGGTGAGTGAGTCCTGTGCTTAAATACTTGTAAATGTGTCTGTTGGAATGTGAGATAAGAGATCATTTGCAGTGTTGTGTAGCTGTGTTAATTCATCAAATTCATGTTTGTTTTGTTTTTTCAAGGAGTTGTGCTTAGTGCATAAGTGAGAAGTGGTGATGAAAGAGTTTTGGAAGTGGAATTGTTCTGCTATCTGGAAAAAAATGACAGTTTTAGAGAGGGCTGAAAGATCTTTACAGTCAGCCCTCCAAGACCTCGCTTACATAACTTTATCCAGAACTTCATCTTCTGGCAAAAAGTAAATAAGTAAATAAGAAGGAAATACATACAAAGTCTGCTGAGCATTAAGGAACAAATTCTCGGTGTTAACTTTTGGCACATGAAGTCCTTTTGGTTTCATTTTAGGGTGACGGTATTGAAACAAACTGTCTTGGTGGCTTTTCCAGGTAGCTGCACCGCTTCGGAGTCCGCTAAATTAGCTGAGATATATTGAGCTACTAAATCTGTTATGACCACATTAATTGATATGTCAGCTTGTGGCCAAGAGAAACATTACAGAGAGATGTTGTCAGCATCTGCAGGGAAATTCATAACTTCATGGTCTAAGGTTGGGTGCTGTCCCTGCCTCACACGTTGAGTTGTGGCATTTCCAGAGGATGAGTGTGCCTGAGTACTCATGGACAAGTAGAGAGAGCTGCCATTCGGGAGCTGTGGAACCAGAGGTACAGAGACTCAAAACTCGTTGTCTGTTGTGTGTCAGCTCAAGCTTCGCTGCCTTCTTGTCGCTTTGTGACCTTTCCAGGTTTTTCAGGCTTCGCGGGGTAGCAGCAGCTGGGCTAAGACAATAGGTTTTCGCTCTGAGTAACGCTGCATTGCGCAGAGGATGTGGTGTGCTACAGGCACTTAGAGGCACATGCTCTTGTTCCATGGAATATTGATGCTGTCGGTGGTGAGTCTTTCATTATGCAATACGAATTCCCTTTAAATTACCTTAATGCAAACCTCCCCTTCTAGAAGGTGAGCGCCGCGCATCCTTGCTGGCTTGCTTCCGCTGTTTTACTTTTGCCTCTTTGCTGAAGCGCGTGGTTCTGCTCTCACATCTGCACGCATCCACTGGACCGGCTCCTGCCTTGATGCAAAGTGCAGAGGGCAAGAGAGCTAAGGCAGTAATCAAGGCTTTAAATATTTCAAGCGAAAATGGGGAAAAGTTCAGAAATAATTAAGTTTCTGTAGTGGTGTTTTCTGCAGGGAATTGTGTTACATCTGTTACAATTATCTGCACGTCTCTATCCTGTAGATGACCAGATGCTGACAAGAAGTGTAAACATTTGGTGTTATTTTTTTCCGTGGAATTTTTCCTTTCTGATACAGCTGTAGAGGTGGTTCCCCACCTTCCCTCACCCCTTTCTGGCTGTATTCAGACCCCATTGCTTCACAGATAACACCAGAAGAGCACATGTCATGTGGCAGCAGCACCCGCTCTCTGCTCACCCGTCTGTGCTGCCCAGCGGTACAAGGCAGCCTGGTCCCATTCGGGGTATCGCCACGTGGGCTATTTTTAGAGCTGGCGTTGTGCAGCCAACAGTACGCGCCGCGGGGATGGTGGTTTTTGTCCTTGTATGGTGATGACATTTTTAAGGTGTTTACCTTTTTCTAAAAGAGGCGGAGGGGTCTCTTTTTGATCATTTTTAACCACTTGCAGAGCTGCTCGGTGTAATCTGTAGGTCTGCGTGTTCTCTGTGTTGTCTGAAACGAACAGGCATGAATTAGAATCAGTGTGGGACACCAAAACAATGCGATCAATTGAGATTTTCACCTCTAGCAACCTGTTGGCTTGCATAGCAGAGCGTCTTCTACCTCGGGAAACCCCAAGCTTGTTTTGTTCTCAACTTTCCCACAGCCACCAGTCTGCACTCAGACATTTCCACCACTGCCACAGCCCCTCTGTATGGCTCTCCTCCCCCCCAGCCCTGAGCTTCACAGCCGCATGCAGCCTGGCAAGTCCCAACGGGGCGGCTGCGGGGCTGCTTTGTGCCCTTCAGGCTCTGCGGGAACGGCGCTGGCTGGTCGTGGGCTTGTTAGCAGTAGTACAAAAGCATTAGCGATGGAGATTTACTCTAATGGTGCATTTTAAGTGCATCTCCACTCTGCCAGTCTCACTTTTAATGCACTCGGTTAAGGAATGCTTGGGAGGTTGCTGCTAATGGATGGATCTTCCGGAAAATTGGAATTTTCAAATAAGATTGACGTTCGGAGTGAGAAATACAAATCTAATGAGAGTATTTCAGCAGAGGATTGTAATTAGGAATGAATGGAGTAAATTTGTACACGCAGTCTGTGAAAGGGCACAATGGAAGGTGAAATTGCGCGCTCTGCGCTGAGTGAGGGATGAAAGCCAATGTATCAGTGTCATGGCATGACAGTGTAGAGTATAAATGATACTGTCACTGAGTGCTGCAGAGGGTATCAAGGGAATTCCACTCCAGTAAATTACATTACTTAGACAGACCTGAAGGCATTGTGTCTGAATGATTGGAGGGAAAAAGGGTTGTCAGCACAAAGCAGAAGATATTACAGAACAACTAGCTGCAGGGTTGGAAAGCAGTGTTTTTCTGATGTTTACCATGCAAAGATCTTCTGTTGCTTTTTAATTTTTTTGGTTGAATTTCAAATGTATTGATGAAGCAATAGTATTTTTCTAGCAGTTGTTCAGAGCAGATACCAGCCTGCTACGAGCAGTGAGCATGTGTGTCTCCCATTGCTGGGTTAGAAATTGGTACTCCTCCAGACTAGGAAAAAATCTATTTGTGCGTTCCTAGCTCAGGCAGTGATCTCCTGCTCTTCTTTATTTAGGAGAGAGCTTGCTTTCTGAACTGTTTTGGTTACAGGGTAGGCTTGGGAATATGTATGTGGAGGGAGGAAGGCTGTGACCATTCACTGAACCACAGTATCATTAAAGTTGGAAAAGAGCACTAAGATCATATAGTCCAATCCCAACCCATCAGCATCGTGCCTACTGAACCATGTCCCTCAGTGCCACTTCTCCATGTTTCTTGAGCACCTCCAGGGACAGTGACTCCACCACTTCCCTGAACAGCCTGTTCCAATGTCTCACCACTCCTTAGCAATGTCTGGGGCTGTGTTCCTGGTGGACTGGAATAGGCAGAATCAGATCACAGGACACAAGCTTAGGGTCTCATTTGAAGGCACTAGAACAGCATGGCAAAGTCAGTGATGCCAACAGCTAGAAACATAATGTTGTGGTGACAACAACAATCCGGAGACATGATCCATGTCAGCACGTGTGCCCATGCACTGTTAGTCACAGAAGTGTGTTCCTCACTCTGTTTTGTTCATCACACACCCTTTCGCACATGAGACTCATTGCAAATGCCACTTACTTTTCCCAGATGTTGGGTGGAATAGTTTTTTCTCATTTGTTTTTCTCTGCAGTGACTTTATGAGGTGAGTAGCCCAGAGATTGGGCTTACTTGCTTCTCTGTCTCTGACCTTATGTGCAGACAGTATCTACAAGTTCCTATTCTTTCTTGGTTTTAACACAGAGAAGACTATGCAGATCCCACTGTTCTTCAGAAGTGCTACTTCATGCTGAGAATCTACAACGAAACAGCTTCTACCCAAAGAGGCTACAGACTTTTACACATTCAGATAGAAAAAGGGGGAATGGTTTTAAACTAAAAGAGGGGGGATTTAGATTATGTGTTAGGAGGAAATTCTTCACAAAGAGGGTGGTGAGGCACTGAAACACATTGTCCAGAGAAGCTGTGTATGCCCCATCCCTGGAGGCGTTCAAGGCCAGGTTGAATGGGGCTCTGGGCAGTCTGACCTAGCTAGTGACAACCCTGCCCATGGCAGGGGGTATGGAACTGGATGGACTTTAAGGTCCTTTCCAACCAAAACCATTCTATGATTTTGTGATTCCTGTGGCATGTAATAAGCCCTGCCTGCCCTGGGGCTTTTTGTGAAAGTTCAGCAGACTTTGTATGGCTTGAAAACATCCTTTTTCCACTTACCTAGTCATGGAAACCATCACTAAATGTGCATGCTGTGAATAATGATTAGGGAGTGTGCTTCCTAGGCATACTGGACTTGATATTTGTAGCCTGTATGTAGAAACCATAGCATCAAATGTACTGACAGTATGAAAAAGCAGTAAGGCATCCATGGAAAAGAAGGTGCTCTCTGTGAGATGGGATTCAACAGTAAATGGAGCAATTTATTAGTGGATCCTGATCATAACAAAAGGTGAGTGGGAGGAAGCAACATGTAATTTGTGTCTGGTGTGAATACTTCCCACATGAGCATTGGCCTAGAGTGGCATGGAGTGCAGCACAATGTCTGTCTGGATAGAAAGTGGTATTAATACCTAAGAGATAGAAAGTTTGTCCTGCTTGTGTCCTTAGGCCATCATTGTCATGGGATACTACTAGTGGGATACCACACATGGGATAACCACCCGTTGAAAATACTTGCAGACCTGCAGGCTGTTTCTTATTGTGTTGGTCCATGCATTTATTTATTTTTTTAATCTGCCACTGTTCACTTTTCCTTTGCTATCTTAGCTCCAAAAAGCTGTCATTTTGACATATCTACTGTTTTGCATGTTGGAAAAGCAAACGCTTTTTCTTACGTTATCATTCCCGTGGTTATGATCTAGGCATGTTGTCGAAGTGCAACTCTATGTGCTCCTTTACCTCCTAGAAGACCCTTTTATTCTCACTGCCTTAGCTATTCTCATGCTGGTACATCAGCATGAACCCCTGTGAACAGCACCTGTGAAGTCACTGGGGTCACTCATGTGAGCAGTGGATGCAAGACTGGACTTCAAATGCTGCAAAGTATTGTTGTTGCAACGATGGACTGGAAGAAAGAATGACCAAGCACTATGCCTTAGGGAAAACTGAGAGCCTACCCAGTGTTGCTTTAACAGAGAGAGATATTGAGCATGTTCAGACAAATTTGTATCCTCTGGCAAATTTATTTTGCTCTGTAAATGGCTCCCTGCTGTCCCAGAAGGCTATTGCTATCTCTTCCTATCTTGTACAATGGATTTCTAAATAATCAATCCTTGTGCAAGAAAGTTATGGTTCAGTAACCCCAGCTTGCTAACAATTCAGTAGTTTAATCTTAATACTCATTGCTAACACTTTTGATAACACAGGGCTATAAAGGTTGACATAGCTACTCTATAAACTCTGATTTGCTTGCCAAAAAGTCAAGCCATTACCGTTAATTCCCCTCTTATCATTAGTGTTATTAAACTGACGATTGATGTGTAAAAACTGCCATTTGCATGAAGTTCCCAAAACTGCACTAAAAGAGACTTTTGTTCTGACTTGGTAAAGAGGGGGAAAAAAAAGCAAAATAACACTAGTTCTAACAGCAGAGATGTTCACATAAAGACATGTTCTGAACAATAAGGCCGTTTATCCATGTATGACATAAATACATAGGAATTTAAATAATGAGAGATCTTGTGAAATGCAGCAAAATGCATGCCACTGGCATTGTGAAGTTTCCCTTCTATAAAGCCCTATTCTTAGGGAAAAGCAGCTTTACTTTTGCTTTGAAAATCCATTATCATAAGCCATTTTTTAAAAAACACTTGTCTTAGTGCAATATTAAAGCAATTTTACACCCTAAGAGCTGCTCTTTCATAAGGTAAAGTGCAGTCTCGTGTGTGTGTGTGTAATTGCAGTTTATTATACTTTTCACAATCATAATTTCCCCAAAATTAAGAAAACCGCTCACTTTTTTAGGCTTCCCTTTTCCTAATTATTTTTTGTTCTCCTTGTTTTTCTTCCCCTGAAGATCCTTCTTTAAAAATCTCTTTTTTAGGAAAAAAATAGGCACGGAACACTTTCTGGATTCATTGCAAAATACTCTTTGAAGGAAACATTTAAAGAGTTTAGGTTAAAAAGTTTCTGCCTTTTTCAATGCATGAGTGACATTACTATTTTGGGAGGCAGTGCCATCTGCTTGTTAAAACAAAAAGCGGGGAAGATATTCCTAGTTCTAGCGAAGATTTTTGGGTTGTTTCTACGTGAAAATCCTGTCTGATCTTTGCTCATGCTTGTCCCTTCAGTAAACAGGGGAGAGCATGGCACCCACCTCTGTAGTCCTCAGGGGTTCCAGAGGACAGGTGTCCAGGTCATCCTGGACAAGGTAGTTCCCCAAAGGCACAGTTCAGGGTGATGTATAGTAGAATCACAGATTATTCTGAGTTGGTAGAGACCCACAAGGATCATTGAGTCCAGCTCCCAGCACCACACAGCACCACCTAAAAATCAAACCCTATGTCTAAGAGCGTTGTCCAAATATCCCTTGAGCTCTGGCAGCATGGGGCTGCGCCCACTGCCCTAGGGAGCCAGCTCCATGCCCACTGCCCTCAAGGTGAAGAACCTTTTCCTAATTCCCACCTGACCTTCCCCAGCACAGCTCCATGCTGTTCCCTCAGGCCCTGTCGCTGTCACGGAGAGTAGAGCTCAGCGCTACCCCTCTGCTCCATTCATGAGGAGCTGTGGACACCGTAATGCCTCCCCTCAGCTCCTCTGCTCTGGACTGAACAGAGCAAGAGACCTCAGCCACTTCTCATACACCTTCCCCTCCAGACAGTTCACCATCTTTGTTGCTCTCCTTTGGGTGCTCTCCAATAGTTTTATGTCCCTTATGTGCTGTGTATGATGGACAGAATTCCTCCCCAGGGACATTTGCAGTCATGAGAGCTACAAAGAGGAGAAAAGAGAGCATCTTTGTGCCTGGCACCTGACCTGGTTACTACCTGAAGGTGATGAAGAGAAGTGTTTGGATTGACAGAGACTTGGCTGTTGTTTGTGGAGTTTTGCTGGAGGACAGGGTTTTTTGTTTGCTTTTCAGTGGAGGAGGAAAAGATAAATTTTTTTGTTCTTTCATTTGTTTGTTTCTGTTTTTCTAGCAGATGAGCAAGGTTTTTTTTGGAGAAAGATCAACCAAGTGCCAGCTAGTTCAAGTGAAAGGAATACAGGAGAACAGTAAGAGCAGGTCTAGGAAGGAAAGGCAGGGTTGAAGGGGAATATAGGTGGGTTGAAGGGAAGTATCAGGCTATTGACGGAATAGGAGCAAGGTGAATTCTCTATGTAGGATGTACTGTGAGCTGTGGAAGTAATGCCATAACATGGAAATGTGAGAAGAGGTTCTTGTAGTCCACTGCAGATGATGAAGAAATTTCTCTGAGATAACAGTGATTTAGTCTCTGTTATACTGCTGAAGTATTTGCAAATACATATGTATCATCATTACGGTATCGTCATGACTGAAGAAATGTTTGACCCAATCTCTGTTGACAGAAAAGCTTGCCTACTGATAATTGCTTTGCTTAAGTGTCTGATAATATGCCAGGAATGAGAGCATTCTATGTTAGGTCATCTTTAATTATGCATGTACCACCTGTCAGCTTTAAATCTGGTGAAGATTAGTTTTCTCACTGGATTTAGAGTAGGGAAAATAAGAGATCTTTCAGCAACAGGAGCAGGATATTGCAAATACTGTTCCTAGGGGAGGAGTTTCAGAAGCATTCTCCTTATCTTTCCTGGTCATGAATAACACTACTGGCACATACTGAAATATTTGAAATATTGCCTAATCTAGCTGCAGCAGCAATGGTTTTCAGAGGAAGAGGATTTCAGACCATCTGTTGCGTTTCCTAGTTTTCCTTTCTGCCATCTCAAAGGGAGGGGGAGGACACATGGAAAGTGTCTGCTTTGCAGTGTTGAGGAAATCTACCCTGAAACCCTTGCAACCAGGCTATTCATTGACCACCAGTTAAAGCACACAATAAAAGTAGCCAAAGCAATGAACACACATCTATCTTAAAGGAAATTAACAACTCAGAATGCTGAAAAATGATGAGAATGGGTGTTTTGTGGAAAAACTCAACAGGGAGAGATGGTAAAGGTCTCTCAGGGTATAAAATTAACAGGGTTGCCATCACCAGGCCTACTTATGATTTTTAAAATTCCCTTGGAGGGGAAATTCATCTTTGGACGGAAACAGGGGACTAATTCTTAGAGAATAGTTGAAAAAAAAATCAGTTCATGAGAGTATATGAGCTGTTTATTTGGTACAGAACTAGATTTTAGGAATCTCCTGGGTTCTATGGTCACATTTGCCCAGGGACCAGAGCAAAGGATGGCTGAAACACTCCATTTGTACTTCAAAACAGGAATGTTCTTTGTTTCAAGCTGCCAACCTTCTCAAATGCTTTTAGAAAAACTGAACGTCACTTTCAGTCAAATGTTTGTCCTGCTATTTGTTGCCACTGTGTCTGAGTGGGCTTTCATGCTGGAGTCTGGGCTTTCCAATATGTGCTGCTGTCAGTGGCCTGTATGCAGCATTCACAGTCAAATCTGCACTTTCCCCTCTCTGGGATTTTGATTTTCCAGCTTCTCTGATCACTGCCTTAGAATCCTGGAAATAATTCCTCAGTTATACCGAGTAACTGATGTTTATTGTTTTTCTTGGTAGTACCTTCAGCCAGTGCTATTTCTGAAAATCTGTGATTTGGAACAGTAGGTCAAATTTGTGAAACAACAAGAACGAGCAAATACAGACAGATGGCTTTGGATGTTTGAGCGTGTTTCTTTTCATCTCACATTTGGCTTTTGCTGATTCTTCATCATTGCATGAGCATTTGAGGCTGTAATTTGACACTGGTTATGTAGTAGTTGCTCCTTTGCAGATAATGTTGGCCAGTGCCCCTTGTATGTCCCATCTCCAAACCTGCCTCCCCTCTGTAGGCTGGCAATGTTTGCCCCCAAGGGCATGGGAAGGTTTTTTTTTGAGACCAGTGGGAAACTAAGGATTTGTTTTCTTATGGCTAAGAAATTTGTCTGTGTTTTTCCTGACATTTCTTCCCCATGACTACACTGGGTTATTCCTTCATTCATGATAAGGTTGCCAGACTCACCTTTGTTATTCATGTGGTAAATTATGGCAATCTCCTGTGTTGTGCCATGGGACTTTGCTCAATTCTTAGACAGAAGCTGATTGATTCCTACTTGTCTGGTTCTCTCTCTGGACCAGTTACATCACCTGGATGTGGCTGAACTTTACCGAACTCAGGTGGAAAATCGTGGGGGCGTTCCACAACTTTTGCTCTCTCATGATTCATTCAGCTGTTCTTTCCACCATCCTATTGGGTTTTCCAGTCTGACAGTTGTCTGGAGGACATTTCCTTCCTACAGACTCCTTTGTTAAATATGAAGGCATATGCGCCTTGTCACTGTGTTACTGCTGAGTTGTCCAGCAACGATGGGCACTGCCAGAGATGTCCCATTCTCCAGTTCAGGGGGCATAACTGAGTGAAGGGAGTACTCTGCTTTTGTCTCTGAAAAGCTGGACACACTGTTGAGCTTTACAGATACATTTAAGGATTAAGGAAATGTTTACTTAAAAAATGGACTTGAAATAATGAAGCAAAATTGCCAGGGGAAAAAAAAAATGCACTAGCAAGGAGTTTCTGAATTCTTTTGGCTTGTAAAATGTGGTTAATGTAGCCCCTATGTCTGGCCTGTCTTGGAGTCTCTTGTCCTGTATTTTACAGACAGTTGTTGAAGCAGAGCAGTTGTTCAAGAAAGCTTTTCTGTTCCCTAACCCAAGGTGCATCAAATGCCTTGTAGTCTCTTAAATTACCTGTCCCTTTTCTCTCATGTGACTCTTTGTTGGAGATTGCCCACTGCATTGCCCACTGCAGAGACCACAGGGGGAGAAGAAGCTATTTTCTCAATTTCTCCATGGAGGCACTTGTTCAACATTTCTGTTGTAAGCTTCGGCTTGCAGCTGGTTTTAGGCTTCATGCTTTTTCTCTCCCATTTCACTCTTTCAAAAACACTACAACAAAATTCTTCTCGTGTCAGATTTAGTATCTGTTATAGTAGAAGATTCTTATAGGAGTCATTCTTTTCCTTCCATAGCAGTGCAGTAGTGCAAAGCTTGCTGGTAAAGCTGATGAAATTCAAAGCGATGTGTTTACACTGAGTTACCCTACTGTAAACACTGCTAATTTTAAGGAGAAAGGGAACACTTCTGAGGATCATTAGCTTTGCCATATTTATAGATACGACTTCTTGCTAAAGCATGCTTTCCCTGACTTTGAGCTGGCTGCTGACAGCCGGTATTACAAGAGATCATTGTGAGTTTCATGGTCCATGTGTGCTTATGTATACATAACACAGATGAGATGAAGCCGTGGAGAGATAATGAAGGCAGCAATGATAAACCCTGTACAAGTGCCCAGTAGAGTGAAGCTTTTGAACAATCAGTATGGGCCAAATTCCAGCTCCTGTCTAGGCCATAATGGTAATGAAAATTGCCTTGTCCTTTAACTGATTGCACCAGTTCTTTGTTCCACATATTATTTTGCACTCTGGAGAATCTTTAAAGATGTTAAACTACATATTTGCATTTTTATACCAGTAGTTTCAAGTGATTTCATGTTTATGGAAACCATTGCTTTAAAAATAAATAGCTGGATATATCCTTTCCCTCCATTTTTAACAAGGTTTTCTGTATTGGAATCATCTCCTGATAGTAATCTAAAAGTGATGACTTGACTTGTAGCCAGGAACAGGCATCAAGTCAGGGAGTTCGTTCTCCATTGCCAGCAGCACTGGCAGCAGAAACCTCTAGATGTGGTCATTTGGTTGTACCCCATGGCTTATCTTTGAAATGGGAGTATAGAATCATAGAATCAAAGAATCACCAAGCTTGGAAAAGACCTCCAACACCATCCAGTCTAACCATCCACCTACTACCAATATTTCCCCACTGAACCGTGTCCCTTAGTACAGCATCTGAACATTTCTTGAACACTTTCAGGGATGGTGTGATTCCACCATTTCCCTGGGCAGCCCATTCCAGTGCCTGACCACTCTTTCTGAGAAGAAATTTGTCCTAATGTCCAACCCGAATCTCCCTTGGCACAGCTCAAGGCCATTCCCTCTAGTCCTATCACTAGTTATGCTGGAGAAGAGCCAACCCCCACTTCACCACAACCTCCCTTCAGGCAGCTGTAGAGAGCAATAAAGTCACTCCTGAGCCTCTTCTTCTCCAGACTGAACAATCATGTTTCTTTCAGCTGCTCCTCATAAGGCTTGTGCTCCAGACTGCTCACCAGCTTTGTTGCTGTCACAGAGTTATCTCTAGATCTATCTGTGTCCATGACAGGGGGACAGCAGGCCCACAGGCCCACCAGCCCAAAAAATAGGAGGCGTAGTGGAGATGTCAACAGTTTACGGGCCAGTTCAGCCCAGTTCTGTGTCTAATGGGTCAGGAGGACCCAGGGGCCCACACCCTGGGAAAGGGGAAAGGGAAAAAGGGGGCACGGTAGGGAGATGGGCCTAAAAACAGAACAGCAGCAATGATCTGAGGAAAAAAGTTGTTAATTTACTAAATATGATATCGGAATGCAGGATAACACAATATAATACAATGTAATTGGAATCGAGGCTAATAAATAAAATGATGAAGAGTGTGTCCAAAGGCCTCATTCTAAAGCTGAAGGCGAGACAACTAGGGAGACTGTCGAGACAAGGAGCAAAATGGGGCAGTCTCGTGACTTGTGAGCAGTTTTATCTTTCCCTCTGAACGGAAAATGGAAGCGCAGAGTCCTCTGGGGTATGTAGTTCTTCTTCTCTTCTGAGAACCAAGTACCTGGAAAATTGGCAGTCCACGGAACTGGAGTATTAACTCTTTAACTTCCAGTGCTGTACATGATGTTATGATGTGGAGTACCTTTAACTAAACTCATAAAACCATGACAGTTGATGTTCTCTGAACATGCTCCAGGGCCTCAATGTCTATCTTGTAGTGAGGGGCCCCCAAACTGAACTCAGTACTCAAGGTGCAGCCTTACCAGGGCGGAGTACAGAGGGATGATCGCTTCCTTGCTCCTGCTGGCTGCAACATTTCCAATGCAAGCCAAGATGCCATTGGCCTTCTTGGCCACCTGGGCACACTGCTGGCTCGTGTTCAGCTGAGCATCGACCAACACCCCCAGGTCTGTTTCTTCCACAGTCTTCCAGTCACTCTGCCCCAGAATGGTAGTGCCATACATCTGGTGTGTCCTTCTGAGAGTTAAAGCACTTGTGGATCAAATAAATGCTCCAGTATGCTTGTAGTCTTCCAACAACAAGCTCATTGCCAACACAGTGCCAATGGTAAATAAATACAACCTTCTTGAAAAGTTCAAGTGGGCAACCACAGCAAGAAGAACGGTATCTTTTACACTTTGGGTGCACTGCATTTGTGGAGGAAGTTCAAGGAAATCCCTCAGTCACAGGAAGCTTCTGCTGCAGAAATTCAGTAAGCAAGCTGCACGGCTGTGTTCAGCACCCAATGCCCACATCCCAGCTGCTTGTCAGGTCCCTGAGCGGCCAGCCTCTACTCTGGTGTGCGGGTGTTCCGTCTCACACCTACTGAGAAGGGAAGGTGATACAAAGACATTTTTTCCTTCCCTTACATAGTACTGATGAATACCACTTAACAGCACCCCAAAAAAAACCACAACACATTCAACTGAAAGTGGCTGAAGTCTCCTCTGAGTTGTTGCAGTTATGGAACTGCAACACTGGGCACTGGAACAAGCTGCCCAAGGAAGTGGTGGAGTCACCATCCCTGGAGGTTTTCAAGAGAGCTGTAGCTGTGACACTGAGGGGCATGGTTTACAGAGCCTGGTGATGATGGATTGACCGTTGGACTAGGTGATGTTAGAGGTGTTTTCCAACCTTGATGATTCTATGACATTCACACTGAAAATAGCCTGCCTTTGCCCACCCGTTTTCAGAACAGACGTTGATACTGCAAACCCTGCTTCAGCTATCTGCAATTCCATTCACACACACATGGAAAATGACTTCTTTGATTCCCTTCCAGCCTGCCTCCTATGTGGCCCAAGTGCTGCCCAGGATTCCTATGCTCCTGGCAGCTGCATGGTGGCCTCTGACCATCCCCCACTTGGGCTGCTTACTCCAATCATCCACAGGGCATCTGCCGCCTTGTGCAGGAGCACTGCAGGGTGTTCTGTGCACCATGAGCCTCAACTCCCTCTGGGCTGCTGCTATGAATATTGCAGAAAGCTTGCCTAGCACTGTGGGCACGTGCAGGCGGCTGCCAATTTGAATCACGTCTGCCATGCTGCAGAGGTGGCTGTCGCTGTGGTTGTGGTGGGTTAGCAGAGTGCTAGCAAGTCGCATTTGTAAGGGGTCCCGGGCTTCAGTCTCATCTGATTTGTCACAAAGAGAAGGAATCTACTTTGACAAATTCTGCAAATGCTATTTGCACTTCTTTTTCTGTTGTTGTTTAGCAGCTGTACCCTTTGTTTCTGAAATGCTGTATATGTACTACAGACCTTTTTGGTGAAAATCAATTGGCTTTAATTTCTTTCTCAACTACCTGATTTTTATCACATTGTTTCTCCAGCATCCTGTTGTTAATTCACATGATACATGATAATGTGATGTGATATCCCTCCCTAGTTAGCAAAATGTTAGAAAAGCTGTTGGCAGCTTCTGGAAGAGCATTTAGCAAGTGGAATTACTCAGAGATGTGCACACAAGCCTAAATAGGCATTTCCCAGCTGTCTGCAAGTTCAAAAACTAGTAGTGACTTTTCAGACTTTAACACAAGATGAATTACTTGCTACTAGAAAGAAAGAAGCCTTCAGAAATATGCACCGTGCAGTCAAGATACTTTGTTTTGTTTCTTAATTTGGAAATCAACCTCTCTGCCACTAATAATACAGTTTTTACATTATTCAGGAGTCATTTTCCTGAGGAGGTGAGCCTTCTTATTCCAAGGGGATGTCGAGCTTAAACTCATTTAAGAAAGTTTGTAGGTCTTCATTTACATCCATCCCCACACTGATGGGTTGTGCAAAGATGGTGCTTTGCAAGTGCCTTTGTGCTAGCTGCTCAAGCCAGGATACTGAGCTCCAAGTGCTTCCTCACCATGCCCAGGACATCCCCTCTTTCTTTCTGTAACATGCAGGAGCTGCTGTCCACATTGCTTTCTTTAGAGAGCCATCTGCAGTGCTGTGCCTCTGTTTTGCATGAAGAAGCTGACATCAATCACACACAGCCACACAGCTCTGCTGAAAGCTTTCTTTTTGTCCATGGGCACCTATTGTGAGCTGGCTCTTTTTTCCCCTCTTCCCTATTCTGTTTCTCCCCCAGGACCAGCCTGGGGCTTGCTGGATGTGTGTCCATTCCCTGCTGTAACATCACCCATCTCTGACATTGATGATGTTTAAGATCCCTTCCAATCTAAGTCATTCTTTGATTCTTTTCCTATGCATTCAGGCTGCTCCACTGGCAGCTTTATTTTCAGCTGAGGCTCTTATTGCCACCTCCATAGCCTCTCTGCTCCCTGCCTTTAACTTGGCATCTCTTGTGCCTTATTCTTCAATCAGGTGGATTACCATCTCTTGGCATCATGTCATCACCCACTCTACCGCCTCTCACTAGTAAATTGCTTCTCCCCTCTTGTCCTTTCTCTGACACTTTTCTCTACTCTCCTCTGAGAGCCTGTAACTTCTCCTCCTCTCCCTTTGAAAAAGCCTTGTCTCATATCCCTTTGGTGGACAGGACAATTTCCAGCAACATTTTTTTCCATCTCACTTCCATTCCCACTTCTCTTTCGAACTCCTTGGCAGCCATTCACCCTGCTCTGGGCAGCACAGCCTTTCTCCTGTCTGCCCACTCCTTTCTTCTTCCTCCAAGCATCTGTACATACTCACACTAGTATGCATTGTCTTTATCTCCGGCCTCTTGAGTTGCTTTTTGCTTAGTGAGAACACTGTAAACTAGCTGCCCTTTCCCATGAACCACTCTCTGTTCTTGCCTCTTCCCCCATGGAGGCTCCTGACCTCACCAGCCTCCCTCTCACTTCTCCCTTCTCCCATGAAGCGTCGCCAGACAGATCTCCACGTTTCCTCCTGTTAACCCCCAGCCTCCCCTCTCTCTGAGGCAAGCTCACTTCTTTTCCTTTCTTCTATCTCAGACCCTTCCACTCATCCATAGTAACAGGTTTTTGGCATCCTAGTGGATCTTACTCCTGGCTCTTCCTCATCCCTTCAACTTTTTAAGCATTGCCTATAAACTAGTCCTATTTTGGAGCTTTTTTTGTACATCTCTTCTTTATTATTACTGAAAACATTTGCACAAATTCCTCCTCTTTCTTATGCTCTTTTTGAAAAAATTCTTGACACACTCAGAGGAGAGGATTGGATCTGTGTGTATATGTTGACAAATAAATGGAATATCTGCTACAGAAAATACTGTCCCACCCAATTTTATGGAGTCAAAGGCGTATTTCCAAGTGATACAAATCTGGGTAGCTGTATTGATTGACCTGGCCCAATGACCCTCTTAGTTGAGATAATTTCATAGAATCATAGAATGGCTTTGGTTGGAAGGGACTCTGAAGACCGCCCAGATCCACTCTGTGCCAAGGGCAGGGCTGCCCCTCACCAGCTCAGGCTGCCCAGGGCCCCATCCAACCTGGCCTTGCACAACTCCAGGGATGGAGCATCCACAACTTCTCTGGGCAGCTGTGCCATTGCCTCCCCACCCTCTTTTTGAAGAATTTCTTCCTAATTATCTAACCTAAATCTCCCCTCTTCTGGTTTAAAACCATTCTCCCTTGATATATCACTGTCTGTGTTTCCGAATTACGTATGTTTGGAATGTTCATACCAGACAATATGACATTTAGCAGGAACATGCAGTGTATGTGTACATGCACGTACCTATACAAACACACAGAAGTATTTGCACATGCAAATTCATGTATACTTTTAAGACACAGCACTGGAGCATAGTATGCTGTGATGAAAGAGCACTGTGTCATTCATAACATAGTAGTAACTGTCCCAGATTTCATCAAGAAACAAATACTTTATTTAAGAAAACAATAGTGTTCCTTTGGGCATATAACTGGACAGTGTCTTTCTGGGACTTAAATTCTTCCAAGTAATGACATGAATCTGTAGGTACACCTACCTGATCTTGACTTCCGATAGTTACAAATTAACTGACTGTTTCCACAATACTTGGATTGGGCTAATGGCAAAATCTTCCTATAGTGTGCTTGTGAAAAATTCCCTTGTTTTTGTGAAGCTACATCACCCGTGTGGTCAAGTTCATCTAAAATATTGGGTTTAATGCCACATAACAATATTTGCATTCTTCTGCAAGTCCAAGAAGCACAATACAGTGATTCAGTTGGAAGAATTTGTGGCTTGGCTTTTTTATAATTTATTTTTTTTATTTCAGCCCACAGTATGGGTTAGGTAAAGTTAGGGTACATACAAGCTGAGGGGGAAGAAGCAAGAAAAAAAAATGTGCTTGATTTTACATTGCAGACTGTTCCATCTCTGATGTATATGGAGAGAGGAACTCACTGCCAGGCACTAGAGTTTGCCATCTAGCTTATTCCCCTTTTTAGCATGAAAATTGCTGTAGGGTGTTGCAGGCGCTCAGAAGTATCGATTGTTTCCTAGCTTCTATTTGTATTGTGCATTTTACCTAATAATAAGTAATGCTTTTAGATTAGCTGCGTTTGAAATACTAATCAATAGGCTTTATAGATTCCTCACTTTGTACGTAAACATGACAGTCTCCAGCGGAGCGGAAGAGTTTTATCCCAGATTGTTTATACTGTATAATTATCAATCTGTAGTGTAATCTCCTTGTCTTCTTGCATTTATGGGTTGATCCTGCTTGTTGCAGAGCTCCTTCAAATATCATTAAGGGTACTCAACACCTTGCCACGTAAGTACTGTAATGTGCAAGCTAAGTCCTGCTGCATGTGGACCTCCCAGTGCTTCTTACTGTACATGTGCACTGTAAATAGGAGTGCCTGCATTATATCTTGTCACTGTTGCTAGCAGTTTCCTTCTGCAAAGCTGTGTTTTGAGCCACGATACATCTGCCAGGCTTCAGGTGCACAGAGTTAGAATTTTCTCACTGGGATATTCTCAGAGACTGTAGTTGGGAAACCACTACCAAAGTGTTTCAGCTGAGGGGGAACCAAGTAGGGAAATAAAGCTTAAAATTACGTGTTGAATTTGCCAATGTTTCAAACTTTTTTAAACTCTTCTCAAGCTCTGGTGCCCCCATGCTGTGCAGCAAAGATGTGAAATCTCAGCTGGAGAGAGGTTTGGAGCCATGGGTGTGGCTGTCGCTGTTGCTATTCCAGTGGAAATCCTTTCAACCAGCCAGGCCAGGTTAAAACTTCTGAAAAGAAGTCCCCATGCTGCTGGTGGCTTCTGCCTAATGCTGCCTGTGAAATCTGGTTTCTGGTAAACCAATGGAGCCTTCAGAGCCATGCTCTGCTCATTCTAACTCTGTTTGGTGTGATGTTGCATACTGCTTGGCTGTGATAGCCAGCAGCCGTTGGGAAGCAGAAACCTCGGGGTTTCCATCCTTCTCCTGACCCGTGTGGGCTGTAGGGTTGAGTTGCACAATGGCACATTTAGTTTTTTTAAGGTAACAGGATTACATACAGGAGCTGTTAAAAGAATATTAGGGTTGTCAAGTCAAGTAAGAAATGTTGTAACATAGCCTGCTCACCCTTCAGTTAGATTCTGTATGCATGCAAATTTGACATTCTTTAATTGCACGTCTCTGAGATCCATAGAAAATATAGCCTCTCAGTTCTCATCAGAAAAAGCACACAGACTTTTCCTTCTGAGAAAAGAACTATTTGTTTGTACATCAAATACTGTTATCTCATAAAGATTGTCCAGACTGTAGGTGTGGGTTGCATTTCGTCAGCTAGTCAAAGCTTCCATAGGTCACAGCTGCCTGAAGCATGTCCCTGATCAAGGCTGCCATGATCCTGTGAGTGGGTGCCTGGGGAGACAGTCACTGCAGGGACAGGGCCCTCACTGTGTCACTCTGGGCACTTAGGTGTTCTGGAGAGCCTGTCCCCTTGGGAAAGGAGAGAAAAGGCAGAAGGTAGGAATGGGTTGCAGTCACCATGTTGTTGAGCATGGAGACTGGCTTCGGGTTTTGAGGGTCTCCAAGAATGTGTGGGATGTCTGCCTTTGGTGGCTTCTGTTTCTCTACCAATAGTATTTCTACTTAAATGAGTAAAAGTAGGTGGGCTGCACACCTACTATAAAGAAGTCATTTAAGCCAACCTTATGGTGCTTTTGGTGTATGTAAGTCATTGGGGCTGTATAAAATGGACAGTTTGACTTTCTATTAAGCAAGGTCTTACTCTTATGTGGTAGGTATAAGAAAAGGGGGCATGTGAACAGAAATGCAGTAGAGTGTTAGTGAGAATGGCTTACTTAAGAATAGACTGGAAAACAAGTGTTTACAACTTGTTGAATGAGAGAAAGGGAAAATGGAGAGAGAAGGGAAGCAGTTTGTCAGGTGCTATTGTTTGTTTACAGGCTTAAATAATTTGAATCACTCAAATTCCTTACATTGACCTTTTGTAAGCAAAGCAGAGCACCTGCCAGTAGATTATAAATGTATGTAGGCACTGTACTCAGAACCAAAAAAGATGTTTTCCAAAGTTAGAACCTGTTGTGTTGGCATAACAGTGCATTTAATGTAAAAAATCATTGAATACACTGAATTGCTGAAGGATTTTCCACCAACTGCTCAAAGAAAGTTTGCTTCTTATAGCAAAGGAGGGCCTGAAACAGGCAGGAGTGGTTGAAATTCAACATTCTGACATCAACAAATCCTAGTAATTTTTACATCCAGGAGTCTTAAAGGATATAGCTGAAAAGCTCTGGTAAGTGCCTGTTAATTTATAATAAATCTTGGGAAACAGAGGAAATTCCAGAAAATTGGAAGGCTGCCAACTATATTTCTGATATTTCAAAATAAATAAATAAATAAAAATTGATAGGGATGTCCCAGGGAACTGTAGGCTGTTTTAGCTTGATGTCAGCCCTGGGTAAAATAGCAGATCATCTATCTTAGGATCTGTCAAGGGAGAATTTGGAGGCTAATCCAGTAACAGCTGAAAAGAGAGCTTTTTAAACACACCACGTCTCCATGATAAAGGCAGCTTTATAAGACCAGATGAGGTGGTCATTTCTGCCTTTTGGATTTGTGACCCAGTGAAGGAATGCCCTGAGATTAAAGCTCCCTTGGTAGAGTGTGCCAATTCAAATAGAAATAATCAAGCCACTCTGCTTCCCTGGGATAACATGTAGCTTAGATTTGGGTTTTGTATGTTAATCTCTTATTTGATTTGATGGCTTTTGCAGCTTTAAGTATGTTGAGTACATCGTAGTTTTGTAGAGAAACCAAATAAACTTCAAAAAGCTGCATTGAAAAGCTTGATAGATAATCTTAGTATCCTCAAATGAAGATAAAATCCTATTTCTCCTTATAGCGGTATTTGCAACTTTAATCCCTTGATCTTAACCATGGCAAAGACGCTTCTGTAAGCTCCTCTGAATCTTATAGAAGTAAAACTTCTCTTCATCTTCTGATGTTTTCACAGTCCTCTCCCAGACAGCAGGTGCAGCCTTTAGGCACCCTCAGAACCAGAACTCCAATGCATCAAAACTTTCCCCACAGGTTTCTTCAGCCTGCTGGTGTGTTCACTCAAAATGCCCATTTGCATCCCACATCCTCTCTACTTACCCTGGCTGTAGCCTGTTAGGTGTTGGCAGCATAAGTGATGGTTTCCATGTGCCTTTCGTTGGCGGATGATTTATTGTCAGCAACAGGAAAGGTTCCATTCCAGAGTAAGGGTTGGACTATGGATAAAAGGAATTTAAACAGGAATCTAGGCATGTGCCAGACTGTGAAGATGATGGGAATACTTGCAGCTCTCACTTAAAACCTTCCAATAACAAAATGGCAATGCTCAGATTCTTGAAGGATCAAAATTGCCCTCAAAATCTCTTGGTGTAGCCCTGCTAGACAGTCATTTCAGTGAACTTCTGATCATTCCGTGATTGTAAAAACATCTAAAAATGGTTACTTGCATATGTTGATAGGCTTTCCAGGGTTCAGAGGACGTAAATCTGTGCATCCTACTACAGTAGTCAGTAGATCTTCTGTTTTTATTTTTAGAACAGTAAAAACCTATGATTTAAGGATAAGGAAATTATTTTCCTTCAGTACATATGCCATCAAAGAAAAACATTATTGCTGTTATCCATTCAGTTGTCAAAAACTCAGCACAAGCAGATATTGACTCAGACACCACAGAGGACACAGCACCTGCATTCTTTTCCGAGAGTAGAAGCTGTGAATTTATTCCCTAAGAAATTCTGTCCCAGATTTAACCCAGTGACCTAGTGCATGTGGTCTTGCTCTTTGCACGTTAATCACAATAGGCCTGTTCCAAAGGACAGTCTGGTTTGTGTCCCACGGAAGTATGAATGATATTTTAAACACTTGCTAAGTTACAGCAAAGATGACAAGTTTGCATTTTATGGGGAAAAAAAAAGTCAAGATCTGATTGTTTTTTCTTCAGAACAGTTATGTAGTACAGCAGGAAAAAAATGGGTCTTTTGTCATGTGTGCAGCCTCTAGAGTTTGAATAGTTAAAAATGTTAGCAGTGATTTTGGTCACAGCCTCAGATTAAGCCTCTTTAGTCAGTTCTGAAAAAAAAACAAAACCCACAAAAAAAAAAAAAAAAAAAAAAAAACACCCAGTAATTGATACAGCTTGAGAAGTGAGGATAAAATTAACCAGGAGATGTAATTCTGAGAGAGAAGTTTTCTCCTCTGGAGGAATTTCACAAAAAAAAACATTGCTCATTTTAGACACTTGTTCAACTGTGAATACTGATAGCAGTCAAAAACAAAGCTTCAGCATCAAAATGTCCTGAAGTTTTGAAAGGGTATGCTTCCTTGAGAACAACACATAAAGAAAATGAATCGTTTTGAACCCAGATAACTTGTTGTCATAGTATTTCACACAAAGAGACTACAAAAAGAGCAGAATAGAACCAATAGTTGTATTGGCTCAGCATCAGCCTAGCCTTCATTTTTGCAGTCATAGTAGCAGAAGAGATTTCAAAAGAGAAGCGTGTTCTTTACTATCCTCAAGTATGATGAGATATATGTATAAAACAAAAAAATAAATAAATCACTGATTCAGTTTTTAATCTCTGATTCTTTAATCTGGCAATCCAGATTAACCAAGAGTAACCCAAAAGGTGTGTCCTTTCCCCAAGGTCCTCAAGCCTTCGACCACTTCAGAAAAACATAGTATGTTGTTTGTTTTGCTTCATGGTTTCCTGGCACTTTTTCAAGGTTGGGCATTCCCCATTCTGCTTTGAGTAAGCTATTTTGAGTAACAGATTTGGTTCCAGTCCCATTCTACCATAGCCAGCTACTGTAAGGGCCATGTAGAAGCCATGAGAAGGGACTTTGTCAGGAAGGAGTTTTCCTGTGTTCCTCACTTTCCACATACATACATGTTTGTTGAGTGTGTCTGAAAAATAAGGACAGAAGTGTCTGTCTTCCTCTACCCTGTCTACTATGCTGCTTTCTTGAAGACATCACCATTTATATCACAAGAACATTGAAAATGCATGATGAACTAAGGCTGACTTACTGAGATTAGGACAATTAGTAGCATAATTATATTATTTTTCCTGAGTCAAAAATACACGTGTACTTTGCTTAGTAGGCCTGTGGAGAACACACATATATCTAGGCACATACCATGTATAAACTTTAATTGAATGTTAACGTCAGTCCCTAAAGACTGCGAGCTATCATTACAGCATTCTGCTGGATTACTCTCTCAAGAAACGATGACAACACAACTCTTTAAAGTCAAGAAACAGATTTTACCTGTGTGTAGAACATAAATGTATTTGGACTCTTCAAAATAGCCTCCACTAGGAATCCCTGCTTCATTCCGGTACCAGTCTCTGAACAACCTGAAGCACAGTTTCTTTAGAGTAGACGTCTGGGGGTTAAATAAACATTCTTTACAGAAGACTACAGGCATCCTGTCACCTATTAAAAAAAAAAAAAAAAAGATCCATGGCACAACTGAAGCTGTAGTAGACTTTTACTTGTGTGCAGTCTCCTGATAGTGAAACCATTGCAAGTAACCAAAATATTTGGAGGGTTGTCCCTGAGCTGTAAGCACTTGATTTGATTTGGAAGCCAGCATTACCAAATGCTTCTTGGGTCCCCAGCAGCTGCTTGAGTTTTCCTTAGCTCTTCACATTTCCAGCTGTGGTCAAATGAAGATTTGCTTTGAGGTGGTAAGGTCAGAAGCACCAGCCATCACCTCAGCAGTAGTGCATGCCTGCAGCTGCCAGCCAAAAATGCTGCATAATGTCTTTTCCACTTGGCTGTGTATCTTCTACTTTGTAGCTGAAGTACTTGAACAATGTGGAAAGCTTATTTTTGAAGATGTTCTTGCAAATGGCTCTGGCACCCACTGTACCTTTGGCAGTAGGCAAACCCATGTAGCCTGGTGGCTTGCTAGTCTATTTTCAATTATCTGGGGTGCAGAGAGAAGAAGGCATTAATATTGCTGAGGATGACATAGCAAATTACTACTGCTTCCTAACCTTTTTAAATTGCTAACACTGTTGTAATCTGTAATTACAGAAATCAGTGTGAGAATTGTGGCACAGTATAATTATCTTTCCTGATACTTTATTGCTGTATGAATTATTAATCAAAATCAGTCTTGTATAGTATTTGCAGCAACTAAGAAGAATAATGTATAATTAAATTTCATTATTTCTATTTTTGTGCTGGTGTTTTATGATGTTGTAATTGATAATTAATTGGTTAAAAATTCACACAGTTCTTAGGAGTTTCGTATGACTATGACTGCTTGGTATTCAGCATGTATTAATTGAATAATGGGCTCACTGAGGAGACCTTTGTATATAGTCTTCTGTCATTACAGTGAGCTCTCAAAAATGGTGAATTAATCATTAGGCCTTTCAATAGTTTCTTTTTAAAGGAAAGCGGTGACAATATAATCATACACTTTGTTGTTATATCTATAATTGAGAGATCATAATAACCAATTATAAGGATGGTCATTTTAGGAGCTCTGAAGTTTCAGTTATTGATAAATTTCTTTAAAACCAAGGTGTTGATTGCACACTCGGTTGTATCTTTTTGTAGAAAAAATATTAGATGAGGAAGGGAGCCCTGGAAAGTTATTTCCCTTCCACTTGCCGCTTAAAAACAGTGCATATTTATCACTAAAATCTGTCAAATCTGATCTGCTTTTGCTGCCATTTGTCAGAAGACCAAGTTCCCCTCAACTTCTTCATTATTTTGTCAGCGCCTTTCCTGGCTTTTTCCCAGTACCTTTTGCTAAATTATTAGAAAAAAAATAAATTGAAAACTTTGCAACAACAAAAAAATTTTTGCACTCTCTGCATCCTATAGGACAGAAATTGTATCAGACATTTAGATGCAAATAGCTGGACAGACTGTCCAGCTACCTCTGACCAAAAAGCCATAGATGTGATCAAGCAGATGGCTTCAAGTTACTCCTACATGTGTCTTTTATTTTTCATTGTTACTGAAGAATGTGAAGTGGAACTAAAAATAACTACAGCTGAGTACTGATCCTCTCTTAACTTGATGAGGAGAAAGCTGGGAGTCACCTTGTATAGCAGGATATAATGCAAGTTCCAGCTTAGACCTCCAAGGAAAATGTGAGTTGGATCTGTTGGTTTCTCACACCCTAAACCACTGGAGGGAGTGGGAGTGGGAGTGGGAGCCCCTGGTGTCAGGGACAAACACCAAACCTAACCTGTGGACGGCTGTTCCCTACTGCTGCTTGCCCTCAACAGCTCAGTCCCATGCAGCTTCAGTGGCCACAGCCATCTCCTGGGACTGGAGACAGAGAGTGAGCACTTCAGGAGACATGTCTGGAGATGCTTGGTTTGGAATTTCACCTGCATTCCCATCCATCAAATAATTTCTGTCTGTGACCGTGGCTGGCAGGAACAGTCCCTGCCCAGGCTGTGTGCTTTTGGCCAGTGCTGTGGAGTGTGAATTTTCATTCCATGTGAACTTCTGCCCTGAATCACCCTGGATATTTTTATTGGGTATAACTACTCATTTTACACATCCAGCAAATTCTCTGCCCAGGAATATGCAGCAGTTCTCAATAGCACAGGAAGTTCGTGCAGCTGTGGTGGAATACAGAAAACAAACAAACAAACAAAATAAGCGTCTTCATACAGAGTCTGGGGTACAATTTCGGCTCATGTCTGTGGTCAGGAATCAAAGCCTTTCTTTTTACAAATTGTGTGTTTGCCTTGTCTCTTCTACATGGATGTGCTCTTGTATTTGCAACCGCAGAAGAAAAACATAGCAATCCTGCTATGACCTTTTATCTTCTATTTCATATTTTTTGTATAGTGTTTATCAAATTGATCATACATTTGGTCTTGAGGAGGGCTTTTTCTCCTCTTAACAATCATATTTATCATTGTCCTCTTGAGGATTTCTATTCTCCTTGTTTCACCATGGGAAATTGGATGCAGACACCACACTACATTGCACCAGAAGTGACTAGAAAATGTATTATCTCTGTATTTCTCTTTCTTTACCTTTGCATGTTGCTTTCTTGGATAGCCTTAAAGTTCTAGACTGTATGTCTTCAGTCTGACTTTTTCCTGAAAGACTCCAAATGGGAATTTGGATTACAGATCAAATGGTACGTGTTTTGCAGTGAGGGTGGTCGAACACTGCAACAGGCTGGCAAGGGATGTGGTGGGTTGTCCCTCCTTGTTGGTATTCCAGACCCTGACGGACATGGTCCTGAGCAACCTGCTCTAGGTCATCCTGTTTTGAGCAAGGCATTGGGCTAGATGATCTCCAGAGGTCCCTTCCAGCCTCAACCACTCTATGGAAATACATTTTTTCCTCTAATTGCCACCTGTGTGTGTGTGCCTTGGATTTAGTGCAACACCTTGGTAGTATCTAATGCTTTTTTGTATTGTCTTTCCAAATTTTCCAACAATCGTTACTGCCTTTGACATTTAAACTAATTTCATCATTTCAATTTCACTGTCATGATTTATAGTCTTCTAGGTCACCCATCAGTGTAGGATCATCAGAAAGCTCATCTCAGTGAGGTGTCTAGTGCAGCCTCTAGCTCAAAGAAGGTCCAAAACCTCCAAGGATCGAGAGGACAAACTTTGGATAGCAGATGAATTCAGACATGTTGTGGGTGGTATGGCCATAGACATATATTAACAGCTATTACTGTTTCATTTCTGGAGATATTTCACTATTAACCTGCTGAAAATTGCCTGTGTATTCCTTCTCTGTTAATACAGTTTAACCTAAGTGATTTCCAGTCTGATGCAACGTCTCACCTTATGACAGTCAAACTTCTCTAGCAGCCTTTTGTAAAGGCTTTATCAAAGGATTTCTGAAAGTCAACACTAATTACATATACCCGTGTTCCTCGCTGCTAATTTGACACACTTCAGGAATTCTAATAGAGCAGATCAGAGACATGACTTCTCTGTACAGAAGCCATGCTGCTTTGTCACGATGATAATTTGCTTGGTTAAGCATTCTGCACTTTTGCCATGATCTAGATTTACTTTCCCATCTAATTAACCCCGTTCTGTTACCAGGACTTTCTGGTCTGTCATGATAATATTCTCTGTTCCCTAACATTTTCCTTTAAAAACAGACAGAGCCTTGCCTACCCTCTACTCTTGTGAGACTGGAGCTGGGTTTCATGGTAGGCAATGTATTTTTGGTAGTAACTCAGAAGTTCCTGGAGAGCTTGGGGTGAGTGCCAGCTCATACAGACAGCATGCTGCAAACCCAAGTGATTCAGATATTCCATGAGTGACTTTTTAGGCCCCCAGAGGTCTTGTTTGCCTGCTCCTGGCTGTCCGTGCCACTGGACTCAGTGGCATCTCCCACCAAGACTGTGGAAGTGCTGGGCAGGCAGAGTTCCAGTTTACTTCACTGTAGTTGCTGGCCTTTACTAGCAACCTTTTTTTTTTTTTTGCGAGGTTTCAATGGTGCTTTCCTTGCCCACAGTAGCTCTTGCTATTTGCTGGAAACTTTTGTTTCAAAGAGGCTTTTTCTGGCAACACGGTGACCTATATGCAAACAAACGCATAGCGTGTTCTTTCAGGCTGGAGAAAGGCTTGCTAAGTCATTCTCTCTTCACTTTGAAGAAATACCAAGTGCATAACAATGATTTCCATGAAGAAGGCTCTGCAAAGTCAGCATAATATCAAATTCAGCAAAAAAAAAAAAAGAAAAAAAAATTACACATTTTGAATTAACACTCTATGAAAGAGTTCCAGCCCTGCTTGCTGCAGGGTTCAGAGCCCAAGTCTTTGCTTTTCTCTTCCCAGCAAGAGGAGAAAATAAAATTTTTAACAATTTACATGCTTCTACATTCCAAAGCCTTACACTGGCCTTTTCCCTTTGCACTGACCACTTTCTCTGTGAAAATGAGCAGTATACCACAGAGAGCAGGGCTTTACCATCTTGCTCCTGTCCTGCCAGATAAAGCCCTCTTGGATAGGAAACACCTCATGCCTGGGAGTCATTCTGTTGCCAGCAGCTCACAGAAAGGGAAAGAAAGGAAATCACTTCCACTGAAAGATTAAAAGCTGTTAAATTGGTGATCCTGAGCCATAGCCCTGCCCCAGCTTACCCCAGTTGAGCCCCAGCATTGCAGCAGCACATCGGTCGGGTTTGCTAGCAGACACACATGCCAGTGGGGAAATTCACTGTGGTACTGTCAGCACCTCACAGGGTATGCAACTAATTAAAAAAAAAAAAAAAGCACCAAATGAGAGCTGTAGTTAAAAAGTAGGAAATTACTAATTAGTAACCAAGTAATTCAGGGTTTGATTCACACAAATTGCAATATTACTGTAAAAAAGAAATTTCAAGCAAACAGTGATTTTTGTTTAAAAAAATTATATATAAAGGCACTGAAAATTTAATTGGTGGTGTGTTCATTACCTGCCAGGTTTCAGGTTTCTTGTATGTTTTGTCACCATCTGATACTTACAGGCAGAAGACGTGCCTGGAAAAAAAGAAAATGTAAAGCTTTCCCCCTTGCATTTTCATTTGCAACTCTCAGGTTTTCCCACTAGATTGTTCTTGTAAACTCTCACATTTCATAGCACGCAAGAGTGACCACTTAGAACATCACTGTAGCACTATCGTTAGCATCAGAGCTCAGTTACACAGAAAGCTGTGAGTGGGATGAGCCAAGTATCATTTTCTCTGTGCCTTACCGTAGTGCTAATAAAATGATTGCTTGTCAGTTCTTCTCGTTAGTGTCACTGTATGATGTAAAAAAAAAAAGAATGGATTTTCCTCTGGCTAAGAAATCCACCATGTAGCATAAAACAACAACATCTCCCTCCCACAGCTGTATGCAGGTAGATGAGCAGGTTTGCATCTCATCTCTAGGCGTGAAGTCAGTGAAAGGACGGTGGATGCCGCATTGTTTGTTTTTCTGTTATTGTAGGCATTTCAGTGTACCCTGAAACGTAGCTTGAGTCAGCATGTTGTAAATCTCCATTAGAGTGAGGCTGTAAGCATCCCACTAAGAACTGCAATAATATGAGAGTTCCTTAATGTTGGCAAAAATAACTGAAAGAGGCATCATAGCCAGTGGCTTATGAATACTACAGCGGTGGGAAGATGGAGTTATCATTGAGAAGTCTAGAATATATTTACAAGCAGAACACAGGTCCTGTTAAACCCATTCTTGTCTGGATTATTGCTATCCTCTGATGACACCTTAGGAAAACAGTATCCTGGCTTGAATGCAAGAGAAATAGTTTAAGATATTTTCTGTCTGCCCATGTACCTGTCTATCATACTAGGAAAGGAAAATGCTGCAAAGTTCCTCTTCAAAAAAAGGAGTGGAGGAGGGATTTTGCTTCCACTTTGTACAGTAGTCAAGGATTTGTGGCACAGCAGTGTTACACCAGAATGCTCTGCTCTGTCACCCTCAGCTCTGAGTCGTGCCGCTTGGAAGGCGGTTGTTGTTTGTGATAAGGAGAACAAATAATTCCTTCAAATAGTTGAAGTTTGCGTGTTTGCACTGCTTTCCTTTTGGCAGCAGGTAGACTGATATGTACAAATAATCCTTTTTCCCATGTAAACCTTCAAACAAGTGTTCAGTTTGTTTTGAGGTACCAAGTGTGCTTCAACACAGCACGGGGTTTCCACTTGCTTAGTCAGAAAAGCTGAATCAGGAAAGCAACGCAGACAGCATTCAGTCTGATGCTCAGTAGGAAGTTTTGGGTAGGAGAAAAATGACTTCAATGTGTCCAAGTGTTGACGGGGTTCAAGCGGTGCTGGGCGTTGAGGGAACCTGACCTCCCCCAACACCACCACAACCCCATGGCTGTGCTGAGAGGCGCTGACAGTGCGACATGCGTCAGAAACGACAGAGCAACAGGCAGGGAACTTCCTAACTCAGAGGCTGGTAGCGCATGTCATACGTCCTACAGACGTCGGGCTGCTGTCAGCACGGGGAGACATCTCGGCAGGAGGGAATGGCCCCATCACCCACGTGCTGCCCAGCCACCCGTAGTCGGAGCTCCACAGAGCTCAGGGGATTTTCCTGTGTCTGTGGTCCTGGAATTCAGAAAGTGCACTTTTCTGTAAATGACATTAAACCACAAGTGAATGTGTGAAAACCTGGAAATGGATTTCTTCTAAAGCAACCAAACATCTTTCTCTCCTCCCTAAGGCTTAGAGCATCTCAGCTTCTTATTGAGAAATGAAGTCACTCCAGCTGGAGGCTGGCTCCATCACATACAGCCCACCTTGCCTTTCGCTTGACTGGGGGTCTTCAGTGGAACCACACAGCACTCTCATTCTGCTTGAGAGAAGGCTGGGGTTTTGAGGGTTTTTTCCCTCAGTGTCAAAATAACAGAAGCAAGGACAAACCCCCATTTTTTCAGTATTAGAAGACCCAGTAGTCATTCTCGCTATTTTTGCTAAAATCTTCTAAACTTTCCCATGTAATGTTGCTTCATCTACTAAATCGAGCGTTGCTTCTCACTACCTGTCTGTGTTTTGTTCTTCCTCTCCTGTGCTCCAGGGTGTGAACGGCATGTCTGTGGATGAGAAGACTGACTCCCCCATGTATGTGTATGAGTCAACAGTGCACTGTACCAATATTCTCCTCTGCTTAAATGACCAGCGCAAGCAGGATATTCTCTGCGACGTGACACTCATCGTGGAGGGGAAGGAGTTCCGCGCCCACCGGGCTGTGCTGGCCGCCTGCAGCGAGTACTTCTTGCAGGCCTTGGTGGGGCAGACGGAAAATGACCTGGTTGTCAGCCTGCCAGAAGAGGTATGGTATTTATTGCTGCTGCTGTGGTTTTGGGGTTGGAATGAGTTGAGGATTGCTGGGAGCTGGAGGATGAACATGTTCTCACAGGCTTCTTCACTAGGGGAGAGCAAAACCTGCCAGCACTCCTCACATTCGCAGCAGCAAAGCTTTAAAATGCTTCAGCATTTATCACTTCATTCAGCACATTATCAGTACCCGAATATTCTTCTGCTCTTCCAGACAGGAAATTTGAAAGGGGTCACTTGGCTGTTAGACAGCAGGTTATTGTTGAAAAGTCATTTCAACTGTCACATTGTTTGGAGTCTCATCGCTACCCACCCCTCTCCAGCAGTTCATATCCTTGCTCTCATCTTTCCCCTTTCCTGTGTCCCATTCAGCCTTGCTTCCTTTCTCTTGTCTTCACAACTGCTTTGGGATTTAACTGTTTCAGGCCATGCTTTTTCTGCCAAGAAAGCACCAACACATTCTGTCAAAATGCAGGGTTTTTCTCATGCAGCATGGCTCACACAGCAGGAAGCCAAGGGACGTAGGAAATACATACCTCACTGGAAAGTTTACTTTATTTTACCACAAAATCTCACTGGCTGACTTCCACCCCCACTGTAATTTCCTCACAGCCCTATGACTGCAGTACTGCAGATACCATAGGGCACGCTGGTGGCTTTGCCAGCAGGGAGGTGCAAGGGCTGCCGTCACTCCCTGCCTGCCCTGGGTCCCCACCAGTGCAGGTGACACTGTGGAGGTGACATCCCCAAGGCTCAGGAAGGCAGTTGCTCTGGGAGGAGCTGTTCTGGCCTACAGCATGAGGCAGAGGGGTTTTCAGCATCATTTGCTTAACACCAGTGAAGAAGTATGGGACCATTTTAGGTGATGACAGGTCCTGAAGTGTCACACCATTTTTCCCCTCTATGGTTTAGCTCTCTGGAGACCTCAGTGGTATTGTGATGTTGTGATGATGCAAGGTAGAGACCACTGGAAGAAGTAGGTCACTGGTCATGACTTCACAAGTCCTGACACTGAGTATTACTCATGAAGAGATTTCAACCCAGACATTTTGCATAGGAGTTCACATATATCACAGAGGACACGCTAGGATGCACACAATGATTCAACACTGTCCACTAATAATTTCCAGTGGAAGAATCATGTCTCAGGCAGTGTTGCATAGCTTTTGCCCTGCAAAGCAAAATGGTGGAAGCAGAGAGGTTACAGTAGATGCCCAATGGCTCACAAGTGTGACAAGAGCATCGGTGCTCTTCTACAAAGCCTTGGTGAGACCTCCTCTTGGATACCATGTATGGTTTCTTAAATTGAAAACAATAATTGAAGAATATGAGAGTGACTGAGATGTTCAGAAGGAGCCCAGCTTAAAGAAGAAGGAAGAGAAAAGGCCATAGCAAGTTCATGCTGCAAGGACTTACAGGTCCATGTAGGCAGAGGAGGTAAAACAAATAAGAGGGGGAAGTTTCTCTTTGATACTAAAAGACTGTGTTGACAGTAGTGACCGTTGATTGGTTTATGATGGCTTTTAGTAAAACCAGGTTGGAAATTAGTAGATATTTAATCACAGCAGCAGTGAGGTGTTGGGGCACTGACCAGCACGAGGAGTAGGGTGACAGAGGGACCGTGCTTTGCTTACCTTCAAGACAAGAGGATGGGACTTGATAACACAGTCCTGTGTTTGTATGACACTAAAGATCTGAAACACAAAGATTTATCTTTACATGTGTTTCATATTAGATGGTATATAAACAAGCATTCTTTCTGTGCAACCACAAATTATTTCTATTTAAATAAATCCCCTTTAGATAAATGAAGTATTGAGGTTTTACATTTTAGTATATATCTCAAGATCAAAAAGCCTTAGTGAGCTAAGTTTACGGTGTTTGCTGCTACAGCTCCAGTAAAGTCCATGCTTTTGCAGAAGCAGTCAAACTGGGTCTTAAGGTTTTTTCGTTACTCTGAAATTGTTGTGCTCCACCTCAGCACATGCCACAGTCAGTTGAAGAGTCTTTACCTTTTTCATAGTGGAAAGGAACATCCTTGGCCTGTCAAAACAGATATGTGCAGTTACTAATTACTAATCGTACATACATTTTCCACATACACATGCATCTTGAATAGCTCCATGGAGTCTAATTTGCTCAGTGATTAGTGTGTTTGAGTAGCTGTGTGTGAGGTGGTCAGCTAAATAATTTCCTCACAGATGATAGTCACTGAGGCTAAAGAGAGCTGCCTGATGCAGATCATTGCTTCTTGATAATTGCTTGGTTAAGGAGCACTCCTTTGCTTCTGCTGTTGGTCTTCGGGATGTATACTGCGTTAGGAACCTGTGCTTAGATATGTGCAGTGTCTCCAATGATGAATCGTGTTGGAGCTGCTCACAAAAGGAGCTGCACCACCCATGTTTCTTTGGAAGCTGATAATGTGGAGGAAAGAACCATCTTGTATATATTGCATTAAAAGAAGTTAGCAGGGTCTTCTTCAATTCACAAGCTAATGGCTCTTCCCATGGCTATTGTTTTTAGTCCATGGTCTGCAGAGCTCTGGAAGCCCATGAATTATTTCTAAAGGTATATGTGAAAACTGACTTAATTTCTCACATAGGGAGTTATGCTAGCAGTGGAAAAATTTCAGACAAAAGTTATTAGTGTTCCGGGCCAATATGTTGTTCAAGCTTAGAAACAACTTTCATTGGCATATAGTTGTAATAGTAAATCAGAGATCACAAACTGTTTTTAAATTTAATCTTCACAGTTCAAAACTTTCCCAAAGGTGACCATCACTCCTAAATTAACTAAGATGTTTTTGAGTCAGTCATGCAAGAATTGGGTTTTAAATTCTGTTGTGGTCTGAAAACTGCCGAAGTACACAATTATGGAGAATGAGCATTATTATTATTTATCAAAGACTTGATGTTGGAACTGGATAAAGCCTTATATATAAAGCTTTTGCAGTCATGTAATGTTGGCATGAAGAAGCTTAATATGAAAACAGAAGAACTTCTTTTTCATTATTCAAAGCAGTAAATCCGCCTCTGAAGACTGTATTGCAGAGGGTTTCTTTTTTTACTTAATAGCATATTGGGGTCTTTTTGTTAATCAGGCATCCAGACGTTGTTAACTGTTGTCTAGTTAAACAGCGAACAGATGTTTTGTACATTATTTCTTGTTTATATCCAATTACAGTAAGTGCAGGCTTTATGATATGCTCATCATTTCAGTAGTGAGACATTCTGCACACGCAGTATGTGTGTGCAGACTAGTTGAGCTTACTGGATTTCAAACCAGTGTCAAACCTTGTTTTGGACATTTCATGACACTTCAAGCATGATTTAACATGCCTTAGTTCAAACCTTTTCCTAATCAACTTATTTAAACTGAGTCAGTATGGAGCTAATTTTGCACTGATTGAAGAGTTTCCATAAACCCTTTCAAGCCGACACCAGTAATTCGATTTCATGCTACACCTCTTTTTAAAGCAGCATATTTCAGTGTGTAGATAAGTGCTTGGAAAAACAGCCACGAAATAGCAAGTGCTCAAACGTGGTTGTGACATGTGAAGTGTCAGGACTCAGAGCTGAGACCAAGGGCTGGAGCGTATCAGCTGCAGCTCCATGCAGCTCATAAAAAAGGACCCCAGTAGCTCTTAACTTCTGCACTTTCCTCTTCATTTGCAGTTTTGGTAAACAACTACAATCTCATGTGCTTTTCACCCTGGGTATTTTATAGCAGTTGTGCTGTTTTCATCTACCAGATGCTGTTAAATGCATTCAAAAATTAATATTTTCCAAGACTCAAATTTGAAGCTGTAAAGTTACTCATTCAATCCATACCCCTAACTGTTGTTTTGTTTTATTTAATCACAAAAACTGGTCTTCCTTCCTTTAACAAGGCACTTAATTAAGCTTTTAATTCGTGATAAGAAGTTAAATGGCACTTATGAGGCATTTTTAATGGTTTCCACTTCCCATCCAGATTACAAAAAAAGGTGTGATAGAGAGGCAGACACGGCTGTCAGCCAAGGGTATTGTAGGTCATGCCAATATTAGCTGGCAGCAGGCCATTATCCAATTAACATTGCTTCATCGCTGCAAGTAATGGCTCTTGAGTAGATGATTGAGTCATTCATGCTGTAGTGGTACTCTACTTTCCTTGAGAAAGAGCCAGTGCTCTGCAGAATAGGCTTTTTATTTGCTATTATTACCTGCCTGGCTTTTCTATTAGAAGTGCACAGGGAGCAGGTCTGGCTGGGCAGGCTGAGAGCTGGGGGCTGGCCAGAAGAGCACCGTCTGCACAGACACCATGCACACCTTGCTTTCTGAAAACAGACTTCCCTTCAGTGAGGAAAACATTGGAACAGCAGCAACAACCTCTGTTGTTTGTGATTCCTACATCTTGGAAATGAAATTCCCGACCCCACGTGGGTTTTTGTGGCTTTGAGATGTACACTTAAACAAAACCTTAATCAGGTCATTCCAGGCCATTCTTCTCTGTAGGAAGAGATGTGTAATGTGCTTGTGGAGCATTTTTGTTGACCTGCACTGCTCTTCTTTACAATTAACAGAGCAGTGTTCAAAGCAGAGGTCTGCTGGCATACACCATGTGCTGAATTGCTCTGTGTCTTCATTACTTTTCTTCTTACCAAAGGCTGCTGTGAAATCTGCCGTTTCCCTGTGAGGTCCAGCCCTGTGAAATCTGTCATCTGGTCCTTCAGCTGAGACCGGCTGGCTCCCTCACATGGTTAATCTTCAAAGGAAGAAAGGCAGGATGGGAGATAGATTTGGGTTCAAGGCTGGCAAAAGCTGAGCGTGCTGGAAGGCTAAAGCATGCGGCACCCTGGGTGGGATGGAGCCAGGCAAGCTAACATTAGAATCTCTCGACGCTGATGGGGGAGAAATCCTGGCAGCTGTTAACCATCCATGCCAGCCCACCAGCCTGAGGAAAAAGCACTGGGAATTAGCCAACAAAAGATGATTGGGTTCAGGAAAAAATCAAAGGCAGGGTGCAAGAGGTCAGCTATTACATACCCCCACTGGCTGACAGAGATTACTATTCTTTTTTATCACTCTAGAAATAACCAGTATTCTCTTACTTTGTCTCTTTCCTCTCCCAGTGCGCTGTGTGTATGTACGAATACAGCGTCTGTAAGAAATGCTGTGACTGAGCTATGAGTGCTCTGTGCAGGAGTGTGGAGTGAAGGAGGTGATAAATGTGGGAACGGGGAGCAGGGGGGTAAGAAACAACTGTCTGCTGCATGCCTGTTTCCTAGCTGGAGGGCTGGTGTTAAGCAGCAGGGAACAACAAAAGACCCTTTTTCTTTGGGGCCCTATTAATATGATGGCTGCTCCAAAAGTAATGCCTCCTGTTTTATTATGTTGACCCATGATGTCAGAGGTGTACATTGTTGGCATGGCAGTAGAGGTGGAATTTTTCCCAACAATATTCCATTACATTTTGTTGCCATGTAACAGATGGCAACAGAGGGGCAATCTGACAAAATGGCATCTGTAAGCAGCAAAGATGTAGAACTGAATTCCTCCATGTGGAGAAAATGGCATCCCTCAACATTCATTGATGCTTGCTGAATGTTTATGGAGAGCAAACAGTGAATGTAAACACAGTGAGGCAGTGGATGTTGCATTTCGGCAGTGGCTATCCGTGCAAAGACAAGTCACATTCTAGACGGTCATGAACAGCTGTCACACCACAAAATGAAGAGGGTCTCAATCAACTTATCCATGCAAATCAGCTAATGCGATGAGTAAATTGAAAAATAGTGTTTTGTAGCATAGAATTTGCTCTCTCAAATAGTGTTATTGTGTTCTTTGTTGTTGTTTCCGTGGAAATAAATAGGAGGCATTACTCTCAGAGCAACTTACGTATTAGGAATAGCTATGGTTAGTTCTCAGCGTGAATGTGGTTTTCTCTTTCCATGGCTGTGTCAGCCAGCAATGTTCCTTGCAGATGGCAGCACTGGCCTGATTGACTTCTGCTGTGGTCCAGGAGTCATCAGTGATCTGAAAGCCTTCTGCTGCCACCTCTACCCAAAGGCTTTTGGCAGAGCCGCCTCAAGAGGTTGTGGTTGTCAGGCTTCAGACCCATTCACATTTAAACCTCCCCTCAGCAGTGCCACTCCACTGAGTCCGTATGGATGGAAGCTGGCTCTTAGGTTTCCTAAACTCCTCTGAGGGAATGTGGTATGTTTGCTGCTGACTCATAGTGCTAACACTCATCACACAGAGTGGCTGGAGGCTATGGGTCCATACTGAGGATAAAAATGAGCATTCCAGTCCTTCTTGAGGTCTTCAGTGGTAATAATACTAATCCAGAAGAAACCACAAGACAGAAATGTTTTGTGTATTGCACATATAGCGCAATACAAGATAGAAATGGTGTGTTTTGTATCTAGCTTTTAGCAGATGAGCAATAAAACAGAAATGAGACCATCACTGTGTGACAACAAATGCTATCCACCAAAGCCAGCTGCATAGGCTCCCAGCCCTGCAGTACAGGGGTGAAACATGCCACCTCCTTGTCATTGTGTGGTGTAATTCTCATTGTTTTCTGATGGGAGGTGGCTCCCTGTTGATCCTTTCCAGTGGAGAAAAGTCAAATATAACAGCAACAAAATCCATGCATACGTGCATGTAAAGGGGAGAAAATCTTGCAGTAACTCCTTTCCCCCCCTTTGGTGGTAGCTGTACTATCTATTTATTGATTCAAGGAAGCATATAAAAATATACTGTAAAAGGGGATATTGAGGTTAATGCACAAAAGGAAATTCTCTGCTGCGATAAGTGGGCCCCATTTTGTTGCCTTCGTTATACCTGTGCCTGTTGCTGAGGGTAAGCCTGGCTGATTGGCTGGCTGTGCTTGTCCTCAGTATGGCAAAGGAATTTGTAGTGTGGAAACTGTCTTGCTTAAAAATTGCAAACATAGTATAAAATGTAAAAGACATCTTAAAAAGTAGAGGCAGACCATGCTAAAGGCACAAGCAGAAGCAATAAGCATGTATTGTGGGTTAAATATTAACAGGGCCTGGGTTTTGCTGTATTTAAGTGTGTATTTGGATATGACAGAAGCTGAGGTGGCTTAACCATGGCTATGAGTTATTCCTTGGCGCTGGTAGCACTCTGGCTCTGTAGTCTGAAAGACGTCCTGCTTTTCTGCCCTCTCTTCTTTCGAGTCTCTTACCTTTTCCTTTTCTCCCTCTAACAAAAAGCTTTGCATTGCTTTCATGTTGTAAATATAAGTAGCTGCTCTTTTAAGAGTCCAGAAATACCAAGCATTTGGCATTTGAATAAACAGACAGATAAAGCCCAGATAAGACATCCCTCAGCTTCACCACATCTGACGCCAGAACCTGTAGGGTACTTCCTGATCCCAGTACCAAGTTTTGCTTCGTTAGTGTTCCCAAGACCCAAAGACGATAAGGTTTTATCTCTGTACGGCACTTTCTGACAAGAATTCCCCAGTGAGTAATGTTATATTGTCTGCTTTTCTCAACTACCAGTGAAATTGATCACATTATGAGGTGGAATATGGCATCTATTCAAATGATGCACTGCAGCAGTCAACAAACATGAAGAGTAGGAAGTATGGTTCAATTCGGAGATGAAATACAGATTTTAGGTGAGCAGAAGGCAGTTGAACCCTACTAGGATTTGAAAATGAGATGCTCTTTGTGAATTTTATAGGCAGGCTATTGGTGTTTTTTATTGGAATAAGTAGTCATACTTGCTGTTACATGTGCAACGCAAGCTCTGAAGAGAGAAAAAGCTGGTTTATTCCAGTTCAGGTCTTTTGTGCAGTGCTGCATTTTCATCTGTACCACTTTATGGGAGGTTGCCAGCTCCAAGTCCCAGCTCAGTCTAACACTACTAAAATCTATATCCTTTGGTACTTTATTTACCTTATGGAGGTAAACAAATATGAGCAGCTGTACTTGGTCAAACTACAGCTCCTTCTAGCCCAGGCTTGGACTGTTTTAAAAATGAGATTTAATTTGTCTGAAAGCTTGAGATGAGACTTGAGTGGTTGTTTTAAGACTTAAATAAAAAGAGAGTATCAGGTCTATCTGTAGGAAGCATGTTTTAATTCACTGGAGGAAGCTATCGCGAGGGCCATTGGCAGCTGTTTTGAAACCAGATTAAATTCAACAGAAAATTCAGCATATGTTTTTAGCAGCAAATGACTTAGTGATGTGTATGACTCCACATTATTTCCTAACAGTAAGGCAAATTGCCTTTGAGAGGGACATGCTTTATGTACTTTGAAGTTTGATGCTCAGTGCAGATGTAGTGGGGTAGAATTTATGGTCCTAAGATAACACAGATCAGCGCTGCATATAAACCTCCCTGTCCTTTACTTTGTTTAATCTGACCTTAAAAGAGTGCTTAAGTGTAGTTGTCTGTTTTCTGCACACGGAAGTCTTCTCTTTTTTAATTTTCCTTTTTGTATTTCTGGATTTTTATTTTTTTCTTAAAGCTTGCATCACGCATCTTTTGGGTCACCGAAGAGCTAGTGATGGAGGCTTTAGAAGATATGGTGAAGGGAAGGTTAATTCATAATTGAAATGGCACTGGGAGTTTCCTGCTGTGGCCCATAGACTGCCACCAGCCTGGGACCCACAGTTGTAATAGCCATAGCTGGTCTGAGGAAAGCAGAGAATTGCAGTACTTGCACTTACAGTCAAACCATTAAGTAAACAAGGTGTCACTTAACAGCTGGAATTGAAAGGTATCAGCTCTGAAGTTAAATAATGGTAAGATAAAACCTTCAGCAGAAGATCTTTGAGGCCTCTCGTGAACAAATAAAATACTGTCATCACCTCTCCACAAATGCTGTGGTGGAAGCTGATGCATCAGATAGGAATTACAGCACAGGTCCATGCATCAGGTCAGTGATGATCAAATCACCTTGTGTGAACCACTTGGATATGTTCACCTCTCTCTAAGCTCTTGGGTTCATATTACCTCACGTGGCAGTGAACAGGCTGATCCACAGCTGGCAGAGCTGCCCGTCTGAGAGCAGCCAGGGTATCCAAATCCAGACTTCCCAGGTTATCCTTCCCTATTTTCTTGCCTCTGTACCTTTTAAGCACTCAGGAGGCACTGAGGAGATTTTCTGACTGGAAGACTGGGTGCAGCATTTCTCAAGAATGGGGTAGGATGGACCTGCTGCTTGTCTGTCTGAGTGGTCCTTGGGGACAGGTGGGCTCAGTCCCAGTAGGTAAGACACTTGGTCCACATTATGTCCTGCAGTTATGCTCACTGTTCCAGAATAAGTCTTCAGGCTGTGCCCTTCAGTTTGAGAGCTTTCCATTTCCTTGTAACAGCACAACTAGATGACCAGCATCACACCTTGTAAACCCCAGCTTTAGGTATAAACTTCTTGAAGCTGTCGTTTTGTGTAAGAATGAGTCCCTGGAAAGCTTTTCTTCCCCTCATCTGCATTTGGGATGCACTGTTAGCTGGAGCCAGAAAGTAAGTAAGTGAAATGAAAGTGTATAGACTTACTGTAGAGACTACAGAGAACTTTGGCAGATGTGATCCAGGACTGATTCAACGGCAGCTTTGTGTTCTCTGTGCTTCCTTTGGTTCCCACGGTGTCGAATGTACTTGCTAAAGCCAGTGCTGAGGTGCGTTTATTGGGGTAGTAAAATAGAAAAGAGACCATCCAAGTAAATGAATTGACCCAGAAATGGGCTTCAGCAGTGCTAGCAGTTTAAAAGAATGTGGGCATCCGGTGTATCATGCATCAAACACATTACTCTACTTGCATGTTTACTTGCTTTTGAATTGTGATAGGACCGAAATCCCTGCTTTATGTAAGTACCCCTTAGTTTGTGTTCCCAGAATGGGTGGGAATGCAATGCTAGTGTTTCAAGGTAAAAAGACTAACTTAAAGAAAAAATTGCCCATGCAAACTTTGCCTGTATAGTTCTCAGTTTCAACAAAAACTGCATTTGATGAAGTGTTCTGGGATTTGTGTCAGACTGTCAGCTAACAGGCTGAGGCCGTGCTTTTGGTTGTATAAAGCTTTTGCCCGTGCTTGTGGGAAATGTGTTTTTTTTTTTCCTTTGAAAACCAGACGTGTGGTCCTCTGTTTCAAGGGCCTGCAGCTAATAAGAAACAAGTCTTAAACAACTCTAAAAGGAAAATATCCTTCCATCTTTGACCACACAGCTGTAATACAACATGCCTGGCCACCTCTCTCTCCATATACACAGGCAGCCTTCAGAGAAAATTTCCCCGTCAGGAGATTCTTGGTCAAGTGAAAACAGAATAAGCTCAAGTTATTTCCTGTTTCTTTCAAAGGACAGGGTTGGAGCCAGTAACCTTTCAAGACAGGAAAAAGCAGAGTGAAGACTAATTCTGACAACTTCCCTTCTGCTTTCCACAGAGGACTAGTGCTCACTTCTATTTCCAGTAGGGGAAACCAGGCTTGAGGTAGATGTGTCTCTGCTGTCATTCCATCTGCGTGTTGAACTGAACAACTTTTATTTTTCTAGCTTATTTGATTGCAAATTTCCATGTTCCCCTATGTATGCTATATGGCATATTTTTTTCTGGACATGAAGGAGTTTCTCTATTCCTCGAACTTTGTATATTTCAGGAGGCTAGGCATATCAAACCAAAGCTGTGTTTGAAATGCACAAATTAATTTGTCAAATCCAAGTCACAAGAATTGGATATTTCTTGTCTTTCCATAGGTACAATCTGTTCTTGTCATTTTTGCCCACTTTATGTAAGTAGTCAATAGGGACAAATATTATCTATAGCATTGGCCAAAGAAATGAAGAATGAAGGAGGTGTCCATAATACGTGTGGGGTTTGGGGCATTCTCTAAAGAAACTTGTTCACATTTATGAAGCAGTCATGGTGTTCAGAAAGCAGAAAGAGTAGTTTTCAGTAGTGGCAGAAACCTTTAAATCAGTAACTCTTATTCTTCTTTCCCTGCCTTCGTTGTCCCTGTTGCAGATGGAAAACTAAGGAGGACACAAATAAGAGCTACCTTTTGCTTGGTTTGTTTTGCTTCCTTTTCAAATATGAACCTCATCCTTCTCATATAGGATTTATTTCATGAGCATTCCAGCTGGAAACCTCTGTTGAGAGGACACAGGCAGGTAAATTTTTTGAAGATGAGCATTTGATTGTGTTGCAGTCTCTGTCTGTGGCTGATGCAGAGACATGGTGACCCTTGTGGAAGCCACTAGCATCACTGCTCCTCTGGACCTCCTTCATGCAGGTCTGTGGAGCAGTGCACACTGTCAGCTAATCAGAGGGTTTCCAGTCATTCTCGGCCTCCAGGATCCAGACTATTTGTATCACTGTCCTTGGATCCCTGGCTTTGTTCTCAGATAGTTTTACTCTGAATTGTTTGTTGATCTGTCAGTTGGTGTCTTTTCCTAACTGTTTCCCTTAGGCAAAGCTTGCACCACCGTTATCTTCAGAAAAATTTGGGGCTGGCTCGCTTTTGCATCTGTGCCATTTTTTGATACCTGGCCAAGCACCCTGTTGCGACTCCGGTTGCAACTAGAAGAACAGAAAGTAGTTTTAAGGTCTGGAGATACATAAGCCCTGTTCATAAAACCCTGTCGCGTCTCCGCAGAGGTCTGCTGAGGAACAGGCTGGAGTGGGGTTCTGCATTGTGCAGGGAACAAGATTTCCCCGTGCCCAGATCTGCTGGGACTCCTGTCCTGCTGCCACTGAACACAGGGTCTCCATGTTCATGTGGAAAGGGCTTGAAGTCCACTCATACTTCAGGAAAAAAGCAACTTTATGGCAAGCTGGAATTTCATCACCTCTGTATGCCTGTAGGGCTGGCACTGAGATAGCCTTGCTCAATACCATCAGCTGCATCTTGTTCTATTCTGGGAAGGATGAGAGCAGTGCTGGAAATTACGTGGCTCCAAAAGGTATTAGCTTTACTCCTTTTAACCCCTGAGAGTTAGTCCTCTCCGTAGGGTTGTACAATAGCTACAACTAAGGGTATTAAGAAGGACGAGTCACTGTTTTGTGAACCAGGCAGCAATAAGAAATGCTGTCTCTGTATTCATTATTTGGTGTCCATGTGGATGATCAGCTCTCTGTGCTTCCTCAGTGATGTGATTTGCCAGGTTTTTTTAAAGGTCCTTGAGAAGTCTTCATGGCAAATGTTATAACCTTGACAAGGTCTTGTGTTGCACCATGCCCTGCCCAGCATTCCTGTCGTTCTTCCCATTTCCTGCCCCTTACAGCACAGCTGTGGCTTTGGACAGCAAGTGCATTTTGTATTTCCTAAACGAATGATGTAAAAGTTGTTGTTATTTGTAAGGGGTTTTACCAGATGCTGTCGATTTGCACTGTGGTGAGGGGGATTTTTGCTTTGTGAGACTGTAGGCTGTTATGTGGATCTATTTTATTTCCTCTTTCACCTGCTTTTCACAGAATCACAGCATGGCTGAGGCAGGAAGGGACCTCTGGAGGTTATCTGGTCCCAACCCCTGCTCGAGCAGGGACACCCAGAACAGGTTGCCAGGGACCATGTCTTTTCTACTGCAACGCTAACCAACAAACGCTATCTTGAATCTAACCTAACCATACATTTAGACAGAGACAGCACTTGGCCATGCCTGTTCCCCAGTGGCTTTAAGGTGCTGGCTGCGACACTGCAAACAAATTCAGAACTGGCCTGGCCAGGAGTTACCCCCAAGCTCTCTGCATGTTAGCTCTCCAGGCTTTATTTTACCTACGCTATTGGAGATTGTGGAGTCACAGCCTATGTCTAATTGTTATGCATGAATGGGAAATATTCCTGTACTTATTTGCATTCATTAGCTGTTGGTAGTTCCTCTGTTGAGGTCTCTAGCCTTGTTTTTACAGTGCTTTTGGCAGTGTTTCTGCACTCGGTGTGTGAATTTTTATGATCTGTTGCATGTTATTCATGCAATTTCCTGCCCTGTAATGGTATCAGTTTTCCAGACACAGAGGAATACGAACTAAAACCCAGGAGCCTGCATTAGCATAAAATGTCCCAGTTCTGTCAGTTTGATTAATTTGTCTCTTTGTCTCCACTCTATATGATAAGTGCTATTAATGGTTGCAACACTTCATATGTCAAAGTCTTTCTTCCTAATGACTTGAAAATGTGGTTTATTTCCCTCTTTTTTGTATTATTTTTCTCATTTAGCATTCCACTCAAGTATAGATTTATGCCATGCTCTTTCATTATCTTACTGGTTGCAGCACTGGAGTGATTACATATGGTGTAGGGTATGAGCAAAGATGCGATCCCAGGGGCAGCAGCTGCTGATGCAAGCTGAAAATAGATCCAGCGTATGCTCAGCACTTTTCCCAGAGGTCTTTTATTTATTAGTAACAGTCTTGGTACAGGACAACTTGGACCCTCATTTAGCAAGATGACTTTTTGCCTTTCAAGAGCAGTGCAGTGACTTTGCTCTATTTACTGACTGCTGTGTAATTTTTTTTTTCACTGCCTCCTATCGAAGTAGTGACTTAACCTAACATAAATTGTAATATAATCCTGATTTATAATGAAGTCAAGAAGCGACAGGCTCCATTTGAAGTAATGGAACTTGACAGATCTAAGGTTTAAATTAAATAATCCTATTTGTAGGACAGCATTTGTACACCGTACACTGATTTAAAATGAACTTCATTTCTTCTCCAGCAATTCCTTCACCATTTTCTGTGTTTTCCCTTCCACTGGGGCTTCTCGTGGAGCAGAATTCATTTGTATATTTGTCTTTGTAAACGTGTGTGGAACAGTACATCATTTTCTTTCTCTCAACAAAGAAGCTCTCATGGGTTGTTTCACAGAAGAACTCTTTAATTAAAGAGGAAAAATTAATGTAGGTGACTTATTCAGGGCAAGCCACGTCTAACCTGTTTAGGCGTCCAGAAGAGGCCAACTGCTGCGAAGGATGAGAGGGAGGACGCTGCAGGGGAAATCAGAAGGAATGCTGCAGCGTGGCTCTTCTCCACCAAGGAGCAGAGGTTCGTCCTAGCTGTAATGTTTATGGGGGGGAAGATCACCCCCACCAAAGTCTCCTTCCCCCGCAGCTGACAGACAGGGACAGGCAAGGCTGCCGCAAGCTTCTTCCTGCCTCAGCGCCCCGTCTCACTTGCTCTGTCACAGCAGTGTAGTGATGGGGATAGCGAGAGCCCTGGGCTGTGCAGTGCCTGCCTACATCCCTGTGCAAGGACTGGGAGTACAGTGACATGCTGAAGGTGGGGTTAGGGGAACAAAAGGCTTATACGTGTGTAGCAGAGACCAGGCAGGGAACATGAGATGCTGGACAGATTGTGAAAAGGACACATAAAAAGGGGCTGTGGAATAAAAACACTGAAGGCAAGCTGCAGTGCTTTTCTGATTTAGATTAAGGGAAATCCCCTTTCCTTTGCTCTCTCTTGACATTGCTTTATTGTCTTCCTTTCCAGCTGTATTTTTGCTGCCATCCCTGCCTTTAACTTCTCTTTATTTTCTCCTCATCAGCTGGGTCATGGTCCCTCCCCAGGAGCCTGATGCACACTCACCCTGGGCCAAGTTTGCACTCTCAGGTGGAGAGCCTGATAGCGTGGCTCATGCTAACCACATCTCCCTCCTGTTACCCCAAATCATGAGCTTCCCTGCCAGCCTTGATGGAGAAAGTGTTCATGTTGCATCTGTTGTGTGCAGACCTTTCCTCGAAATGGTGGGATTGGTTCCGTACCCCAGCAAGGAGCCTGTTTGGAGGGGTTCAGTGCCAACCTTCACCGTTATTCCTCCCTGCTGATGGTCAGATACAGTTGTGGTGGCCTGGTATGAAACAGCTAAGCAAAACAGGGACTTTGCTTGATGCTTTTGTGGGAAGGTGTCTTTGATTGGGATTGGAGACTGATGGTTCCACAGGGCTGGGTGGGGAGGAAGGCCTCTCCTGAACCAGGGAAGCATCCTCATGAAAACAAGATTCCCAAATCAAAGCTTCAGCATGACTACCCCACAGTCAGCAGCTTCAGGACCTCAGACCTTATTTCTCTTAATCATAATAATCTCCACTAATGAACAGATGACACCCTAAATCAACTGTAGCAAGAAACAAATATGTGAAGGCTGCCCTGCCTGACAAGGAAGGTGTTGCTAAGAGGACAGACCAGGGGCTTCCCTTTCTTCTCTTCAGTCATTCTCCTGTTCCCCAAGATATTAAGACACTCTTTCTCCATGGTTGCAGGGAAATAATGACTTCTGTTAATTTAAAACCTAACCCAAGCCCACCATTGCTGTCAGTGGAGGCTGGGGCTTGGAAGTATCACTGGGTGCTTAAGGAGAAATGAGCAAAATCAGGATGGGTCAGAGGAGGGTTCCTGCAGGAAATGCCATGGACTTCAATTGGACTGTTGTTCCCTGCACAGGCAGAAAAGGCAGTGAGGCCTGAGAATAAAGGTTTCTAGGAAGGTTTTGGAGTTTTTGCCCATGTAGAAAGGAAGATTTCTCCTCGGTGAGTTCACTGCTGGTGGCTTCAACCAGCCTTGGGCGAAAGTGTGTGTTGTTACCGGCATAGTTTTCTGCTCTCTTAGAGTTAATAGGGCTGCATGCTACAGGACTGCAGGCAGAGTACAATTCTGCAGACATAGAGCTTCAGCCTGTGCTGACTGAAAGATGCTAATTCAAAGTGTCTTTATAAAAACAAAATAAAACAGAAAGAACCAATTCCAGGCTGATTCAATATGCAAATAAACTGTTTTTCATTACTCACAACACTCATAAATGTGCACTGGTGACTGAGATGGCGGAATAACACTTCACTGTACATTACTTTATCAGCCAGTGATAATTGTAGTTAATATTTTCTTAGTAGTGTCTCTAAGAGTTTATTTATACTGTTAAGAATCTGAGCAGCTGTAATGATGCTGGCTGCCAGAACTGTAGCCTTTTAGAAGCACTCTAGTGTGATAATAATAGGACGGTAATAGAAATACAAGGCGGAAATGATCTTCTCAGAGCAGATGGGACTAATTCACTCCTTTTCACACACCTTCACCTTCTCTTGCCTCTTTCTCACAGTGTCCAGTGTGGGTGTATGCAGGCATATATCACCACACACATGCACAAAGAGCTTTAAAGTTCCTGAGTCCTCCGTCCCAGAACAGGGAAGCTACAGGTCAAGGTGGAAATGCCATCTTTTTTTCCACATGGAGAACGCTTCTGAGGGTCTTAGGACAGGTGATGTTACCTGTCCAAATCCCAGAAGTGTAAAGGCTGGAGGGAGGAGCAGAAGGAAAATTGGAGCAAATACAGCATTTGGCAGTTTTTGTTTTAAAAATGCAATGCCTGGAGGAAGCCGAGGTATTTACATGGGGTTTCAGCTTGCCTGTTAATAATTGTGTAATCATGCCAGAATAGTAAAGCGCTTGACGTTCCATTCCTCCCACAGCCCTGAAAAGCCTCTCTGGCTTTGAAGTACTGGGGGAGTTGCTGGGCTCTGCTCCCTGCTCTCCAGGCACAAGGAAGTTTTCTGTGTTGTGCTGAGCTGGCACACGGTCATGGGAAGTGCTGGAAGCTGCATTGTCCGCAGCAGCTCGCGGCTCTTGCCAGCCCTGGAGAATCACGGCAGAGCATCTGTGAACTGCAGTGGTGTGATCGGCCCCGTCTCCTGAGCCTGCTGCTGCCTCAGCTCCTTTGTCTGCTGTCTCCATTCCCTTCCCCATAGTGCAACCGGGTGCTTTTCCAAGCAATACATAGGACAGCCTGTTTCTTCCTCTCCTACACTGGCAAAGCTTAACAGTAGGGTTTGTAGGGCAATTCCTCACTGTGAACTCTCTCTTATTTTTGTGGAATAATTACAGCGTGTTCAGTACACTGTATTACTACGTCTGTAGTTTCTTCACTTAAATACATACTGCTTGGCTTGAGAGAGAGGAGTATTTGTGTCATTTGCCAGTCTTTCTAGTTTTTCTATATTGTTATATTTGCTTATGCATTAACTGCAGCTTCAGAAACCCTGAACCACCCCTCCAAACACCTTCTGAATTAGTGAATTTCTACGTTTAGCTTCATTTTCTTCCTATTTTGATCTTTGCTACTTGCAGGCTCCTGGAGTTTCTTTTTTCATTCCAGAAGTTCTCAAACTCCCTTTTGTTTTCCCTTTTCCTCCCCAGTTTGGCTCATGATATGAACCTAAACAGATCTTTCACAGACTTCTCTCTCACAATTTATATTCGGCGAAAACTTTCCCACTCCTTCCTTCGCCTTCCTCGCTGCTCAACACTTTCTCTTTTTTTTTTCTTTTTTCCTTTTTAATCTGGGGGTCAGTTTAGTTTTTCTTTTGCGAAAATGTGGCACTGATTTTAAATCACAGCTCCGCTTTACTTCTGATTACGCTCTTGGGTTAAAATCTGTTCCGTTTCTTTCCCGCTGGTTTCAGCATGGGCAGCATGTGCATCCATGGGGAGAAGGCAGCGCTTCTGCTGAGCAGCTCACTTGTGCCTTCCTTCGTGACTGCCTTCCGTGTCTCTCAAGAAAAACAGGAGCGTACTGCAAACCGCCAGATATCACAGCCGCAATCTCCCTTTGCTTTGTTTTCCAGTTCATGCCCCGGTGTTTAAACTGCCAATCAGTGCCACTGATTTGTACGTGTTCTTTGTTGATTCAGGCACGTCGTCGCTGAGTTAGTCCTTTGGAGAAAAGTTGGTTGAAACACCTCCAATGTTCTTTCTAACACCTCCATGTGGAGTGTGGATATAGCAGCCTAGAGATTCACCTCTCGGCTCCCTCACCTATTTCTGCCTGCAGGTGCTCCCCTGGCTGTACTTGCTGAATTTGCTGTGCTCTCCAACTACACCCTAGGCAGCCTCTAGCATCAACAACATGCACCAAGCTACATAATTACTTAGGAAAAACTTGTCTCCTTCCACTGATGTTCATTAAGGTGAAATCAGGCCATTTTCTCCAAACAGCAGCGCTTCTGTTGTCATTCCTCCAGCTTGTCTTACAGCATTACAGGCACTACTCTGTTCAGTGTATGACTGCAATTTGAGTTACAAAGCATGGTTTTTATAATGAAATCTGCCACACTGTGACTTGGTGTGAGCAGACATCCCTGTACACCATGCATGCTGTGGACAAACTGACCCCAAATCAATGGGCCGGGTGTGCCAGGGGCCATCTGGTGTGATGCAGGCAGTGCTTCCCTGCCATGGGCAAGCACCACATCTTCCAGTCCTGTAATGTTTTCTTTTTGCAAATGTATTCACATACACGTTTTGCACTGATAGCTCCTGTTTCCTGAGCAGAACTGTGTCAGCAGCGAAGCATTCGTGCTTATGCTTAGTGATTTCTACCTTATCTCTCAATAAACATTGTATTCTAGGGAGTGGAATTTGGGAAGACTGAAGCTTGTGGCTAATTCAACAAATCAATCTTCCATGAATATTTCTCTGGATGGGAAGGATGTTGGACATCCCCCAGGATATCATCAGAACTTTCAAAAACAAAATCTTTATTCTCATTTGAAACCAATCTCATTTTTGAAAGGTCAAGATAATTCTAGTTGGATTTCAATAGCTGGATGAAATAAAAGTTGAAGTTTTAGATTGAAATAAGTACCACAGTTGAATCAGAAATTACTCTATTTTGACTTTCACTGCTTTCCATTTTTTTAAATTTTATTTCTAAACCATCTTCTGATTCCATCTCCCTCTTTGGTTCACCTGACATTCTTGGTCCCATGCTCAAGAACCAGGGGTTTTGAGAACGCTTTGAAGCTGGCACCATTACCACAGCGAATTTGATTTGGAAAAACCCGTGTGTATGGCTGCCTTAGCTCCCACCTTCCGTCCCAAAGTCATGTGTAGGCGAATGCTGACATAACCAATAATGCGAGCATCGATCGCCTTGCTGCTTACGCCATCCTTGCAACAGGCAATCAATTCTGAAGCACTTGCCATTCTGTCAGCACTGACGCACTTCTCGCAGAGTGACAGTCACAATTTACAGTCATTGGTTTCTGCCCTCGGGGTGAGTCTGCGACGGGTGACCTCTGCTTCCTCCCCAACTCATGTTGCACTGCCTCACCTTCCACCAGAGATCACTGCAATACTCTGCAGGCACCAAGTAGCCACGAGAGTGGAAGGGTGGCTACTGCATCTTCCAGGTGACAAAAGCAAGGTCAGGCAGTATGGAAGACACCAGCATGGTGCCGAAGGGTGTGCTGGAGCCAGAGTCCTAAGTCCCTGATACTTGGACTTGTGCTGTAGATTATGCTTCTAGAGTAAAAAGGGAACATGAACACTGTTGGTGTGAAATAAACATGGAGATCTCCATTCTGACAGGGGTTTGCACTATGACTGCTTGATCCACTGGTCCCAGGTCCTTGAGTGAGCACAGTCTCATGGATCACCAGACGTGATTTCCCAAGGCTGTCCATTCATTCACAGGAGACCATTAATCCAGATAGCCATCTCCACTCAGCCTCCCACTCACACCTTTATTTCCCCTGCAGTTTCAGGAGGTGAGGATGAGACACAGAGATAAATACCTCCCAGACTTCAGGTTGCCTTTCTGCCCAAATCTGCACACGCTACTTGATGCAGTAAAGTGGAAAACATGGGTCAGCAGAATATATACTTCATTTTAAAAGTGTTTTTAAAGTGGAAACAATGGCCTCTCTTCATCAGCCTTCTCCACCAGCAACTTTTAAGTTCCTGTCCTGCTTAAGAGCCCTGATGCTACAAATGCCTGCATCTGGTGCTTCTCACCCAAGCTGACTTTCTAATAGTGTTGACTCATTTTAGGAGCTTCACGGCTTTGTGAGCATATAGGGAAAATGCCTCTGGGAGCTGCTGGTGAGAGCACATTTAAACACTGATAAGCCGAAGAGGGGAAAAAGGCATTGGCATTTCCTACACCGTGCCACTGGCCTGGGAAAGCACTATGCTCTCTGTGATCCTTGCCTGACTTTTTCCTGCTTCTTCTGCATTCCCGCTCTATGTAAAGGGATCACCAAACAATTTCCAATTGTGTGCGGGATTTCTGTATGCATATAAAGAGACAAATCAGGTTGGATATTAGGAAAAAATTATTCTCAGAAAGAGTGGTGAGGCAGTGACAGAGGCTGCCCAGGGAGGTGGTGGAGTCACTGTCCCTGAAGGTGTTCAAGAACCGTGTGGATGTGGCACTGAGGGACACGGTTAGTGGGCACGGTGGAGATGGGTTGATGGTTGGACTAGGTGATCTTAGAGGTCCTTTCCAACCTTAATGATTCTGTAATTCTGTGAAATTGGGACATCTAGCACTGTGTATTTCACATACGTGACTTACCTGTTTGAGCCTAGTAATGTGTTTACATCTTTCAGATTGTTTTCCAAAACCAAATAACCTTAAGCTAGGAAAAACAGGCTCTGCCAGGCTTCACCATCCCCGGTAAAAATAACAAAGTAAATAACCAGGAAGTCTCTTAACTCTTAATGGAATAACAGCTCGGTGACTGATTTTAGTTATCAGATTACACTCTGAAAATAACTTATGCGCTATACTTGCAATTGGCTGCAAAAGAAAAAGAATATAGTGTGTGCTAATTTTAGCAAATAAGATTAGAGTTAATGTTTAATCCCCGAGACCTTCTTCAGGCTGTGGAACAAAAAATAGCAGCAGTTAACTGTCACTAATCTTATCTCCTATTTCTAGCATGTGTTTGATTATATAAGTTGGAGTGTTAGGAACATGCTGGCCGAGTGAGGCAGTTCGTAGTTTGTTTTCTGCATCCTTGGGCTTATCAGTCAAACTCGAGGGCTGGGATGGATTTAAGCAGTCTACACGATGCCTTTAGACTGCACAAGCAAGGATAAACTGTTAACAAAATGGGTACCACGGTAGGGCCGCTGCATAGCAGTGTGTAACTAGTGGATTTATTTCTGCTTCCCCAAGAAATGGTCACATTTCTCATATGTTTCTACCCAATTGTTTTAAATTAATATTCAATTTGGGACTTGATATTCAACATGTGAGGTTTGATTCAATTTTTGTTTCTTCCTTCCCTACAAAATGGCTTAGTAATTAAATCGATGTCTGGAGATTCGAGATGTGAGTTTTCTAACTGTTTTTAGGTGCCTGATGATGAATTTAACCTGAAAATCACAGTACTAAAAATATAATCCATAATCCTACAAGTAGCTTGCATGCTTCACAGAACACCCATCAGTATTCCTATTGATTTCAACGAGACGACTCAAATGCACAAAGATAATCATCTGCACGTGCGCTGCTCAGTCGGGACTTCTGTGTTCTCAGCGCATCCGAAGGTCTGACCATCTAATTCACCATGATGTGGTGGGATTTAGCAGCTAATGTGCTGCAGGACTTACTGTAACCTGAGGGGTAGGGGGAAAGAGTTCTTTGAGGTTGCCCCCCATACTCCTTATTTTAAAATAAACTGTTTTACATACATTTGCTGTTGAATTTTGATGCTGTTTTCTAGAAGGTTGTTGGCAATGTGCCCTCACTAACACAAAAACCAGGGCCAGAAAAGGCACACCAGATTGTCAAAGCCCACCTCACCAGAAAAAGGCTGTGCTTTGTTAGCTCTGATTTGCTTTTACTCAGACACACAGTGTCCATCCTCTTTCCTGGAAAGTGTTCCAAGATCTCACTGAATTCACCATTAGGTTCAGAGTTGGGAAAACTTCCTGATGTTTTCACTTCTTCGGTTTCTTCTCCTTGCAGTCAGCAAAACCACCCCACAGTAAACTAGAGAGTTCTCTGTTCTTGGTGGCAGCGTGCATCAGATTACTGTAAACCTTATCTTGCTCCTTTTTAGATACCATCTTGCCAAGTTTTAAATTCCTACATGTTTACAGTGATCTTTCCTTTCCCTTAATCACTTTTCCCCTCTTTAAATTGAACTCACATTTGCTGGCATTTTGCTGGGGCTGACCTGATCCAGATGCAGCATTTCATACAGTTACCCTTCGGAGGCAGGGTTACCAGACATCCACATTTCTCTTAGAAACAACCCTTTTTTTTTCCTCCCCCTCCCCAAAAGAAATGTTGTCTGTGCAGAATTGGAGGATTTTGTCTGTTTGTCTGGGATTTTGAGACATCTGGCAGTCTGGGCAGTCAGTTAATGAGTATGCACTAATGAACTCTGCAGCACACAGCTCGTCCAGCCCATCCGCGGAAATATCAGACTGATATACGCTCTGTATTTGCGTCTGCAATGCTGCCTTCCTTACTAGCTTTTCTTACTACTGACTCTCGTCTAAGCTTCTTATTCTGTGATGGTGATCAATGTTGTTTTCCTTGAATTAGACAGGTTTTTTTTAAATGTTTTAACACCAACTACAGAAGATGTGGAGACAAAGAGTCTAACAGCTTTGCAGCTTTTTCTCCAGAAGGAAAAAGCATTACTCGGAATGCATAAAGGAATTATCATGAGAGACAAAGGAGGAAAATAAGGGAAGGAAGATTTCCTTACAAGGAGGTTTTAAGTAGAGTCTGGCAATAATCTCCCAAAGGAAGTAGTGGAAGTCTGATTGCTTAAATCGATTAAAACTAAACAGAGCATCATACTCTACAGGGCCCTGTGAGGAGAAAGCAGTGTTGGGCTGAACTAAAGCAGGTTTTGTACACTTGTTTTCTACGAGGCCACTGTCTAGATTGTGCTGGTAAATTCAATATGGCTAATGCTGATTAACCACCCTCTTGATGGTGATTATCGTTGCATTATTTCCAGCCCATTCCTCAGTATCCTGAACTTGTGAGGGTGTGGATATACAAAACACAACTTCCCTCCTTCACATTTTCTTCCAATGCTTCATGTGCACAAGAGAAGTCCAGTTCTGGGCTGATTTGAAAGATAAGGGAAGGAGGCCTCTAAGAAGCTCAGATCTTTGCTTTGCTCTCCTTGGTTTGTGCTTCTTGTTCTTTGTTCTTCTGGTCTGTGCGTACACGTTGCCTTTTCTCTGCCAGTTTCTTGCAGCCCATCGAGTCCATATAAATGTTGCAACAGAAGTGGGTAGAGGTAGGAATAATGGAAATGTTCAGAGGGCAGGGAAGCAGAAACTCAGTGCATAAGCTTGGATGAGGTGCTCTGTAGAGGCTTCCACAAATTAACCTGTCTACTTAGACATTAATTTACATGGAAAATAAGGTTCAAAAGCAAATAAACCCTGGATATTTGGCATCTTATTTATGGTAGAGGAAAAAAATAAACAGATTATTGCTGATATTTGTTATACCCATCCAGAAAAGGTCGCTTTCACATATAATAGAGACGTATATCAGAGAAATGGTGTATTTCCTTTTTGAGACATAGATCAACTTGGTTTCATTCATTGTTTTCACTGGGATGCATCAGTCAGGTCAAATCACATTAAAAGCCCGCTCTCACCTCCTCCATCAGAGACGTGTGATTGTGATCTGTGCAGCTTTGAAGCCTCTCCTGCAAATGTGTGGAGGCTATTGCTGCATGCCCACACCTCTGCTGATGCTCTCTTGGCAAAGGAGCCGAATGTGGGCAGTTCCAAGGCTGAGGGGCTATGATGGAAACCCACCATGGAAGCCAGATCAATACTTAGCTTCAGTCTACAGAGGTTGTGCTGCCCTTATCGCTTACTAGTGACCTCTAGAAGCATTTACTATCAAAGTTATTGCTTGGGTAGTTTCAAGTGTTGGCACTTGAGAAATTCCTCCCCAAGGGCAATGAGAAGCACTGGTGCTTGGAAGGAAGCTTTCCTCCTCTGGATCTGACTGTTGGAGGGAGGAGAGTTGTGTCACTGATTAAGATTTCAGCAGCCGGAATGAAGGCACATGCTGGACCAGCATCCTCATCCTCCTACACCTGAGGGATCTGCAGAGCTTTGCAGTGAGGCTAATATATGTGCTCTTGTGCTCCATCACTAACGCATCCAGCACAGAACAGCTGTAAATCTATCCTGATGCTGTTCCACGCTGCCTTATTGGGAGTGAAAGCCTGAGTCAGCGCAGAGATGGCCTTACTCTGGAGTGCTGTGAGTCACCCTCAGGCTCTGCAGCCAGGGGAGGCAGGTGGAACCCTGGCCCAGCACGGAAGATGCTTTTAATTTGCTTTGCAGTCGTTCCACCTAGTGGCCAAGGGACACCACTGCCAGGAGAACTGGCTTTGTGCTCCGCAGTCCCTGCTATGCAAAAGGGACCTGAAAACCCCAGCTGGTATTTATGGCTGCTCCTAGGGACCCACACTGCTGCTGAGCTTATGAAATGCATAGTAACACTGAAGATCTTATCAAAGAAATACTGTGAGTAGCTCATTAAGTTTCTGAGCAATTTTGTTAATCGTACTGCATAGATAAAATGCAGATAGGCCTTTAGTGAGCTGATAATCTAACAAATAGGCAGAAAGTGTAACACTGATAAGAGAGAGATCAGTTTAATAGCCAGCTGTAAATCTAGGCAGTTCTGAACCAGGGGCATATTGTAAAACAGAAATGTGCAAGTGTGTACGTGTGTGCATGAAAATGTGCTGTTTCTTAAAATAGCAGATAGAGCAGTAATATTATGTAAGGAAGAGCTATTGAGAGCGATTTTAAAGGTGTTTTAAAATATTTTTCTCTCCATCAAAGTCTGCACCATTTGTGGTGTCTTCATAACCCAGCATCACAAGTACAGATGTGTGAATAACAAAGGCTTGTTTCTGGAAGTCAGGATTTTCAGTAAAGATCTATGAGCTCTACCACTGGTCCTCAGGCAGCGTAAGGAATTTGTAGGCTTTTCATTGGGATGAACCTAATTATTCACTCGGATTTTTACTGTTCATGAAATAAGACCGTCAGAAATGCATGCCCTGATGTCTCACGGAGCAATGGCACAGTGGACTCAAAACCATCCTCTGCTTCTCCTCCATGCAGGAGGACATACAAATTTTGGGGTGGCAGAGCAATTCAATCACGTACTGATTGTGATTTTCAAGCAAGAGAGGCCATGTGATATTCCAGTCTGCATGTGTTTTGCATTAAATAGCATTTAGGAGCAGGCAGTGGAAGCTCAGTGTCTCCCTTCACAGAGCAGTGACTGTGCAGCATCATTCTCACTCTCTGTGCTGCTCAGCAGTGTTAATTCCATTGGAAGAAAATTGAGTCGTGGTCTTTCAAATCTCAACTTAGTGATCCAACCACTGAATCTCCTTCTTGTGGAGACACCATAATCCTTGATTGTGAGCCTGGTATGTAAGTAAGTACCCTCTCATTGAGTCTTTCAACTACCTGCGTTTCCTGCCCGTTGCAGAAAAAAATATAACAGAAGTCTGTGCCAATGCACTGAGGGTAAAATAAAAGGAACAATATGTATATATACATGGCATAGCAAGTTGTTTGCTACTTAGATGTGAAGACATCATTGTAAACAGAGCTAGAGGGAGAAAGCGCATATTTTTTATACATGACTTTATGTAAATATAGTGTAGATGGTTTAATGAGAAAAAAAGGACAAGTAATGGTGCATAACTCAGACCCATAAACTCGTGGAAGCAGTTGTTACTCTTTCTATAAAGAAAATGATGGAAGATTATGTACTAAGGTGAGACTTAGAGCGATTTGCATTATTTGAATGATGAGTATGGATTGCTTTCCTGTCAGCTGTACCTTAGGCTCACTGAAATCAGAAACAGTATGAGAAGAAACAGACTCCATAGGATGAAGAAAAGGGCTGTGCAGTCAGCCTTTAACTGGTATTTATTCTGTAGTGGCTTGCAAAAAAATATAGGGGGAAAAAAAAGGGAATTTGTCTATAATGTTAATTGCTTAGTTTCCAAAACATGTTTGGGATTTAAATAGCATTGTATGTTTGAAATCGCTGTTCACCAGCGCTTCCATCAGGGTGAAAGAATCAAGTTTGAATCGTTACTTTGATGGTAATATGCTGCATCACAGTGAAAACAAGATCCATCCAAGAATTAGCAATTTGCACGCTGGTCTGTTTTTTCCATCTTTTATAGCAGCAGAAGCTTGGTTCACGGGTCTTTGAGTTATTTGAGCAACATGATGTAGAGAAGCAAAATAAAAGCAGTTGTGTTCGTTTCTGGATGCAGTATCACCGCTGACCTGACAGAAGAGTGATTGGTACCGTGCAGTATTTATTTCTGTATGTTAGATCTCTTAGGTTATCTAACTCCATAATGAAGGACTTGGGATGACAGCAAGAGCTGATGGTAATGCTGGCAATTTCCCTCTTTTTTTCTGCAGGTCACTGTCAGAGGATTTGGTCCATTGCTACAGTTTGCCTACACTGCTAAGCTGTTACTCAGCAGAGAAAACATCCAGGAGGTCATCCACTGTGCTGAGTTCCTGCGCATGCACAACCTGGAGGACTCCTGCTTCAGCTTCCTTCAGACGCAGCTGCTGAACAACGAAGATGGCCTGTTCCTGTGCAAAAAGGATACCACTTGTCAGCGCATGCATGATGAAGAAAACTCGGATGGAGATGAGGAGGAGACGATGGAATCGGAGACGTCAAAAATATCTTGCCCAAGAGAGAGAATGCACCAGGAGCCCTTCAATTTCGAAACCGCCGTTGCTGGTGCAGACAAAGGAGAAGGGATTCTGCCCAACTCTGACATGCTGAGAGACAGCAAGGACAATTTAGACAAAGATGCAGTAACACGGTACCCCAGATACAAGAAATACCAGCTTGCTTGTACCAAGAATGTCTACAACACATCACACATCAGTACCTCAGGTTTTGCAAGCACATTCAGTGAAGAGAGTTCTGGAAACGGCCTCAAATCAGGACTTGCTATGGGGCAGATAAAAAGTGAGCCTCAGAATGAAGAGAATGACGAAGAAAGCATCACGCTTTGCCTGTCTGGAGATGAACCTGATATCAGGGATAAAGAAGGGGATGTTGAAATGGACAGGAAGCAGCCAAGCCCCACTTGCGTCGACAGGCCAAAAAGTGGGTCTTCTCCTTCTTGCTTGCGGTCTTTCTTCAACAGAACAAAAAGCATAGATTTGGTTGGCTTCCCCAGCACTTCCCAACAGCACTTTGGCAGGAGTCCAGCGTGCCCTTTTGAAAAAGGGACAACTCAGGGTGACCACAAAACTGATTACGTCCCTTTCACAGGGAACTATGGACAGTCCCATGCCATGCAGAAGGATGCTTCCAACTTCACGGTGGGATCGCCGCTCAGGGGGCCCGGCTTTGAAACTCTCTGTAAGCAAGAGGGGGAACTGGACAGGAGGAGTGTTATATTCTCTTCAAACGCTTGTGACCAAGTAAACACTTCGGTGCATTCATATTCTGGTGTGAGCAGCTTGGACAAAGACCTCACTGAGACTGTGCCAAAGGGTCTGTGGGCTGGCGGTAGCCAGTCTCTCCCCAGCTCTCAGACCTATTCCCACAGCGGACTGACAGCTGATCACTTGTCAGGAAGGATGCGGCCGAACACCAGCTGTCCAGTGCCAATTAAAGTTTGCCCTCGCTCACCTCCTTTAGAGACCAGAACGAGGACCTCCAGCTCGTGTTCTTCCTACTCATATGCAGAGGACGGCAGCGGCGGCTCTCCCTGCAGCCTACGTCTGTGTGAGCTCTCCTCTTCCCCTTGCTCCCAAGGCCCCCGATTCCTGGCGCCCGAGCACCAGGAGCCCGGTGTGGTGGGAGATGGATTGTACAACCCAGTTCGAGCCCAGATTAAATGTGAGCCATCCTATGGAACAAACTCCAGCGATGAGTCTGGGTCATTCTCAGAAGCAGACAGTGAATCATGTCCTGTGCAAGACAGAGGGCATGAGGTAGGGATTTAAGATAAGTACATATATGACAATCGTTGTGACCCAATTAATCGCTCCCTTATTCTCTCCAGTGGCTTGCCATTTTCCCAGCACTTCCTTTGTTTACAGAGGCAAAGAGTAACTTCTATTTATTCCCTGACAGCTGAGTGCTCCTGGTTAATTTTACGTAAATAGGTCTGTTTGACCTCTGATATGCCCATGGCTTATCAGAATTTTGGTATTGAGCAAACCCAAACTGCTGAATGATGACAGTGTGTCTGTGTGCTTGAGTGCTGGCAGTGTCCTGTTCCCCTCCCTCCCTTGCCCACATGCATGACACCAAGCACCGTTCTTCATCCCCTTGCCAAGGTGGTTCCAGCTCTGCTTGTCGTTGCTGTTGTGTATCAGCAAGCTAAAGCTGTGCCTTTGCTGACATGTAGCAACCCACAGTGACCCCACTTTGGTTGTGAGCGCGTTGAGTTGCATTTGTAAACTGCATGCAATGGAGGGCATCTGAATGAAATTGTGTGTCTGGCTTCTCTCGTAACACTAACATGCTCCAGTGAGAGCTTGTGCTTCAGTGTGGGGAGCAGCAAGTGCTTGTTTGGGGGTTTGTGTGCAGTGACCAGTCAGGTGAACCAGGTGCGCTTGGCTGGGCTAGAGATGAAAAGAGTGAACTTTAGTTTATTCTTTGGTCTTAATTCTCATTGCATCCCAGGCTCTGGAAGATACCTTTCAGGTAGACGTGAATGATGCCTTTACTGAGGTGTTCTGCTTAGCTCTAAGGAAGGGCTGAGCAGCCTGGTGAACTCTGATGCCCTCATCCCTACCATGCTGTACCGGTAGTTTGAGGCCAGCTCTTGTTTGTTGCTATTTGCAGAACTGGGGACGTGCAGAGGGGAGAGGAATCTCCTTGGAAGGCTGTCTGGGATCTTCTGTGTAGGACCTCAGGAGGCCCTGTGGCAGCCATGCAGGACTGCTTTGCTCAGAAATACCAAGGTTATTTGCAGTCTGACACTCTGAAGTGCTGCGTTTATGAGGGGTGAAAAAGAGCAGGGAGTGGGATTAAGGAGGGCATCGAATTTCCACCCATGTGTGCTGCTGCTTGCTCAGCAGGGGCTAATGCACAGCAGGATACAGTGAAGAGAGCAGGAAGTGAGCCTTTTGGGGTTTGATGACTAATTAGCTGTCATAATTGGCTAATTGTGTGGAGATGCTGCTGCAGAAGTGAGCCCGGAAGAGTCAAATGAGATGGATATAGGGGACTATTGGTTGTTCCCAATAATAGTGTGCATATGTGTGCAGGAGGGCATGGCTGAAAGGAGGAGCAATCCCAAGAGCAGGGAAGGAGCAGGCTGCAGGGTGTCCATGTGCCATGGCAGGCAGATGTGGTGGGCTGTGGGCAGGGCTAGCAGGGCTTCACTCCTCTCCTGGGTTTGCTACTCATTTTCTCCTGGGGAGGAGAAACTACGGTGTGCTGAGATAGTATTCTCCCTGGGTCTGCTGACAATGCTTTTTTTTTCCTTCTCTTCAGGACATTGTGATTTAAATTATAGTGATGAAATTAATGCTCTCTGAGGTAGCACTGCATTACCCAGAGTAAGCCACTAGTAAACAGATCACACTAATGCTGCCATTAAAATATTAGGAAATGCACACTGTGCTCGGAAATAGGCTGCATTTTAATCCTTCTCCACTTACAGACTTGTTGGTTTGACCTTGCTGTCCTAACGACCTCCCAGAGAGCTCTATTGCCACTTGCCATGTCACAACATGCAGAGTGTTTGTTGGGCTTTTCTTCGCCAACACCAGATAGGTGGAGGCAGTGCATAGGCTGGCTGCTGCAGGTGGGCTTTTGTTCTGCTTGATGGGAGCAAAGCTGATGGACTCTGACCCCAAGTTATCTCACCACGCTGTTGAATTCCCCTGGAATTTGGACCCTGTTTCTCTTGATTTGGGTCCCAGAGTGCTGCCGGTGCCAGAATTAGTGTCACAAAACATCACCTGCTGGTGTATTGATCAAGTGAGAAGTAGGTGAAAGGCTTCTACTCACTGCTTTTTTTTTAGGGCACTCTTTACTTGTAGACCAGTGCCTTTGAGGAGCACATACCCCAGGTGTTCAGTGCCAAAAATATGATTTGGAGAGGGATGCTTCATGTGACTTAGAATCATAGAATCATAGAATTGCTCAGGTTGGAAAAGACCGTAAACATCATCAAATCCAACCACAACCTAACCAAACTTACCCTCAGTGTGGGTGAATGTGTCCTAACTCCGTGTCTGGTCCCAAATGGGAATACAGACCACCGTCGCAAGTATCGGAAGAGCACCACTGCTAAGTGCTCTCCAGATCATCTTTGCCTTTTATTTTTCTTCCTGTTGAAGGAGGAACCCTGGGGATTCAGAGAATTCTATTAACACTTTGTGGTGGGAGAAGCATGTGCAATTTGGAGAGTCCTAATCTCAATATTACAGAAGCACAGGATCAGAACTGGTATCTGAGCTGCTGGGACATAACAGAAATGAGTAAGAATCTGCCTTTTCACCCAGCTCCTTCAGCTTCCAGTGGTTGTTAAAAATCAATTATTGGAATACAATACTAGAGAGAAGACTCTGCTTTGCAGACAGGTTCTGACAGCCCTGCTCAAAATAGCAACAACAAAACAATAGGGCCTGGAATAATGAATTGTTAAGAAGGAAGTAGTCTGTCACTCTGTTAACCTAGTTAGGAACAGAAACTTAGCCACTAACCTACTTTCCTTGATAGTCATTCTCCTCAAAAAGTATGTCTGTTGTTTTTCTTCTTTTTTTTTTTTTTTTTTTTCCTGCTGGAAAACTTGTAAAAAACAGCATACTACTAAACCAGTTAAAAAGAAATCTCAGCTCAGTCTAATTCGATGAGTGAGTTTCCTTAGGAAAAGGGTAAACATGGGTAGGACGAGGTAAGAGATCGAGTTTTCCAAGTATTACTACCTGGAGAATTGCATTCAATGTGTCTGTCTTTCATTTATACTTCAAAAGAGTTTCCCGCTTGGGTTAGTGACTCACTTTTCAAAGGAAATTTTCATAAAGGCAGAGCTAATGCAATTGGACTACAGAGGATACTTGTAAGCAAATGACCTTCAGTGAGAGTCCAGGACCATCCTTGCTAAATGACAGAGAGCAGCCTTTTCCCTGCTTGCCTGGTGATGGTTAGCAGTGCTGTAAGCCAGAGCCCCAGAAAAGGGAGGAAAACAAATAAACCAAAGTTGCTCTGCCAGAAATCTGCTGGTGCTGAGCTGTCTATGCTGAGTCTGGTGGGTGTTCTCCTAAGCAGCATCAGCGGAGCACTGGGAGTTGTGCTTGATGACGTCTGGATAAATGGAGCCTCATCAAACATTGCTCTTGCAAGATGAACTCCACAGCAGTTTTGTTTCCTTTCCTCTTGATAGGAGTGGTGTCCATGCAGGATGCAGAGAATTATTGCCTTACAACACTGAGAGTTTTCCATTACAAACTTGAAATTTTGAACACCTTTAATCCCCTGTATTATTTCATGGTAGCCTAAAATCAATTCTGCCATGCCCTGAGCTGAAACCCTTATTGGAGCTCTAAAGTGCTCTTTCCATTGATTTTTTTTCTTGCAAAACCAGATTTTTCAGAGGAGTGCTGCATTTCATTTCACCACCTGATCTGTCCTTCTAAAGTGTTCCTGTCTTCATCAGGGTCTGCTCACTATCCCTGTCTCAGAAGACCCTTGTCATGGACAGGGGGTGCATGGTCCCAGCCATGATAAGGATGAAGCTGAGGACACTGTAAGCAGTGAACAGGGAGAGGCCAGGACAGCATTTTAAGCACCAACAAGACGCGATCTGAACAGAAACCTGAGTCATGGCCTAAAGGATGAGAACTTCTGGTTCTTGAGTTAAAGCCAGGACACCACCCACTTCCTCCAGTTCTCTGAGGCAGGTAGCAAATCAAAAAGTTGCCCAGACCGCCTCTTCAGGGTGCCCAGCAATGTCCCCTCAGAGGGGAGGACATGACCCCCTCATGCCCTCAGGTGAGACTGTGGTTGCCCCACAGAAGGACATGACCATCAGTCATGCTGTGGCAAGTAGGGCAGACTCTCTGCTCTGGGCCTCCACGGTCCTGCCACTGAGGCATTTTCAGACCCCATTTGTTAGCACTCTGCTAGTTCTTTTCTGCCTGGGCTCACCACTCTCCTCTTGCAAGTCCACTGCCATCCCAGTGGCTGTCATTTGAAGAGAGCTGTTTTGAAGCCTTCACCTACGCCTGTAAGCAGCAGGGTGAGCAGACCAGTGGGAGTACACCCTGCCTGTGGTCTACTGCACAAAGTGGAGCCAGTTAGATTAGGTGGGTCCCTCTTCTCTGGGACTACAAGTGGTGCCTCAAGCAGTATGTAGATAGCCAAGCCCTTGAAACACAGATGAACTCACTTCAGTTTCTGTCTTGGGCTGAATTTCTTCCTGAGTGTTTGTGGAAGAATGACTTGCATACTAAGGAAGATACAGGGGAAAACACCAGTAACCTGTTGAGCATGTCCGTGTAGAGCAGATTGCCTCTTTCTATATCAAAAAGCATTGCTGTGATTCAGTCCTTGTGTTAAATAGCTCGGTTAAGTCCTGAGAGCTTTCCAAGGGCTGGGCAATTTTAAGTGTCAGAGGCTTTCAATAACTCTGACTTGCGATGTAAGAGCATTAAGGCAACAGCTTTGCTTCTTACAACTCTCAAGAAAATGACCAAGATTTTCAACCACTTGTAAAGATCTAGGTGGTTCCTCTGAATTCTACCTTCCTATGCCCAGTACATACTGATTATCTTATGTATAATGTATGAAACCTTTTATTTACTGTAATTTTGAGCTAGGCTTATGAAGTTCAGAATCTTCACCAGCACTTAGCAGCTCAAGGATGACACTGTTGAAATTTAAATATAAAGTGAAAAAGTTAGTATAACTCATGAGATAAGAAAATTCCCAATTATATAAGTTAATACAGGGCTTCAGTCTCTTCCTTTATTCCCAAGAAAAGGGGGGGGGTGAAGAACAGCAGCAGGAACTAGTACAGTATTGAGCAGCACAGCATTCATGGCATATGATCCAAGCTGACACTAACTAGTGAAGCCTGAATGAATTAATTGGTTATAGATGAGCCTTGCATTTGCTGAGTCAATGGTTGTCATTGCTTGTCAAAAGCAATGCTGTTACTTTGCCATTCTGTGGTGTAATGACATTTCCACTGGGTGGCCCCAGGAACTAACAACCTATTAGTCTCATCTTTGTGCCATGGAAGATCTTGGAACAGATCCTCCTGAAATCTATGCTAAGGCACATGGAAGACATGGAGGTGATAAACCAGTATGGCTTCACCAAGGGCAGATCCTGTTTGACAAACCTAGTGGTCTCTTATGATGGTGTCACCGCATCAGTACACAAGGGAAGAGCCACTAGTATCATCTATCTGGACTTCAGTAAAGTCTTTGACACAGTATCCCACAGCATCCTTCTCACCAAATTAGAAAGATATGGATTTGATGGGTGGACTGTTCAGTGGGTGAATAACTGGCTGCAAGATTGAGTCCAGAGCATGGTGGTCAATGACTCAGTGTCTGGATGGAGATCAGTGATGAGTGATCTCCCCCAGGGGTCAATGCTGGGACCAATAATCTTTAATGTCTTCATCAATAACATCAACAGTGAGGTTGAGTGCACCCTCAGCAAGATGGCTGATGACACCAAGCTGTGGGGTACAGTTGACAAACCAGAGGGATGGGATGCCATTCAGAGGGACCTAGACAGGCTTGGGCAGTGGGCCCAGGTGAACCGCATGAGGTTCAACAAATACAAATTTGTTGTAATGTAAATTGCATTACTTGCACCTGGGTTGAGGCAACCCTCACTACTGATGCAAGCTGGGGATGAAAGGATTGAATGCAGCCCTGCTGAAAAAAAGAGCTGGGGGTACTGGTGGATGAAAGCTGAACATGAGCCAGCAATGAGCCCTTACAGCCCAGAAAGCCAAACGTGTCCTGGGCTGCTTCAAAAGAAGCGTTGTCAGCAGTATGAGAGAGGTGATCCTGCCCCTCTACTCTGCACTGGCGAGAGCTTACCTAGGGTGCTGCATCAAGATATGGAGTCCTCAGTAGAGGAGAGATATGGCCCTGTTGGGGTTTGTCCAGAGAAGGGCCACAAAAGTGATCCAAGGGATGGAACACCTCCCCTGTAAGGACATGCTGAGAATGCTAGAACTTTTCAGCCTGGAGAAGAGAAATCTTGGAGGTGACCTGATAGTGGCCTTTCAGTATCTGAAGGGAAGCTAAAGGAAAGAAGGGAACAAGCTCTTTGGCAGGGTCTGTGGTGATAGAACAAGGGAAAATGGCTTCAAGCTTAAAGAGGGTAGATTTAGGTTGGGTGTAAGGAAAAAGTCTTTTACAGTGAGGATGTTAAGGCACTGGAACATGTTGCCCAGAGATGTGGTGGATGCCCCATCCCTGGAGACTTTCAAGGCGAAGCTGGATCAGGCCCTGGGCAACCTGATCTAGCTGTGGATGTCTCTGTTGATTGCAGGAGAGTTGGATTAGATGACCTTTAAAGATCCCTTCCAACTCTAAGGATTCTACAATTCTATCCCAGTACTGAGGAAAAAATGCCACAAAATCATAAACAAGTTATATTTTTTACCAAGATGGTTTGGCTGCCCAAGGAGTATATCAGCCAGAACCAGGGGCAACAAGGGTTGCAGCACTGATGAAAAGTGATGGCTTATTTGTTGTGGTGAAAACAGACCCTCTAGTATTGGTATTTAAAAAAAAAAAAAAAAAAAAAAAAAAGCAGAGAACAAGTAATTGTGTTGGTAATGGAGACTGAAGAGCTCTGTTCTCTGTGTGGTTAACTCTGCCTGGAATAACTCCTGGAAGGAATAGAGATCCTGCTTACATTTCTAATTTAAAATCTTCCAAACCAAGGAGTATAGAGTTATTTCCTGTATATAATTCATAATTACTAAAAATAACAATTTACAAGGACACATACTAGCTGGGTTTTTCTTGCTCAGCTCAGAAAAGATTGACGATCCATTTTCAGACACCTCAGGTAAGTTTTCTCTCATCTGAGTCAGATACCTTCAGAGAGAGCATCTTTCTAAGTCTGGTTTCCTCTCGAAGAAGCCATGGGAGTGCATTGCTCTCCACGGAGCTCTCTTCATCGTTGATGACAGCAGCAGGGATTGAGACATGAGCAGGTCTCAGCCCTTCATTTTAGGCAGCTCTAAGTGGGTCAGCTGAATCCTGACCATGGCACATCCCTCAGCTCATGTAAATGGCTTTGCTGCAATAAATACCCATTAAGAATCTCTCCATGCATCAACATAAAGCATCAGCAGCCTCTCACTGCAGCAGCACTGCAGTGTAGTTATTCATTGTGTCCATACCAAAGCATGGTTGGTTTTGGGTTTTTTTTTTTTTCAGTTGACAGCTAATTGAAGAGAGGGAGACAGGCAATAAAAATTATGTTGATGGTGAAGGAAATGAGTCTGACTCACTTCCACTCTCCTTTCACTTTTTTAATCCTGCGCAGTGCTGCATATGACAGAAGTGGAATTAGACTGGTTTACTGATAGCACCCTCTGCCCCACTGTGTAGGTATTTTTATTTTCAGTCTATTTTTTAACATGTTTTTCTCTACTTTCCCGTTTCCCTTCAGCATCTTCTACCTGACAGATTCCCATTTAATCCCCATTCAAACAGCAAGCACATTTACTGCTTGCAGGTAAATATGTTGAGAAAGGGAGAGAGGGAGGGAGAAATAAGGTTAGCATCTCTTTAAGCTTCAGACCTCAGAAAATGAGGAAACCCTCAGAACGTGACAGGAGTGCTTTTGCAGTGAGACTGTGGTGCTTTTCAGCGTCTGTTTTTGTTTCCAGGCCCTGTGTGAAGCTTGAGAGAAAAACAGTTTACCCCAAGTGTGTGTTTACTGTCCAAAGGGTAGAAAGAGGAAATCAAAGAGGTTTCATGTTGTTTGGCAGCAGTCTGTAAACAAAGTGTCCACATCACCATGTCTAAGGTCAGCTCGTGTGTGTGCAGGCAGGCGTGGGGGGATTCAAGCAGGCCTGGGAGCTGACCTGCAAAGCCACAGGCCAGAAAGTGGTGACTGAGGCCTGGTTTTACCAAGGGGCCCGAGGGGCAATGTTCAGTGCACGGAACCGTGTGAAAGGGTTCTGTGAGCATTTGCAGCAGGTTTCACGTGGCCAGGGCTTGGAGAAACACAGAGAAAGTTCAGTTTGATCAACAAGGCAGGGAGCTGGCTACAGATGGGTCTGTGTGTTATGTGTGTGCCCATCCTTCACAGGCTGCTTCTAAACTAATGCAGCTCTCCACTGAAAATACCTGCTCTTATTTCTAATCCGTGCTCTTGTTTTATCTCCAAGTTACTGAAGTGCACCATTTGAAGATGATAACTGTGTTTTAAATAACAAAGGAACCTTTTCAAGTGGAGTCTTTTGCTTGGTTGGAGAAACTTAAATCTATTTTCTTTGGGAGCACGTCTACAGAATAGTCCCCTTGTTCCAAAGGGGTTGGAGTGTACCCAATAGGGCTAGAAATGTAAATATTTACTGCCACCTTTCGGTCAGTGTGGGTATGACTACAAGAGAGAAAGGGTGAATCCAGTTAATCAGTTGTCATCTCCTTCAGTTTTGTCAACTCTGTCTTATTTGATCACCAAATGCAGAAGTGCACCTAGAAACATCTTTTCATAGTCATATTATCAGTCACAAACAACAACTGAAACAGGATTTGAAGGGAGAGAAGCTCTCTTTGGTTTGAGCAAACTGGAAAAAATAACCTAACAGAAGTCCTTGAGCGCATCTGCCTTTCTCTAGCCTCACTACAGTTTGAGAGAGGGTTGGAAGTTCTGGACTCACAGCCTGCAGCTCTTGCCAGCGGTCTACACAAATGTAAGGACAATTTGTAGCAGAATTTGTAGTAGAAGGAAGAATATTTTAATGCAAATAGCTGAGGTTTTAAACTGATTTTTTTCTTTCTTCCTTTCTTTCTTTTTTTTTAAGAAATGCAGCTTGGGTACTCTTTGCTAACACTCTTTGTGTTAGAATTTTGGAAAATACAAATTTCTTTAAAAATGTGTGCATTTTAGGAGAGTATGGTATGTAGCATCACGCTTCTCTGACCCTTTCTTCTTCTTCTGTGGTACACAGCTCATTTGCAGTGCTGCTTAAATAAGCTGTACTATAAGAGGTATGGTATTTTTCATCCACTTGAGGTATTCGTTTGCATTTTGAACCTCACACCTAATCAAATTTTCAGCCCTTCAGGCCATGCAAATGCAAGCTTCCTGGAGTAGTAGCCCATTCCTTGAAAGTAGTTTGGAATGAATAGCGGTGAGGAACTCCACGAGGACTATGTCACGTAGTGGAAGGAGTCCTTCTTAGTGCAAGGAAATTGGTTATTAGACCTGTATCGAGAGGTGATTTTTTTTTTAATCTGTGATTCATCAATATTGCTGATTTCAGTTAAACCATAGCCAGCTGGACCTCTAATGTGTGCCACAAATGAGTGTTAAAAACTTCCTGTTGTAAAACCTTGCGTGTTGTTTATTTAGAAAGTGGGAGCAGGTCTAATTGTCCTTCTGCTCTGTGGTGTTCAGCTTGCATTCAGCAAGCAAAATGTGACTCTTTGTCTGCTTTTGTCTCACATTTGTTTGTTTTAGGTGAAACTTCCTTTTCCTGTTGATCAAATCACAGATCTTCCAAGGAATGATTTCCAGATGATGATAAAGATGCACAAACTAACCTCAGAACAGCTCGAGTTCATCCATGATGTTCGCCGGCGCAGCAAGAACCGAATTGCAGCTCAGCGCTGCCGCAAGAGAAAACTGGACTGTATTCAGAACCTCGAATGTGAAATCCGCAAGTTGGTGAGTGGCATGCTCTTACCCTACCGACAGCTATCCCCATCCAGAGTTTAGTTGTTTTTCAGTCAGCTTGTAAGTTTGTATGTAAGTGAAGGCACTAGTAGGACAATTTAATGCACAGTGTCTCAGGATGTATGTATATATTGTATACGTGGAAAACACAAAATACTGGTAAAATTAGACCTAAATATATCTCCTTTTGATATCTCAAGAGTAGCTTGATGAGAAATTTGGAAGGGGAGAGAAGCTGGTATCACAGCTCCCCTCTTACAGTTTCATTTGCTCTCAGTTCTTCAAGTGCATCAGCAAAGATGTTCCCTCTTCTAACCCCACATCCTTGCTTGAGTGCCATAGCAAGTGGATTGGATGGGGATTCATAGCTCAAAAGGGTTAGGTGTGAAAGGACCTGCAAAGGTTGTCTGGTCCAAACTCTGCTCTGACTGGCCCAACTCCATCTCTACATCTAGATTTTCTTTCTCTTCAGTGTTCTAGAGAGCAGCTCAATGCTTGCAGGGTGTTTCACCTTGCCATGCCTTTTCTTCAGGTCTTTGATTCACTGATCAAATTGCAGAAGTGGCAAGGAGAATGAAAAAGAAGACGAGAATGTAAATATCCAGACAAGTGGCCATGCCTTGATTTAGGGCAGGCCACTCTGAGGTGAAGCATGCCCTGTTCAGTGGCCACAGCGCAGGTCTCCTGTGTGCTAAGGTACCATTGTAAAGTGCTACCACATTTCAATCTAAGAGGGAGAAGTGACTGGAATGATGCTAAATGGCTCCTCAGGAAATTCATCACTCTTTTAGTCAGGGTGTGGATGCCTCAGATGTGTGTTTTAGGTGGCTAAACACAGTTGTCTTCAAAAAAGCACCCACACTGGAGCTAGTTGACCTGCTTTCCTTTAATTCCAGTGAAGGGAAACAGATATCTGTCAAGTCTTATTTAAACGTCCCATCCGGCAACAAAGGAGGTGATGTACAGCCCAAAAGTGCCTGTTTCTTTCCATGACTAAGATCACTTGAAGAGCTATGCCAGATGTAGACATCTTAGTTAAAGGCATTACAAGTGCCCCCTCCCCTTCTGACACTGTCCCTGTGGTCTGAGGGAGCTGTTTCTCTTCTCCTACCTTTCCTTACCCATTGAGGAAGCAAGCAGGTACATGACAAAAAAGGCTTGAGACAAGGGGCTGGGAATCTGCCGGGTATCACTCAGGAGGAAGAATGTAGAATGGATTGGCACCTCCTGATCTGTTGAAAAGCCCTATAAGTTTTCTGAGAAGTCAAAAATAACATAAGTGTCCCAGAATGGCTGTTATGAGAAGTGGGGTACACAGCATGCGGTTCAATTTCATTTCTCAGCGGAGATTTAGGAGTCCAGCATTAAATCCAGGCTTTGAATATTCAAAGATTTGAGTGATAAATGAATTAATTCCCATAAGTAAAACAAAAGGAGCTGAAGCTGATTTCCCTATGGAGATCTTTGTGTACCCAGTTTCCATTAAAGTCAAAGGTTATTTGGAGCCCTTCATTTTAATGTCTGTGTGCACATTTGCTCAGCTGTGGCTTGAACTTAGTGGGCTGGGAAGTGGAATACTTCTTGTTCTGATGATAGCAGGTTGCGTGTCAGAAGTGGCCTTCAGCATCCTCCTTGCTCAGCACAAGCTGCAGCAAACACAGTGTGAAAGAGTCAGGGATCTGCTGGAAGAAGCTGTGTTGTTGCCACCCTACAAATGGCAAAAGCCGCAGCACGTTGGGTTAGTCACTTACTGCCTGTGCGGGTCTGCTTCCCATCTGCACAGTGGAGGTAATGCTGACCCCACAAGCTGGCTGGGAGACTTACATCATCAAGGCTGGTGAAGTCTTCAAATACCACGCTGCTGAAGCCCGGGTGGAAAAAAGAAGAAACAAAAATAAAAACATTTGTAAGAGTAGGGCTTTTCTGATGCAAAACAAACCAGACATCAAAGATAAACAAAGCACTGAGCAACCGCTTCCTTCACCAAGCCTAATCCACAATGGGTGCAGGATGAGTCAGAGGTTCTGCAGGGTGAGGAAGAGGCATAGAGGCGCGTAAGCAGGGTTGGCAGGAGAAGCAGGCTCAGTCCCAGTCATGCCTGCCCATCCTTCTGCACCAAGCTGATGATGGAGAAGAGAATTCATCTCTAGCTGTGAGCACCTGAGGCAGTGCTGCAAGGGCTGCATGAGCAGCAAGCGTGACTTCCATTTGATACCTATCACCTTCACTTGCAAATTAGTTCGAGTTTGTTGGGTTTGTGCAGTCCTACAAAATAACTGTTGTTATTTAACATTATCGACTGTGGATAGGCAACGTACATTTCTCAAGTCACCTTTTTTTCCCCAGCACACGCATCTCTGAGAAGCAAAGGAAAGGCATGTGAATGGCCTTTTGGGCCTGATCCCTGCTGAATTCCAGGAATCAAAAGAACTTGGAGATGCAGTAGTCTTTGAAAGTAATTTTAAGATTTCTATGCAGCAAGCTGTACACAGGGAGCGGGCTCTGGTGCATCCTAATGAAAAAGAGCATTCATTACAAAGACTATTATGATGTGTGCAAGAAGATAACGTGATAAAAGTAAACAAATTCATGCAACTTCAACATTGCCTGTCCAGCACTCCTGCCCTCTCCCCAGACATTTGCAGCCCAAGCACACTGTCTGCTTCAAGTCTATACGTAGGGTCCCTGGAAATTCCTTTGTCATCTTCTGTCCTTTTTGTCACCAGTAATTTCCAGTCTTCTTAATTATGTGACAGTACTAGGTTTTAAGGAGTTTTCACTTGGATAGATGTTTTGTTGTTTTTTTTTTAAAGCCCCTTCTTCCCCATTGCACTTACTCCCTGTAAGTCACCCATCTCCACGACGCAGATGGTTTCATAGAAGACAGTTAGTGAAATGGTTGCATCTTCCGTTTTAGGTAGGGTTTTTTGCCTGCTTTCCCTCACTCATCCATCTACCCACTCACATTCACATTTTTTCATGCGAACTCACAGCATATTCTCTTCCATAATTCATTATCTCAAGATGTACTTGAGCATCTGTTTATTTTTTTATTATTTTTATGCTTTCTTGATAGATTTATCAATATTTTAGCAGTTGGTTCTTTTCATATAGACTACTCTCTTCCTCATTCACCCAGCTGCACGCTTCCATTGCAGGCTTTGGACCTGGTGTAATGCTATCAGCAGCCATCCGTAGCTGGGTTATCTCAGTGGTGGAGTTTTCACACCTCAGATGCCAAGACAGCTTGAGTGTAGCAGTGTTACTAGGTGAGGTACATGGTGCACTGCTTTCAGGACCAGCTGAGCACTGGAAATAGCTCTTGTGCTCTGCAAAATCTGATCTGCTCCCTTGAGCTTTGTGCTGGGTGGTGGTACTAATGTAGCAGGACCATTTCCACTACTCTGCAATGGGTCAGCACCAGCTTTTAGCAGCAGGCTCCCTGGCTGGGTCTGGCTCTGTGCCTGACCCTTCCTGGTTCATCTCCTGAATGTTTGAATCAGAAAGCCCACCTACGTTTGGGGTTTTCACATACATCTTCATAAAATTATCTTGATTAGGTCAAACTGAAGCCAGTAATTAGCAGGACGTACAAAAATGAGCTATGGTGCAGACCACAGAGCACACACTGACCCAAGTTCTCTCCTCCAAACACTGTACCTTGCAGTAGTGATGGTGTTCATAGCTCCAAGGAGGTACACTCAGACCGACCGACTGTCCTGGCATTTAGAGAATGAACTGCTGCATGTCCTCTCTTTCACAGCGAGACTCTGATTTATTCTTGTTTGGGCAGATAATGGCTTTTCTCCATCAAAATGTTTCTTTCAGAGTTTTTTATATCATAGGTCAAACAGCCTTAGCCTACTAGGGAAACTAACAGTCTCTTGGAATAATATATGACTGTTGTCTAATAACTCAAATGCTTTTCTGCAAATGTTTCCCAAACTGCAGTCCACACAGACCTATTAGTGGTCAATATCCGATGTCTTTGTGACATTTCCTCTGCCCATTTAAAAATAACTGCGTTGTGTCAGAATTTTCCTTGGGTACTGCCAAGGATGGATGGCCTTTCTTTCAAGTAAGGTGCCTTCTTTTTTTTTCAGGTGTGTGAGAAAGAGAAGTTGCTCTCAGAAAGGAACCAGCTGAAAGCAAGCATGGGCGAACTGCTAGATAACTTCTCGTGTCTTTCCCAAGAAGTGTGCAGAGACATGCAGAGCCCGGAACAGATCCAAGCCCTTCACCGCTACTGCCCCGTTCTCAGACCCATGGATCTGCAGACGGCCACCAACATCAGCCCCCCAACGGGCGTGGAGCAGGGCCTGGCGACGTCGCAGTGTGTTGGGGAAGGCATGCAGTGCTGCTCAGAGCAGGGCCCCGTGCAGCTGGGAGCATCCTGGCTGCCCAACAATGTCTCAGAGAATTGCTCGGCCAGCGGCGGGGGGTTGGATGGAGCTGAGCCAGGTACTTACCCTGAGAGAGAGCTTCCGCGAGAGCAGAGTAGCCAAACGGTCACGGTAGACTTCTGTCAGGAAATGACTGATAAATGTACAACAGATGAACAGCCTAGGAAAGATTACACCTAGTGACTTGTAACCTTACCGTTACACCTGGTCAGGTGTTCTTCAGTCAGCCAGTGGCAGTGCTCATTTGTTGTCTAGAAGAACGTATTTGGTGCACACTACAGTGGTCTTAGCAGCAATACTGTTTTTAAGTATTCCCTCCTCTCTACAAGCAGGAGTTATCTTCACAATGGTGCTATCCCTTGCTCAGGCAGGGAATTACACAGTGGCAACACTGTCTGTTTTTGTATGTTGATTTCAATCTTAACAGGGATGGACATAACACCTCTGAGGACCCAACCGCAGCTTTTTTCTCAGTGGCCCATGTCACAAAACCCTAACTCAGGAATTTCCTCTGAATGTTCAATTTTTCATTGAAGACAGCTTCTTTACACATCAAAGTTTTATAGCTAAACTGTATATATTATATATAATATATATAAAATATATATATCCATATGCAAAAGTCCCTGCATGCCTCAATTTTTCTCATCCTACAAACTGGAAGCTTTCATTTATATTGTATAAACAAGTTCCAACATTCCTTTTTGTCTTCGATGCTAGAACTAGTTTGGTAACTTGTTACACGACTTTTTTTCTTGGTTCGCAGTTCAGCAATATCATTCAATTTGTACTTATTTATAAAATTTTAATGTTGGAATCTTATTTGAGATTTTATTATAGACAATTTTTTTGGCACAGCCATTTTGTGCCACTTGAGCAATGTGGATTTATTTTATTTTCTTGCAGATACTGTACAGTAATGGTCAACTTTGCCACTTGCACTGAGTTTCTGGTCGAACCTCTTTTCATAAATGAAGTTGTGACTTCAGTATAACTTGAGTATATGGTTTTCTTTGCTTTATGGCTTAAAGAAAATAGAAAAGTTTTAGCTAATAGACAAACACTCAGGAGCTCATTACATAGTAAAAACGGTCTTGCCAAATACTGAATTCACTATACAGTTTGTAAAGAGAATCTGCTTGAATTATTTTTGTATTCAGACTTCTTTTTGTTTCACAAACCAAGCTTAAGTGCTGTTAATGATGCTTTTGGATTCTTATAGGGCAAAATGTATTTCACTCCTTAGAGAGAAACGTATTTGACAACTGGATCAGATCACCATATGTTCCACAAAGTAAAGTAAATGGAAATCACATCAATACACTTTGGCGGCTTCTTTGCCAGCCCCAGTCTGCATCCTTTACTCATGGAAGCAGCTGCTGCTCCATGTAGTAGTCCCTGTAGCATCACCTCAGCTTTCCTCAGACCTTCCTCAGACCCGAGCTGCAGAGGTGGCTCTGGTGAAGTCAGGGATCCTGCCTAGGTAGGAAGAGTTGCAGGCCCAGACCCCTCACCATTGGCTCTGGTTTCCCTACAGAAGTCAAGTTAGCGCTGTACCCTCTAAGAGCGAGTCACACTCTGTTGGCACCCAGTTTGGTTGCTTGCCCTTCCAGTTCTTGTGTTCCAGGATCCACTCATCCTACAGCATTGCCTTCAGGACAAATCACAGCTAGAAGAGCACTGTCTCAAAGGAGACTACTCAGTGAATTGGCTTAGTTGTAACTGCATTGGATTTGTATCTGAAGCGATGTTGACTCATGTTATGACTGTGTGAGACAGCAGCTTTCCAAGCATAACATCTGTATGTACAGTGTAGACAGAAAACGTCCTCCTAATGCTTCTTTAATAATTATTATTATTCTAAGTGTACTGAGTTTTTATTTTGTGGTTCCTTGCCCTACGTGTGCCAGGTTGCGTGGCTTTATCCCGGACGACAACTGTCATGTGCTTTACTGGCTGATACCATTTGTTCTTGCTGAAAAAATTGACCAGCTGTTCACACCTATTTAAAAATAAATAAAAATTGGGGGTAGCAGCTTCTCAGTGGCACTGAGCGATACTGCGGTCTGCGCTAAAGTTTACACTTAGAGGTGTGCACTGGGGCTCTCTTGAGGCACTCAGTAGATCAGCAGCTTGACCTTGGAGGAGGAATCAGCTCCCTCTCTCCCTTCTCTCACCTTCAGCCTGTGCTCATGGACGTCGCCCACTTGCCACAAAGTCTTGCTTTTGCCCTCTGCGCCCACACTCTTGTAGCCAAGCTACCGAGGAGGAAATGCATATAGCATGTGCCATGTTTGTTAAAAATACTTTTTTTCCCCGCATGTACAAAGAAAAACTAGTATATAATGTAGGAGAATATTTATGTTTAAGTATTAATCATTACTGTACAAAATCCTTACCTTTACATGTTCAAAAGTATACGAATGCCATAAACTCCTAGTTCACATGGCTGAGAAAGGGGGAGGTGTCGTTCTTTCTTTTTACAGGAGCTTAAGCTAAAAATCTATGACCCCCTCCCACCTCCCTTCTCACAGATAACTGTCTGAGAAGCTCCTAGGGGGATCTCATTTTCCTTTGAACTCACTGACGTTGCAAAGCAGTTCTGTGCTTCGCAGAGAAGTTTTGTTTCTATGAGACCATGGTGAAAGCTAGAATTTAAAACTAAATGTGAATCACATTATAGAGTCATAGCTACTTTGGGGGGTTGGGGGAGGGAGGGACGGGTCAACTGACACAGTATTTTAAAGATGTTTTTTCTGTTGCCTTTTTTTATTTTTAAGTGACCTCCTATATATATGAATAGATAGAATGTTTTATGAGCATAAAACCAAGTTTTAACTTGCTTCCTGGCATGAAGATTTACTCTACTAACAACTCATGTGCAACTGGTACTCTTGACCTCATTCCAGCGGTTTAAAAACCCACCCTCACAACCATTGCGCTGCAGCTCTCAGTTTGACCTGGCTTCCTACAAGTGCTGGGTCTCTTAATTTTCTCTACCTTGGGAACTGATATATAAAACCACTGCTCAAATAAGTGTCTCTTCCTCAATCTTCCTCTCCTCTTGCTCTCTTTCCCTCCCCCGTGAGCTTTTCTGGATGTTTGATTTCATTCTTCCCTATTAGAAGTGGCTGGTTTTGTGTCATTGCTTCCTATATTTACATGTATCATGGTTTTTCAGTGAGTTTTTTTGATGGTGGTGATTGGTTTTTTTTTTTGTTGTTGTTGTTTCTATTTTGTTCTGAGGTTTTTTTGCTATTCTGAACCACATGGCTCTCAAAGCTGTTACTGGGCTAACTTTAAAGGAAGGCACTGGGAGAATTAGTTTCAGACCTGGACATCAGTTGACATACCCTACTGCTCTTATCATGAGGTCAAAGCAATTGATCACAAGGATACCATTTGGAAAAACAAAACAACTGACTGTAATATTTACTGATTTGAAGAGTTTGGCTAATGGTCACCATGGTCTTAAGAATCTCTTTGCATTCGTCAAAGAGGAGGCTTGCAGCATCAGACATTGCATAGGGGAGGTGTGATGAGACCCATCCCTCTCCCTCCTGGGTGCTGCACAGCTCCATGGGTGTGTGAGTCCTTCACGCTTTGTCCAGTCTGTATCTAATCCTCCTCTTCCTTTGCCATTGCTCTACCTGTATTGCCAAGAAACCTCATTTCATTTAGGCTTGTTATGCTTTGTCAGGTGAGTACTACACTATATGATGTGTTTGTTTCTCTGTGTTCTCTGGGGGTGCCTTGAACACAATTAAAGCTCATTGCAAGCTGATTCTGGAACAAAAAGGTAGTGCAAAAAAAGAAAAGGTTTAAAAAAACAAAAAAAAAACAAAAAACAAAACAAAACAAAACAACAGAGAAAACAAAACAGAAAAGAAGCAAAACAAAAGCAAAAATGTTGGCTGTCTTATCAGGAGATCCCAGTATTTATATCACAGACTTCCTAACATACAATGACTCAGGCGTCAGAGTTTGATGCTGCAGTATAAAACTATTATTTTATATATTGTACGAGTAATTTATTAAATGTCTTTCTAAGGGTATATGCTGCTTTTAAGATGCACTATATTTTTGGATCTAATCCTTGTACTATTTTTTCCCAAGGAAGTAAAATGAGTTGCAAAGGCAAGCCATGGTGATTAGTATGCTAACTGCTACTTCTCTTTAAAAAGGAGAGTGGGAACTAGATAAATAACTTAGCTAAATGGATTAACTGCTGCCGGAGGAATGATTAATGCTGATAGCGTGGTTGTTAATCTGGAGTTCAACACTTTGTCAAGTCTGCATTCTAAAGAGCGCTTAAATAGAAGTTAAAACGCATAGATAGATATAGTTAGATTTTTTAATATGTAACTTTATGATTGCCTAATAAAAACAAATCTGCATGCTGGAATCACTATAATCCTGTAATAAAATAAAAGCTGATCCACTAGGAGAAAGCATGATGAAGCACTGTACTTCCAGTCAACACAACAGCCTCACTTGTGTCATGTAATGCACTGCTGTGGTTGTTGAAAAGATTGATGGGTTTCCAGAATGAACCTCTAGTGATTTTTTCAGTGAGATAAAGGGAACGTTGGCCAGGTTTACACCAGGTTGTGTTTCAACCCACTTTGTTTCCTCTACTGCTGCAACAAGGAGTGCTGCTTTCACCTTGTTCTGGTCCGACATGCGTTTGGAGGTGTCTTTGGGTGAATGGTGTAGCCCACGCTTGTAGCATTTTAAAAGTATATATTTTAGATCTGTCTGGAGAAGATTTAGCTTCAGTGTGAGCAGCGGAGCTCATGACCTTGAAAAAGGAGGGATCTGCTCAGTATAGGAGTGAGGTGAAACTAAAATCATTGCCATAATGAACTCACGCTCCCTTTCCTGCTAGAAATTTTCTCAACAGGTTTTTTACTTCATTTCAGTTTTGTCTCTGCCAACCCAGCCCAAGTTAATTTTATATATCTATAATACATGTATGTACATATACATACATATAGAATTCTAGTCAGAGTGTTTGTTTGTGTATTTACCTGTTTATAATACCTATATGTATATTTATAATACTCCTCAGAGTATTTCGTGACTCAGGCATCAGATCTGATGCTGCAGAATCCAATATATGTGTATATGCATATGTTCAAATACTGTGTGTATATTTAAAAGATCTATCATTGGTGGTCTGTAGAATAATTTTTCTCTTTACTCTCAAAATGTTAATGGCATTACTTGCAAAGACTAAATGTACAGTATTTTCCTACACTCCACCAAGATAGGTATTATTTATATCAAAGTCAAATACTGATATGCATTTTAAGGTATTACACATACGGTTTTGCCATTTTTGCAAATAAAACCACTTTTTGGCAGGAAGGAATCCTAAAAATACCTTTTCATAAGGTAATGACCCTCAACAAATGACTGCTGAAAACCCAGCTAGACGACTCCTGTTCTTGTATGACTTTTGTGCAAAGAGTCCTTTCCAGGTTTGAAATGACTCCTGCAGGGCCTCTGTTGTCCCTTTGGGCTCATGGAGAGCATCCTAAAACAGAAATGGCAGCTGGCAGTGTTGGAGTTCATTGACTGCGTAGAAGCAGAGCTGAGCCCAGGCTACAAGCCCAACCAGCCCCTCATTTTGGGGAACCAGGGCTGCCAGCAGGGCTCAGCCCCATAGCGAAGGAGTGTGGTCCCGGGACACACAGGATTTGCACAGGATGCTGGTACCTTGTGTTTGTGACATACCTGAGAGAAATGTGCATGCTCTAGATACTGTTTCCACTACTGGTTGTGCTCTGACTGAAGCTATCTGGATCCCGCAGACTGGCAGGAACTATACTAAACACTTTGGTGATATTTGATGCGTGTCTGTTTACCATTGATTTCAAGAATCACCTTTGATTTCAAGGGTGGGGATGCCCTAAGAGTTTGTTCCAGAACCAGTTGGTTACAAGTGCACCTCTTCTATATGCCTTACAAACTTCAGAGGCCATATTCAAAACAGGGTTTTATCAGTGTATGCAAGGGGGTGCAGCCCCTCTTCTCTTCCTCCCCAGGTCAAACAGAATGGACAGTTTTCACACATATCTACCTGTATAACCCTCTGTACCTCTCATAACTGGTCAATGACTGTAACAGGTTACATCAGGTGTTTTTTCTACATACTTTTTACACAAATTCTATGCGATTAATGTAACTTAATTCAATGCATCATTTTATTGTACTAGTTCTTAAGCTTGTCTTTATTTTTTTTCTAGGTGACTGTGGTTTCTTGTGATTTTTATTGTATAAATAAATGAGGTGGCTGTTGATGCTTACTCTCTGTTACTAAGAATTTTTACCTTTTTGGAAGAAAGCATTGCTATGAACTAATGAATTTAAAACGTCATTTACTCATTGTAAATACAGTATTGTGCAAAAAACAAAAATGAAAAAAAAAAAAAGCACCCGACCCTTTTCATTCATTTGAATTGCTAGTGTTAACTGAATTTTGTCTAGACACCATTTCTGTTGATGAAATAAAGACATATCATTATGTATTGTAAACCAACTTATCTTGACTCTGGAATCACTGTCGCAGTCCTTGGTTGCATGGGGCTGGAGCTGGTTGGGGGTGGCCTGGAGGTGGCTGACACTGCCTGGGGTGTGCGGCCTACAACAGGACCTCCACTCGTGGTCGCATTTCAGATTCACTTGATGTCTTTGACGCGGGGATCTGGTTATCTTTCATCTGATCGGGAACAGCCGAAGGTGTTTCATGGTAGAAATGAAATAAGTTGGTTGGGAAGATCAAACACTCTGTATCTATAGCCATTCCCCTCATGCTTGACCTAAGGCAAATCTTCTAAGTCTGCTTTGGTCTTGTAAAGTTTCAGTGAACATGTACAATGGCAAGGAGGGAGGCTGGGGTTTATTATTTCCCCTTTATAGAAAATTTGAGACAAATTGGAAGAGGTTCATGCAGAAACAAGAAAGAAAAGAAAAAAAAATGAATATCTCTGTGTGTAACTCTAGCATTCTTTTCTGAGTAAGGAACCTGTGCTACTGACCATTCACATCACTTGCACTGCATAAAATCCAGACAGAAAAGAAGAGATGCCACCAGCCTGGGGAGCTGCTTCTTGCATGGGGCTGGATGCAGCCTGAGCACCAGATCATGGCAAGGAGAAGGCCATTTGGCCCCTCTGGGGACCAGCAGTTTATCGCCAGATGAGCAACCATATATCATGTGCCCTAGGCCAGTGCCCTAAGGGATGTCAGCTGCACCTTGTTTGGTTGGAAGCATGGGTTGTTGCCTGTGATTTTTCACCTGAAAATTCTCATGGAGGAAAAGCAGAAGTACTGCTTTACAAAGTTCCCCAGTTATCTGAATCTCCCTCCCAAGCACATAAGAAGAACACTTAGCACCCTCTCAAATCTGTATCCACTGCATATCATCACAGCCTGGGAGCAGGGCATGTGCTGTAGCAAAAGAGCTTCTCCATCCCTGGTCAGTTGTTGCTGACACTTATCAGCTACTATCTTAAACATTTTTCTTTTTTTTGTTTTTCCTTTAAAAAACACTGCAATTACAAGCAATCCTTATGTTTGACTCCCATTTTTTTTCTGCTGGTCTTCTTGTCTTTCCTGTAGAAGACTTGTGTGATTAAGGAAACTGGCAGAGCAAACAAGCTTGTTCTTGCTACTGAAGTGATGGGCACATCAATAACAGATGCAAGCTATTATAAACTTGGCAAATAAGCGCAGCCAAGAGCATGTGGCCAGAAACAGGCTTCTGGAGAGTCAAAGTGCTTTATTTTCTGGGTACACAACTGGAACGATTGCTTTCTTGGGCTACCTACATCTCAGAAATCTGACCTTCCAGAGCAAATCTTGTCTTAGCAAACTCAAAATGAGATCTTTGTACTTATGCTTGTCTTCGGTTAATCTATGTGAACTAATAAGACAGCAAAGTGATTAAGATTCTAACGATCCTGAGCTGGTTCTGCAGTTCTGAACAGAACTGAAGAAAAGCACAGGTTTTGTTTTTTTTGTTTTTTTTTTTTTTAATGAATTGCCTGGTTTTACTTAGTTCCAATTTTGAATCCAGAAGTATTAACTCTGAAGACACTACATGAGCATGAAAAGTCTCTCACAGAGCTTGAGGATTACATTGGCATAGGCAGAGCAACAGCAGCAGAATATCCTTCAGATGAGATATTACTCTGTGCCCAAGCTTCTTCAGCTTCCTTCTGTGCTTGGTCCATTTTTTATTCATTGGCTGCTGAGCCCTGGGCAATCTGGAAGCCACATTGCCTTCCAGATTACTTTCACACTAAACTAACCTTTCCTTGTTGGAGTCTTGGGCCTTCTACTACCCTTAAGGTCTATGCATCAGGCTGGTTGCTGATATGAACACTACCCATGTGCATAACAAGTTGTACATTCCAAAACATCCTCCCAAAGATGCCGAGCTGGTTCTGCAGTGACAACACGCACTGACAAGCTCCAGCCTAGCCTACGTGAGAAAAATCTTGAAATGTGGAACAAGCTACTTGTGAACATCAACAATCAGAGTACAGTATTGTTGGGACTGGCATAAAATTGAGAAATGAAACAAGTGTTTGCTTTCTTAAACGTTAGAATTTAGCATTGTAAGGGGATGGAGTGGGAGACAGTAACAGATAATTGACATTTTATCTTTCTGCTGAGGGTGGTTTGTGTTCATTCCCTTAGTTTATCTCTTGTCCTCAGAATGCCATTACTTTTTCATGATAGATGATAGTTCTAGGAGCATGCTCTGAAAGATAACAAGAGAAAGAAGGCATGAAGTTGATCTGGCTTAAAGGAGAAAAAGAAATATAATCATAACAATTAACCCAGACCCCACCACATATGTAGCTGAGGAGGAGGGATGCTGACAGCACACTTACCTCAGCTTCATTCCGTGCTAAGGAGTGGCTGAGGGGAGGGGGAACAACTTGCTTTTAAATCAAATACATTGATCCCAAAGTAACTTGCTTGAAAGTAGTGACTACATCCTATTGCCCTTTCTTCACATGTTAAGGACTTTGTGTTTCTATTGCTTTAAAACCCTACAAGGACAGACTTAGCTAGGCGAGCTCCAGTTCCAGAAATCCAGCTTGTCTGTCTGTTGCTACACAAATCTGTGGAGAGGTTCATTATTTATCAGCCACTGTGACCCCCCAAAGTTTGTCATTTTCTTATTGTCTGTGCCTGTGCACTTGGTGAAGGGGTACCTTTGAGTGATCGCAGGTCATGCAGGATCATTGTTACACTCACAGCCATCATCATGGCCTTTTCCCGAGTGCTCCAAGGCAAAGAATAACATGTAGAATACAAACACTGAGTATTTTTTAGAGATGATTGCATAGAAAAACTCTACAAAACCAGCAGCAGGCACTGGTTGTAAATGTGAATACCTCTAAGGAGTCTCACACATCCCAGTGGGGCAACACCGAGTTTTACCAATCCCTTGTCCATCTGTAGATTCTCTGGTGGAGTCCGGCTGTCAAAAGAACTCTTCTGCAGCTATCAGATTTGTTATTTCAATGTGCATAGACTCTTATCCAACTGTTCTCAGACCCAGGAATGCAGCGAGTGAGCAGCTAGTTAAATAAGTGGGTATCTATTGCTCGGTATTGTTGAAATTCTCGGTAACCACACCTTGTTCTGGAGAAGACAGAGCATTCAGGTTGAATAGCAGCTCACTTGTTCATAGACTCCTCGTTGCTGACTGTTCTCCCACAGGGTGAAAGGCTCAAAGCTGAATAGAGAATTGAGAAGCAGAAGAAGAACTGGGCACCACAGAGGGATAAAACAAAGCAATGTAGTGAAGGAAACAGAGCACAAGGAACAGTAAGATTTCCCCAACTTCAGCAGAGCCGGGATACCAGCCTCAGCCTTCTTAACTACCAGCTTCGTGCCCTCATACAGCATGAGGCAGGACCTTTACTTTTAAAGATACAATGATTTCTTTGGAGTCAAAAATAGAGATTTGAAGAAATGACACCACAAGGGTAGAGAACTCTTCGTAGAGTGGGTTAAAGAGAAAAGCATGGAAATGAGAAAGTAAGAGGAAACAAAACAGGAATCTGAAGTTGAGTCCTCCAAATGCCTAATACTTTCTGGAAATCTTCAATCCAGTAATTTTGGTTCTCCAAGAAACTGGTTCAGCTAAAACAGTTCTAAGTATGTCATAAACCATCTCATCGTTCAATAACACAACAGAACCAGTAGATATGTCACACGGCCCCAGTGTTTTGGTCTATCCTCAGGTGCTCTAGCAAGAGAGCTATCAGTCACAGTAGTTAGCACAGTGCAGATTCAGCTTGGGGTGCAGATCGGATAACGTTGGTCCAAGTCTTGTGAAAGGCTGCGTCCTTGTGAGAAGGGTTACCAGTCCAAGGCAACTATACCAATCCCAGCTAACCAAATTAAACTCACAGGTTTCAGAGCATGCTTTAGGACTATTTAAAAAACAACTTTATGTAAAAAAGAAAAAGTGGTGTTGGATGTGCCCAGGTAATATGCAGCTGTAGTGCTCTACTTTAGAAAGGGAGAGACAAGGTAGTGAAAGAAATCAAATGCACATAGCAACAAACTATTACACATTGTTGAGTTGTTGCAGAAATGCTTGTGTTCAGCTCAGCTGTGACACTCTGATGATAAGACATTAAGCTGTGACCATCTTCAGCAGAGCTTTCTGACTTCGTGCAACTGTTCCTCTGGTTTATAGAAAATGGTTGGAAAAGAAAAGTGGTTGGTTGGTGCTCACAGAGGATGATGTGGATGGTAAAGCTCTCTCGTTTTCTAATGATCCAGTTGATCCACAGATCTCTTATTTTTATCATCCTGAAGCAAGGAAAAGTGTTCTTCAGTGATCCCAATGGCTTTGCACAGCCCTGCACACATCAGGCAGTGAGGCAATAACCTTTTGTGCAATGCTCCAATAATCACATGCTGAAGCACTGCAGTTCCTGCCCTGACTCCTTCCCAGCAGTAAGGATTCTATCTGTACTAGTTATATACTGACCTTAGACTGAATCAGCCTTTTGATTTTATCAGACTTGAACAGATTATCAGACAATCTGTTGTGTTGAACAGATTGCTCACTAACCCTTCAAAGCATGCTGACAGCATTCCTCAGTGCTGAGGGTTTGGCCTTGCAGATAGCATTTCCCAGCTGCATGCAGATGACAAATTTCCCTGTCGATACAGAGATTCATAGTGGTATTTATCCTAGGTGTCCATCATGGCAGGCTTAGCTCACCTGTGTATTCTGTGGGGCTCTTGTCACTGAATTAGGTGAACTAGAATCAGTGGCAAATTATTCTTGTCATGGAGTGACTCTAGTCCTATACTTTGCCATGTGCTTTCCCTGGTGCATTGAAGGTCCTGTTTCGGTGATCTTTTCTCAGACATCATTAATTCTAAAGAAGTCTGACCAGAAATGGCTGAAGGAAAAGATTTCTCTTCCCAAGGGAATAGACTTTTGAGAATGTTTTGACTTACTTTGAAAAACTTAACAAACAAACTTAATTCTTTTTGAGATTTCTGCTTCTCTCATTTTTGCACTTCAATCTGAATAAACCTTCAACAAATGCAATAACCAAAAATCTGAATAGAATATGATGAGTGATTATTTTGGGTGTAAAATTAATCCGCTGCAGCATAAATATTTTTCAAGTTTTTAAGACCTATTTAGACAGAAAGCAGAGAAATGGCTTTTTGCCTCTATCAGTTCCAGACAGGGAAGTTTGAAGTAGCCCTGACAGTCCTCACTGTGGCTAAATGATGGTTCTGTCAGAATCCTACCAAAAGAAAGGCATTTCTTCCTTTCTATATATAGCTGGTTTGATTACAGCTCAAATCTGAAAAGTTGACTCCACATGTCAAATGCACGTTTTGTGTTCAATTTCCTATTGAGATATTTAGTGCCAGCTTCCAGTGAAGGATTGAATGCATTTTCCCCTTAGAGTTTGCCAGTAACTTTTCTTCCAAAGAATTCCTAATTTCCTTGTTCTATTCATATAAGCAGTTTTGTTTGTTGTTGTTTTAGTTTTAAATCTTCAAACATTATTTTTGGAAGTGTGAGATTAAACTGAATTGATAACTTGGAGTATCGTGTGAAGTACTCTTCTGTTTCTTTCATGCCCTATACAAAAGTATCTATGGGTTTGCTCCCGCAAGAGTTCATAAAGAAGAGGGCAAATCCCATGAGCTGAAGCAATCGGAAGAAAAAGAGAAGGGGAGGGGGAGGGGGGAGGGGGAGGGGGAGGGGGAGAGGAGAGGAGAGGAGAGGAGAGGAGAGGAGAGGATAAAATCTACTCATTTGTTCAGGGAGGGAAGCATGACATTAACACTGAGTATAAGCAAGTTTAGAACATCCAGCCAAATGACATGAACAGCTGATGAAAACGCAGTTCTGCAGCGCTTCTGCTTTCCCCGCCGAAGGCCACGAAGGGTGCGGGGCACGATCATAGCCGTGGGGGTGCCAGGAAACTTAGAAGAGCTGCCCCGGCTGTCAGTACCCCCCGCCCGCTCCCCGGGGCCACTACTTGCCATCGACACGCGGCGTCCCATGGCCGCGGGCGGCGGCGGGCTGCCGGCCGGGCTGCCCTCCTCGTGGCGCTGCCCCTCGGAGCCGGAACAGGAGGCGGAGCCGGGACCGGAGCCTCGGCGGGAGGCGGCGCTCTCGCTGTCGCTGCCCGCCCGGCTCTCGGAGAGCACCCGGGAGAGGAAGCTGGATTTGCGGGTGCCCGGGCAGTGCCCGCTGTCCGGGGATTCCCCGCGGTTCTCCTCCAGGTCGCGACAGACGCTCACGCGGCTCTGCTTACGGAGCACTCGGCGGCCAGCCCCCGTTCCGGGCCCCGCCGTCCCCGGCCCCGCCGCCCGCGGCGCCTCCTCGCTGCTGGAGGACGGCGGTGGCTGCTGTCCGTGGTGCTGAGCCGCGCTGTGCCGGCGGCGCGGCGGGGCGGTGGCTCGGAGCTCTCCCTGGTGCTGATGGTCCGGCGGCCCAGGAGGGGAGGGGGGGGCAGGGGTGGCCGAGGGAGCGGTGGGGGGCGGCGGGGCCGCGGCAGAGCGTGGAGGGGAGGTGTTGGCGGCCGGGCAGGCCGGTGGGACCACAGAGTTCTTCTTGGAGTTGTAAGGACTGGCCTCGTCATACTCAGGGCCCACGGGCTGCCGCAGTCGCCCGTAGAGGGTCTTGTGGATCTTCTTGAGGCCCAGGTGGGCAATTTCTAGGATGTTGAGGAATAGGGAGACTGCAGCAATGCTGTGCATGAAGACCATAAAGATGGTCTTCTCTGTGGGTCGGGACACAAAACAATCCACTGTGTTAGGGCAAGGGGGCCGAGTACATTTGTAAAGGGGTGACATGTGAAATCCATACAAAAGATACTGACCTATCATAAAGCCCACTTCAACCACTGAGCGGGTCAGGATATGTAGGACATAGGTGCGCAGCAGAGACCCTCTCAAGGGTGCCTTATTCACTTTCTTCTGTTCTTCCAGCTTTCGCAGCTCCCTCTCCACTCTCCGGTGTTCTTCAGGCATGGGCTCCAGATCTTCTAGCTGAGCCCGCAAGTGGGCTTTCCTCTTCTGTCGCTCTTTCTCTAGAGCCCTTAATCTGTACAGTGCATGGGCCATGTAAACAAGAGATGGAGAAGATACAAATATGATCTGCAATACCCAGTATCTGATCAAAGAGATAGGGAAGGCCTTGTCATAACATATATTGCTGCAGCCAGGTTGCTCTGTGTTGCAGATGAACTCCGACTGCTCGTCATCCCAGACATCCTCAGCAGCCACTCCCAGCACTAGCATCCGGAATATGAACAGGATCGTGAGCCAGATTTTGCCAACTATAGTGGAGTGGATGTGCACTTCTTCAAGGATGCTGCCCAACAAGTTCCAGTCGCCCATGGTCAGAAGTTCATATCTAAAGTATAAAAAATAGTGTTATTTTAATACACTACTGAATTTCTTTTCAAAATGACCCTTTCTAGTATATACACATTTTAATAATTATATTACATATCTATGCTTTGGGTGGAAAGAGACATTTTATAAATTCATCATTCTTTTCTATTTAATAGGTCATTAAATGAATGTAGACACCACAATTACTAGTAAAAGATGCAAAGTGAGATTATTTTAAGAGAGAGAGAGTTTGGCTATAAGCCACAGTACTTCTTAACAGCCTACACTTTCACTATGTTTTCCACCCACCATGAAAGAAGACACTTTTTTTTCCCACTTTGCAAATACACTGCCATCAGTAGATTAATTCTACACCTACTACATTCCTGTCTGTGGCTCTGCTATGGCTCTGGGAGAAAAACAACTGAAACAACTAATTAGGTCTTCATTTATTTGAGAAAGTTTTGAGAAGTATCCTATAAGTGTGACAGAACATTTTTTATTTTGTTCCACAAGGTGGTAGCATTATTAATGTCATCCGTTCAGTATTTTCCTGCCTACTAGCATAACAGTCCACTTTTTTTTTTTTTTTTTTGCCTTGAAATACATAACTACAAGTACGCAGCTAATTTACACATAACTATACATTTATAGCCTCAGTCTATAACTTTATTCATAAACTTAGAATGCGTCCAGGATTTGTATCTTGAATTTTGTGCATTTAAAGTCTCACTGAATCACTAAAACTCTGTCTTGAGTATAAATTTAAACATATAAATTAAGCAGAAAATACACAAGAGTGCTGTGAAGATCTTTAGCTGTAAGTGTGAGATGATCTTTTTAATCGCCTCTTTCTCAGAATCTCTCTGATTCATCACCAAGCTGTTCTATGTTCAGCTGCAACTTCTCCGGAATATCTTGAGGAGATTCAGATAATAAAAATGGAAATAGGAAAATGAAATTCACAAATTGTGTATTTGTGAATGCAGCCCACAGTCTTTGCTGTGTTCCTGAAATACTTCTGCTGACACAGTAATGAAATATCGAAAGCAACTGGAGTCATCTCTACCTCAGGGTTCTCACTTAAATTTTATTTGCTAATCTACTTCTTAAGACTTCCAAATTCCAGAAAACTACAGCCTTTTGTAAAGTGCCATTTTGAAGTTGGCTCATTACATCGTGATACTTTCTTTTAAAATCCGCACTTACAGGACCGCAGTGTGAAGATTCACATGCTAAATGCTCTCTATAAAATGAAAAATAATAAAAGGGATCTATCTCCATGAAAGCTATTGTTTCAAAGAAAGCAGCCAAAAATTACCTTACTACCTTATGCTTCCATTTTTCCTACCTTTCCTCTCCCCATTTTTATTTGAGCCACATGTAACAGAGTAATTTTGGATTACTGTAAGAAGGTAATTTCAAATATCAGTGGTACCAGTATTTAACCATATATATATAGATATATCACTATATGACAGAAAATATAGTTTCACTGGAGACTGTGCATACCTGGGACTTTTCTCCTTATATCATCTGACTACCTTCGCAGCTGTCTGAATATTTATATGTGATCACTTTAAACATTAACCATACATGCACATAATCAGAATCAGATGGAAATCCACAATCGCTGACAGAGGAAGTTTCTGTCTTTCTTTCTTTTTTTACTTCTCTTTTATTTTCTATTAAAGTTCATCTCAACAATTTCCAGTATTCAAATCACTTCTGTATTAAATTTGTGCCAGGATCTCTTTAGAGGTGATTTGCAGAGTTAAATCTTCCTTAATTTTATCAACTATAAATTAAAATAGAACTGGAATCGATAGTCAAAATGAAATATGTCACTGTCTGAAATCATCTTTTTGTCCTGCAGCCATTATATTTCAAAAGGGGCAACATGCACATTTAGCATCCTGAAAATTCCCCATCTGCTAACACCCACTAACTGGCCCAGTTGATCCACTGGAAGTGAATAAAATCATTTAACTAAACTGCAAAAAATAACAGCCTTCATAAATTTGTAGCTTTACTGAAATATACTTCTTTTCCAAAAAAAAAATTAAATGTTAAGATGAAAGTACTCCTGTTTTTAATTCGAATTGCTATCAGTCTGACAGGTATCTGCCTGTTCTGCACCTTCCTGGACAGATTTTTTTCTGCTTGCTTACCTTAAGAGGAAGCTCTTGGTTATTTGTTCTTAGAACATTATAGGAGCATGTAGAGCTGCTGAAGGTTGTAGCTTGGAAAACTTCCTTCACAGTGCTTTTTTTTTTTTCAATGCCAACGCATAGATGTGGTACTTGGAGCAGACTTCTCCTTTCTTTGTATCTGGATGCTTAGATCACTCAGTCTAAACAACGTGCGTGTGATTTTAAACCATCAGATTATAGGATGTTGCCTCTAGCCAAAATTATCATGCAATTATTTTAGTCAGTGGCATCTATCAAAGCCATTCCCTTCAGACTCAGTTTATTTGGCAATAGTTTGTAAAGTCTCTATGCATTGTTATGTTCCGTTCTTCAATCATTGTGTCTCCACCCATATCCTGAATTACATTTTCTTTTCTAAAATGAATAAATGAGCACCTTTTAGAGTCATATACATTCCTGCATTTTCTTTACATTCCATTAGTTTCGCTCTCAATCAATGACAAAAAATCGATCGGTCATGTCCGATTTCATACTCTGTTGCCTGGTGAGTTAATTTAGTCTGTTGGAGGCTGATTCTTTGCAAATGGAGTCGCCTAGACTTAAGTTGTTTAGAAACACAGGCCTTCAGTGCAGGAACTTTTCAGCTGGGTTACAGTCACCCCTGAAGACCATTCAGGATTTGCATCTATGAGAGACATGACCTAAAAAAAGAATACAACTTCCTAAAGTAGAATTTCTTGAGACCTCAGAGATACAAGAGATGAGGCTCTGATGCTAAAAAGCATCCACTGCCTAGTTCTGCACTTTATGGAAACCCCAAATAATTTTTTTCTTTGACCTTTCCTTCCTCTCGACCCTTGTCATCACCTCTCTTTTGGGTCACTCTGCATTAGCCAGATTCCTCTGCATCCCATCAGGATGAGATGTCTCTGTCCTTCACCCACACTTGTAAGCTAAAAAGTGAATTACAATACATACACTTCAGTCCTAAAAGGTGCAGGACTGTTTTCCTCTTTGGTCTCTTCTCCCTAAGAGTTTTCCCACTTGTTCTCAAAATACACCATCCCCACTTTTTTGTGGTGAGCTCAGATCTACATAGCAATGAATCCTCTCTGGCATAGGCTGCACTAGTCTCTCTGAAAGCTGTGTTTGTGTTCAGAGCCTTTCCCTGAAGCAAACAAGGTGGCTAAAATACCTTTTCTCCAGCCTCAGTATAATGCAGAAGGTATACAGTTTGCTTGTATTTCAAATGCTTTAAGGGAGGTAGCACTACACTCCCTACTCCTGAGAGGCATGTTAATACTCACCCCAAAGAGCCAGACTTCCCAGGGCCTTTCTTATCCATATGCTTCTTCCCTCATGCTCTCTCATGCCTATCACTGGTACTTTATTTTCATATCTCTTCTTTTCAAATTTGGCCACAAGGCCTCCGATATTTGATCAGCCTGGTGTCCCACTCTGACTCACCAGGGAGTATTGGCAATGCCTTTCAGCAGAACCCTCTTTTACTCTGTTCAGTGAAGAAACTTGAAAACTGATCAGCTGTGATTTACCCATCCTGACGGAGAATACGCTTTGCTGCTCTCAGCTGAAGCAGCTCATTCACAGGTTGGCACATTTTTGTGCCACCTATTCTCTCTCACACAGGTGACAGCACCAGGACAGGTAGCATCCATTACTCAGCCCTCAGCATAGCCACAGCGTTAAAGTGTTGGCTTCTCCTGTGGCAGGGGAGGTGACAGCAGGCTGCCTAGGGACAATTTGTCATGTTTCTGCTTTAGCAGCCCAGTAATTGGTGTTGTTAAAGGATTGCTCATGCAAGCTTGCTAATGGACTGTACGATTAATTACACATGAAGGGGAAAAAAGGCTGGGGTATATGGGGTGGTGGTAGGGAACCATGGGTCTTCATGTTGTCTTTTGCATTTGGAGGTGAGAGAGAATTTGTGGTACCTGAGGAAACTCTTCTTATAAGCACAGAATCATAGAATAACCAAGGTTGGAAAAGACCTTCAAGATCATCCAGTCCAACCACCCACCAATTACCAATACTTACCGATAACTCACGTCCTTCAGTACAACATCTAAACGTTTCTTGAATGCCCATTCAAGATACATGTATGACAGCATCTGTCATAGGTGAAAACAGCTTACAGCGTGAATGCTAGTAGGAGGCAGATGATTGTGTCTGCGTGTATGCAACTCTCAAGCACAAACCTACCCACTTGCCTGCTGCAACCCACTTGAGTTGGAAAAGCAGAAGCATGTCTGAATCCAGCGGGAGACACAAGAACAAGCAACAAGGAGAACCAGCTGTAGGCCATCATGAAGCCTCCCCTCAGTTTGGTCTTCTCCAGGCTGAACAAATCAAGGGGACTTCAGATGCTCCTCATACATTTTGCCCTCAGATCTTTCACCATCTCTGCAGCCCTACTTTGGATGCTCTCTGATAGCTTTACGTTCTTAGATTGAGGTGCCCAAAACTGCAACCAGTGTTTGAGGCTAGGATGCACATCGCAGAGTAGAGTGGGGCAATCCCTTCCCTCACTCAGCTGGCAGTGCTGGGCCTAAAGCATCCCAGAATGTAGTTGGCCTTTAATAGTCAAAAGCCAACTCTGCTCCTGAAACATCTTGTCTGATTTCATAAATTCTTCTAAGCTAAGGATTCCTTAAATCTGCTTCTCGGCATGCTTTAGCAATGCAATCTTACTGCATGAAGATGAATTGGTAAAGACTATCCTCCAGCCGGTTTAGAACGAAAACAGTTAGCTGAAAAAAAGTAAAGAGCTGTAGAATGACAGATTAGCAGCTAAAGCATTGCACTGGAGCCTAAGGTAATGACATTCCTCCAGTCTATTATTCTACATAGTCAGCTAGCCGGCAACAGCCTACGTAGGCCTTAGAAATCCCTCAAAATTCAGTACCTGATCTCCATGCTTTCATCTCACTGTACACCTCTGTCTCTTCCATAAACCCTTCTGTATGAACTTCTACTTGGTCAATCTTCTAATACCTGTGTCAATTATGATTTTTTTTAAAACCAAATATTGGAAAAATGTGTGTGTTGGATGAAAGGAGGCATAGGTTACACTAGCAAAGTGTAAGTGGAGTAAGAATCACAGAATGACCTGGGTTGGAAGGGACCTCAAGGGTCATGAATCTCCAACCCCCCTGCCAGGCAGGGCCACTAACCTCCCCATTTACTAGACCAGGTTGCCCAGGGCCGCATCCAACCTGGCCTTGAACACCTCCAGAGACAGGGCATCCACAACATCTCTGGGCAGCCCGTTCCAGCACCTCACCACTCTCCTGGAAAGAACTTCCCCCTAACATCTAACCTAAATCTTCCCTCTTTCAACTTAAAACCGTTCCCCCTTGTCCTGCTGTTATCTATCCTTTCAAAAGAGTTTACTCCCTTCCTGTTTATAGGCTCCCTTCAGGTACTGAAAGGCTGCAATGAGGTCACCCCGCAGCCTTCTCTTCTCTAGGCTGAATAAGCCCAGCTCCCTCAGCCTGTCTTCGTAGGGGAGGTGCTCCAGCCCCCTGATCATCTTTGTGGCCCTTCTCTGGACCCTCTCCAACAGCTCTCTGTCTTTCTTGTACTGGGGGCTCCATACCTAGACATAGTACTCCAGATGAGGCCTCACAAGAGCAGAGTAGAGAGGGACAATCACCTCCCTGTCCCTGCTGGCCACCCCTCTCATGATGGAGCCCAGGATACCATTTGCTTTCCGAGCTGCAAGAGCACACTGCTGGCTCATGTTAAGTTTGTCATCCATCAGGACCCCCAGGTCCTTCTCTGCAGAGCTGCTCTCAAGGACTGCTCCTTCCAGTCTGTATAGATGCCTGGGGTTCCTTCGGCCCAAGTGCAAAACCCTGCACTTTGCCATGTTGAACCTCATTAAGTTCACCCAGGCCCACCTTTCAAGTCTGTCAAGGTCCCTCTGAATGGCATCGCATCCTCTGTGTCAACCGCACCACTCAGCTCATAGGGATGCCTGTTACTCTTCCAGGGGAAAAAAAATACATATTAGACACAAAACTGTCTTTTTCCTTAATGAAAAAGACAATGATTCAAATCAATTCATATATGGTTTAGAGGAAAGTTTGTAGTTCATTGAACTGTTCAATTTCTGATGCACTGAAGTCCACTAAAAATAAGCAGTACATAATTGAAGCAGTAATTGTATGAGAGCAGCAGCTGATTACCTCCATGTTTTTCAATCAGAACATCCACATAACTACTCAGCTACACAAGGTAACAGAAGTCAATTTTAGTGCTGCTTCACAGCACTTGTAGTTACCCCACCATTACCCAGCAGTTCTGGAAAAGGTTTTTGTTTGCCTGCCGTTTCACAAATGAGGCTATAGATTTACAGAGAGTAATTTTTGCATACGTGCACCAAAATCCCTATTAAAGAACTAAATCACAAACAATGTTACAAGAAGACTCTGAGTCAACTTTAGTTCAACAAGAACAGAACTGTGAATTTTACAGTTTTATTTTTTTGCATTACTTTTACAGTAAGCAAACTAGTTTATACAAAATAAACCCACGGCTTCATATAGTTAAAAAAATCATCTTTGGCTAAACAAAGCTCTATTTTTATACATATATTTATATATATACACACACACACTGATATTTTACATGACGATGTAGGAATCTGTACAAATACTTACAATAGACAGAACATTAAAAAAGATTCATAATTTACAAAAAAAGAAATCCAAGTCAGAACCAAAGGTCAACCCTCCCCCACCCCAACCTGTACAGATAAGAAAGTAAATACACACAAACAAGGAATAAACGACTTCATAATAAAATACTGTCTGCTTTTTTTGAGACAGAGAGGAAGCACTTAAGTAGTGAGGCTGATTCCCTCAGTGCCTTCAGTATTGTGCACGTTTTGAGCTATAAAGATATGGTTATAAAAATACTCGGGTCTGATTTTTCCACAAATGTTAGTCACCTTACAGAGCAGCATTTCTCTGAGAACAAATTCAGTTAAATCTAAACTTCAATAAGTAAACAACTATAACAAATGTTTTTAAGAACAAGCATGAATAGGTACACAGATCTCCCAACTTAAATCGCTAACTAGGTCTTGCCTATGCAGCTCAAAAGATGACATTCGCTCACCAAATGCAAATGTTTTAGAAGCAAGCACACAAGATGGAAGCCTGTCAGAAGTGGCATTACAACCTACACAAGCAATTCCTTTTAGGAGCTCCCAAGCGCTGCCTAAAATCAGAACTATCCACTGTTTGGCAGCATGACAGACAGTTCCACAGGTCACGTTTACAATATTCCAGAGGTATCAGCGGCAACTTCATTCATGAATTATCTGATGGTTGAATAGAGTGAAAAGTCTGTCCTGCTAGTTACTATGTCTCAGGAAGTGAGACAAAAGCCATTATCCTGAAATTCAAGAAGCGTTCATTGAATTCTATAAGAAAGCAATTTAATCCAAGTTCAGAGGCAGTGTGTTTAAGTGGGGCTCTTAAATGAAGTCTAGCTCATCTCAGCAGATGTTCCAACTAAATGAAGACTACAGCAATTCTGATCATCAATAGCAAGAAAAACTTCAAACACCAATGAATTTATAATACAAGCCTGACCTGTGCAACTCACAGGAATGCTTCTTACAGGGAGGAAGTAAAGCTTTTTAGAAACTTGGGATAAAGCAGCAATGTATATATAGATATGTACAAAAATAGATACACACTTTAAGTATGTACTAGTAAAACCAGAGGCAGTTATCAGAATCCTTTAAGATGAAACACCATGAATTTCTGATGTACTAAACAATTTGTAACAATACATACAATTGCTGTCAAAACATGCTAAATTGACAAGCTTTTGAAATTGCTTGTGTTCAAAATAAAGAAGTTTTTCTCCTGGTTAATTAGTATAAAGTAACATTTTGTAAAATTGCAAAGGTCTGTTTCTAAATTAATTAAAGAAAATAAAAATGCTTTTTTTTTTTTTTTTTTTGGAAACCAAATGGAGTGCTCATTATGCAGAAGACCTATTGACATAAATTAGCTTAATTTAAACTAACTTAAGAATCTTTCCAAGATGCATTTTGGAGAAGATAAATTTCTTTACATTTTTCTTGAAAGAAAAAGAATATTCAGCTATACAAACTCAGCATGAACTCATTTTAAATGTCAGTAGAACTTCAAGATGCTTTAAACTGCACAATCGTTCTTGTTAAATGAATACTTGTCACTATTTCGCAATTTAGATGAAATTGAAAAACTGGTCACTCAATGGCTGGCTCCACTGTGTCACAGCAGCTGGGACTCATTTTACTGGACTTTAAAACTCTAAAGGTTACAAGTCTAGTCGAGGCCAACTGTCTCGATCTCCCCCATTGTGAAGGAGACAGATAGACATCTCCAAATAAATTAATTCATCTTTTTCTGTTGGAACACAGGAGACATCAAGTGGCTTAGAGAGCACGTTAAAAGTTGAAGACAAAGCCTATACTCAGGGCCAAATTTCCTCTCCTTGAAACACACCAATGAGCATCTGATAAAATAGTGAAGAACAACGTACTTCTTCCCATCAGAATTCAATTACTGGATAAGCAGCTTCTGGAGTTATTGTAATCATTACCTTGGATTGTCCTAAAAGAAGAAAGCCTAACTTCTTAAAGTACCAGTTTTCACATTTCAACATAACCAAGATAGAATGTTCTTCATTTTCCAGCATCATCTAACTTGACTCCAAAGAACTCTTACGTTTTAAAATCACAGTTTGACATCACCGTACAGAGTACTTCTGCCAAGACAAGCAGGAGCCACCATTCCCATTTGACTGCATTCTTCTCCTTACTTATAGAATGCATATAACCAACACGAGATGTCACTCCCTTGAAATGATACTGCACCATTCGTACACGCACATTCCTTCACAGCCAGATTCCTCATTATTGCATTTCTCTGGCAAAACATTTCAGAGTGCAGCAGATTTATCAGACTTAGTATGCTGTCTTGGATGGATACCTCCTCCTTCACACATCACACAAATACAGTGGTTGTAGTCCATCACTGCTGCTACACTTAAATCCTGTAACCACAAAGCTGCGCAGTGGTAAGTTACTTGCACTTGGATTTCTTGAATAGCTTCATAAGTTGCTTGAATCTTTCTGAAACCTAGTGGAAAACAAAAAAAGGCAAGTTATTATGGCCCTGGATTTCCATACAAACAGAGACTGATCTGACACCATAAGTTCTGTTTGTTTGTTTAAAAAATAAAACTACTTAGTGGTTTTTTTTGTTTGTTTGTTTTTTGCTGCCATTAAATTTTAAGGGGAGACTTTTAAGAACACTACCGTGTTAATTGGATTTATACTCCAAGGAAATCTTCCTACACCTTTGATTATGAAACTGCTTCCAGGTTCACCAAAGAAGAGCTAGAGTCCACTATTAGTTTAACACAGGCTTCATTCCAATAAGAAGATTTGACAGGGAAAGGACAAAGACTTCAAATCAACTACAACTGAAATTTGCACTGAATGCAGCAGTTTTAAGGTACTAATCAAACAGATGCTGATGAATCCCAGAACCATAGTATTCTGTTAACATATATTTTTAAAAAGCAACAACTGGGAGAATCTAAGATTCTTTTTTCAAGAACACCCTAACAAAAGACATGAGTTAACAAAAAAACCAAACCCGCTTAATTAGCAGAAGATCTCTCTAGGTCTTAGTTCAATGGCAATCATGAAAGTACTGATGCAGTTGTTATCAAGTACCAGAATGGTTATTACCTACCTGATTTGGGCTTTTGTTCAGCCTAGTGGCTAAGGAAACAAAGGTTTTACTTGAAGGTCCTTTTCGCTGACATTCCAGTAAAATTTCTCGGTCGTCATTTCTATAGCAAAAATGGATTTTTGAAGTTTTAAGGTAGATTTGTACATATGCCCACATAAAAATATAATTGTATGTATTTCCATATATATAAGTACTTCCAAACTACAAAACATGAATTCAAATAGGATCTGTTAAAGAGGACTCTCCTCTCTTCTGAGGCATAATAACAGAATCAGTACAAACAAGCAATAGCGAGATCACTTAATCCTGTTAGGAAAAGCAGGATTATTATAAGAGTCAGCCCCAAACCAAAATCATTAAAAATATTTTCATGCTTCTAAAGCAAAAACTTAAGCTTCAATTGAAAGCATCTCCTAAATTCCAAAGGGACTGGTAGTTTGAGGCAGATTTTCCTCAGTTTTCATGGCTAGGCAGCAACTTTATAATAATTCAATAAACTATACTTAATTTCCTTCATTCCACAGAATAAAAGAAAGAAATATTTAAATAAAGAATTATTATAGTGGTTTTTTTTTTTTTTTTTTTTAGGTATAGTTCAAAGATGGACAAAGACACAAAAAGCCTGGTCATACCCATAGGGAAATTTTTTCATAATATTATCCTATTTCATTGTTTCGCATGTTAAAAAAAAAATCTCAGTAGCTTTCACAGTCTTTTTTTTCCCTAGGAGAGATTTCTTTTAAAAATTCCACATCAAATCTCTTTCATATCTGAACTTTAGTTCAGAAAACTACGTCTGGAATGTTTTAGGAGCCTCTACATAAAACAAAGATTTTATGAAGCAGTAGCAAGAACATAAAAATCTACTAAACAGCTTCTCAAAGATTTATTTTATGTTCCCACACAATAACTTCGCACATATCTCCACCTTATACAGCCACCTCATTTGTCACGCACATGCTATTAACTGGGTGGTAACTAGCACATACAGCATGCGTTTCCAAACAGTATGTGGGCTCAACAATTGACTAGTACATTTCTGCAGATGGAGGAGTACAGATTCCCAAGCAGAACAGTTTGCTCTCATGCCTTCAGTGGGGGGAAATCTTTGTCCTTTCTCCTTTATCCAGTTACCAATGTTTTCAGGCCTTATAAGAACAAAGACTTCCATCCTTGCAGAGGTTGGGTGTAATTTTTGGATCGGCAAGGAAATGGGAAGGGGAACCAAAAATTGCAGTGTAAAAAAGTAGGCCTTGTTACATTTACATATAGGCTTTAAATACAAAAGCAAAAAACACGCAGGCCACCAAAATATGGGTAAGTGAATCAGTTACAATGCATGGAAGAATTACTCTTTATGGCAATTCTGATTTAACCTACCCAAAGAAATAATGAAAAGCTGTTCTCTTCCAAAGGCTGCTAACAGAATTACAGGAAATAAGCTCATTTTTGAAATTTGCTTTCTGCTGGACAACTCCTAAGAAAAAGAATAAAATGGACTTTTGTACCTTTCAGTGATACTGTAAGGGAAGAAATCATATTCACAAAGCCATCTGGCACAGACAGAAGGAAGCTCCTATACTACTATGAAGTATGTACATAGTACTATGTTGTACCATCTAAATATCCTTCTTTTCCCCACTTTCCAGTATGTCACCTAGATTAAAATACAAAACAAATAAAAAGGAACAGATGAAATCAGAAATTATTACCTTGTCCAGGAAACTACTACTTCTCCTTTTTTTTTAATGATGTTTTTGGCATACAGACCAGGTGATGATGCACCTGAGGACAAAGGAGAAGAGTCCTTGTTTTGATGCAATACATTATTCTTGCTTTGACTTTGTTTCTGTCCTGAGTTTATTCCTTCAGATTTTACATCACTTCCATTGCTGCCTTCATCCGCTGACTCAGTTTCTTTTCGTTGTCTTTTTAAGTTAGAATTCTCTTCAACAGTCTCCTTTTTCCGTTTTTTACTAGTTTTGTCATCTATGCTTATTTGGCAACTTCCATCAGTATCCAAAGTGGATTTTTCTTCAAGATTACATTCACCTGCTATGGTCTCATTGGAAAGGTCTTCTGTTAAGTCTATGAATGCATCAGAGCACTCTTCCAATTCTTTTTTATCCCTGATTTCTGAGTTTCCTGTAGAAACTTGCTGACTCCTCTTATTTGCAGGAGATTCCACTGCAAAACACGAAGTTTTTTTAACACTTTCAGCTGTTAAGTCTGACTCTACACTACAACCAACAGGAAAAGAAGCTTGGGATCCAACACTTGTTCCATCTATATTTTCAGATACTTCCAATTTGTGTGTTTGAGGTTGCTCAGAGCCTTCACTTGGGCTTTCAGTGTCACAGCTATCCACATCTGAAGTCTTTCTACGAGGCCCAAGCAAGAGGGTAGTTTCTTCCTTTCCAGCACTACTCTGAGACTCCTTCAGAGGATGAGGTAGGGCAGGACTCTGCTCTTTTCTAATGCTGACATAAGATAACTGATCCATCTTAAGCAGATCTGGTTTGACAGGTTCCTGCAAAGTAGTTGCTATAGAGCTCTGCCTGTCCCTTCCTTTTCCACCATTTCTCATTTCTTCTTTTTCATTCTTGGTTGAAGATGCCCGTGCCTCCTTCACTAAAGCCATCTGATCAGATGCTGGGGTGATTGATGGCACTGCACGCCTAATCTTTACAATGAAATGATCATTGGATTTCTCCATAATTACTGCTTGCATTGGCAGGCTGGAGCGACACGGAAAACCAGGAATAACAGGACGACTTGTCCACGATGAAGAACAACTTGATCTACTGCTAGAGTTATCAGATTCTAAAGCCAAATGAATGTCTTGCTCAGTGGCATCTTCCCCTTCAAGAAGAGCATCCTCACTGTAATGCGCACTAAGGACACACTCAGGAGTTGAGCTAGAATTATTCTCAGATTTCAGGAAGCTGAGGTGAGCATCTGATTTCAATGGTGATGGAATAGTTAATGAAACAGCCAAATCTTCAAGGAGGATAGAAGAAACAAATGATTTACTCTTTTGTAAACTGCATTCATCTTCTCTGCATGAAGTTGCACCTGTAGGAACTTCAAACATACAGCTTTCATCTAGTACATCTGGATCAACAGACATTTGAAGCCTAGAAGTTAAAGATGGAGCTCGTATAGGTGAAACGACAGCCCAGCTAATATCCTCTACAGATCGAGATTCTACATGAACTTCCTTTGGAGCAATTCTTTGCACTAATTCAGAAGTATTAGTTTTGCATTTGTGGTTATCTGAAAACTGTTTTTCTGGTGTCCTGAACTCCCAGTCATGTCTGTCAATGTTGCTACCACTTTTTTCCAAGAGATCAGAACCTTGCAACAAGCTTTTGAAAATTTCACCCATTTGAGCATCGCTTACAAGATTAAACGTAAGAGTGGATGCTTGCTGTTCTGTGAGGAGGTCATAACTAAGATCAGACTTGTTAGCATCTCTGAATTGCTGGAATCCTTCTTTTTCATGTTTTATGCCCTTCAATGGAGTGAGAGAGTATTGTAAATTATTCTCCTTAGTGAGTTGCACTTTGGTTTGGGAATTCCTTGTGTTATCAATGGAGTTAAGACATTTTGTGAAAGCAGCTTTTGGTGCATCTGTTTTATTTTTCTCATGGTGACACTTAGGTCTTTGATAATCCACAGACTGATTACAAAGAATATATTCTTGAGGTTTTTGAGATCTGACTTTCAGAGACTTTTTCCTAGATCTCTGCACATCATTTTTATGACTGATTTTGTGGTTTTGTTTTCCTGTTCTTTCAAGCTTCCCTTCCTCACTCTCATTTTCCAGCTTTATCACATCACATTGTTTTACTAGAATTCTCTTCACCTTCTCAAATAAGTAGTCAAGCTGTTCATCTACAAATTTCCATAACCGTTTTTTCATATCTAATACTTGTTGTTCAAAAAGACGGTCCACTATTGCATTCTTTTTAACTTGCTTGAGTTTGGACTCTATAATATCACATATATTCAATTTTAATGTCTCACCCGATGTAGACATTTTGGAAAAGTTCAGGTGCTTTATTAAAGATGTAAAATTTATGATAGCAGATTCAATAATTCTGTGAAAATGCTGAACTGGGAAGTGTACCTTGAATTTCATATAATTTTTCCTCATCTGTTTTCGTATAGCTCTTAGCATCTGCATGATTTCTTGTACATTTGAAGGTTCAATTATAACTTGAACTATTTTTTCAAGACAAGTAATGCTCACAGTTTTATTTTTCTTCATTTCCTTTGAAGACCTGAAAGTCTGATTTTTATGTTTCGCTCTGTTCTTCGTACTTACTTTCACAGAAACAATTTTTCCATTATCCTCATTGCAGTGTATAGTTTTGTTCTTTTGATTTCGTGGACTGCTGGTCAAATTCCGTGTTTCAGGAGAAGTTTTTGGTCTCGACTTTTGTGGATTTTCAGAGTGTCCTTCTGATTTAGATTTTTCCTCGTCTTCATCACTACTTATGATTTCTCCTTCTTCTATTTCATCTGAAGAGATGCTCAGCTGGGACTCAATCTCTATGTGTGCATCAGACAGGCTAAGAGGCTTTTGATTTTCTTTGTTTACCTCCTTTGACAAATTCTTTGAGGGACAGATGACAACTGTACCTTCAGGAATTAAATCTATAAAGAAAACAGTTTGACAATCATCATAAAGAATATAATTATAAACAGATAGTTTTAGAAAAACGTGGAGAATTCTATTCTGCAAAGTGACTGTTCAGGATTGTTTCAAACTGCTGATGACAATTCAGGAAGTGCGAGCTATGGAAAAATCTGGACAGTTCTCATTCAGCAGAATGAGATTTTTCTGAGCTTCCAAGGGTCAATAAGGACTCAACATTTCACCAAAGATACACGATCTTTCCTACAAACATGTCCATTGAAAAGAGAAAAATCTGCAAGTTTCCATTAATTTTGAACTTTTCCACTCACTTTAACTTTCTGAACTTTTTGAACCCTGGACAAGCTGAATTTTAACTCTGACTTCATTATGGATTGAGATTTACATATAATAGTTGATTTTCTTTTAATAATGTTATTATGAAAATAAAAGGAGCAATATAAATGCCCTACTGATGCCTGCATTCAACTAACTTTTCCTCTACAGACAAGAAGGAGCTACTTCAACTCTTCAATTCCGTCAATATACTAAGTTACTGAACAAAGAGAGGCCCATTATAGTAGGCACTATAAACGTGGTAAACTCCTATTTCAATTATTGATGCATTTAAGACTACCAGGACCATAATGAAACACAATGGGATAAAAAGTTGGTTTTTTATTTTATTTTTTTTTAAAGAGATGTTGAGAAAAACCTCAATTTCAGGTTCCTGAATGATAAAAATAGGGAGTATGTGAAAGGAAAGACTCTCTCACGGCTAAGTTCATTAAATGTTTTATATTTTTTAGAGATTCAATAATTTAATAATTATTTAAAATTCAAAACAAATGCTATTTAGTTTAGGAAAATAAGTAATTACAATTAGCTACAAAACAAGCTAATTTCCAGTGCATAAAAAAATCCACTCAAATGTGCATGTATTGATTAATGAGATTCACAGCTAATTACAGGCTTGCTGGACACTAGCTAATAAAACACTTATGTTCAATCTCACATAGATTAGACTGCTTAATGACCTCTAACAAACTTTTCATCTGGTATATGACTGTATCTGAACTCTGTCTCATTATAAAATGAATTTTAATGTTTTCAAGCAGTACTTGAAAATGTTTACACAGACTTTACAGTAGGGAAACAGTATTTCTTTACTGCCTCCATTTCAGTTTCACAAGGGTCAAAGCGTTCTCAAACTAATCAAGTTGGTATTTTGACAAACTAGAAGTACATTAATACTGTATTTTGACTGCTTTCACTTTGTATGTCCTGCAGAACAGCAGAGATGGGGGTATTGAATTCCAAGGACAAGATAAGCCATGACCTCCCATCAATTTAACACATGTAAAACATTTGACAGGTATGTTACTAGTTAAATCACAAAGACAACTAGGCACTTAACTGCAGAGATGAAAGTCATTGCTTTGTAATGTGGCTGTAAGCTCTGGACAGGAATGATTCTTATAGTTAAACCAGAGAAGAACACTTATTTCATGTTAATCTACTCTGCCCCCATGTACCCCCAGGCAGTTCAAAGAATATAAATCATGGTAGGAATAAAATGTAGACCAATAAAGGAATCTGCATGTGAAAGAGTAGCTTTCTCAAATACAAGAGACAGAATCTGAGAATGAACCGCACTAAGACATGCAAAACAAACTCCAAACCAAACAAACACTATGACTTCAAACACACGAAAAAGAACTTCACTGCTACTCTCCCATTCCCCTTTCAGAAAGAAGTAAAAACTTCCAAGAAAAACTATTTGTTGCAGCAAAACATTTTAAGAAGTTTTAAAAATTAGCCAAGAAAAATATTTAAACTTTGGGTTGCCTATTTTCTCTTCCTTTGAGTGCTGTCTCCACATTTTATCTCCTTGACATCCTGTTCAGGAGTCAGCTTTTGATTATTGGTATGTTCTGGTGTTCTATGATGTGTTCTATCTTTTTTTTTTCTCCCCACTGACTGACTCACAATGGTAAAACACACCTAAAAATTCACAGTGAAATTTATCCAAATAGAGATTTTTCTTGGCTCACATTCCTAAAAACTGAGTCTTAGGTACCCTCTTCAGTATTCAGAGAAATAAATGCATGAAAAAATATGATCCTAAATTACTCCTGCCTCTAAAATTCCAGAAAGATCTAATATATGTAGCCAGAAGCAACAACAGGTAAGAGACATATATATATATACACACACATTTTAGACATTTGCATGTAAACTCTTATTTCAGTTATTTAGTTTTAAGCAGTGACTAACTCCACTTTTGCTTGCACTGTAGTTCAATCAGCTACAATCTTGACTTTAGCATTAAACAGTTCTGTGATCAACAAAAGGACCATTGTGACTTACACAGCTAAAGAAGAAACAATACATATTCTTGAGAAAGCAGTTAAAAGAAAGTAATTTCTGCTTTCCATGAATGCATCTTCTAAGTCTCTATTTCTAAAACAAATTAGAACATATGAATACCTTTGTTATAACTCTTCACAAGACCTTTGCAGGGACTTTCGATCTTAAGTGCTTTTGCCAAAGGGCGTATTGGACTGTTCAGTGGGCTGATAGCCTTTGGAATATGCCTCAAGTGATTGAGATCAATGCTCAGTATTGAACTGTCATCATCAACAGGTACTGGGTTAGGTTCTTTCTCTTTAGTTCTAGGATACATTTCACTGGTTATAGATGAAGATGCAGTTGTACCAATATCAGTTAAGTCCGGCTCCACATCACAAGCATTCTGGTCAGCTAATGGTACATCTATATTATTTAATACAGTTCTGTCAGGTGACTGAGATGCATTCATACTAATTGCACAGACTGCTTTTTCCTCAGCAGGAGGTTCAAGATTTTCTACAGTCAAGTGATCACCATCCTTCACTACTTCTACTGAAGATTCTCGCTTTGTTTCATTAGTATCATCTGCAGCATCACACGATTCCAAGTCAGCAGAACTTTTGGCTTCCAGGTTACATAGGACAAGGTTTTGAGAGTCCTGGTGGGCTGAAGAGTTTTTTTTGCCAGCAGCTAGCCATATTTCATCTTCTTCCTTCTCCAGTGCTGACTCAGGAAGGGTTCCCATACCTTCACTGTCCAATTTAGATTGTCCCATTTCTGCTGCTGGCACATTATCACTGTGCATTACGCATACTGTCACAGACAAGTTTTCATATTGTGCCACGCTTCCTGCCACCTCCTGAGAGGAAGCCTCAGGGTGATTCGTATCTGTCACAGACACGGCTGAGGTTTCTAATTCAACTGGATCACAAGCCTCTGCTGCTGCTCCTGCTGACAAAGTTTCAGCTGGCATCTCATCAGGAATCGGTACCTTTGCTGCTCCCAGCAAGGCTTGGGATTGTATGTGGTCCACTACTGGCTCTTGTAAGGTTTCTGAGCTCACTTCACAGGTTGTCACTGCTGACAGTGCCTCTGACTGTGCTGGATCTGCTGCTGTTACTTTCAAGGCTTCATTTTCAGAACTGACAGAAACAGGAAGTGTTGGTTCCACACTGATTTTAGTTGCAGTATCCGGAACTTCTAGTGTTAAATTCATTTGCTCTGCAGCACCACAATTAACAAGGTGACCAGAATCTACCATGTTTGCATGCAGAGTAAGTTCTGTAGTTCCCTCATCTGTAGCCATCTGGGAAGGTACTTTAAGTCCATCAGGTGGCGAAAGACATTGCTTTTTTGCAGGAGAAAGAGTTAAATTCAGCTTTTCCATAAAGCTGAGTTTCAAGTCTTTGTTTTTCATCACAGAGTGATTTTTATTTTGTGGAAACTTATGGTCTTTTAAACTATCTGTAACTCCGGGTGTTTCTTCTGATTTATAGGACTTGTTTCTCTCACTTTTTATATCTGTATCTCTCTTAGATTTTTTTGCAGATTGGTGAGAAATCTCTTTTGTAACTTTTCTTTCACTTCTAGAATGCCTATTTTCATCTTGATTTTCTCTTTCTCTTTTCCTTTTTTCTTCAGTTCTGTGCTTCTCTGATTTGGAATGTGCCGTTTCCCACTCATATCTACTACTGTTTTCCTTAAAGCGTGCATATTTATGCTCTCTGCTGCTGGAATTAGAAGGTGAGGACCTTCCTTCTCGAGAACTATGATCATTTGCTCCTCTGTCTCTCTTGCAGTCGATGTCTCTTCCTGTTCTGGACTCTTCCACACGGCATTTACGTGACTCATGAAGACTCTTTGAATGTTCATTCTTTGAATATGGACTGTTCCCTCTACCAGACCTCCTTGATTGCTCTTGTAGTTTTTCATTTGGTTTAATTTTTTGGCTAGAGTTTTTTTCATCTTTATCATGCATTTTAATGTCTTTCTTCGTTACATTCAGTGATCTCTCACCTGCATACAATTCTCCTCTTGCTTGACATCTGTCTTTACCAGTAGTTTGTTTATCCCAGGAAGAAACACTCTTTTCTACTTTTCTTTCTGTGGATGGGCTGCATTTGACTTTTATGCTCTGATTTTTTTGCTGCAACTCATTTTTACTAGTCTTTTCTGAGTGGGCTTTCAGTTTCTGATGAGGATCTGAATTCCTTTCTTCACTGTCAGTATTGTTACAAATACCACTGTTACCAGTACTTTGATGTACTTCTCTTTTGTATTTGTTGACGTTTCTCCGACTGTACTCTTCATCACTTTTTGTTTCTTTTTTTTCCTTTTTGTTATCCTTGTTGGAACTATGGTCATGGTTTGGTGGACATGTATGAGTACCATTGCTGCAAAGCTCTTCAGGAGGGTATCTCACTGCATGTGGAGTATTTCTTTTATCAGAGCTAGACTTCCCATTCTCCACACTGTGGGATGAATAACTGTGGTACGTATCCTTTGAACAGTCATTTTTCATTCTATGATCCGCCTTTATACTGTCACCTAAGTCAGAAGATCTGAATTTGTAATCTTTTGTCTTACACATCTCAGAACACCTTCCATTAGTTGATCCAGGAAGATTTGCCCTGGTGAAGCTACTTCGATGACTGGGAAATTCTGACAGCCTATGTATATCGAGAAAAAGAAATCTTCATGTTAGTTTTGAAATTTATTTAAAAATAACTATAGTCAAATTATAATGAATCTATCTCTTTCTACAGACTTGCCAACCTTTCCTCCAGCTTCAAGTTGAAGAAAACATATGAGTAAACTTCTACTTTATCCCTAGCACACAGTAAAATAACATATTTTGTATACATATTTTCCAAACTAAATTAATATAAAGAAAAAGCAAGACCTGTGGAAGAATATAATATTTGTTCTAAAATAATGCTTCAGTAATTTAAAGTAGTATTCCATTGTCCAGCAAAAAAGCTTTCTGTTAAGAATTATTTTTTTTTTTTAAACACGTAAGCGCTGTTTGCAATATTCATGATAAAAAAGGACAATTCAACAGTTTACTGCTCCATAAAATGACAGCCAAAGCAATAGGTATGGGACTTGTGCTTACTCCACTCAATAAGCAAACAAGCTTCTGAAGTTAGAACTTCGTGCAAGCTACAGAAAACTAATAAATTACAATAATCGAGCCTCAACAAGGCTAGGTGCTACTGCTCCAAGGTCATTATAATAAAAAGAAAATAAATTAAAAAGTGAAATAGAAAAAGGCACATGCAGTCTGTATATGTAATCTGAACTCCTACTCATTACTTAAAGTACTCAAATATTGGTTTTGCTTTTTGAAACTGCACACTGCTCATGGAACAGAACAGTAAATTTAAATATGTAACAACCAGTTTTCTGCAACATGGCTATATTCCAAGAATATGCAATTGTGTGATGAAAACAGAGTTTCAGAGAGAACTGCAGTTATAATCCAAAACCCATTCCTAAATTTCTGTTCAACTTTAAACTATACAGTCAAGATTTTGCCATTACATCTAGATTCATGTGTGGTGAATATAAGTATCCAAGCATTTTTTTTTTTAAATAACCAGTAATCAACTCCCTCAAAGCTGTCTTTACAGACAGACAGGAAGCTTAAGGTGAAATAATTTATTAAAGATCATATAACAGGCAAGGCATATTTCTAAGACCTTAGAGTGCCACTTTCTCATGATTTGCCATAATGGATCCTCTAAAATTGCTAGAACAAATGTTTAATTTATCAATTTTCGTCACTGCCAGAAGGTATTGCAATAGAATTTGAAAGCACTTCAGTGAAGATGAATATTCAAAACAAGAATATATTAAAAAAAAATTTAGAACACAGAATACTACACTCAAAGGTGTGAAAGTGATTTATTGTATCAAAGCCAATAACCGAATGAATAACATGTTAAAACCCCTTGATCTCAATCTGATAATTTCTCATAATTTTCTTGATTTAGAAAACACTGTATAGTTGATAAACAAAGTTTCTAGCAAGTAATGTCAAATGATCCAACTTCGTTACAACACCTTTTGGTGCAAGAAAAATCCAAAGGTCAAACTGAAACACAGAAGATCAATGATGTGGCTGACAAGGCATAACTGACAAGCAGGTCACCCTACCATAAGACAGGAAGTCCTGAACCTTGGACCACTACTTGGGTTCAAGCAATCAAAAAAAAAAAAAAATCTTATGCTCAGCTACTCTCCCATCCATACTTAAATATCTGAAAACCTTTCTTGCGTTAAGTCTAGTAGAAATTACCACGAGCCTTCTAACTACTATCTTTCACCACTGGAGAGAATATTCTCACATTTTGCCATGAAAACATATAGTCTCCTTATTTATGTTCACTTACTACTTGAAATATTTCATGGAATTCATCTGCCTGTGACTGTAAAATACAGTAGTTTCAAAGCTGAAGCACACAAAACATCTGCAATGAAGCATGCTAGGTGGTTAGAGAACCCAACTGGAATGGGTGACTAAACAAACCAAAAAAGAAAAGTGGTCACCCTTTCTGTTTTGTTCTCTAAATTACAAACCAAAGAGTTCACCCAGAAAAAAAACCAAAACAGATAAACAAACAAAACAAAACAAAAAACCCCACACGTATTTCCTCAGACTATAATAGTACAAAACTACTAAATTATTTGCTTTGAAATGACTTCATTTGACATACATAAAAGGTTTGTAACAAGTAAATAAACAAGATCAGACAAAAAACATGCTCAAAGTTCCACTGTCTATTGTACCTTTGATGGAGATTACTGATTTCTTCATCCTTACGGTTAATTTCCACTCTTGCTGTTTTAATAAGTGCTGAAATATTTTTTTTAAGAGCTTGGTTTTCATTCTGTAGAATGATATTCTATTTTTAAATAGCAAAAGGAATAGAGGGAAAGAGAGAAAATGAGAATTAGTCTGGAAAACCAAGTATGTAACAAAGCATACAAGACAATTGTTTAAAAAAAAAAAAGTCCCATCTTATGTGTAAACTGACATTAGAACACAAGAAAAAAATGTTGTGGAGAAGTCAGAATTGCTGAGACCCACATGAGGGTGTTATTATTATTATTTTTAATTGTTAAGAAACTGAAACAACAACAAAACATCACTCACATTTCTGTTATGTGCTTGGTAATTACTTGCAATGTTGTAAGCACACAACTTATTAAAACTGAAATACACAAAAAAAAAAAAAGCAAAAAACCCAAAACAAAACAAGCAAGCAAGAAACCACAGAGCTAGAAGACTACAATCCCCCTTTCTGCTTCATTCTTTCACTCTACTTGTTGCTTTCAGCCACCACATAGAATGTGGCTTTAAGCTCTTTCAGAGAAAGACAGAAGATATCTAATACAATTTTGAGCACTCTATCATCGTAGCATTTTTTGATGGAACATTCTAGAGACAGCCTCTTTTAATAACTGTCCTGAGCAAAGCCTGCTCAGAAGAATGGACAAATTTTGAAGAAAACAATTCAGAAGTGTCACAAAGCAGAAGTTGCTTACCATTTAAAGCTTAGAATCTTTTTGACTTATCTGTAACACACAGTAGAGCAAGATGCAGAACTGCCCAAGATAATCTAATTATATGAGATGGCACAGTGCAGATACTAGCTCAATGTGAAGAGCAGTTCAGCCTTATCCAAATGGCACTTGCCCAATACAGCTATCTTCTTCCAGTTCTGACAGCTTGGGGACTTTGCAACTTCCCTACTGCCTTACAGGTAGATTTTAATTAACCAAAGAACTTTATTTATGTATTAAGTATTCATTTGACGTTTATTTTTTAATCAGAGATAGAAGACAGCTTTTTAAGCAATTCAAATGTTACAGTACACATTACTGTAAAACAAGCAAAATTGCCTGTTGATTTTGTCCTAATCACTGTCTTAGAGTTTACAGATGTGCATTACAAACAACCCATTTAATTAATTAATTATGGAAGGAATATGAAATTAACTCTCTCAACACAACATTCAGTTTGTTTTACATAAATCTTAACAATGTTGCCCTTTGATCTACAGTACCTGTGCCTGTATTTCCTTCAATTTCTTCATCAGCTCTTTAATTTGCTGTTGACATTTTCCATACTCTGCCTGCAACTGTTAAAGAGAAGAATTCACAGTGCAGAAGCGGGCTTAAATTACACAAAAAGTTACTCTTCTAGATTATTAGCTTGTTAACATCGAAATTTATATTTCAAAGCTCTGTTTTTCCAAAACTACAGCTCTAATATCAACAAAAGCTTCAATTCACTCCAACAGGCATAAAATTCAATAAAATGTCACAGACACTCACGTAAGAGGAAACCTATGTGTGCTTGCCCAACTGTCACATGCCAGACTGTAACAGGAAGCCATACAATTGTGAAAGTAAAGACAAGATTGTGTAAAGCAAGCAGTTCTCAAGAGCCTTCGAGATAGAAACTTTATCACATTTTACATAATACAAAATAGTTAAGGAAAGTCATAATCATGATAGAAAGTTAACTAAAACCAAACTTAGACTGAAAGAAATAGACTGCAAAAGACCTACTCTTGTTGAGATCACAAAATTAAATACATGTGGTATGAGTTTTTCTCCAAAATTAGATGACTACTTCCTTATTTGTTGTTTTTTCACAGTGAATTGGTTTCAAACTTACAAACTGACATTTTCATCATTTAGCAGACTATTGGATGTTTTGTTCCTGCTTCTTTTCCAGTGTATTTTATCTGTGGATGTCTTTACTCTGAATCTTGGGATTATCTTTAGACTGCATCTTATTAACTTGGATATGTGATGTTACATGAGTAAGTCTTCTCCTGACTTGCTCTAAGCAGTTAACCTATTGCATAGTTGTCTTTATTCTCAGGTACATAAGGTCAATTCATGCTCTATCTGCATTAGCTAGGTAAAACTTCTTACAAGAAATGTCAAAACCATCCTTGTACAGAGTTGAATAGGTACTTAACTAGAAAGAAATATTTCCTGTACTGATACAACTGCATGCAAAAGGATGTTAAATGAGAACAGCCTATGCCATAGCTAGAGTGAAAGATTTACTGATTCTGATAAACTTGTTGCCTAACAGCTTATAAACAAACACATGCTTTTATTCTTTTAAATAAAAGCGGTTTTCCTGTCTTCCCAATAATGTGAGCACACTGGTAAACATTTCTTGCAAGATTAAAAAAACAAATTATTTTTGTTACATTAATTCACACCTCATTGTAAGATGCTTCCTTTGCAGTTCCTTCTTCGATTAATATCTCATCAAATAAGTTTAAACTGTTGCCAGCCGGTGTTGAATTTGGAGCAGAGTTGTCTGTAGAAAGAAAAATACATCACATAAAGGAAAAAAACAATTTATATGTGGACTGCATTGTATCACAGAGAAGAATATGACCTTATCTGAAGAATCCCCCACTCTAGACTTCAACATTTGTATTAGTTTCTACTCTAGACTTCAACATTTGTATTAGTTTCTATTGGAAATACATGATCCAATTTACATCAACATAAAAGATGTTGATGTAAAGTTGATCTAAAGTTCAACTTAAAAACATTGTTTTAGGAAAATTATAGATTTAGAGAACCCCTAAGAACAAAGGTGGGCGCATTTTGTGACTAAGTTGTTTGAAGTCAAAGGAAGGCTAACTCATAATAAAGCTTTCTAATTTACAAAGCAACAGTTCTAAGCAGTGATCTAGGGTTCCAGAATTCCAGTGCCACTAGCTAGTAGAAAGCTAGAATAAATACATACACGCTAGAATTCATTCAGCTTTGGGTCAGACTTGACTTTTGAATATTTGCAGTTGAAAATAAGTTAACAATACAAAGAATACTCAGAATACACATTCAGAAACACAAATCAGTTCATCAGAATGAAATGGGAAGAAGAAATGAGCTATTATAGAGTTGGTATGAGGTTGAACACCATGCTTCTTGTGCTGAATGCGAAAGTGTAAACGTTCTGTACTGCTTTATATTCCCTCACAAACATGAACTCTCATGCTTTAGTTCCAAAGAAATAGATAGGAAAACAAAAAACACCCAAATTATTTAGCTAACAGTGCTCTTTCTTCATTCGGCCTGTGTGCTGTTTACCAAATACACATTACTGACAGGACCTGATTTATGACACCTCTGAAATACAGATTAATTTACAGTCAAACAAATGACGTTAGCTACCAAAACTGTTTCAACCCTTTGGACAATACTGTAACACAAAGAGTATTAGCACAATGCAAGAGGACGCATGAATAACACCCTACTTGCATGTAACAAAGATCTCACCAATCTTCCTTTTAAATTAAAAGGAGATCCTTCAGATCTAGACTATATAAAATCATTGGTGATGTATGACATGCCTGCATTGCATTACCTTACTATTACTTGGATTGTTTCTACAACAGTGTATCACAGTATCAGAAAAAGGACCGAAGAGAATACTCTTCAGTGTGGTAACAAGTACAAAATGGAAAGAGAAAAAAAGATGTACGAATGTTTTACATTTATAGGATGCAGTATAGTCCTTCCATAAATGTTCAGTGCATTCACAGATGTAAGGACAGTTGAGAAACACTTATTTAAATACCAGAAAATGCATTTCACTAAATTGCCCTATAAAAATCCAAAAAAAGGAATATATTGAAATTTTGTTTCTTTCTCACCTTAAAAGAAGTTAAAACAGGAAAATAACTTACATTAGCACGTAAGATTACTCTGAACATTAAAGATTAAAAGGACCTACTGCATTGTATCACATAAAGTATGTTTTGGAGCTCTCATTGGTGATTTAGTGATCAGTGACCGTTGGTTCTGGTCCTGAAGCTATTTAAGAAACACAAAAGGAAGGTGTGTTTTCCAAGGTAAAACGTCTAATAGCGAGGCATAGACAGAAGAGCTTAAGTTTCTCTGCAGCCTTTCATACACGAGTCTCTTAAAACAACCAGCATCGCAAGAAAACCATACTATAATCTTTCAGGTAAAATACTTAAGAATTCTCAGCCGTATTTACAAAGTGTATAATGTGTATGGCTTGAATTTAAGTAAGTAGGTCACTGAAGCACATGTGAGCCCAGCTAAATGTAAATTTAAAGCTAAATGTTGTCTTGCTTGAAACCAGCCTAAAAAGCAACAGACTATAATACTTCAACCCAATTAACAAGATTCATTCAACCTACCAGGAACTGTCAAGCCATTGTCCAAACCATCATAAATATCCACTGAGCTCTCATCACCTTCCTTAAAGGGGGATGCTTCAGCTAAAGAAAGAAGAAAAAAAACAGAAAAGTAAACCTTCTATAAACTCCAACTTCTAACTTTCTACATATTGCCATGATCCTAGGGCATTACAGAATTGTAGTAGTAGTTTCTATGGAGAAACAGTCTTTAGTCATCTGGGAGCAAATAAGCTTCTATGATCAATTCCTAAATCTCACAAGAGCTGTCCATGAAGCAAATGTTATGGCTTTAAGTACAATTTAAAATTAACAACTGGCAAATGCAATTTGGTCTGAATTGGAAACAATTTTCTGGAATACACTGAATCCAGAAGTTATACAGCTCAGAAAAAGATGAAGATTTAGAATCATAAAACCACTGCTGTCAAAAGAAATACTTTTCACCAAGTAACAGGAAGCATTTTAACAGTCTGTGTCATAATTCAGATTTTAATTTTGTCGTCTATTCACACACTAACTGGTTCTGCAAAATTGTTTCAATCTAGATTTCTCCAGACACTCCTCATATCTTTTTCCAGTGCCTCTTTATTACTCTCATCTCCTACACGTCGATCTTTCCAGTTCAGCAACCAATATTACTACTTTTAAGAAAAATATCAATATCCACCAATCTTCTGAGGCTGGGAATCTCACAAATGTGTCAGATCAACAAACTGCTGAGCTGAACACAACACTGGAGCACCCTGTTTGTACTGGATCTGAAGTCAGGGCATTTATCTATAAGAACAAAAAACAGAGGACCAAACCTCTCAACTTACCCAAATACAGTGAGAGATGATGAAGGTTAAATCACATGTTATAAAGCAAAGGTGAGAGGCTTGCTACAGACACCCTCTCACAACATATTAAGAATCCAAAATAAAAATGCAAAAGTTAGGGTGGTAAATGCAGCGTTACTGATCTGACGTGGCTCACACTGAGACTGTTTCATTATATATAACTACAGCTTACCAGCATTTGTGCCAACTTATGTTATTTCTGTACTGTTCTTATGAAGTACTCTTCAAACCTATGTATTTTTGTAATACTTCTTGTGTTATCTCACTGCCAAACAGAGCACAGTGCAAACTCATCTTACCAGCACAGCGGGTATCAAACAGTCCCAGTCCATCCTCATCTGCTGCCATGATACAAACTCCCTACGGTTTCCCCATCTATGAATAAAAAGAGGAAAGGCAATTGAATAACCAGTAATTTAAGAACATCATTGCAAAACAGAAGTATATAGAAGAACAACATTTACACCTGAGATACTTGGTTTTCAACAAAAGACAAAAACAAACTGTCAAAACTCTTACATTGAGGTTAACACGCTTAGAATTAGATCAGGAGTGAAAACAAGAAGTTACCCATCCCATAAAGAACCATTCTGGCCTTCAGGGTAAGGCCTTCAGCCGCAACTTCATTCTCATATACTGAATAAACATCCTACAAAGAAACTTCGTCACGAGGACGAGCCCCACGTCCTGCTAACAGGTCTGACCGTATTCCTTCCCCAGCCAGTCATACCACCGCGTAACTCGGATTTCCCTCCTGCCGCCCAACACGCACAAACCAAACCAAGAGGCAGCTCCGTGCCTTCCGCCTGAGCCCCAAAGCCCACTCACAGGGAGCGGGCACCCCACGGCAGCAGCGCGGCCCAACAGGGCAGGCCCCGGCCCCGCCGTCGGGAGCAGCCACAGCCCTTCGGCCTCGCCTCGCCCTACCGCCGCCTCCCGCCCGTCCGAGCCCCGTCACGGGGCGCACACAGCTCTCGGGGCGGGGAGGGCCTCCAGGAACAGCACTCCTCCGGCGGGTTGCGCTAGGGAGCGGCAGGGCAGCCCCAGCCGGCCGAAATCAGGCTGAATGTGAAGGAAGAGAGCGGTATCCCATGGCACTGAGGGGAGGGAGAGAAAGTGGGAAAGGAAGAGAGAGAAAAAAAAAAAGCCCGCACCCACCGGCCAGCCTCAACCCGCGACGCCCCCCAGGCCGCCGCCGCCGCCGCCGCCACTGGTCCTGCAGGCCGGGCGCCGAGGGGGGCGGAGCTTCCAGAGGCGGCAGCCAATGGCAGCGGACGCAGCGCACGTCGGCAACACCGACGTCCACAAACCCGACCCCCCAACCCCGAGCAGTTGGCGCCAAAGTGAGGAGCGCGAGGCGGCCGCGCCCCGCCCCCTGCGCCGAAGCCCCGCCCCCCCGCGCTGCTGCGCGGCCCGGCCCGGCCCCGCCCCATCTCCGCCCCGCCCCCGCTTCAGGTGGCGCTGGGCTGTGGGTGAAGCTCTGTGGTGCTGAGCTGCTTCCGTTCGGGACTCGGCCGCTTCTGTCAGCCAGCGCTGAGGCTCGCGGTGGTGCCGTGGGTTGCGCTGCCCCAGCTCTGAAAGGCCTGAGAGCAGCTCATGGCTCTACCTCCTGCAGGTCCCATCGCAGGGCCTCCTGTGACTGACGGGACAGCTGCCTCAGCGAACAGTGCAGCACAATCAGCGAAGCACCGCGCATGGGAGCTTCCAACCGGATCCCGCGGTGCCCTGCCGGAGCACTACGGCAGTTGGGGGACTACATATCCCAGCATGTAGAGGGCGCCCATCCTCCTGGCAGCTCTCCGCTGCCGAGCTGCATGCTGGGAGTTGTAGTTTACCGCCCGCGCGGGGCCGGCCCGAGGCGTCACTGCCGGATGACGGCACCGGAAGCGGAAGTTGGGAGCGAGGTGCGCGTCCCTCGCGCGCCCCACGTGTCGCGCGGCGGTGGCCGGAGGTCGGGCGTTCCGCCTCCGCAGCCCCGCCGGCCCAAGCATGGCTGACCTACGGTTTCACCTGGCGGAGCCGCTGCAGCTGCTGGCGCGCAGGAACGAGAAGAGCGGCGCGGAGCTGAGCAGGTTCCTGGGCAAGCAGGTGAGTGGGCGGGGACCGGAGGGCATGGGTGAGCCATGCCCCCTCCCTGGCCTTATCTCCCCACCGCGTCGCCGCGTCCTCGCTTGGGCTCTTGGCCGAAGCAGCCGTCTGCTGTTTAAGAGGCTTCTTTATCCCTCTTCCTTTTCCCGTTCCCGTGTCGCCTCTACCCCTCATCAGGGCGTGTTCTGCCCGGCAAAGCTTCGGGATTTTCCGTATCCCTCAGGGCGGCTCAGTGCTAGGGTGGCAGCGAGGGACAGCAGTTATGAGCCGCATAGCGACGACGTCCCGTCCCGCAGCTGGGTGCTGTGCTGCCTGTGTTCGCCACAAACCAGCGTGTGGAGTGGAAACGGGACTGGGTTTCCTGCGGGATGCTTCCCTTATTGCCGCGGTGATGCTGAAGACACATACTTTGTTTAGTTGCTTTCGCGCTTCAGCTCCACGAGCTGTGAATGGCATGCCTGCTTTTAGGAGCCCAGCTTGCCTGTGTCTGTGGTGCACCTGTGGAGGTGTAACAACAGGGTAGCAGCACACTGGGTGCCGTATTATTGACACTATTCATGTCAGAGTTTCTGGAGACCCGAAGTTATATGCACGTGTTGATTTAAAATCTATGTTTTCTTCTGAGTGTCTAGAAAATCACAAAATCATTAAGGTTGGAAAAGACCACTAAGATCACCTACTCCAACCTTCAACCCATCACCACACTCACTAACCATGTTTCTCAGTGCTGTACCTGCACGGTTCTCGAACACCCCCAGGGGCAGTGACTCCACCACCTCCCTTGGCAGCCTGTGCCAATGTAGCACCACGCTTTCTGAGTAGAAATTTTTCCTAATAGCCAGGCTGAACCACCCCTGGCACAGCTTAAGGCTATTGCCTCTCATCCTATCGCTGTTACCTGGGGGAAGAGGCTGACTTCCACCTTGCTCCAGCTGAACCACCCCTGGCACAGCTTAAGGCTATTGCTTCTCATCCTGTTGCTGTTACCTGGGGGAAGAGGCTGACCTCCACCTCGCTCTAGCCTCCTTTCAGGTTGTTAGAGTGCAATAAGGGAGTCTACACGGTGCCTCCTCCAGACTGAAGAATCCCAGTCCCCTCAGCCTCTTATCATAAGATTTGTGCTCCAGTGTTCCAGTTGTTTAAAGGTGAAAAGTAATCAGATTTTTTCAAAACATTGACTTTTTCACTCCAAATCCTTATCTCCTAAGAGAGAGTCTTTTATGCTGATAATCAAGGCTCTTTGTTGGTGGAGAGTCAGCAGATAGGTGGAGCGGTGAACAGGGAGTGAGTTCTGGGACTGCTAGAGAGCCTGAGCCCCTTCCTTTTCATGGGTGCACCGAGGGAGGTGTGTGCTCTGAGTGTGAAAGTCTCACTAGCTGGTTCCTATGCAGAGAGTCTGGAACGCTATTCAGCAGTGGCCCATTTTCTTGAGATCTGAATTCAATTTTCAAGCTTTGAAGCTACAGATTAAGGAGGACATTAGACTTAGTTTGCTGATAGACAACCATGGGCTCCAGTTATTTTACCTCATTTTCCCTTGAGTATGTAACATAGGAAACATTTATTCTGGAAATCTAGAGCCCTTTGCTATGTCTTCCTGGCCTCTCATTTATTCACTATTACACAAAGTGTTACTAATGGAACTTGCCCACAGCCTATGGGCAATTTTTGAGATGGGTGGTAGGACACTATGTGTGGTGATGGAAGATCTTGCTTTAGTAGGAAGCAGAAATAGAGCCTTTTATGTACAATATTAATATACCATGAACTCTTCAAAGGTACAGCAAATTTCTGTGTTGTTAATGAGGAAAATGGGGTGAAAATGGGACAAAAAGATCTCTAAAACAGTTGTTTTTTTAAATGACTTTCTATTTCAGAGTAAAATTATACCTATATGCCACTGTACATTTCTGTACCATCTAGAAAAAATTCAGCTTTACAAAGTGTCAGAGTGTGCTTTGGATTCTGTGTGTTATTGGAGGCCTATTTGAATCCAGAATGTCTTCATGTGTAGTATTGCAAGTGCAGACTGTGTGCAAATAGACATACTTTTGGCTCCCTGTGATGGTGTAATATCAGTGGAGACGTTCATTACATGCAAAGAGTGAAACAGTTGTAGGAAGGGGACAGTACAAAAATATCCTTATTCCTTTATGTTCTTTACACGCCTCAGAGTTTTAAGCACTGCACAAATAGTGGAAGATAAAATTGAAAAGGCCTTTGAAAAAAAGGCCTTTATGGTTGTTTTCTTTATTTTATGGAACCATCTGTACGTCACATTCTATTCTACTATTTTAGCTGTGCATCATTTTGCCATTCTTTTTCCAATTTAAGAGTGAAAACTGTATTGATAATAGCTCCAACATTGTATTTATAGCCCTCTAATTTTAGGATTTGATGGCAAGATTTGCCTTTGTTCCTTTATTTTTTAGACTGATGTAAAAAAACGAGGTGACCTGTCCTGATTTTACCCAGTTACTCAGAAAAATGTCCTGATAATTAAGGCAGGCTACTATTTCCTAAAACATAGCTTCAGCTTTTTGATTGAAAGTTTAATTAGGATTACAAGATGCAGCATTTTAAGGGTGTGTAATAAGGATTTCTGTACTCCGTGGGCAATGAGTAACTGTGCAGTGTAGGTTGACGTACTGCCAATGGAGCAGTCAGGGGTCATCTTTAATTCCAGGGTTTGATCCTGGCTGTGCTTCTCCTTAGTGTCTGTTCTGTTAGCAATGCACAGTGCATGCATTTGTTGGATATTTGGTGGAAATGTTGTTTGCAGTGCTTTCTGGGCAGAGTTACCATCCTAAACTCAAGCACTAATACCAAACACTTGCAGATCAGCTGCCCTTTGCTACTGATTGAGAAAGTTGTGTATTTCATAAAGTTACCTTTCATTACAAATCCCCCGAAATGTTATGTTTTTTCCTTAACGTTTTTCATTTATACTGAAAGGCTCTGGAATCAAACATACAATTTGTAGAATGAGAATGTTGTCACTGTTTTTTTTTTTTTTTTTTTGCTTTCTTTCTTTTATTCTTTATATCACTTTTGCATATCCTAAGGGTACTATAGATGATGATTAAAAAAAATCACTTGCTCTCACAAAATTTCTAATTGATTTGGTGCACAGTAGTCAAATAACTAGAGAACGTTACCGAATGAGACTGATCCATTACACTTATTTGCTGCTTTATTGTTAATTGTTCCTTTTATTTGAAACTAAAAGCTCTGGTTAATGAATTAAGCAATCTGTTGTGCCTTGTTTGGGTAGCCAAAGACGTGTTTGATTAGGAAACAGAAGGTACTTGTTATTTACTTGTTACTGTTATTATTCCCTGTTTTCTTTCATGCTGAATGAGTGAAGGCTTGCAGCTTGAACAAGTACATACATGTGCTAAGAGGATGTCAACTGTGGTAAAACCTATGGAGATCACCTTTGGAAAGCAGCATTGAGAAGCTCTTGTAGCAATGAAATGATGCTGTCTGCATGCACAGCAACAGGTTTTACACAACTAACAAAAGTCCAGGACAGGCAGAAATTGACAGCACGTGTTGCTAAAATGAGGCTATCTAAATTGCATGTTGTTTCCATAGAAGTTCAGTAAGTGACTATTTTCTTTGGAAAGCTTCCCTGCCTCACTGATATTTACTGCTGTTTGACAGGAAAGATAAAATAGTGGTGGTATGAGTGTTTACTCAGTCAGTGCGGGAGGGGAGGATGGAAGGTCAAAGCTGAGAGCAAAACTGATGTAGCACAAAATTTTCCTAAGTCAAAGCACTATTATGTGCTAAACGTCACCAAAGTGGAATGGTGTTTGGATAATAGCATGAGGTCAAAGGCTAAAGAAACTTAACCTTAAATATACAAGAAACTGTGGTTCTTCAGTAACAAAGTTTGGAATATTGTATGTTTTGGTGTTTTATTTTTCCCTACAGTAGATCAGAATCTAATCTGTATATGTTCTAAAGCCTAACATTTACTTGGCATAAAGGAACATTTCTGTACAAGAGTAAGAAAAAATCTCAACTCCAACTTGCAGATGTATGCTTTTTGTCATTGTTCATCATAATGGCTTCTAATAGGAAAGTAACAACTTTTTTGAGAACTTGAATTTGTAATTTTTTATGATTTTTATTTAGTGTATTTTTTTTCATGACACTCATTTCCAGTCTTTTAAGTATGGAGAGCTGTATCAATTAAGTTCTTCCACTGGGTATTTTCTTGCTGTAAAGTTCAATATGAAACCTATACAAATAGTTCTGAAACTAAAAGTATATATAATTTCCCTTTTAATCAGTTCCTTCTTTCTTTTTCTCTCTAGACTTGGACTCAACAGGATCGACAGTGCATCCTTGATACTTTAGCTCTGTTATTACTGGATAAAGAATGCACTCTATTAATTGGCCGTCAGCTTCGTCCAGTCTTGCTGGACTTGTTGGAACGAAATGCAGTTGCCATTAAGGCTGGTGGCCAAATCAACCATGATCGGCATGAAAGGCTGTGTGTAGCGATGAGCAAGCTGGTTGCTGACCATCCTGATGTTTTGCCGTAAGTAACATAATGCCTCAGAGTGTGTGCTCACCACTATTCACTGGTGATGGGAGGTGCTGTTACAGTGCTTTGGCTTGTCTTTTCCAGTAACAAATGTCCCTTCAGTTGAAAGAATGACTTACAAAACACAAGTCTTAAGCAGTGTTTCTTTAAATTCAATTATGAGGTAACATCTAGCACGACTTTTGTCTTAGATCATTTGATCAGAAGGAAAGCAAAACAGTTGACTTATTCTGCTAACAACCGAAATGTCTATTGAATTTTAGATCTGTAGGCCAGTGGAATGGAAAGTCGTCTAACAGTTAGTACTACTTTTTCAGTAAACAAGAGAAATCAGAGACTTTACAACAGTTGCTGCTGTTTCCCCTTACTAATCAAATAATAATCTCTAATAAAGTGAAGCGTCTGTTGTAAGCTGATAGTTGAAGTGGTTATCTTTCCCAGGCATGGACAAAGTTAAATACAAGCCTCATTCACACTATGTCATCAGTTACTGTTTCTGGACCTCTGAATTAAAACATTAGTGAGTATTTTCATTTGCTCTGTCTTAGATATCTCTGTTCCATCTCTTTCTCTTTTTTCTTTACAAAGATTTGCTCTAAGATATTTTAAGAACACATCACCGGTCTTCCAGAGGCTTTTCCTGGAGAGCTCAGATGCAAACACAGTTCGATATGGGCGCAGACGAATGAAGTTACGGGACCTCATGGAAGCATCATATAGGTTTTTACAAAAGGAGCAATCAGTTTTCCGGGAATTATGGGACTGGAGCGTGTGTATTCCACTCCTAAGGAGTCATGACACTTTGGTCCGTTGGTAAGCTTAAAAATTTCAGTCTTTTCCATAGAAAAGACAGCTGTATCTTGAATTCAGAAAGTACAGGAACAAGACTGTTGTCAGATATAACTGCCAGGATGACATGCATTCAGCTCTTTAACATCTTTGTCAGTGACATAGATGATGGGACTGAGTGCACCCGCAGCATGTTTACTGATGATACCAAGTTGGTACAGCACAAGGATGGGATGCCATCCAGATCATAAACTTGAAAGGTGGGCCCTTGTGAAATGTAACAAGGTTCAATAAATCAAAGTGCGAGCTTTTGCACTTCGGTTGATGTAATCCCAGCTGTATATACAGTCCGGGAGAACTCCTTGAGAATAGTCCTGCTGAGAAGGACTTGTGGTTGTTGGTTGAAGAAAAGCTTAACATGAGCCAGCACTGTGCACTTTGTCACGGAGTTACCTAGATAGATCTGTGCCCGTGACAGGGGGGCAGTAGGCTTGTGGGCCCCCCTCCCCCCTGACTTCCCGAGAAAAAACGAAGCGGTGGCAACAATCTAAGAAGGAGAACTTATTTTACTAACTATGATGTTGGGATGCAAGATGACACGATACAATACAATCTAATTGGGAGTAAGGATAATAAACCAAATGAAATGAGGGAGAGAGAGCGAAAGAGCGATAGAGAGGGAGAGAGAGAGAGAGTGAGAGAGTTTCCGAAACTGAAAGCCTTACTTGATGAAGGCGCCCAGCTTGGAAAGCACACCCACTCCTCTCCCGGCAGCAAGCGAAAGTGAAGAAGCATCGCGCGCAACCAGATGACGTATCTTCTGTGATGTATCTTCCTTCTCTGACCGTGAGGTCCTCTGGGATACGTAGTTCTTCTCTTTTGTCCATGATGTTATGATGTGGAATACCAATAGTGAAGTTACAAAGCCAGGACACACTTGTGGCCCAGAAAGCCAGTGGTATCCTGGATTTTAACAGAGGAGGGGTGGCCAGCAGGGTGAGGAAGATGGTTGTCCCTCACTACTCTGTCCTCATGAAGCTCCAGCTGAAGTAGTGCATCCAAGTCTGGGGCTCCCAGAACAGGAAAGATGTGGAGCTTTTGGAGAGGGTCCAGAGGAGGGCCATGAAGATGATCCAAGGGCTGGATCAGGTCTACTATGAAGATAGGCTGAAGGAACTGGGCTTGTTCAGCCTGGATAAGAGAAGACTGCAGGAAGACCACGTTGCGGCCTTTCAATATTTAAAGGAAGTTTATAAACATGAGGAAAATCAACTTTTTACATGGGTAAATAGCAGTAGAACAAGGGGGAATGGTTTTTAAATAAAGGAAGGAAGATGTAGGTCAGATGTCAGTGGAAACTTTTTTACTGAGACAGTGGTGACGTGCTGGAATAGGTTGCCCAGAGAAGTTATGAATGCTCATTCCCCTGGAGGCGTTTAAGGCCAAGTTGAATGGGGTCCTTATCTAGTATTTAATCTTAACAGATGGCAACTCTGCCTGTGGCAGGGAGATTAGAACTTGATGATGCTTCAGGTCCCTTCCAACCCAAGCCATTCTACAATTCTATTATATTCTTGGAAATATGAGTAGAATTACTAATTAATTTGTTGACTGAAGTGGATTTACCTGCTGTTCAGGTAAAAGCAGTGGTATAATAAATGGAAAGTTGTTTATTACTTTTATGAAATGTGCTGGGACGTGTTATTTAACATCTTTGTAGGCGACGCAGACAGTGAGATTGAGTGCACCCTTGGCAAGTTTGCAGATGACACCAAGCTGAGTGGTGCAGTTGACACGCTAGAGAGAAGGGATGCCATCCAAAGGGACCTGGACAGGCTTTAAGAGGTGGGCCCATGCCAACCTCATGAAGTTCAACAAGGCCGATTGCAAGGCCCTGCACCTGAGCCAGAGCAATCCCCAAGCATAGATACAGGTTGAGCAGAGAATGGCTTGAGAGCAGCCCTTAGGAGAAGGATTTAGGACTGTTGGTTAATGAAAGATTCAACATGAACTGGCAATGTGCAGCCTGGAAGGCCAATTGTATCCTGTGTTGCATCAAGGGAAGCATGACCTTGGTCAAGGGAGGTGATTCTACCCTTCTGCTGTGCTCTCGTGGGATCCTACTTGGAGTACTGCATCCAGTTCTGGGGCCCCCAACTCGAGAAGGACATGGAGCTGTTGGAGAGGGTCCAGAGGACTGGAGTACCTCCCTTATGAGGACAGGCTGAGAGAGTTGGGGCTTTCCTGCCTGGAGAAGGCAAGGCTGCAGGGGGACCTTATGGCAGCCTTCCAGTACCTGGGGAGGGACTTTTTGTAAGGGTGTGTAGTGACAAGACAGGGGGAAACAGTTTTGAACTGGAAAAGGGTAGATTTAGATGTGATATTAGGAAGAAATTCCTTACTGTAAGGGTGATGAGACATTGGAACAGGTTGCGCAGTGAGGTTGTGGATGTCCCCTCCCTGAAGGCATTCAAGGCCAGGTTGGATGGAGCTTTGAGCAACCTGGTCTAGAGGGGGGAGCCCCTGCCAGTAGCAGGGTGTTGGAACTAGGTGGTCTTAAAGATCCCTTCCAACTCAAACCATTCTATGATTCTTTTGTTGTGAGGCAGCTTTATGTTATGAAGCCAAGATATAGGAGTTGTTGTATTCTTTAGCACTGAGTCTTGAGTTCAGTGTATTATGGTTATTTTAGAAATAGCATGAACTCGCAGATTTGAAAGGGTAATGGTGACCATTTGAATGGGAAATGAGGAAGAAATAGTTGGGCAGAGAAAATGTAGTTTTCGTTGTTTTATATGTTCACCTTCATTTGTTCAGGAAAGTCTCATCTTTTACTGTACTTCTGTTTTTTTCAGCATTTCAGAGGAGTGTTAGCTAGTTAATATGTTAATGATACATTATATAATGTCAGAATTTCTTTTCTCTGGAGAAATACATCAGAAAAAAAAATATAAAATGTTAAGCACAGCTTTAAAATAATTTCTACAGGGAAAGTTATCTTCATGTTTTTCCAAAATCAGTATTTTGTTGTCAAGCTAAATGTTTTACAACTGTATTTTGACATGTTTTGTCTAAATATAATTTTTAGGTACACTTCAAACTGTTTAGCTCTGGTTACGTGTATGAACGATGAACATAAATTGTCTTTCATGAAGAAGATCTTCAGTCCTGAGGAGCTGACACATTTCAGACTAAAGTAGGAACTTTTTCAATATTGAAGTAAGTTGATTTGTTGATGACTTTCAGTTGAATTAATATACATGGATGTGGATTTGACAGGCTGCTAGAAGAATCTCAGGTGCAGAATGTGGAACGAGCCCTTGTTTTGGCCAATCCAGACTCCGCATTTTGGCAAAAGGAGAAAGAAGTGCAATATAAACAAGGTCATATTGTATCGGGTGACCTGTCTGCAAATGTAGTAGCTGTTTGTGGTATTGTGCTGCCTAGACTAAAGCTTGTTTCTGAAGAACAGCAGGTATGTAACCCAATATTAAGTCTGTACCTTTTTTTTAACAATTTCTTCTGCTGCAAACTGACTTTATTCCTACTAAAAAGTCATTGGGATGCTATGGATAATTTGGGTATCTGGTTTTTGGTTTTTTTGTGTTTTTTTTTTTTAATGTATGCTGTAAGCTAGTGATACATAATATTAGAACTACAGGGAAGTTTCGCTGTGGACTGAAACAATGAAAGTATAATAAGGCTTCCAGTACCTGAAGCCCTTCTGATACCTAAAGGGGGGACTACAGAAAAGATGAGGAGAGACTTTTCATAAGAGCATGTAGCCACAGGTTGTGGGGAAATGGTTTTAAGCTGGAGGAGGGTAGATTTAGACTAGATATTAGGAAAAAATTCTTTACTGTCAAGGTGGTAAGATACAGGAGCAGGTTACCCAGCGAGGTTGTGGATACCCCCTCCCTGGTAGCATCCAAGGCCAGGCTGGATGTTGCTTTGAGCGACCTGATGTAGAGGGAGGTATCCGTACCTAAGCAGGGGCTTGGAACTAGCTGAACTTAAAGGTCTTTCCAATGCAAACCATTCTATGATTCTGTGATTCTAATAGTCCTGTCAATTTCACCTTCTTTGTAGCAGTTCTTAAGAACATGCTGTAAGAGAAGTAGTGCTTTGTGCTATACAGGGATATTATCGATAGCCTTTCTCTGAAGTTATGTCCTTAAAAGAAAACAAGGCTGCTCCTTACTCTTCTGGAAGGCAGGATTAAGGAATTAAGGAAGAACTTACTTTCTCCCTTTCACTTGAGTGTAAAGTGATGAAGAATGTAGTGTAGTGCTTTACAGTTTTAACAAAACCATCAAATGCAATAGTATGTTTGATTAAGTAGTGTTTCTTCTAACCTATTTTTTCTTGAGATGCTATTAATTTTGAACTGTTCAGGTTCTTTTTTGTAGCTGCAGTCAGTATTCTTGACTAGTTTTCTCATTAAGGCACAATTCTTGATTGTATTTGGCCTGAGTATTGTTGCTTAATTTTGTAACACATTTACAAATGAAGGACGAAGAGCTAAATGAAGACTGCTGATATCCAGAATTCCTTGAGTAGCAGAATGAGAGTTTTTTTTCCTCCCATTTTTTTCTTTTGCCCCTCTGCTTGTGTGATTTAATTTGGTATCTTTTGTGTGTATGTGTGTGTGTGTGTGTGTGTGTCTATCTATATATACATAGAATTGAGTATATGGTTTGAAATTCATTGCAGCAGGGAGAAACTTTTGGAGCAGAATACTAGTCTTTGTGCCATATACTGACATATTAGTGAGTGTAGAATGATTAAAATATTTGGAGAGCATCTGTCATTGATGAATTACCCTTCAATAAACTGTATCCATTGCAGTTTGAATGAAGCGAAAAATTCCTCTGAATTTAATTACCCAGCCCCCCATGCATTGTGTTCAATGACCTTGTACAGCAAGAGGCAAATACAGCACATCAGTTTTTATGTTCATACATAACCTGAGTCTAACTGCTATTTGATTTTTTTTTTTTAATTGGGATCCATTCTGATGACTTGATTTCATTTGTATTACAAATTGTATTTGATTGACATGAATATGATGATTGAATAGTTACTGTGTCTTCTGATAATTTAGTGTGAACTCCCTTTGGGAACAAATTGTACATATACTAAATTAAGTGTTTCACCTATAATAGTTTTTTGATGAAGTCTCTTTTAATATCTGTCATTAAATACAGTCTTCATAGTCCACAGCTCTAGGAAGTTTAATTTTAGTTGATGTGTGTTGACAGATCTGTAGGCTAAAATTTTCTGATAATCATACTTGCTTTCATAATCATCCTGTGTAGTAAAACCTATTAAAATAAAAAAAAAAAGCCATTTCAGTATAATAACTCAAATTTTGTTTTAACAGGAAAATATCACCAGCCGTTTTGTTTTGGTGGAATCTGCCTTCACAAATCTTCAAAACCTTGCTATTGCTGTAGCATTTCAAAGTCCTATTTTATTGGAAGGACCAATAGGATGTGGCAAAACTACTTTAATTGAATATTTAGCAGCTGTTACAGGAAGAACAAAACCTCCTCATATTTTGAAAGTCCAACTTGGGGATCAAACTGATAGCAAGGTAATTGATGATATTGTTTTGTGGTAGGATGAGCAGACATTATTTTTAAAGTACGGACTTGCTTTTATAATAAGATAATGTATAAATTTTTTGCTAAGACCTCACAACCTTCAGCTTCTTACAATATTGTTCTGGCTATTAATGAGAACAGTAGATTTGAAGAAAAATTCAGTTCAGCTTCCTTATTATTTAAATTCTGTACATAATTATGTGTCATCCATTCTATTTAAGTTATGTTTCGTCTGGGTTTTTCCTGTGTTTTCTGTCTTATGCTGTTGATTTTCTGCATTAGTTACTGTGGCACACCTATGTACTTAGACATCTAATTACCTAGTTCATTTGTGTTACTATGCTTCAGTTTGGAGGAGTGAAACCTTTTTTCTTGAAGTGTAATGATGGACCCATATTACTAGAATTAGCAGATAGTGTTATTTATATGCCAGTTTGGTCATTTTCACTTCAAATTATGAAGGCATGTAATGAATAGGTCTCTAATTTACCACTCGTTTCTGTCATAGACGCTGCTTGGTATGTATCGTTGTACAGATGTCCCAGGGGAGTTTGTTTGGCAGCCTGGAACCTTGACACAAGCTGTTACCAAGGGTCATTGGATACTTCTGGAGGATATTGATTACGCTCCTCTGGATGTGGTATGTAGGTTTTTGTTCACTATGAAGTGTTTGTCTTAAGGCTGTAGTAGTAATTTTTGGATTCCAGTCACTGTGAGTTCTGTGGCAATTCACTGAACATAATGCTTCTTCAACAGAGGTTAAAAAAACTAGCCTGGCTTTCTTCAAAGATAGTTACGCTGCAATTGTTGTCACTGCTTTAGAGCAATGATGACATTACCCCTGATTTCACTCTGAAGATTTGCAGTGACGCTGGTAATGAGCTGTGTCTCTTTTAAGTAGTGTTCCAATGTTTGTTTTGCTTAGAAGTGCAGTCTGCAGGAAAAGCTGTTGCTGACAATATATTGAGGCTCAGTGGATAAGCTGTAGCATTTCACATGTAAATTGAATGTCACTGGGTAGGATGCTTGTTAATGCTTCCCCACCCAAAAAAAGAAATACTTCATAGTTTATTTTCTTCTCTAGATCTCTGTCCTGATTCCTCTTTTGGAGAAAAGGGAGTTGCTAATTCCTGGTCGTGGTGACTGCTTGAAAGTAGCACCAGGATTCCAGTTTTTTGCAACCAGGAGGTAAGCACGTAACTTAAATGAGTTAATATGAATTCTCATATTTTTAAGTCAAAGACGGCAAGTTTAAACGTTGGTCTGAGTGTTCTAGCAATTTCCAACTATAAGGGGATAGAAGTTATGGAAGTTGTGAAAGGGACCTTTTCCGTTTTAAAGGAACGTTAAATTACTACTGAGTAGAGCCTGTCTTTGAACAGAAAAAAAACACTTCAAGTTAAAGGTACATAACTTTTGGAGGAAAAAAACCATTAAATCATTTCCCCACCCATAACAAAATACCACTCTTTGTAATTACTGTGTGAGGAATGTTTATGATTGATACTCAGAAGGTATCTTGTCTCTGTATGTTGCATATGGTGGGTTTAACTTAATGTCAGTCATCTTTGTGCAAGTTTCTCTAAAAAGATTTTACAGTAGAGGGGAAAAAAACAGTGATAAAAGAACAGGTGATTTGGAAAGCAGAGAAAGGCAAGGTGTGCATGACAGTACAATGATAAATGAAGGGTAAACAGAATCACAGAATGGCCTGGGTTGAAAAGAACCTTAAAGATCATCTAGTTTAAAGCCCCTTGCTATGTGCAGGGTCGCCAACCACTAGACCAGGCTGCCCGGAGCTGCATCCAGCCTGGCCTTGAATGCCTCCAGGGATGGGGCATCCACAACCTACTTGGGCAACCTCTTCCAGTGTGTCACCACCCTCTGTGTGAACAACTTTCTCCTAATATCTAGCCTAAATCTCCCCGTGTCAGTTTAAAACCATTCTCCCTTGTCCTATCACTTTCAACCCACATAAACAGTTGCACCCCCTCCTGTTTTTGTGTTCCCTTCAAGTACTGGAAGGTCACAATGAGGTCTCCCCAGAGCCTTCTCTTCTCCAAGCTAAACAAGCCCAGTTCCCTCAACCTTTCCTCATAGGAGAGGTACTCCAGCCCTCTGATCATCTTAGTGGCCCTCCTCTGGACCCGTTCCAAGAGCTCCACATCGTTCTTGTACTGGGGACCCCAGGTCTGGATGCAGTACTCCAGATGGGGCCTCACAGTGACCGAGTAGAGGGGGACAATCACCTCCCTCTCCCTGCTGGCCACCCCTTTTTTAATGCAGCCCGGAACACAGCTGGCCTTCTGGGCTGCAAGCACACACTGCTGGCTCATGCTCAGCTTCTCGTCCACCAAGACCCCTAAATACTTCTCCTCAGGGCTGCTCTCAAGGAGATCTTCCCCCAGTTTTTGTAAATACCTGGGATTGCTCCAGCCCAGTTTCAGCACCCTGCACTTGGCCTTGTTGAACCTCATTAGGTTTTCATGGGCCCACTTCTCCAGCCTGTCCAGGTGCCTCTGCATGGCTTCCCTTCCCTGCAGTGTGTCAACTGCACCGCTCAGCTTGGTGGTGTTTGCAAATTTGCTGGGGGTGCACTCGGTTTTATCATCTACGTTATTGATGAAGATGTTGAAGAGCACTGGTCCCAAGACCAGCCCTTGGGGGATGCCACTTGTGGCTTGTCTCCACCCAGACGTAGAGCCATTGATTACAATCCTTTGGCTGCCACCAAATAAAGGCATACATGTTATCCTGTAGCAGCTGTGTTTAATGTGTTCTCTGCACTGAAAATAATGAATTCTTCACTAAGATACAATATGTGCATTTCTTCATGTTACTTTTATTTAGAGTATTCAGTTGTGGTGGAGGTTGGTACAGACAGCAAAGCAGCCATGCTGCGCTTCTGGACAAGTATTGGACCAAAATACATATGGATAACATGAGCAAAATAGAACTCAAGGAGGTATGATGTGTTTTGCTCTATTGTGGCATGTGAAGATGTTTTAATTAAGGACAGTAGATGGTTTTCAGTAAAAAATTTGATCCTTACTTTTCTCTGCAAGTTCAGTAATGCATGCACCCTTATGACTTCAGAATTATGTCAATTTTGAAGTAAATGGTTACTTTGATAGGAAAATAAGAAGTTAATTGTATAAAGATTGTTGGAATTTTACACTGAATGGATCTAAGAATCAAATTACTTTGCCTTTTTGTAGCCCATGGAGATTTAAAAAAACAAGGGGGGAAGTAATGGAGCTTATTAGAATCCCAAGTCCTAAGTTTTGAGATGAAAAGTAGTTGCTAAGTTATCAACTACAAATGTCTGTTTCTAATAACATTTTTTGTTGAAGTTTCTAAGGAATTTTTTTGCTTAGTTTAGTCCATCTGCAAATTAATTGCCCAGGACTTATGTGAAGTAGAATTCTCTGAACAATTATTTTTGAGCTTAAAACATTGGAATTGTAAAAGAGCCTTACTGAAGTGAAAAGAGGGTGAGTTATCTCTAGCAGAAAATTTGAAAGAAACTTCTCCATTTTTTTTCATAATGGAAGAGTTTTTAAGTAGGATTCATCCATGGTCAGCAGCAAATACAGTTATGAGTGACCTTAAAATATCAGTGTGTTTTCCCATTTTGTCATTTATCAGCTAATTATTAACAATGGGGCAAGAGCAGCACCTTCTGCTGTCCTGGCCAGTCTTAGAAGCCTGTTTGACAGGGGAATATCAGTACTGGTTCCTGGCCTGTATCTGTGAAAAGCTTATTTGGGGAAGCAGCGATGCTTGCTGTTTGGCAAGCTTTAGCAGAGAGCTGAGCTGAAATGAAATTATAGAAGAAAACTGGGTCCCATGTTTATCTTAATCACGGCAGTAAATAGATAACTTGAGTGCTCAAAAAACGTTATAAAGTGGAACAGGAGAGAAGACCTTCTGTGACAAGTTTTAGAATTGTTTCTTTATTCTTTGAGTTTATAGATAGAGTGGAATGTACTTTCATTCCTTTTGTTGGTATTTGTGCAAAGGTGTTAAAAGAATTTCAGTAGAGTTGAGTTGACAGAATTCTCTTTTGGCATCCAAACTGACATCTTAAAAATCACAGTGACTTAAATTTGTTGAAGAAGAGAGATTACAAGTGATTGGTTTTGTGCAGCTGGCTGCCTTGAGTGTTGGTTCCTGTTGAACTGCATCCTCTTAAAATTTGCAAGGCTGATGGTTTCCTTCTGATGATAAAGATTTGCTTTTTTTCTTTTCTTCTTTCTTTTTCTGTTTACAGATTCTTCAAAGCAGATACCCCAACCTTGCTTTTGTAACTGATCACTTGCTAGACATTTTCATTCACCTTACAGGAGAGAAATATCAAGCATCAGAAAACACTGATTGTAGTTCCAGGCCCATATCAGAAGATGCATCAGAATCAAGACTGGAAAATAAGAAACCAAATCTGGAAGGACGAGAACTTTCTCTAAGGTTGTGTTTTCTTATGTATTCATTAGGAAGAAATTTTATCAGCTGTCTGTGGTGTTCAGGTGGCTTTATGTTTTTAAACTTCTTTTTTTCTTTTAATGTTGTTAGAAATTCAAATAATTAAACTGAAAATGGGAAGAGTCAGTTTTGAATTATAAAATTGTGTTTACTGTATTTTTAAAAAGAAAATCTCAATCTAAATTATTTCCTTTACCTTCCTATTATATTTAAAAAGATTCTGTTGTTGATAATGATCTGATATGTTGCAAAGTAGTTCTCAATACCTTTCTGGGTGAATAGCATGCTGGTTTTCATGCTTTCAATTTCATAATTAATCACAGTAATGCTTTCATGTAATATGTATTGTCTATTTCCAAGCAACCTTTTAGAAAGTAATGGTGTTTGTCTCTATGTGCTCATCTATTCCTTTAAATATAGCATCCTTTTTTGTATGTGGCTTCCTGTGTACAACTTAAATAATAACTAGGTGTGGAATTTCCAGATGACATAATGAACTAAGCTGAATGTGAGAAAAGATGCTGTGAATTTTGACTGTTACACTAAATTTTTTTCTTTTTAGAGACTTATTGAATTGGTGCAGCAGAATTGCTTACAACTTTGACAGTTCTTCCTCAACCACAGCCGTGAATATTTTTCAGGAGGTGCGGTAGGATTTAATCTGGAAATTGCTGTCCCAAATTGAGTCACAAATCTCAAAATATAGTTTGGGAATGTGAGACAGAAAGTTATATCTAAATATTCATATTTATTTATATTCCTCAAAAGCAATTGAACAGTGGTTGGAATGTTTGTTCTTCTGTGTGGTGGAAACTTTTCTTATTATCAGGAAAGCTCTTCGTGTTAAGGTGCTGAAAGCCAATCCAGACTTACTACGGCCATACAGAAAGTATGCTGCAATGGTTTCAAGTGGTGGGAGCTGGGATTGCAAGTGACTGAGGAAACTTTACTTTTCGTTTAAGCATTTGTTTCATTCACTTGTGTTGCACGTTGTGTATGTGTACAGCCAATAAGTATACAGATGTTAGGCTAGAGAGATTATCACGTTAGAAAGGGATAATCGGGGATGGATGGAAAGCTTACCCATGTCCTGGACTCACCAAAAAGACTCCCAGAGGAGTGATCTCCAGAAAGAGATCCTTCCTCAGTGGAAGTCAGCCCTTAAATGGGGCTCTAGGAGGGGTGGAGCCTGGCTCCACCCCCTCTGGTCACACAGGTGAATTGCCTTCACCTGTGCTCCTGCGGCTGACTCAGTGCTCGCCTCAGGTGGTCAATCAGAGGTTCAGGCTGTGATTTCAGCAGTTCCCATACAGTATGCAATAAGAGAAAGGCCCTAGGCTTAGCTGAGGGAGTATTTAAGGTACTAGATGTTCTCGATGTTTGCTACTTGTTGCTCAGGAGCTGTATTTACTCCCAAACCTTGCTGTAGATGTCTCAGAGAGAAAGTAAATGTAAAAAGTATTTATGATAAATGCTTCCAAACTTACAGTTAAAACATGAAATAAAGGATATAACAGCATAGATGCATTCACAACCAGATCTAGAAGCTGGATTTTTGAGAAGGAACATAATCTTCTCTTTTCTACAAAGACACTGCACTGCTTATCGCTTGATGTCACATCTGCCCAGTGGTGGGAACTTGTATCTAAAAACAGTGCTCAAAAATACTAAGGGTTGTTTCTTTATTTATGTTGGGATAGATTTACATGGCACGTAATAGCTGAAGTGCATTTCTAGGTCATATAAAAATAGCTTCTCTTTTTAAGGTGCCCCTCCTTTGTATTTATGCTCTGGAGATGTAAGATTTTACTCTTAGGTTCTTCACTGTTTAGTTAATGAGGGACTAGTATGTTGCTGCTGGTGAATAAATACATTTTAGGTAATGTGGATATTGAGGAGTACATCACTTGTTGATGTCCACGGGCAGACAAAGTCAGTATTTGGGTCTGTTCACAGAAGCAGTGGAACTCTGGTTCTTTGATGTTACAGCTGGTACTGAATCCATGACATGCACTGGCATAACGCACATCCATAGGGTGTGTGTTAGTTGCACAGTGTGTTAAGTGTTACTTGTCTGAATTTACTGAATACCAAGAGTGCTTACTGCCTCCACTTCCTCTCTCCCAGGTTAGTTCTGGCTGATGTGCTGTGTTCTGAGACAGTAGCCCAGCTCCGTGGTGTAGCTTCTTGGTCTTTCTGTTTCAATCTGAGCTGGATCCCAGAGATTAACTCTCAGCTCTGTTCTCAGTAGTCTTGTATTCTTCATGTAACTTAGTATCTGAGTCTCTCAGTAGAAGTAGATACTTAAAATTGTCTGGGTTGGATTCAGCCTCATATAAATTAAGATAGTGCTTCTCATATAATGTAAAACTTGTATTGAAAATTTGGTTTGTCTTCCTCTTCACAGGCATTGGACTGTTTCACAGCTATGCTGTCCAACCACGGAAGCAGACTGAAAATGGCAAAAGTTATTGGCAGTAAACTAAATATTTCCAAGAAGAAGGTATACTGAGCTATAATTAATTTGACATTTATCAGTATTAGTCTATAAATAGATTTTTTTTTTTTTAGTAATTAATTTAAATGTACTGTTCTAATGTTTTCCTTAAAAGTTATACCCATTTCTCTACCCTGCACACAGGAGACCGTTGTTCTTATTTCTTATTAGCTGTTTGGTTTTCAGCTGTTTTGTCTCTGAAAGTTTCAGTGAATCTGTTACAGAGCACATTGCAAATCACTTCATGCAAAAGGAGCTTGACACAGCAGCAAGAGTGCAGTTATGTAAGCATATAATACTATGTATAGGTTTTTGTGTTGCTTTTGTGTGTGGCTCCTTGTCAAGCCCCAGTCATTACAGTGAACTTCAGTTGCTTACATGAAGAGTCTAGAGAGAAACATGTTCTTCCTTACTACTTAATCTGTAATTATCAATTCCAAAGCTAGAGATACTCCTCTGTAAAGTAGTAGTGTGTGATGTTACAAGAATTAATCATGCAACACTCCTCCTTCCCCGTGGGAGGAAAGGGAGGGTGGGTAGGAGGAGGGAAGAAGCCCAATTGAGATAGGAGAAACTAATTTATTAAAAGGAATGTGACATAATACAGAATAATTAAGAGTAATAAATCAAAAGAAACCAGAAATAAAACCAGAGGGCAGTCAGTGTGAGTCTTTGTTGGCAGACCCTCCATGGCTTGCCTCCCAGAAAAGACGAGAGTTTGTCCCCAGTCATCCAGAACTGGAAATCATGTGGAGGCTCCTGGGAAGTGCAGTACAGCGCAGTGTATCTTCCTCATGGAGAGCGAGAAGTCATGTGAGGCTGCTAGAAATACAGCTTCAGTGCAGTGTGCTTCTGCACCTGGTTAACTTGTCATACGATGCCATGATATGGAATACTGATAAAACCAGGACAGTACCCACCCTTTATTCCATATCGGTACATCATGCTTAAATTGTACAACACAAATATATACACATACAAATAATAACAACGATAATTAGCATTATATGTGTATATACATATGACTGCTTTGTCAGCTATTTTCATAGAATCACAGAATGGCCTGGGTTGAAAAGGACCACAATGACCACTGAGTTTCAACCCCCCTGCTATGTGCAGGGTTACCAACCACCAGACCAGGCTGCCAGAACCACATCCAGCCTGGCCTTAAATGCCTCCAGGGATGGGACATCCACAACCTCCTAGGGCAACCAGTTCCAGTGTGTCACCACCCTCTGTGTGGAAAAACTTGCTCCTAATATCCAACCTGAACTTCCCCTGTTTGAGTTTAAGACCATTCCCCCTTGTCCTATCAGTGTCCACCCTCATAAACAGCCGTGTATTTCTGACCATACAAGTTTGATTGTGAAGAAAATTCTCTCTTTTGTTACTTCAACATGGAAAAACTTTCCAGCTGGGGGGGACAGATGGATCCCTAAAACTCCTCTGTTTGTGCTTTCCTTCCATTGTTTGATAACAGGGATGTGTTGTCCTAACCATTCTTGGTTAGAAAGCGGTATTCCTTGTGGTTTATGTTTATTTTTTTTTTTATCTTGAGGGAGTTTATTTTTTATTTGTTAAGATAATTGTCCTCAGCTTAAAGTTTGTGAGTTGAGCTACCATAGTAAACAGAGTAGCATAATGGCATAGAACTCATTGCCAAGTTATTAAATGGAGAGGTGTTGTTGACACAGTAGATAATATCCTTCAGGATTTTAGGTGGTGAATATCTAATAATCCATAAAATATTAAAAAAGCTAAGGAAAAAAATTATTTGCACATTAATACTGGTAGTGTGGCAAGGGTGTTCTCAACATTATGTTGCAGGCAACGTTGCTATTGGAAATCTTGATGCTCTCTTCACAGGTAGAGTTCTTTTGTGAACTCTTCAAACCAGAAATTTTAGTACAGGAGCAAGAAGTTTCTGTGGGAAGAGTGCATCTCATGAAGAAACAGACCTTGGCTCTTACTGTAAAAAGGTAGAATATCTTGCAGTTTTCATTTGAATTGTGACAACTTGTGTTGGAATAGAATATATTGCAAGTCGCAACATTAAAAAATGCAAATCAAATGATCTCACTCAAATGGAAGAAATGTGACAAGATTTCTCTTGTAATCTGAGTTTTACTTTGTGCATCTTTGAGGCTGTCTGTGTTGTAATTCTGGCTGCCAAAGCATGGGAATTTTCAGATTCTTTCATACAAGAGTTTCTTCAAAGCTTTTTTGGATCTGTGGTTGTTGTAGTAAGATTTTGATGACTCTTTATTTGTGAAGGGAGACCTTTGTAGTACATGACAGTAACTCCACTGGCCTGGGACATTGTCTTTGTGAACCCTGAATTTTTAGGTTGTATGTTTAGGAAAGTAAGTATCTTATGTAATGCTTATCAGGATATCTTGGAATTAATGTTTTCCAAACCTCTTTTCTAAATCAATAATAATAATCCTGAATTCAACTGTTCCTCTAAAAAATAAGATAGGTAAAATTGAAATGAGTTCCTGGATAAGTCTTGGCTTTGAATAGCTTCCTTTATTTTTTCAGAACAAAGCAAACTTTTGCTGCCACCCGACCATCAGCAGTACTGATTGAGCAGCTTGCAGTTTGTGTTGTCAAAGGAGAGCCTGTGCTCTTGGTTGGTGAAACAGGAACTGGTAAAACCTCAACTGTTCAGTACCTTGCTCACATTACAGGTAAATGCAATGTGGACACCAACTTGTGCAAAAGTTATTTAAGAAACAAAACACAGAAACAAGTTGATATGCTTTCTGTTTCTTTTCTAAGGACACCATCTGAGGGTTATCAACATGAACCAACAAAGTGACACCGCAGATCTGCTAGGGGGGTGAGTTATTGATTACAGTTGGGTTTGTTTTGCACAACAAATTGGCAGTATAAGAACCACCTTCTAGTGCAAGTATTGTTGTGTTGTCAAAGGATTGTTTCAGATGCAGACCAGTTTCATAGTTTCCTAAGATATTTATAATACTTGTTGGCATGCAGAACCCTTGCTTTCTTTGCTGTAGAACACAAGCACTTTAACTGAAATGTATGTGATGAAGTAATTTAAAAGCAGAACCCAAGGTTGCTTTAAAAATATCTAAACTATTCGGTATAAATCTGATAAAATATGCACTAGGCATATTAATAGTGGCACAACTGTTTTACTTACTGGTGCTGTTTTGTCTTTTTAAAATTGAATGTATAAGGTGGCTTAAATAAGTGCTGTTTTTCTTCAGTCATTATTTCAGTGGAAAATAAAACTTTGGAAACCTGGGTTCTTCAATGCATAATGTTGTTACAGTGAGTGCTTTTGTTAGTATGTGCTTGTTTGTCATAGTCATAAAGAAGCAGGAGCTAACAAATAATTACTCTTTTCCTTCTTTTTAGTTATAAGCCTGTGGATAACAAGTTGATCTGGCTACCTCTGCGAGAGTCTTTTGAAGAACTCTTCTACCAAACGTTTTCTAGAAAGAAAAATCAGACATTCCTGGGCCATATTCAGACCTGCTACAGGCAGAAACGTTGGCATGATCTGCTAAAACTAATGCAACATATTCACAAATCTGCTATTAATAAGGAGGCAAAAGAAAGTGCATCCGGTGAGAATTCAGGCTGATTGAATGCAGATCATCAGTGGTGAAGTTTTTGTTAAATGATTGTCTCTTTATTCTGTCCTTTCTTCTGGTTTTGAAAAGCACAATCTCTTGTCTATAGCAAAATATGCCAAGTACTGCTAGAATAGTCTTTTTTCCCTGACTGATCACTGCTGTCTGCTATGTCTAACAGTGAAGATTGGCTTGTGTGAACCATGGTGCTCTTGACATTTGTTCTCTGCTCAGTGTGCTTCTTGTTTGCTATGTTGGTGAACAGTCCTAGCTGTTTATGTGTCATTCTGACAAATGGATGCATTCATGCTTTCTCTCAGACCTGGAGTCTTACTAAGTCTCAACAAGTATCACCTATTTTAAAGCAGAAAAAGCTTTTAGTAATGACTTTAAAAGCTTTCTAGGAACTTGTTGATAACTTGATTTCACTTCCTATTATGTGGACTTGACAAGAGCTTTACTTTGATTTACTGTTGTTGTCTATGAATAACATTTTTTTCCCTCTTTTATACGTTGCAACCAATTTGGGGCAGAGCCAGTACTGATAGTTGCTTTGCATGAAGTGGTTTCTGGTCCTAGATCTAGTGAGTGAGATTGTAGCTTTCTTTCAGAATGGGCCAAATGAAATTACTTATGAACCTCTTCTCCCCCTTTCTTTTACCTGATTCTTTTGAATATACAGATATAAAATCAAATGTACACAACTATCAGAAAAGATGAGAATGTAAGGTCTACTGTGTTTGAATCAGCTTGATAGCATGATAGGTGTGGATGTGGCATTAGAATTCAGTGATGGGACATAGTACATCAGGCTTGTGGTTGGACTTGGTGATCTTTAAGGTCATTTCTAACCTAAATGATTCAGTAATTCTATAAAATACTGCCTTTAAAAACTTTTGTCCTATTCTATTGCTACAACCACAAATTCTGTTTTCCTTACAGGCTCACCATTGAAGGAAAAGTGGGAGGCATTTGGTCTTAAACTGAATCATGCTCATCAACAGATGAAGATGACGGAAAATGCACTTCTCTTTGCTTTTGTAGAGGTATTTTAGAGTTTTACATTTTGATGCTGGGAAAAATGAGGAGGACCGTTTGTAAAACGCTGTGATCAATATTATATAAATAACTTCCTGGCAGGAATCTTAATGTGGAGTAGAATCTGTTTCACAACAACTATGTGGAACAGGGTGATCTACTTCAGGGGGCTGGTGTTTATACAGAGGGAGGAGAAAGTGTTTGCTTTTAGCACGTTAATTTAATGCTGTGTTACAAGGATTAGGACTGTATGATAAAAGGGTATTGACAGTATGGTGTATCATCTTTTCATAATCTTTTGATAAGATTACAGAATACATCTTTACCAATCTCCAGTAGGATATCCTCATGCATAGGGGTTCCAATGAAGTATTTAGTAAGAAGAATGTGTACTGTGTATGTATCTGGAAGTAATTTGTGTAAGGTTTCAAACCTGCAGTATTACAGTCTAATGACACTATGTGTGATAGGGGGAACTATAATGTTTTATGTATAGCTGTACTTTGTCATCCTATTAGTCTGAGTATGCTTTCAAATTTTATAAAATGACCAGTTCTCTTCATGAAAAGGACTATATAAATAGATGAGGAATGTTTGAATGAGTATAGTTTTATTCAGTAAACTCTTGTTCACTGAGAAATGTAATGCTGCTTTTGTCATTGTTTGGATTTCTTTAGATGAACCATCTTAGGAGTGTTGTCAGTGGAGCTTTTGCACCACAGTGATGAGTGTTGCTGACAGGCAACACTGTGTAAACAAGAGAGCTTAGTTCTGTTATAAAGGAGCAGATCTAAATGGTGAAAATTGTCTGACTTTTATGACTTAGAAAATAATTGCTGTTGTTGAGGGAGAGTAGTAAAACCGCAATGGCTGTAAAAAGATCTGGGACTGCCTTTTTGTTTAATGAACCCATAGACTAAAGTACAACTATGTCCTATATGCAGGTGATATATCACTGCTGGTGATGTGAGTAATAGATTGATCTTATTTTTAGGGTACTCTGGCACAAGCAGTAAAAAAAGGAGAGTGGATTTTATTGGATGAGATTAACTTGGCTGCAGCAGAGACTTTAGAGTGTCTGAGTGGTTTATTGGAAGGATCATCTGGGTCGCTGGTGTTACTAGACAGAGGAGACACAGGTACTGTTTCTGTGCTTTATGCTGTTTTTTTTTTTCTGTCCAATCTGTTGAATTCCCAATCCTACATAAATAACGAACATCTACCTTTATAGTGAATCTGTGCAGAGGAGAATGTGTTCTTCCTGTACTTCACATTTGTATGCAAGAAGTGGGAGTTTAATTCACTGCATCTCAGGAGACTTCAGATAACATATTGTTTTTGCTTTTGTCTGTTTGGACTCTACAAGAAATAGGACTCTAGTGCTTACAGTAAGCATTACTGTCTCTGAAGAGTATTCAATGGTGTCATTTTTCTTTTTTTTTCAGAAAGCTATGCTAGAAAATGATGCAAAGTCACTAACCATCTCTCTTGTGCAGACCACACTCCAGCCATTTACGAAGCAACAGCCACTTTGGAAGACAAAAATCCTCACCCCTGTCTTCCTCTGGCTCCATTTCATATTGTTTGACATGATGTGTTTTTAGTAGAGTGTGCCTTTGACCTACTTGGGTCACAGCTAGACCCAGTGCAGATCTAGAGGTGAACAGTACAACTGCTGAATATTATTTTCCAGGCTTACAGCTGGAGACAAATGTTGTGTGAGCTCCCCAGGCTGTGTTTTCTTCCTGGCTGAGGGAAACATTTCCCATTGTTACGGAAGAGACAGAAGGAGTTTCTCAGAAGATTTCATTTTCCTATGACTGTTGTGTAAAGATGTGGGGATACTTCTACTAAATGATATGGGGTTATTCTCTGAAGACTTATCACTCTGGCATTTGAAGAAGATGTAGCAGTAGAAAACCGGCTTAGATGAAATCTACCTTATTTAATATAATAGGTATCCCGGGTTTAGCACTAACCCTGGGTTTCATGTTTCTGTTCTTCTTTAGAGCCTCTAGTACGTCACCCTGAGTTTCGCTTGTTTGCGTGCATGAATCCGGCTACGGATGTTGGAAAACGAAATCTTCCTCCAGGAATACGAAACAGGTAGGAAAAAGAAGAACTCTCTAACAAAGTTCTTAAACTTCGATAAAGACAACGAGTTTTAACTGTCTTTGTGAATTGATTCAGCAAGGAATGCCTTATTGGAGGCCTGAGAATGAAAGTGTGAGCTCTAGCTTCATGTGGCAGATGACTTCCACATCACAATGAGGGTTTTTGTATGAGGTAGTGTCAGGAAAATACTTCTGTAAAGTTGCCAAGGATTAACAGGGGGTCTAGCAATAATGGAGAGTGCTGTCGCTGGGAATGAGGTAATAATAATTCTTTACAATTAAATTGTCAATGCCTAAAGAGTGCTATTACAGCGTATGTTCCTAGTGGGGGGTTATAAAGGCTTTATGCCTTCTTACTCTTGGTAACTCAGAACTGTTGATGATCCATGCAAAAAGCTGTATATTCAGACTTCTTCACTCAGAAGAAAGATGGGCTACATGTTAGAGCAGGTATGTATTTGAAACATTGGGATTTGGGCTATGACCAGGAAAATTGGAGACGTGGCGAATTCATTCCTTAATAATGCCTGCTCCTGAGTGTATGGATCTTTTTGTATTTGATGTAGTTTCTCCAATAGCTGCACATGTAGCCCTTAAACAGATTCATAAAGATTGTGTAAAAGTGTATATATGCACTTACTGTGTGTAAATAGTCATTTGCAGATATTATTGATATACTGTTACCAGCTCCCTGATGTTAATAGTGAGAGGGGAGAGGAAGAGTGTGACACAGAAGAAAGAATATTTCAGTTTCAGCGTAACTCATTAAGTTTAAATGAATTCATATTTGCAGTTCTCAGAAATGAAATTTTGTGTTTTTTCTATTATTGTCAGATGTCTAAATGTTATGAATTGTTTCTACTCATGCAGGTTTACAGAACTTTACGTAGAAGAACTGAGAAACGAAGGAGATTTGCAGATTCTTATAATGGATTACCTGAGAGGCTTGAATGTGAGCAAAAATACAGTACAAGGGATTGTGAAGTGAGTTGTTTGTAATTTCTTGGAATCTTTGCTAAAATAAGGCACAAAAAGGAAACATACAACTAATCTGTGGTTAGAATGTTTTGGGAAACAGTTATGCTCCATACGCAGCAGTTGCCACAGCCGTAGGAAACAGAATTTGGTAGATATAACTTTCTTAATTCTGTACTCATGGGAAGGAGACTCACTTTTTCTTACTAACAAATATATTCTTGGTAACATCAGTTAAAAAAGCACTCTTGTTGGAACCCTTTTTCCCATCTTAGTGATGAAAATGGTTTGTTTCCATAGGTCATACCAGTGAAAACCTTGTGTTTAAAACAAGTAACCTTTCTTTCCTGTATAATAAAGCATGTAATCTCGTTCTACTAACCTGAAGAACTGTTAAATGCTTAATATACTAGTTTAAACTTATTCTCTTTGTACCAAGCTCTCAAAAAAATGATTCTGAAATACTGTGTTGCTTTGTTTCACTGGCTATACAGATGGCAGAGTTTGGCATGGCTTTCTCAGCTTACAGCTTCTGAAAAAACCTGACAGTTGAAGATAAGCTTCAGTGTTTGTACTTTAATTCCTTAGAGGAACGCTCTGATCAGAAACAACACTGTATAATTGGAGCTGCTTTCACCCTTCATTTTTTTTGCAGCTTTTACTTAGCTGTGAGAAAGGAAGCCGAAACGAAGCTGGTAGATGGAACTGGCCACAGACCTCATTACAGTCTCCGTACGCTTTGCAGGGCATTGAGATTTGCAGCATCTAATCCATGCAGCAGCATACAACGCTCACTGTACGAGGTGATTACCTGCATTGAGGTTTATTTCAGTTTGTGTATTCACTGCAGAGTCTGTTTGGGTAAAGGAAAATCCACTCTTCTGGGTGCAGTGTTGAAGACAAATGATTCTTTAATTCTGATGTGTTCTGTTTGTTTTTTCTCCTAGTGGTTTTTCACTTAATTGCTGACAATAACTTTTCTTCTTAGGGCTTCTGTTTGAGCTTTCTGACCCAGCTTGACAGAGTTTCTCACCCAGTTGTTCAAAAGCTAATATGCCAGCATATAGTCTCTGGCAACATCAAAAGCCTTCTCAGGCAGGTATGTAAAAATCCTACTTTAAGCTGGTGAGTAATCAGAGTAGAATTTATTTTGCATTACTTTCTCTGCCTGTTTTTCTCCTACGTTTCCTACACACAGTTGTGCAGTCATGTTTTTTTTGTGTGTACAAAAAACCTAAAACTTTTTTAAGATTCAATTCCTTATTAATTTTTGTTTCTGTACGAAATACCTGTATGTTAGATGGTTTATTTGTAAATACAAAGAATATGGAAGACTGGATGATTATAGTATTGTGGATTGTAGGCAGCTTAATATAGTGACTCCAGTAGTAAAACTTTACAGGCTTTTGAGGAACTTTCACAGATTTTTTTGTTTTTAGATCCTAAGCAAGCATCTTTGCTTTTTCTCTAATGAGAAAAGAAAAATCTCATTAATTCAGGGAGCCCAGGATGAGCTTGTGTAGCTGAATGGACAGCTGGGATAGGAGAAACCAGTTGTAAGACGAACATATTTGTTTAAGAATAAAAATCTTCATGTCAAAAAATATGAATATAAAAAGCTAAAAGCCAGTTTGCCATTTGAAAGTATATTTCAAAATTCAGTGCTAAGAGAATGTCTTTAGAAACTTTTATCTTTGTGATGCAAAGGTTCCTGCTTCATGACCTTGAAATAATGTGCTCAGACTTTTCATTCTTTGGCAAGGGGATGGTTCTTATTGCAGGAATGCTCAGGGAGCAATTTAAAATGACTTATTTTAGAACACGTTACAGAGGTATAACAGTAGCTGTCTTCATTAACAAATTAAAACTCGTTTTTATAATCCTTTACTTCTGTCATGTCTCCTCAGCAAATACCAAAACCCCAAGGAGGGAGATTTATACTTATAGAAGGATACTGGATTTCTGCTGGGGATAAAGAACCTACAGTAGATGAGACTTACGTGCTAACCCCTTCAGTTAAGCTTAATCTGAAAGATATTGTCAGAGTTGTGTCTGCAGGGTATGTCTGCTTTTTTTTTTTTTTCTGTTAGTAAACTATGTTAAAGTTGCTTATTTATTGTGTCCATCTAGTCTACATTGTTTAGCATGAGAAATATCTAGTTTACTTCTATTTTATAGTGAACTTTTCCTTGTACAGTGACTCGAGTTTATATTTCTTTCTCTTCTGAAACCTTCTTACTGCTATACTGAATTTTATTTCAGTGATCATCTAGAAATTTTGCAGTTAGAGTAGCCAGCATATTTCACCCTTTTATATTGTAACTTCACAGCTAGCAGTTAGTATTTGTGGGTAAAGTTCTTCATGTCAGCCCTTTAGTGTATCATCTTGAATTCAAGATTAGTTAAATAATGATGTTTCGGTAATAAGGATCTGTGGAAGATTCAAATAATGCTGGTATCTTGTATATGAGGAAGATATGAGTCGGGCTTCTAAACCACTGTGTTGGTTGTCCCTCTTAGGACTCACCCAGTACTGATTCAAGGAGAAACCTCTGTTGGCAAAACCAGTTTAATTCGCTGGTTGGCTGCTGCTACCGGGAACCACTGTGTAAGGATCAACAACCATGAGCATACTGACATCCAGGAATATATTGGCTGTTATACATCAGATGCCTCTGGGAAGTTGGTATTTAAGGAAGGTGGGTCAGCATACTGCATTTACTTCATGTTCCTGTTTTCCTTCCCTGGTTCTTGCCCTTTTGCCTAACTTGTCTCCTTTATTGCAATGGAGAGATAACCTTTTGTAAAGGTACTATTTATTACTACTATTGATAGTCACTTATGCAAATTACAGTGAATTCTTAAGAGTTTATATGTCTCATCACTATTCTACTACTTGTCCTTTTGTACATAAAGATTCAACAGTTAAAGCAGTTGCTTCTATCTCTGAGTTAGCTTTTACACTGAGTGAAAACTGATTGCTGAAAGTATCTAAATGCATACTCTTAGATTTAGTTTGTTAGATTTTTAACTCGAACTCTTTCTGTTCCCTCCAAGGCATCCTCATAGATGCGATGAGAAAGGGTTACTGGATTGTTCTAGATGAACTGAACTTGGCTCCCACTGATGTACTGGAGGCTCTCAATCGATTGCTGGATGATAACAGGGAGCTGTTCATTACTGAGACTCAGGAAGTTGTCAAAGCTGACCCTCGCTTCATGCTCTTCGCTACACAGAATCCTCCAGGACTCTATGGTGGCAGGAAGGTCTGTATAATCTCTTATTTTGAGTAACTGTGGCTCTAGAGAATGAATCCCCATTGTACATAGAAGTCTGATGTGAAAATTTACTGATGAATAGTACAGAATTAATATGAAGCTCCAAGGAGGTAGGAGGTAGAAGATTGATCTGGAATGACTGTAAGTACAACTGGATTCTTATTTAGGTTAGATACAGATATCAAAGCTCTAATTAATTTTGAGTAGTTGAGATCTAAGTGCTTTACTGAACTGGAGCTGATGTATGTTGTAATTGATGCAGTATTTCTTGTTCAGGAGTGCTGGAGAAGAGACTTGACTTAAATTATTCACATATGTTTCAAAGCTCTTGTCCTCATCTAGGCCATCTGTTACACTTTCTTTTACATCTATGTGTATATGCTAATTTGTTTACTATGAGACTAGCCGTACTTCCTTAGAATGTGTAGGAAAAGATTTATAACATGAGGAATATTGAGGGAAAAGCTCAAAGCAATAGCATGTTTTCATATTTTAGGTTTTGTCCAGAGCCTTCAGAAATCGTTTTGTAGAACTGCATTTTGATGAACTGCCAAGCGCTGAACTGGAAACCATCCTGCACAAGCGATGCAGTTTGCCACCTTCTTATTGCAGCAAGCTTGTCAAAGTCATGTTAGACCTGCAAGTATGAGAGTCTTTCTTCTTTTTGTAGAAGGCATGCAAACATATTTCGGTACTAAGTAATAGAAATTCATTTTGGGGGGGAGGTGTGTTGTAAACTGATTGATATAGAATGCAGTTAAATGAGGAAAATCCACAATGAAGCACTTAATTCAGTGGTTAGGATAGAGAATAGGGAAGATGATGTCAGATTTGGAAGAAGGCCAGCAGCAGCAACAGCAGCAAAATTAATAACTGAAGGCCTGGTGTTTTAATGTGTAAAACCATTTCTTGGCCTGAATCAGAAGTATAACAATAGATTTGTAGCAGCATTTGGGCCATGCCAAATTTGGTTCTATTTTTGAGCAATAATTTTGACTGTGTTCTGGTACTCCTATGTGTTTAACAGGCATTTAACACTTAGTAAATAGCTAAAACTATCTTGTATTCTAAAGCAATTGCAGCAACACAAACTGAAGCACAATCTTTCTATGGTTTTCTTATACTGAATATCTTAGTTTATTTTGCTGCATTGAAATAAAGTAAAACCTAAAAATTATTAATATTCCTTCTGGTGTAGAACCTCATTCCTTGTTTGGATTTTGCTTTATTCTAGGTACCTATTTTCTTACTATTTTTACTTACTATAGTATTTTGCTCCTGGGAACCTATCAGGTTAATTTACATATAGGTACTTTGGGACTTGTGACAATACCAGATTTTTTTTTCCCATACAACTCATTTGAATGAATGTCATATTAACATTGTGTAAAGAATTCAGACAGACTCATAAGCAAATGACTCGCATCTTGTTCTTATGACAGTCTTACCGCAGAGGTTCAACAGTTTTTGCTGGAAAACATGGGTTCATTACTTTGCGGGATCTGTTTCGTTGGGCTGAAAGGTATAGACTGGCAGAACAGCTGGAGAAGGATTATGACTGGCTTCAGCACTTAGCAAATGATGGTGAGCCATGCTGCTTTTCTTCTTCAGTTGTTTTGAAGTGTCTCTGGGCAATTGCTTTGTAACCCCAATAATTAGGTGTAAGCTTTTGTTTCTAGTTAACTAGATAGTTATTGGTTTTTCTCTTCCTCTGTTTTATAGGCTTTATGCTTCTGGCAGGAAGAGTGAGGAAACAGGAGGAGGTGGATGTTATACAGAGAGTCATTGAAAAGCATTTCAAAAAACGTATATATCCAGAGTCTCTCTTCTCAGAGGAAAGTGTCAAAAAGCTCCTGGGTGAGTTTCTTAGAAAAAACAAGTTTGTAGTTCTCTAGATGTGACTGAGGCTAACCAATTGATCTTTGTTGTGCAGCTAAATCTTCCGCACAGATGTCAGTGATGGGCAGAGACTTTAAACATATTGTCTGGACTCAAGGGATGAGGAGACTTGCAGTTTTGGTGGGAAGAGCCCTGGAGTTTGGTGAACCTGTACTGCTGGTGGGAGAGACTGGGTATGATACAGTTTGTTTGTAGTCTTAACAACAGCCACAGAGTTGAATGCACAAAGATTGACCGGGCTTCAGTGCTTTTTTGGTCTGGGGCATTGAAGTCTCTGTCATGGCAGACTTGCAACTGTTGTATTATCATAATTCCATTTTGAGGGGAGATAATCATCTCTCTTTCAGCTCAAGTCTTTAGCAAGATTGTACTGTATATAACTTCATAGAAATTATATAGAAAATAGTAAAACTGACACTCCATTTCCACTTTTCACAAGTTGCCCTCTAGAATCTTAATATATCTCACGGGGAAGCCACTTTGAGAAGTTGTGTCAGTTTGCTGTTTGAGCACATGTTTGTATTTTAAGGGCTTGACAGACTGTAGGTAAGATACTACCTTTTTTTCCCTGCTTCCATGTGCTAAGAAGGAGGTCATGAAAATAGACGCTGTCTGCTCTTGAATTTGATTACAAATTTGGAGAGTAGATTTTTGTGGAAGAGAAAGGAAGTAATACACAAGAAAGAGAGAAGTAATGTTTTTTATGAAATGGGAGCTCCACGTCCTTAGCATTTTATTTCCTCAGGCTTAGGCATGGTCAAGGCATGTAGCATCTCCAGTTCACTGAAATGTTAAGCTACTTTGGTGACTGTAGGGGCAGGCTGAAGTAAATTTGTCTTTCGGCCTGTAGAAATCTATCAGTGTGGATAATAATTTATATTTTAACCAAAGGCATCTTATGCAGGTCAGCAGCAGTTGTGACAAAAATGGCTTCACATTGCATACATTTTAGTTCAAGGAAAGGAGAAGCAGAAAATTTGCATTCTGAGCCTTTGTGTCATAGATATTCAATGAAAGTGTAAATCCTGTCCAAAGTGAGCTGGTTTTTATTCTCACTTGTTCAACTATATGGCTTTTTGCAGGTGTGGTAAAACTACCATTTGCCAAATCTTTGCAGCATTAACAAATCAAAAGCTATATTCAGTGAACTGCCACTTGCATATGGAAACTTCAGACTTTCTGGGAGGACTGCGACCAATCAGACAGAGATCAAATGACCAGGTTTGTGTGACATTGGTAGTAGCTGGTAGTTACGATAATGGAAACAAAAATTAACAGTTGTTAATGACTTTTCATTTCCTTTTCCATTTCTTAGGAGGAATATGATGGTTCTCGACTATTTGAGTGGTGTGATGGACCTCTTGTTTTAGCGATGAAAGAGGAGGGTTTTTTTCTTCTTGATGAGATTTCTTTAGCTGATGATTCTGTTCTAGAGAGACTTAACAGGTATGTCTTAATGATGCTTAATATTAAATATCTTCAGATAGACATCATGCAAACACGAGCAGGGTAAATCTAGCTTTTTATGAACCTCTGTTTCTTGGCCTAAGTTTAAATTAACTGATTTTTTTTTTTTCCTAACCCTATAGTGTGCTTGAAGCTGAGAAGACATTGGTTCTTGCTGAAAAAGGTGGTCAAGATGATGAGGATAATGAAGTAGAACTGTTGGTTGCAGGAAAGAAGTTTCGTATCCTTGCGACTATGAACCCAGGAGGTGACTTTGGGAAGAAAGAGGTAAATATCAAAGCCAACTGGAAGTATAATATACTTCTGGTCGTATTAACTGTTTCATGATTAGAAGCGCAATGCAAAAATACATCAAGTAGTTCTGGCATTCAGTGCTTTCTGGTTGGAGCCTGCCACACTGCTCTAAAGGATGATTAGGATACACCTGTTCTCCATCACTTCTGTGTACTCTCATTTTGACAGTACTGTGTCAATACTGAGCAGAATGTCAAAGAAAACTTACAAGCTCTAAACACTGTAGGTAGGCTTGGTTATCAGAACATTTCGAGTATGTGAAATGTGGTTCATGAAGCAAGCAAATCCAGTCCTAACATGAAGCTACTGTAGTGTGAAACTGAATCGCAGATTATTCTCCTTAAGACTTTTCAGGAAGTGACAGCTAGAAGTTATCTTTTCATTCTTATGTTACATCTCCAAATATGTTTCCCATTAAGTGGAAAAAAATCTGCTTCTGAAATTCTGCTTCAAGTTGTTTAAAAGCCAGGTTGGAAAAGAAAATGTTCAGAAGTGACATTGAGGCTAAGAAAGGAGCTCTTTTAATGGCATTCCGTTAAGGTGGTTTCTACAGTACAAAAAAAAGTTGCTGTAAACCAAATTTTTGAAGGGGATTTCTTTCTGCATTGCATTTACACTAATGAATTTTGTTTTGTTAATTCAGCCAGAGTTAAGAAAATAATTATGGGAAGGAGTGCTGTAATTGAGGCAATTTCCACGTGGTAGTTTGTTTCTGTATGCAGATTATGTTGCCGTTGCTTGATACGTGATGTCCTGGAATGAAATGGAGTTTTGGTGCTTGCCAAACCAGCTTTGTTTCCTTCTATATTCTTTTGAATTTTCTCTTTTGCCAGTTGATTCCTGCATTGATGCCACTACTAAAAATGTTAAAATTCGCAGTCTCTCAAAACTGTTAAAAAGTAGCACTATCAGAATTAGAATTGAGGGCGTAGACTGCTCGCTGTGTTGTTTTCAAGTACTGTGGCTGCAAGGTTATCCTGCAGCCTCATGTAATGTGCTACGTAAAATGAATTCCTATGTAGTCCTCCTTGTTTGCAGCTTTCTCCCGCATTGCGCAACAGATTTACAGAGATATGGTGTCCACAAAGCAATGGCCGTGACGACTTGATACAGATTGTAAAACACAACCTTCACCCAGGATTGTCTCTGGGTGGAATAAACCACCAAGGTGGGTATTTTTGTGTGTGTCCAATTATACAAGCATTATTAAGAAAATGAGTTATCACTGTTAAACTTTCCTCAGAATTTACACCAATGTGTACATACTGTATTGAAAGTATGTTTGTCTTTGGAGACAGTTCTGACATACTTTTGACTCTCTTCTTTCATGGTGTGTGCTCTTTGATTAGCGAGAGGCTAGATCAAGACAGATTGAATTTATCCCCAGCTCCTCAGTGCCCAATCCTAGTTCCAGTCACTGAAAGAAATGACGTTCTTTTTTCTGCCAGCACTTTGCTGTTAATATTAATAATTGGATTTTGTCTTGGTACTTGAATTTAAAAGGATCTGTAACACAGCACAGGCCTGGATTTATTCTTCAGTTGTCATGCTTATTAGGGTATAGAATACCCATCTGTGTTCATGCATTATGGCTGCATATACATTAAAATTATGCATCTTATATAACAGTATAGTATATTTGACCATTAATATTTTTTTGGTAACTGATTTTTGACTTTTTTTCAGGAGCAGACATAGCAGAGCTCATGATGGACTTTGTTGAATGGCTGACTAATCAAGAGTTTGGTCGCCAGTGCATTCTCAGTGTGCGAGACATCTTATCATGGGTTAATTTTATGAATGTCATGGCAGAGGAGTCCAATTCTGCCAAGGAACATCATCATCTTTATATTTCTCCAGTGATGTCTTTCATCCATGCTGCGTGTTTGGTGTACATTGATGGAATCGGATCAGGTGTGTCTTCAGTGCTCACTTTGTAGTGGGAAGATAGAAAGATATTTGTGTTGATATGTTTGAGTAGAATGCCCACAAAATGCTTTGAAGCAGCAGGGAACTCTATCAGAAGTTTTCATTTCATTTCATTTGACAATATCCTTTTATTCTTTGTGTTTTCTTAACAAATTTGAATAATACAACAAGCCTAAGTAAGTTGCAGGCAGTAATAACAACATTGCAAAGGCGAGCAGAGAAATAAAGAAAGCCTGCGTTATTTATCAAGTCTTCTAAGCTGATGTATTGTGATACGATATTTAATTATATGACTTTGTATTACTGCCTTCCTCCTAAACCAGAGGCTAGCCAGTATCATGTGCATAGTTAAGAATGCATGTCTGTGTGTTTGGCCACTCGCCGAGGGAGATGGGGAAGGCAGGGAGAAATTGAAAAACCACTAGAAATGCAGGTAAAGAAGGCTTGGGAAACTGGCAATTGGTTAGGATGATAGTGATGGTAGCAGAAAGGCTTTGGGAAATATGTCCTTAAGTTCTGTTGGTCACAGAGTAGTTTATCTACATCAAATAGTTGTGGAAACACTGGTGTGTAAAAACACTAACACCTGAACAGACTACTGCACAAAACTGGCATCTGTGAAGGAACACTGTCTCCTTGTCATTAGATGAATGGTGCCTAGGTATGGATGTGAAGCACACTTTTCTGATTACAGGTACAACATCCTGTTCAGCTGATACAGCTTTATTAGCTCGTGAAAAATGCCTGACGTTCTTATGTGAGAAAATGAGTCAATTCCTTGAGCTGACTGATTATCAGAAGAATGAGCTGAAGATTTATGAGAGAACAAAAAAGGAGTTCGTGTGGATGGACAACTTTGTGGGAATCCAACCATTTTTTATTCCAAGAGGCAAGAGACGTGGGAGTGGGTGGACATTTGTTCTGTGTTTTTTGCTCTCAGCAGTTCTGTTACCTCACTAGATTTGGTGAGGCACTGGAACAGGTTGTCCAGAGAGGCAATGTGGTGGATGCCCCATCCTTGAACACATCCAAGGTCAGGCTGCACCAGACTGGGCAACCTGATCTAGCTGTAGGTGTCCCTTGTTCGTTTCAGGGGAGTTGGACAAGATGACCTTTAAGGGTCCCATCCAACTCGGGCAATTCTGTGATTCTAAGTAGCATATCTAAGCAGTTGAAGCAATTAGTAGTTTGTTATGAAGTTTAGAAAAATGACTTTCCTAGCTCCAGTTGTGGTCATGGCAATTAGGAAGAAACGTTTGTTTCTGTAGTTTTCTGTCACTTTATATGATATAGAGAACATCCACTAAGTTCAGCCTAAAGCTACAGGTGATCCTGGCCCTTGTGTGAAGCCTGGGAGGCAGGGGTCCTAGGTACAATCCTTAGAAGGAACAGTGTCCTCCCTTACTATATTCTCTCGAAGACTTGCGATGATTTTTGCGTAGTTGCTTAGCATCTGCATTTCAGTTCTCATGTGTCAAGTTAATACAAATGATTCTATCCAAATACTGCTTTCCACCCCTAAAATGTCCCTAAAGTAAGTGAGGGGACCAAAAAGTGGCAGAGGTTCAACTGTGAACTTTCTGGCTGATTCCTAGTAGTACTGAACTGTGTAGAGTATATTCCTAATTCTCTGTTTGTCATTTGTCTTTGAGCATTTTGATATTATGGATTATGTTAGTCACATACAAAATTGTACAAGATAGTGGCATTTGTACATTCTTTAGTTTCCCTCTGGATTACTAAGGATCACAGGAGGAAGGTTCTCTTTCATACTAAATAAGTATCAAGATCTATAAGATAAAATGATGATTAATACCGTGTATCACCTAAGCAATGCTATTTTTGTAGAATTTGGGGAGTGATGGTCCAATGAGTTATACTGGTTGGAATTTGACAGTTAAGAGGCTCAGTACTCTCTCCTAATCGTATGTCCTAATAACAGTAAAGAAAATATGTGCTTAGCACATTTTAATTAAAGTACTTTTCTTTCACAGAACGGGCTGTATATGGAGCAGGTTAGCATGTTGTTCTATAACATGTCGGAATTGTATCCTTCAGTGCCAAATTTTCCAAAGCTGTTTTTGATTTTTAGATCCACAGAGGAGGATGGACAAAATTATTGTTTCAGTGATAGATCTTCAGTTTGACTCATGAACCAGAAATTGTCGAAGTTTAATGGCAAAATATGCCATATTCATTTGCTTGTTGGAACGTACCACGTAAACGAGAGCATAGGGGTTGAGTCACAACTTTGGGTCTAATAGAATACCTAAGTGCTTGATCTCTGCTGCTTGCTGTAATGAGATCAGCAGTTAATGATCTCTTTCAGAAGCACACTGTTGACAGCTCCAATGTAAACATTCTGGTTTAATAGTTTTCTTTTCCTTTGTTTTAGGCCCTGTTCTTCAGAGGAACAACGTTACAGATTATGCTCTAAATGCTGGGACCACAGCAGTGAATGCTCAAAGGCTGTTGAGAGCCCTACAGCTTAACAAACCTATTTTGTTGGAAGGGTCACCAGGTGTGGGCAAGACCAGTCTAGTTGCTGCCCTGGCAAAGGCTTCAGGAAACTGTCTTGTTCGAATCAACCTGTCTGAGCAAACGGTAGAGTAAAATGCTATCTTCATAACTTATTTTTTATAGTAGGGGGAGGTTTCGTTTAACTTAAAAAAATGGAGTTCTTTTTAGATGTGGCACTGAGTCTGAAATGTCAGTATTTCCTTCTTCAAAAGATTAGGTGGGTAAGGGAAGCAAGAAAGAGCAGCGAACTTAATTGAGTGAATGCTAACTTTAGATTGTGTTCTTTTCAAATGAAGGCATGCATCTTTGTTTGCTGTGTTTCCTTTTGCTTTTGCAAAGTTACTTGAAAGCACCTTTTGGGCTTTTTCTTTTTCCTTTTTTGTTGTTGTTTTGTTCTTTTGTTCCACTTTATTTTATTTTTGTTAAATACAGTAGCTTTCAGCATCTTGCAGTTCCTAACTTATTGTTTTTTTCTTGCATTTAATGAGTATTTAAAGAGAAGGTGAAGCTAACTGAACTTTATTCTTTACTTTCAAAGGATGTGACAGACTTGTTTGGGACAGACTTGCCTGTCGAGGGTGGTAAGGGAGGAGAATTTGCCTGGCGAGATGGACCACTATTAGCTGCATTAAAGGCTGGACACTGGATTGTGTTAGATGAGGTAAGTTTTGAGTACAAATAAAATAAAATATTCTGGAAGAGCAGAAGTGGTGATTTTTGGCATGTGGCATATATTTTGGCATGTAGGATCTTCAGATACCTATGAGGTTTAGTGACTGACATAGATTTTTGCTCAATTGTAGTCATTTTTGTCTTGTGTCCAGTTGAAGATGGTCTCTGCACTTAGAAGATTAAACTCTCTCTAGGAGTCTCTCTATTTGTTGGATAGAGGAAGCATAAGAGATCAGTTCTGACTTACAGTAGGCAAGATGAGGATTATGTCTCAACCTAACTTATTGCAGAAAACCAAGGCTTTTACATTTTTTTGAGGGAGGAAAGTATTAACACAAATTTTGGGACACATGCTCTCTTATGGTTCTATTTCACTGAAATAAAAGGCCTTCTTGGGGATTAATAGACTGTAGTGGCTACTGATGGAGATCAAGGAAGGATTCATTTTGTCAGTATAAAGTATGATGCCACCCCAGCTTTCTTTGAATACCAAATAGCAAGAGCTTTCTAGCATAGACATACACAGAGCTCACATCTTTTTGAAAGTATGCATTCTAATTATTGCCAAGTGCAATTTTGGTTTGTGTACCTTCTTTTCCTGTTGCAAAGAATGATGCTTTAAATAACCATGCAATGTAAGTATCCCAAACTGTCAGAATGAGAGAAAGAGAGACTTCGGGTGTCAGATATGTTTCTTCTGAACTTCTGCTCATATTCCTTGAAAATACAGATCTTATGATGGAGATTTGTTTTGTTGTCATCATGAAAACACAAGAATAATAACAAATGTAAATAAGAAAAAGTGTTAATTGTAGTTCTGTTGCTGCAGTGTAATAACAGTTGCTGGAGGTAATAACATATGGTAGCACTGGAAATTGAATTTTATCTTCTGTGTATTGCACGCAGTTAAGTAGATTATGCAAATGTGTTTTGTGGAGCATTCATATTGTATCCTTATTTCTTTCCTCAGTTGAATCTGGCTTCTCAGTCTGTGTTAGAGGGGCTAAATGCATGCTTTGACCACAGAGCAGAGATTTACGTGCCTGAATTGGGAATGAATTTTCACGTACAACATACAAAGACTAAGATTTTTGGATGCCAGAATCCATACAGACAAGGAGGTGGAAGAAAGGGTCTGCCCAAGTCCTTTCTTAACAGATTTACACAGGCAAGCATATTTGTTTGATGTAAACTACGTCATGGTCCTTTTTTGTAGTTGTATGGCTATATCAACACACTGCATGTTCTTTATTTAAATAGGTGTATGTTGATCCGCTGTCAGCAGCAGATATGGAGTTTATTGGGAGTACACTGTTTCCTGCCATCGACAAGAGTATTATTTCTAAAATGGTTGCTTTCAATAACAAGGTAAATAGATATTTTGTTTGTGTAGAAGTAGGCACAATGCTGTAACATTTAAAAAAAAAAAAAAAAAAAAAGAAAGAAAGTTAAATGTTCTGTTTCCCAGCACCTCTGTAGAGAAGTGTGTGGATGAAAGAAAAATGGAAATACATGCAGAGGAAAGTAAAGAACACCAGTAAATACCATGTGAATTCTTTAAGCACTACAGTCAGACACACGATAACTTGTATGGGGACCGAGGAAGCATTTATTTTTCACAGAAGATAAAAATATGTATATATTATTAATAATATATATGATATTTAATATGTTTGTAAAATATTTTGTGATTTTGGAAGTAATTATGGTTTGATATCTTCATGAAGTAAGCTGAGAAGGAAGGTCTTCCGCAAACATGGGTTACTCTTAAAGTGCAGACGAAATGAGCTATATGTTTAATAAGAACTGCAATGTATACTTGTTTCTAATTTGAATTTCTAATCTGCTTTTTATTACGGGCTGCTGTTTGAGTGATAGGATCAAGTGAAAGTAGCACTTGACCTTCTCAGAAGTAGCAGCTTTGAAGGCTGTGCAGCATTCTTCTGAAAATCCGATAAAGGAAAATCTTTCCTGGTAGGATTTGTCTATGATGTGAGATACAGAGAAGCTCAGATCTAAAACTGGGCTAGTTTAAATGATGTTCAGTGAGCATTAATTACAAGGCATCAGCTTAATAGCTATTTTTTTTTGGCTTAGATGTTGCCATTTTGTTTGAAGTGCGGTATTTAAAATTCACAGCAAGATTTTTTTCATCATCATGCTTCTGAAACTGCGTTCACTTTTCATGTCTTGGAACAAAAAAGCATAGTAATGTTAAGGGAAAGGAACATCCTGTGGTCCAAGATAAAATGCTTACTGGCAGCATCTTACTGCGTGTTCATTTAGAAAATACAAGAAGGGGAAAAAAGTTCAGCTGTGAGTAGCATGATGAAGAATTAGTAGATGAGAGATTAATTAAATTAAGCTTTAGTTCCTGACATCTTCATAAAAGTGAATACAGCTTGTTCTCTCCTGTTGTCTGTCACATACAGAGTGCCAAAAGCAGTAGTTCCGTTGAAATTATTATTTTTTTAATATTTGAAGACCAGTGCATGGGTTGGAATACAATATTTGTATTGCTATTTTTTCCAGATTGATGAAGAAGTAATGGCTGAAAAAAAGTGGGGACAGAAAGGAGGACCCTGGGAGTTCAACTTGCGTGATCTTTTTCGCTGGTGTCAGCTTATGCTTGTTGACCAGTCACCGGGATGCTATGATCCAGGCCAGCATGTATTTTTGGTATATGGAGAAAGAATGAGAACCAGGGAGGACAAAGAAAAGGTGAGCTGTGTGTTCAAATTGTGAGACTGCAATCACCTACCAAACGTGTTTCTCTTCTATTAAACATTACTTACAAGTAGTTCAAGTTGCAGGAAAGTGGGGTTAGCCAGGGAGTTGCTTCTGGCAGCTCACGCTCGCTTTAGTTGTTTCTGCGCTTTGAATTAAAAGGTGCTTGTGACTAATCTGTATTGGTTACTATCGCACTGCTGTGAAGTTGAGAGGGAAGGCTACTTAAGATTCAAGTCTTTAGAACAGTAAATAATTATTAAGCTTGATTAGCCTCATCTACTCTTTCAACTGTTTCAGATTGTATCTACATTTAGAGACATTTTCGGCCAGGAGGCGTACGTGTATACAGGAACAAGGGATTTTCACATCACTCCATATAACATTCAGGTAAGCTGTTGACGAGGTTTTGGGAGTGGTGAGAGAAGGAATCAGTTTGTCCACCTGAGCACGCATTTTCCTTTGAGTATTTACCCACGTGTCTCTCATCTCTTCTAGATTGGTTATTCAGTTCTTTCTCGTAGCAACTATATTCCTCGTCCTGGCAGAAATCTATCAGTTCTGCATCATTCACTGCAGTCCCTTGAGTCCATAATGAAATGCGTGCACATGAGCTGGATGGTAATCCTGGTGGGCCCTGCAGCTGTTGGCAAAACCAGTCTTGTTGAGCTGCTGGCCCATCTGACTGGCCATCGGCTGAAAATCATGGCAATGAACAGTGCAATGGATACAACTGAACTCTTGGGTGGATTTGAGCAGGTAAATACTGTTCTGGTAATAAGGCAGTGTTTCTGCTTCCTACCTAACTGTGGCCAGTCCACTGTGATCTTAGTGTTTAACCACCAAGTGGAGCCTTAGGCACCGTGGTCTTCTGGATGAACTAACTCTGTAATGGCATATTTGCAGGTTGATATTAATAGACCATGGCTGCGCCTGTTGGAAAAAGTGGAGAATGTCGTGAGCGCATTAGTAAGGGACAGTCTGCTCCTGACAGAAATCTGTGCAGATGATGCTGAACTTGTGCTGCGTGCTTGGAGCAATTTCATCCTGAACTACAAACCCAAATCTCTGGGTGAAGGAGGAAGAAGCGTTACAGCTGAATTAGTGAGCAAACTGGAGGGAATACTTGTACTTACCCAGCGACTGAACAACAAAATAAGTTCTTACTCAAAGGCAGGTATGTGTGGTGATTTAAAGTAAGTCTCTTTCTCTGAAGAGATTGAGAACGGTGTGGATCTGGAGTGAACGTTTGAGAAGGTTATGTAGGACTTTTTTTTTTTATAAGTCTTGTTCACGCTGTTGTTTATACTACTTGTATAACAGCTCAGCTTCTGAAATAGAATCATAGAATCATAGAATCGCTAAGGTTGGAAAAGACCCACAGGATCATCCAGTCCAACCATTCGCCCTTCACCAATGGTTCTCACTAAAACATGTCCCTCAACACAACATCCCAACGCTCTTTGAACACCAAATAGTTGGATTAGTGGTGGTTAATGGGGTGTGGGGTGCTTATTTTTGTGTGTGTGTATGTGTGTGTGTGTGTGTGTTTAGTTTTACCTGGTAGTGAGTATTACTCCAAACTGAAATTCTTTACAGGACTACTAAACACACGATGGAGTACAATTCATATCTTATATACCTACATTGGGAATTTGGATTTTTTTTTACTTGTCTTTGATCTCTGAAGCATTAAGGAGACAAGCTTTGCAAATTTCAGCAGTATAATGTGTAGACTTCTTTTTTTTTTAAGGCTGTTGATTTTTAAGCATTGCCTAAAATATGGCATTAATATCTTTAAACTTTATGTAACTGAGGAAAAGGTTTGGAATAAGGTATCTGGCTAGTTTATATTTATCTGTACTTGCAAAAGCCTTATATCCTCATGGATTTTCCCCATGGGAGTTTTACTTGCAGAGCCAGAGCCTCTGCTGTTATGTTTCCTACCTTTTGGATGAGCATGGATGTTTATTAGCAAAATAACTATATTTTTCTTGGAACAGTGAATTACATCAGTAATACAGGTCTTGATGTTATATATGCTTCTTTGCAGAGTTTGCTCTCCTGGTAGAAGAGTTCCGGTGTTTAAAGCTGCAGCAGCTCCAAGCTACTGACTCGAACAGCCTTGGCACTTTTGAGTGGGTGGATGGGATGCTGGTTCAGGCCCTGCAGTGTGGTGACTGGTTGTTGATGGACAACGTCAACTTTTGCAAGTAAGGGATTTCAGAGAACATGTTTCCTTGAGTAAATGACGTTCTTGACATTCCAAATGTACTCACCATCTCAGTGTATGTGTTTACAACTGACCATTCTTGCATTTCATAGCTGTACATGGAAGCAGTAATTTTCATTCCCTGGAAGAATCTTCATCTTCCTTCTTAAACTGCTTAGTAGTTGATAGCTTTCAAGTTACTTTATAACCACATAAACATTCTTTCGAATGTAGCCCCTCTGTGCTGGACCGCTTGAATGCTTTACTTGAGCCAGGAGGCGTTCTTACCATGAGCGAGAGAGGTGTGATAGATGGCACAATTCCTACAATAGCTCCTCATCCAAACTTCAGGTACTTTGTTTTTCTGCTTTATTTTTTACTCGGGTTTTTTTTTTTTCTGTACATAAAATAGGTTTAGAAAAACAATTATCAACTGTGATCCGGTGTTCTGGTATTTCAAATGCTGCTCGTGTTTCAGAGTACTGCAGTGTCACTGTCTGCCTGGCAAGGAAAAAACTGCATGGTGATAAACATAGGATATACAGCTTAGGAGGCTTGGCTTCATGTTCCTGTTCCCCTACAGACTTTTACATTGGAAAATTCATAGCAGTATATTCATGTCTTGATCACCTTTTTCTTTCTAATTTAGTATTTCAGCACTTCTCTATCTCACTGTAATGGTGTTCAGGGTACGTGTATTAAAGATAGTGATGTATTCGGTTATGTTGCTAATAAAAGCTGGTATGTGGACATGCTGATCTTTTTTCCATCTTTTTCCAGTTTTTCTGAATTCATGCTTCCTGCTGTGACAGAACTTAAAAAACTAAAAACAAAAACCCAAACCAACCAAGCAGAAACAAAACACTCAAATTATCTATCTTTATTCTATTCTGAAGTAGTCTCTGTGGGAGATGGGAAGAGAACACACAGAATACTCTTATGATTCCTACCTTTCTTAAATCTATGGAAGGAATATAGGAACTGATAGGCTCTGGTTCCTCTGAATTGGAAACAAGAGCTTTGACTTTTCACAGAAGTTCTTTCTACTGCACTGTATCTCAGATGTTTTTTTCCCTCCTTGTTTTCAGGAGTTGTTTGCTGATTGTATTAATTATGTGGATGTTGGCTATTTTGGTTATTAAATAGTACCAATTTATCTGAAACTATTGCTAAGAATTATAAGTCTTTTCTGTAGCTTAGAGGCCTAGTTAACTTTTTTTAAGTAGGCAAATGATAAACATAGCTGAGAGCTAAGAAAAAAATCATGCAATATCTCTGGCTAATTTCAAAGTATAATTATACATACACATCTCTTATTTAAATTCAGTGTGTGTGTCTGGCTTTCTAGATATAAGTATTTTCATTTTTATGAAGACGAATTTACTGTGTGGAATAGGAGATTTGGTGGCTTCAGAGTGATATTTTATAGCCCTAAGTTACATCTTATGAATATTCAACAGGCTTTTCCTTTCCATGGATCCGGTTCATGGGGAAATATCTCGAGCTATGCGGAATCGTGGGATTGAAATTTACATTTCTGGGGAAAATGATGGAAATGCATTAGACAATCTGGATTTAAAATTACTGCTGCATGGTTTGGGTTTAGTGGGAGATAGCATCTGTGATGCACTTCTGGCCGTGCATTCAGAAACCAAGGCAGCAATACCAGGTAAGAAGTCTGTTCAGTATTTTACTAACACCAACTTGAGCTCCTTACATGTATTTGTAGTAACTCTTTAACATTAAAACTTGATTCTTGTATTGTGTAATGTCCAGATATAAGCAAAGGCGTAAAAGTATTATCAGTGTTTTTTTGGTGCTGTGGTAGTTGGTTGATTTGGGGTTTTTCGCTGGCTTTCTTTTTCATTCTCAGGAATACAAGTCTGCCCAAATCATTTTAAAAATAAATAAATAAAAATGGGACTGGGTGTACATTGATAGGAGACATCAGAGACTGGCATGAGATGTATATTTGTCCGTCACTGGAAGGAAGGCAATATATTCTAAGTAAAATCAGCAAAATGGAGGGTTTGCACAAGGCCTGCTCACATTGCGCTTTTGAGTTAGATGGCACTTCAGTTTCATTCATCACTTCAGCTACTCGATGTTTTATTTCGAGTTGGTCACTTGTTAATTTAGTCTAGTCAGATTTTCTTAAACTTGGAATGAACCCATTCAAATCTGAGGGCCTAGTAGGATTCGTACAGTCAGATCATATTCAGAGGCTACAAAAATGGAGATTGTCCCCAGAGTTAAAGGGTTGACAATTACTAAATGTTCTTATTGTAAATGCTGTATATCTTTCAGGTTCTGTATCATCTTTGTCACCTTTGCTCCAGGCTGCTGTGTTAATTGTACAGCAGATGCAAAGAGGCCTTGGATTAGTGAAGTCTTTTTACAGAGCCTGTTGGGAAGTTTATGGCCGCTCACAACAGTTGGAGAGCAACCAAAAGGTAAAAGTCTTGTATTTGAAAGTTCTTCTTGCATCGTCTAGATAGGAAATGGAGGATCTCAGAGACTAGCTCTGAGAAACTGTATATTTTGTTTAAGTGCCTGAACAAGGGGTTGATGAAGATAGTGCTTTTGAAAAGATGATCCAAGCCATTTTTAAACACGTTGTCAGGTGCCTGTTAGGTGATTAATAAGATGGATTAAGTGTCATTGGAATATTTTCTATATCTCTTAGATACTTAAGATTTTTTTTTAGGTCTAGTGTAAGCAGTAGTACAGTTCTACATGTAACAGATTCATTGCAACTCTGGTAGTAGTTTTTTATCGTTGAAGGAGAAAGCACAGTGAATTTCAGCTGTTCTCATTCATTCATTGCATACTTGATGACATTAAGCTGAGTGACGTGGTCAACATGCTGGGGAGAAGCAATGCCATTCAAAGGGACCTTGACACGCTTGAGAGGAGACCGTACAGTGGCGTTCCACTATCTAAAGGGGGTCTATAGGAAAGGTGGGAGTGACTTTTTATTAGGGAGTATGGTTATAGGACAAAGGATAATGTTTTTTAAATTAAAAGAGGGTAGATGTAGAGTAGACTTCAGTAAAGAAATTATTCCAGTATCCTCACTGCCCTTGTAGGTTGCCTACAGAAACTGTGTGCTCCCCAAGGCTAGGTTGAGTGGGGCCCTGGGCAACCTGATGTCTCTTCACATGACTGGAGGGTTAGAACTACATAATCTTTAAGGTTCTTTCCAACTCAAACTATTCTACAATTCTGATTCTAACAGAAGTCAGATGAAACTTGTATGGTCTTATTTGAGATATTCTCTGGAGGATAAATACGGTTTGGTTTGTTGGCCGTTTTGTAAACCGTGACTCACTCTTTTTGCAACATTAAAATGTTATGGTATTTCATTGTGCGTACTATAGTGTTTGTAGACCATTTGGTTTATAATGATTTGGTAATAAATGCATGTAATTAGAACTCCTGCTGATATTGTACTTGAATGCATATTTCAATATAATTCTAAACTGTTTTTGTTTTGCTGGTTTGTTCTTTTTGTTGTTGTTGTTTTAGCTTGTGCTAGAATTAGTTATGAAGCATGTTTCATCTCTGGCTACTCATGAAATCTGGGGTGACTCCCTGCTTGCTATGGGACTGTGGCCTGACTCCCTACCTACGGGTCTGTTTACAGCTGAAGACTCACTTCTTTCAACAGTACGGAGTGATGGACAGGTCCTACTATACTGTTTGAATAGATTAAACCTTAAAAACTGCAGGTAGGCAAGAGCCATTTTTTTAACAAAATAAATGAGTAAAGAAACAGAATGTGTGAGTAATGTTAGTGATGTGATTGTCACCAATCTTTTGTCTTGAGCAAATTGTATGGGTAGAGTGCTAGTCATACTACCACTGAAACTCCTGTTTAGAAGCTTAATTTGGTTTTTATTCTTCAGTCCAAAATGTTTGCACTGTTCCATCTTTCCATTTTCAACAGGAACGTTTGACTCATTCTGAGTTAAGTTAGGAAGTAGGCATTTAGCAGAAAATGTGAATGTAAACACTGGATTGCAAGATAAAAGCCTCCAAAAATCTCTTCTTTCAGTTCCCTTGTGAGATGAAAGAAGTTTTTAATTAGTTGTAAATATATTAATGATCCTTTGCGTTTCTCACTTTCATCCAAAGAATTCTTCATCAGGTGTTGTCGATCCAGTAACTTGAGCTGTGAAAGAACAATGTTCCTCCTTCAACAGAGCTGTCTGCTAGAAGTGTCACAGCAGCCATGCAACAGAGCTCATTTAATGATTTCTTGTACCTTGTAGCAATTTTTCTCACAACAGTGGTGCAAAATCTGCCTGCCTGCCTGCCTATCTGCTTTGCTTAGTGACTCATACAGTGGGCATGTACAGCAGAACAGGCTTCTAAAGTTTAATGTAGCAACACACTGGGTATTTTTATCAGTGAAACTCCTCTTTCTGTCTTTTGTATCTTACTTTCACGTGTCATTCTGTTGTGCAGATCATATTAGGGTTTCCTTTGTGAAATGCTATATATATTTACTTCTGACATTTAACATAAATTTTTGGTAAGAGAGTCTGTAGTAGTAGATGCCTCTAACTGATCTGGGAAGTTGGAAAATGGCTTTGAAAGTAAATAAAGAGAAGAGGAGAGGTTATTTCATTGCTGTCTTCTTCCCTAAAGACATGGTGACCAGCTCGACTTGCAAAGTGGCACTGGCAGTTTGAGCTGTTGATGGCTGATCTCCACTCTTTTGTGTTTCAGGACACTACCACTGACTCTGCCAGATCTTCAGAAAATCATGCAGTCCACCCATCCTGAGAATCTCAGATTCAGTGCTGTTGAGATAGATGCAGACTGGGTGGATGAAATGGAAGTCCTCCAGGCTTCAGTGAAGTTATTCATAGAAAAGGCAACCAATCAAGATTGGACGTTGAGAGTTAAATGGCTTAATTTCTTAGCCAAAAATCTACCACAGGTGCTTGGTATGTAATCATTCAACTTTGTTTTTTGCCTCCAGGCTGATTTATTGTATTTTCACAAATCTTATATAAGAAGATGTGACATTCTCTTCACGTATTTATTGGTAGTAACAGTAAAATACCTTCTATATATTTGTTGTTAAAATACATGTCTAATCACTTGGCTAGAAAGTTAAGGAACTGCAAAACTGAGGTTTCATGAAGCTATGTTGCCTGAATATTCAGGACGGCAGCTGAGGTGAGGTCTTCATTGCTTGATTATGTTAATTGTATTAAACTTAAGGAGAAGTTATACAGGCATTAGTTATTCAGACTACTCTTAAGGGCTGTTGGAGCAACCAGCATTTGTCTAGAGTTCATGCATAGATGAGATTCAAGCTGTTTGTGCTGGCTCGGTTGAAGATATTTATTAATGTGTACTAAACCCTTTCCTTTTAACATGCATACTCTCTCACCTACAGATCCAGTACGGATTCAGTTGGAAGCAGGTGCTGTAGCCCTTGGCAGTTTCTATGCCAGTCCCCTTTCATCTGGAATCAGCAACATGATCAAGTTGCTTCAGCCAACTATGACAGGTACTTTTGAAATCAAATTGATAAAAGACATTCATGCTTCCTTTATTTGTTCTTTGAACAGGCAGCAATGCTTCTTAGAAAGTGTATGTAACAAAACAGATTAAATTGTAACTGTACATTACTCTTGTTGGAAAAATAGACAAGTATAAAGCCTTTCTTGCTGTTGAGAACTGCAAATATGGCTATTAAATGTATTCATCTGATGCAGATTAGATATGAATGCTACGAATGTGAATCCAGACTCTCTATCTTGTGACCCAGATCCTGCAGCTCCAATTTAGAAAGTAATAATGTTGTTAAGAGTGTTGTGTATCTACTACCTTTCTGACTGAACTGTTGAGGCCTCCTGTTTTTTCCAAGCATTCATTGTGTTGGCCTATCCAAAACCTGTGCTGAGGTCTGCCATTTTCCTTCTGTCTTTTAAGGGGACCTCAGGTCTGTAGATTCCTTTCAAAGCTTGTTAGATCTGTGAAAGATACATAAAGTGCGACTGGACCCTCTATCGATGATCCTAGGTATTTTGCATGGGCTGTGAAAGGAAAAGGAATTGGACTTCAGTTTGCAGGCTGTCTTTTTGGGTTTTCTGACGACTCAGTAATTTAGTATCTCTGTTTTGCTTTATAGAGCCTGTAGTCAGCGTAATGCTTTTCTGTTTTTGTGCCTGGAGTGAGGGAGTTTAAGACTCTCCCTTTGTCTTAGGATTCCATCTTTCTTTCTGTAGTGTTTTTGTAGAGACAGTGATTAGCAGAAGTCTTTCACCCTATAATGTTTTCTCTGTTGTTCTCTCTTGTCTTGTCTGCCTTTTCAGATGAACATGTGATGCCCCTGGACCCGAGATGGAATGTGCAGCTTTTGGATATCATTAGAAATTCAATTAACTTTGATACAGAAACAGAACACACAGATCAGCTTCTCATCCTTTTGAAGTCTGTAGCAAACCGGTGCGTCCCAAAATAAAAAAGCCTGTAAAGACTGCCCGGTGCCTTTTATCAGTACTTCTATGAACAGTTTTAATATCTTCCATATATGTTTTCAGGTTTCAGTAGAAGTGATCTAAATTACATGGCAGGCGTTTTGTTCTTAGTTTCTGCTTCCCGTAGCTGCAGATTGTGAGCAGTCATTTGGTACAGGAGAGTAGAGCTCCCAGCAGTCCCTGTAGATTGGATTACTTCTAGGATAATCCAAAAACGTGGGGTAAAGCATAGAAGGTGGGAAAGCAGCACTTGGAAAACTCTGGCATAAACTTAAGTTTTATGGCCCTGCTTTTGGATTTGGACCAGTTTTCCTAATAATAAGGAGAAACGTTGATACACAAGTTTAGGATTCACAGTATAAGAAAGCAGCTGCTCACATATCCTGCAAGTGGTTGTGTTGTATCTGCTTAGCACCAGCAAAGGAAACAACAGTGGCAAGTAAGGAATCTGCTTCTTGGGAAGTGTGCTTTTGTAGAAAGCATATTCAGGGAAGTAGTTATGCTACACTTGGATGTTGTTTCGTAATACAGTGGAATATCAAAATTGCTTTGTAGTTCAGTATTCTAATAAGGTGGAGGCTTTAAGTTAACAGTGCTGGATTTCTAATAACTTTATTTCTAATTCAGGGCAGTGTTGTTTCTTGACCGAGAAAAAAGGAGCTACACTGAAAAGAATTTAATTATCAGCAAGAAGCCAAGAACTAGTGCCTTAAGAATGTCTCTGGATTTCCACAAAGGTAGTTTGATTTTTCACTGTTTCTTTTGATTCTGTGTCTAATTAGAAATTCAGTTAATTTGGCTTGTTATTAAATAGGTGCTAGAAATATGACATATCCCTTTTACAAGTGGGATGTTTAATCTTAAAACAAAGGGGGAAACTTCATTTAGTAATGACATTCATGTGTTGCACTGAAGCAACTGAACAGTGTTTCTGTTGTGGATTTTTGCTATATTGGATGCATAGAGGTAATAGGGAGTTGTGTGAATAGTAGAGGATTATTTTTGCTTCTTTGATTCTTAGATCTTTTCCAGTTGGTTTTGTTTTGTTTTCCCACAGAGAGCACCTGGTGATTTTTACAGTCAACCCTTTCTTGTCATTTTACGTGGATGGAATATTCAGTGTCTTTTTTTTTTCCCCATCTTTCCCAAACTTTAGATCCAGGAAGCTACAATTCTCTTCCTCATGCAGTTGTGGTCAACCTCGCTGCTTTCTTTGAACTCTGGGATGTGTTTACACTTCACTGGGTGACATCTACTCAGGTGGCCTTAAGTGATGATGACATGCATGATGTGAGTAGACTTTTCATAGTATATTTACAGAAGCAGTGTGCAGTTAGAGCACAGAATGCTTTTTACTTTCAGGAACTATGGTGCTAGTGCTTCAGTTGGCATTCAGAATATGCCTAACACAGGGCACATGTTCATGTAGTACTCTTACTTGTTTCAGTGGCTGTATTTGTGGTCTGTCTTCTCAATTCTTTTATGTGAAATGTGGATTTTCACCCTGCACGTACTTTGTATGGGAATTATCTTTCCTAAGTGTACACACCTGCGATATAGATATCCATTTCTGAACTTTGTACCTAGTCTTGTGTGCTTGCTTACAGTAGTCTCATTTGTGCCAAAGAAGTGTCTGTTTCCCTCTCCAGTGGTGATAGAGGGAGTACCCACATCCAGCTCACATTCAGCTGCCTAGATTTGGGCAGCTGACCTGGATGGCAGACTGTATAGCTCACAGGAGTGGTTCACTTCTCACTCTCCCTTTCCATACCACGAAGATGGTTTAGTTAAAATCTAACAATGTTTTAGACTTGGTCCAGGAATTACTTATTTTTCATTTGCATGGTTCCAACTGCCAGCAAAGCAATGCAGTATCTTTGGCAAACATACACTTGAGTGCTGGTTGTGTGCTACCAAGTATAATAAAGCATTACGTGATTCTGAAGTTAATGGAAGCAGCAGTGTTTCCTGATTTTTTTTTCTCTTGAGTGAATTACAAAGTATTCTGTAACATGCTCAGCAATAAGAAAGCTAATCTTTTTGTCTTGTTAGATTTTATACTGCTTGCTGTGGCGTGATCGGTTCTGGACAGTCTCTGACACACTGACAGTGGATTCGGCAGGGTTATCACTTCTGTCTTTGCACTGGCACTGGGTTATGAAACATCTAATTGACAGAATTCCTCAGATGCTTATTGGATCAGACCAGCACAAGTGAGTGACTTTGATCTGTATTTGTGTTAAACGATTGTGTAAATTTGTGTAAATTACCCCTTATTATTACTATATACTATCACTAATTAGCATTGTTTGCCATTATTGTCCAAGTTGCGTTCCATTACTGATGCAAGTGCCATCTATTAAAACCTTAAAATTGAAATTTCATAGCATTAGGCTTCTCCTTGGCTGTATGATCTTGACGTTTCATTCATTTTCTATACTTCGAGGGGAAGGATAAGAGAGAAGACTTTCTTTTATGATGAATCCCTTTTTTTTTTCCCCTCAAACTTCTGAATTAACAATTGATTTTATGTGTGTGTGTCTTTCTTCCAAGAGTTTCCAAAGAAATTCAGTCTGTTTCACAGCAACTTCAGAACTGCTTAGCCAATCCTGCTGGTACTTCTGCCAACATGAAGCTTTTACAGAAGTCTTTAGGAAGACCTCTTCCTTTCAAGGTACGGATACTGTGCTCACAAAAGATTTGGATTTCCAGCAATGTCAAAATGTACCTTCATATAATCATAAATATTTGCAACATTTTCTTTTCATGCCAGCCAAATAAATAAATAAATAAAATCTGGATTTGCTAGGCTGATGAAAAAGGCAGTTTGAGCGTACCTCAATATATATCTATTTCATAGCATTTTTCATTTCTTCTGTTAACTATGCTTTGTACAGATAGCAGCTATTTAATGTACAGTGGTGCACAAGCACAAAAATACCACCACTTGCTCTGTTCTGGAAACTTGTGAATATCAGTATTTCACTTGCTTACTTAGTGAACTTATGGATATATGGAATAGAGCATGTATTCCTACACAACTGCATACGATAGGGCCTTATGACTTACTAAGACAACGTCTCTTAACTTGGACAGGTTTTTTTTCTCTTCAATTATTTCAGCAATTGCTGTCATCCAATAAAAAAAAACTTAGAGTAGGTTTTTTTTTCCAGATACAAGTCCCATTTTAAAGCAGAGCACAAGGAGATGTGCCAATTGCTCATCTTGGTGATAAGTGATTTGACCTAGATTATTACAAACCTACCTTTCTAAGATACAACAGTTCAAAAATGCACATAATTATTTTGTGAGACACTCAAGAACGTTCAGTGCTTATTGAGAACTTTCAGAGATTTTTCTAGATAGCCAAATGTATTTAATTGCAGAGGTCAAATGGCATTGTCTTTTAAATGACAGTAGCTTCTGGCTTTTTATGTATTTATTAATTTTTAAGTGTATTTCATAGAATCATAGAATAATTTGGGTTGGAAGGGATCTTTAAGATCATCTATTTCCAACCCCCTGCTATAGGCAGAAACACCTCCCTCTAGACCAGGTTGCTCAAAGCCCCATCCAGCCTGGCCTTGAATGCCTCCAGGGAGGGGGCATCCGCAGCCTCACTGGGCAACCTGTTCCAGTGTCACACCACCCTCACAGTAAAGAATTTCTTCCTAACGTATCTACCCTCTTCTAGTTTAAAGCTATTTCCTCTCATCGTATCACTGCATTCCGTTACTGAAAGTTCCTCCCAGGCTTTCCTGTAGGCTCCGTGCAGATACTGGAAGATCACTGTAAAGTCCCCCTGGAGCCTTCTCTTCTCCAGGCTGAAGAGCGCAGCTCTCATAGGAGTAGTGCTGCAGCCCCCTGATCATCTTCTCCCCCTCTGGACCTGCTCCAACAACTCCTTCTTGTGTTGGGGGTCCCAGAACTGGATGCTGTATTGCAGATGGGGTCTCACAAGTGCACAGTAGAGGGGTAGAATCACCTCTCTCGACCTGCTGGCCATGCTTCTCTTGATGCACCCCAGGATATGATTGGCCTTGTGGGCTGCAAGTGCACATTGCCAGCTCATGTTGAGTCTTCCATCAACTGGCACTCCCAAATCCTTATCCTCAGGGCTGCTCTTAAGCCATTCTCTGCCCAACTTGCATCTGTGCTTGGGGATTTATTGCCCTTAGTTTAGGTGAGTTGCTTTGTTGAGGTATCGTTTGTCTTCATTACTTACATATTATCTTGGTGAAGGGTGGAGAAAAAAAAAAAAAAAAAAGAACTTTTAAGGGAGGAATCATGGCCAATTTGTTTCAGTTTCTGTCTTCCTGCTGTATTGGTTACAGCTGCAGAAGAATTCTTAAGCTTTGTATGTATTTTGTAGTTGGTTTATGGGAACTCATACTTCAGCTGCATGCATATGAATTTGAAGTCTTAAAGTTCTGACTACAGTCACAGATTTTGTTTTTTTTGTTAGCAGTGCTGAAACAAATTGTCTCATGTTCGAATGTCCTTTTATTGTTTCCAGGATAAACTGGGCATGGAATGTTTTTCTCTAGTAAAAGTTCTCAGCAAACCACTTAACATCTTAGAGGCAAGATTGGTCTTTGGAGAAAGCAGATGGCAGGAAAAAATGTGCTGTCTGAAGACTGCTGCCACTGGATGGAAGATGAAAAAAGCACTGCTGCAAGCTGATGGTCTCATACTTAGAGCTAATCATTTAGAAGATGTTAGCCTTGGTATGTAACACTTCTGAAGAGTCTAACAAGATGATTCCTGCCATCACCATTTTTTTTTTTATATAGAAATTGAAAGGATATGTTTGTTGTCCAGAAGTATAGTACATAGCATTTATGTGCATTTTACACTCTGTTAAACAGGCCAACTAAAGAATTTCTTGAAAGCTGTACATTCAGAACTGAGAGCAGAAGGACTTAAATTTAGTCATACAGAAGAAAGGTTTACTGAAGATGCCATCTCCAACCAGTTGGACCCTACTGTGTTAATCGAACTCTGCAGTCGGATTCAGCTGTGGCCTGCAATGGAGTGCATGGGTGTGCTCTGGCAATACAAACTAACAGCAGATTATGTGGCTAAGGCTTATGCAAGAAGGTAAGGGGGCTGGAGAAAGAAATACTATGTTACTTTCATGAGATTCAGACTCCCTAGCTAAAAGCTCTAACTGTATATTTTTATCTAAATCTGTGGTTTTGTACATATATTAATATATATCTGTGTATATGACTATATGAATGTGTCCATACATGCTTATATTTAAATGTATGAATACACATACACTTCTTCTCTTCATGCGGAATGTTATTTGGGTAGCTGTAAAATGTGAGTGGAAAGAAAGAGTTGTTTATTGTTATACTGAGAAAATATCTTTCTTCTTTTACTGATTTCTGTTGACACAAATGTAGGAACACTGATGTCCAAGACCCTTGGAGTAAAATGTTAGACTCCAGCTCTGTTAAAGGTAGAATGGGTGTTGAGGGAAGGAAAAATAAAATCTTCTTAGTAAGAGTCTAACTGATAGTATTTTCCCTTTGATGAAACAAGTCCTTCATATTAGTAATTAATGTGAAGATATAAGACTGAGAGAGACCTGGCAGTGAAGGAACTGCACTAACATACATGCTTACTGCTGCATGCAGCAGGAAGAGCTGAGTAAACTGCATGCATATATTGTAGTTTAAATTAGCGTTATTAATTTTAGAAGTGTTAGCATTGCTTGAAGGAGAAGGTTTTTTTTTAAGCTGTTTTACCATTGCTTAAAAGAGAGCTCTTGGTTTATTGATTTCAGAGAAAGTGAATTTTGTATAACAAGACCTCTAAAATCACTGATTCTATCTTGAATGCAGCAGTCGTGATTTTCACAAGTACTGTAAAGCTGGAAAACTCTCCAAATGTTTTATATATTTGGCTGGACGTACATACAGCTTATAGCTACATATAGCTGTAAGCTACAGAAGATGCTGTTTCTTTACAGTAATTCACAACAATTTGGATTTTTCCAACTTTGAAGGATGCAAGTTTTGGGGTTTTATTAGAAGACTTGTTCACCTCCACTGTGTTCACCTTAAAGTACTGCCATTTCAGCCTTCCAGCCAGTCTTATATTCTTATGGCTTTGTCCGTGGTTCTGAATTTGTTCTATTAATCAGATTATTTATATGCCCTGCTTAGGCATTAATTAGATTGTATTTTCTTTACCTCCTACAGGGAGAACTTCAGTCAAGAATTAGGTACACGTTCAGATTTAATTCAACTTATAGCTTTTTCTCTGAAGTTGACACCAGCTGCCTCTCACCAGCTGTCTGGACTGTGGCACTTACTACACCTTCATGAAGTAAGAACCAATTTTAGTTTAAATTAATCTTGTAGAAGTTTTCCCCAGTCTTTTCCAAATAGATAAACCTCTGTAAGATTTGGACATGCTGTTTTTCTAGCTGTGCTTGAGAATAATTGCTCCCTTTTTTAATAAAAATGGAAAAGGTTACCCACTGTGAGTCTGCAAAAAAAACCCCGATGTGATTAAAACATAAAACACAGCTGAGCCTAAAATAACACAGTTCTGTATGACCTAGATTGATACTAGTGTTTCATTTCTCCACATATGACACAAGAAAACAGTAAGCAGGTTGAATGGTAGATGCCAGCTTAGTTATATCTGTGTATTTAGAATAATTTTATGCTGGAAAATATTTGTCTCTGATCCTGTGCTGATGATTTTTTTAGGTCTGTGTTGCAAAACAAATAGATTGAGGTAGTCATTTGATATATTTCCTGCAGAGCAATCTAATATGCCAAAGAAATTACAGCACGATTATGTTTAGCTACAATACAGTAATGGTTGTGTTCCCACAGTTGTCAGTAAGCTAGTAAGTTCTGCTAAAGTGCTTTGAAGTAGAATATTGGGTAGCTTTATGTAGGTGTCATCTACCTGGACTTCTGCAAAGCCTTTGACATGACACCACATCCTTCTCTATAAATTGGAGAGGCATGGATTTGAAGGATGGACTGTTCGATGAATTAGGAATTGGTTGGCTGGACGTAGCCAAAGGGTTGTGATCAATGGTTCTGTGTCAGGGTGGAGGGCAGTCACAACCAGTGTCCCTCAGGGATTGATCTTGGGACCGGTGCTCTTCAACATCTTCATCAATGACATAGGCAGTGGCATCGAGTGCACCCTCAACAAGTTTGTGGATGACACCAAGCTGAGCGGTGCAGTCAATACATTGGAAGAAAGGGAAGCCATCCAGAGCTCTTGGATGGTCCAGAGGACAGCCATTAAGATGATCAGAGGGCTGGAGCACCTCTCCTATGAGGAAACGTTGAGGGAATTGGGCTTGATTAGCTTGGAGAAGAGAAGGCTCTGTGGAGACCTCATTGTGGCCTTCCAGTACTTGAAGGGAGCATATAAACAGGAGGGGGAATGGCTGTTTACAAGGGTGGATAGTGATAGGACAAGGGGGAATGGTTTTAAACTGAGACAGGGGAGGTTTAGGTTAGATATTAGGAGGAAGTTTTTCATACAGAGGGTGGTGACGCACTGGAACAGGTTGCCCAAGGAGGTTGTGGATGCCCCATCCCTGGAGGCATTCAAGGCCAGGCTGGATGTGGCTCTGGGCAGCCTGGTCTGGTGGTTGGCAACCCTGCACATAGCAGGGGGGTTGAAACTTGATGATCATTGTGGTCCTTTTCAACCCAGGCCATTCTATGATTCTATCTTGTGCCTATATGCTCTTGTATATCATTTTGAAAGGCTGCGGAGTCATAAAGTAGTGACTGTATTCTGGAAACTTTCTCTGTAAACTCATTGGGTATTCCACAAAAAGGGAATTTGAGCCAGTGGAGATATCCAGAAGTGAGCCTTTTCTTCTTAATGAGAAGATATGCAAATGAACCTGTGTGAATTTGAAATGGACCTTAAGGAATATCTTATCTCTAGTGGAGAAGTGTTGTTCTCCTGCTTGATTCTCTTTTGCTTCCTTTACATTATCCTCAGATCCAGGTTTTTCTTTCTTCATAGATATCCCCCGGAGAAATGTCTGTTCTGTCATCTCAGCTAGTTAATGCTGCACTGGCATGCTTTTGGAGCAGTGCTTTCACCACAGATCCTGATTATTGGTTAACTTGGAGACCATTACCTGCAACAGAGGAAAAGATCTCTTCTAAATCCCATATGAACCCTTCTCTGAAGGTTTGTCTCTTCTTACCTTATTGAGCAACTAAGTTGAAGGCCATTTTATGAACTAATTCACCAGCTTTCAAAAACAATGCTATAAATTCTAGCATAGCCAATGCAAGATATGAACGATCTAACTCTTAATCTTTTAATTTAGGGCCCAGGTATTTTGACCCGAGCAGTTTTCTCAAAGTGCTTCTTTGAAATTCTAACTAGCAGCAGCAAGACAAGCCAGTGGGATGTCAGTGGCCTTCCTGTTTTATCATCATCCCATGTGACACTGGGTGAATGGATAGAGAGAGCACACCAACTTCATGAAGTCAGCACAGCCCTGTGGACCAACCTAGCTGTTGCTTCAATAACGGACTTTAGGTATAAAGAAGACCTTCCTTCCACACGTGTGTTACTTAAACCAGGCATGTTGCAGAAGCTTGCTTACCATGTGTAATCTTGTTTCATTCATTTGCCTCCAGATACACAGATTCTAGACTACAAGGAATAATGTTAAGCAGACAACTCTCTGCTCTAGTAGATCTGGTTCCAACAAATCTTCAAGAGGAATTTTTGAACTGCTGTGAGAAACTCTTCGTGAAGGATCTTGTTTCATATGAGTACCTTCTCAAGATACTTAGAAGCATCGCTGATCAGGAGTTGCTTCCCAAAGAATTCATGGTTCTCCTGCTCACTTGTCTGCAGCAGTTCTTTGGGGAAGGGTTTAAGGATTTACCAGAAACAGCTTGGAGAGGAGGCCTCTGGGTGAATATTGGTTTGCTGCAGATCCAAGCGTGGCTTCCACAGACTCGATTTGATCCGGCTGTTAAGAGAGAATACAAGCTCAAGTATGCCAAAGAAGAGGTGGGTGTAGAGTTGGCTTTTTTACCTCTCTAATGTGTAAAATCTACACAAAGGAGTTTGGCTTGGGTGTTCTTGGGCAAATTCTTGGTCACGGTTTTCAAACTGTGTGATTTTAATGTGTTTTATTGTCCAAAATGATGCTGTACCTACTTTGTTGCCAAGACCCAAACCTCAGAGAATCATTTATTCTTGCCTTTTAGTTACACCAGCTGGAGTGTGAATGGAGAACAAATGATTTGTCATCCCAACTGCGTACAGGAAAAAGTCTTGAAGACAAAGCACTCTCCAACTACATTCATCCCCATCTCCGGTAACTTCTTGGGCACTCAGCTCTTCTCTTTTAGGCTGGAAACATTGTCTCTGAATGCTGAGGCTCAGTTTTCTTTATGGTGTTTGTGTTCTTCTGTAGAAAGTAGGCTTATTGATTAGAAAGTAGCAATTGGCGTATTGACATGATAATTTAAAATACAGAAGCTGTTCTGCTTACTAGCAGAAATTAAGGAGTAGTCTGTATGCATTTCATACTGTCATAAACACAACAATTAAAGTAGTAACCCTTAAGTCTTGAGAAAATCGAAGCTGTACCCAGAAGTGAAAGTAGTCACACATCAAATTATAGTAGTTTTGCTAAACTGTGATAGTATTATTGACATTTTGAAATGAGGTGGTTTCCCTATCACTGTAACTCCAAAAAGCTTCAAGATATACCAGTGCTGCTTTGCAGAATTCTTCGACTAATCTTTGCTAAGTAGAAAACTCCAGATGCTGTTTTGCTGTCAGCCTTTGCCTGTGCTGCTGTGGTTAATATCTTACCACATGCAATACATGGTGGAAATTTAGAATTTGTAGCCATTGTTCTTTGTTTTTAATCTTAAGAGTTTAAAGAGGAAATATTAAGGGGATACTAAGGGTTTAAAGGAGATGATAGTCATTGAAACCTATTCTGAGTGGCTGAGTTTTCCTTAAATGCTCACAGAGTTGTTAGGTAATGAGTGAAAAAGAAATCAAAGTTTATTGGAGAAGTGTTGGAAGAATGCAAAGACAGGATGTATGTGTGGTATATGGGTGTCGTTTCTTGTTCTTACCTAATTTACTGTTTTACATAAATTACCAGAATGTTTGTTATGAATCTTCCGTTGTGTTAGTGTGCAGCCTGTGAAGTACGTTTCTTAAAGTATATTTCTGAGCTGATCATGTTGTTTCATAACAGGCTCTTGCAGGAAAGAATGCAAAGACTGAATGAGCAAATAAGTAGTCTTTCCAGAAAAAAAGCCTTCAGGCCTCCAGCTCCACTCTACGATGGCCTGTACCAGGAGGCTCACCAGTACATCAACAGCATAGCAAAGGTTTCTTCAGTCCAAGATCTTTTAGCCCGTCTTCTGAAGTTCCTCGGTGGGCAAAGACCTAAATCACTCCAGGCAATAAAAAATCTGTTAAGTGAAGAAGCATCTTGGCAACAATCACACCACCACTTCAGAAAACACTTAGCAGAAGAGTATGCTGTATTCCCTGATACCATCGTTCCCCTGCAAGCTGCCATCTTACAATTGCAACATGGCATGCGATTAGTAGCTTCTGAAGTTTATGCAGTGCTCCATGGTTCTGTTTGTCCAGCTGATCTCACCAACCTCCTTACTTCTCTGTTGATATTTCCATCTGTTGGCCGCTCGTTTCCCACTTACTTGGCTCGTGCAGAAATTTTATGCTCAGTGAATTCAGTTGAGGTCCTTCATGGACTTAAAAAGTTTTCTCTGAAGCACTCTGAAGGAGAATCCGAGGGAGTACAGAAGTCTTGTCCAACTCTGGAACAGCTCCTAGTGAACTCACTGTTGTATCTTCAATGCCATGTACTATCCAGAGGGGAGATGGACCAGAAATCTCTGCAGCTTTTCAGACATCTGTGTCAGGTAATGTCTGAGGCCTAATGGCCAGGATTCTTGCACTGAGCTACTTTGGTAATTGTTAGTATAATGCTCTTAAGCTTTTTTTCCCACAGAACTGATGAAAGATAATTTAAGATATTACCCCAATTTGTTTGTATTTATGAAGTAATGAACTCAAAGTCTATAATGGCTACTAACAGCTCCCCATCAACCACCATCCCACCAAAAAAAACCTCACCCAGAAAAACCAACAACAGAAAAAAATACCCACAAAGCTTTATGGAAAGTTTCATTATTTAATGGTTGAGAAAGCCTATGACTTGGCCAAGTGCTTTACTCCATACACTTCAGGTGCTTTTTCTTCACTTGAGAGAGCAATTTACTAATCTCCATTCAGATTAGATGGTGTTGATATATACTGCTGCAGACTGTAGAGAGTTAAAGAGCCAAGCGAGGTAAGTTCTGCCTCACTGGAGTATTAGATTTTGAGGATATTTTAAACATTACTTTGTGTCACATTATGCTGCTTTGTGGTTTCCTAGGCAATCATAAATGAGTGGGATGAACAGGAACGCCGTGCCCAAGAGCAGGAGGCAATGGAAAAGAGTCTGTACAGATTCAGAAGTAAAACTCATGGGAAAGGACAAAGTGAGGAAGAAGAGGAGGAGGAGGAATTTAGGAGGAGATTTCCTTTTCATGAAAAGGTAACAACTGTAACTTTATAAAGAAACACAAAATTTATGTCTATAGTAGCTACTAAGAATACATGCTGTAAGTAAAATGAGATGAGGCGTTAAACAGTTCTTACTTCAGACCTTAAAAATTTGGTTTAGAGTTTAGGATAGACAGATAGTAAATACTGTGAGGTTTAATTTCTTTCCCCCCTTCAGCTAGCTTATCCCAAGTTAAAAACTGAGTGGCAATATCATTAGTTATTCACTGTAAAATTATAGAATGTGATTCCCTGAGCAGTTAGGGTCTGCTGAGGTTACATTGCATTATTGTGTGGCTGGAAAGTTGAGAGTTAATAATTGGGATCTCCAAGTGATCAAACAGCATCCAGGCAACTTTGCAACAGATACAACTGCTGATGCTTGTTCTGGAAGAAACAGTAATCGACCTTTGATTATATTGTAATTTGCAGGACTTTGAAGATATCACAGCTCAGGCAAGTCTAGAAGAAAAAATGGAAACCGGAGAGCCACTGGAAGACCAACTGGAAGTTGACAGAGCCCTTTTGTCCAAGAGCTCCATGCAAACTGTAATGATGGTTCATCAACGGTTGTGCTTAAACTTCGCTCAATCCCTGTGGTATCAACAGAGTCTGCCTTCTCATCAAGCTAAACATTATTTCAGTGCATTTATTTCCTGCTATCAAACCGGTGCATGTCTGGTGTCGCAGTTCTATCCTTTAGTTGGTAAGACTACTAGCAACATTTCAGATGTTGTATAGTTTTAACTTCGTAATAATGAGTTACAAATGAATTGTATGGCAGTTCCTGTGTGCAGAATACACGTATGTGTGCAACTAAGAAGCAAATAGTGCAGCAGGACTGCTACTTCTGCAGTCACCTATTTTTGTGTTTATACCTGAAGTGTAATGTATGTGAATGTGTTGTTTTGTTTTGTTTTGTTTTTATTGGATTAGTTTTTCACAGAACCTCACTAATAACTTTGTAGTGAATGCCTTCTCAGTGTGAATTTATGAACTGAGGAACTGGGATCTCCTGGCCTACTTTTAAGATATTGTTATTTTTCACATAATATTTTGATAAAATAGAGGTTATGAACTCAATGCTTTTGAGTGGCATAGTCATCTATCCTTGTGGTATATATAGTATGCTACAGTTTGGAATATAGGGAAAAATGAACTTATCCTGTACAATGGAAAAATAGAAATTAATAGCATGTGTGATGTCTTCTTTTTGGCTTCCTAGGTGCTGAAATGAACAGTAGTCTTTTGGGAAGCCAACTTCTAGTTAGCACTCTTCTTCACAATACCTTTTTTGAGGAAATGACTTCAGATCTTGTGCTACAGCAAGATGGCCCATATGATTTTTACCAGCATCCTAATATTAAGCAAGTCCGACAGTGCCAACCTGTACTTGAGAATTTTGCTAAAGAAATAAACAGGTTACTGCAGGAATGGCCAGAGCATCCAGTACTTCTGCAGGTAAGGACAACTCAACAAACGTTTGGGGAAGAAAAAAAAACCAAAGCATTTTAGAATTGCTCGTGTGTGTAAATATCTACATACATAGGCATAGACCTCTGCTTGCGTGTCTGCCCAAACATCACTGTTACTTACACAGACGTTTCAAAGTCATGCCTTCTTCATAAAGAGATATTTGGTACTCCTAGCAATTCAGCTTTACTTGTGGAGTGCTAAGTAACCTTTAGTGCTTGCTGTGTTCTAACAGCTTTCATCAGTCTTTGATCTGCCATACTTAAAAGATTTTTGAAGTCTTACACTATTCAGGCTTCTAATTTTTCCCAGAATGCTTCTTTTCATAGTGTTCTAAAAGTTGATGTCTTTGTTATGCTTAATTATAAGGGGTGCTGTGTGGCTCTTAAGTTATTTCTTGAGGACTAATGAAGAAACTCAGGATCAATCGGAGCTCCTAACGTTAGATCATTTGTGCTCCTTTTCTTGATAACACTGACATTTAATGAACTACTAGTGAGCTAATACTCAAATGAAGAAGCAATAGAAAATAAACATATTCTTACCTCTTTTATAATATGGTTATGCTAATACAAATTAACATGAGCATTTTGAGTCAGATGCTGTAGGTTGAACACTTGTGCTTTGTTCTGCAGCTGTTAGTTGTGATTGACAGAATCCAGAGCTTTCCACTCTCTAGTCCCCTCTCAAAGTTCCTGAATGGCTTGGAAATTCTTCTTGCAAAGGCACAGGTAAGAAGAGGGCTAAGGGAAACTTCTTTTATATCATTTATTCTTCCTTATGTATATAGGTACCATGATAGACAGCTTTCAGTTGTTAATGCTTTCCAGGGTTTGGGGAAGTGAACTGCTCCATATTGCTGGTTTAAGGAGTTAGGAAGGCAATGGAAGAGTACTACATGAGTCTTGCTATGCGGACTCTAATTTCTTACTTTCTATAAAGAAACTGATTGTTGTTTTGTATTGTTTTTTTTCTTGTTTGTTTTCCCAGGATTGGGAGGAAAATGCTAGTCGAGCTTTGTCTTTGCGGAAACATCTTGACTTGGTCACACAACTGATTATTCAGTGGCGTAGATTGGAGTTGAAGTAAGAATTGTTCCTCCTTACTGCTATTTTTTAGACACAAAAATTCTGTCTCCATATAGAAATGAGTTCCAATGTATTATTGCCTTAGCCATAGAACATTTTCTTTTTATGTGCGTGAAGCTGCCATAGAGCACAGGTATGCAAATAAAAACGTAGTTGAACTGGCTCAAAATGAGCACGTCCATCCCCATATTGCCTTTTGTGGTGACTGCATGTGGATATATGTGTATGCCTCAGGAGGGACAGAAGCAGGACACAACTAGAATAATTCATAATATTTTCCCAGCCTTCTCCTGTTTTTATTCTGGGGGTTGCTAAGCCTGTAGTGGTTTGTCACTTTAACAATCACTATTAAATTTTACTTAAAATTCATTAACCAATCTCCTGTTAAGACCATGTAAAATTTTTTATCCACAATAAGCCATGATCAGGAATTCTAGAAGTCCACCTCATATTTTGTGAAAGAAAACTTCTCATCCTGGCTCTGGTTTTATTTGACAGTTCATGGCTCCTTTGTTTCTTCTCATGATTTTAATAGTGACAAAGCCATGATCTTCAGTAGTTGATTATGTATATTAAGCATACGTGCAGATTATCTCAATCTGTAAAATCTTCCTTTAGTTTAGCAGAAACAGGGAGTGAGTGTTGTTTTGAAGCCCAAATGACTCATGATCTTGATTATTTAATTACTATTTTTTCCTTCTCTTCCCCCACTAATTGGTTTCAGTTGCTGGTCAGTAAGTCTGGATAATATTACAAAGCAACACGTGGAGAAATCCACAAAGCACTGGTTCTCACTCTATCAGATGATTGAGAAGTATGTGCAAGAACAGACCAAGGCTGACAAGGAAGGTAAGTGCTGTTCTTACATAAATACGTGATACAGTTGCAGCAGTTCCTAGAGATGCATAGCTAAACTCTTAAATGACAGCGCTTAACTGTGCAGTTTCAGGTGTAGTTCTTCCACACAGGGTGAGCTTGACTTGGTATTTTATCTGAAGCCACCTGTGTGTTGCATAGATCTAATACTGTAAGTTGTGTAAGGGGAACAGTGTCTGTAAAAGGCATTCTAAAGAAAGTAGAACTCTGTAAATGGCACGTTAGGGACATAGAAACATTTTTAAATGGATTTGGATTACAGGAAGCTTTCATTTGAGATGAAAAAGGCATCTGACTTTTAAGCTGTGCAAAGCACTTCTCACGTCCTATCTGAAATGCTTCTAGTATTTTGTGTAAAGCAGGAATAGTTCCTTCAGTCTATATACTTTTGGTATATACTGTGCCTTGCAAGTCTGTCTGCTGGTGTTCAAGTTACGTAAAGTAGGAAAAAAATGCTGCTGTCAGTTCTAACCCCCCAGAATGTTATGAAATTGTGAAGATGAAAATAGCATTCTCTGGCATAAGGCAAAGCTCTTCCAATCTCATTAGTAATTTATGCATTGTCTTAACAAATTCAGATCCCTGGGTTCTTTTTTAGATCTCCCGGTGTTTTCTCCTATAGGTAATGCTCTGAGGATGCTGTAATCTCTGCTAGATTCTTCCAAGATCTGTTTCTGTCTTGATTTTGAGGCAGTAAGGAACTGATGGTGGCTAATTCGTAGCACGTAGTTTTTCATGATGGCTAAAAAAAAAAAACTGTTAATGTAGTAGCAGGTAGTCATCATGTACTTGGTTTACTCTGAAATTGGGCATGTAGCTGTCCTCCTTAATCCGCTCTTTATCCTGTCTTCTTTTTTTGTTTGTTTGTTTTTTTTTCAGTACATTTTTTGCTGGTTTTACTCATTATTAATTTAGAATCACTCATTTTTTTTCTCTGTTTGTTTCAAAACTTGCCCAACAGAAGCCTGATATTTAGTTGGATGTTCACAAAGTTTTCATGTCTACAGTTTTCATGCAGTGTTTTATTTTGTTTTTTTTTTTCCATCTCTCCTTTTAAATTTCTGGTTTAATGTTCAGAAACTGAGCTGATGAGCCTAAAAATGCTGGTCAACACACTACAGGCTTTCATTGAAGGGTCTACGCTAGGAGAGTTTCATGCACGACTTCAAGCATTGTTGGTTTTCCACTGCCATGTCCTACTGATGCCTCAATTAGCAGAAAAGGGTAAGTTGTTAGCATTAAACATGGTGAGTATTCTTTACCTGGCTGTCATATTCCAGGCTTTCCAAACAGGTGGCTAAGAGCTCGTAAATACAACAGGAGCTAATGCTGCATTGTCTTGCTCTCAAAAAAATCCCTTTGGTCTGTTATTCTCTTGCTTTCACCAAACTTCATGATTATAAAAAAAAAAAAAAAAACAGGCTGCATTTCTGCTGTTGATACTGAAGAATATCCTGTTTTGAAAGAAGATTTTTATTGTCTATCCCTTCCAGACATCCTATGCAGCATCCTGTGGAATCTCTACAATTATTATAAGCAGTTTTCAGAGTGTGTTGAGACCAGAATCACTGAACTTCGTCAACCTATAGAAAAGGAACTTAAGGTAAGAGAAAACTTCTCTTGGACAATACCTCGAACTAACCAGAGGAATTGTAGAGCAGGTATTTGAATTTGTATATAATAGCTCTGTTGGCCATTGAAATCCACATTATTCTTTACCTTTTTATTGATAAGAAGATATTTCTGTGGCATGGAGTTGGTGGAAGTTGTTAATGTTTGGTCTTGTTTAGCCACGGAGGTTCCTACCAGGTAGTGAAGACCCTTTGGCTTTCACAATGAAGTAAGCATAAGCACCTATCCTGTAGCATAAGACAGCTATGCAGTAATTTGCACCTGTACTAAGATGTATTTTAAGACAGCTAGGTCATCATAGCTGATCAACTTGGGAGATTATTTTTATATGCAAATACTTCATTATCTTTGTATAAATATTCCCATTGATTTTTTCTTTTAATAGGAATTTGTGAAAATTTCCAAGTGGAATGATGTCAGCTTCTGGGCTATTAAACAGTCGGTTGAAAAAACTCGCAGGTAACTCAGAACTTGAAATTAAGGAGCCGTTTAGGGAGTGATCATAATAAAAGTGGTATTTTATGTATGGCTGTATTTGGAACCTTCTCTGTAGATGTAAAATTTGAATGCAGAAATGTTTCTTTTACCCATAGCGCAGTGGAAATGCTTATTTCCAGCAGCTGAGATATTGACAGGATTGGAACACTCAGTGACTGTTTTGCTTTCCTTTGATAATTAGGACTCTCTTTAAATTCATGAAGAAGTTTGAAGTTGTTCTGAATGAGCCTTGTCGGCCTGCTTTGGTGGAAACTGGTAAGGAAGAGCAACTGGACTGCTTGCACCAGCAGGAGGAATCTGAGAACAAAGAGGCTAAAGTTCAGAAGCTAAACAACGCTCTAAGGAGAGTTCTGTCTGCTAGAACAGCTGCTGCCAAGGTGACTGTATTCTTAAACCTAAGCGTAGGAAGGCTACTTTGTATGTTCTCATCTATATGTTGTTTTTCACTGATTTATGGAGAAAGATCTTACATAAATGTCTAGTCTGTTGAATATATTATAGTTATATAGCTATGAGTATATTATAGTTGCATATAAAAGACCAACTTGTTGGGTTTTTTTCGTGTTCAGTGTTACGAAACTGCAGGTGGGTGGAAATGTAGCATGGAAAGACAAGTATGTTTGGTATTGACTTGGCACAATATTTACACGCTCCTGGAGATGATAGCAGTTGAACATTTTATCTCTTAAATTACTGGTATATTGTCTGTAACAGTTTATTACTTTCCTACTGGTACGTTGATATTGACAAGAGCTGGTAATTGGCATTGTCTTCTTTTTGTAAACAAGGAGATTCCTCACGTAATCAGTACTTGAACTATTCCATGCTGAACCATGTTGAGCGAGCTTTGGGATTTCAGGTGTTCTTGAGTTTCAAATGAATGTGAATTTTGCCCTTGTTTTTGAAGCAGTTTACTCTGTGTTAATTTATAGACAAGACAGCCTCAGTCGTATGTGTGTAATTGGATTTTTTTTCTTAATTTTCCTCAGCAGCCACTAACAGAAGAATGTCAGGATGTTATTACATTTCATGCAGATTCTCTTCAGTATCGCCTGCCTAAACTTACCAAAAAAATGAAGAAAATGTGTGTGACAGTTACAGAGAGTAATTCATTCTTAAGTCTGCTGGAAAGTCTTGACCAGTTCACAGGTTAGATACTCATGATTTGCATGTCATTGTTGACTTTGTTAGCATGAGTGTTATCAGGAACCATGTAGATACATAGTTCTCTTTATAGACTGTCTTCCCATGGCTGGTTAGCATTCACTGAAGTTTCAAACCTCTCACTGTTCCCTTCTCTCTTCCATGCAGGTGATATCATTGGTTCTGTAGTTGAACTGCAGAATTTAACATTTGATCAGACAGCAGATAAGGAGAAGCAGAAGTCAGAGGCCAAGCATATTCAGATGCAAAAACAACGGGCTTTGTCAGATCTCTTTAAAAGCCTTGCTAAAACAGGTGAGCTTTGATTTGAAATGTGCTTAGTTTAAAAGTATAAAGTTAGTAAGCATTTTGCATTTTTGCCAATACATGTAAATATACAATAATAGTATGTTCTTGAAGATACTGAACCATTAATGCACAGAATCAAGTAAATCTCTTTCCCTTCCTCTGACACACGAGTTCTTTCATACACCTTGTCTTCTTTGTACATTCCATTGTATGTGAAACAGTTGCTTTTTCGAAGCAAAAATCTACGTTATCTCTAGTCAGAAGTCACTGCCCGGTTTATAAACAAAAGGGAAGATGAAAGTCCTATACCTATTCTCTTATCCAGAGCTAAAGTTAAATTAAGTTCTTTAAATGAGAGCCCGTCCCTCAGTTTGACTGACTGGCAGAAGTCAGATTGGCAGTGGTGCAATTATGCTGTGGAGAATGAACAGTCAGTTCATGGGAATCACTGTAGGAACCCCTTTGAGAACCTCAGTCTCCATTGCTGCCCTTTGTAGTCATAAGGTCAGGGAACTACCCAAGCTGTTATTTGTTGCCTTTTCCTTTCGTTATACTGAATTCATCAACTGTTCTTAGTCACTGACCAGCGAAGGCAAGCAATCTTGATGTCTGACAGCAGAACAGTAGTCTGACAGCATTCCACCAAGTCATAGCCAGAGGTAGAAACAAACAGAGCTTTGCCTTTTTTTTTTTTTATTTTCCTTTTGAAGAGAGTTTACCATTTTTAGTGCTTCTCATGGAAGCCACAGCTTTCAGCCTGCAGTGATTTTTAAGAACCTCAAAAAAAAAAAAAAAAAAAAAAAATTAAATTAATCTCTCCCTCCTGGCTGCAGAGATTAGGTTTTAGAAGTATGTATCTGTAATTTATTCTCTTAGGTTTTACTTCACGCTGTCACATGCTTCACAGGTTGAAGGCTTTTCCTTCTCTTGACTGCCACCACAAACTTTTTATATATGCAAGTCTGTGTTTGCCTTATTTCAGCTGTGTTCTTTAGCTGAAGGTAGCTCAGCTATGATGTATTATTTTACAAAACTTGGAAAATGTTCAAAGGCTTGTCAAGATTAGAAAGCATAAGGAAAAAATCATACATTGGATTTTTAACATCTTAATGTCAGCTACCTGACTCACGTTTTCTTCATTTGAAAGAACGAGGGCGTAAAAAGATGTATTCAATTGTCATTCCAGGTTTGTCATACCGAAAAGGGCTTTCTTGGTCCCGTTCAAAAGGCCACCATGAAATACTCTGCGTACAACCACTGGACTTGCGTAGTGTGTTAGCTGTAGTAAATAATATATGTGAACTGGATGCCACGTACGTATACAGAATTTTTAACTCTTACACTGTATGAGTCCGATACTTATTACAATTTATTGCATGTGGATTTAAATGGGAACTTTTGGATGTTAATTAGTTCAGGGTTTTACATTTGTCCCCTTCTCTGTTTGAAAGTCCTGTATGTACTGTACTGGCACATAAAACTTAGAGAGGTTTGGGTTTGGTTTTTTGTTTGTTCTTTTTTAGCGTTGGATTGTTTTTAATTTACACTTCAGGCAACTTCACCACCAGTTTCACTGGTTCAATGAATTCAGTTAACCCACTGTTGCCCAACTTTGCTTGGGACGGTTTGTTAACATAATTAGAAGGTAAACTGCTAATGACTTAACCCTTGTAAACTGCAACTGATCTTTAAGTCATCAATTAGTTTTGTTTTCATCATTGGCTAATGGGATATTTCTTGAGAAAATGCATGGACTTCAAAGTGGACATCTGTGCAAAGTCCTGTCTAGATGGAAGATGTTCCTTCACATGTTTTTCCGGTCTTTCAGACAGCAAGTGCTCAGATCTGTGGGTTTAGTTTATAATATATTCTGTAGGGGCCAAAATACAATCATTATCAAGCTTGATTTAGCAGCATTTTGAAAAAAAAAAACAAACAAAAAACCCCACACGTTAAGCTCTAAATGATATTCAGAGATTTGATTTCTACCTTAAGTTCCCACAGGGCTTATTATAAAAAAATCTATAATAATTTCTCATGACTTAGATATTTCTTGGGAAAAATGAAGAATTGAGAGCTCAATACGCGTGCAAAATAACAAATTGTAAGCAGATAGTTTTAGGTTGAAGAGCTGACCTAGTGGTTATAGTATGCTGAGGTACTAAAATTACTTACCTTCCTATTACCAATGTTTTATACTCTGTCAGGTTTCTGGCAGAGATTTCCTCTGCCTGGGATGGGTGCCAGAAGTACTTCTATCGCTCGCTTGCACGCCACTCTCGACTTCAGACAGCATTGTTGGCCCCTGCCAAGGTAAAGCAACTAAAAATGGGCATCCTATTTTTGTTCTCTTTTAATGGAATCTTCTAGCAGTAAAAGGGTGATGTGAGGTAATGCTTTTTTTTTTTTTTTTTTAATAAGATAGAAAATATTTGGGGGACAGATATTAAATTCAGCATTTTAAAACCTGTTGTTTTATGCATGAACGATAGAATGAGCAGATTGTTAGTTAACAGTCTGTGCAGTGTACAGTATTTCCATCCCAGCAGTTCCCAAATTGCTGCTGGTTCTTCATGAAGGACGTGTCTCAGAAGCTGAATTAAAACTTAGTAGGAGAACAAAATCAGGATTAATGATCGTGAAAAATCTGTTGAGTTTTATAAATTGGAAATAAATGAAGACTATTTAACATGAAAGATAACAATGCACTGCCTTGCTTAGAAATTGATGTAAAATTGACAGAAGGAACAGCTGAGTTCTGCCAAGTCAGTATCACTTCTCCAGGAAACGGGGATCTCTTCCAGATGATTTTCCTCTCACTATACTTTGCACTTCATTTTACAACATGAGATGGCAAATATTCCAACTGATAGTTGAATAAATAATGGAACATATCTGGGATTGGCTTTGCTGTTTATCGTCAACATTTATTCTACACTTGAATTCAGGATCCTTTCATTTAAAAGAATGAAAGTATTCTTGTAAATATGGTGAAATGAATTTATAGCAGTGTTTGTGGATGTAAAAATTTAAGCTGGTATCTCCACTTGGGATTTATGTGTTATTTAGGTCATGTGGCTTTACTTTTTGAACTCAGCTCCTGATAGAAATTGCTGCAGTGGAAGTGCAGCTTAATACTACTTTTTGCAGAAGGTACTTGAAAATCGGAGTTATGTGGAGAATATGTGAAAGATGCAAAAGATTGAAGAGAGTGGAAAGTAATAACTATGCTTTATCTGCATTTTAATACTTGCTCACTTAAACCTTAGCCTTTCACTCTGTTCAGTGAAATGGAATGGAGGCACAGCCCACGTTGTCACTCAATCTGCTTATTCATCAAACTATTCTCTCCCTTCCCTCCTGTTTCTCTGTGTTTGTTTTCTTTAGGATATTGGGCTAGGTAGTGTTGAGCGATGCAAAGGATTTACTGCACACCTCCTACAGTTGCTTGTCAGACAGAGACAATCTCTTACAGCCTTGACGGAGCAATGGATCTTACTAAGGTATTTTACATTATACCATTACATCCTTATTTAAATGTTTGTCACAGAATTATTGACAGTAAGCTGTTCAAGAAAGACAGAAAATGATATGGTAGAAAAATTCTTCCCCCTGCTTTTCCGTTTCTCCTCTCAGTTGAGCCCAGATAGAAAGAAGTGTGTGTTTGGGGTTTATCCTGTCATTGCAGCTGGCATGTTGGAATCAAAATAACAGGAAAACCAAGTTAGGTGGACGTGAAGTCTATAAAGTAATTATTTATAATTAATTGCACTGTTAAACCTATAGGTTATCGAACGTTTCCCGTTTGGTATTGGCCTAAGTTAATTTTGGCTATATTCAAGTTGTTGGTTTCATTTCATTTTTGAAATAAATAATCTAGATTGTCCTTTGGGCCAAAAGGAAGAAACCTCAGCTGCTCAAGAAGAAACATTCTTGAAAGCTGGGAGATAGTAGGGTGTGTTGAAATGGTAAAATGGTAGGAAATGTGTCTTACTTGATGGAATTTCTCCCATCGTATTTCACTGCAAACTCCGCTGTTCTGTGTATTTCTGCTCATCACTAACAACATCTATTAAACGTGAAGTTATGGCAGAGATTTTCCTTTGTACAGGGAAGGAAATCTGTACTGGAGATGATTGGTGCAAAAACTACGTTAACTATGTTATTAGTAAAATAATAATAAAACAATAGCAGTGATAAAAAAACAAATTCCATGTGAACAAGTCTCATTTGATTGTATAACAGTGGAAAATGAATATGTGAGTGTCAGGACTGGAGTCTAAGGATAATTTAAAAGGTTGGTGTTGATTCTGAAAATTTTCACTAAGGCCTATTTCTGGTGTGACTCAAACATGCAATAGAGAGGAAAAAAAAAGTCAATCCATTTTTAAATGTGTGTATATATATATATATATATATATCCTTTTAGTTTTTCCCGGATGAAATTTGCCTTCTGCTGCTTTCATTCTACCTAGAACTTTTATGAACTTGGTCTGAAGGCTGAGCTTTTAAAAGGGAGGTATCGTGTAAAACTCTATTATAGGGTTTATACAGGTTTTTTTTCTTCCTTTCTTCTTAACCAGGCGCCTCCTGAGTTGCATCCAAGAGATAGACAAGAGATTGAGTGCTGACAGAGAATATAATGTAGCATTACCTCCTCAACATAGTTTTCAACACTGGACTGACAAACTGCAGCAACTTTCCATGCAGTGTGTGATGGTTCTCGAGGAGCTGTCCTGGTTTATACAGTGCTGCCCAACAGAAGAGCAAATGAAGTGCAGTGACAATGAAAGGACAGATGTCAAAGGAAATGTTTTTCTGAGTTCGGGTCCTGAAGAGATGCTGGGAAATATTATCTCAGGAGTACCTGACCGAATTCCCTCAGAACTTAAATATCTGTCTCCAGTAACAAGTGAGCAACTGCCTCCTGGATGCAGGATGCGAAATAAAGATCAGCTGTGGCTGCAGCTGTCTGCTCAGTTGGCAGCAATGCTGACACGTGTGAAGGCAATGAAAACAGAAGTGGACAAAATAAGACAACAGCCGTGTGAGACCTTATTTTATTCCTGGTGAGTTCTATGTCTGCATGAATTGAATTTCTGCATGCTGTATGTTTGTATTAGATGCCTAAAGTCATCCTGACGGTTGCCTATGTGTATCTTAAAAGGTATTGTTTCAGTGTTCTTGAAGCTTGTTTCTGTTTGTTTTTCTTTCAAACTGCAGTGTCTGGCTTTTCAAACAATTGAACACCCATCTTCTCTCGGCCTGCTGAGCAGTCAGGAGAAGATGGGTCCATCTCAGCTTCCGTGGTTGTCTTTGGTCCCTTGGGATTTCATCCCCTTTGCTCTTTACTTAATGATATAGAGTTCTAATGTAAATTAATAGAAGAGATTTATTTGAAAAGAGGCCTGAAGGCAGCCTATTGAAGGAAAAAAAGAAAACATTTACAGTTTGTAGCGAATGCAAAATGAAATAGGCATAAATGACATCACTGCTTGCTGTTGAGTCTTGTACTTAAACTCAAGATGGATCAGAGCCCTCACGAAGAAAAGCTGTAGTCTTAATCTGAGGCGTTCTTTCTTCTCTCAGTGTTACAATCTATCTTGTTGCAGGAGAGATTTTGAAGTTTGCACATCAGCTATGAGTTGTCTGCTGGAAGTCTCGGCTCAGTTACAAGGTGTAGAGTCCCTGTTTCACCTGGATGAGGAAGAGAGGCAAGCTGCAGATCAGATGGCTGTAATCAAGAGCCTCAAGTATATACAAGAGGAAATTAATAGTACATCTACAGACTTTACAGTTTGGAGAAAGCAGCTTCTTGCTTCCACATCAAACTGTAGTGGTAAGGACAATTCTCTACTGATTTTGTACTTCAGATAAAGATATAAAGAATTCATTAGGTTGATTATTGCAGAAGATTGCTTATTCACTGCTGTTGCCATGTGTTCACTTGGATATCCAGAAACACTTGATGAAATTCAAACTGGGAGAAGTTAGTCTGAGTTGACATTGTGCAGTAATACATTTCCCTTTAGTCTCTGGTGCTGGCAGACCTTGTGTTACAGCTGTAAATCAGAATTAGCAAGGGTTTGTCAGTACAAATATACAGTAAAAGCTGCAAATGCTTACCATATTCCTTACATAAGAAAACTTGTAGACTAGTAATTCAATGTCTTTCTGTTTTAAACTGTCTGTGTTATGATTCAGAAGGAAATAAAGAGTCTGATGAAGAATTTGTGGAGCACTTCTCAGCTCAAGTGGAAACTGTTATCCGTGGTGTTCTGTATGCCATCCAGTGTTTGGTAGAGAGAAAACAGAAAGGTGGAGAAGAGGAAGAAAAACCTTCAGAGGAAACTGGTGAGATTGTTAATTTAATCAAGGGGTAGTGAGAGAGTTTAAACTACTTGAACCTAAAAATGCCAGTACCCAAGGAAACTTCCATTCAATAGTTGTGCACATGAGCAGATAGCATCGATATTTCTTGTTTGCTTGGTAGTACATTTTAGAATATCAAATGTGACATCCATCTCTTTTTTTGCCCCGTGTTTCAACCAAAGACGATACAGCTTCATTGGACACGATTAAAGCAGGACATTTAACTAAACTTTTGGATGAAGATATTTCTGCTGATGTGGAATCTTTGCATGTACAGAAAGTAATTTCAGCAGTTTCAGAACTCATGGAGAGCCTGAAATCTTACGGAGAAGATTGCACTTCGGATAAACATAAGGTAAAATTGTTTTTCCTGAGAGCTTTTTGGCTCAGGGGTCTCAGTGGTTTGGAATCATCAGCTGTGGTGGTTAAACACAAATTACTTCTTATTGTTCGTTACTGTAGGACTAGAAGTATGTGAGAGAACATAACTGAAAGTAGATTCGCTCTTTTGTAACATAAGATGCAGATGGTCCTTTAATAGAAAGGAAAAATGTTAGTTTTTGTGAAATGTGAAAGCTTGAAAAAGCTCTAGGAAATTTATATTGTGTTTAAATCTGCCTACTGATATTTCTGGCTTGAGCATCTGTTTCCAGTCTCTATCAGAACCCTCTCTGAGGTACATCTCAGTAATTACATTATCATGTTTGACAGCTGTTCTTTGATTTTTATTTTTTTTTAACTGCAGTTCTTCAACCAGTCCTGCTATTTGCTGGTGCGTCTGAAGCCCATGCTCTGCAAGTTTTCAGACCTTATCCTGTTCTACCTCACTATTTCACTGTCATATCACCGGACTACTGGAAAACTGCTTTCTGTTTTAACTAGTATTTTCACAGAGCTTGCCCAGAAGGTAAGTTATTAGAGATAAAGGTGGATGTATGAGAAGCATAAGAATCATAGAGTCATAGAATGGCCTGGGTTGAAAAGGACCACAGTGATCATCAAGTTTCAGCCCCCCCGGCTCTGTGCAGGGTCACCAACCACCAGACCCGGCTGCCCAGAGCCAAATCCAGCCTGGCCTTGAACGCCTCCATGGATGGGGCATCCACAACCTCCTTGGGCGACCTGTTCCAGTGTGCCACCACCCTCTGTGTGGAAAAACTTCTTCCTAATATCTAACCTAAACCTCCCCTGACTCAGTTTAAAACCATTCCCCCTTGTCCTGTCACCCTAGTAAACAACTGTTCCCCCTCCTGTTTATACGCAATTCTTACATAGAAACTAAGCGTAAAGATATACTTACTGGTACAGAATGTCTTTAGTTTCTGCTTGCCTTTATAGGGGTTTTGTCTGCCAAAAGAATTACTTGAAGATGAAGCTGGAGAGGGAGCAACACAGTTCCATGATTATGAGGAAGGTGGTATTGGAGATGGGGAAGGCAAGAAGGATGTGAGCGACAAAATTGAAAGTGAAGATCAGGCAAGTTGGTTTTTTAGGAGAGGGGACGAGGGGGAGGTGGGAGTAGTTTTAAATAAAACTGAGACTACATGCTGAAGAAAGCATCTGGTTACTTGTCAATATAAATGCAAGAGTTTTCAGCTATTTTTGTTAAGTTTGGTTTCACTAGAATTTCTTTTCTGAGCAACTTTGATACCTGTGCTGTTGTTAAGGAGTAAAAAGTAATTTATGCTGGCTCTGTGTAAACATGGATGGTCAGTTCAGCAATATTACTGAACATATTGTGTAGGAGGATTGAATGGTTTTGATGAGGAATATGCAGAGTAATAGAAAGCGCCAGGCTTTAGCTTGATGTGTTTGGGTGGAGAGACAGCTCACATGCAGAAGTTGTATAGTGTAGTTGACATGAGTTTGCCTGGACCTTCAGACTGAGAAGTGTTAGGGAGAGACATTGAAAACTTCCTCTTGATGGCTTTCTGGGAAGCCATGTTGAATGGAGAATGCTAATAAGGGGCCCTAGATAGCTGATCCAGCTGGCTCTGAGTTGGTCTTTACTGGCTAACTTCAGTTTGCATCAGTTACAATTTGTATTTAATATCAGTAATTGCTTTCAAGAAATGAGGAGCTAACTTACAAATGACCAGAGGATAATACAAATAACCTTATGTGAGGTTGTAGTTAGGCTACTACTAATAGGACAGTTCCTTCTCTGGAACAGATGTGATAATTTTTCCTTGAACTCAGCTTCATGTGTGCACAGAACCCACCAGAACTTGAGAACCACGTTGTGAAAAAATGAAACACATCAGATGTTTCCGGTAAAAAAAAAAAAAAAAAAGTGAAGTTGTGTTCAGTCTCCCAACTAGGTTGGCTTCTGTCTTTCTATATAGGTTTGTAATTATTGTTGTAGTACTTCATGTAAGCTTAAATATATACACAAGGTTCATTGTAACTTTTGTCTTTACCAATAATTCAGATAGAAGACAGTTTTAAAAAGGGTGAGGAGAAGGAGAAAGAGGATCAAGATTCTAAGCCAGATATTGAAGGAGAAGACAATGCAATTGAAATGTCAGAAGACTTTGAAGGAAAAATGCATGATGGAGAACAGGAGAAAAAAGGTTTGATCCTTCCACTAAGGCAAACTTATAAGAAGTGTAATAGTGTCCATTGGACACTAATAGTGTCCATTGGACAAAAAATGTCCAGTGGTTGATACTTTTGTGTATTGGTGCATATGCTGAAATGTCAGCATTCAGCAACAAAAGAGTAGTGCTATTTGTATGTGAATATTAAGAAATCTTCATCTGAAGACTAAGAAGTTGAAGATATTCTTCAACTCTTCCATGGTGGCTTTGGATCAGAGGGAGCTGTTTCCTTTTTCCTATTGTAAGATGACCCTTGGACAAGTGTTAGTCACTGACTTTATGGATCTGTTGAAGATCAGCAGAACGCTTACAAAAGAGAATGTGACAGTAGTCAGCTTCCCTGGTCACATTTTAAGTTATGGCCGACTTTTAAGCAGTGGCGATAATTCACTTTTACCAGATGTTACTTTTTCAATTTGCTAGTCATCCAAAAGGTAGCAGTTCTTGCACTTCAGACGGTAACACCTTGAACAGCTGCAACTAACATGAGTTACAGATTAGAGTAGTGTTAATCTGCTCAAAACATCTGAGAAGTGCCAAGAATAAGCTCTTCAGCACAAGAAAGGACATTTTGAAACTAGTGAAGTGAAACGGACCTTTCCTCACCCTATAATGCCAAAACATATGGAAAAGGAAGTGGGAGAGGGTGAGGATTGGAGAATTAAAATCATCCACATTTAGCACTTGCCACTTGTTAGAGAATGTTGTGTCTGTCCGTCTGTCTGTCCAAGAGAGCGTGCTGAACCATCTCATTAGATCCCTGCTCTTCTGGGTGTCAGTGCATGCTTGTCTTGGTCTGCATTGCTCCATTGAATCCATGAGGTGGTGTATTTCAGGTGTGAAATGTGACTGCTTGTTTGTTAGCTTTATCTCCTCTGTACTGAGACATATCCTGAACTATACACAGAAAATGATGAAAAATCCGATGAAGAGGAAGAGCTGGATAAGCAGATGGGAGATCTCGATAATGCTGAAGCTGATGATAAACTGGATGAGAGGCTTTGGGGGGATGAAGAAGACGATGATGATGATGAAGATGCCAGTAGTAAAGCAGAAGAAACTGGGCCAGGGATGGATGAGGTAAGGAGAAAAGTGGTAGGAAGAAGAGTATCAAGGGGATTAAATTCTCTTATGACCTAGACAGTGAATTCCCTTACATAGTGGGCTCTTTGGTCTTGGAAAGGGATCGTTCGAGTATATCCTAAATGATTTAGTGTTGCCTCTTTTCCTGTAGGAGCTGGTGTCTTGTTTATTCAGATGTTGGGAAGCAGGTAGCCTAATTGAAGTTTCTTTGGATTTTTTGTTTAATAGGAAGATTCAGAGCTTGTTGCAAAAGATGACAATTTGGGTACAGGAAATAAAGATAATAAAAAACAGCCTCCCAAGGATGAAGAAACAGAGAATCAAACAGAAGACAATGAAAACAAAGAGAAAATTCACGAGCAAATTGATGAGGTAAAAATTATTTCGGCTCCGTGAATTATTTTGTTGTTAAACCGTATTCTGTTGCTCACATCAGTCATTTCTGAGCAATTGAAGTGCTCTTTATTTTAATGGTGAAGTACACTGAGTAAAGTAGTTCATTTCAGAATCAATAACTGACCACATTGTATCCATTATAGTATATTTTCTGAGGTGTAGCCCTAAAATTTTTATTTGCACTAACCTGAATGTGTAATGGCTTCCAAAACAGGCTTTACACTGAATTGCCATTTTGATGGAGAAGGCTAGGAAGTCCTTGGTCTGCTGTGATTAGCAATGGAAGCATTCAGTGGACTCATCCCAAAAATCTGCCTGTAGTATCCCTGAAGATTCTGTATAGCGTGCAAGAGTGCATTTACCATCTGCAAGAGTGTAGTCTTTCAGGAAAATAGTATTATGAGCACAAAGTATGCTGTTTCAAAGAAATACCAGGTTGTATAGATGGGTGGTAGTTACACCTTGGTGAGCAGCTGAAATCTGTTGCATCTCCCATTCCCCCCTCCTCAAAGGGATAAGGTGAGAAAGTACAATGGAAAAAGGCTCAAGGGTTGAGAGAAGGATAGGGAGCTCACCAATTACCACCACAGGCAAAACAGATTAATCGCAGGGAGGTTAATGTAACTTATTGCCTATTACTAGCAGACTAGAGCAGTGAGAACTAAAAACAAACTGAAAACACTGTCCTCTTACCCACCCTCTCCTACCTCCTCCCTCTGAGGGGCACAGGGGAATGGGGGCTGTGGTCAGCCCATGATGCTTTGTCACTCCTCCACGGTCACTCTCTGCCCCTGCTGCATGTGGATCCCTCCCACGATGTAGTTCTTACTGAACATCCCAAATGGGATTCCCACAGGCTGCAGCTCTCCCAGCACTGCTCCAACATGGCTCTGTTCCACGGGGTCTGCCCTTCAGGCACTGTTCCTGCACTGGTCCCTCAGACTGCAGCTCTGTCCAAGGGCTGCTCTTGTGGGGAGGCTCTCCATGGGCTGTACCTCCTTCAGGCCACATCCACTGTTGCACCGTGGGCTCCTCTGTGGATGTGTGGGTAGATCTGCTCTGCGTTATTCCCGTGGCTTGCAGGGGGATGGCCTGCTCTTCTGTGGGCCTCTCCAGGGCTGCAGGGAGCTGCTGCTGTGTGCCTGGAACTTCTCCTGCACTCACCTTGGTGCCTGCAGGGCTGCTTCTCTCCCATTTCTCCCCTCTCCTAGCTGCTGTTGCATAGCAGTTTTTCATTTCTTAAATCTGCTCTCCCAGAGCACAACCAGCATCACTCATGGCTCAGCTCTGGCAGCTGCAGGTCCCTTTTGGAGAAGCTGGAGCTCTGCTCTGACACAGGGCTCTGCTCACAGAGGCCACCCATGCATGCCAAAACTGTATGATGTAAACCCAGTACAGTAGATCCAGTTGCAAAAAATAATCTTTCCTGCTATTATACACGTGACTGTGTATTGATGGAAATTAATATATAATTGATCAGAATGTAATATGGTATTCAGTGTTTCTGTGTCCTAGAGTATTCAGTTATATCTTATCTCTCATCTTTGCCTTTTCCCTCACTCACTATATACTCCGTGTTTTTTTCCCCATCCTTTTCTTGCAGAGAGAGTATGATGAGAACGAAGTAGATCCTTATCATGGCCAGCAGGAAAAGCAACCTGAAGTTGAACCTTTAGACCTTCCTGATAACCTGAACCTAGAGGATGATGAGAAGAGCGATGGAGAGAAAGAGGGTGAAGGTACAGCTGAAAATCTCTGAAGATTCCCAACTGAAAACTAAGTGGAAATAGCGAGGGGAGAGTCAGACAATGAGCTTTATTTTTCTATCAAGTAGAAGGGAGGAGGCGGTAGAATTTTGTATGGCATGAAGTTACAATTTCAGTTCTGTGTATTAAAATACCAAGACACCAAATGCAGATCAAAACTTAACATTGCAGCGTTTTTCTTTGCTAATCTTTAATGCACACTGTGGAGAAGTTTATTTTCCTGTGATCTAATTGATAAATCCTCATTGTAGAAGCTCCCTGTTTCATTCTTCAGTTACTTTTGTATTTGCAGGGCTTTTTTCTGATACTTATCAGCATTTGCACTCAAAGGCGACTGGAGGTCAAGAACATTAGATTAAACTTTGTTAATGGGAATGCATTGTTTTGTATTGTTAGCTGCTAATTGTGATGCTTAAAGAAAAGGTGTGCTGTGGAGAACTTGAGATTCTACGTACAGAAATCTCGTTATTTTCTCTATTATGATTTTTCGATATCCTCGTTGGGTTTGTTCTGATCGTATCTGTAATATTCACTGCTCCTATACTTCACTGAAAGTTTTGCCTACCTTTCTGGTTTATTTAATACAGAAGAAGAAGAGAATGCTTTCGAAATAGATGAGAAACCTGTTGATTTAAATGAGGCAGAGAACACGGAGGGTCAGAATGAAGAGAATAATAGTGAGGCAGAAGGAGGCGATAAAGATGCAGAACCTGCTGAAGAAGGCATTGCTGAAGAGAAGGAGGAAAAGGAAGACGAAGGGGAGAAAGATACTGATGATCAAGAAGAAGAAAATACTGGGAACACTGAGGAGGCAGAAGAGGAAGAATCACAACCACCTAATGAGGAAAAAAATGAATCTGCTAAAGAGGAGGAAGAGAAGGGAATCCCTGCTGCTGACCAAGGCCTTCAACCTCAGGTACGGAGTCACAAAAGCTTGTTGTGTATGTTTTTTCTCCTATATGAGACTGACAGTGTTCTGTGTTACTTTGTGACAAATTTGATGTTGTGGTTGGGATGTTAGTAAAACTCATTAAGAGAATGAGAGATCTCCTTACTATTAAACTGGTGTATTTCTCTTACCCATATTCCTGTTACCTCTTTGGCTTTCTGCTTCCCCATGCTTCGTAGAATGTTCAAATAAAACCAATCTCATTTCAGCAAGAGGAGGATAAAGATAACCCAGAGATGGATGAGCAGGTCCCCGAGTCTGAGGAGAGGATGGAGCATGAAACACAAGGGCAGACTGGGCAAGAAAACCTGCAGAGTGACAGTGCTGTAGAGCTAGCAGGAGAGGCGTCAGAAAGAGACCAGTCTAAAGAGGTAAGCTACGTGGAATTGTATGAGCTAGAAATGCTGGACTTGTGAGTGTGTTTTTAAGCGGTAATCAGAGAACTGCTACAGTAGTTTAAGAATTGTGTCCAGGATTCAATTTTCAGAGCATAACTTACAAGGTAACTGGAAAAAAACAAATGAAGATGCCTTCCTAGCAATGAAGTATGTGATCAGTTTAGGCTAATTTTTGGTCTGTGAAACTGCCTCTCTGCCCTACACAAGAATAAAGCTTGCAGTTGTGAGCCAGTTTTCATTCACACCAGAAGGCAGCACAGTGTTTCGCTTTGATTTCTGACATTTGTCTGCAACCTTCTTAGTTACAGTTGCAATTTATTTTGGTCTTTCAGGAATACGGAAGCGGAGCTGCAAGTGCAAATCAATCAGAAGGCCATGAATCTACACGCATGGCCCGGATGGCTTCTGAAAAGCAAAGCAGGAAGAACACACAGGTTAATCTCATTCTTTTCTCCTTTTTAATCTTTTTTTTCTTTATTTCTTGTTTTTTTTAAGCTTTGTACCTAATTTGAATGACCGAGTCCTGCCTGTTTGCTGGTTGATATTAAGTTTCTCTTTGTTAGAAGTCATGTTCTAATCTGTATTTGGCTGCACATCACATGAAGTTCATGGTCATAATTTTTCAGAGTTTCAAGAGGAAACCTGGTCAGGCAGACAATGAGCGCTCAATGGGAGATCACAACGAGCGTATCCACAAGCGACTGAGAACCATAGAATCCAGCAGTGAAGCAAAGGAGAATACAACCCAGTCGAAGCAAAACGTGGAGGAGGCCGATGCGTTTGAACACGTTAAACAAAGTTCTGAATGCTATGATGCACAGACCTATGGTACGCGTTGGTATTTCTGAGTGTAAAGAGTTGTCGTTCCAGATTCAAATCCCAAAGCTCCTATTTACTGTAGTTTCTTGTAGTACTTCACCCCCCTCCCTCCAGTTATGTTTACATCTTGCAAAAAAAGGACATTAACACTATTTCACTATGGTAAATGTTATTCTTTGGTAATCAGGTTCAGGCTAATGATAATGCATTTGAAAATACTGAATTTACTCATAAAAGTGGGACTTTAGTCTTTTAAGCCTATTTAAAATTCTTTCTTTTCAAATCTTATTGTATGTATTTTGAAGCCCGTATTGCTACCATGCTTGTGAAATATAGCTTAAGGCTACAAGTTCCTTATTCTGTATCAAACTGATGATCCTTTAAAAATATTGCTCTAAACTAAATTTAATTAAATAAATTGCTTTCTATCAAAGTAATTGCTCGAGTTTACTCTTGAGATTTTCAGAGGGAATAGCTCTTTGACACAACATGGAACAGAACAGTGAAAGGTAAGAACAGATGTTTCAGACAGAAGCTCAGATGATCTGTTTTGAAGTTCAGTAAAGCTTATATGTAGTGGCCTCAGAATGCAGGTTTTTTGTAACTGTACTTTTTCATTCCTCTCTCCTTAATGACTCGTGTTGCCTTTGTGCAGACGTAGCTAGCAAGGAGCAGGAGAAACCTATTATGCCTCTCGAAGAAAATGAAGAGGGAGAACCTGAAGATACAGCTATGGAAACAGAAATGCAGAACGAGGATCTCCAAGCAGTGGACATAGAGGAGCTGAAGCCAGAAACAAAGTCTACTGCCTCTAAAACTTCTGGTACATTAACTTAAAAACCATTCTCAGAGCAAGCTGACATGCATGCTTAAACACAGAATCATAGAATCACCAAGGTTGGAAAAGACCCACAGGATCACCCAGTCCAACCATCCACCCATCACCAATAGCTCTCATTAAACCATGTCCCTCAACACAATGTCCAAACGTTCCTTAAACATGCACGTAGGTATTTATATTCACGTGCAGTGGATTCATCTGTCTTCTGTAAGATTAAAACATCTGACTATAGTTGATGTTTCTGCAGCAGTATTCTTACTCTGGCCAGGTAACTAGTGTTAGCCTCTTCCTAAGTTGGTGAAGTGACAGAGTGCTTTACTGCATTCCTTCAAGTTAATGATCTCTGATCTTTATGTACTTCTTTGAAGAAGTGAAAAGAAAGCACTTTTCCAATATGTTAGACACAGTGGCAGTTCTCTTAATTGGCACCTAACAGCAGTCATGTGTCACCAGCCACAGCACCACAGAACTCAACTGTTTTTGGGTAAGTTCTGACCAGTCTTCAGGAAGTTGAGGAGCTGGTCTGAGCCAAGTCAGGTGACGTAGCACTGAAGTTGTCCTTGTGCCACTACTTTCTTTCATAAGTGCAAATGAAGTAAAACAAAACGGAGTTGCATATGAGTATTCCGTTTTAGGTAGAAGTCACTGTAGCCTGGAACCTTAAATGTTTTGGGTTATTTATTTCCTCTTTATCAAACTATGAAAAAGCTAGATAGAGAGAGAAAATTAGTTTTGCCAGCCTGGATTCCCCTTCTGTCTTCCATTCTCTTCAGGTGTTTACTCTCTTCACTAACAAGCCTAACCGTGCCGTGGTATGGGCATGTGTGCAATCAGTCTCTGTTTTCCCACAAAATCCTATAACAGTATGTGCTGAAAAACAGTCTTGATAAAAAAAAGTCCATTTTTTTTATCCTTAGAATAATTCTTTAAAAGTTATTGAAGGGAATAGTACAGGAGAAGCAAGAAAAAAAAATTGAATTCTTTAGTCCAGTGCTTTACTGATAAACTGAATTCTGATTCACAGAAAACTGTTCCATTACAAAGCAGAGAATAAAAGATAAGAAATGATTGCCTTTATCTTGTGATCAGCTCTCAGATTCCTTCACACCTCCTGCTACTTTGTCAGAAAAGATACGTAGGTCGAGAAATGTGTATCACTGCTGGAATTTTCAGGCATTGAAGATTTGTTCAGTAACACTTCGTTTCTTTTGCGGTGTAGTTACAAAAGAAAGCAGTTTGCATAAGGAAACATATTTATGTGCTTGGAGTTGCAAGGCCTTGGATTCGCCCTGTTCTTAATTGTCTTAAAATTTGTGCACCTCTCTTAAAAGTGCTCTTCTGAGTGTAGCAGAGCATTGTGTGAGATTTTCTAGAAGAGATACAATATTGGTTTCTGTATTACGTGTGATCCACAGGGTTAATAATTAATTCTGTGATTGTAGGACCAGGTGAAGAGGAGTCGAAAACCCAGATCTTAGACTCTGACGATGCCAAGGACTCTGCAAGAGAAAAGTTACCACAGGTGACAGAAGAGAAGCCAGAGAGAAGCAAGGACTCTACCATCCATACAGCCCATCAGTTTCTGATGGATGCTTCCCAGGTATGATACTCAACGTGTCTCTCCTTGCAGCTGCAGTCATAGAAGCTGTTTGTTTTCATTGACCCGTGTTAATGAAGCTCTGTGAGCACCGAAGTTTAGAATTACTTTGATTCAGACAATGCAGTACCTTGCTGTTCTTTAATAGCAGAATGAAAAGTAACACAAAACCAACTGTTGTATATACAAATGAATGATGCCTTTAAAATGGAAATTCCTCCCTGTCCTTACGTGGGAAGATCCCATCCTCACTCTTTAAAAGAAACTTCTTGTTTTGTTAACTGTCAAGAACTGTTTTGCTCAGATGGATCTACTGATAAAACATTCAAGTGGAGCAGAAAGCTATGGGGCATGTGTGACCATAAAAAGGGTTCAGAGTGATGAGAGGGCTGTACATCAGTGACTTCAGTAATACTATTGTAGACAATAATTTAACCTCCTTTTCATTGCAACGCGCTGCTTCCTCAAGGCTTATAGCAAACATCCTAGAACTTCTGTTAGCCTTTTATGAACTTTGCAATTCAAAACATGCTGTTATAACCTAGAAAAATCCTAGAGTTTCACATAATAGCTGTGGAAACCACATTTTATCATAAAGTTATGAATTAGAACTAGTTGGTGGTGTATAACCGGTTGATGAAGTAAAAATTAATACTTTTAATGTCTGTTCTTCAGAAGTATTGAATTTCCATGCTTACAATGTAGTGTCCTGAGTACTAATAATGATGGAAGTCTTTTATTCTTTCTGTACACACCAAAAAAATGGAGCATGCACCAGCTATGCCAGATATTTCTGTCTTAGTGTTAAATGTGATAGCCCTCTGGGAAAAGGCTACTGAATGCAAGAGTGTTTTGCTGTTGTCAGAGTAGATAGATGCTTCTTTTCAAATTGATAGGCAAATCCTGAAACAGGAGGGGGTGCTCTTGCAGCGAAGGTTGAAGAGTAAAGGAGAAACATGAATGGGGTAAAGTGCAAGTTCTCATCTTTCAGAGAGAGAAAACCCCTTCCACGTACATTGTTTCTCCCTTCCTTAAGCCTGCAGTAGGTGGCCAGAGGGACTGCTGCTGCTTCTGACAGAATGAAAAGTTACGGGTGCTGCTGGAATTGCATGTATAGGCTTATTTTTCTCAACCTAATAAACCTATGGACTATGCAGACCATACATGAGTATGGTCTGAGTTATGGTTTTAAAAATCAGGAATAGAAGTCACTGAAAGTGCAGTAAAAGTTGAGAAAATGTAATAAAGCTTAGGTGTCCTTTAACAGAGCAACTTACCATAGAGTATTTGATGCCAGGCCAAGAAAAGTTGTCATTTGATTGTTCATAGGTGGTTTGAATGAGGATTTTTTGGAAAAAACAACCTGTAATTAACTGAAACAACCAGTAATTAACTGAAGCAGTTTCAATTTTGGAAGATACTGCCCATGTAGTATTAAAAGGTTTGATTACACTGTCATTATATCTGATGTCTGTCAGGACAGTTCATTCAGATTATTCTGAAGTTCTGTATTGGATTATTTTCAGTGTATATTACAATGTGCCTTGCTTTGTTTGCATGCTGATGATCTCAGATGTAGGAATCAACAGGAGGTGTTTATTCTTCCTGTACGTGGAAGCTCATCAACAATGGAGATTTAGAATGGATTTTTCATTCAAGTTTTTCACTTATTTTTGTGTCTAAAGGAATAAGAGCAATACCTCTCTTACTATTTTATAGTCTGCTAAGAGTTGGGGATTGCCAGATGTGTGAACTTATTTTACTGTCTCATAAATCTCCTAACTGTGTTTTCTAGCACATTGTTAGAGATCCGGAAGAGTTGAGAAAGGAGCTTGAAAGGCAATTGGAAGCTTGGCAAACACAGCAGTCTGGAAGCCCAGACGAGGTTAGTGACCTCATTTTAGTATAAATGCTTCCTTAAGAATCGTACACTGCATTATTTTATTAAACATATTATTTAAACATTATTTTATTTAAACATTGAGGAAACCAAGCAGGCTGGAATCAAAATATTCTGAATTGCATGGTTTAAATGCTGTTTTTTGTTATGCTTAATGTAGTCTGAAAAAAAAAACACCAGAACATACTATTCTTAAAGCAGGATGATGTTTCAGATCTTGTTTTGAACATGCTGTATGCTATTTGTGGAAAGTTACACTACTGATAATGACTGATAATGATAGAGAACCTAATAGGCTTTATCACAGAAACATTGACTTTGGAAAAGGCCTGTAATATCATCAAGTCCTATCATTGAATAACACTACCAAGTCCACCGTTGTGGTTTAACCCAGCAGGTAGCTGAGCACCACGCAGTCATTTGCTCACTCCCCCTTCCTCCCAGTGGGATAAGGAAGAGTTTCAAAAGGAAAAAAAAACACAAAGTAAAAGTCATGGGTTGAGATATAGCTATTTACTAAGATAGAGAAAAGGAGAGGGATAATAATTATGACAAATATATATGAATTTATGTAATGAGTGATGCAGAAGCAATTGCTCACCACCCCGTGACTGATGTCCCGCTAGCCTCCTGAGCAGTGGAAGAGAGTTGGATGAACTCCCAGCTCCTTCTGCATGATGTCATGTGGTATGGAATATTCCTTTGGCCAGTTTGAATCAGCTGTCCTAATTCTGTTCCCTCCCAGCCCTTCATAAGTATTAGCTGAGAAGCTGGAATGGCCTTGGCTCTGTATAGCACTGCTTAGTTATAACTATAAACATAGATGTTTTGTCAACATTGTTTTTCTTCTAGAACCAAAACATAGCATCACACCATTCACTCTGAAGAAAACAATTCCATCTCAGCTGAGACTAAGACATCCACCACCAAACCATGTCCCTAAGCACCACATCCCCATGGCTTGCCTTGCTGTAATACCAACTACAAGATGGCAGCCGTAGCAAGATTTTCCCATATTAACAGTAGTGCTCAAGTTTCTGGAGGGAATGATCATTGCACATTGTGGTTTTGTAGAGGCAGGCAGCATTCTTCGTTGAATGCAGCTGGTCATCTTTATTTACAAGGCACCCAAATAGCTTCAGCTGATATTTACCTAACTCCTCCTTGGTACACAGAGGTTTGTGCTTCCCAAATTTCTGGTATTTATAATTCACTTTTATTTCTTTCTGTGATGTATGATGTTTTAGGAGAAGGAAGCAGCACAGTTGTGGCAGAGGTATTTAGTCCTGACAGCTCCTCTGTCACAGCAGCTTTGTGAGCAGCTACGACTCATTCTGGAACCCACTCAGGCAGCCAAGCTGAAGTAAGTTGGATCTTTTTGATATTTCTTTCAAGTCTTGTTTTTTGGGGGGATGAGGTTAACTTATGTACAGTTGCAGCTCAGCGTTGTTTCTGCTTTATGGCAATTATTCCTATTTGCAAATGTATTCATTTTACTTCTGTATTGGAACTTCAGGGTTTTTTTATGGAATACAATCATTTAAAGTACCTATCCCGAGGGTATTGCCTCTAGTCTCTTTTCTTCTGTGCAGTGGTAATCAAACCAACTTAAACCTCTGAAATGTTGTTGAGTCATAGATGCGATTAAATAGCAAAACGTTGTATGTTTTTTACATAGTTTCAGACTGGAGGAGCATAAAGGCTTCTCTTCCATTTTTAGGCATCTAGGGTTAAGAACTTAAGAGCACTGAATATCAATCTTGCATTAGAAATGTGTGTTGTTTTATTTTAATCTATACCTAAATATGGATATTTAGAAATATTTATTCACTTATCAAAAATTAATGTAAAATACCATGTTTTGCTGCATAGGGCAGGATCTCTGGAGCGAGATATTTACTTTTAAGTCCCATAACTATGCCTTTTTCTTTCTTGACTTTCAGAGGAGACTACAGAACAGGGAAAAGACTAAACATGCGCAAAGTGATCCCATATATTGCCAGTCAGTTCCGAAAAGATAAGATCTGGTTGCGAAGAACCAAGCCTAGTAAACGACAGTACCAGATTTGCTTGGCTATTGATGATTCCTCTAGTATGATAGACAATCACTCCAAACAGGTAAAAAGAAAACCTTGGAAGGATTACAAGGGAACTGTCCTTGGCTGATGTGCTGTTTGACACAGGAGTGGTGGCTGTTGGGAAGGCCAGATGGTGGTTCTATGGCACTTATTTTTCCGGTCCGTGGGCTTGAGCCCTTGTGATTTCATGCCTAAGAGATTTGTTGCTAAAAGATCAGTGACTGTTAACTGAAAGAAAGAAATACTACATTTATTAGACAAAAGGTCTGCGCATCCACTCAAAAACTGGTTTTGTTCCTTCCAGAATGCTGAAGTTTGTCTAGCTGGGCAGGATTAAATATTAGTTCATGACAGATCTCTTGTAGGTCTGTCAGATGAATCTTGTTGATCTTGTAGATGAAACATGCATGTTTCCTTCAAAACAGTTATTTCACTGTTTATTTCACTGGCCTACCTGAAGTGGTATCGCTGTCTAAATCAACCAGCAGAAATCCTCAGATAGAATTGGTGTACTTTTATGGCAGTGGCTCTCTCAGATCTGTAATGGGAGAAAGGATAGGCAGCTTCTTCATTTGTTTTACTAGATCGTGACTGTTTTTTTCACTATCTGAAGGGGAGCTACAGGAAAGAAGGGGACAGGCTCTTTAGCAGGGTCTGTGGTGATAGAACAAGGGGAAGTGGTTTCAAAGTAAGAGAGGGGAGATTTAGATTGGATATAAGGAAGAAGTTTTTTACAATAAGAGTGGTGAGGCACTGGAACAGGTTGCCCAGAGATGTGGTGGATGCCCCATCCTTGGAGACTTTCAAGGTGAGGCTGGACCAGGCCCTGGGCAACCTGATCTAACTGTGGTGTCCCTGTTCGTTGCAGGGGAGCTGGCCGAGATGGCCTTCAGAGGTCCCTTCCAACTCTAAGGGTTCTGTGATTCTATGAATTTCAGTAACACTCTCTGTATTGAATACTAAACTGTGAGGAGAAAGTTGGAATATCCCATTTTTTTAACTTTTTTTTTTTTTTTAATTTAATAGCTTGCATATGAATCCCTGGCAGTCATTGGGAATGCACTGACCCTTCTAGAAGTGGGACAAATTGCTGTGTGTAGGTGAGTTTATTTTCAAAGTTGATTCTCTTCTTTCAGATTTCAGAGGGGAATGCGAGTACTGATTTACTGCCTATTTATTTATTATTTCCCGAAGCTTTGGAGAGACCGTTCAGCTGCTGCACCCCTTCCATGAGCAGTTCAGTGACCAGTCAGGGACACGGATACTGCGCCTTTGCAAATTTCAGCAGAAGAAAACAAAAATAGCTCAGGTACACAAGAATGCCTCCAGGGCACCAGGTTTGCACGTTTTCTCCCAACAAAAGCATCAGCTGCTTGGTGCTTTTGTGATCACTTTTTTTGGTTGGTTGTATTTGAGTGTGTGATAACTCGTCAGGTAACAAAATGACCACAATTAGGATTTTTTTTTCCACTTTCTGTTCCGATTTATATCACTTCTAAGCATTCATCTTTCTCTGTTTGTGTTTGGTCTCAATCTTTTTTAGGTATAAGCTATTAATCTTACTCTTAGATGTAGCCTGGTGACAAACCCCATCAAAGTCTATGGGAGTTCAAGTGGCTTTCATGTCATGGATTCCACTGTAGGAATAGGAAGAAACTTTGCTTGTCAGCCTGAGTGTTTGTCAGTCTGGGCTGTTTCTTCCTGAAAAGAACTTTGTATGGTAATAGTTTCTGGACATCAGCAAGGTATTTTGTTTTTAGCAAGGTATTTGCATTCTTACCATTCCAAACTTGAATAAGATGTTCTATAAATGGAAAAGGAGAGACCCAAATAGCTCAAATATAGTTTTACAAATGGCAAAATTTGGCTGTATTTGACAGTTGATGTCTTTTTAATGAAGCATATGTGATTTTAGATACTTCTGTCGCAAGTCAAAGCCAAAGAAATAGTGTATTTTTTAATGACATAATTAATCACTTGAACAATTTACTGAAGTTTTGATGGCCTTATTAAAACTGGCAATTTTTAAATCCAGATAGAAGTGTTTTCTATAGATTCCCTAGTTCAAAAGTATACATCAAATTTGAACTTGAGTTAATGCAAGTAAATGCCAAGAAATGAGTCCGTGTAGGTGGCCAAGCTAAGCTATTCTGGCATTTAAAATACAGAAATATATTATTTTAAAATGCTACGTTATGCTTATTATTTTATGATGAGGTAATTTTATTCTCTTATTTGTTTCCTCTGCAGTTTCTAGAATCATCAGCAAGTATGTTTGCTGCAGCACAGCAGCTGTCTCAAAATATGAATCCAGGTGAGCCTTTTTTCTGCCTGTGCTTGTTGCCGTGTCAGCAGAATGCTCACTACGGTCCTGAAGTAATACCTTACCATGAAGGCTGGCATGACACAGGGATGTCTCTTCAATTTGTTCAGTTTCATCCAAAAGTAATCCCTTTTGTGCACTCCAGCGTTCCTTTGTGATGTGAGAACAACGGGGAAATGTCTTTCAAAACCAGTCTTTGTCCAAAATGAAACACTAGCATAGGCACGCATGTAGGTACCCGATTATGGAAGGAGTTCAAAACTACTCCAATTAATTGCAGCAGCTGCTACTATATGTAGATAAGTTACCCGGTGGCAGCCAATGTTCAACTCTTAAGCACCTATCAGGCAGAAAGATGATGCTGTGGCTCAGTTTGTTGGGTATTTTCTATGCCTTTCATCTTTGTTTATGGTACTGATGGACTGGTTTTTATCCCAGTTCTCAGTGGTTTTACGCAGAGGGGAAAAAACTCCTTTCTCGACCTACTCATGAGCGGCTTAATGCTATGTCACAGATTTCTGTTTGATAAAGATTTTAAATTCCCTAGGAAAATTGAGGGGTTTTCCATTGTACCCATGGAACTAGCAACAGAGTAGTCTGTTTGCCTTTTAAATGGCTTACTTTTAACTGGCTGCAATTTAAAATGTTCTTTGTGTTCAGAAACTGCGCAGCTGCTTTTGATCGTCTCTGATGGAAGAGGCCTTTTCTTGGAAGGCAAGGAACGAGTGACAGCAGCAGTTCAAGCAGCTCAGAATGCCAACATCTTCGTTATTTTCGTAGTGTTGGACAATCCTAATTCCCGGGTAAGCATGTGAACAAGGGAGAAGTATTCGAGTGATGTGAGTGAGAAGTGAAACAAATTGTTTTCTTGCCTTTATAGTGCTTTACAACTGTGTTATCTTTTGCAGAGGTCAAACATACTTAGGCCAATTTCAGTTTTTCATTTCTCAAGTCATCTAGGATTTCTCCCAGTTGTGATGTTCATCCTCTTATATTAAAAAAGAAGAAAAAAATCAGCTTCCATATCACAAAATCTAAATAAATCTAAACTGCCATCTTAATGGTTGTAGATTTTCTTCACCGGAGAAGTAACTGGCAGGCTGATAGATTCAGAATTTCAGAGGTGGTTTGTTCTACCTCAGTTTTGGTTCACCATGATCACTTCTGACAGCAGTCTCCACTTGGTATGAGAGCTGGAGCCAGGATGAGATTAAAGATCAGACAGACCAGAGCTGTGAGAGCTGTGCCTGAATTGAGTAAGCTAGACTCCATATTTAATATGCAGTAGGAAATACGTGGTTTAGATTTGCTTGGCTGGGAAGCTGAAATATCTGCAGGCTTTTCAGGGAGGCTCTGTAATGTAAGGAAACTTCAACTTTACTTTGAATTGTGTGGTGAAGATTCTAATTTTGTAGTTCAAGTTTTCTACTTACACATTTTTATTTTTCCATAGGAAACTCATTTGCTCTATTTATTGTCGAAATAAAAATAATTTATCTTTCTGATAAACAATTATGATGCTCTGATTAATCTAGTTATGATGGCAAGCTAGGATTTTTGAGTAGTGAAATGCATTTTTCACAAGGGTTATTAGTTCTCTGAACTGCTACACTGAGCAACTAAGCAGCTCCTTTAAGAGAAGCACAGCTGGAATTTAACCTGATAAAAAAAATAACTGCTTTGTGTTAAGCTTTCAATTTTATTTATCATTTGACCCAGCTTTTAATAAACTTTTTATTAATGTTTAATTGAGGAGAGGTGAAATTATCCCATTTTTCAAATATGAATTTTCAAAACAATGCATGTAGTTTAGCAGTCATGTCAGTTCTTTTTTTTTTTTTTTTTTTTTTTTTTTTTTTTTTTTTTTTTTTTTTTTACAGGATTCCATCCTGGACATTAAAGTACCTATATTCAGAGGACCTGGAGAATTGCCCGAAATCAGATCTTACATGGAAGAATTTCCATTCCCATTCTACATGATCCTTAGAGATGTGAACGCTCTTCCAGAAACCCTCAGCGATGCACTCAGGCAGTGGTTTGAACTGGTGACTGCCTCAGACACTTTGTAGACAAAGCAAGTACCTTACTGCTGCTGAACTGCTGAAATGCATGGAACATCATTTCATTGGAGGGTTCCTATGATCTCTTCGGACAGGATTAAGGCACAAGAGCTGCCCTCTGGCAGACAGCCTGAGAACAGAATGGTTCGGGTGTATTCTCCCACTTTTGTCGGAGATTACTCAGTGGTGAGACTGTTCTTCTTTCATTGGTTATTCCCTAAACAATGTAAAACTTTCTTCGGCTTCTTTTGTAATAATTTAATACTTAAAAGAAAAACTGTATTTGCAATGTTCACAGAGGTAAAATAATTCCTACCATTATCTGTTGCAATAAGAACTACCAGTCTTGCTTCTTGGAAGGCGTTTCCATATGAGAAGTACTTGAGCTGTCTCACAAAAAGGGCTCTTCAGCTTCACTCAGGCGGCTCTCAGGGAGGCAGGCAGGAGGAATGGGGAAAGCAGGTGGTTTTAAACAACCAAAAAGAAAAAAAAGTACTTGAATACTCGAAAACGTTCTGCAGTTAAAACAAATCCTGTGTAGCTACTGCTGATTTTTGTCTTGGTAATATCAACAGGGAGTACTGTGGATAACGCCATGTGGTAATCCCTGCGTTACCAGGTTACACTGTGAAGTCTGCCCCTGTGTCCAAGGCAGACATTGAGGGCGTTTTCATTCATCAGATGTCTTCAAGCATGGACATGGTTTTTGTTGCAGAAGCTATGCATCTTATATAGTCTGTACTAATAATAAAAAGGTACCACTTTGTAGTCATGACGTCTGTCCTGTCCTTTCTGCTGAACAAAGCTTGAATAAATTAACGAAATTTGCTACATGGAAATAGCATTCTCTTGCAGTGCACAAATCGGAGATTTCGTATGAAGATGTACTCTGGTTTATACAGCTCCCAACACCCGTACTCCCCCTGTGAGGATATGCCGCCTCCAGCTCAGGGGCGGCTCCGGCAGGGACGCGGCGGCGCAGCAAATGGCGGCCGCTGTGCCCCGCCCGCCGGGCCGGGAGAGGCGGAGCCGTGCGCCATGGCCGCCAGCCGTTTGCCGCCCAGCACCCTCACCCTGCGGCAGGTACGAGCGGGCTGCTCCGGCCTCTCCTCGCCCGCCCAGAGCGGAGCCGACACGGGGGATCGAGACTTGCCGCGGTGGGCGGGAGCTTTGGCTGCTGAGGGCGCTCTGTGCTCGCGGGCAGCCCTCGGGGCCGCAGGCGCGGAGCGGGAGCGCTACGCTTCCGCAGCGGCTGCTGGGGGCCTGGTGGAGTGTAGTGATCCAGAGTTGAAATGTATGTGCGTGTCCCCACCGCGGGGAGATGGCTCGGCCGCTTAATGTGCAGTTTGTTCTTTTCCCCCGAGCTATAGGGCTAAGGGCAGTCTGTTTTTCTGCGTGTGGAAGTTGGTTTTGCAATGGGAAACCTATAGAGAAGGCAAAGCCCTGTGCTGGAAGCAGATGGCAGCAGCGAGGTGCGGGAAAAAAGACCTGGGATTGTTAGTCGGTGCTCGGCTGAACACGAGCCAGCAGTGTGCTCATGTGGCCAAGAAGGCCAACAACATTCTGGCTTGTATCAGAAATGGTGCGGCCAACAAGAGCAGGGAAGTGATCGTCCCTCTGTGCACAGCACTGGTGAGGCTGCACTTTGAGTACTGTGTGCGTGTTGGGCCCCTTGTTACAAGACAGACATTGAGGCCCTGGAGCGTGTTCAGTGAAGAGCAGTGAAGCTGTGAGGGCTCTTGAACACAAGGGTTATGGGGAGCAGCTGAGGGAGCTGGGATTGTTCATTCTGGAAAGAGGAGGTTCAGGGATGACCTTATTGCTCTCTATGAGATGACCTGAAAGAAGGTTGTGGCGAGGTGGGAATCGGCCTCTTCTCTCAGGTAACAGTGATAGAATGAGAGGTGACGACAGCCTTAAGTTGTGCCAGGGGAGGTTCAGGTTGGATATTAGGAAAAATTTCTTTGAAAGAGTGGTGAGGCATTGACAGATGTTGCCCAGGGAGGTGGTGGAGTCACCATCCCTGGAGGTGTTCAAGAACTGTGTGGATGTGGCACTGAGGGATGTGGTTAGTGAGCATTAGTGAGCATGGTGGGGGTTGGCTGATGGTTGGATTAGGTGATTTTGGAGGTCTTTTTCAACTGTAATGATCCCCTGATTCCATGAACGCTGGATGTGGCTGCTGGCAGCAGGACAGTCTTGGGCAGCAGGCACTGAGGTGGTGGTGGCCTCCCTGCCTGGGATGGCTACAAACACTGTAATGAGTTTGGCTTGTTTGTCTGTTTGTATGAAATTTAAGTTTATTTGGTGCAAACCGTAGTAAAGTTAGATCCTTTAAAAGGGGGGCAGGGAGCTTTGCATTGATCTCAGAGCAGTGCAGGACCATTGCCACAGGGCTGCAGGCTGACCTCTATTCTGCAGTTCCTGAGGCGGCAGCAGGTGCTGCAGCTGTACAGGAGGATCCTGCGGGCCCTAAGGGACGTCCCTGCTGAGGCAGACCGCCGCCATCTGCAGCAGTGGGCCCGGGAGGAGTTTCGGAGGAATAAAGATGCTACAGAAGAGGTGAGGAGTGGGAGCTGGCAGTCCCCTGCCATGAGCTGTGCTCCACGCTGTGCTGCGGTTTTGTTTGCAAGCATCACAGCCAGGCTTGCAGGAACCTGTAAGCATCCTTCTGTTCCTTGGTGTTGGTGTTCTTATTAATCTCTGATTTCAACTGTAAGCCAAACCAAACATAACTGGACAGCTGTGTACATGAGCAGAAATTGTGGAAACCTTCACGTTTCTTGTCTGCATTTTGTCCTCTGCTTTCTGCTTTGCTTCTTTTTCTAACCAACGCTCAAGGAATTGGTGGCTGAATTCTGCAGAGCCTAACAGCACTAAGGTAGATGTAGTGTTGATGGAAATACTGCTCGTTTTGATTAATTATTCACCAGGTTTTTTTTAAGCATGTCAGTGACTGTAGTGTTAGCTGACATGCCGTAAGGTGCTGCATATACTGTAATATGTTAAAGTCTTTGCAGTCGTGTAAAGCCAGTGTATGTACCTTCAGTTCAGGAGATTCAATTTTTGTGTTCCAGGATGCAATCCGGATGATGATTACTCAAGGCCACATGCAGCTGCGGGAACTTCAGAAAGCACTGAAGTTGGCCAAGTCCTGAGTGCGGTTTTGCTGACAGCTGGACTTTCATCTGCTGCAAATAAGCACAGTATTATTTTTGTCTGGAATGTGGTTATAATAGCAGCCTCTGGTGATGTCCTGGGAATGCTTGAAGGTAGATCTACCACAGTGGGTTTGGATTGTTTTTGTTCTTTCCCCTTCTTCTTGGCTTGGTTACTCTCCCATGTGGAAATCACTGGGACACAGAAGGCCTTAAAGAACTGAATGGATGATGTAGCACATCCTTTAGGAAAAGCAGAAAGCCCCCAAAATTACAACAGCAGTGTTTTGCCGGAGAGATGGAAGACAAATAGAAGCTAACTTATTTTGTCTGTCTCCCGCTGCGGTACCTCTGCACGGTAACATCTGTGGTGGTAGCAGCCTTTTCTCTACAGAACTGGGGGTTTCTTTTTCCTAAATGAAGAGAGCAGAAGTACATGGGATAAATAAATGTGTCTAAACCAAACATGGTAAAATGTTTCGTCATATGTCTTCTTTTTTTCTAATTCTTTTTTTTCTGAAAGTTACTGTGGAATCCTTTCCTTTGAGGTTTATTTAAGCTGTATTTGACAGAAGATGTGGCTCTGGCAACTGGTGAGACTGTTGGGGGTTGTACAGTCAGAAGCCTTTCAGCTTCTAAAGTCAGTGAAAGATACGTGTTTCTAAATATTTTGCTAAAAATCTGTATTTTGTTAACACTTTCTGGTAGAATGGCAGAGCTGCCACCCACCCACTGGATCAGGCTGCCCAGAACTCCATCCAGCTTGGCTTTCAACACCTCCAGGGATGGGGCATCCACAGCTTCTCTGGGCAGCTGTGCCCAGCACCCTCTGAAGGTGCCTCCAGAGATCGGGCAGCCACATTCTCAGTGCAAACGTTATAGTTTTGCTTTTCTACAGCTGATATTTAGTGGGAGAAAAAAAAAGCACCAAGTGAAAATGAGCGTTTTCTTTGTGGTATCCTTAACTCCATGAACTGCACTCCTGCAGTCTTTGTCATTAACATGACAGCTTTATTGAAACAAGAGACATAGGGAGCCCATTTTACTGCTGCTCTTCTAGATGGCTCTTTTGTGCTGTTCCTGCTCTCTGAAATAACTCACAAAGCCACTGTTCCCAGGTGTAAGCAGAAGTTTCATTCAGAAAAACAAGTCCTTTTTGCTAGTTTAGTCTCTAAAAGGAGGGTTGTTTTTTTCAAACAGTACTGTATGTGAGTCTGTGCTGGAAGAGCCAGTAGTCACCAGCAGCCTTTGGCAGCATGTTCTTTTCATGTTCTGCTTCAGCAAATGAGCCATGTGGAAACTACAGAAGAGTAAATGACATCATCTGCATTGCTTGTTCTTTTACAAGAAAATCACAAGGACATCCCGCAATCTCAGAGGTCAGCCTTAGCAGTATGATTTCAAATTATTAAAGCATTAGAGATCAAGATTCCAAAATCATGCTTTGACTGTGCTAGCACAAGGTTGTGGTTCTGTCATAAGGACAATCCCTGGTGTCACGTTCTTGTCCCATGTGTTCGTAAAGTGACTTATGGTGTTGTCTGGGTCCCTAAAGTTGCTTGAAGAAAACTGGGTGTCTCAGAACTTCAGAGACAGCAGTGCTGGTAGAGCTTGGAGCCCCGTGAAGTGGTGACATCCGTGATAGTGCAACTCCAGCACGTATTAGGATCCTTCTTTCTTTCAGCAGGTTACTGTTGTCTGTACTGTAGCTGGCAGACCTGCCTCCCAGGTTTTATAGGCACAGGCACAAAGGCTTGGAATTGGAAGTCCAGTTCTCTGCTTCCTCCTCTGATTCAGGTGAGGGAACTTTGCTTTCTCTGGATAGAAACCACCACCACACAGGAATTCTGAGCAACATTTATTTTAATTACTTGGCAAAACAGTCACTTTATCAAGGTGATAGAAAACTTAAATAGCATGCTTCTGTGTTTCTACAGTAGCTTAAACAAAACTGTAAACGTATGAAAGTGTCTATATGACTGTGGAAGTCAGAGCGATCAAACTAGTGTTTCCATAACACAGGTACACTTTTCTTTTCTTGATAGTGAATTAAGAGGAACTTTTAAAAAATATTGTTATATAATACAGTTTTTCTTTGCTTTATACATCTGCTAAGAAGACAAAAAGCTTAATTACTGATCTGTTAATGGTATCTTCAATACTGTATTTTGTATTGTTTTTAGGGCTCCACAGTATAGAAAAAATACTTCTTTTCTCCTTGGCATAACGGTACCATCTTGTTTCAGAGTTGGTTTTGTACAGTGGTTCCACTGTGATATAACCAGTAAACTTAACTCATATCAAGAGAATCTGATGGAGCCTTCCCAGAGGCATGAGGAAGAAATCCCACAGGGATGCAGGTATGAGTTTACGGTGTCTCTAGTTTATGCAACACATAAGCACATCAGGGCTCAGATGCAGATGATGAATTTAGGTGTTACTGTTGAATCAAATCCAATTGAAAATGACGCTCTGTGAATTACAAGTTGGGGGCCATCAGTTTGGCCAAAAGCAGTCATTGCAAATTTGTTCTTTTTTTTTTTTAACCGTTGTTGCAAAACATCCATAAAAATTTAAAAACATTGTTGAGTTCTGTTTTGTGGAACTGTGTGAGATCAGTGCTATGCCCTGCAGATCCGCCAGGGTCCAGCTTTAGAGGTACAAGGGGGAAAACAGCAGAATCATTCAGAGGAACAAGGGCAGAAAGTCCTGACAAAGCCTATGGGAGAAAATCCTGACCCTTCAGAAAAGAAACATCTGCATACAGGGAGCCAAGCTTTCACCTCTCTAGATAAAGGACTTCTTTCAGACCTCTTCAGTATTAGTATAGGATTCAGTCATTCGTTGCTTGAAGGAAAAGAGATTTCTGTAACAATTATGCTTTAACGGTGAACTATCTGTCATCCATGCCTTAAACACAACTCCTCCATCAGATTACTCAGTATGGTTCCAACATCAGTGTAACCAACCACAGGGAGTTCTGCTAGTATGATACCAGTAGAACAGCCTAATTCAGCATTTGTTTTAATAATGTAAACCAAAAGAAAAGCAACATGGCAACAGAAGCCTACCTAACAGGACAACTCACCTTGATGTCTCACACAGTGGGAGCTTGGCCTCTCCCAGCAGGAAACCTGCCATCATTCCCCTGCGTTACACTTGTAATGTGAGTTGGTTCTGTAGCATCTCTCTAAAGGCCCTGGGAAGCATCTGAAGTAATATCAGTAGCCCTTCATCACTGAGGAATCACTTCATCAAGTCGAAAGCTCTCAACCTCCTGGATTTATTTTAGTATCAGTACCACATTTACATGTAGCATATAGTGGAACCCAGCCACGTATGACCTATGTGGAAATAAGAAAATTCCCTTTTCTGAAATTTTGGTTTTTAATGCAATTTGTTTCCAAGCAGCACCTGAAAGTTGAGAGTGCGATAATTAACGGACTCTGGGAAATAACAAAGAAAGGATCTCATTTGCAGCATCTCATTGTTATGGTCTGAGTATGAAGTCTCCTTGGTTCTGGAGTTTCCAAAGTTACTTCTATTCCCCCCCAAAAAGACCGTTTTGCTTGGATGTATCAGGCACTACAAATATGTATCAATATGTATTGATAATCCAGATTCCTGTGCAGGTTCCAAAATGAGTCCCGCTGCTTGACTTGGCCTGCTTGGTGAATGCTAGCTTTCTTTCTGCACCTTAGTCCTTAATTTACTGAGCTCCTCTTCCAAGCTTTTGATATGTTCCTTAAGCGCAGCTTTGTCCTGCTGTGCTTTCTGATTAGCCTGGCACCTGGCTTCTTCAATCTTCCGTTCATACCACTTCTCCATCTGAGTGGAAACAGCCTCAAAGAAGTACTGCGTAATCTCCAGTGCCTGCGAGGTGTCTCTGAGCGCAGGGCCCGGTGACTGGCCTACAGGCAGAGTGGAATGCTGCTGCTCCTGGCTCTGCGGTGCCCCTGCGTGGTGCAGAGCTTTGTGCCTCGACTGCCCGCTCTTGCTGGATTTCTTTGTCTGAGTTCCTTTGTTGAGGAAGTAGCAGCTCTGTGGTTCTGTCTTTGCAGGTTCAGTCAAGGGCTGCAAAGCAGCTTGAACCCGAACATGTCTTGATTTGGACCCCAAAAGTTCAGAGGAGGGCAGCTCCTGCTGGAACCGGTGGAACGTGCTGGCACTAACGGCTTTGTCCTTTGGCCTGACATCTTGAGCAGGGGCTGAAGATTGTACTGCTCCAGCAACGATTAACTGTTGCTCTGCACCTACAGAATAAAAATATATATTCAGAAAAGCTCTGAGCACTTATTTTAGTGTTCCTTGTATTCTAAAGCGTCTGGTGCAATTTCCCATGCATCATGCTATGTGTATGTTGTAGAGGCTTGTATTAGTTTGTCACATTATTCTATTGCCTGACCATGAAGATAAAAGAGAGAGAGAGGCACTATGCAGACTACCACCAATCAAAGGTCTTCACAAAAGGACACATAACAAAGATCAGGCTAGGTTCCTACAGTCGTATGTGTCTGCTGATGTTTATCAATCCCATCCTTCTACAAGACTTGAAACCCTACTAGTTTTGCAAAGACAACAACTTTTGATGCTGCTCATGCTAGTTATGCTGCAAGATCTCTACAGTCCTCTGTCGTTCTTTTCTAGTAGGGTATCAACATCCATGTATGTGCTCTTTAACTAATGTTTTGGGGGGTATATACCATGTATTTTACAGAAGCTCTCCTTGGCTTTGGAGACCTGAGCTGGAACTGTGTTCCTCCTGTTTCTTATTTCCTCAGAAGCTTCCCTGACCAGAGAAGTTGTTTGAACCAGATCCTTCTAGATCCTCAGGTGGTCATGATCCCTGAATGGATGTAATGTTCTCAGCTGTGGTGTTTTATTTCCAGTTCCATAATGAACTAATAATTAAAAAGTGGAAGAAGCACAAGATTTATTCTATAGCCCTGTAATTTATATATTAACAGGGAAAGTGTGTATTTCAGTTTCACATCCTTGGATCCTACCGCTTCTGGATCCATTCCTCTGAAAAGCACTAAATGCAATACACTTTCTTCAGACAGACAGAATGGAAATAGCTCTGAAGGGGAAGCTGGAGAAATTTAAGTAGGTAACGTTATTCAGAGCATAAAAGGTCTTGGTTTCAAACACACAGTGACAGCACTGGGAAGAGTCAGTGTAATTCCACCCAACCATATCTTAAAATACTCCCAGTGGCTGCCTTCAAGTTTATTCCCAAAATACTGTGCATATAGATAGGAGAAAATACACAGACAGAATTAATACCTGTGATATTAATCATAGAATGGCCTGGGTTGAAAAGAACCACAATGATCATCTAGTTTCGACCCCCCTGCTATGTGCAGGGTTGCCAACCACCAGACCAGGCTGCCCAGAGCCACATCCAGCCTGGCCTTGAATGCCTTCAGGGATGGGGCATCCACAACCTTTCTGGACAACCTGTTCCACTGCATTACCACCTTCTGTGTGGAACAACTTCCTCCTAATACCTAACGTAAACCTCCCCTGTCTCAGTTTAAAACCATTCCCCCTTGTCCTATCACTATCCACCCTCATAAACAGCCGTTCCCCCTCCTGTTTATATGCTTCCTTCAAGTACTGGAAGGCCACAATGAGGTCTCCCCAGAGCCTTCTCTTCTCCAAGCTAAACAAGCCCAGTTCCCTCACCCTTTCTTCATAGGAGAGGCGCTCCAGCCCTCTGATCATCTTAGTGACCCTCCCCTGGACCCATTCCAAGAGCTCTGTGTCCTTCCTGTACTGGGGGCCCCAGGCCTGGACACAGTACTCCAGATGAAGCCCCACAAGAGCCGAGTAGAGGGGCACAACCACCTCCCTCTCCCTGATGGCCACCCCTTTTTTAATGCAGCCCAGGATATAGTTGGATAATAAAAGGATCCCTCAGTTAAATATCTCACCTGTGAATAACTATGATACCTAAGTACCTGACAAGGTTGTACCTGAGGTGCCATCTTGCTGAATGCAGAATTGCTGTCCAAAGCTCTGCTCTGACACTGGGACTCTGCTCCTTCCCCCGTCTTCCAAGAGACTGTTCGGGAGCGCCATGTAGGAGTGCTGGTGGGAGCCCTCAGCTGGCAGCAGGGGCTGGGTGGCTCTGCAGTCCTTGGCACTGTGGGGGTTGTTCTCAGTGTCCAGTGTCTCGGTCAGAGACTCGCATGTGGACAGAGTTGATTTTGGCCTTGATGACCTGGAATCTCCAGAAAGCTTGAGTTCCAGATTCTGAATCTTCAACATGCACCAAGTCTTCAGCTCATCAACCAAGGAAATCTATGAGGAAGAGAAGACACACACTGGGTGATCTTGTGATTCTCGGACTGCTAAGAGCGTGCAGCAAGGACAAAGAGAACCTAGCCTGTTATCACTCCCTGGGCAGCTTTGCATGCTGCCATGGGGAGTATTTAGAAGGCTGTAAATCAGAAAAGATGAGTAACTACACATTTGCTAATGAAAGGCACCTCTTTAGTCCAAGATACCACCTTTCAGAGTTGCATTTAAAGTAGCCCATTCAAATATAAGTCCTCTGGTCAAGACTGACCTGCTTAATCATAGAGGTGCCTTCTAAGTGCAAGCACCATCATGTGCTCACAGCTGCCATTTTTCTAAGACAGAAATTGAAATTAGACACTTCAGGGACACAGCTTTATACCAACCTCCGCTTTTCTGTTCATTTGGTGATAAAGACAAATCCAACGCTAAATGATGCATTACTAACAGCTTTTAAATTACAAAGATGCTTAGTAAGTGTCAACTGTGGAGGCATTTGCCAGTGATCCTTTTAGAAATGAGCAGATCTCCCCATTTTTCACATGGAATTGTGAGTTTAGGTCAGGAACTCTTATGTGCATGAACGTTTATTTAATCCACACGTTCAGGAAAGGCCAACATCACTCCTTTCTTGAATGGCTTAGACATTCACAGAAGCCAATATAATAAATCTCTTACTATAAAGTAAAAACTGAAGTTTTTAAAATTTGCTACGTATTTCTCTTTGGAGAAAACTGTTTTGTGAGTGTGAGACAAAGTAGCTTAATTAGTAGTTTATTCTCAGATTGTCAGAGCAGCCCACCTTACGACAGGCATACAGAACCCTCTTACAAAAAGTCATGACCTTTTACTAGCACAAAGTATATTGGCTTCTTCATTCTTATAAGAAATACGGTAATGAGAAAACAAATTGTACGTGTGAGTAGATAAATACAATGTTCTCACCCTGTTTTAATGGTGAGTTTGTGCAGAAGCTAGAGGGACAAGAGCTGGATCTCTACTGGAACAGTTACTCTTGTAATGTTGGTTAAACAAGCATCTGAAGAGGACTTGCTTATTGGCAGCAATACACAGCTTGGAGATGGTGTACTGTTGCCAACATCAGGGGGAAGAACTGCAGCCTTTTAGTACATGGGGAGTAAAAAAGATCAGGCTGAGAGGGGGGAAGATTTCCAGGACATGTGACCAAATGAGAAGTAAAAGAAACAACATGCATCTAATGGCTTTCTTACTGTTTGCTGATGTTCCTACAGACATCCTATTATTAAGTGACAGCTGAAGCACAACTGCTAAAAGATTAGTTGTAGGAATCTGTACAAGTGTCCTTGTTAGAGATCCCAGCTAATTCAATTACAATGGTCAGACTGGGTTTCACTTTGCCAGGTGGTGAACAGGAATAATTTGTCCCTTGAAGTTCCTTTGCCTGTTCCACCAGTTTTTACATAACTCATAGAATGGATGAGGTTGGAAGGGACTTCAGAGCCCTCCCAGTTCCAACCCCCTGATGTGGGCAGTGCCACCCACCAGCTCAGGCTGCCCAGGGCCCCATCCAACCTGGCCTTGAGTGCCTCCAGGGATGGGGCACCACAGCTTCTCTGGGCAGACTGTACCAGCGCCTCACTGCCCTCTGAGTGAAGAATTCCTTCCTAACATCTAAATCTCCCCTCTTTTAGTTTAAAGCCATTTCCCCCCATCCTATCACTATCTGCCTATGTAAATCATAGAACCACAAAGGTTGGAAAAGACCCACAGAATCACCCAGTCCAACCATTCACCCATCACCAATGGCTCTCATTAAACCATATCCCTCAACGCAACATCCAAACACTCCTTGAACACTCTCCACTCTTCAAATCTCCACTCTTCTCTCTGCCTGCTGGAACATAGCTCTCAAGCCGTTCCATGTAAACTAGCAGTGAGCAGCACCACAATCCCTACCTGCCGCTTTTCTCCCTCTGTTTTTTCCAGCTCGCTGTGCTGCTGCAGGCGATGGAGGCACTCTGTTCTCTCTGCAGACAGCCGCTCAGCCATAAGCTTGTCTAAAACACGGAGCTGTGGGAAAAGCACAGTGCAGCTGAGGCGATCATGTTAAAAAAACAAAACCTCCATCTGTGAGCCCTGGAAGTCAAAGCACATTCTGTCTTTCAGTCTTCATTTCTAGGAATGTTGCCAACTGCAAGCTTGCAGAAAGGTTCAATCACAAAATTATCCGATGAATGAAAATTACATTAAAAATAATGTAAAGGATCTTGAACATCAGTATAAGCAATCCAACCAAAGGGATTTCTACAATTATGAAACTACCAGCCATAGGACAGCATTTGGTCTCTTAAGTTTCCCTCTTAGAGCCTCAAGCAGTTTAGGATTATTGTCTAAAGAAGCACCTGAAGCCACTTACCCATCAAATGCGTATTTCTCAAGACCGCGGCTTGCAACGTTAGATGCCTGTGGAATGCCACAGTTCCCTGGTCTTGAGTATTACATTTCAGCCTCATTTTTACAACAGAAAAAGCAATGAGCGAACCGTGACAATGAAAATATTGTTTACACTTAGGGTATGTTTCTAATAATCATGTGGGTCATATTCTTACTTGATGTTGAGTTTTGCTTTCCATCTGGCCCAGCTTAATATTCATCTTATCTTGTACAGTCCCAAACTCAGCTTTTATCTCCTCCACGGTTGCCTCCAGCTGATTCTCCAGTTTATTTATCAGGGGCTCGCAACGACATCCATTTATCGGTGCCTGAAAGGAGTAAAACATTTGTTTGCTACATCCTCTGTCCTGTCAGTGCACTCGGAACATTACCACAGCTTTCTGTAGTCAGCGCTGGGCTGTTCTGTACCGTGTACTCTATCTCACCCTCCTGATAATATCTTACAGCTCAGCAAACAGTGCATTAAGTTGGAAAAATACAGACTAGAAGAGGATTGATCTCATCTGTATGAACAAATTTCAGCGCTGGGGCAGCAAGCAGCAGTGTGGTCAGATTGTATATCCTGTGGCACCACGTGTCATATGAGAAGGTATCACCTCACAGGCCTGTACCCTGCTCTCAGTGCTGTAATTCTCAACTGTATGGAGTCTAATTTCTGTTGATGTATCTGTCTGCAGTGGAGCCTCCCTCTTTCCTTTGGCCCTACAGTGCCATTTCACAGAGCAGGGGCTATTCCCTGTGTAGAGGAAGGTGGGTTGTTCGTGGTGTGCTAGAGAGAGCTTCAGAAAAGTACTTAAGAAGTTCTGTACCCTCAGGGCCTGAGGGTGCCAAAGATGATAGACAAGCTAAAAAGAAAGGGAGAGAGAAGTACTGTGTATTTCTGGAAATGTTGTTAGGGAATCTAGCTCTACTATGCTAATCTCTGTTAATAGATCACATTTGTATACAAGTCCTATCTGTTCCCTTCTACTTTTCTATCTGTTCATCTTCCCACCATGAAGATGAGCATGCCACTCTGGGCAGGGACATCCTCGTTTTAGCATCAGAGAAGTCCTCCTTCCTTCCTCATACCCGCCATTAGGATAATCCCATAATGCCCTTGCCTGGAAATTTCCCCCATGTTACACAATGAGATGCTGGAAAACCCGACTTGAGTCATCTTCAAAATCTGCTGAACTTCTTAAGTATAGCAAGAGAAAACACATAACTGTGGATGGATGTGAGAAGCAAATGAAATGAAAGGAAGACCTCCCAGAGGCGCAGGAGGACAATGTTTGGAAAGCAACAATACAGAAGTCTGCAATGTCTACAGGGTAACCTGCTGTCTGATTCTATGCTGCTTCGATGCTGATAAATATTTTCAGAATAAAACACATTGAGTGGAGTAAAATAATCATCTCTAAACTTGAATAAATGCACTCGAGCTGTTACTCCTGTCTGTGAACCAATTTCTGTACAGCTCCTGCCTCCAGTAATCCTAGAATCCCCAAAGACTCGCTGCAATGAACAGAAAGAATTGAAACGAAATGTACTGAGTACACTCGAGCACTGAGTTGAGGTAGGAAACATCAGTGCTCATACAGTACTTTCATTTATTTTCACTGGAAAAGCTCTTTATCTTTCCTGACAGAAATCTTACTATTTCAAAACGTATCATAAAAATTCCAGTGCCATCCCCAATGACTGTCTTACACCTTGTCTCTAAAAACTTACTGAGCTTTGGAACGGGCTGCCCAGGGAGGTGGTGGAGACACCATTTCTGGAGGTGCTCAAGAACCGTGTGGATGTGGCAATGAGGGATGTGGTTGGTGGCCATGGTAGGCATGGGCTGGCGGTTGGACCAGTTGATCTTAGAGGTGTTTTCCAACCTTAATGATTCTATGAGCTATTCCTTAGCACAGACGAAATCAGCTTGTTGTTTACCACGCTTCATGCCAAAGTACATCTGATGCCTGAACAAGGAAAAAAAATCCACTACCATTATCTCATACCCTTGAAAGTGTAGTTGGAAGGAAGTGCATTTGCCATCTGATTCCCTGACCGTGTGCACTGCAGGTGCTGTTCAGCACATCCCTATGAGAGCACAGCACACTCACCTGCATCACCTTCCCGTCCTTCCCTCGGTACAGCGTGTACAGCTGGTAGGCCCGCACCTCGTGGGGAGCAGGCGGAGAGCTGCAGTGATGTCTGCTTCTGCGTTTGGGCACGTTCTGCTGGGGCCGAGGGAGTGTCTGCTGGTCAGCTGGGGAAATGGGGTCCGAGAGTGCGGAAACCTGTGTAAAACACACAACATTTTCCCTAATTAGTGGCCCCTTAGTAAGCCATTCCTGGTGGGAACCGGACAAACTCTTTGTGTTAACTGCAGCAAAAATCTGATTGCAACACAAATCCATCTGCAGTGACTACACAGTGGAGGTGTTCGTCAGCACAACAGCCAGATTTATTACAGACCCTCAATGTTAGCCTCAACAAGAGGTTTTCCCCAACAGAAACCAGTTTTGTCAGAAGGCTCTGCCTCTGAGCACGGAAGCTCTGTTGCCCTGGCTCACGCCACACCGAAGGGACAGCTGCCCTCAGCAATGATCCTTTCTCTCTCTGCTGCTCGAAATCTACTGATACCTTCTCTTTTGGCTTCTTCTTTTTGCTCTTCTTCCCCTTGGGATCTGGGGAGGTTGATCGGGGCTCATCCTTCAGCTCAGTCTTCCCCTGCGCTGGCTGGTCGCTGCTCTGCGTGTCGTCAGCAGCCGAGACACTGCCCTGTGCAACGCAAAGGCAGAAACAGGGAAAAGGTGGGTGTTCTTCCATTTGCCAACCTGCAGCATCTCACTGACAGCAAAGCACCGCAGACCTCCCCCAGACTCCTCAGGCTGTCCCACACAGAGCTGCTGCAACCATGCACTAGTGGCAGAGCCGAACAGATTCTGTCCCAGTGAGTTCTGTTCATGCTCCCTTTGTGCTGAGGTGCAGTGGTAATGCCAGGCTGTACCTTGCTCTGCACCACTTCATCCCGTGGTACTGACTGAGCTCTCCTTTCCTCCTTCAGCCTCTCCCTCTTCTTCCTCAGGCTTCTTCCACGGTTGAAGCGTGAGACCTGGAGGCAGACAGCACCGTTACTCAGCGATGTCACGCTTCTTCCTGACCAGAAGCTAAGAAATAAAGCAGACGTGCTGTCACCTCTACTAAAAGGCAACATATAAAGGAGAAAGCACTCCCAGATGCACGTTGATGGGCCAAGCAGTGCTGGCATTTATGGCTGTGAAACACCGCTCCTGAGCTCAGTACATCGCTGTCCTGAGGCAGAGGATCGCAGTGTTTGACCAAGTGCTCCACTCCCAGAGCTGGCCTCAACCCCACCTGTGTCGGGGCCAGAGCTTATTGCCAACAGAAGGCATTTGCAACATACCTGTGAAGCTTTAGTGAGGAGGAGCGCAACCTCGGGGTTGTTGTGCTGTCTGGCCACCTCTAGCGGGGTCTGACCTGCCTGAGGGGAAAAGGACAGCATTTCACTTCTAGGGGAGGATTTCTCCACCCAAGGTCCACACGTGCTCTGTGCAAAAGTGAAGTAACTTTCTGCTTCCATTCACCCAGATTTCATTCAACATGCAAGTATCTTCTACCAGCACTAGGAAGAGTCTTCACTAATATAAAATACCAAAGCAATTCCACGTCCTACTTACATTGTTGACAACTGATGTATCAGCCCCTGCCTCCAGCAGCAGCTTTACCACCTTCCTGTGGTTCAGGGCCGCAGCCACATGGAGCGCAGTGTCTCCTGCCTGTGAGTTACAAAGCAGAAAGCAGCCTGTAGCAAACCCATGGGTCTCAGCCTGCAGAACCCTCGGCTTCCCAAGGGATGCTGCAAGGTCAGCAGGCTGATAGAGCCTCAGTGAGGCCTGGTCTGCAGAAGTGCAGAGCTGGGAGGAGGGGGCAGGAGGGTGCACTGCCCATCTGTTTCAACCAAACCTGGAGACAGCTCAGCTGCACCCCAGCAAGTACATAGGGCACCCTCTGCAGGACTGATCAGTCGGCTCGCAGGTGGTCGTGTATCGTGTTACTCAAAAATAACGGGATAATTAACAGCAGGGAGATGCTTGGGGTTCTCTTTGTGAGATTCCCCAAGAAAAACAGGCTTTGGAATACAGCCAGGAGGCGATACGGGCCCAGCGCTCACACAGTGCCTGGCCCTGTTCCTGTGTACTGAGGTGAAGACTGTGGCGATTGGGTTCAGGCAGCAGAGCCAGCAGCTGTCAAAGGGAGGCTGTGCCTGTGCACATGATGCCCTCCTGCCCCCTCTGCCTTGCAGCTTGGCTTCAGGGAATCACTGGCACATCCCTATCCCCTCCAGACCAGCAAAAACCTTACTGCCTCTCCTGCCATGTCTTTCAATACTCTGCATTTAAAGCATACTTTTTCCTCACTCTTCTGTGTCTTTAATTCCTTCTACTGCAAAAGGTAGCAAAGTAATGCAAAGAAATATGCTCTTCCGTGGCAGCTGACCAGCAGTGAGCACTGCAACATGGTGTCTCTGTAATGGCTGTGATATCCTCACCATCTGGGGAAGGGAGAGGAACGTGGCCCCATGATGTGGCTGAGCCCCATGCCCATCTTGTTCTGCACAGAGCTGGTAAGGATTCAAGACTGTTGTCCCCTCACTCCACATTGCCCTATGTCCTCTCACCCCTTTCTGCACCAACACACCTTTGTAGAACCTCATAAATAGGAAATGCTTGAAAAAAAAGATGCAAACGTGATGGCAAAAGAATAAACCATTGTTTTTAAGCTACTGTTGGAAGCTCAGGCATGGGGTAGCACAGTGAAATGCACGCAGTGAGGTGCGACTACTGGGCAGGAATCCCTCTTTCCAACAAGGAGCCATATGCAAAGGGAACAGCGTGGCAATGAAATTCATGCACTGACCTGGTTCTTTTCATGGACAGAACAGAAAGCACTGAGCAGCACCCTAACGATGGGCAAGTGATTGTAACGAGCAGCCACATGCAGACAGGTATCTCCTGCCTGCAAACAGAAACAAAGCGCTAAGCATGTCACTGCAGAACGAAAGCTTGTACTTATCATGGTGCTCAGGGAAGAAATAAACCCATTAAATCATAAAGAAGCAAACACCACACATCTCCACTAAGCAGCAGTGCTGTCTTCTCTTCAGCACAAAGCTGGGAAGGTTTAACAATAGCTGGGGAACAGAGGGTGCAGGCACCAATTCTTTATCTATCTGATGAGAAAAGCTGGAATTATGAAGCCCTGCACTCACATTCTCACACAAGATCTGCTCTCCTGCACCTCAAACCTGTTTGATTTGGAAACCCCATCCAGTGTCACCCACAATGAAGAACGTGGGTAGTGGGGTCAGAGCTGAGCCTCAGAGGGGTTCCCACAGTTGGGTGCAGAGAGGGCCCCATGCACTCCCCTGCCACCACGATGCTATTCAGTGGGACATAATAGCCTGGCTTCCACCTAGAGGGCTGCGTTCCTTCATCATGTCAAATCCCTTACAAAATAGGGGGAAAGCTCTCTGAAACTGGACTTACATTATTCTTGAGATCTGCTCGAGATCCTCCGAGAAGTAAGACACGAGTGCTCTGGGAATGGCTGTTCTGGCAGGCCAGGTGCAGAGGTGTGTTACCTGCCTTGGAGAAACACAGGGAAATATAAAAGCCGTGTTCAGAAACTGGACAGGAAACTTCACAGAGTAAAACCTTGGCAGTACCCCACAAGAACATTCCCCCAGAGGTGGGCAATTCACTTTCAGCCAAAGCTGTGAGCTGAACGAACCTGGAAACTGAAACACCCCCTTCATCCTGGAAATGACTTATGTGGGACACAGTAAAATCAGAAACTGGACAGTGTAACACTGTCTGCATTGCTTGAGTCTGTCTGCTGAAAGCAAAGAATCTAGAAACTTCTGGTTAATCAGGATCAAAGAGCAGCATAATGCACTTAAAGAAATAAAACTTCCCATGCCTTGGTACTCCTCGAGGCAGCCTTGCTCCCTTTCCCTCCGGAATGCTTTCCTTCTTTAGTTATCTCTGTCCATGTCTACGTTCTCAAAGTGCTACAAAATGCCTAAAACTCAAAAAAGGATCCAGAGAGAAGCAAACATGCTGTTTTTTTTTACTGAGAGAAACCAAAACATGAGCTTGCCTGTGTATTGCTTTTCTAACCCTGGCAAGGATCTTACTGCACTTGGCTTTTGCTGGCCTGAAAATGTTTGGGGTTTCTTGTCTCCAGGGAGCCAGAAACGCAATCAGACCACGTAGAGAGGTTCTGCTTACTCACAAAAGACTGCCTCTTCACCTGCATTATGTCCTTTAATCTGTCCCCCGTGCTTTCAAGACACTGATCAAAGCTACAAGGTTTGAATTACAAAAGGTCAACTCTCAGCACAGTGTATATCAGTGTGTATATAAAAGTTCCCCAGGCAGTCCCAGGAGAAATTAACTGGGAGTTATGGAAAACACACAGTGAAATTCTCCTGTGCGTTGCTGCTTAGCAGGGCCTGGCAAACCCAGAAGCCCACTTTCGACTGCCCCACCACCAAGGTGGGGAGAGGTATTCAGTCGAAGCCCCCAAGGTAAGCCAAGGGGCCTCAGGGTGCTCCTGCACATGGCACTTTGCCCTGGCTGCCAGAAAAGCCATCAAGAAAGTGATGCCTTGTCATCATGGGCACTAGAAATTGAGAGACCAGGGAAGCCATTTTGGGATTAAGCACAATTAAGCTCTTCATTTGTCTTGAAAGCCAAGGAGTGAAAGTGAGTGCATGTGTGCAAGCACTCACAAATCCCTCATTTTTCAGTAGCTCCTGAATGGGTCCTGTCCATTAAAAAGCACTTGAGTGATCAAATGCGAAGGGAGAGGTTTATGTAGGTATGACATAAAAGGGCAGCACAGGAAGGCCTCATACAGTGCTAAAGGCTGCCGGCCATATCTCAGATGCTCGCAATGCTGAGCTATTCCGTGCACATGCTTTTTAGGAGAGGTTCTCCAAGCAGATGACTTATGCTGTATTATAAACTACATTTCTTAATACCCTGAGGCATTCAAGCATGCAGGATAACAAGATTTGCCTCTTAAGCCCACAGCTTTGTACATAAATATACACAGAGACAAGCACACCTAGGGGTAGGTGCATAATGGTTCAGTAACCTATAAAGTCAGGTACCATCATCTGTTACATGTAAACATGGGAAGCTGTCTAAAGTATCTTTGACACAAATTTAGATGGACACGGGAAAAAATAATTACAGAAAATTAGAATTAGAAATTGGGCTAATGTAAAAGAAGGAACACACATAAAGATGATGTAAGTACAAACCACAACAGCTGTACAAATACATGTTTACATGCTGCACAAATACACACGTGCACACAGAAACACAAAGAACTGTGCTGATCATAAGACTTTCACCACTGTCTCGCTCCTCTCCTTTCATCCCTAACAATTCCAGTTGTCATTTTAGTCTGCATTTACTGAAATACTCTCTCACTTGCCTGTGGAATGCTCAGAGATTTTGGGACCGGCGTTCCAAAGCCCTCCTTCCTGTGGCACGGTGCCAACCATGCAACCTAACCCACCCACTGGCACAGCAGTCTAAGCCCTACCTCAGCTCCTAACACTGGCTGCTACTGCAATTTCCTGAATTATTTCCTTTTATTTACTTTTGAACTAGTGAGCTGAAGACAAGTCTCCCACAAGCATCACAGTTCCTGAGGAACTAATATGCCTTGCTTTGTTATTCCTTCCTCTAAAGTGTTCTCAAGATACTATAAATACCAAAAGAAGGATAATCCAGGTTCAGCATGAACTTTTGCTACAAGTCTACACTAATGTATTAGGAAGAACTCTCTAGGAAAAGATGCACTACTTTTTTCCTCTCTGGCTTACATTCGTTTGACTGTTCAATTTCTGAAAAGATTCTGAATGCCACATTCCAATTAATACAATTCATATTCATTTTAAATCACACCGCTCACAGTGAATTCACCTAGGTTAAGTCAAAGCACCATGGAGACCTCCACAGGACTGGCAGTGTTTCTCAGCTATAATTGATGTACTCAAAGAACCACTGAGTTCCTCTTGCGTCAGCTGTCAAAATACGAATATCCCAATGCCCGTAGAGGAGCCATGCAGGCACAATAAATGCAAAAGAAGGAAAAAACCCCAATGGGAACTGGTCTCCCACCTACTGAGATATCCCATGACCAGAAACCTCCGGTGATGAGAGTCAGTCATCTTATGCCAGATACGAGAGCGCCTTCTGTATGTGTCTCACCTTGTTTTTGGCAAGGACATTAGCTCCTGCCTTGACAAGCACTTTGGCAGATTGGCTGAACCCATGCCAACAAGCTTCATGAAGAGCAGTATTCCCATCCTGAGAAGCACACAAACAAGAGGAGCAGTTTAGTGCACTGAGTCCACACACCAAATAACACTTCATTAAGTCTGTAGCAGCTGCATGTGCTACCTGGCCACTTAAGAAATAAAGCTTTTTCCTTTCCTAATAGCTGATTTACTATTTTATTATTAGCAGAGGCAGATACAAACCAAATAACATTCAGAGACATCCTGGGTACTTTTTCCTTTCTACTCTGTCTTCAACCTCTTTCTGCCTTCACCTACTTCCCACTTGTCCCAGCAAGCCAAGAATAGCACCGAAGCTTTGGCTGGGAATGTGGAATTAATTACATTTATTTACAAACTAAATTTACAGCCTGAAACTCTCAGCTTCTGAGATAACTACAGGAAACCGTGCAGTGTTTTGGGTAGGGCACAGTGTAGTCATAATTCCCCCATTAATGAGCAGAGAACAGATTCTTACATCAAAAATGATCACCTTGATTTCAAAAATAACTAAATCAGTAGCTAATATTAAAAAAAATGGATTTTTTCTTATTCTAGTGTAACTGTCTTAATCACTTTCAAAGCATCAGATACTTATTTAGGAGCATTACTATAATTTTCTCTACGAAACTTTAATACTCCTGGTTGGCAAGGCTGCCATCCTCCAAAGCATTGCTTTGCCTGTTACCTTGTCTTGTCTGTCCAAAGCACACCCTTCTTGAATGAGAGATGCTATGACATCGGTGTTCCCTACGACAGCAGCCCGATGCAATGCTGTCTGATCACCCTGCAAAAAGAAGCAGATTTTTAATCCTGATCATTGCCACCTGATTTTGACAATGCAAACACATTCAACACACATACACGCAGGCTGCATCATCAACACATATGCTGTTTAAATCCAAGCTTGTCTTTGAAAACGGTCCCCATAAATCTATCGTTAGTTTCCAAGGTTAATGAAGTTACTGTAGGTATCAGAGAGCTACAAAGCAACTGTTTTCAGAAGTTTACAACTCATCACAATCCCATATACTGCACTGAAGTCTTCTAAAAATATGCCAGTACTAGAAAGCAGTGAATCTAACACGTTTGGCACTATACACCTAGTAATCAACTGTATCTGTGTGGAACTAAAGGGAATTGTGGGCTGCTGTAATTTATCACATTGATCTCTCACTACTTACACTAAAAGAATGAGGATCTCCCCATCTCCATCTGTCTGCTCTATCAACCCTGCTAAGAATAAGGAGCATGAGATGAGGTAGGGGTCTTCAGCACCTCTGATGGACTTACCAGTTAGTGCTAAGAGCAGAGGTAATTTTGTGATGAAGACCACAACTGTGAGACCAACTTCTTCCATGCAAGCAACTGTAAGGTCCATAAGGCTTTCTCTTCCCATCTACCTGCCACGTTGCAGCGATAAACAAGTTTGCTGCATCAGTTCATTTCATTTATTGCTAAGTTTCCAAAAGAAATGATGCTGATGCAGTCATCTCATCTAACCGTCCATCTATCTCCCCTCTAGTAACTTATTCCTGAACTACAGAGCCCAGGATTCATTCTCAACAAGCCTTCCAGAAATGCAAGTCTAGGGAGACTCGATCAGGGAAGGTTCAGAGGTCCCTGCACCACTGGGGCTGCTGCTCCACCAGGACATGGCTCCTCACACACCAGACATTACCTCTCCCTGCCTTGCCACAGGGCCAGCTAAGTACTTTTACGTGCATGTTGTGAGACAGTGAGAAAAGAGGAAAAAAGGGAGGATTTCTGCAGTGCTGTAAGACCCCAACTGATGGGAAACCAACCCGCAGTGTCCCCACTGCTCTCACAATGGCTGTTCTTTGAAGCTGCTTTAAACTCGCAATGCAGAAGCACAGCCCTTGAGTCTGGGCAAAAAGACCAGCTTCAGAGCTGCACGTGGCCTTTTTGGGAAAGAATGTACAACGGAAGGGGTACCCACCCTGCTTCTGCTTACCCAGACAACGTCCACCAAAGTATATGAAAAGCAGAGATATGCAATATATCTGCAGAAGAAATGAAAGCTTGCAGGTAGCTAGTCCTAAATAAATATACAATTTCTCTGCTACAGATCTTTATCAGAGAATTCTGGATTACGTCAAGAACTAGACGGATTTCCTTATTTTCTGTCCCACAGTATTTACATAATTGGATAATTTCAATCATTTGTTCTCAAAGGCAATTAGCAGCTGACTTAAAAATTGCTCTCAGTGAGGTATTTATGCTAACGACACCAAAATAGTTATTACTCCACAAGGGCAAGACAATCATTGCCAGCTACTGCCTTTCGGTATCCTCAGTAATGCTAACTTTCACCATCAGTAAATCATTAAATTGGCTTATAAATGGTCACGTGTTCTTACTTTTGCTCCTGCTCCTACTAAGGACAGCAATGTATTTTAAGAGAATTTAAACAAACAAAAGAACGGTCCCAACAACTGGGGCTTTTTGAAGAAGTACAGCAGAATTGAAAGCACCGCAAGTTCACTGAGCTTGTGTATTTACTTACAGATAACCAAAACCTTGTGGAAAACCTCCAAAACAAACTATCTCACATGTGCAAGTGTCAGATAGCTTCCAGAAACTATTCCTGCATAGGAATCTGTTCTCAAACAAGCCAGGGAAGAACTTAACATCCCTAATTTAAAACACCATGGGGAGTCCAAAGGTCATTTCATTCAAGCTGGCCTTGAATGCCTGCAGAGATGGGGCATCCACAGCTTTTCTGGGCAGCTGTGCCAGAGCCTCACCTCTCTATGAGTGAAGAATGTTCTCCTAATATTTAACCTAAATCTCCCTTCTTACACTTTAAAACCATTCTCCCTTCTCCTATCATTGTCAGACCACGTAAAAAGCCGGTCTCCATCTTGTTTATTAGCTCCCTTAACTACTGGAAGGCTGCAGTGAGATCTCCCCAGACATCTGCCATTCTGACAGAGGAAGCTTCAACTTTTTGCTTCTTTGAAGCCTGGAAAATCAATCACAGATGGGAGGACAAACGGACTGCCTTTAGCACGTGCCACTTTCAATCAAGACCGCTCTTGTCATTCACCCAGCCCCATGACAGTTATCATAGAGGGGTGGCATTGGGAGCCATGCATAGGTTTTGCCCTGTGCTGCATTCTGGTCCTCAGGTCTGTAAATAGCTCATTCCTGCACGGGGGAGTGTCAGAGGACATCTCAGGTCCTGCCTGTCCTAAGCAAGATAGTGAAGTTCTCGAAGATCCCAATTTTTTGACAGTTCCCACAACCTCAGCCACTAGGACAGGGTTCTGTGAACCATTCCCTCACACCTCAGCATATACACATTGACTGCATGCCAGGGAAGCTGAACCAATACATCATAATTCCTCCTGTGTCGTGAGCTATTGAGCAGCCCAGGCATAAGTCACATATTGCGAGTATAAAGTGACACCGAGTGCATCACTCTATTTTTAACCTATCTTTCCTCCCCATTAGTAGAGGAGTAAACCATTGCCTGGCCTTTTAAGGAGCCAGATGTAAAAGATGAGCTATATTTCTCTCGGAGTCTGTACATTCAGGCAGTGCAATCACTGACTCATGTATCTTTTTTATTAAATTGCTAAAATAACTGCCTCTGAAAGTGTTCATCAGAGTTCCGCCTTTAGCAAGGCATTAAGGGACCGGTCTAGACAGCCAAAGGAAAAAAATCACCTGAAAGCGCACATTAGCTGCACAGGCTATTATGTTGGGCACAGTTTATGGTTCTATTTGCAAGTGATTTACACCTTAGGAACAGGCTGCAAACCAGGAACAATGAGAAGCGATAACTCCAGTGTTACACAGATGTGACCTTGACAGAAACAACAGAAGCAAGCTTGCTTAAATGCAGACACAGGCCAGAAGCCAAAAGGACACTGAGGTGCTTAAGTGAGATGTGGTAGATGTAAGGCACCTAAAAGATGTAGATGTAGAGATGCAATGCACGGGTGTCTCTCAAATCCCCTGCCTTAATTGCTGCCTAGTCCTGAAAGCAATGAAAACTTGGGCATTTCCACCCAGAGTCTGTGGACATTGCAGCGTGCACAGCACCACGAGGCACTGGAGATGGGATGGAGCCCAAGAGGCCTTTGTGCACCTCATGCTGCGCCCTGCCTCAGCCCACCCAAAAGTGCTCCCCCTCCAACTCTCAGCACACTTGCTAGAACCAGTGCCAGTGGTGATGAGACTCACCCAGCTTGTCTTGCCATGAGAGCATTTCTGTGTCAAAATTACTCCACCATCAAGAGAAACATCTGTATTCACTGGGCTAGAGAGAGGGAGATGCTGGCAGGAGACCAGGAACATGGGTTTGCATTCCTTGGGGAAAGAATGAGGGAGTGTACATCCGGAGTACTCCATATACAACAGAGCTATTGCACAGAAAGGCCTGAAGATGTCTCCAAAATATGAAACTGTGTCCTTGAAAGAGAGCTTAAATGACTGCTTTCAGCAGAGGGCTGCAGGTTCTGAATCCTGAAGAAAGGTACATATCTACACATTGACCTTCTCCATGGATTTTGTCATTATCATTTCCTTTAGCACTTTGGTGTTGGCAAGGCCAGGTGGTGTTTTAAGACTGCCTACCAAGCTCCTTGACTTTCTTCATTTGATGACTAACTTCAAGCAGTGGATGCAACAACTGGCACAGACACATGGGAACTGGACAGTTGTCTATATCATAGCCGAAGTTCACTCCATGGGGAAGAAAATAAAGCTAGCAACTTATAAAAGAGTTTCAGGTAGTTGTTACTAACTCTCCCAGCTCTCCTGCCTCTGTCACAATAGAGGAATAGCACAGAGGTATTGGAGTCATTATTATAGACTCTAATTCCTGAATTCAACAAGATCTACTTTACACTAGTTTGCAATATGCATTACTTTTCCCTTTTTCTGATTAAAAAAAAAAAAAATATTATCACCACCACATTTTGTATTCCTACACATTCCTTTTCTCCAGAGCATCCTCCAGTTCCTGGACTCCTTTAGAACTGCCTCCAATGTCGGGCTTTCCCTCCTCTCTGTCTTTTCACGTTTTCAGAAATCATCAAACTATTTGGCTACAGAATTGTACCAGAATCAAGAGAAAAACCTCATGCATTCAATCTCTGAAGACTTAAACTTTGAAATTTTATCGTTACATTTACAGTTGAAAGCTTAAAACATTTGAAAGGGAATATATAACCAAGTGTAAAATGGTCTCAGGAACATACAAGCATATTTGAATATTCTAAAGCAGTTGGATACAAAGGCAACTAAATACGCCCTAGTGCTCCCCAGTGCCAGTGTCCTCCTCCTTTGCTGAAGAAAAACAGTCATCACAAACACACAGCAGGAAGAATTTCACTCTGGATGACAAATGATGATGCATGACCAGCACAAGTGATCAAGGCATGAAAAAAATAAACATGAATGAAGGAAACTACAGCTTATACGACACTAAACGAGACTTAAATGGGAGTACAGGAGAAAGCCACTTCACATATTTACATTCACCTAGAAATTATTTTGAACCCTGGATTATTCCATTTGAAAGTATTTTCTGCTTCTTAAACTGGAGCTTCCAGAAGAGAAGCTCCAGGGCCTTTTCAGAGTTTCAAAGGTAACCTTTTTTCTCTAGTTAAACTTCCAGAGAGTGCATACAGGGCAGGAAACTATGCAGAGCACCCAGTGCAAAGCTCGCCATGCAGTCATGCACCTCCAAGAGCTGACATGCCAGGCTGCCAGTCCAAGATTTTGCAGCATGCAGGCACGGAGAAGTGAAGCTCAAGGCAGGATTGATGCACAAATTTCTAACCTCCTTCTCTCTCTCTGATCTTCTAGGTTCCTTTCTAGCCTTTCTCTTCTGGTTTTTCTTATCTTTCTCGTCCTTGATTTCCTTCACATGGACAACTTTCTCCTTGACTATTTCTGAGGTGTGAGCTGTATGAATACTCATTGACCAGTCAGAGATTGCATTGGGATCCCAGTAAGAACTTTCGGTATTGGCTGGGAGAAGGAAAGAATTAGCTCCCGGGGTTGCGTACTCTACAGAGCTGGACTCCGCCGGATTAAATTCATAATAATCCCACTCCAGGCCACTGGAGGTCATTCTTCAACTAATTCTCACGGCTCTTGCTGTGTTTTAAAGAATATATCTGTAGAACACGAAAGTTAGTGTTTGAATCTCTCCATAGCATTCAGCAATTTTAAAGCTTCTGCTTGTCACGTAGCAGATGAAAATTTAGTACTGGATTTATTAGTTACAGTCAACTCCAAAATAAAATGTTGGGAGATCTCTTGTTATTAAGAGAAATAAAACACAGATTTTCAGAACTTGAAGACTTCTTTCTGTTACCATAATTCTACAGACAACAGTCAAATAAGTACTTTAATTTTCAGTGAAATATGATACCCTCACCCTCATGACCAATTTCACCTCTGAACCTCAGTATGTATTCCTGAAATGAAATGTAATCATGTTAATCAACATTTGATGCTAAAATGCCTTCAATGCCAAATAAGCAAACTGTAGAAGTGATCGAAGGCATAATCGATAGATGGCAATTTTAAAAGAATATCAGCACTTCTGTATGGCACAAATAAAGTGTAAAAATGAATTATACAAGGAGAAAACATAAAGAACCTTCTTTGAAGACCTATGTAAAAGGAAAGCAGAAATAATTAAGTTAATACCTTTCACAAGCAAAAAATCCTCACTTGGAGTTCAGTCTTCCTCCTCCTCTGAGACAAATTGAAACCCACCTTCTAAGACAAAGCAACTACCTAAGCTCTCCTTGGTTTCAAACTGGATGACTGGTACTAAATACTGAGCCAAAAAACAAACTATGTTTTTAGGAAACAGCGTCAAGCATGCACCTATTCTGTTCAGAACTGTCACCACATTAAGGAGCCAGATCCAATCGTTGTGAACAAAGCCCCTGAGAAGACCTTGGTAGGTAAGTGAAATAAGGTCTTTCAGGAGCTGAATGTTTCTGCAGTGTAAGGCTCTTCACTAAAATGAAATGGTGCTAAGCACTGATTTACTATTTTCCTTCACGGTTAATGCATCAGATGAACAGCCTGGAATTTATGACTAGAGGATTGATAATAAATAAACAAATAGGAAAACAGACTTACTCAAAAAGCAGTTTTCATAGAAGCCCAATCTGAGCAAATCAGTGGAAGCTCCTGCAGTCCTAGAGCAGCAACTTGTGTTTCTCAGGAACCCTGACTGTATTTGTAAGGTACCTGCAATTTTGTCTTAAACACCTGATGAATCATTTCTACTGGGAGATGTCTAAAAACATACTCAGAACACATCTGAGCAAACCGACGCTCCCATTACACTTGCAAATCCTCTCCATTACGCAGACAGATATAGAGGAAGCATAAAGAAAGCAGGAAACAAAGTTTCTTCCTAGAAATAAAAATACCGCAGTACAAAGTTGGATGTAAAGCTGTATCCTTGCCAGACGCTGACTGCTCGCATCTCATGGGGAAGCAGCTACTCAGGTGGAGAAGGAAACCAGTTTTCTACTTTCTATAGACATTTGAGACCCGCTGGATGCAAATAAATGCCTAAATGGATTTTCAAAAGGCACTTAGACATTTCCTGTATCTTCCTAATAGTCGTACAGGTGCGTCTACTAGCCACCTTTGGATTTCTAAGTCCCTTGAAAAACCTACACCTTCTTTACTACAGAGGGAAACAAAGCAAATCTTCCTTGAATTTGTGTCAGTCCACAATCAGAAGTTAGCAACAAATCTAGGGGAAATCACGATTATTAAACTACATTTTCATTCATCAGAGTAAGGTAACTAAAACCTTGTTACCCATCCCTGCAACAAGCCTTAAAGCTTGGAACAAAATTAGATCCATTTCTATGGAAAACCATCAAGTTCCAATAAATTACGTATTTTATTGAATGAAAACAAACTACCATTTGCTAAACTCAAAGCTGCTTGCATTGTGCTGATGCTTTACCATACAACAGCCTGACAGATGAGACCGTCCCATATCAACCATGGCGGTCAATGGGTTGAGTCTCTAGGCATTTGTCCAACATGCTGAGGCATGTGTCCACACAAAAGCATCTCTCATTTCAGGCAAACATCACAACAAATACATCCCCTACCAGATGTCCTCCAGTGGTCTCCCGTATGGTACAACAAGCTCTTGTTTAATCCCTGTACCGAACAACAGACAATGGCTCTCAGGCTGCTCACACCAGCCTGGCACAACCAGAGAGCTCAGAAAGCTCTGCAGCTGGAGCACGGGGAGCAAGCAACTCAGTGAAAAACACCACATTTTACTTTGTCTCCCATGCAACTTTGCATCTCCAAATTAGAGGCTGCATCTCCAAATTAGAAAATATAGGTACAGATTTTGAATTCTTTTAATCCTACTTCAAAGCGAAGGCCTATTCTCATTTGCAAAATTACTGATGGAACAACAGAGGCTGTATCTACTTACGTCATCCTGAATATCCAGGTCACAACCTGCTTTCAACAAAATCTGGACAACGTGGAGATGACCCTTGTGGGCAGCAAGATGCAGGGGGGTCCGGCCATGCTGTGAACAAGAAGAAAATACCAACAAATCAAGGTGATTTTCTATGCATAAAAGTTGACCAGAATTATATCCTCTTTTTCTCCTTCTCCCGTGTATCTCTCTACTTGAAGCAAGCCTGCAATAGTAACAGTTGACAGACATCATTGTAGGAAAGGCTGAGAACTCCTTTTCTGCGTTCTGCAACATTTCAGTTTATCCTGATGGTAACCTACAAAAGAGATATTCTACTCGTGTAAGGATACTCTCACATAATCATAGAATCATGGAATCACCAAGGTTGGAAAAGACCCACAGGATCACCCAGTCCAACCATCCACCCATCAGATTTCCTTACAAACTCAGATCCAGCTTTGTGACCATGCACAAAGGGACTTCACGAGGGACTGCACCTCTGGAGCACAGACCTGTCAACCACTTCTAACTCCGCTCAGTACAACAAAGTAACTTTAACAGGAAAATTCATAGATTGTAATGGGTACCATCTTTGCAACAGAAACAAAAATTACTGGATGGTTGCGTACAATATGCTCCCCTCAAAAGAAATGGAAGAGTTGTAGTCTCTCCAGGTGACTTAATGTATAGGACAGCCAACCTCATTTTGCCAAAGGCCTGCTGACTGTTTTTAGACAATGCTTATTTTTAAACATTACCAATCTCTAAACTGTATAAAAATAGAATTTAAAATATTCACAAGAAAATCAACCTGTAGTGTAATCAAGGACAACTCCCAAATGAATAGACGGACAGAAAAGCTTTAATTAGAGAGATGGATGATATATAGCTTAAGAAGTAAATAAAAAAGACAAATTTGACAGTAAAATCAAATTAAAAAGGTAAATCCCCAACAAATGGCTTATTAAAATTCTACATGAAATGACAAGAGAAAAAGAATATTTACATGTAACTGAGCTACATTTGATCATCCTTTGGCAGAAATAAAAAGTGAAACATTTCAGGAAAAGAGAAATAGGCTTCTCCTAGAACTGGCAGAAGAATCAATGTTGAAAGAGGTTCAAAGAGTGAAGAGATCATAAGAGAGTGCTGTACAAAAAAAGAAGACCTAGAACAAGTGATTCCCTAGAATTCTAACCCATATAAACCTCTAAAAGAAGATTCAGAAGGGGAGAGTCAAGAACTAACTTCTACCCTAGGAAGTGTATGTGCACGTATACACGTGTGCACGTGTGTGCATCTCTTCAGTACATCTCAAAGCATCACCTTACAAACTGTTAAGTAGGAACAGTTCTGAAATTGTTCATTGTACGTTTTATTTCAGTGCAATTTGGAAAGCAGTGTTCCTATCATTGCTAAGATCACTGATGGTTTTCACAAAGAATGCCAATTTTCTACATCAGGCATTTTATGAGATGAAGAAGCATTATACTACCCTTCATCTGTACGTCTATTTCTTTATCGCTTCTTCTGCCATTGTCTATTTTTCAACCCAAGGACTCACACTGAAAGAGAAGATAAACTGTCCTACTATATCAGCTATAGAATAAGCAAACACTTCAAGAACTGAGCCTTAAATGAACAGAAGACAAACATTAACTCTCTGAGACTTTACAGAAATTCCTGAGTGTGAAAGCTATTCCAGGTAAACAAAAAAACATGCTCAGGACAGCACTGTTTGAACACAGAAATTCCCATCCCTGACTATCTGGTAATGTCTTCAGAACTCAGTCTCTTCACAGCAAAGTAGCACTGAAACCCATAATAATGCTGGAGACAAAATGTCTGTGTCAGTAGCTAACAGTTGTGTGCTGCTTTGAAAATGTTAAATGTTGATTAATTACCCCATGATTGATCTGAAGGGCCAGATCTAAGGGAAAAAGCCCACACCCACTGTGGAACTTAGGTCTCTCAAAGCAAGTATTTTCTCCTGTTCCCTTTCAGAAGTAGGAGGCAACAGCTCATTCCAGCATGGGAAGCTTTCCTTCCAGCATCTCCCAGGGCGTGGGGGAAGGGCTTGCTTCCTGCTGTCCCCACCAGCTCCTCTATGTTGACTGAGTGGCAACAGCCTGCCTCTTGTTGCTTCTTGCTGACATCCTCACCTCGATCCTTATGGGTCCATTCCAACTCAGGAGGTTCTATAATTCTATGATACTTCTGGGTCCCTTCCAACTCCGGCTATTCTATGGTTCTAGACACAGGTTCATCAGCAATGTCCCCCCAGCAAAGGGCTGGCCCAGCCATGCAGAGCACATCTCCTTCTGCCCCAGCCTGGAGAACAGCCAGGGCGAAGTCGCAGTTTCAGGTAACTCAATGGCAGGAGGCATAAAAGTCTCTAGGCAACGTGAAAAAAAGAAAGAGAACCAGAAGCTGGGTCGACAAAGCATTCCCGGCTATGAACAATACATTTGGATTATGGAAATATGCTCAAGCATGTTCAGGTTTATGGGTTCTGAATTTCTGCATTGCTTAACTGCAATAAATAAATCACTTAACCAGGATGTCTCACTTCCCAGTAGGTTACTAATGTATTGCGAAAACAGCTTATTGTTAACTGTGAATGGAGCAGAAAAAGTCCCAAATAAACCCAAGCTGAAGCCAGCTCGTGTGCTGTGAAATGAGAGCAGCATCAACCACATGAATTTATTCCAACAGGGAATTTTCTGATAAGATAACCATCTCTAAACACTGAAAAAAAAGCAGAGGTGCAGCCAAAGGTATTTTGTTAAAAATAAACTATGAAAGAAGAGCATGAGTTTATTTTTCATACAAAGAACATATTTTCCTCACCTAACATATTTCTGTAGACAAGCACCCCATAATGTGTGTGGAGGAAAAGGGAAAGCCTCCAAGGGGCACACTTCCAAGCCACGCGTTTCACAAGAATAAGGTTGCAAAACACAGCAGATCTAGATCTCACAGGGCACACCACCTTCACCTGCCCATTTGATGCCTTAAGGCACATAAAAATAAAGTGGTTGCAGGGAGACACTTTCCCTCAGCAGTACGAAATTCCCATTTCACCGGGAGGGACTAACCCACATCTCAACAGCTGGGCTGTTTCCTCTGTCTCAGCTTCAGGAGAACAGCACTGGAACAGGAGGTGCCCTCAATGGGAGACACCACAGATGGTCCAAGGAGAGCAGTGATTTCTGTGGTGATAGGAAAGAGGGTGAGGGGTTGGATGGGAAGGTAGCAGGCAGAACTGCCAGCCTCGGAAAGGAAGGAAAAGGCTGAGGTTAGAAGAGCTACCAACTCCATTCTAATCACTCCAACTAGCAAAACCAAGCATCACTGTGTCTTCAGTGATGCATGTAGAAGAAGCTCACACATAGCAGCTGTGGCCATTCCTGTTAATGAGCAAAGAGAGAGGTCGCATCGCTGTGCTATCCAGTGTCATCATCCCATTCAAAAACTTTAGCCAGGTCTCCAAAGCTCTTCTAGAAAAATGAGTTATTGAAACAAAAGACTAGAGGATGATTAAATACACTTCAGCTTTTTATTCCACAGGGTTTGTGTGTTTCTATAGGGGTATCCCCTTCAGTTGGAGATCCCTGGAAAGAGAACCCTTATGAGACCACACTTGCTGCTATGTGCAGACCCTTAGCTCTTCCCAGTGGCTATAAAGGGAGACTGGGGAAACCACGATCCCAACCAGGATGGGTGAGTGGGAAGGAGGATCAATTCCAGCACATTACACTGATTAGTAGTTCAAGCTTTTGGAAAAACACTGGCCATCACATCATTAATCATAACACTGCAAGAACTGATAATGCCAGGTTTTTTTTTCTCCCCGGTAACATCAAAGCAAGGACAGATGGCACAGGAGGACAGCGCGCTTCCAGTGCAGGCAATGCAAACACTGGAAAGATGCACTCACCCACCCCACACATACATATACATACACACTGTATGTGTGTACATACATACCATAACAATCCAGAGCAATCCTTCACTGGCTGGGAAGGAGATTGCTCATGGGCTAATAAGACTTTTTTTAAAAAAACTATGCTGTCAGTTTTTGTTTTTTTTTTTTTTCACAACCATGTATCCTGTCCAAAATATCTATGAGGAAGAAAGAAAAGGACAGAGATATTTCTCTACATGTTTTCTCCATAAAGATATTTCACACTCCCCACTGAAGCACCAAGGAGAAGTCTTATGTGAATACATGTAGGGGTCCCAGCAGGAGAGGAAAAAATATATAAACAAGAACGCCTCTTAGGTACTCATCACAGGGAGAAAACTAAAGCCAGAGGCTGCTTAACATGTAGACTGCAAACTTAACAGCTTATGGGCCTTTGTAAATATCAGCTGTAATGGTGTGGAGGTTATTACAGGCAACTACAGAAATACGGATGAGAGACTTTTGCAACTCAGATTAATGAACCAATAAAGTGGTCATTCATATAAAAAATATGCAATCTGGACATTTATCCAAATGAAAATAATTACTTCAGCAGCCCACACAAATCCTCCCACGTCACTGGCTTATTGACCAAATAAATGGGATCTCTTGCACTAACGCTGTCACTTCCAACAACCCTGACACAGAGCTACAGCTATGGGGTGTATCAGATTGCAGTCAAGCACAGCAAATATCCACAGTAAACATCCGCATGAATTTCAGCAGTTAAATTTTCTATTTATACTCAACCTGTGTTCTAACTTCCAAATACTGACAGGCAACTGTCAACATGAACAGTTTAGCAGTAGAATTTTCTTAGAGTAGCAAGGCCAGGTGTGCACTCTGCAACCACATCCGTACAGGTGGGCCTAACACTGTGAGCTGCAGACTCTTTCCTTGTGTTTATATATTTGTAGATACTTTCACGCAAGCGCATTCAGTTCTCCCTGCGCCGTGCTGCACAAGCACTGTTGTTTATTCATCCATTCTGCATTTATACCAAAACATGCCTATCCATATTTTATTAGAAAGCTTGAAAACAAACACAAACTCTTGTCATGTTGTTCACGCTGATGATGTGTTATGCTGTTCCCCATGAATAACCTGCTCGCTCAAGTCAGCAGAAAGCTCCTCGCCCGGCCTCAACAGGCATTAAGCAAGTCTCTAAATGTCTGCTACTTCCCTTTCATTTATTTTTATTTATTGCTTAAAACAGATGCTCAAGTCAATAAGCAGTTTTTCAAGCTGAAGTAGCACAAATATATGAAAGCACTGAACAGATTTCTTTGTTTGTTTCCATCTCAACATAGAAAAAAAAATGTTTTCAAGAACTCTGCACGCTCTCAAGTTGAAATCTTGAAACAGATGACAAGTCTACAAGTACCCTAGCACTATCAAACACTGCCATATGGGAGGTCTGTAACACAACTAGTTCAAAAATCAAATCAAACAAGCAAACAGATAAGCAAGCAGAACTGCTGAATTAAAACAGAAGCATCAGCTTCTACATTTGTTGGGTTTTTTTTCCTAAATGTTCATCTCCTCTTTGCAGAATTCGATTTTATAGCCATGTTCTTAAGGCTATGCTCTGCAGAAAAGCTACAGTCTGCTTTCCTTTGGAAAAAAAACATTCATAATCCCCATGGTGATAGGCAAGCTACATTAAAACTGCCTGTGCTACAATACTGCTTCTTCTGGCAATCTTCTTCATGCTTAACAGACCAGTGGCACATTCCTCTCCATGTGCTAGCTAACACACCGCCCTTTGGGCCATGCCAATTCAGAGCGCTGAGTGCTGGTACCACACCGCAGCACCCCAATGAATCCCAACACCAAGTATCGCACTGTTTGGGTGAGCCATGACAGAGGTTCAGAGCTGGAATTTCATCTCCAGGCATGATGCAAGCCCACAGCAAGGGCTGAAGTTCCCAGCATGCTGATGGAGACAGGGGTTTCAGCCAGGCCTAGGGATACAGCAAAAGTTCAAGCACAGGAGGTGAAATCATGTGTTATCCCTTCCTTTGGGCACCATCCCAAAGGCAAAATGAAGAGAACAGGTCTTACCTGATACATCGCTATCTCCATTTCTCTTCTGCCAGTTCTGGTGGTTTTCAGCCCTCTCCTGAATCCATCTCACCTCACAGTGTCAGAATTAAAAGCAACTTGGGGAAAGGAAAACAACGTTCTAGGAGGACAGCAAGGCAGGGCAGCTCAGCAAAAGCCCCAGTGTTTAAATTTCCAAGAAGCAGCTGTCAACAACTTTACTGAAAGAAAGCTATACTACAAAGGAACTGAAAGATGGGACAAGTTCTGCAATTTGGTAGAAAAGGCTTAATCATACCAGGCTCAATTCTTAATCTTTCAGATTTGGCAGTATCAGGAATGGAAGGCTCAGCTGGACAGGTAACTTGCTATTAATGATGTCAAAAAGAAACAAATGCACCCAGGAGGAAATGCTGAAGTAAGCACCTGGGCACACCAATCCTACACTGAATTTTGAATCCTTCACATTCTTCTGGAATCACCCAGTTAGAGGTGACAAAAATGAAACGCTATTTTGCAGCTGAATTACTGTTTACTGAAGCAGCAATTAACTGTATCATATGACCTTCCATATTTAAGTAAAAATAGAACTGGACGAGCTTGCCACCTATCTAGCACTTAATAGTCCTTGGTTTGTTATGGAAAATACGCTTCATTCTCCTTAAGCCATGCTCAATTAACCTGGTTTGAATAAAGAAGTCCATAGAATAAAGGTCCAGATCCCAGTCCCTTCAAGCTGTGGCTCTGCATGGTGTTTTTCCACAGGAATCAGTCTGTGCTTCCAGATGCATACCAGAAACTCATTTCAAGCCTAAAGTGATGAGGGAACTGTTCCTCTCTGTCCAAAGAGCTTTGCCTCGGCATATCTTTTTTCAATAAAACTCTGGTACAATTCAGGAGGAATTTTGGCTGAGAAGTACAAAAGTCATTTTATTTTCTTTGGAACAAATCTCTAGAATTTAAAATTAATTTGATAGAACAAACTGAAGATTATGAAAAAAAAATAGAAGGTATACAACCAGAAGAGAACTAAGGCATGGGAATAAATTTACATTTACTTTTAGTCTGCATTTTGCAATGAGTTTTATCTTGGCGAGGGGAGAAGGCTCTGCACTTCAGTTCATCTGAGATCTTAATCAATAATTCCCTATTTTGTCATCTGATCCCCAACCTGAAATTAACAACCCCTATCTTAAAAGTATTTACTATTTTGGGCCTTTTCTGCTTATTGAAAGATCACAGAAGAACCCACCTTCTCTGATGGCTGAAAAAATCCCTTAAATTTTCCAGTTTAAACAGACATGAGGCTCATTCAATTCTGTGACAACCCTGTCCTTGACTTTAAATGCCTCTTTCTCCTTCCAGCCTCTGTGTCACTAGATTAGTGAGCCAAGCTTTTTCAGGGTACGTATGTTTATACAGCCTTTCATAGGCAAATATGCTCATGCTATCCCTGTGCAGCTGGCTGGGTGAGAGCCAGATGCAAACTGCATGCTGCGTTGACCAGCATGAGACATTACAGAGCCTAAACTGATGGGCTTTAATGAGGGCAGCAGTTGGGCCTCACCCCTTTTGATTTGCACTGAGCTCGCCTCTACCTGGCTCCAGTGCTACCAAAACACCCCCAACACGGAGCCTTGATCACTCCAAGAGCCTCTGCAGTCTTTCACAGTCTTTCAAGTCTGACTTCATCTTCTCTGAACAGAGGCTGCTGCAGGGCTATCCTGCTGACATGCCAGGCTGCATCCAGAATGGCAAGAGGGACAGCTTTTGTCACAACCCATCCTGACCTCCATGGGGATGACGCACAGCCTCCAGGTAACAACAGCTACAACCCTGGAGTGCCAGGTCAGCCCCAGGGATAGTCTCAGAGCTCACCTACAGGCCTCAGTCTCTGCGTGACCTTCCAGTAAAGCCACCAACACTGCACCTGTGCAGTTTTGCCAACAAGTGACTTTTGATCTGATTTTCCACGCAAAGGTTGAATGACAACGCAAGAAATGGAAGCAGGAAGCTACCTATATATCATATAGGAAAGAATTTTTTTTCACATTTGGTAAATCTGCATTCATCAAATTAACCTGATTTTGTTTTTGAACATCTGATTTACACAGTCTGCTTTTACTATTACTGTAATAAACAGAAAGCATTGATGATTGCAAAGAAGACAACCTTAACTAGGAGAAAGTATCCGTTTTGCAGTGGAATTATGGATTATGGTAACTAATTTCATGAAGCAGTAAATTCAGTGGCAGGGCTATTCTGGCAACTGTTACAAAAGACACCTCATTTTATGTTTCAAAGAGTGCAGAATTCCAAATGACATCGATACACAAATATGTATGAAGAGTGGCATCCTTTCAGTGCTTCGTGTATTTTCAGGTAGGTCCCTCAGTAACCTCTAAACTCAATAAACTAAAAAAGAAACAAACCAAAAACCCATCACAAAACAATCAAACAAAACCGCTACCATTCGAATGTATTAATTTTTTCCTATTACTGACCACCTCCAGTAATTGTTGATCAACTACAGCTGCCTGGACAATAGAGGCAAACAGGTATCCTTATGGGACCATTCACGTTTATTACATCTTTGCAAAACACCACTCAGCTTTAGTATGCAAAATTCACTCAAAATGATTCCCCTCAGTTCACTCCAGCTTTCAAAATAAACACCACCTACAACTCAAACACCACAGAGCAATTGCAAACAACTGCCACTGACAGATAAAAACAGGGAAAAAAAAAAAAATCTTATCTCATGCACTCACATTTGCTTTCTATCTGTGAAAATTAGCTCCCATGTATATATTGTGTTCAAAACCAGTATGGAAACAGAAATAAGACTAGACATGACAGAGAACAACAGTCTGCCAAAACAGGATGTCCCAGATTTTATGTTAGAGCTCTGAAGATCTTGCTTACCTAATTTGCATTAGGGCTTTTTGCCTTCTCTGCAACAGCTGCATTCTATCTCATCTTTTATTTGCTATTATTTCTAACATTGAGATACAGGAGTAGGTGAATATCCGTCTGGATTCTCCTAAAGTCTGAGCAGAAATCCTTTGATGCTGGCTTTATCTCTAAGGTGTAGGGACCACGGTTTGCAAACCCCAAGTTTGCAGCTAGATGGGGACTACACAGCGTGAGAAGGGTGAAGATGCCAGATACAAGAGAGACTGCCGTACCAACGGACTCTGACAGCAAAGGAATGTTTTCTTCATGCCTTTATCTTACCACAACAGGTGGCTCTCCCCCTTCCCTTCATCCCCCACCGGTGATGAATTGTTCCATTCATCATTTTGCACATCGTACGAAAGTCAACGCGCATCTGAAAAATGTCAGCACACCTCCACCAGCACGGTACATTGCAAGGACTCTGCATTCACGACAGCTGTACATGCAGCTAATGAAAAGTGTCTAACCACAAGACATGCACTATTTTTTACATTTCCGTGAGCTAATACGTATAAACTTTAAGGAAATCTCCACATCGCTAGCCTCAATTACATTCAGAATTGCAAAGCCACAAAAGCATTTTTACAGACAATGGTTTAGGAGTTATGTTAGTTCCCAGGGATTTTGTAAAGCGTTTTTCTCTTGTTACCTTGGTAACTGCTACCTTGGCACCCTTGTTGATAAGCTGCACCACATTATCCACTTGGCCTTTGTACGCAGCTATGAGAAGCCGTTCTGAAAGCACAGCGACCACATCCTGCTGGCTCATGAATTAGGAGAGAAAGGTTTGCAGGGCAAGCAGCTCACAGGTTTCTTCGGTCCAGAAACAAAGGCTTCAGAGCAGTTCAAGCAGCATGTGAGGAGGCGAGAAAGGACCCCGGCTCCCTGGAAGGCAGCGATGTTCCTATGCCATCTTCTGGACCTGTGGATCAGACAACAACACCGCTGTCAGCAACATTTCACAGACCGAGGCACTGCAGCAGCTCCTCCCCGAGCGCTCATCTCTTCATCGGTTTGGGAGGGGGTCACAAACAAAACACCTCTGAGCCTCCTGGAAAGGATCGCTGCACTTCTACTGCAAGGCAGAGGGAGCGCACGCAGACACACATCTTCAGTGCGTCCTAATTCCCCTCATCTGTGGACAAAAATCCTTAAACTTTCTGAAAGCGTAACTCTCTTTTGGCCTGATCCGTATTTGTGTGGCCCCCTTTTGTTCTCCCTTTCTCCCTACATCTCCCAGACTATACATCAGCCAAGGATGAGTTAACTCCCTTTGTTGCTATCAGCACCTCAGCCTGTTTTGACCAAAGGAGCAGGGGTAGGTTATAGCTACGGGCTGCAGATATAAATACACAAATCTCTGCACTGGGACTGAGAGCAGTCAGCAATTAAAGGCAGCTGACTGCTCTCTCACTGGTATAAAATGCTTCACAGCCTCCTGCAAACCATTCCAAGGACACCTTTGGCAGGGATCACAACCTGAAACTGGGAAACACTGTTCCTTGCTGTCATTGAGAAATTGCATCCCCAGAGAGGTGCTGACACCATGCCACGCTGACCCTGGGGACAATTCAGATTTAGCATTCTTTGTGCAAACCAGGGAAATGACTGTGAGCACGTTCTTCTTCCCTGTCTCCAATGACCTGCCCAATACAATGAACCATCAGAGCTGATAAAAGACTTGTGACATGCTTTCAGAAAATCTATCTGCAGAACACTTTGAGCTTAAGGATCCAAAACTTCCCAGGGCAGGAGGATTTCAGCTTTACATTTACTTTGGTAGTATTTCACACCTTGGTATTTAACTGTTTCGGTATAGCAAAAACATCATCAAGATAGCCACTATCTTCCTTTCTCTTGAAATACCACTATACTGCTCGTTACCAGCTAGTAGTACTACAGACTTCACAGAGTTTAATAGGTGCACAGACTAGCTGATCTTGCAGACTGACAGTAGAAAACAGCATCTTTCACATTTACGTTGTCCTTCTGAATATATCTCAAAACAGCAATAACAAAAAGCTGTTAACTACATCACAGCTTGGCTGCCCCCCTGTCCCCATCGATCTGGTTGCATCAGTCCGGCTGATAGCACAAAGCTCTCCCATCACAATCCCACCACTCAGAGTACTGATGTTCTTGCTCACAGTTTCACCAGAGAGGGCACAGCCAGGACGGATTTCATTTCCATTCATGTACTAGGAAGACACTCCCAACAAGAAGGAACAAATGCATGTGTTGCTGTGGTACACCATCCTCTTGTCTTCCAGATACAGGGAGCGAGGCCTTTTAATTCATCTCACTCCAACGTTACACGGTCATGTTCACCAGCACATGTCAGCAACAAAAAAGGACTTGCAACCCTGTTTAACAGAATGGTCAGTAGGGTACTGCAATCCTCTGTGTCACCAAAGTGTGATCCTAAGTCTCTGGATGGTTCAAGATCTACGTTACTTTTTGATCAAAAGCTCACTTCTATTAGTACCCCGTTGGTTAGTTTGTAGATGATAGTGGCAGAAATTAATTTGCATTCCTATGGCAATTTGTCTTAATGACTCTTAAAAAGTAACGCTCATGAAGTGTTCTATGTTTTTATTTAACATCAGCTGAGGTGAGCGTTATGCTTACAGATACTACACCCATTTTAGGAAAGGAGCTCTCTGAAGTACAGGAAAGCTACCGGTTTCTCCAAGGTTAGCAGAAAAGTTATGTCAAAGCCAGCTACAGGTAACTCACACTTGGATTTGAAAGCATGAGGTTGTGGTGTCTCCAGGGAAAGAATCCAGGTGGGCTTTTCTTCCCAGGCCTCAAAAGCAGCCAAGCAAGGGATAAGAAGGAAACAGCACCATACCCCAGGCAGCTGGACAGCTGCACCCTGAAAGTGGCCTATAATTAATAATTTCATCTGTGAAAAGTAACACAAGTTCAGCCTCACCTGCCTTAAGTATTTGCTTTTCTGATGTTACTGAAGCAAGCTGAAGCCCCACAACCTGGCCGCCCTGCTCCCTCCCAGGCAGCGTCCCCATTGCTATGAGCACATTCCTGTCCCTCCAAGGCCACCGCAGGGAGCTGGGCAAGCTTTATGCCAACTATGTTCTCTGTCAGCTTTCCAGGCAGTGAAGTTGTTTGCTCCTGTGCCAGCTCCTGTCTGTGCAACAGTGATTTCCAAACGTACTGTATGGCCGCCTGTTTGTCCCCAGCCAACAGCAAGCCTGGCTGCCCCTACCTGGAGCTGTGCACGGCACACCGACAGCCAGCTCTGGGTGCTCCAAAACATCTCTGATCAGAACCTGTTTGGTTTTCTTATCCTTTAAATTAATATACATATATATATATCAGTAACATCATTGACACTGAGAGATTTCTTACTATTCACTGCAGAAAGCTGAATGCAAACGTTTTCCTGACACACAGACGTTTCTGACCAAACTCCCAAAAAACTACAGATGCTCATTATGACTTAGCTGAAGCACCAGAGACCTCAAATACACACCAGTGCTCAGGTGATTCAGATGGTGCAAAGCACAGTGCTGCCAGGGAGCAGTGACGCCAACAGGTGTGTGTGTACCTGTGAGAAGTGGAGGCTGGGAGCTGCACTCATTTCATAGCTTGTCTCACTCCTTTCTGATGACAGCAGTAAGCTCTCTCTGGTGATCATTAGCCCCACAGCCCAGAGGGACTGCCTGTGGCAGCTCTATTCTGTGATGTGTTTTGCCTTCTTGCCTCTTCCGGACCACATACAAAAGCAGATTAAGGAACTGATCCAGCTGTCAGTCTCACGTGGGTTTCCATCTCGCTGTTTAAGCCTCCAGCAGCAGTGGGTCCCCTTTGCAGCAGGGCAGTCATGTAACAAGCCACGTCCCTGATGCCAGCCGCCTTACAAAATGTTTTTCACACAACAAGTCACATCCCCGGCTCCAGCTGCTTTACATTTCCTCAGCTGCACGCGCTTTGGATGCTTCACAACTCAGAAAAGTATGTCTGATCAGGACAGGAAGCCCTGACACTCCAGGGACCAACTTTCCTTTTCTCCTAGGCTGGACAGGCAGACAGGCAACAGGGAACCCTGGAGGACAGCAACTCCTCACTCCCCTTCTGATACCAACCCCCTCCCCACCAGCTTTAACTCTCCCTGTGCCTCAGACACGCAGAGCATCTTCTCTTGAATGCGCCTGTACAGGCAGCCTGAGGGAGAAGGCAGCAGATGCCCAAGTGCTGCAATTAAAGGCTCCACTGCTCTTCTGCACCCAGGTAGTGCAAAATAAACCAACGACGTGATTATAGGTGCCGCAGCAGCCCGTGCTGCCAGTGCCTAATGCCCAGATTTAAAGCCCTCATTACCATTCCAAATCACTGCCTCTTCCTCCAAGCAGCAGTGCCCTTGTGCCAGGGATCCTGTAGTGCTCCTGCCCCTATCCTCTTGGGAAGCACAGAGATATTCAATCCCGCCGAGAAATCAAGACAGGTAGAAAAAAGAAAAAAGGGAAAAAAAAGGATTTTCTTTTACAATAAGCAGCAGCTCTTGCTGTGTCTCTCTGGTAAAGATCAGACTGCTTACCTGGGGCAGGTAGGGAAAGCAACACCCAGCTCCAGCACCCCGCAGGATGGCAGCCTTGGGCAATACCCAGTGGTCCCACTGCCGCAGCTCGGCTCCGCACGGAGACAGCAACGTGGTCCCTTGATCAGCTCAGCATGACAGGGGACACTCGGGCTGATATCACCGATCAGTATTTCAGACCCACAGCAATGAGGCAATGTCTCCAGCCAGCAAGAGCCAGCCGCATCTCCACAGATTTCAGCAGCTCAGTGAGTCAGGCGCTCATGAGTGCAGGAGCTCCAGCAAATGTCTGACTGCTGGGAGCAACGCTCCCGGAGCTAGAGAGAAGTCCAGCACACAGCATGCAACACAGACACTGCCAGGCTGGAAGATAGCCTCTCCTATATTCACAGAAAGGACGAAAAGAAAATAAAGGTTTCCCTTGCAGGAAAGAGAGAAAAAAAAAATGTGGAAAACTCTGGAAGACTTAAGACTTATCAGTTAATCAACTTCATAAAATCCCACGTGATAAATGGAAATCATACAATGCCAGAGCACAGGTCACTCTCAGTTAGTAAGACCACCAAGTTCAGTTGCTACCTGAACACTAGTGTAGCTAACAAAAGGCTCCTGGTTCTAATGACTACCATTGCACCAAGGTGCAATACAAAAATCAAAAACAGAAAACAAAAAGGAGCCCCCATTTTCTGCAGCAGGCCCCCAAATTCTCTTCTCTAGTTCATAGCCAGGAATGGTGCTGAGTACTGAGAGAAAATCTCTCATCGCCTAGCAGCCTTATTCCATGCAGTGTAAGTAGTAATTATTCTAAATGACTTTAGAAGAGCCCTGTGTAATTTAGTCAGACCATTTGTTTTATGAGATGATATGTAATAGTACTCTTTTACAAGAATCAGAAGCCTTTCTAAGAAAGCTTCCAAGAAAACTTCCTATTTCTAATGCTGCCCATCTCTCCATCGCTCCGCTCTGTGAGGAAAATGGGTCTCTTTGCTTATTAGTACGTAACAGTATATTAAAATCTGCAGCATTCTCTTTTTTGTCTACTCTCTCTGAGAAGCAGCTTGTCATAGTTAAAATACGACAAAAGCACAAGTACTGTACTCAGAATAACAGGGTGGGTTATTGCATTAAAGAATGAGCTTCCTGGAACCTAACTCATTTTATCATTTATCTCAGGATGTAGATATACCTGCCATTTCTGTTAAGTGACTTTCAGAGTTTTTTCAAGACCAGCAGCACTGCTTTCCTTTGAAGGTTTTTTTTCCAGCTCCCCCCATGAATCCAGTACAAACCTATTGCAAAAAAGGTACGTACTTTAGGTACGTACTTTGCTAAAGGGAGGACTCTGTGTCTCACTCCTTCCTGCCCTAAAGGACAGTTCAGAAGAGCCCAAGGTGTCATTATGAAAAACACAACACAGAATCGTTAAAGTTGGAAACAACATCTAAGATCACCTAATCCAACAGCCAGCCCACCCCCACCATGCCCACTAACCACGTCTGTCAGTGTCACATCCATGCATTTCTTGAACACCTCCAGGACAGTGAGTCCACCACCTCCCCGGGCAGCCCTTTCCAGTGCCTCACCACTCTTTCCAGCACAACTTAAGGCCGTTTCCTCTCATCCCAGTAATAGATACACCTGAAAAACGAGAACAGACTACCAATTCAAGAACTATCTGCTTTTGATACATATGTTTCAACTACATTAATACTAATTTTTGAGCTGGACTGTATACTGCAGAACATTTTGACACCAGGCAGCCTATTTTCTCGTATGTTGGTCTCTGATGCTCTTCACTATTGTGCTCATTGCATGTTTTGAAATGCTATCAATGCAAGTAAAGCCATCCAGTTTTCATGCATACAGTTGTGTAATCCATCACAGAATCAGCACAGTCTAGTACCTCTGAGAACTTTTGTTTGTTTGTTTGTTGTTTGCTTTTTTCCCCACTCGTTATTACCTCTACAATCACTTTAGCAGTCTCCCACGGAAATCTGTGTGCCAGCTGCTCCCCAAGTTCCCACCAACGCTAAGCAGCCAGGCTGATGTCCCTGCTCTGCTGCCAGCATGGTTCTGCAGCCCTCCGTCCACCACAGCCAGACACAAGCTCTCAGCTGCCCGGCAGCTCTCAGACAGGCCCTGCTGCCACCACCACAACAGGCAAAGCTGCACCTGCTGACACTGGCACATGGAGAGCAGCAGTGGAGATCAACGCTTCGAGTCATCAGTTATACATCACCAATCTCATGCATGTAGACAACTGTTTAATTGTTTTTCTTCCTCTTTAATTACCTCGTTATTCATTAGGCAGGCTCCACCCTTAGCATATTCCAGAGCATCTCACAGGACAGCTGTTCATTCTGTCTATCTCACCGAAGTTTCACAACTTTGTTATTCTCCCAACCTCTCTTTCACTACATGCACGCACACACACGTCAAAAACATTCAGCAGAAGCAAGATCAGCTCACAGCAAGCATTCTTCAGTTAGGCAGTGTTTACACAGTAGAACAATATCCATTGTTGGCTACAACGCAGCGTAGGCACACAAATACACAGGAAAGAGATGTCCTGGTCTCATTTACATAAATGCAGTTAGGAAACCTTTCCAGCTCACTGCTGCACAACAGAAGTGCTGGGGCTGACGCTTGGGAACGAAGCAGGATACAGCTGCACTCGTGAGAGAACAGAGGTTTGCGCTACACTCATGCACAGTGGGATTTCTGGGTGGGAGACATTATAGAATGGCTTAGGTTGAAGGGGAACTTAAAGCCCAGCCAGTTCCAACTCCCTGCCATGGGCAGGGCTGCCACCCACTGGATCAGGCTGCCCAGGGTCCCATCCAACTTGGCCTTGAATGCCTCCAGGGATCCACAACTTCTCCAGGCAGCCTGTTTCAGTGCCTCATCATCCTCCGAGTAAATAATTTTTTCCTAACATCTAACCTAGATTTCCCTTTCTTTTAGTTTAAAGCCATTCCCCCTTGTCCTATCACCATCAGACTGTGTAAAAATCTGGTCCCCCTCCAGTTTATATGCTCCCTTCAAGTACTGGAAAGTAGCAATGAGGTCTCCCCAGAGCTTTCTCCTCTCCATGCTACATAAGCCCAAATCCCTCAGCCTTTCTTCCTAACTGCCTTTCTGAATGGCACTTTTCCACCTACCTCAGCAGCCTACAAGCACCATACTGCAATGAGAAAGTCTGCTCCCTGTCGTGTACCAACCTCATGGAAATGTAGGTTTTTGAGTATTGGTGCCACCCTCTCTCAAGTTAGTGTCTGAAGTAAGCTCTGTAACTTAGCATAGGAAAATCTTCCTCAGCTGGGGAAGGAGACCAAGTTACTTCCCATTCTCAGACACCAACAGATGTGTTTGTGTTGTAGGAGGACAGAGAATCTTCTATTCATGCTGACATCGTCCTAATACCCCTGTACAGTATCCATGATTTTAATGTTCATGTTAGCAGGCTGTCAGATGAGCACTAAATATCTTCAGAGTCCATCCCCTTGATGTATTACATCCATAAAGGACGATATATACACAACAAATGGTGAAGGATATCTAAGTATTATTTGCTTCATACGTCTCCTTGAAAGTTGTGAAAAATCAATCACTGTGGGCTAAAAATACTTTCTTCTAAGGCGATCATAAATCAGTTTGGAAGCTTTCTGCAGATGTCTTGATTTCTCTTCCAGCTGCTACACCTGAAGGGGCTGCACTGGAGACGGTGAATGTTGCTGCTTTGAATGGTTGGGCACTCTCTTGAACAGGTCCGTAAGAATGCATCATTAGCAGTACCTTACAAACAAACCACGGCTACCACATTATGAACCGCCTCCAGAACTTCTAGGTCTGTCTTAGCTAATTATGCTTTGTAAACTCTGGCAACCAAAAACCCCTACAATTCCAGTAGCAAACACAGCCGTGGAATTTCTGTATGACACAGATGAAGGCTCACCAAGTGGAAACGCGATCTGAAACAACAGCTGAACGGCACGATTAGTTTTTCACATAAAACACTGATGCCAATGATTACTGTATTATTCCTGTTGCAGTAAATGCCATAGACCTAACATATCTGCTCTGCTTCACTGATAATTTGTGTAAGTTGGGCCATTACGAATTTATCAATCAAGTACTCTAACTGCAGATGTGATCCATCAAAGGCAGTTTTAACTGCCTTAAAAATTGAACCCAACACGGTAACATAAAAGTGGCACCAAATTGTCTCCTAAGTAATCAGCTATGTTTTCACTTTTTTTTTCTGGGGATTTGCTCTCGAGCAGATGTTTAGTACCCTTGCCAGGAGCCCTGTACAACCTTGTGATAATTACCAAGAAGGCTGGCAACAGCTCACGAGGGACAAACAAGCCAGTTCTACCTAATTAATCTACAACCACTCCAAGCCATTGAAACAAACAACATGCTTAAAACTGCACACATGGTTATGGGGTCGAGGTTTATACCACAAGAAGAGGAAATTATTTCTTCATTCAGATAACAAGAAAGTATATAAAATAACAACCACACACAGAATAATTTGCACAGCAAACAGGTTAATTCATTATATTTTCACTTGGAACGTGATGAGGAAAGCTGGAGATTTTCACCAGTGGGATTCAAACAGCAGGACAACATCCACAGTGCAAGCATGCTCCTACAGTACAGCACTGCAGAGAATGCACAAGAGCTTTTCACAGCATTACCAGCATTCTTGTCTGTGGTTTCCTTAGTACCTTCTTTGTTGTTTCCTACTTCTTTTCACACGTACAGAGCTTCCAAACAAATATCCAAGTCATGCTCATCCTCCCTGTATGCAGTCTGTGTTCAGCCTCATATGCTGCATACTCTGTTCACCCTCAAACTTTCCTTCCACCAAGTCTTCTATAAAGGAAAGTTTTTTCCTAATAGATGTAAGAAACTATTAGCTCTGCTCCAGCTTCAGTGAGGCTTGAAAAATTTTCACAAGAAACCAAAAACATTCTAACTCCTCTGCCATCCATCTGAAAAACACAGTTACACTCTCATAAATTCTTATTTTATAGGTTGTGTGGCATGGACTATACTTTCAAGACACAGATTGACAGGCAAATTTTACCAAAGAGCTAAGGTTTGTGTAACTGTTAAAAGTTATCACTTTCATTGTATTATTTTCCTTCCCGGACAGTCATAGATAGATGATACATCTAGATACAGACAGATAACAGAATGCTAATTTTCAGGACTTTCCAAAACCCTGGTGCTCTCCAGACAGCATCACAGCATCATGACACTACATGTATACAAAAGGGTTCACTGGGCAGAGCAGACACTTACCTCCGACTTACTTTGTTACACCCCCTGTAGGGTTAACAAAGGACATATCATGTCATCCTAAAGTACATTTCAGCTGTCAAATGAATCTCATTCTAAAATTAATTGCTTCATTAAACAGTATCTTGGAAACTATACCTTAAACATCTCAAGCTAGATTAAAAGAATCTCATGGTATCTGTGAGAAACATTCTGCTTTCTGCAGTTTGCTAGAAGATTGTGTCTGCCCGGCTGCATCATGACATGTCCTGTCAATGGTAAATCATTATGATTTATGAGAATTAAAATACTCATACTGGAATAAAATGTAAAAAAACAACTGATGCAGAAAATCTCAACCAATCTCAGCAATGACTTGTTTCTAATGTGTAGCAACTCTGCACACAGCAGGAGGGTTGGAATTGGGTGGGCTTTAAGGTCCCTCTGAACACAAGACCTGTGATTCTGTGACGCCAGGGAGACAGTCTCTGTCTCTCTATTGAAAAAAAAAAAGAAAAAAAAGAAACAAAAAAAGAAGAATCATCACCAGACTCATTTCAGCTGGTTCACGATGAACTTCTGTCAGATGCTTCACACAACAAACTAAGGAACGCTTTATATCACATCAAACGTGTTGTGCTGAAAACCTTCAGAGTCCCTGCGTGCAACTCCCCTTCATGTGATGTAGGCCAACTAGGAAAAGCTAAGTTATTTCTTTTCTTTGTGTATATCATGCATATGTGTGCACAAGTAGACATGTGACAGACCTGCAGCTCATTTCTGTACATAATTACATCCCTCAGCTATTCTGATTCTAGGAAAACACTTATCCACATTTTTGTCCTCTCACATTTTCTACACACACCTGAGAGGACGAAAAAACTGCTTTATGTACACATACCTACACAAGAACAAACATACACAAGTGTGCAGAAATAGAAATCTGATTTTAAAGGAAATAAGTGCCTTTTAACACTGACAACACCAGAGACTAAAGTTTTAAGGAACCATTTCTCCAGATTTTGGTCTTTCATCTTCCTTTCTACCTTGCACAACAGTCCTGCTTTGCCTGCCAGGGAAACGGTAGGTACTGTATGCATTCCAGTGTTGTCAAGAACACAGAAAAGAAAGCACTACAACCTTTATCTGTCTCAAAAGCCAGCATCTCACAATGCTTTTTCTGTATCTGGGTGCTTATCCTGCTTAAGCATTCATATAGCTTTGACTACTTTTGAAGTAGAGAACAGAATAAATAATCAACTGCAAATTATACTTCTTTCAATATACTTCTCAGTTTTTCACTGCTTAAATTATAGGACTTTTAGCAGAGATTGCACTGGGATTTCTTCTTATTCAGGTATATCAGAATTGCAGGTGTGTTGACATGTCAAGCAAACCTTTCATTTTAACATATTTGCTGTTAGGATAGCCTCAGAAGACACAAAGCTTGCTTTCACTCAAGGTTCAGGAGACAGCAATGCTGTATCATGCATTAAAAGTTAATAGCCTATAATGTATATTAGCTTAGAAAAATAGCTCATCGAGCACTCCATGAAAGGAACCTACCCATGGTGGGGAGTGAGAAACCACTGAAGCTCATGCCATTTTCTCCTGCCCTAGCCCACATAGAGCACAGGGGATGAGTCTCCAGCCTCTCACTAAGAGAAATCTCATTTCAGTACAACGCTGGCCAATTTATCTCACCAGCACTGAACCTTAGATACGTATTTCAACAGGGGTATAAATGGACAGCAGGGGAGGCAAGGGACTGCATACTTCAAAGGACACTGCAGCGTGACAGTATCTTGGCTCCTCATGTAAAACTCTGAGCTCTTCTCACTTGGTTATTTACCCAGGAATGTCTGTGCATTCCCAAATACATTTCCGCACAGAACTGTTTTCAAAGCTTTGTAGACAAAAAAAAAAAAAAAGAAAAAGAAAAAAAAAAGGCAGATTTGCTTGTTACTCACTCTCAAGGATCTATTGTTTAGTTTTTTCTGATGAACATTTTACAGCTGTGACTTGCTGGGCAGCCTCTGGTGGGGGTTAACGGAGATGCCAAGTTCAGCCTTTTCCTGTGCTGACAGCACCAGTGCGTCTCTGTACCACAGTACGGTACACTGCTTCTGCAAAAGTAGAAACACATAATAAATGGAGTGTCAAATCACATCGTGGAGTAAAGAAATTTAACACCAGTGCCCTGTGCAACATAGAACTGCCTAAATACATCTGGGCAAAATGAGTTATTTCCTCCTGAAGTTTTCACAGGCACTTTTCACTACAAAGAAGTTCAAAGCATGGCTTGCCAGTTTGGGTTGTGCCTCCAGAGAGACTACCATTTTTGCAATATTTGTGAGTTGCTGGGAGAAAGAATAGTTCTTGTGAATGAGAAGATTCACAGGCCTGCCCTATCAAAGCAAGCAGCTCTCTACATTCCTGGGGTCATAATTTATCCTCTATGCATTGGTACTGAAGTTATTTCCACTGCCTCATGCACTGGAGCAAGCAGCTCCTGGGTGTCAGGGCAGCCCACACCACCAGGCCAGCTCCCTCCATGGACAAACTGACCCATAAGGGATGAACTGTGCCATGAGTTGGGACAAAAAACAACCAAAACAATCAAAAACTATCTCTGGTGCAGCCTCCTGGATGCTTTGGCTAGTGTTGATGCCCAGAGCAGCATCTTCCTCTTATACTTTGTTTGCTCTCAGACACGCGCTGTCTTTTTTCCCAGTGCTGGCACGTGCATTTCTCTGATTGTATGACAATCTGGGTAGGGAAAGAGGTCATGCTTGGAAAATCACCTGGTAAAGGAATTAAACTGTTAAGACTTTAAAACTCAGACTCCCTGAGCTGTCTCCCCAAGCTGTGCAAACAGCAGGAGGAGACAGCACAAATGTGAGAATTAGTAGGTGGGGCTCAGTAAAATTGCCATGGCTTCTTTTAATAACTGCTTAAAGTGTTCATCCAACTAAAGCCTCATGCTGCCCATGGGTCGGCAGTGATCCAAGGGAAAGAAAAAGGAATTTCACCTCTTCCTCCCATTGGTCACTCCTGCGCAGGAGTGACCATCAAGGGGCAAGGACAGCCCTTACCCTACATACACTGAGTTCAAAGAATAGAGTTTAAAGTCACCCAGTAGCTCTCCAGTGCAACTGATTCACAGAATCATAAAATCATAGCATGGCTTGGTTCGGAAGAGACCTCAAAGCCCACTCTGCCCACCTGCCATGGGCAGTGCGCAGCTCACCAGCTCAGGATGCCCAGGACCTCATCCAACCTGGCCTTGAACACCTCCAGGGATGGAGAATCTACAGCTTCTCTGGGCAGCTGTGCCAGCACCTCACCACCCTCTGAATAAAGAATTTCTTCCTAACATCCAATCTAAATTTCCCATCTTTTACTTTAAAACCATTCCCTGGGATGCTTTTAACCTCACTCTTTTTTTTTAAGGGAAATAAACAGTACAACCAGCAGCAAAATCAACTCAGTTTGTGGAGGTCTGGTACTGTAGCTATAGACAGCTATTTCAAGGTGTCACTGAATTTAACACAAGTTCCCCTCAATATCTTTTCTTTAAGAAAACAGCAAGGGAAAAGATGCCAGACCTGAATAAAAATCACTTCTGCTGTGGTAAGAAACAGTTATTCAGAAGTACCTGCAGCTCCCTCAGGAATACTGCCTGTTTATCAGATAAACTGCAAGAGTGCACGCACCCGCACCGTCTTCATTCTGAGAGCACATACACGTCCTGGCGAGCACCAAGAGGGCTGCTCCCCAGCCTCTTCTCACCAGTTTACTTTCTATATGGAAAGCTGAAGCTGGACACTGACATAGCAAGGATTGGCAACAGACACAACACATTCCTGGAGTAAAAAAAGCCTCCTTATAAACTAAGATCTTTCCCCTTACATCCACAGCAGCAGTATAGTCAGCTTACACTAATAGATATTTTTTTTCATGGAAGCTTACACAAAGTGGTTTCCACATTTTGCTGAGTGGTGTTAGAATTTGATTGTGCCCTCAGTTGCACAAATAGTAGACTTCCAAGGAGCTGAACAAAATTTGGATAGCTCTCAAAGCCTCAGAAACATTCTTCTGTTTTTACTAGAATGGTAAGAATATATATCCATTATTTCCATTATACCCTAAAAAAGCTAAAGATGACTAAAGACTTAAGTGCTTATTTGCAAGCAGTGAAGAAGGACATTCAATGGTAGGTGGTCACTTGCTTGTGGGAAGCTTAAATGACCAGCTCCTACTGAATAAGATGATCACCATCTCAGACTGTGGAGAACAACCAGTTCTGGACCACAGGACTGCCAAACATGGCCTAGCATCTGACACAATGTAAGCTCTTCTATTGTCAACAGGAGAAATCATTTGCATCGTTTCTTTGGCTATGTGAGTCTGAAAAGCAAGACCCCAAAGTTGTCCATCAGGGGTTATGAAGGACTAAGCCAGTGCTCACATGTCAAGTACCAAACAACAGCTTCTTATCAACACTGAATCACTGTTTCTGTTGGGCTCCATAAAAGCATCTGCATGTAACCAGAAGGGAGAGTCATACAGGAAGAAGAATGGAAACCTTTGATAGTGTATTTCTGTAAGTGATTGTAGTAAAGAGAGTTACCCATATAAACATTATGAAAGAAAAAAAAAAGAAAGTATGAGCGACAAGATTTCTCCATCCTTGCCCTATTCTTGCACACTTCACTACATATCTGTTTTAGGCCACTATTGGGAGGTGGATTTCTGGATTAGTCACACCACACTGTCATCACAGGTGGTGATAGGTACACAGGTTCCTATACATCACAGGTACAGGAGAAAGAAAGGCTGCAAAACAGTGTATGGACCCCAACAACAAGCACGTCCTTCAGAAAGCTCACATTCATATTATACAAATGTCACTGTCTGTGTAGCGTGGCGTTTTGATGTTGCTTTGTTTTGAAAGAATGATGCATTTTCAAACGAACCTTTGTTTTAGCCAAAACTGGAGCTGTGGTCACCTCCTTCCCTTACAGTTAGAGAGGTGCCCAAACACTCTACCTCAGAGGTGGTGGCTGCAAAGTGGGAAATGATCCCTTGGGTCCCAGTGCAGTTTCACTGCTCTTCTCAGCAGTGCTCACAAGTGATGGAAGTCACTTGGCCTGCTTGAACTTTTGAGAGCTGCAGACAGGAAAGTGCTAAGAATAAATAATCTCTCTTGATCTTTGAAGCAGAAATCATTGCTGAAATGCCGGTTCTATGACTTCAATTAGAAAATGCTATTCTAAGACCTCGCCATCCCCAATTACTACCAATTAACATCCCCACATAATTCAGTTGCTTTGCCTATCTTTTCCTCCATGCATTCAGATCAGATGTGTTTATGCAGAAAAACCTGGTTATCCAGAAGGACATCAGAAAACTATTATTTATGTCTTTGTCTTGACCTTTTTCTACTGTTTTGCTGACTACATAATAATGGCTTTTTCATTTGTCTGTCATGAGAAATTGGATGGAAAATGGGAAATGGCAACAGTAATTTCTGTAAGAAAATCTTTCAGTTATTGTAAAGTTCAAACAGAAGCAGAATTAATTTATGAGTAGTATAGTTATTCTCCACTTACAAATGCTATTTATGATTTAGGAAGACTTTTTACTATTTTTTTTTTAACAGATGGGAGAGAAAACCCACAGACAAGAAAAAAAAGAACTCTCAATGAGGCACGTGTTAAAAACATCATTATTTGAAATAGTATGTACATGTATTTAAATGTAAGCAGGAGAAATACATTATACTTGTCAAACAGCTAGAAAAGTTCAAAATTCCTTTTACCCAATCAATCCAAATCTCCACGTAACTCACAAAAAAACCAAAGTAAATTACAAGGTAGGACCACAGCTAAAGAAGCCAGTGCTTACCTCTCCAACCATACAGCTGGCCTGCACCTCAGGTCTGTTTCACGAGTTATGTGGGTACCAGCATGATTTTTGATCACCTTATTCTTGCTTCTTATTCTTCTAATTTTATTTTACACAAACTCAGAATTTGCTTCTTTATGCACAGTTAAAACAAACTCATTGTTCTACACGTTCTTTTCTTTAAGGCAGAGCAAAGATCTCACAGCTCCTTAAAACACCCCTGAGGAGTTTAGATGCTATGCTTTAAAATCCTTGCTCATGTTTCTTCAGCTGTTATTTCTGTAAGAAAGTCAGAGCACGTATTCTGACGCTCTAGTAAGCATGTAAATAAATGCAAAAGAAAAAAACCAGCTGCTGATAATGAAACAGGCAATAGCAGAAGAATCACAGTCATGGAACCACACTTACATTGCAAATGCCTAATGCAAATACTAAGGCTGCTGCATCAATATGCAGGATAGTCCTAATCCAAGTAAAGCAGCAATACGCGGGCTTGCTGGGCCCAGCCTTGCTTGCTCCAGCTCCTCCTTCAAAGCACATGCCAGAAGGTGCTATGTGTGAGAGGCTGCACATGGCCACGGCACCTGAGGAGCAAGACTCAAGTCCTGGGCCATGCTTGGCAGCACGGCTCCCAGCAGGGAGGCCCTGCCCTGTGCTGCTTCTGCCACTGACGTGCACCACGGCCTCTCCAGGAAAGAAGTCAAAAAGGGAACCAAGAGCTGTGGGCTTCACATCCCACAGCTGATAACGTGCCTATCCCAAGGCTTGACAACGTGGAACCCGAACAGCTGATCTCACACGTTCTTATGTTACCCCAGACATGCTGCTGGATGTGTGGCCCTGCACTGCGCGACCCTCAGCATGTCTGAGGGAAAAAAAAAGCTCAGCCGAACTAAACAAAACAAGACCTGGGAATGTGACCTTGGTTTTTAATCCAAGCACCACACTGATCCTAATTGAGACTACAATTTAACAAAAGCTGTCCAAGCCTGCCTTTTTCCCCTCGCAGCATAAATCTAGATATCTTTTTTAGTGTGTTGCACCCAAACAAACTGTTAACAAAACAAAATGGAGTTAACAGTGAACCTAGAGTGTTACTTAATTCAGAGGCGGCATAAAAAGATTAACTTAACAAGATCCATGTTCAGCTCCTTTTATCCTTTGCTGTATAATTTCAGTCATCGCTAATTAGCCACACTTTTAAGAAATTTTTGCAACTAACACAAGTGTTGGCTGTTACATTCCCGTTCATTCCTTGCTTCAAGATTCAAATCATGTTTTAGTTCCTTTGACAAACCCCAAGTATCTGTGGATTAACTTATTGTCACTGGACTAAGTGATGGAAACAAAGCATGGGCTGTTTTCGCAAGTCACGTAAAAAGATTTGTTGCTTTCCATTTATTCCAGTTGCTTTATAGTACAGGCCGTGTCTCTAGGGCTACATATTTTAGCTTAAGAGGAACTATGCTGATACTTAGCAAATTGGAATATAAATCTAAGTGTTCAAGCCACGGAATTAAACTCAGGTATCTGATTTTAGTACCCAATTTAGAAAATAGCGATTTCTACACCAAGCAAGTCTGCTCATATGCCTTCCTGAACTGCTGCTCCTCTCAGAATTGCAGTGGTGTACATTAACAGGAAAAGGAAGGGCACAGAAAAAAGTTACCTCATTCATGAATGGAGAAAACAATCTACTGAGTTCAACCTTCTAGCCAAATACTAGCAGACTGAGGCATTCAACCTTCTAGCCAAATACTAAAGAGAGTTTAAAGAGCGTTTGGATGTTGTGTTAAGGGACATGGTTTAGTGGGAACCATTGAGGAAGGGCGAATGGTTGGACTGGATGATCCTGTGGGTCTTTTCCAACCTTAGCGATTCTATGATTCTATGATTCTACTAGCAGTCTGAGGCATTCAACTTGTTTTGGTTTTTTTCACCTTCATTCTTCATGAGTAATGTCCGCCGTCAGATCTCTGCGCATACCAAACGCAGCCAAACATTTTTAAGTAGAGAAAGATGATCTAACAAGGGACAACAGGGGCAAGCTGAGGTTTGGGAGATTCACAGTGGACATTAGGAAGGTAGTGTATTGCTCAAACAGGCGACAAAGAGACATGGCAGAATCTTCCCTGGAAATATCCAAGGCCCAGCTGGACGAAGCCAGGGCTGGCCTGAACTGGTGCAGTGATAGGCTCGTTTCAAGCAAGAGACTGGACTAGATGGCCTCTTGAGGTCCCATCCAACCAACATGTAATGAGTCTACTGCAAATAAAGCCACCTTACCTCAGACGTGTATTATCCACACAAAAATAAACAGTGATAGAAAATGCAATACACCTAATCTCCCTCTTAAATTCAAATACAGTTTCATTTTTAAAAGGTGCCAAATCCAATTAACATTCTATACCTATATATTTCTTTTTCTTTCTTTTCTTTTCTTTTTTTTTTTTTTTAAATCAATAGTTCTTTTTTACTTCAAGTTCCTACAATTTTTGACGATTTTAAGACTCGGTATTTTCCAAGGTCAGCGCTCTTATATTAAGATATGCTACACCACAGAGAACGTAACTACAATTACACAGGTTCACGCTGTTACTGAATTTATGTAACTTCCCCTTCTCAGTCTACCTTTTCCAAGAGCAAAGACGTGCTGACAACAGCTGCTTTCATTAAAGTTGTCAAAATACCTTCACAGCATAACTTCTTGTATCACTACATAGACATTTCAAATGAAGTAGATTTCTCTATTTGATAACCTCTAGAGTTTGAACACCATCCGAACATAATACTGCTCAATTCATTTCCATCTCTTGTTATTCCCTCTTGGATGAGCCTACACACTCCTGCTACTCTGGAGTAAATGGCATACTTAGATTAGCTCTAAGATTCTGTTCACCTCACCAGGTTCATCAGAAACACAGCTAGCATGAGTTTACTTGGGTATCTTATTTCTTATCTATAATTTCTGGAAATTCTATACTGTCCCCTGACTAACCACAGTAACTTCACATCTTCACAAATATTCACCTGGCAATTAATAGCTAGAATACAGACTGCAATTTATGAAAATGTCACAACATGCAGGTAACTTACACATTATTTGTTAAAGACCATTACAGCCTGAAATTCGGTTCAGTGAGCATGGTCCGGGGAATGTAACAGGTCTCAGTGAGTTCATTTTAGACTTGTTCAGTTTAAGAAGAAAGTAACTTTTTCTAACAGCTTTCAGAACAGCAAAAACATCTGGAATGCAAAGGGCACATTTTTTTCCTTTATTCTACCACTACAGCCTTTACTGAGAACAAAGTTTGTCTTCACAGTGGCATCTCCACAGACAGATTTGCTAGGGATGTACTCTCCTAGAAACTCTAGTTTCTAGAGCACCATGTCATTGTTGGGATTTTTGCTCATTCTTGACAGTAAAGTGTGATTCTAACAACTGAAAGACATCAGCTCCACAGGATAAAAAGGATGGTAAATTTGCACTGTTTTCAGGATGCTGTTGCACATTAAAATAAGCTCAACTCTGTTTTTTGAAGAAAATATCTATCTTTTCATCACCTCAGTGCTAAGTACTGACCAATGTATTAAACTGATTAAAAGGGAATAACTGATGACACTGATAAGATGCAAGCTCTTACCTGCATGACATGGTCCCTCAACATTATCAGCTATGACAGGAGCTTACAAGGTATGGTCACATTACTTTTGGCTGGAGCACCTCTCCTATGAGGAAACGTTGAGAGAACTGCGCTTGTTTAGCTTGGAGAAGAGAAGGCTCTGGGGAGACCTCATTGTGGCCTTCCAGTACTTGAAGGGAGCATATAAACAGGAGGGGGAACGGCTGTTTATGAGGGTGGATAGTGACAGGACACGGGGGAATGGTTTTAAACTGAGACAGGGGAGGTTTAGGTTGGATATTAGGAAGAAGTTTTTCACAGAGAGGGTGGTGACACAATGGAACAGGTTGCCCAAGGAGGCTGTGGATACCCCATTCCTGGAGGCATTCAAGGCCAGGCTGGATGTGGCTCTGGGCAGCCTGGTCTGGTGGTTGGCGACCCTGCACATAGCAGGGGGGTTGAAACTCAATGATCGTTATGGTCCTTTTCAACCCAGGCCATTCTGTGATTCTGTGATATGATTCTACGGTACACAAAATTAAAACATGTTGTCGACAATTAGTATATTAACGTCTCCTATGGGATAGTTTAACACAGAATCTATAGATCACCTTCGGATCTGACTCCTACGTGGGCAGTTATCTTTTTTTTTTTTTTTTTTTCATTTATGCACTTCATTGGTTTGGTTGGAGAATTGTTGGACTTCAAGTCACTGCCAATAATTGGGACACATGTCCTTTACTAAATAAGTCTGACATAAATACTGGCACTAGTACTGCTAGGGACTGGTAGTACCTTTCCCATGGATGAGCAAAGCGTCAGCAACTCATTAGCAATTAGTATGTTCCTTGCTTAGTAAATAATTTCTTCACACTGACAGTCTTGGCACCTATCTCTGCCAATAACCTTAGGCTGCAGGAAGGTTACTGTGGAGGTGAGGCTGAAGCAGCCCAGCATCACCTGGGAGCCACAGATTTGCTTGAACACATACATGCATATACATGAAGCTAAGACATTGCCATGAGACTGAAAAGGCACAAGTGGTCAGGTATCCCTGCTTATTGTCTTTTTTTTTAATTGAAAAAGGGAAATCTGCCATACTACACCTGTTGCTCAACATCTGAAACGAGATGATGGGCAACAATGAGTAATTCTCCACCTCCCCATCACTTGCACATACAGGAGACCGCTGAAGGACAGGCATGTAACACTGCTTCCCACATCATTCCTCAAACAAAAAGTGAGCACTTCAAAATTCAGGTGGGGTTCCATTTGGCCAAATCAGTGTTTCCAAGTTTCCTCAGTCCATAGCAAAACTGCAATTGTTGTGACCAGCTGTGACCAATTAGGAATCCAAAACTGGAAGCTTGAGCACAACAACCCTGCCATGACTATTATCAGAAATGCAGTGGCTGAAAGATGGCAGAATAAACTGTAGTCCTCCAGAATGCAGAAAGTGAACGACAGCAGGAGAAAACTTGTTTTTCTTCAATAGACATTTCATTTCAAAATCCATTTCTTTGAACCATTTCTTTTTAGAAATTTGTAACTGCTTGCTGGTTTTCATCCTTGCAGAAAGCCAGAAAGCAGAATTCTACAGAGGAGAAATCAGGTTCAGTCTTGATTTTCCATGCTTATGAATTTCAATTGGGAGTGCATGAGTTGAATTGCTTTTCACTCACACTTCACCTTCCCCTGCAATAGAATTTGGGGACAGTAATGATAAGACTAGATCTCTTATTGTAAAATCATTGTTTTACATTTGAATACATATAGCTAGATATTTGTGTGTGAGGCAGTTTTCAGCATTAATTTTATAAGAAATGTGAAGAGGCAGCCATAGCATACCGTTTTTCTCTCAGATTACAAAGTGAGGAATTAAGAATGAAAGAAAATACTAAAAAGTAATTAAAAATATGAAAAAGAAACCTGAACAGGAAAGGATCTCACTTGCCACTTTTAAGTGACACTACTGTCTCTCTGAGCTGTTCTTTTTCTACTCTCTGTTCTGTTTCTATCTGTTCATGCCTCCATTCAAAACCCATATCCTGTTAGTCATCTGCCCTTAATCTGCTTGCTAATACCATACTTTGCTTCCTTCCTTTGTGCTACAGCCACTAAGCTTCTCAGTCTCCTTTTCTTCGCGGAGATGCAGATCAGCACTTTCTATGAAGCCTCAGTTCAATTTAGCGGATCAAACAGGACATTTTCCTCTTTCCTAATTCATTTACACATGGCTAAGTACTTCTGAAATGCATGATTAGTTTACAGTGCACCTACAAGAGGTTGCTGCAAACTACTGGTATAAATGCATTTACTCTGGGACCATTTATGGGAACGTGGTGGGAACCTGTGGGCTGCCAGACAGCAGAACACCAGTTCCTCACTTTTAATGTCCAAGAAACGCAGGTTGAAAACCAAAGATGCATGAAAATGGCAGAAAAAAATATCATAAAGAGCATATATGGAGAAAAAAAAAAAGGAATATTTTTACTTAGGTTCAGAATCTTAGCTGTGTGTTGAAAAACACATTCCATCAATGACCCTTTCTATTTTTCACACTTAGTATCAAAACATATTTCCTGCAAAAATAAGTCTGAACCAGGCTGTCAATATATTTTGAAAAAATCATAACTGGACTGAAATAAAAAGATGGAGAGTATTTAAAAGATGCTACTGATTCAGCCTCGCCTTTTCTTGCCTTCACCCCAATATACCCAGAATCTTCTCCTGAAATATTTTACCCTTTTTGGCCTTTTTCTACTGCTCCATTGCTTCTCCCCTTGTTTGCTGTTTTGATGTCACTTCGAAATCAACAGACCTTATGGCAGGTCTGAGAACAAATCCGGGCAGCTCCACAGTGACACAAAGCCAAGCACTGAGCTTTGCATCAGCACAAAGCCAGCTGAGGAGCACTTTGCAAAGATGTCAGAGCACATTCCTGTATTACTCCAACAGAGAGAAAGATGACGGATTATCAAAAAAACACACATCCTTAAATGTCCTTAAATTACAAGATGGATGCTTGGTATATAATAAAAAAGCAAACATAGCCCCAAGGGATCAACTGTATAAGTTATGTTATTGTGACATATGCACTGCCTCACTCACAAGTTGTTAAGAAATTCCAGTTTTTAACTTACATATTTCCTGACTTAAGGCCTTCTGGAAGACCTGAACGTTTCACTCTACCAGGATTTACCCAACAGAATGAGAGCTAAAAGGTGAAATAATCAATCGTCAGACTGTCATATTAGAGTAACCCTTTGGAAGCTTTCCACCTTTCCCTGTGTTCATTGCTTAAAACAAAAGATTGGAGTATCTCTCAGAATTCATAGGAGAGATATTATCTCAGTCTACTGATCACTGCATTCACCTTCTGAAAACAACACTTAAGTAAATATTTATAATAAATTACTGCATCCCTATAAACTGTCAGATGTGCTTAGTGCACATAATTCAAGAGAGATAAGGTTATTTCCCACATTTGAAAAATGCCTGCCCGTTTAGGAGGAGGTATTTCTAACCATCTCGAGCAGGGAGGGATAAGGCGATTATATCCCACTGTCCTCTGTCTTAGTCATGCAAGCCTTCCTTGAAGAAGTTTCACAACATTCTTTTTCTTTTTTTATTTTTTTGGTATTACACCAGAAAAGAGTACTTCTGGAACAGAACATCACTTCTTAAAATTTACTATTTAAAATTACTTCTGTGGATGCTCCATCCCTGGAGGCATATAAGGCCAGACTGGACGGGATCCTGGACAGACTGATGTGGTGGCTGGCAATCCTGCCCACGGCAGAGGGCTGTGAATTAGATGATCTTTAAGGTCTCTTCCAATCCAAGCCATTCTGTGATTCTAAAATATAACAGTAAAACTAACAACACAAAAATAATAAGAATTTCTACCTATGTGCTTGCACCAGTGGTCCTCTCCTGCTGGTGCAAACCACTGCTCCCATGCTAGCACTGGGCACTTCCCAGCACCAGTTCTGGACTCTTTAACAGCTCACGGGGAAATCTAGCTGTTTCTTCACCCAGGGCAAGGAGAGACTCCCCAGAAACAACAGAGCCTTATCTTGTCCACCCAAGCAAGTTCACAGCTGAGTGCATAGGAGGAGCTGTGATTCACCCCCGGGGAAAACAGCAGGGCACATCACTGAGGTTATGCCATGCCTCCATGGCCTTGCAAGCAGGCAGTGTTGTACTGGTGCTGGCTGCAGTCTGAACTGACTACGCAAAACGGAATTGTCATGCTATATGCAACTTTCCACTGCAAAGTGAAATGCACTTATAGATGCATCCTGATATACTGTATTCCAGAGGGAAAAGACTATCTGTTTCTGCTTTAACAGGAGCTTTCACAGAATCACAGAATGGCTTGGGTTGGAAGGGGCCTCAAATATCATCTAGTTCCAACCCCTCTGCCACAGACCGGGTTGCCAGCCACTAAATCAGGCAATTTGAATGACTCCGGGGCTCTTAACAATAAGTAGTATTTGTAAGCTCAATAACTTCATAATTCAATTTCTGAACGCATTTCCAAGAATATGTTGTAAAGTCTCTCTTCCTCAGTTTCCCTGAAAACTGTCTTTTATGAACAAATTGTCAGTGAGTGAATTATGCCAGCTTTCAATATCAGATCTTCCTCAGCTACAAAAACTTGTGCTTCTGATGGATGCTCTGCTCAATTAGAAAACAACTCCATAACTGTGATATACGTAAGGGAGCAAATTCTAATTCACTGGAGATCAACAACAAGACTTTCGTTTACCAAACCTGGACAAGAATTTAAACTTAAGAAAGCGTGAATCTAAAACACTTATAAAGCTAACCTCATCTCTGAACTGCTGCTGCCAATGGCACATGGCACGCATCTGATGTACACAGTTCATTTGTACTCTGAATGCATACAGAAAAGCATACAAATTAAGCTGTATGACTCTTTTTTTAGCCAAAAACAGTACTTGTTCTGCATCTTTATATATATATATATATATATATTTAAAGATATATATTATCTTTATATATATATATATCTTTATATATATATATATATATATATAAAGATAATATATATCTTTATATATATATATATATATAGCAGCATAAATACCAGCTACTACATTATACAGGAGCAGAGCTGTTCCTCGGTAGAACCCTCAATTAAATATATTCATATACCTACATTGAGTGAATAAGATGCAAAGCAACCATTTCACGACTGTCTTCAAAATGTAGATATCTAAGTTCCTGCGTTCACCTGGTGCATTTGGCAAAGTATTGAGTGATGTCAAAAAATACAATGACTTATTAAGCCAAGACTGGTAAGCTTAGGCAACAGTGATACTGCTGACACAACTCTTATTCAGTTTTTGCTTTAAATCTAAGGGGATTTCCATTTTTTATTATTAATTATAATTAATAGCTGATTTATCAATGCAACAGAATCTTAGCAAATCAGCTACTCAGAATTTTTTGGTCTGTCATACTATACAAGCATAGAAAAAAGACCAATCTTATGGAGAGGTGAGGGGCAATTAAAGCCCCCTACACATCAGCCTCCGAAAATAGACAGGAAACATTCAGCCCATGCAGCTGCAATGTAATTTTTAACTGAACATTGGATTGGTTGTACAAACATACCCTGAAAGAAGAAAGGCAAAAGGGAAATGGCACCATACTTTGTAGTACATTGAAGGTATAGCATTCAGAAAGGAAATTGTTTAGCTGTCCACAGATCACGCTTGAGTTATTAACTAAATATATCAGAGCTCCATGTGAAAGCATCAACAGAGGCTCTGCTTACTTTCAAATTCACTGCAATACACTCACAACATGCCCGTCACTCAGTCTCATCCTCCAAAGCTGTTTTGTGCCTTTGCACCTCAGATAAGAATTTTGGCCAACAAAAGATGATTTACAAAGTGCAAAACAGTAGAACTGACTGGGCTTAATGAAGTGTACCAGATGATTAACACCTGAAGAGTATTCGGTAATATGTATTACCAGGTTGTGATACAAGGAATTTCTTTCAAGACGACGGTATTTGGCTATTTGGGTAAAAGCATCAAACTAGTCCTCAGGTGTTGAGCTTAAGAGGACTGGCAAAACCCTCCCTGAAGCCAGGGCAGGGCAGCACAAAGAGCCACAATTGCAGCTCCTACCTACCTGCCTTCCTAGAACGGCACCGGCAATTGGGTCTCTGTGTTCACTCAGCTCTTAATCCCTTTGCTCAGACTGACAGCAGAGAAGGCCATTAATGTCAGCTCTGCTAGGACTCTCTGCTATTAGGGCTACTTAAGCTTTTCCAAGTAAATTGCATGTGTCAAACCAATATCGCTCAACGATGGCAAAAAAAACCCCTTAGTCCTACTGCTCCCCTTTCTTACTGACCCGCTCAGGAACAAGGGGAAAGGGCAGAAACAACCCTGGAGCCTTCGGCCTGCCCTCTGCGGTTTCTTGTTCCTCTCTCTCTCTCACTACATTACTATTTTACATGATTTACAGATAATACGTTAGTCATTCCCTCAAATCACTCCCTATCTACTAATTGGAGGTGAACGACTGTATGCATGTGTCTATGTCAAAGCCTCACAATAGTGACCTGGCTGGATATACTTTATCTAACTTAAACTTTATACAAGATTTAGTTTAAAGTAGTTTAATTTTCTTCTGCAGTTAATGGAGGAAGAGAAATTGGGGTATCACTGTCACGTGGTCCAGGTTCTTTCTGACCCTTCCTCTGACTACAAAGGGAGCTCACCTCCAATTTTACACCTCAGCCTAGGCGGTGTGAATGCCATACCTTGCAAGGAGCTGGCCAGCCACGAAAGAAAGACTTTGCTATTTCAAGGCTTCCACAGTCTTGTGGAAAGAGCTAGAACCTGTCTGTAGCCTGTCTTCTGAGCTGTAATTATAGCCCTGAGCTATGTGTGGGCTGTGTGATTCCCAGCACCTTTTAACCACTGTTCATTTATCCCTCATTTGGCATCATTAAGCAAAAACACTTTGCACCACTTTGAATAGATTTAATCTCACGAATGCAAAAACTTTAAGTAGAAAATAAGTGTGATTCTTGACCCAATTAAGTCATTGGGAATTTGCTGTTAACTTTGATGGGTTTGGATTTCACTCCAGCTTCTGATAGTCAGACAGCAGTAGGCTTATTATTGTTTCTATTTGCAAATGGCTTTTATTTTTTCTGTTTCAGAATATAGGACCTTTTCTGGATCTCAGATCAGATAATTTATGAGTCTTCTCCAACACTAGCTATCTAAAATATTGCACACTTAAGAATTCTTTCTGATGGATCTGATGTCTGCTGTTTATAAACTGGCCACGTTCTTTCAAGTGAACAGGATCACCAGCTTGTGGTACAATTACAGAACACAAATTAAAAAAGAAACAATAAATTATCCATTCAAATACGCACATAAGGTAGTTACACCATTTCTCCATCGTGTCTTCCATCCTTCCCTTTTGCCAGTGTCTTTGCTACTTTTCAGATGTAAAAACACGAGACAAGGCAAAAATATTAGGTGAGAATTTTAAGCACATAAAAGTTAAGCAATTCAAAGTTGTGGCTGCCAAAAGAACATTACTTGAGCCAACTGTACATGCACTGCTAGGCACACATATCAGAACTATATACCGCAAGAGACTACCATACACAGACACTAAACAACTGTTACAGTTCTTAATAGAAAATGTATTTTTACATCTGCAAACTTGCTGGCTTAGTTTATTCTTTGTTTGAATTCTTTGTGATGAATGTAACTAGCTGTGTCACTGTTTCATTAAGTACTCTGACATTTTAGCTGGATATTTCAAAGAGATTCATGCTCCTCCGTCCAAAAGGGGCAAAAAAGAGAGGCAAAGATGAACAAAAGGCTATAGAGGGGTATGACCGTGGGAATGCGGTGCCCTCCACATTAAAATAGCAGAGCTCTTTAGGTTAACAACACACAGGCTAACCCGCAAAATGCCACTTATTTGGGTGTCCCTAAAATACGGGGAGTTTTAGGAGCACCAGGTTCAAGAATTCACTCAAATCAACAAGCTGGCAGATACTCTCTCTTCCCCCATCCATATTCTACAATGTACTCCAATATTCACAATACCCCACTTCTCTCCCTCACAACCATACTGGAACAAAATATATATATATATACGGTATATATATCTATATATCTCTACCCCAGAAGACAAACAAGTGACATTAATTCCTATCACCCAACCATGGGTGCCTTCACTGACTGCAGAACAAACTTATGGAAACAGACAGAAGTTCCTTAAGGAAGCAATCCTGATTCAGCACTAGATTTGGACATTTTTATGGTCCTCCGAAGGAACTGTTACAGTCCAATTGAAACAGGTTGACTAAGAGCAGTGTTCAGATTTGACCAGCTTACTGTTTCACTAGCACCCAAAAGAATTCACAAAATGACCTCCTTATTAGTTGTCACATTTATTCAAGTCATTATGATTAAACTATGTTAGCAAATACAAGCATTACTGAATTATAAGATTATTGGTGTAGTGAGAACAGCGGGGGAGGTGATCATCCCCTGCTTCCCTGCTTCTGTGAGGCCCCGTCTGGAGCATCCAGGTCTAGGGTCCCCGTCATAAGAAAGTGGAGCTGCTGGGGCAGGTCCAGAGAAAGGCCACAAAGATGATTAGAGGGCTGGTGGACAGGCTGAGAGAGCTGGGCTCATTCAGGCTGGAGAAGACCCCAGGGAGATATCATTGTAGACTTCCAGTACTTAAAGAGAGCTTATAAACAGAAGGGAAAGTGACTTTTTACGTGCACAGTTAGTGACACAACAGGAGGGAATGGTTTATAACTGAAAGAGGAGAGATTCAGATTATATAAAAAATTCTTTATAGGGAAAAATTCTTTACTCAGAGGGTGGTGAGGCCCTGGAGGCGCTCAAAGCCAGGTTGGATGGGGCCCTGGGCAGCCTGAGCAGGTGGCGGGCAGCCCTGCCCATGCAGGGGGCTGGAACTGGGTGATCTTTAAGGTCCTTTCCAACCCCAGCCATTCTATGATTCTATGGGTTTTCTTCTCTAAAGATAACATAAAATGCCTACTTTTAATAAATTCATGTCAGTGCATTAAATTAGTCCCAACACATTAGATTAGTCCTATTTCTGTTTTGGATATTGAGACTTAAATACGGATTTGGACTCACAGCTGAGTCACACTACAGAGCCACGACTGAGCCTTCACACATGAAATCTATCTCAGAGCAAAGGCACAGATGTGACTAAACCACAGGTAGACCTGTTTGAAGGCACACTTGCTATCTTGTGGCTGCATACCTGTCCAGCACGTTGTCTGCTTCCTACCTGTAGCAGGAGTAAAAAGTGGAAATGGTTCAAAGATCAGGTAACACGACTTAACAGCTACTTTTCTGAAACGCTTGCAAAACAAAAGCCCCCAAAAATCTCAAGTATATTCTGCTTTATTTGCTCTCTTGCAAGTAACCAAGTAACTTTTTTGAGGTCAGTCCCACAGCCCTCAGTAAAAAGAACATATGAAAATGGCGAGTAAAAGGCCTATTTGAAACAATATTGTTGTCAGTTCAGATAAAAACACCAGAAAAAAAAAAGAAAAATGTCAAGATCTGAAAGCACTCAAAAGAAAAAATGATGTAATTTCAAGTTTTCTTTGTGAGATTTATGTACACAGATTATTTTACGAGGTTTTATTACGAACACATATTTCTATAGTAAGTCAATGATCAGTTCTCCTTATAATAAGAAAAGCCCATAAAGACCCACGAGCCACTTGTTAAGTCATTTGTACACATGAAAATAAATCAGGAAAACCATACTCCCGTTTGCCCTGTTGGACATGGAGGCCTTTGTTGTCAAAGGCTTTACTCCTAAAAAAGTATTTAAAGAAGCTTAAGTGAGATATGAGTGGATTCCTGTACTCTGTTTATCCGCACAGCAGGTCAACTTCCCCCTAGTGTGTACACAAGGATGAAGCCTTCGATAGTTCCTTGGATAGTCTTTCCACAATGAAGGAGAAAGAATAAAATTAAGAATCTCCACACCTGTTTGTAATGACGTTTGTTAAGTCTAATGATTTTAGATGCATACAAAAATAGAGCACAGAAAAAAAACCGCACGGACTAAAGAAGTCATGCATTGTTCTCTCCCATATACTCAGTTCTTAAGGTTTTTTCGTTCTTAACTCTGATGGTTGCATGGGAGTTTAACTGTTAATAAAACAGTCTGATTCCTTGTTTAGGTGTAACATAAAACAACAAGTAGACTAATAACTAACATATCCTAGCCAAAGATAACAGTAGGGAATTTCTGGAAGAAAAAAAAAATAGGAAAAAAAGAAAAAAAAAAATCAATACTTCAACAACAGACAAAAAAAAACCCAAAACAAAATAAAACAAAGAGGCACTGAAAGAATTTAGATGCCCATATCTTTTGCACAATTTAAGAAAAACAATTATTTGATCACTGATCTCATTTATACTAGAAGAGGAAGAAAACTATGTAACGGAAGTATTATACAGGGTTATTATACACCACTTCAACAAAAGCAATGAGGGCTATCAGTTAGACTGCCTACAGCTCTAGCACATGGCAGCAAAACCAGAATGTTCCCAAGGTGACGGAACATATCTGTAAAATCCACAGCTGTGAGGTGAATCATTCTCAATAGCTAATCAGTACCAGCCAGCCTTCTAGCCACACAACTGGATTTAAGGTTTTCCTCACCTGCAACGTGACACTGCCATTTTAAAGAATAATAGAAGTTCTGTTTATCTGAAGAACTTTCACATGCAAGCAAGAAAAGGCAGGAATGAAAAAACACCAACAAAACAGTTCAGTAGATGTCAGGAGTCCCAAGAGACTTTTCCAAGTTGAATGAGACACCAACAGTGACCTACCATGAAATCAAAGAAAAACAACAGTGCCAAAGTATGACTGGAATTAGATGTAGATTCTGAAGGAAGACCAGATAGTCTTTTGATCAGTCTGTCCATGCCTCAGTTATTTTTCAACACGTTATTTCCACTGGGAAGGACTTAAAACCATAGCATGCTGAAACCATGGGAAACTTCATTATGATAACAAACCCCCGTTACATTTTTGAGCAAATTGCTTTTCACTGAACTTGAAAACAGGACAGGTTTTTGTCCATCTTGACCTACTTCAGAGCAAGTCACAGAAGGGGAGCACGGCTCATGGGTCTTTATGGTCTGTTTTTCTTTATTTTAAGGACTAGAACTACTGAAGAACATAAACATTTGGTGCTTTATGTGTATTACATAAGTCTAAGAGCAGCTGACATAATGCATAACTTAGAAGAAACGATGCAAAACACTTCCAACCAGTGAAGCGTCCCACACAGGCACTGCTGTAGGTATACAGAGGCAGGTGATTTATTCTCCTCGGTATTGCACTCTGGACAGTTCACAAAGGCTTCCCACTCAGCACTGCCCTTCAGAAAAGCCATTTTCTCCCACCTGTGTGAAATCCTCAGAAGCAGCACACTACCCCTGTGCACAAAACTGCAGCTTTTTGACACAGTCAGGAACATACTGGTATCAGATCCAAAATGGGAGACCATACAAGGCTGTGTAGGAAAGCACCCAAACCAGATGAGCATGTGATTTTAGAAAGGTGAAATCAGAACACTGTTGGCAAGGAAGACACAAAGTATGTTGTAGTAAAATTTGAAATAACTATTTTGATTTACTATGTTTTCATGTTTGTTTAGTAGAGAGTATTAGAAAGCAGTCAGTTGTTGGGCATAGTCTTCGATACAGCTAATACTTCTCCAGATTGTGCAGATATGCTTTTAGAGGTAAATTACATTTCAATTACAATGTAGAAAAATGGTGTTCTAGAATAGTTTTATTCATTTTTCCAAGACCACTCCAAACATTGGTTACAACAGAATAAAAAAACATGGAGCACATTTTCCCTCTTTAATATTCAGTTCACTATTGTGAGGTTATCCTTCAACATTTCAGAAGTATTACCTCTCAGGATCTCATTTCTTATTTTTACTCTTATACTAAAGGAGGCAGAAGAGTTTTCTTGATGGACCATACACGAATTTCTCCATTCTGGTTACTTGAACGTGAAACTGAATTGAACTAAACAAAGCAAGGAATATCTCCCTAAATCTTCAGGAAAACATATTGTTCACTGAAGCTTATTATTTCTACATCTACATCCACACACATAGTCTTCGATTTTCACCATTCATGGCCTTACTGTCTTTAAAACTTCAGCAGCGAGTAGGCATTCTTTCAACATTTATATTGAAACTGCCATTGCAAAATTGTAGGAAATACAGGTTCTGAAATATGTTACAAATTCATATTTACCTATGTTTATTTTTATAGAATCACAGAATCCTAGAATACTTAGAGTTGGAAAGGGCCTTTAAGGGTCATCCACTCCAATCCCTTGCAATGAACAGGGACATCCACAGTGAGATCAGGTTGCCCACAGCGTGGTCCAGCCTCACCTTGAAAGTTCTCCAGTGATGGGACATCTACTGCACCTCTGGGCAACCTGTTCCAGTGCCTCACCACCCTCACTGTAAACATTTCTATGAGATTGTAACTTAAATTTTAGAAATATTGACTTTCAATGAATAAATAAGATAGGCCTACTCTTTAAAGGATAACTCCTCTTTTCCTACTCACAAGTATATTTGGGATGGAGTCCTTGTAAAGTTGAGAGGCACTCTGCCACAAGCCTGAGCGCACCTGGGTAACACCACTGCTACTGCAGCTGAGTGCCCTATGCAACATATCCATCTTAAATCATAACATTGGTCATCCTTTCAGTAAAAATGGTCAAGTCCAATATCACCTGGATCCCACAGTAAGCGCTACTTCCCTAAAGAACAAGCATACAAAAAGCATACAAACTCACCAGTTTTTGACTGCACTGGAAAGTAGTTAATAGAAAAAGTAATAAAGAAATAGAGTGGGTTTTGAACTGTGTGGGGTGCTGTGTTGTTTTTTGAGCTTTCTTTGTTTTTTCTTGTTGTATATTTTAGAATTATATTTTGTTTTGAGTTTTAGTGTGCTCTGTGTGGATTGATCGTTTTTAATAGTTAGTACTCCCTGCATGACAGTGTACACTTCAAAATAAAACAGTACCAACTCAATTTTGCCTCAGTCTTAGAAACGCAAGACCAGCTTGTAAGGCTTTGAAGCCTTTCACATAGTACACAACAAGCAGCTTCTGACACATCCAACATTCTTATGAAATGCACACACACATACTTCTAACAGTTGCTATGAAACAGCTAAAGAAACAACATTCTTTAAGTGGGTATTTCCAAATTAATTACAAGACTTTCAAAAGAATAAAGACCCCAAAAGAAGTAGAAAGTATTTCTCAAATGAAGTTGCATACTGCATAGCAAACACCTGTGCCATGCTGCAGTCAGACACCTGCAAGCTCCAAAGCCGAAGTCCAACAGAAACATAAGAAAGCAGACATCAGAGGCAGATATCACACCCTCTGCTAGTTAACCTACCATGAAACAAAACCACCTTCTCACCAGAAAAAAGATGGACGTGTAAACATGTGTGTGTATATGTATGCATACACACACACACGTATGCATACATATCTATCTGTGCATGGTATATGACTCTTATCGCTTGCATCAAAATACACAAGCTATTTTAACGGCCACCATCTGATTTTTTACAAGTAGATTACATAAAGGAACATTTGCTGTAATGAGCAGGAGACTCTTTCCACAAACCAGCAATATTACTTCCTCAAACTGCCTGAAAGGCAGGGAAGCTGAGTCATGAAGAACATCACCACATACAGTGGCTCTGCTTTGCTCTGCCCACTTTATGGGCTCATGGAATCAACTTTTTGGGTGGAAGGGACCTTCAAGATCTTTTAGATCCACTAGATCAGGCTGCCCGAAGCCCCATCCAACCTGGCCTGGATCACTTATAAGGGTGGGGCATCCAAAGCTTCTGGGCAGGTTCTCTTTCTACCTCCATCAGTGGAAGGATTGTTCTCAACTCCTGGGATGCTTCATGTCTTGCTGTCATCCATGTGGTTTCCAAAGAGGCCCATAACACCTGCATAATTCTCCATTCTGCAATCCAGGCCAGTGAAGGGAGGGAAGGAACCCTTTCTGCAGGGTTATAGGAGATTATATTTAGCCATTAAAGTCCCAATCTAATCCCCCCAGTAATTTGCCAACAAAGCGCTTCAGCTCTGCTGGAAGTGGGGAAGAAGGGAGCATCTCTCAGTGAGTCTGATTCTGCTGTAAGTAAACAAACTAATACCCTTCTGAACTAGTTCAGCCCTCCTGAGCAACAACTTTAGGTGCTGGGCAAAGACACCAAGTCTTTATTGTGACTCTGTGGGAGGAAGCCAAAGGTGAAGCTGACTGCTCTCAGCCATGCTGCTCTTGGACAAACCCTCCCATTTCTTTCATATTCTCACAGATAACCAACTAATGCACAGAGTCACCTCTAAAAGGATGCGGATCTCTTTATGAATATAAAATTGGTAATAGTCCAGGAGGCCTGAGCCCATCACTTATTACCATGAGACTGAGAGAGAGAACAAGAATTACAGGGAAGCACCACATAATGAGGGGCATCGTGGGCTCCTGATAAACATATAGCATTTAGGAGCTCCACAGGCGAGAGATGTACACTGATCAAAATGCACAGCACAGCTGGGTTTTCAAAAGGCAGATTAGGAGCTGAGTTAGAGCTAGGAGTCCCCCCACAGTGCACTGCCCACTGCAGCACTCGTTTCCCAAAGGGCACAGAAAGAGACTGTGAAAAAGCCCCACAGGGTCACCCTGTCTCATCAAAGCACAACGCAGCAGGCTGAAGACAGTGTTCAAAATCCAACTTACATTCTGTTTTCTAACTTCAGTTCCTTTGAAATAGCAGAGAATGATCAGCAAAGGGAGAAAACAACTCAGCAGCTAAATGCTTGCCTCATTAGCTCCAGTTTGTTTGCTTTACAGTTAATTCCTTTCTCTTTGCAAGACAATCGGCTAAGAATTACTCTTTTCCTCAAAAAAGCACTCAAGCAGAATAAGTAGAACAACTAATATAAACTGGCAGCTGTAAATTAATCTATATGGTAGGCAGTCCGGAAGGCTTTGTTCCTCCCGACAGCTTTGTTGGCCACACACCAGAGGAAACAAAACCAACCCGAAATATCCACTCACGTCCGCAAATTAAACATTCACGCCGTTCATTAACAGCAGCGCTAATGCTAAACCTCACCAGATGCTGGGATGAAGCAACCAGTACGGTCCCAGTGCTCTGACCTGCTCCAGTTCCAGGCAGCCCCGCCGTCCCCACCACAGCCGTCTGGAAAACACGCACACGTGCACAGGCTGGCAAACAAGGAAAACACAGTTCTTCAGTCACTACTTCATTACCTTCCGAATCTCTCATGCTTTGTAAGCTGGTATACATGAGTCTGTTACACGCAGACCGCGGACTATATTCATCTTCTAATTCTTCAGGTGCCCCTAAGAAGAGTGCCATTCACACTCATGTATTGTTAATGCAGAATGCTTAGTGTTTACACGTGTTTTTCTCAAATTTATGTTCTCATCAGCGTAAGCAAAGTTGAACACAAGAACTGAGTTTGCACCTTAAATAAATTAGACCACCCTAATTTAGAACCTCTCCAGTAAGGAGAGCAAAAGTGCAGCTGATCTGTAATGGCGAGTACAATGTTATTTCATTAAGTGCTTTGCTGAAAACTAATGACCTATCAAACAAATTATCACGTCGTAATCACTCTGAAACCTACAAGAAAAGAAAAAACCTCTGATGGAGAATCTTACAAATATTTCTTTAATACTGAGCTGAGAATAAAACAAAGAAGGCTCACTGTTTCCTAGCACAAAAATATACTGCTGTACTCAATATAAAGGTAACGATGTGCTCGTTTGGAGCACCCAGATCAAAGCTCCTCCTGGGTTTTTCAAAGAATATGGTATCACTAAAACCACTCTTAAATAAAAACCAAAAAAAAACAAACAAAAAACCCTCCCTCTTCATTTATGGTGTCCTATGAATAAATAATTATATGTAGTTCCTCATATTTCATACTGCAGTATGCAAGCATAATGGGGAAAAACAATCAAGATAAATCACAGCCCTCTCCTTCACTGTAGTTTAAAAGTGTTTCATCCAGGAAAGTAACTGCTATCTGATTAACTTGCAGTATCATCACGAATAAGTGCATGACATGTCACAGCTCATTTGGCAAAGCTGCAAGAATTCAGCTCATCCTATGCTGGACACCTACGTCTCTAAACAGGGGGAACGGGCACTCTCAGAAATACCCTCTCTCTGAGGTCTAACTTTTGGTTTCTTGATCCATAGCACCACTGCCAAAGAAAGCTCCCACTTTCTGCTAGCCACAGAGCTTGAAGCATTAAAAAGAAATAAATCTGGGATTCTTACCCAGACCAACTGATACAGTAGTAGGGTACATTTTGCAGGGAGATGCTGGGATCAAAGTTCACATTACTACGCTTAAATATTAAAAACAGACGTCAGACCAACCGAGAGGTAGAGGCAGATGTTTATGGCTACTGCTAGCTTGTGATTTAGGATGAAACCAGTAAGTTTTGGGGTGATGCATTGCCAACACAGCAAACGGATAAGTGCCCTTCATGAAGAAAGCAATTCTGTAATACCTACTCTTCAAGTGCATTTCTCCCCATCCATATCCTTCATGCCACCCGAGTTTATCTTGAGGCAGAGGATTTTCTTCTTGATTCTTATTACTGTCAGATACTGAATTCCCAGAAGCACAGGTCTGTCAGGGCTGCCAAGAAGGAAATGCAGAACCACAGCCAGCAGCCCCGCTCAGAGCAGGCAGTAGATAGCACTGATCTCCAGGCATGCTGCAAAGGACTCTGCACATCAAGTCCCTGACATCTACTCAGATAGATAAGGTACACATCAAGCCTAAAGTAGTTCTGGATGTTTCTTAAGGAGATTTTGTTTTGTATTTTTCTAGGGATTTACTCAAATCAGAAACACTTGCCTGTTTCCACAGTGTAGCTGTATGTTCACAGCGTCTCTGATATACAACGCCCTGCCAAAACAGGTGTATTTTGCTGTCTCTGTATAAGGAAGAGCTGGCGCTCATGCTGAACTGGTTAGGCTGGGCAGAAAGGACTGGTAGTCTTTTTTTAAAGTGAGCTTCAGGCATACAATTTGGTATTGTAAAGGACTGAAGCATCGAGATTTGTTTCTGCTTCAAAGGAGACCAAAGGTTTGTCCTAACTGCAATGATCCACTAACTACGTCAGGTAAGGTGCATGTGCTTCTGTAGCCAGCACTGCACACAGAAAGGAAGCAACTACCATCTCACAGGTGCCTGACGTTTGTCATTACCCTGCCAGGGAGGAAGGTAAGAGGGAAAGGCCACCACAGTCCCACAGAGAGGCGGTTCTGGAGATGGACAGGAAAGGCAGAGGTGCCACCCAGGGAAGTCTGCTTCAGAAAAACTGGGAACATCAGAGTTTTGTGAAAAACAGCAAAGTTAAATCCATAGATATCCACGGAAAGGGACACAGAAAGAAGGCAAGCAAAACTGCCTCTGAGGTGTTCAGATAAAAAAGCTCTTCTGTGCCACTGAGATGACATTTCCGACACACCTTCCAACCATTCACTGCAAAGGCAGTGTACCTCACAATGCACTCTGGGGAAACATAGCAGAAACAATAAGGGCTTCAAAAGATTATTATTTTTTTAATGTTAAAACAGCCTCTAAGTAGGCAGAACAGCAAGAGATAGAAACAATAAAGAAAAGGAGCATCACTCACGCTGCTATGCCTGTGGAACACACACCAGAAACACTAAAGCAAGCACTGGAAACTTCTACCTGCTACAAAGAACACTGCAATGACATTCAAATGTATTTCTAGAAAAGAGGCTTTAAAGTAGTGGCTGTAAGCACGATGAGTCACATGAAGCCAGGCGAAAACCCAACATGTTACTTGTTCAAACAATTCCTCTGCCTGAAAATGAGAGGAAGCAAAATCTTCTACAATATCTGGATATTTATTTGGAAGGAAAATGTTTCACATATTTTTACTCCAATAGGCACAAGACTACAAAAACCCAAATTTGAGCTACTTTCGTATCATAGAATCACAGATTCCTTATGTTGGAAGGGACCTTTAGAGGTCATCTATTCCAACTTCACTGCAGTGAACAGGGACACCACAGCTAGATCAGACTACCCAGGGTCTGATCCAACCTCACCTAGTCCCTAGGGATGGGCATCCACCACATCTCTGGGCAACCTGTTCCAGTGCCTCAACATCTTCACTGTAAAAGACTTTTTCCTTATATCTAACCTAAATCTACCCTTTTTAAGCTTGAAGCCATTCCCCCTTGTTCTATCACAATAGATCCTGCTAGAGTCTGTCCCCCTCTTTCCTGTAGCTCCCCTTTAGACACCGAAAGGTCGTTATCAGGTCACCTCACAGCCTTCTCTTCTCCACGCTGAACAGCCCCAGCTCTCAGCCTGTCCTCGTAGGAGAGGTGTTCCATCCCTTGGATCATTTTTGTGGCCCTCCTCTAGATGCACTCCTGCAGGTCCATGTCTCTCCTGAACAGAGACCTTCATTTTTATGTCAAATGCATTAAAGCGCTAGCTCCCAAATGGCTCCTCTTGACCAGTTTTCTTTTCTGACCCACAGACATTTAAGCGTATTCAGTAATTAGGGAAGGAAAATCTTTCCTGACAGCTCCTTCCTTCATGCTGCCTGGAGTTAGGCAGTTCTTCCCAATTCACTGCCATCTCAATGTAATGCAAACCTTTCCTGACGATGCATTTATTCAAAAAGAAGCATGTAAATTCATTCTTATATTTTAGGGTTATAAACTTGCAAGATGAGCCTACCCTTCTTCTCTCTCCTGTAAAACCATCTTCCACAGTGGCCTGGTAACCCTGTTCCTGGTCTCCGACATGTTCCCCCATAGCCAGGCTCCAAAACCTGCTCCAAAACCTGCAGCCTTAAGCTCCAGCAGAGCCAACACTGCTTTATGCTCTGAAGATCAGAGTGTATTGCTGCATCCCTAAAAAGCACAGCGGGTATAACCACTAAAAGGGTTACAGCAAACTATCGATGTTCTCATTTCTAACTCGGTAAACTGTGCCACTCACAACAGCTAGGGTTGTGTCCCAAGGGCATCATGCTTTGGCCAAAACACACCTATGCACATTTCCGTGCATTGCTTCCATGGGTAAACCACAGCAAAGAAATACCCTCTCTGTTGACACCATGCTGTCAAGGCATTCGTGGAAACGCTCAGTAGCTCTAAACAGCAATACCAAACCAAACCTTCTGAGGACAAAGAAAGAATTGCAGGCCACCACATGACTTTACCAAAACACAAACACAAAACAAAATTATATCACCATCAGTTACTCTACCCACGTGTACATACATACGAACACATATATTTCACTGTCATCTGTCGGGACTTCCCCTAGCAGCTGCAGAAGGCAAATGTATCTCCTGTTTAATCCCCTCTCCACGTGGGAAAATGGCTCCTTTTACCAGCTGAATGCATGCTCTACATTTTATTTATCTATGTAAATCCCTGCTGCACCATTAGGCATTCTTTTGTCAACGTCATGAATGAATTGGTGAAGAGTCACTGGTTTTTAATGGGGAGGAGCAGAAAGGCAGTGACAATGAAGAGTCCCTGTATTAAACAGACTTCCAGCCCAGACAGCTCTGCCCAGGCCTTAATCTCCATCTGTAAGACATGTCCATGAAAGCTTTCACTCAAAAGAAAAAGAGAGATTTCACATGGCAGGTGCTCCGCTTGCTGCTGAAGTGAAAACCTCCATTATGTCAGGCATTGGGCAAGTGTTAGAAAACAAAGAGCAAAAAGGAAAGGGGGAACAATACAGGCAGCAGCCTCAATACAGAGCAAAGCGGGAGGAAATGGGATCTCTTGCTAAATTCTCACATTATTATTCATTAATAAATTTCAAGAGACTAAATAACATAATGGTACAATGCACTTCTTGCTCACCTGTAAGGAAATCAGTTGAGACCGCTACAGAAATAAGTCTGACTATCCTGGCCTCCTACGGACCTCTGTCTGCCGTGCTTTGTTTTGGCACTGGCTTCCAAAATTACGCTGTCACTGCTGGTGCAAAACTCTTTCTGCAGCTCATGTCATCTGGAAGAGCCTTCATGGATCTCTGTGCTTCGTTGGGTTTCTAAGTCATTCCAAACCTCAGGTGAAAAAATATCTCCTTTCCTGTCTGAGCTTTTTAAATTTCTCTGTTATTAATTACCTCTGCAATAGTATTATTAAAATCACTGAAGCATTTTGGCATAAAAATTGTGCAAAAGACTCTCAAAAATGATCCACTGCAGAAAATGTACCCTGATTCTCTATAACATTTAGGTGAAGAGAGGAAAAGCTGCTATTTATCCTTTGTGTTAGAAATTCAGTCTTGCCTCTGGCACTCTCCCGGGATGTCTCATGAACAACTGGCAATGCCTTGTCAGAGTAATAAGCATCAGTGCAAAAGCTGCAAAGGAAAGGAAAAACCCTCCCTGCTACTTTGTTTGTTTGGACAATATTCAGGAAGGTGCAACCCTCAGTGCAGTTGTCCAAGTAGTACTCCTCACATTAACCCTCATTTGCAGTTTAGATGGAGGTAAACTCCCATCCTAACCACACTGGTCCTCCATGGAGACCTCCAGCACCATCAGAAATGACGTTACCAAACAAGCTTTGGTGTTTGAAACACTATTACAATAGAAAGCAAAGCAGCCATGAGAAAGCAGAGCCTTTCAGGCTTACTGCATGCAATATAATAAATAATTTTCTTTCTTCGTTCCCAGATGAAATGCAAGTAAATACAGCAGCACGACCCCTACAGCTTTCGAGTATTTCACAGAGCCTAACCTTCCGTCAGCAGTTTCACCTTGTTTGTAAAAGCACAGAAGCAACACAGACATTTACATCTCACAGACTGACCTGTAAGACCTGTAGAAATTTCCAGCTCCTTCCCCCGTGCAGAGCACCACGACTACAGCGTGTTCACACAGCTCCTGAGCGTCCACGCCAAGCCTTGCACTTCTCCTGTTACAGACAACTCTGTCACCACTCTTTCACCACCCTTCCCAAGAAGCAGGTTATTAGCAATGCTTCTTGAATATTTTAGATGTGTTCATAACCTGAAAATAATGTTACTGCCAGCCATTCAGTTCACATACAATATACGTTTGCATCAGTTCCGTAGGCTAGATATGCTTCCAAAACAATGCCAGTTTGTGATAACAAATGCTATCTGCAGTTACAAGACTGGTAGAGCCAGAACAGGAAAATTACAAGAAAGTTCTGCTGGAGACATAAACAATTATTATGTGAGCGGAGCCTGATAAAATATTCAGCAACACTGCAGCAAAAGAACCAGTTCACCTTAACAAATTACCACAAACATCTGTTTGTGAAATTTAGGAAGTAAGAGTAGGCCATTGCTACTGTCTATTATTCTAACACAAATCAAGAGAACGTCTATAACTAACCTATTATGGACAACAGTTTGGAGAATAATAAAACCTGAGCTCGGAATTTTTCAGTGGTTCTCCCTGAAGCAAAAAAGGGAGAACTATTTCGAACACCCAAAGACATGCACTGCAGTCTCAGTGTAGGAAAATCGGCAGGATTTTGTTATGCCACACAGACAAAATCCAGCATCACAAATACTCCTCAGTGATACCTCACAATCATATGTGCTGGTGAAGCATCTGCTGCTGGTGCCGTAGCAAGGAGTGAAGGATGCAGCAGTGCCCATGGCTCTAGATCAACCCAAGCTGACCATTTACACGTCAATGGCTGCATCTCTAGATCAGCTCCAAGACCAAAGGTTTGAGCAGTCGCCACCATCCAGCAGGGCACAGTGAGCTGATTCATCCTTCATGAAGGAGTAAGGTTAGAAGTTCTGCACTTAATAATCATCTAGGAATAGCTCCAGTTTGTGTGACCACGTGCTTGAAAAGTGCTTCTTTTGGCCTAACACATCACCATGTACTCCTGTGCTTCACTCTCTTCCCACAGCTCCCCTTGTGGATCAGGAAACCCTCACTCTGGGTTGGGAGCTGCCATGGGGCCATGCTGCAGGGGGTTCTGCAGAGAGCTGTTTGGGATGGGGACAGGAGAAACAGAGTGACTGCTGTCCACTTCAACTCCAAGACCTACTCTGCTGCTATAGGTAACACAGCATTCTGTTTGACTCCACAAGGGAAAAAAAAAACACTTATTTTTGATGAAACAGCAGCAGTGTATGAAAGCAGTGGTGCTGTGTCCAGGAAAGACATGAGCAGAAGCTGCAGATGGAAATGGAGGAGGGCAAGACAGGAGGGTGTCTCCCAGGGCTTTGTTTTGAGGACAGAAGGGCAAATATCTAATGATGAAATGCCTCATTGGCCAGCAGCGGTCGATGCGGTGCAAATGTGCTTAGCCAGACAGCCATCAATTTCAACTGCTAAGGGCTTAAAAAATGTGTGCAAAAGGCAGTGAAGGCAAGTTGCAGGGAGCTGGGAACGGCCCTCTGCCCAGGTCTGGGTTAAAGCCACAGCTTCAGATCACCTTCCAGTAAGCAAGGCACAAAGCTTCCAAGAAGCCTGATGTGAGGTAAAAGGAAGCTGAGTGACCACAATAACAAAACAACAGGACTCACTATCCTAGGAATCAAAGTAACAGCCAAACCCTGTGAGCACGCGCGAAGGTCACTGATACAGCTAAGACAACCTAACAGCACGCTTCTGCCAAAATGCAAAATTTACCCTCCTTGCCATGGGCTTGGCCATCTATTCCTGACTCTTCCCTCACTTGACCCCATGGTGATCGGGGTGAACTCACTGAGCAGGCACTGAGCCAAGCAGGGGGGCAGGTGAGATGTGAAGGCTCTGCTAATGAGGTTACCAGGGCAGAGCAAGTGATGGGACTGAGGAGCAGGGGGTAAAAGAAAGAGCAGACCCTATCTTAGGCAACCGGTCAACTGGATTTGACACACAAAGTGACGTTGAGCTGATCCCTGACATTTGGGGGTCTTGGAATCATGACAATAAGGTCAATGAAACATTGGGTCAATAACCAGCAGTGGCTGAAGCCTTCGGAATTAGCTGGGACAAGCATTAGAAACTGCTAAGTGAAAAACAAAAAAACAACACATAAAAAACAGAAGAGGGCCTTGAGTGGAATCACAGAATCACCAAGGTTGGAAAAGACCTCCAAGATCATCCAGGCCGACCATCCATCTATGACCAGTATTTCCCCACTAAATCATGTCTCTCAGTACGACATCTACTTGAACACCTCCAGGGTTGGTCACTCCACCACCTCCCTGGGCAGCCCATTCCAGTGCCTGGCCACTCTTCTGAAGTATTTTCTAACATCCAACCTGAATCTCCCCTGGTGCAACTTGAGGCCATTCCCTCTAGTCCTATGGCTAGTTACATGGCAGAAGCGGCCACCTCCCACCTTATCACAACCTCCCTTCAGGTAGTTGTAGAGAGCAGTAAAGTCTCCCCTGAGCCTCCTCTTCTCCAGACTAAACAATCCCAGTTCTCTCAGCAGCTCCTCATAGGGCTTGTGCTCCAGACCCCTCAATAGTTGTTGAATAAATGCGCAATGCATAAAATATAGTCATATGTCAAATCCTGCATGCACTTCTAGCTTTCCCATCCAAACAAGAAACAGCAGCTTCCACACAGTGCTTGTCTGAGCCAGACCCCCCTAGAAAGTGATGGAGGAAATTGCAGGGAGGCGACGTGGGACAGCACAATGTAAGTGGCACATGGATTAACTGTTCACTGTCTGTTCCAGCAAAAAAATAAATACATCAGAAGATGCTAGCATGAGCCAGTTTTAAAAGCAAACAAGAAGAGGGTGAAATCTCTGCAACTTCTTGTCTGAGGGCTCTGAAGATGCTTAAAGATTACATGAGGACACGGAAGAGAGGTCATGTACACAGAAAGGAAATCTACTGAGGGACAGCAAACACGCAAAATCCCATCTAGCCCTGAAAGTCCCCAAGTTGATCGTATTACAGAGAATGTTAGGAGGAAGTAACACTTCTGCTGGTATCTTTGATTTTTCTCTTCCCTAGCCATCTCCTTCTGGCCAAGGTAGAGATCTTTTGGCCTACATGGACAGTCTTCCTAGCTTGTCTTACAAAGTACACAAGAGAAAACCTGTGAAAGGTCAGGAGTGAGGCAGAGGCTGGAGCTGCCCAGCAGGCATTTCAAGGCAGCACAGCACATACTGCACACACAAGGAGCAGCAACGTGGGAAAGCTACTGGTGGCCAGGCAACATGGTGCTCATCATGCAAATCTGGCCTTGTTGCCCTGAAGGAAAGATATGCAGTCTGCTCCTAGGAAGTGGTTGGGCACCACTGATTTTACACATAAAGGGAGAAGAAATGCAGCAGTTACTGAAAGCTGCTGTAATGATTAAATATAATGCCAAACTCATCTCAAGATACACAAATGGCAGAGATGAACCTTCCGGATCTCTTTAGAAAGTCTTTAGATGGAAATGAATCATAATACAAAGACAAGTAGAGTCACGTTGAGATACAGATCAGACGGGGATCAGGTTCAAAAAGGTCTCAAAAAACAAGTTTCCAATAAATGTTTTAGAACTAAGAGGAAGAATTACCTATTAACGACAATAGATGATGCAAGCAAGCCTATATAATTTCATGCTTTTTTTTTTTCTAACATCTTTGAAGTATCAACTGCAACCAAACACTCAACAATTAATTCAAGTAAGGTTTAGCCACAGAAACTATTGAAGATAACAGGTCTAATATTAATTGATTATGGTAGAAGCTACAAGTTGGCAGGTCCTAATGAAATTCACCTTAACATACCTACACAATAACCAATATCCAATTCATCATTACTCAGAGGAACTCACTAAGAAGAGAGTAGTTGAAGTCTACAAAGGAAGGTTAACCCTGTCACCAAGAGGGTGAAAAAATTAAAACTAACACAATTACAAGCTGCAATCCTACCTTCACCAACCAGAAATGAATCGCTGAGCAGCTGCAATGTGAATACAGAAATAGCAATGAGGTAACAAAAAACAAACTGTACAGGAACTGTCAAAAAATGCATCTGATCTAAGATCTCCTTTGATAGGATAACCTGCCAATAGGCAAAATAAAAGAAGACTCTGTATCTTGATGTCAGTAAAGCTTTTGACACTTACGTACAAACTAAAGAAATAAAAGAGTAGTGTGCCCACGTGGCCAAGAAGGCCAACAGCACCCTGGCTTGTATCAGAAATAGGGTTGCTAGCCTGCTCTTCTTGCAGGTAACTAGTGATACGACTAGAAGGAATGGCATTAAGTTGCACCAGGGGAGATTCAGGTTGGATGTTAGGAAAGATTTCTTCTCCAAAAGAGTGGTCAGGCTGTCCAGGGAAGTTGCGGAGACACCATCCTTGGAGGTGTTCAAGAAACATTAAGATGTTGTACTAACGGACATAGTTTAGTGGGGAAATATTAGTGGTAGATGGACAATTGGCCTGGATGATCTTGGTAATTCTATGATTCTATGAAAATTTATACACGCAAGATAGGTACATGTGTGGTTTAGAAAACCTATACAGAGTAGCTATTAGTGTTTTTATTTACCAAGCTGCCTGGTCGTTTCTAACAGGGTCACAAACACACTGCACCTATTCTAAGTATTGTTTTTTTTTTTCAATAGTTGCAATTGTGACCAAGGGAAAAGAGATTACACTTCTAAAATCTGTACGTGACACTGGAATTGGTAAGGATTCAAGTTCTTTAGAGAGAAACAGTATCCACAATTCAAAGTAATTTCAAATTGCAGAAATGGTCTATAATAAAGAGGATTCAGTCAATAAAGTGCAAGGCTCCATATTTAAGATAGGGATAATCATCTGTACAAATGCAAAAATAGGAATGAACTGATGAAGCAGCAGCACTGCAGGAAACCAATAGTTAGGCACAGTGAATCACAAATGAAATGCAAATAAAAAAATAAGGCTGAGTAATAAAAGATAACTTTCAGGCTGGGACATGTTAGCAGAGAATAGAGAACAGCGGATGTTAGTAGGCAAAGTAAGAAATAAATACAATAGCTCATTTCTGGGAACAAGATATGCCAGTATGACTTAGGCTGTGATTTAGAACCAACAATTAAACTGATGAAAAATGTAAAGTAATGGTACTGTAAAGTAGGCTATGTTTAATTCACTTAATATACCTCGATAAAGAAATCTTAGGCTACGTATTCAAGTTACTCATGTTCCTCCAGATCTCTCCACCTCACCAAGAGATAAAATGAAGTATGAATGCTGACATGCATATTTTTTAATTTTAATCACTTTGCATAGGAACACCAGACTGTATTAAATTATAGTAAATCTCACCCATGTGTTTCACCTCTAAGAGAAGTAGCTACTACATCATCCAATTTTTGCTAGAAAAAAAGAATTACTTTAAAAATACACACTAAAAGCTGAGCATTTGCAGCTGTTTTTCAAGTCCTTTAAGCTGTATGTGGAGAAGGTATTAGAGAAGTATGGGAATTTACAACATGGGAACAGAGAATGGTAACATCAATGTAAAAATTTGTGTCAACAACCTGTCATGAAAAAGCAACGTTTTCCTCTAGCACTTGCCCAAGCTGACTCCACTGAAAACTCAACAACTACACATAAAACACGGTTATAGAGGACATAGACATTAGTTTCACAAATAGCAATGCTGTAGCAGGACACAGCAGCCCATACCATGAAGCACCAAGCTACACATTCAGATGCCGGGCTCCTTGGCCACTCAGCACCAGGACACAAGCAGCAGCTTTGACATCCTCCCCACAACTGACCAAAAAAGCCTCTTTTTCATTTAATATACCCTCCCTACAACATATTGTTTGTATAATACAGTCAGTGACACAAGGGAACATTAAATAAAATGTCAAGAAAAAATCAATTTCTAACTATAGTGCTGTACATAAATCAGCCCCTGGGGCTGCCCGGGGAAGTGGTGGAGTCACCGACCCTGGAGGTGTTCAAGGACTGTTTGGACATTGTGTTGAGGGACATGCTTGAGTGAGAACTACTGGTGATGGGTAGATGGTTGGACTGGTTGATCCTGTGGGTCTCTTCCAACGTTCGTGATTCTATGATTCTATGAAATAACCCTGTAACCCTTGTTCTCCATGGGTAGCAATAGATCCGTGCTCTGTAGTCTTCCTTAGTAAGTATTCAGTGTAAAATCTGACTATATTAATATATTAATATATTAATAAATTAAATATCAATATATTTATGTTATCAGAAAAAAAAAAGGTGCTGTGACCACGATGCCAAGCATCATGGAAAGCCAAATGAAGAGGCTTTTCTGTATGTAAACACGTACCCCAAAGCAACTGCAGAGCGCCCAGGCCTGAAGCAACCTATACCAACAGAATAGAGCTCAAAGTAGGAAAAGAATGAGGACAAAAAGCCAAAAAGGTCAGTCAGAGAAACAAAGCAATAATTAGACACAGACGTTACAGGGTCTGGTGATGTGACCAGAATAACTACATACCATTCCCAGGCTTGATAGTGACTTTCTTTGTGCGGTTAATAAATTCAGTTAATTTCTCTATGCTTTTGTTTTACAAGCTATAAAGATTCCAGCTCCAGATTTACTGTGACATACAATGGTAATCCACTACCTTTTGCACTGAGCTATGGTTCTATAACGAACATAAAAGATGGAAGTATAGTCAGAGAAAGTAAGTTAAAGGACAAGACAGAAAAAGGACACAATGAAGAGGAACAAAAGAAAAAAAAAAAAGAAGTCTGAAACAAACTGACTCTTTAACCCAAGCTTAAAATAGTGAAAAAAACATTAATGGTTCTGAAACACAAATTTCTGTTTGGTACGTGTACTATTACAGCCTGGGGCAAAAGCTCTGACACCCAAGCCAAAGCAAGCCATCCTCTTTGTACAACAGTAACAGAGAGGTGTGAAAAGAAGGAAATCGTTTATATCAGTTATATTCTACAGGATTTTGTACTGAGTGATCACAGTGAATCATGTTCTAGGAAAATGGCATATTGAAAACAAAATTATGATTAAATAAACTAAGAGCAGTACAAAAATTGCTGATGTGCTTTTTGAAGATTTATTTAGGACACATTATCAAATTAGCCCTGTGGCAAAGCTCTCTCCTTGCTATACGGCATCTCAATCTTCCCCAAGCTTCAGACATATTTCCAGGAAGAAGGAACACGGTGTAAGTGTCCTGAAAATGGGCTTTGCTGGCTCAGACTCCTACTTTCATAGGAGTAGAGGCTCATATAGAAAATAATATCAGAAATGACTAATGCTAATCACAGTAACATATGCCTCTATTTTTACACTGTCCTCTCTTCTTCTGCCAGATGCCCCTTTTTATTCTTTTCATCTCCTTAATGAAGCTCAGCTATTTAGATCTGGTGCTTTGATTTTAGAAGATGACATAAGGCACTTTATAAAAATACATTATCATTATTATTAAGACTGACAGTCTCAAATGGAGAAGGAAAAAACAACCGACCAACCAGCAACATGTTGTTTTTCTATTCAAAGAGATAATCAGCACTGCCAATATACCACAGCCTCCGGAGTCTGAAACCAGCAGCAAATCCCCAGCCATCAAACTGACTGTCTGAATTAAAACCAGTATAGAATACTTGTTCACTGCAGATATGGTCCTACGCATAGGATTGTACATGATGTTTTGTCCCCATTTGGGTGGGCTTTGCTGTTGTTTGCATTGGCAAAAAAATGATGGTGCAATAAATATGACCAAATCATTCATCAGTCTATATCTGGGATCCCCCTGAGTCTAGCAAATCTGTCTGTTAGTTTGCTCACTGTCAGTGAATCACCCTAAGACACCATGACATTTTTCATTTTGTTTTCATGCTTCCATCATGTGCAGTGAATTTATATTGCTAACATGCATGACTTTAATCCTGTAAGCTTTTATACAACTGATTTTTAATTTGCCTTATGGTTGGACTTGATGATCTTAAAGGTCTTTTCCAACCTAGATGATTCTATAATTCCAACTGAAACAGAAGAAAGGAATTTAAAAAGTACAAAGCAACATAAAGTCAGCATTTCAAACTCACATTTATCACTGCTTTCAAGGGTGATTTTCATCTAGCCTCAGGAAGCCAGGAATGGGTGGAAGTTCTCATTTGGCTATTTTCTGCCATAGCGAGGAACATGGTGATAAAAGCAGAGCATGGCAGCTATCAAAAGTTGTCCTGCTTTGAGTGCAGAAGGCAAAGGCATGGTGCAGATGCAGCCTCTGTAAGGAAGTCTCTCAGCCACCACCCCTCTCTGGAATACACAATCACTGCTTCCAAGGGGGAAGAAGAAAGGCTGTTATAACTCACAGCTGCAGCTGCTTGGGATCCAGAGCCAGAAGCTGCCGCTACCCCTATGGTGATGGGAAAAGGGAGTCTGAAACTGGAGCCCAGCTCCCACCTCACGAACAAAAGCATCTGAACTGCCTCATAGCACACAGCTGCTCAGGTCTGATGCAGCGTTCTAATGCAGCGGGCATCCCCAAACTGCCTAGGAAAAGTGGTCAGCAATGGAGAAGAGCCATGAAGGTTAAGTTAACTTATTAAGGTTTCAGACCTATTCATTTCTGTTAGGCAGACAGGCTGCACTTCTATACCGTATGGTACTATTCTGCACATACAGTGAAAGAATATTTTTCTGTAGTAAGTGAGATGGGCTTTCATATTTCTGATCATGGCTGTTTTTACTGACAAGCGAGATTAAAAAGACAGGCTAAGCTTCTCGTATACTTGTAACACAGTTAAGAGAAAAGAGGTCCCTGAGGGTAGGAGGGAGCAGATCACACAACGCTTCAGGCAGTTTGCTCAGCATTAGTCTGTTTGCTTTACATTTAACAAACCATGACCTAGCTAGGAACTCTGACTAACAGTCAATGCTTTTAGCACATACATAAAACAGAAACAGCTCAGAGAAAAGGTTTGCTCCCAAGGTCAATCTGATGGGAGAAAATTCACATATGGATTTGCATTGATCGACTTAAAGGGTAGCACAGATCAGGGCCAAACGCTCTGCACAAATGAGGCTTGTGCAAATGTGCCAAGAGGGGCAGCCAGCAGGTGCTATAAAGGCCAGTAAAGGATAGCCTGCTATGGGGCCTGGAGGAAAGGTTTCCTAGCACACGGTGACCCTCCTTCCTGCCCCACCTTCCACAGCCAGCAGAACAGCAGCAACAAGCATGAACAGAAAAAGAGCTGTGTAGGATACCATAGCAAAAACAGTAGGAGAGAGTAATGCCCTTCTGATCCCATGGCTAAATATGGAAATTCAGCAGTTCGTTTTCAGAAGGAATCTTTTTGGCATATCTTATGACATTTGTAATGCAGATAAAGGGTATTGCAAGAATCCCCTTAGCTAAGCTTTGTGCAATACTGCACTGAGCTCTTTGGCCCTGGAGAGAGAAAGGTAGAGCCAGGAACATGCACAGAAGTGCAGCACCTATCAACAGGAAAAGCCCAGCGCTCCAGCAGAAGGTGGTAAAGCCAGAGGCCAGGCAGGGCTGCAGCAGTTGTTGTGCAAGCCACAGGGAGGCATACCTCAAATCCTGCATGGAGGGAGAGCAGGGAGCTGCCCCAGCCTGTCTGGGAGCAGGAACCCCCTCAACTCACCCTTCTGAAAAGCCACAATTACATCCCCTTTTTCCCTTAAAGAGCAAGTAAAGAGAATGGAAATCCTAAATTTATCCTCCTTCCAGCTTGAGGGGATTGAAATGTTCATTTCAGGATGCTACCATTAAGAACACATGAAATATAACATATAGAAACTGTCAAAAGCTCTTGTGTGAAAAGTGTAGGTCTAGAGGTGGCTGGCACTCACCTGGTCACCTTGTTCCTATTACCAAATTTCTGTGATTGACTATGCCAACAGTTTTTTTTTCCTTAAAAATATTAGGAAAAGAAATCTTGCCCCGTTTCCAACATAAGAATGGAAATTGGGAAAACTGATTCCACTCATGCTAAAACCCCAACTACCCCCAAAAAAGTACTGGATGTGCTGTCATTCCAGTCTGGATAATTGTACTAGTGGTCTGCATTTGCTACGGTGGTGTTATTTAGAGATGAGCTGTTGGTCTGGTATCTGATACATAGACCAAGCCCACAGCTTGGCAAGGTCAACATAAGCCCTTACAAATCATCAAGGGCTTATATTCCTAACAGTATGTCCATCAGAGATCTGACAGACAGTAAAGCAACCAATGTGAGACAGGAGTGAATATCTGCAGAGACCTGAGAACTACACACAGTTTCAGGCACAAGCAGGCCATAGATTTATCGTGGAGAAAGGAGAGACAAGAGCAGAATCATCAGAGTAGCCAAACTGCTGACTCAACATCTAGTAATGACAGACAAGGTGGAGGAGAGGCTGTCTTCCTGGAGTCTAGCTTGGCAGAAACTGGAAATGTCGACCACTTTTGAAAATGAAGATCAAGAGATGACTATTTACTAGCCTGAGATTTTGATCAGTGTGATCTAGCTTCGTAATTTTGACCAAACAGCTTCAGATCAAATCTTGCACTGCCTTTGGTATTTTGTCCAATTACTCCTGGAACAACTGACCTCTGACAAGATTTCATCATTTCACCCATGAAGCTGAAAGCCCAACGTAAACCTTTTGATGCAAGCATCCTCAATGACTCCTTCTGAATAGCTACATTATCATTGCTTCATCACCTTCCTCAGACACTCACTGCTCCAAAGCGCAATCAAGGGTGACAGACAAAGAAAGGACAAAGACTTACGGGTAACTGAAATAATTACTAGACACAAAACTACAGTGGTGTGTTACTATTTGGAGATCAGCAATACACTTGAAAGCTTTTGAACCAAAAATGGTCTCACCTTCAATCAGGACAGCACAATGTATGAGGATTTAGACCCCAACAGAGCTGCTCTAATACTGAAAGTGTGCATACCTTCCACAGGCTTCCAGAGGTCCCTTCCAAACTCAACTGTTCTGTGACACAAATGAGGCTAGGAGAATATTAATAAACACACATTTCATTAGATTATGAGAAAGTACTGTCACTTTAAAAATTAATTTGTTCTATGAACATTCTAAGAATCCAGTTCCAAGATTGATGTTGCATTTAATCTTCTTGCCAGAAGAAATGCAAGAGCAACGAGCCTAAGGATGGTTTCATACAGTTAGATCCAGTGATGGTGGAATCCCCCTTCATCAGGGAAGTATTTGGAATAAGCCTTTTTAAAATACCTACATACCAGCATATCTACATACCAACTACTGAACAGAAAATGAAAGCAAAACAGATTTCTCTCAGAGAATGGTAGGCTGATACTGCTAAGTCATTTTGGAAAAGCTTTCCAAATTTTGACTCCCTTAGAGGCTTAACCATTCAAGGCAACCATTGGCAGTGTCTTATTTTAATCATATTTTTGGGATAGAAGCTCCGAAATGAAAACAATCTTTAAAAGACAGGAGAAGTAAGCTGCTTCTCTCTGTAGTCCATGTGTGTTCTCTGTGTTAGAGTGTTTTGTTGTGTGTTCAAAACCCTTGCTTCCAAAGAACATCACGAGTTTCATGAGCCACGTTTTCAAAAATGGAGAAAACGTGTCCTGCTTATTGAGTTTGTCTGCAAAATAATGGATGTGTCTTCCAAAAAGCAGTTATGAAACAACCATTACATCAATCCTGCTTTATTTGTTCATCCACCAGAAAAGAACACTGCAATCAGTTTGGGCTCACCTTGTATAAAGCAGAAGGTGAAACAAGAAAGAGCAGGAATACCTACACCATCAGATGACCTGACCAGCAAACTAAAAGCACATCCTATAGTAAAACCTTAGCTTCCTCCTTCCTAAGGGGGCAAAGGCAACATGACGACTTCATATGACAAGAGATCTGTTAGTATCATTCTTCCTCGTGAAAAAAGTTGTCTAAAATAGGATTTTCTGGAGACTTTATGAAACTTCATATCTATGTGGTAGGCCAAATCCACACACGAAACCCAGCTCCATATCCACCCATATCTGAGCAGCAGATGTTACTCCTCCCCACAAAGTTATCAAGGACTCAGCTCACACCACCACTTGCATCCAAAGCCCTGGGAAGCTGTGAAGCTGCATAGATGGTGCCACACAATGAGGCACTCCTAACCTGCCTCTCCTTCCTGGAAAAGGACAAAAAGAGAAGCCATTCCTACAGTTACAGATCTCCTGTAAACAGGAAATGACAAGCACCTGGTAACAACCACTCCATTAGCTTAGAATCATAGTGTTGTTTTCCAGTTTTAATGATTCTAAGATCATCTAGTCCAATCCCAACCTATCACCACCATGCCCACTAACCGCGTCCCTCAGTGCCACATCCACACGGTTCTTGAACACCTCCAGAGACAGTGACTCCATCACCTCCCTGGGCAGCCTCTGTCACTGCCTCACCACTCTCACAGAAAAATTTTTTCCTAATATCCAACCTGAACCTCCTCTGGCACAACTTGAGGCCATCACCTCTCATCCTATCGCTGTTACCTGGGAGAAGAGGCCAACGCCCACCTGGCTACAACCTCCTTTCAGGTAGTTGCATTGATACAGGCTGGTTTAGCAATAGAGATCAGTGTATTAGTTTAAGGACCAACACATTACAGTAGAGAGAGATAAGTTCTCCCCAGGCCCCCTCTTCTCTAAACAACCCCAGCTCCCTCAGCTGCTTCCCATAAGACTTGTGCTCCAGATCCCTCACCAACTTCTCTGGACATACTCCACGGCCTTGATGTCTGTCTTGTAGTGAGTAGCTCAAAACTGAACGCAGTACTTGAGGTGCAGCCTCACGAGTGCTGAGTACAGTGGGATGGATCACCTCCTTGATCCTGCTGGCTCCACTGTTTCTAATACTAGCCAGGACACCAATGGTCTTCTTGGCCACCTGGGCAAGAAGGCTGAGCGGATCCTCTTCTGTAACACTATTCCTATACATCTTGGGTATCATACAATAGAGAACCCTCTGTCTCCAAAAAATTGAAGAGGAAGTAGCAAGGTGAGGTTAGGGAGGGTAGTACAGCAGCCTGCATAAAACACAATCAAGTCTGGACAGTAGGTCCTGGAGATCTGCAGCAATAACACCAGGCAACAGTCCAGTCCTTAAAAACATACGTGCCTTCAGCTTGGGCAGAAAAATCCTCTCCTCCTCACCATTCTGCAGGAAGTGCAGCTTACAGCTGTGACTTTTCTTGGTCACAGCTATGCACTGTGATTTTCACAACATTCAGCATTTTTTTACTTGAATGAATACTTTCTTCAATTTCAAAACAAAACAGGGCAAGGTCTGAAGGGAACCGAAAGTGCCACCTCCTCCTCCTGTGCTACTGGGTCTCCATCTGAGATGGAGATGAAGGGGCCTCAGCAACTGCAACTGTTCAGAAGGACAAAGGGGCAAACTCTATCACGCATCCCTCTGTCAAACACAGAACTTGGACACAACATGGAAAGAAGCAGCCTAATTCTCAAATCAGGCTTTTTGTCCAGTAAATTTCAATACAAACTATGGGTCAGGATCTTCTGAAAAAGTCTCCCAGAGGAGAGTGACTGCCAAGCAAACACAGCAGCAGCCAGCACAGAAAGCTGGCAGTAGCATGTAGAGATATGGCAGCCCCTGAAGCCACAGACAGGCAGATCTGGCAGCACAGCCAAAAGGATGCTGCAGTGTCTGCTGTAATGGGACTGCACACTAACTTAAGGGGAAGGAAACATCTCATCTGCACAATGCAGGAGCTCATACGTTTCTTGTAGGGCCAAGAAGTGCTGAATTATTAAGAAAGGGAACATATTTCTTGAGGTGTTCAAGTTAAACAACACAGGAGTTTCAAATAATGGATTAATAATATCAAGTTTGCCAACCCAGAGATTTGCATGACAACAGGTTGTATCTAATGGAAAACTAAGTTTTAAGACAAGTTTAGGAGAACCAGTTGTGCTAACGGCAAGCTTTCATAAGCACAGACTCCTAGCACAAGCAAGCACTAGGCAACTCCTTTATACAGGTCCTTCACTATATCAAGTTCCCCAGCACACTCCTGAAGCGACAGCTTCCATGTCTACGTTTACTAATAAGTAATAATTAATACACAGACAGCTGTTATTATGTTAGGTGCGGTGGATCATTTTCCTGAGGTGTGTATTCTGGGACACAGCACAGCTGTCCCAGCCCTGACCACACAGTCCATGTCACTTAGCGAGCTATAAACTAGCCAAGGGATAAACTGACTGTTTGAAGTTCTGACACAGCCTAAATAAAACATAAATGCAATCCAAATTCACCCTGTAGGAACCACCAAGCTGTCGTATTAACAAAACAAATCTTAGAACAACACTGTTGGAAAATAGTTTACTACTGAAAAAATGCTCCGTTTCCAGAAGTTTATTCCAAGGGACTGAGGGTCAACTGAATTTCTATTAAATACATATATATATATATGTTATTTAAAATGAAGGTTTTCTTTATCATCTTTCAGCTCAGATCAATATAGATCAAAATCAATTTTTCAATATAAATTTAAATATAACAAGCCAGGTGGTTTTAAAGTGAAGTAATTACACTGCTGCATCTTCAGATATAATAAATAGCATGAATTTCCTCTGCATTTTCCCCCATTCCTCTCCCACCCCATAAATTCAGGTAGGCTAGAGGCAAGTGTCATAGGACAGCAATTAACATCTCCTCCTCTCTCTTCCAGTTCAAAAGAAGGCAACAAAAGACTGAGTAATGAAGATTCACCCTCTGAATGAAAAGGTCCAGGTTTACAAGATTCATTACAGTCTCTTATTCACCAGCAGCCTTGGCATTCTTATTCCTCTCCCTTGCACAGACATTTCTGGAATGTGTTTCAGGCTACTGAAAAAAAAAAAATAAATGGACAGTTCAGCAGAAAGCAGCAAAAGCTAAACAAATGAAGAACCTGAAATCAATCCTGCTCCCGTCTTAAGGAACATAATTTCTGCCAGAACCATCAAACTGTACTCTTATAGTGAACAAAAAGGTTTTTTCTGCTTTTTCTACATCGATGCACACAGTAATATTGAGAAGCTACTTACAGAAGAGAAGGACGTTTATGGCTTTGTACCAAGACTTGTAGATCTTATGAGGCATTTGTGACTTTATAACAAACAGACACAGAAACCAAGACCTACAAATCTATACTTTCATCTTCTTAGGAAGAATTCTTCTTGCAAAGCTTCCCCCTTGCCTTAATGTATGTTGATTAAATAAGGGTCCTTCCACAATGAAGATACACAGAAATCTGTGCCAAAAGTTTCAGGAGGTTTTACTGTCATTATAATGAGAAGGATATTGCTCCTGCTTGCTCTGATTGAAAGCTCACAAAAATCAATTATGAGATTGAAACAAAGTCTGCAGAACAGGAGCAAGAAATTTCTTAATCAACTATTGGGCCTGGCATGTGAGCAATCCGTGTAGCAGCGTGCCAGACTCCTCTTGAAGAATACCTTCTCTGCACTTTCTGAGGACAGTCTGGCTCAGTATCAGAGACAAGAGACAAAATCTTGTCGGTATTCTGCTCTTCAGATTTAAACTGAGCTGAACTGACTATCATGAGTCAATTGTCTAAACTCCAAGTTAGAAACTGGTGAACTGACTGGGGTTGGCCTCTTCTCCCACGTAAGTAGCAATAGGACTTAGAGGGAATGGCCTCAAGTTGAGCCGGGGGAGGTTTGGGTTGGATATGAGGAGGTGGTGGAGTCACCGTCCCTGGAGGTGTTCAAGAAACGTTTTGATGTCATACTGGACATGGGACATGGTTTAGTGGGAAATATTGGTGATAGGTGGATAGCTGTACTGGATGACCTTGGAGGTCTTTTCCAACCATGGTGATTCTGTGATTAGTATTGCACAAAATAATGTGCCCAGTCATCTAACCCCTTTGTAGTGGTAATTATTAAAATATGAAATAAATAAAATAAACAACACTTTTTCCCCAGATTTATGTGATGTAAATCAGTGCACCAGAACATAGTAAAAGAAATGGACATGCAGAAAATGATTCTGATCCAAATTAATTTGTTGGTTTAAAATGTCAACAAGAAAACCAATGAAAATGCTTGTCCTGAAGGAGTTAATGTAACACCAAAGTCGAATAGCAAATCATAGGCCAGGAACCATCAGAATTAGTCAACCACTGTTTGTAAGGCTGTGAACTTGCTCTTGGGTTCCAGTTCACAGCTTCTGCACAAAAGCACATTCCTACCTCTCCAAAGCTCTGCCCACTTCATTTATCCTGTATGCCACACAGGGCAGGTCTCCCACCGAGCACCACATACATGATCACGTCTTGAAGATTTGCATCACAGAACTCTTTTCTGAGTTTTGTATATTTAATTTACTCTTTAAATAAAAGCCACAGGGAAAAAAAAAAAACCAAAACCAACAAAAACCACACAAGTATGTAGCAGCTCTCCATGCCTCCACAGTCTCTCCTACTAATTGCCCATGCCAGTGATCTGCAGGATTTGTATCAGGATATTTAAAACCACAGGACACACCTCCTCCACTACTTGAACTCCAGCAGTAAGTGCTACTAGAAATAGGCATACAGGACAGTAGAAGTGGACTGGCCAGTGGTGAGTAACGCAGCAAATCTCTTGCCAAAGTATACGAATATTTGCAGGACATGAGAGGAATGTTGGGAGTCCAGCTGTTTTTTGGAGGAAGGGAGGAGAGAGGGAGGTGTTATTGAGCAGTGAGAAGAGACGTCTGCTGACTGGTTCAGCATAAAGGAGAACAGGTTTGGCACTTTCTGTAAGGCAACACAGATGCAGATAAGACTGAGTCCTCAGCATGGGCCAGAGCAGTTTTCCAAATCCATAAACTACAGAAAGATTGCATATGCCTTGCTTCTGTAGCTATAACATAAAACCTTGCTCAAAAATAAACAAAAACAAATGCATGCATTAATATAGCTGGGTTGAGGAATGGGAACTGAAAGCAAACACGTGTTACCTTGCTCTTCCCACTTTGTAGAAGTTACCAAAAACATTTCAGTTTTACTTCTCACAGGCAAGTTACAGAAGAAGAAACATCCAATGAGAAAGTCCTGAGCATTAATTTCTTTCAAAATTTAGAACAGATGTCTTTACTCCTATACCTTTCCACTGCTTGGAATTGTACTGCCTTTCAGCAAAGAAGGAGTTTACACTCTTATGCACAAAACAGGCAAGCATTTGACTCTTCACTTTGCATCTGCAAATGTTAAGTAGACATCACCATGAAGCAGAATGCAAACATTTTAATAGGTTGGAGAATACTGCCTCTGATTTTTTTCTTTTCTTCAGAAATCAGGCCAGGAATTCTAAACCTATCCTCATTAATGCCCCTCAGGTTCTCTGAAGACATGTGCTGACATGACAGCAGGATTTTTATCATTGCAGATTTCAGGGAGAGAAAGGAGGGGTTACACTTGAGAAAGTTGTTGTCTGGGACAGAACGCACGACAATGTCAGAAGCAGCTTTTTGGTACAAGATCTTTGCTTCGTCAAAATGTACTGAGCTGAATGTACAAACAGGAAACATTTACTGGCTCAGATGTCACAACCTGTGAATCCAGGAATAAGTTTAGTTTATGCAACAGACATTGCTTTCTGAAGACAGCCCCAATGCATGGATGAACAATCTTGCTGACAGAAGCCCAAAGATCTACCTGCAAAAGGCTTCAGGCTGCACTGACCTGCTTCACACACACTCACTGTTGCCACACATTCAAAACAGGAACAGCAAAGCTGGAATTGTTTGCCAAGGTCTCGGTCCTTCCCAACTCTTTGACACTTAAATACTTTGGATACCAAGCATTAAGTAACATCCTAAAACCCTCAAAAATACACAGTATGCAAGTGACTTCCTCAGGCAAATCTCCTCCCACGCTCTCCAACCCCAACCCTTCACTTAGGAATCTTCTTTTTTCCTCCAGTCAATCCATCTATATACCCATTATCTGCAGTTTTTACAGACTGTACAATGCCAAAATTGACATATGATCTTGCCTAATGGAACACAGTTTATCCCAAAACTTGCAATAATTTTTCAACATTGAAAAAATGGTTAAAATGCCCTTCTTAAGCGCTACAGAGCCTTAATATAGGGATACATTAATTCCTTTTAAGATACTGACTACTCAAGCACTCAGATGTACACCTCCAATATAAAACATTGAGAAGAAACTGAGTATCCTGGTCAAGAAGCTATAGCTGGCCCTGTTTGAAGCCACTGGGCAAGATGATCTGCAGAGGTCCCTTCCAAGATAAGCAATTCTGTGATGCATCTAAAATATATCCATCAACTTATGCAATGCAGATGCGTGATTTTTAGTTAACCACATAAATGTGAATAAACCAGGTAGCTATGCAGGAAATCAGAAATCTATACAAGTGTATTCATTTATTCTCATGACAAAACAAAGGCACAATCACCAAAAAAACAAAAACCAGTCCGAATTGTCCCACACAAATAACATGAACCACTTCACTCTCCATTGTTTCTGATTTAGCTACTGAAGGAGAAACAGTACAAAAGGAGATGTAAACATGCAGTTATTTTGTGTTAATCATTTTATTTGGTTGAGTGAAAAAATAGTGAGCCTTTCAGTGACTGCTTAGCTAACTAATAGGCAAGCTGGTCCATACGTGTTTATTGGCATGTTTCCATGAGGAGGTCTTGTTGGGTCAGTATACCTCTTACAGAGGAGAAAGACGTGAACACTGACAATATCTTCAAGTATCTCTCCCACACACATCTGCATATACCCCACTTAACGTAAGGCAATCTCATTGCAGCAAACAATTAAACCAGTAATGTCAGTAGGTATAAAGTTCATTTTCCTTATAAACTGTGTTTAATCCGAGGATGCTCAGACCTGTCACACAATTTTTTTGTCAGTACAGACAAACACGGGGAGTTTAGAACAGGGAAACTAGCCTCACACTCCATCATTCTGCTCTACTTTTATATTCATTTTGTCATTGAGGTTTTCAATGCATCAGCCTAATGGACGTCTGAGTGAGCACCATGATCAAGTACAACAGGGTTACACATGCCTTTGTAAGTCCTGAGGGTTTCGTTATTGAAACAAGATGATAATACAGGTAATGCAAAGAAGCAGGAGACTGAAACAGGATTTATCCCTTAAACTGCCAATGCAGAATACTAGCATGGAAATTATCCTATGCTCAGAAATAAACTTCCCAACTACTATTTGAAATATCAGTTCACTTTTTTTTAAGCCAGTGGATAACTTGTTTTGGTGAAGAAAAACACCTGTCAGGATAGTTGTCATGAAACAGGAAAAACATACCTTTCAGAAAGTCTGTCAAAGCACATGAATGAGACTTGCAAATTACAGAGAGGGAATAACTGTCTGTTCTTTATGTCCTGTATCTGTCTGAAGGTTTTATGAAGCCTTTCTCACTGAATGCTTCAAACAACAGAAAAGAACAGCTTATCTTTACCCTCAGGTAGTTAGAGAACATCAGTGGAAGACAGATGTCTGAAGTAATTAAAAAATAGGGTTGGATCAACAAGGTTGACAAGTCTGAGTACTTAACTGTGGACTTGATTCCCTAGAGAAACAAGATTTCAGGGCTCAACGTGCTCACCATTACCAACAAACCATCAGAGATAGGAAGAGTGAGATGCCACACAGATACTGACATGCTCCAAGGTCTTCCTGAAGGAAGACCACCATAAAGTACCTGTAGAAAATAGTCTTAATCCCACTACGGAGCTCTAATGCTATAAAAGAACTTATGCATAGCAAGCAGTAAAGCTCTTTTTTCTGGTCTTTTCTGATGGATAGTCAAGGTGCCCCCCATAGCAGTACCTGTATAGGTGAGGTTTCTAAGTAATCTCCATACTGGTCATGACAAACAGTACTCAAAAAATCCTGACACCCCCACACACCCTATCTGAGCCCATGGCAGGCAGAACTGAACGAGCTCTTGGTGGATTGTGGGCACGCTCTCTCTTTTCTCCTTAATATTTACAAAATACTCAGAAGTTCTTCAGAAGGCTGCTTCCCGCCCTACATAGGAGTCCTGTGGTAGGAATCTCAGTCTGGTAACAAGAGTCCAACTTAGGACCTCTGCCCCAGGGCTCTTTTGTTCCATCCCTTTAACCGGCCTAGCCTTCCTCATTTGTTCTGGCAGAGTAAGGCCATGCAGAGTAACACTCTGTTACATTCTGCTCAACATCTGAATCATTAGGAATGCCTCCAAGCCTAGTTCAAAATAAACATCATGCATGTTTCTGTTCTACTTATCTTGCAAACTAAGATCTCCATTAATTAATTCATTTTAAACAGCTGTCAGCTGACACAAGGCACTTTCAGGCAAAGTAACTGAAATTAATATAACTTCCCTCAATGCAGGCTGCAGATGAATTAAACACAACTCACCTTAAATACCACACTGCTCTGCTATGCATCTCTCAACAGTCTTGCCAGTTGGACAAGTATACAAACAACAGAAGAAATTGGGTATCTCAAAAGCTTGGATCTTGCATCAAGTGACTATAATGAGCACTGAGCAAGGGTGTACTTTAGGTGATGTTACAAAAGACCAAGGGAAGTGCCAATGGTTTAGTGTGTATTCCCGCTACACTTACTCCTACCAAAGGCCATTTGTCAGACACATGCCATCTGCTGCACTGAAATGTGATATCCAATCTGGTAAAACAAAAATCTCCTGTGGCAGCAGGCTTGTAGCACACAGAAAAAGGACCAGCACTAACAGACAAGCCAATTCAGGTGATTAAAGAGACTCACTGCTAGAGAGATGGCTTCTTTTGGAAGCACCTCCTCCTAGCAGGACAGAATCACAGCTGCTGCTGAAGACTCTGCCCTACACAAGTGACAGGCTCATAATGCGAGTAGAAACTAGAAATACTTGTGTCAAGTACAGTGAGTTACCAGTGCCACGTGTGCACAAGTGTCCTCACTTCCCCTGCTTTTCCCAGCACACACGCAGACCCCTGGGGAAGCCAAAGAACTAGAAGCTCCCCTTGCCTGGAAAGTCATTTCAGGAAACAGAGGTTGGGTGTAAAGAGCCTCAGTCTCCTGGTGCTTATGGAGGTTTCCCACAGCTTGGAAGAAAGTAAAACTTGGAAAAGCTTCCACAGGCCAGGCTACTGTGCCTTCATAAAGTCAGGGCATCTTCCAGTGAGCCTCTCTTTGCTCAGCCATTGGTAGGAGCTGTGGAGGTGGAGAACACCACTGCATGCATTTCAATCTCCTTATGTTTCTAATTGCCCACAACCAAAACCAGATGCATTAGCCTTATTTCAAGAACTGAAAAGGATCATGTAGCTCAGTGTACCTGCTTTATAGTTAATAAATATTTTGAAATTTCAGCATATCTGAGTCCCTTTTGTACTATTATGAGGATCCAGTTTATGCAAGCTTGCATTCCCATGTGGAGAATATCCACATTGCCTGCACACAAAGGCTGCTCAGATCCTGAAGGGAAATGTAACATAAAAACTTAAAGAATAATGGAATAACAAAGAAGGGAAGGTCCATGTTATAGAGGCTTCATGTGTCTAAAACATGTTCCCAAAACAAGGCAGGATTTTCCTTCCAGCCTTCTGCTTCCCTGTCCTCATGAAGTTCAATACCCGCATGTCTTTCATGTTCCATGAGAGACACTTTCCAGACATAGCCCAATTTCATTCTTAGTACATACAAGGGGACCTGAACATACTAAGGCTGAAAGGCAGAAAAATCCTACTAAGTGAAAGCAAAAGACAAACAAACGAACAAACAACCTAACAGCCACCACCAGGTTGCCAATTAAGAAGAGCAAAGCGTAGAAAAGAGGGTATGGAAAAAAAAATACAACACAGAGGTAGCTGGCTTTTAACAAGTCTCGGAGGAAGTCCTACAACAGCCATTGTGAAGAACACCTACAAACTGCAAACACAACTACCAAAATAGAAGATTTGTAAGGAAACAGATCAAAGAAGACCAGACAATTCTTAGATCGAGGATGAGGGAGTACATGTAGGACAAAAGAGAGGAGAAGAAAAAAAAAAAGGTGAAGAAAAATACAGAGAAACTCTTGAAAGTGGCAAAAGACAGAGGGATTTGGCATGGGAAAATGAGACAACAGTGCACCAGAGAGAAGGTTGAGGGGCATCTTCTTTACCTTGAAACCACAACCGTGGCCTAACAGGGCTAAAAGACTCCTTGGCACTTCAATGCAGGCAGGAGCAAATCACATTGCTGAGATGTTCTTCATCATGTTAACTACTCCTGTGATAGTAACATGTGATGGAGAGTTTACAAGTATTTTTCTACTGAACGTTTTCCACCAAGAAAGCATATCAGCTTCTTTTGTAACACGTTATTTTAGTCAAGCTATCTGCACCTCAAAACACTCAGCCTATTGTTTCAACAGCACTGCAGGCCTGCATGCTGAATTACATAAATTGCCCAATATCATATCATCTTGGCTACAGATTTCATTTCATGGGATATGAGACTTCAGTGAAAATCATTACACAATGAGACAGGGAAGCCCTGTCCATGGTTTCTTTGGTTTTTTTGTTGTTGGTGGTGGTGGTGGTCTTTTTGTTTTGTGTGTGTGTATTACTATTATTATTTTCTATTTTAAGTGTAAGCCTACTACATTTCCTTCTGGGAAGATGTTTTTCACACAGAGCCAAATTCCCTTGAGTATTATTCACATGGACATAATCACTGGATTAAGTGAGATTTGATTAAATCAGCTTTCGATGTGATACAGCAAAACTACAAAATACAGCACTAAATTAAATTTTAAAAGCCTCTGATAATATGTGTACATCTTTAAACTACCTAATCATGTAAAGTCTAGTTGAAAGTTTTGTTTTCCTGGTCTCTTTCTGAGGGTTAATCAGTAAACTAAAAGTGTGCTATACACAACTTGTTGTTAATGTCCTGTCTATAGGCAATACTATTATTCATGTATAAAACAATGGATTTTTGTTAAAAGAATAATAATTATTTTGGTGTCATTTTATTCTTACTTTTAAATTAAGCAAGGCCTGAGAATTTCATTTACAGAGCATAAGAGGCGTGGTGGGGTTTTTTAATGCTATATGGTGACATCTGCTAATTTTCACATTGCAAACACTTTTGTGCTATCCTGTTTTTCCTGAATGACCATGTACATTTGGAGAACTAGTAAGTTTAAGATACACAAACCAGAGAAACTGCTCTGTTGGCAAAGAAGAATGAATATGCATGTATACAGCTTTAAAATATAAAGCATGGGAACCAATAAACTAAGGGATTGTTTGTTTCTTAAGTATAAAGCTCAGATATGCTACAGTTACCTGCCTGCTCTATTCAAAATAAAAAAGCTAAGTTATTGAAAACAATCAGACTGAGACACTACCTTTATGGTTAATGTGTTTCAAAATCTTAGTATTTTGGAGAAAATAACAGTAAATAGCTCCACAGAATTATATGAGAATCCATTATCTTAATATAAAACATCACAGCACACAATGCAGCTGAGGCTCTTCAGCCTAGAGAAGAGAGGGCTCCAGGGGGACCTTATAGTGGCCCTCCAGTTCACGAAGGAAAGCTGGGAAGGGACTTTTTATAAGGGCATGTAGTGACAGGACAAAGGGAAACAGTTTTAAACTGGAAGAGGGCAGATTTAGATGAGATACTAGGAAGAAATTTTTTACTGTGAGAGTGGTGACACACTGGAACAGGTTGCTCAGGGAGGTTGTGGATGCTCTCTCCCTGGAAGCATCCAAGGCCTGGCTGGATGGGGCTTTGAGCAGCCTGGTCTAGAGGGAGGTGTCCCTGCCTATAGCGGAGGGGTTGGAACTACATGATCTTTAAGATCCCTTCCAACCCAAACCATTCTATGATTCTGAGAAATTTCTCCATATTTCTATCAATCTACATTGCTAACCCCCCCAGCTTAGCTTATGAGAAAAGTGAATTCAGAGTTTTTTTCACCAAAGTAGAGCGAACACATATTTTATGAGCACTATGGAGGCATGAAAGACACAGAAAGATTTCCATTTCAGCGACGCTATTAGTTCCATCTCGGAGAAGCAGAAGCAGATCCCAGGATAAATGGGCTTTACCTTGCAACCTTATGATTCACTCAACACTCGGCTTCAGTTTAGTCAAGGGAAGAGGTTCTTCATTTCAAATCACGTGATAGAGAAAAAAAATAAACATTCAAAACGTTGTGGGTTTCTTTTGTTTTTGATTTTAGCGTGCCCAGTTCTACGGACACACCACTACCTGTTTTCTTGATTTGTCTGGGAGCTGCCATAACGAGCTCATCCCATGTAATTACACCCAGACACCCGTTGGATGTGCAAAACCATGTAGGATAGGTAAATAAATTCTTATTAATACAATATTTCAAAAACAATTATTAACAGCTAGAAATACAGGCATCCAAATTCCAGATGCTAGATTTCGAATTAAATATGCCAAGTACTCCACTTTGAGGATTAAAAAGAAAAAGAAGAAAAACCTGACATAATTCTACTAACTGAAGCTGCAGCATCCTCATTTGTATGTCTGCAGTTGCTAGACATTAAAGGATAGATTATCTCAAAGAGTAATGGAGTGCAGAAGCCAGAAATCTGATTTCAGACTTCTCAAGCACATGTGTTGGTGGACAGATAAGAGGGAAATGGGAGAAGCTGGAAAAAAAGTTGATTTGGGTTTTTTTGTTTGTTTTTGTTTGAAGTTACCCCTGTAAGCACAAAATGAATCTGGGAATTCTTTTTTAAAAATAGTTTCTTTTCAGTTAAAGAAATTCTCTCAAAGACTGTATACCTGAGATTGTAAATACCCATTCAGTGCCAATTTACTGGCATTGCATGCTATATGATGCATGTATTCACACTGATGTTTTAATTTTGCCATCCGCTTTTTTTTAAAGTGAGGTGCCCATCTTACTTTCAAATAAACAAAGTGCAAAATCCTCATTGAGAGAAGGACTGGATCCCTTCTGAGCAAGCAGAGGAGGCCTGCACATGAAAATGGTCAACCTGATCTGAAAAGTAGGAGAAACAAGGATTAGAGATGATTTACTCTAAAGAATTTGCATTTGAGATCTGTCAAACAATTTCACCCATTGAACTTGGGATGGAATTTGTGGGAATTTAATTTTGACTAAAATTTAATCCCAAAATAGCATACTCAAGCAAAGTAAACTGGAATGCGTTTGCAGTGTAAAGTAGTTACAATTGAATGCTGATTGTTTGGACACAAGATAAATGTCTGAAGCTAATGGTTTGAAATGGTTTCAAATTGAAAGAGGAGAGACTTAGATCAAATATAAGACAAAAAAAAAGGTGGTTTTGTTTGTTTTCTTTTCTACTATGAAGGTAGTGAGGTTGCTCAGAAAGGTGGTGGTTGCTCCATTCATGGTGACATCGTAGGTCAGGCTGAACTGGACTCTGAGCGACCTGATCTAGCTGTGCGTGTCCCTGTTCATTGCAGGGGAGTTGGCCCAGATGACCTTTAAAGGCCCACTCCAACTCAAACTACTCGATGATAATTCACATTTGCAGTGAGTTTGCATCACTGATGTAAAGCTGTCCTCAAGCCATGGTAAACTGTGTCTGGCCTCCAAATACATACAGTAAGAGCAGCCTCAATGGACATGCTGCATTCCAGTGTCAAGCAGTTCTCCTGCTGCACTTAGAGAAATTCACCTCGTCTCTGCTTTCCCTTGCACCTCACTCAACAAGGTGAGGGCAAGAGTCAGGCACTGAAGGCTGGAAGCTCCACTACAGCTTGTGAAGATGAGCAGTTGGAACAACATCCATTTTACTATTTAATTTATTTACTTTATATTTAATTTATTTAATTCCGTTTTGGCAATCTGTCCCCTCAAAGGCTTCAGATCAAAGGCTGCTTTAAAAAAATAAAAGCCAGTATTACAAAAGCTAAGCAGCTCTGGGATAACAGGAAAAGTCCTCATCTGTATAAAGAAACAACTAGAAGACACAAAATAAATGGTACAAAGAAAAAGTAGTCCGTCATCATAATGGAGGGACATTACTCATGCAGCTCCACAGCCATCTGCCCTATGAATACATTGTGTTCAATATACTCCCTAATGAATCCCAGCGGGGTGACAGAGAAAGATTACAACAGTTGAGTGACAAATTTTACTGGTAATACTAAACTACTGAGGATAAAGGCAAGTGCTTATTGCTAAGAGATAAAGAAGGACTTAATGACAACCAATAACTAGCCAGTAAAAATGCAGGTGAAATTCAATACAATTTAAATATAGACTGATATTCATGGAGGAAGAAACACCTTGACTTCATATGCATAATGATGGGCTCTGAATGACTTGAAAATGAGATTTCAGTTTTTTAATAGCTCACTCTCCAAAAGCACAGTCAACACAGCAACGTAGCAATTATTACAGCAGAGAATGAAATCAAAACCATCTTTATTCACCACTGTAAAATATTGAACTGCATACCAAAAGCTGTAAACAACTTGCACTCCCTCTTCTGAGAGAAGAGTAAGCAAAACTAGAAGAGTTAATAAGGAAGTATAACAGAGACAATAAAAGACCAGACATAATTTGCATTTGAGGAATAAGTAAGCAGAGGAAAATCAGCTTGGAGAATACATGAAGGCATCAGGTGAAACCAGCCATTGTCAGGCTCAAAACAGAGCCACTTCTTCTCACCTTTTTGCTCATCCAGAACTTCTCCTAGCCTATTTCCAGCTCATGCTCCCTCCTCACTGACACATGGACCTTAAATGAGGAAAAGGAATTAAGAAGACGCATCATCCTTCCCTGCAATAAAATGCACCCACATAACACAGGCCACTGAGGCGTCCAGCTAAAACTTTCAGGCAGTTTTGCTGGATCTACAGGCAGCTGACCCGCTGAGCCACTGCCCTCTGGACAAGAAGAATCAAAAGAAATCTCTGGAGATGCACAGTCCTGTCCTAACAGCAAATGAGAGAGGCTGCACTCTCTCAACCTTCAGGTTGACTGAAATAACCTGATTTCTGAGGACGGCTACACAGAGAAACAGCCAGCACTGTGCAGTCTGTTCCTCCAAGTTATGACAAAAGCACTGTATCCTACTTCCGTTTTTGGAGGCTGTTCTACTAGGAATCAAACCTGCCTCACCCCAGCCCAGCCCTGCCCTGCCAAGCCTGATTGTCACTCGCTGTCTGCACACACAGGCATCCTCATTTGCTATCAAGGCATCAGAAAGTGAAGTGGATTTCAACCTCAGCCAGTGCTTGCTAGGTGGGGATTTCTTACAGCTGGGCCTCTCCAAGCTGATTAAGTGTAATCTTACAGTGAACAAAAGGATCCGACTTAGCAGCTGATTACTCACTAATAAAATACTGTACTTTGATTCACAGCTCAGCTTATCCCATACTGAAATCTCTCATTTGCATCAATAGATTTGAACTGTAGTTGAACTGATGCAGGGCACTCAAGCACAGAGCAGCTGTTTCTGGAAGAAACTTGCCTGCCTTGGGAAGAAATCAACATGCATTACAGGTGGGGTACAACCTCCTGCGTTGAAGCACGAATCTACCTGTTCCAAGGGCCCTGACACTATCCTCCACAACCTCTTTCCAGGAGAATTCCTGACACAACTCTGACAAGGCCAGAAGCTAGAATTCAGCATGTCTAAGGCTATCCAAACCCATGAAAGAAGTGAATACTGCAGGTAGTGTAATGCCAGGATAAGAGGAAATAAGCCTTTTAACTACTTCTTGCCAAAGAGCTCTTTCCACACCATCAATTTTTTGGGTCAGACGCTCGTGTTTGCCTGTAGGGCACCATGTGACAGCACATAACAATGATAGCATGCTACCTGTCTAAATATAGCAGTTACTATTATGTTTCCTAGCTACCTTCAGATGCTGAAATAAAAAAACCCAACAAGCTGGTTGGCAGCAGCTGCTATGATGTCTGCCTTCCACTCAGTCATCAGGTAGCGTTCAATGAAAAAATGTGCCATTGAGAACAGTACTTCAGTGGTACTGCTGCCAACTGAAAATCTATCCAAACTTGAACTTCCAAACGTGCAAATTTTAGGTCTTGGGACCAGTCAAAGGTTGGACCGACATCACAGTATTAATGAAAATGGAAGAATGTAAAAGTTTAAAACCAATACCAACTAAGAGAAAAAAAAACAAACAAAAAGAGGCAGCACAGGAAAAGTGCACAACCTGATTTTATACAGAAGCTGAGAAAAACTATGACCAAAAACATCCTTGCAAGGATTCAGAAGCTGCTATCAAGTCAGAAAGGGATAAGAAAGCACTGCTCTTTCAACATCTGGATTTAAACCAGAACAATAATGTCAATGAAAGACTGCAGATGGCAGGTGGATAATTCCACAGCCGCTAACTGCCCCAAATCCTTCCAGAAGGCTTCAGCCAGACATAGCCTAATAACAAAAGTGGTCAGAAAGAAAATGACAGAAAATTACTCATGTGAAGGACTCTGAGCAGGCTACAATTTCTGCAGGTATGGTACACACATAGCCAGCAAACTCTTAATAAAACACGCCTGAAATTATTCACTGTTATCACTGTTAAAAAATTCACTCAAATCCTGAGCTGACATGTGACTACCACACATGGTCACTTGTTTTTGTAAGAAACAAAAACAAAGATGGCACTATCTGAACACTACTGAAGCTGACCCATCTGAGCCAACGTCAGGGATTTTGTCTCAGAAGCTATCGGTACGATAGGATGGTAACAGTTAAGATGTCTCATTGCAGATACCAATCAAATCAAAAGAAGATACCCTCGACTCTGGCTTAAAGTAATCAGCATCTCAAACTGGGAAAGAAAACGATCCTGCTGCAATGTGCACACAGCAATGCACATCTTCACGGAATTAATTTCCATCATACCCAGATGTATTTTCCAAAATGCAGATGAAAATGCTTTTGTCCATCTCTATGTCAGGTCACACATCCCATCCAAAAAAATTATCTTCAGTAGCTCGCTTTACAAGAGCAGATGGTGCTCAGATGTGGAGGAAGACAAGTCAGGAGAGACAAAGGGAAAGTAAGGAATGTGCTCTTAGAAGAAGCTTGGCTTACATCAGAGTTTAAATAAGATGAGACTTCATGATTTGAAGAGTACTTAAAATACGCTTTTGATCACAGCATAATTTAAAAGGCCTTGTCTTTCTTGACACTGGGCCAAATAATTACTTTTTTTTTTTCTCTGGGGCTAAGGCAGATCCACACTCAGTGTGTCACACCACACCTACTCCAGAGCCATGACTCCCTCTACCCTCAAGCATCTGCAACATCCACACTAACTGCTGCTCTCAGAGTCTTCCTGTGGATTCTAAGGACCCTGAACTTGCCTGAAGCATCTCTGATACGAGGAAAGGCTGAATAACCTGTGTCTGTTCAGCCTGGGGAAAAGAAGACTGAGGAGGGATCTGATTAATGTTTATAAATATCTAAATGGAGGTGGGAAGTAAATGGATGAGGCTGGGCTCTTCTCGGTGGTGCATAGCAATAGAACAAGGAGTAATGGCCTAAAAATCAAGCATAGGAAGTTCCATACAAACATGCAAAAGAATTCCTTTACAGTAAAGGCGATGGAACACTGGAACAGGCTGCCTAGAGAGGTTGTGAAGTCCCTTTCTAAGGAGATACTAAGAGCTGCCTCGAGGCCTACCTGCGCGACCTATTGTAGGGTACCTGCTTTGGCAGGGGGTTGGACTCAATATTCTCTTGAGGTCTCTTCCAACCCCTGCAACTCTGTGATTCTGTGAATTTCATGCAAGACATGGTGGGACCACTGACGAAGTGAAGTAGTGGAGGAACAACATAACTGTCCACAACCTTGTACCATCACATGAGATAGACAGTCTACACTCATGCCCACAATAGTGCATCAGAAGTACACTGCTGAGGGTTGCAGTGCACCCAGATAATGTAAGAACCCACACTGCCATGCAGTATTAACTACACCATCCAACGTGTACCCATTGAGCACAAGAACATTGCTTCTATAGGGCAGCTTCCTCTTTCAACACACAGCTTAACCTAGTAGTAATGTTCTGGGTTCCTTTTAATCAAGAAAGTAACATTATCAAACACTAAAAAACAAAAACCTAATAACAGGTCTTATGTGAAAACATCTGTATGGCCAGATCAGTATCACCATGAGTACAGAGCACCACTGTCATACACAACCACATCTTCTGGAGAAGCAGTACATTCAGAACAGCCAACACATATGCATTAGAAAGCTATGCGATAAATAAGCCAGGAAATTCACACATTTATTCCAGCTCTTCCTAATTTTTGAGCACCTACCCTCAAAGCCCAATAGTCTTTGGGATGATAAAACAAGAGAGAACTTAAGAGTCAGAAACAGAGGTCCTACAGCATAATCAGAGCTTGAAGAGCTCCGATTATAAAATAATGGATTAAAATCAATGAAATGTTACGAATTGCAATTTAAATCAAAATTCATCTTTGCTTGAATTGCTTCTAAATAGTCACACCTTGTACCATAAAACACATTGCTACCTACTACCTGTCAAGCACAGCTTTGTTTACAGCACGTAGAAAATAAAGCTGTAATTGGAATTCATGTATATTTTAACTTTTACTAATTAGCACTGTATAATACTTAGAATTTTAATTCTTGTAATAAGTAAATTTGAACTTGAAACAGGAATTTTTAAGACATTATTTCATTACTGTGAGGCCTTTAGTAATTGGCCCACATAATTGAACTTTTGAATTAGAATAATCAGAAATTAAAGTTTTTTTCTCATTGAAGCGTTAGGATGAAAAGAGCCTTTCATTCAATTTCAACAAAGCATCTAGACTAAACTTTCAGCAAGACACTAATATCACAGTTGCTTTAAAAATATTTATTATTAAACTGGTGGCTGAATTTATTTTTCCAAAGTGGTGCACTTTTGGAAGATAATCACAGAATCACAAAGGTTGGAAGAGATCCACAGGATCATCCAGTCCACCCATCCACCCATCACCAATGGTTCTCACTAAACCATGTCCCTCAACACAACGTCCAAACGTTCCTTGAACACCTCCAGGGTCGGTGACTCCACCACCTCTCTGGGCAGCCCACTCCAGTGCCTGACCACCCTTTCAGAACCCGTGACTGCAATCAGAACATAACATTCTATAATGTACAGATGAGGGCTTTTCACCACTAGTAATTTTTGCCTCTGCCAGTCCTTAGAAACATTATGCCTTTCAGCTCCAAAGTAGTAAAAACAAAAACTTCAGCAAGTGTCCCTTTAATCTACTACCACTAATATCCAAGATGTTCTGGAATAAACTGAGAGACCTCTAAGAATTAAATACTAAGAGCAACTGCAGCTGCCAGAGATACTGAAATTTTATTTCTGCTTTACCTCATGTAAATTACCCATCCAGATGATAATCTGAATTTTGCTTAAAAGGTTTTCTACCTAACATGCAGCTCTGTTGAAGAATAATTTCTAAGAAAAATAATAGCAACAAGGAGCTAAAATGACTTATTTCCCATCCACCCCCTCTTTTTTTTTTTTTTTTTGCCTGAAGTAATTACAATTCATTAATGTCTCATACAAATATCTTCCTAGGGCTATTGTGCATGCGAAATGTGGCACTTCATTTGTAGTTTTAAGTAAAGTACTTCCTCTGCTGACGTGTCGCACCAATGCATCAGTGAGAAAAGATATGACCGTGAGTTCTCTGTGAGTTTATCCTAAGTCCTATCTGCTGAGGAAAAAGAGGAATTGCAAGTCCAAAGTTAATAAGAGTAAGTAAATAAAACACCGCTGTCGGATGGCGTAAACAATTTAAGAACCTAAAAGTGTTTTACAAATATTCTTTGTTATGTCATCTGTCCAAACAGATAAATATTGTTGGTCCTATTACACAGATTTAGAGAATAAGGGGCAGGAAGGTTTCTTCTTACATCACAAGATGACTCACTGGCAAAGTCAAGCAAAGGTGAAGGTAAAGATAAATGGAGAAATACAACTCAGTGTTTAATCACTGTTATCATACCCTACAAGTACCTCAGTAATTAAGATATCATTTTTCTAATCTAGTGCAAGAGAATTATAAGATTAACAGTGTGAACTCCAGAATATGCCACCTCGGACAGGGCATGATCCTAAGCCAGGTGTTTCAGGTTCACTACATCAGCATACACCATACCAACACTCCCACCATTTCTGTTCCTGAAAACAGCTCTACAAAAAGCTTGCAGAAAAGATCCTGCATGATCAAGAGGTCAGTCACTTTACTTCTACCAACCCCTTACTGATCGTTTTATTCCTAGTGCTCAAAGCCAGTCTCCAATGTGAGACTGAAAGCGCAGTGCGGGTGAATATCAAGAAGCAGAGGAAAGGAAAAACCACTCCCAGCTGAGTACTGTCACAGAGTCACTTTTGAATTTGATTCAAGTTTCTTTTCACGCAAACTACTGGGAGAGAATTAAGGAGAGCACTGCTGTTACAGGATTCCCATCCACTCCTGCCAGGGGCAATGGGCCTCACTGGCAGAAGCAGGCATGCAGCACCTAATATCTACATGGGCTGCACTGACCTCAAGCTCCCACTGAAATGTAAAGGCAGGTGTTTAATACACGATACAGCTAGCCCATGGTATATCTGCTACATTCAGTGGATGTAACTGGTATTTTCTACACAGAAATTATTACTAAGTTCTGAGTTACCATCACCATGCCATGTCATCCTGTCTGCACTGTAACTGATGATTGGAAATGCAATCATACATCTCCAGAAACAGTACATTACCCAAGTAACCAGGGAATGAAGATTACAAAACATTTTGGCAGGCTCGAGCTCCAACAAAGTTGTTATAAAACTTCCTGCACACCTGGACGTATCACACCAAAAGCAAACAAGTTAGGTAAATAACATTCTGCTGAGAAAAAGCCATGCACTCTACCTACCCTGCTAGGGGATTTGGACCATGCCTAGCCAGTGCCACATAATCATTCAGTCTTGGATACGTTTTACACCTTTGAACAGACAAGGATTTACTGATCTTCCCAGTGGGTTCCTGCTTTAACATCAGGAGGACATTTTAAGTCCATTCACCAACTCCTGGGAGGAGGCAGGGGGGAATCCACCCCTCCACCTGCCTCTGGGGCATCCCGGATACCTCTCAGTGCTCTCCTTAAGCATGAATGGTATTCAGCAGCCGACAACGTGCCCTTTGGGTCACGCACACGCTAGAAATCCCAAACGTAAACACAAATAACTGTAAAAATAAGAGCGTAGAGGGCTGTCTACGTGCCCGCTGTAGCACACACCGTACGGCAGGGCACGATGCACGCCGCACTTTATCGAGGTTTGCGATAGCGGGACCCGCAGCCGGCCCCTACTTACATAGCAGCCCCACGTTTGCAGCGCTCCCGTGGAGATCTCCGGCGAAGTTTTCAGGTGATGTCAACAACAGGAAGGACGACTTCGAGCCAGGTTTCCATTTCTCATCAGCCGCTGCCTTAGAAGTTGGGAGGAGAGCGCGTTTACACCAAACCCGACGCGGGCTCCGCCACCCCGCCCCTTCCCACGAGCCGGGCTTCCCCCTCTCCTGCCGGAGGGCCGCGGTACGAAACGCTTTCATCACGCGGACATCGGCCCCCGTGCCGCGGGGCCCACGTCCCTACGTGCGCACTTCTCACGGCCCCCTCACCTCCACACCGCCGGGCTGCGGCTCCCGGACCCGGCTCCGCGCTGCAGCCCCCGCCGCGCTCCGTGCCCGGGACGAGCCCCACCGCCTCCAGCCCGCCCGCTCGCTCGCCCCGGAGGTGGTGCCGCCGAGCCGTGCCCGCTGCGACGGCGACACCCAGCGGCAGTGCCCCGCCGGCCCGGCCCGGCCGAGAGGGGGGCGGCGCGCGGGGAGCCGCCCCGCGGAGCTGCCGGGCCGCTGCTGCTCTTGTATTCGGCTCCCCCCGGTGCCCTCGCGGTGTGCCAGTGCAGAGAGGGGGAGGGCGGCGAGTCGCTCGGCAGCTCTACCTGGTGTGGGCCGGGCAGGTCGTAGAGAGAAGCGTGAGGCCGGGAAAGGGCGGGCTGCTACGGAGCCAGAGCCTGGATGTGGTCCTGAGGTGCTCTCCGGAACTCAGGCTCTTCTTCAAGGTAGTCGTGGAGGCGTAGGAGCAGAAGTCCTGCGAGAGCACCGAACTCAGATGGGCCAGGTGCTCTTCTCCCAGCCAGCAGGCTTCCAGAGCTGGGCTGGAAGTCAGAGAGCCCAGGGGAGAGCTTGCTGTACCAGAGCACCGCATCACCCAGCCTTCTCCTCGCTGCAGGGCCCTTTGGTGTACCTCAGCCATATGTCTGTGTGGGCAGTTTATGTGCGTAAATCGGCAATTCACAAACTGGCAGGAAGGTGAGTTAGACAGGAACATCTTTGAACAGAGCAGGAGAAAGGGGTTGGTGTGAGTAGGCAAAGTAGCATCACAGAGGAGGGATCCAAAGAAAGAGAAAACAGAGCAACACAGTTCCTAATGCAGAGATACTGCGGGCCTTTTGGTGCAAAATCCTCTTCCTCTGCCAGGAGGAGTTCTCAGCATGATGGCCGGAATGAAGCAAATGTCAAAGTAATGAATATATACTTGTGAATTGTTTGTACCAATGCGAACATAATGCCCCCATCTATACATTTTTCATGAAACAGTTATGATGGTATTCATCGTTCTGTGCCAGTATTCAAATCAACTCTTGCTTCTCGATGTTCTGCAGGTGCACTGACTCTATCGTTTGGTCAGGATTACTGCGCCAGTCCAAAGTCCGGCAGTGTTACTGAAATCAGAATATAATTGCTGAAATGCACAAAAATAGGCCGTGATTGCTCATGCTACAGCTTTGGTTCCTCGTTCCCATATTCGGTATAGGCCTTCTCTGTGGGAACTTTATTGATACTGTGTAAAATTCTGGCGTGGGAACAGAAGTATTGGTGCAAGTAACAGTCAAGCTGTGCGTTAAGCAAGTTCCACATATGCAAATTCCTGCAGGAGAACTTTGTGTTTAATGGCATGATTGAGAAACAAGATGTTAACACACTGCAGAAAAAGTTTCCCTGGCATTGATCTACAAGCGATCTGATGGGAGTTTTTCCCCTTTAAAGAAGCAGGATGAGATGCTGTCACGATCCCGCAAACCTTGATGTGGGTGATCCCTTGAACACAGGGATGTCGGCAGGACCACACCTGTGCTTAATTGTTGTTAACCTCTTTCATCCAGAGAGTGAGCTTTGTACTCCCTTTTCTAGTTTTGTTTTCTATTGGGAAGAGAAAGTCATGAGGAATTCCCTCACTTGCCTGAAACAGAAAATATTTGTCATGTCTGTGAAATGCAGCTCCCTCTGAAGGAGTCCAATCGCACACAATATCTGCATTACAGAGTGTGTATTCAAAGACTCAGCCCCATGTCCACTTGCCCCTTCAGCAGTATGTGAGTGCAGGCAGGGCACTGCTTCATTGTGTGCAACAGGCTTGGGTTAAATGATCCGATGAAAGAAGAGATAAAAAAAGAAAGAGAAAAGGGGAAAAAGGAGAAAAAGAAAAAAAAAGATGAAATGTGGAGGGGATAGAGCAACGTGGTGGCAAAGGGCCAGAGGAAGAACAAGTTCTGAAGTTCAAGCAGAGCCCAGGATGGATTATATTGCTAAGGGGTTGGCAGAAACGCTTCAAGCTCTGCACAAAAACCCCATCTGGAGTTGAGCCTGGCATTTATAGGGCTCTGAACCTGAAGCTGTAGTCAAGCAGATGGTCACTGGCTTCAGCATTGTGGGAACTGCGCTGTAATCTGTGCTGTCATACCTGAGCTTCTACGCCTTCATTTGGTATTTCAGTATCTCCAAATAATACTCTGTGACTGATGCTGTTTCACAGCCCTTTGTGTAAAAGAAACCTGATACAGTCAGCCAGGCCTGTGGACAAGCTCTGCTTCCCCTGGTCAGCTTTGGAACCAGCTGCCCTTCCTGTGCAGATGTGGTCAGCAGTGTGTGAGACAGACAGGCCTTTATTGCCAACGTGGAAACTTTCCTCCTCTGTCGGGAGTTTTCAACAGATTGGTGTCTCTGAGGGCTGTCCCGAGACAGAAACAGTACTGCTGTACGTTCTTGCTCCGCATTTAAGTCTTGAATCTTTGTAATGGACTTAATGTTGAAATATTTCACATCGCATTTTGGTAAGCTGTTAAGCTGTTCACAGGGCAAACTTCCAAGCAGGTGGATGAGTTGAGAATAAGGAAAGACATTTCTTCAAATCTGCGTATTGGTAGATTTGTCATTACATGGGACGTAAAGGATGGATTTCTCCTCTCTTTCCTCTCTGGAAGAAGCTGTTCCTCCATTATCTCGAGTGGATTAGAGCAGCCCGAAGGCCTCTTGATAAGAGGACGAGGCACTCAGTGGACAGAAGCAGACATAGGACGTACTGGTGGGGCCCAGCTACCAGAGGTGACTTTCTCTGGTCGGGCTGCACGGGATGATGGCCAGAGAGGGTCAGCACTTGAAGCAATGCGAGAAAGCAAAAGCAACGCCGGGAGCCCTGGCAAAGAGCTCTTAAACCCTACAGAAAGTCTAACCGCAATGAAAAATGATCATTTTGGTGTGCCGCTGCCTCACGCCCCACAGCCACCGTGGCCCCGCGCACCCAGAGGCCCTTCCCTGCCAGAAACCGCGCTGTCCCCACGAATGGCTTCAGGCCCCTGCGCTGCGGCAGCCCTCAGACCGCCGCTACCGGCCTCGCGGCGCCGGGCCCGGGCTCAACCCGGGGCCGGTATCGGCAGCGGCGGGGCCCGGCCTGCGCGTCAGGTGACGCGGGTCGCGGCGCCGCGCTCTCCGCCCAGCGGCGAGCGGGGGAAGGGAGCGGCAGCGGCGCGGGGCCGTGTGGCGGCGGCGCGGCACCTGGGCTCCCCCCGAGGCCGCCGGCAGGCAGAGGGGCCCTCGCAGCCCCTCGCAGCCCCGGCGGGGAGCGCGGCCGGCATGAGCCAGGTGCCGAGGAAGCTGCCCCAGGAGGAGGGGGACGAGGAGGAGGAAGAGGAGGAGGAGATCGTGGGCTTGGCGGGCTACGCCGACGGGGCCGAGTCCTTCTCGGACGGGGACGCGGAGAGCGGCGGCGATGAGGCGTGTGAGTGCCGACCGGTGCGGGTGTGGGGCGGGGGAGCAGGCCTCGGTGGGGCCGGGAGGGGCCGCGCTGGGAGCCGGGCGGGCGGGCGGCGGGGTCAGCGGGAGCGGAGGGCTGCCGGGGGCTGAGCGAAGGCTGGCGGGCAGCGGCCGGCTGCGAGGGGGGAGAGACGCAGACAAAGCGCTGCGGGGAGGGGGGATAACCCCTCGCACGCGTTTCCCCGTCTGGGCGAGACGTGAGCCTGCCGTGCCAGGGAGGGGTGCTGCCGGCTATAAAAGGCAGCGGCGGCCCCGCGCTGGCCGGCAGCTGCCGGTGTCAGTCGTCGGGTTTGCAGGCTCGGCCCGGGGCCCGCGGGTGCCCGCCGGCGGAGATGGGTGCGGGGGACACGGGCGGCCCTGGAGGAGCAGCCTCGCTCCGCAGGGAGAGGCGCGCCGGCTCAGAGCCTGTTGCTCTCATTCACAGCGTGGCTTCGTTCTCCCGAGGCTGCTTCGCTCGGGAGCTCGGAGGGCTCTGGGGACGTCGACGTGAAATGAGAATTGCTTTCTAATAAGAGCAGAACAAAAGGCCGCGTGCTGTAAGGCTAAGGTGGTGGTCAGCCTTTCCTTAGGAAGCCCAGTCCTGCGAGCTGCCGTGGGAGGGGGCTCACTGACTCCACAGTCTGGGGGCAGTCAGAGCTCCAAGCTGTGGCGTGGGGCTGTGAGCATGCTGGGCTGCCAGAGATGTAACTAATTGGCGTCTTGTGCGAAGCTGCTGAGGAACTGCCTTCATTTTGATGCAGAGAGAATGTATTTCAGTGCACTTATTTAGTACTAAACCGGCAGCACCTTCTGCAGAGAAGTAATCCATTTTCTGTTCTCAGAGGAATTTCTTTGGAAATTTTTCAATGGGAGCTTTATTAAATTGCTAAAAAATGGCAATTGCTTCTTCACAGTAACGTGAGAATATTGTACTTATTGGAAACAAATCTTGACATCCTGAATAGCAGGCAAGTGAAGAGACCTCTCCACTCCGGGCTTAACACAAAGGCTGATTGTACCAGCCAGACCCCCTGCCTTTCCACTCGGTTCTGAGGTCTCTGGAGAGAAAAGAGGGGGTTGGGATTTGGATCTGAGCTTTGTGTATCTGAAAGTGGCCGCAGGGCAAGGGGCTTTTCTTTTCCTAGTTTCTATCCTATTTCTTCCTGCTTTTGTACAGTAAAGAGTCTGAAATACAGTATCCCAGCCTTCATGTGCGACTGTTGAAAGTGAAGGGAGAAGCCAGGCTTCAAAGTAAAAGCATAATTTGTGCACGTAGGCACACAGGATATTTCAAAACTCTGTATTGGTCATCTCTCACCTTCTGCTGTTTTCTTGTCTCCAACCTGAGCTGAAATGACTGCTGTTTGTCCTCCACTTCATCTTTTGACTTTAGGCACGGGGTCATACTCAGAGACCTTGAAGCACTTGGTTTACATAAAGCCTATTCATTGTTTTGATACATGCACTTAAGAAGTATTTACAAGCAGGGAAGCCTCCTGCAGTGTCCGAGGAAGTCACTTGAAGTTGGATCCTTGTAGAGTGCCGCGCTTGTGGTAGAGTAGAGCCAGGCCTTCTGGTTCTGAGTCTTTGGCCACAAGAATTTCCTTCCACCAGGCATTTCTGCAATGTTCATAAACCCACAGTAGCTGAACAGCTTTCTTGATTGCACGTAAGCTTTTTCTATTAACTCTTCAGGCTCAGGCCACTTTCAGCGTTGAAGATGTGCAGTGTATATTTATAAGGCTATCGTCTTACAAACTGCAAACATCACAGCCCCAGTAGTGCTGAAAATGCCATGAGCTGAATGGGTTTGTAGGTACTTAAGTGGAAAGTATGAGACTGGTAGTTCTCCTCTACAGAAAAGGTAAAAGCTTAAGAAAAGAATGATGTAATTGCATTAGCAGGCCAAAAAAATAATTGTTCTCAGCTCTATTAGTTAAAACAGTCTCGGAGGAGATTGTTAACATGTGCGTAGTAGAATGAACAGAAATGTGACTTTTGGTTTGGCGTAGCTCAAGCAGATGAGCTGCTATGCTTTGTACGTTTGAGAACTACAGTCTTCTTACTGATGGGATCTAAACATACACCTTCCGACATGGCATCCCCTTCACACGTGGCTGATAGACCCAGGCTTCTGAAAAATAATTGTAGCTGAAGTGGAATTTAGGATGGGCTTCAAAAACTGTCAACTATCAGTGAATATCTTAAATACTCTAGCTGTACGTTATTCATACTGTTTGCGTCCTGGTGAAACAGACCAGGGCTGCTGTGTGCAGTTCCCAACTCTTCACAGCTGGGCTCTTCTTCGTGTTGCAGTGCACACAAACAGCACTCTACAAACAAGTACTAACTGCCGTTAGAGAAATTTTGTCAGGAATTGAGTACTTCTGTGTTGTGAAAAGGCTTTGGGGTTTGTTAAAATTAATTTGTGGATACTTCAAAGGCTGTAGCCTCTAACCAGAGTGTTCTTTGTGGCTGCTTCGAGGAGTTGAAATGCGAAGGAGGACTGTTGGTATGTGCTAGAAACTGGCATTTTATGACTTTATGCAAAAGTGAATGAAGCAGGAAATGTGTCTCATCCAATGACGTAGAAAATTATCTTTCCCATTATGGAACAGAGAATAGTTTAGTGTTTCTCATGCATAGTATAATCTTGCTTAGTAACCCAGTCTGGAAAGTTGCGAGGATACATCTACTGGCATTGCTATGGCAAATTAAAGAAGGAGTTGTCATGTACTGTGGAAAGGAATGTGGGCAGGCAGTGTATCATCCAATTCCTTTACATATAAGGTAATCTCCTAACTCTCTCTCCGAGGAAAGTGCTACAGCAGCTCTGCTATCTAGTCAGGTTTGGATGATATTAATTCACATTTCCCTGTCTTTGAACTGGCAGAATTTCAAGAGCTAAGTAGCACTCCTACTAGCAAAAGAGACAGCGTTCACTCTACTTGCTAGTAACTGCTTGCACTTCCAACTCTGTTCTTTAGTATGGTTTTAATATGAAGTGATGCCTTGCTAGTAAGTATCACAGTCCATAAAAATGTGTCTACCTGGAAGAACATAATATAGCAACAATTTGAAACTCCAAGTTATTTTTTTTTTTTAGGTACCTGTGGATTTTTATTTTTATTTTTTGGCCTATTTCTTAGAGAAGTAACTAGCCTGTCTTCTTATTGTCTCATGACCTGTCAGAACTTTGGGAACTTCTGATCGCCTACACCGGAATTTGAAGGAGAGAAGTCTCAAAGATGATTGAGTTCATGCAGGCTTGATGAAAGGTAGCGCTCAGAGGAGAGGCTCCAGTGAAAGTGTTCTCAGAGACAGGCAAGCAGATGGAAGTGTGCTGCGGCAGCACTTGGCTGACTGGTGCACGCCTGTGTGCTGTTGAGGCGTGTGGTCAGCTCCAGATCAGCCACAGCACGTCACATCAGTTTTTTGGAGGGTATGTCATAAGACATACAGGGAAGTTGGTGTTACTGTGGTGGGGAGAGGAAAGGGAAACAGTACAGAGCCACAGCAAACCAGACTTGGTAGGTTCTGTTATGAACAGAGCAAAGTGGAGTTTTTTTATAGTTCTTTGGAACGTGCAATAAAGCATCAACCCAAAGTCTGGTTTTTACATGCATTTTGAAAATAATTTCCTCAAACTAGTTCTTGTAAAGCTTTGACTAAATTATTTTCCCTTCAGGTGGTCAAGATGTAGATTGCAGGATGTATGGATATATGAACATTAATAAAACATTGGCTGTATTTTTGGCAGCTGTAGAGAATTTGTACATTAAGGAGAATGGAGTGAAAGAAGCTGTTAAATCTTATTCCTTTGGTTTGCTTTGTTGACAAGACTGCGCCCCGCAGAATGTAATGAATGCTGTCACATTGTCTTAGAGCAGAGGCTTATTATTCCTCTCTCTCTCTCTTGAAGTATCGTAGGCACACACTTCATGCAGTCACAGAACGATATTATTGCTCACGTTGACAGGAAGGGTAGAGCAGTGTGTTGACTGCAGTTAATTACTTCCTAAATATTGCTGCCTGTGGATCAGCTGCTGTTGTCCATTGCTGCATTAGGGGGATGAGCACCTCACAATCCCCGGCAGCCTGCTGCTGTTTTGCTTGAAGGGTTTCATCTGCGTGCTGCTCCAGGCTGGCAGTGTCCTATAGGTGAGGCTTGACAAAGCACAGTACGTGGAAAGAGCTGCCAAGGCCTGTCAAAATGCACAGGATCTCAAAGTGGTCTGTCAGTCACTGTGGTACCAGGGGCTCACGGTGAGAGGCATAAGTACTGGTGAGCCAGCAGGTGGTGCAATTCCAAATTCACCTTAGCAGAAAATGAGGAAGAAGTGCAATTTCCCTCTGCCCTGAATTAGGTTGGACACTCTGTTATGCAGTAGGTAGGAGTAGGCCTGCCTGATATCTTGTGTGCTTGGCCTGTTGTCTGATCTGTGTTTTAAGCCTGACTGCTGTGTGCTGAGAGCCTTATTCTGCAGATATAGCATTGACAACTCAGTATTTTATGTTGCTTATGTTTGGTCCTGCAAACAGGATATCACAGGATTATTTTAAACAGCAGGTGAAATCGTAATGACCTTAGAAATGAACTCCCCTTGAGCTCAGCTCTGTGCTTAAAGTCTCAAGAGAAGGTGTGTGCCTGCTGAGTTGTCCTCTTCCTATGGCTCTTGGGGTGTGTGATTCCTTTGCTTAGAGGAAGGAAGGAAGCCTTTGTGTAGCTTTACAATGTCAAACAAATGTAACTAACACAAACTCACTCCTTGCTTCCAGCAGCATGATCTGGCTGTTGGTTGATAGAGGTATTTGTTTCTGGATACTCTTTTTTTAAAATTGAGTTAGAATGTTTTATTGTGTTACAATAAAATTAAGTATTTTAGGGTGGCCATGGGATAAAACAATTTTCACATACAAACTAAGCATACTGTCTGCAGTTTCTGCTGTGGGTGAAAAGTAGGTTTTCTTAGTCTCCTAAGGGGCAAAGAATCCAGGCTAAAATGTCTGCAGTTCCCTCAGTTTAAAAATGGGTAATATTTGCATAACTCCAACTCAAAATGTCATGAAAATAAATGTCAGATGCATGTTATCTGTCAGTTACTCATGAATTATGTTGCTATAGTATGTTACTCTTCTTCTTGTATGATTTTGTTCAGTTTTGGATTTCAATGATCCCTTCAGTACTGAAGTTAAGCCACGAATCCTGCTCATGGGTTTGAGAAGAAGTGGGAAGTCTTCCATTCAGAAAGTTGTCTTTCACAAAATGTCACCAAATGAGACCCTCTTCTTGGAGAGCACAAACAAAATCTGCAGAGAGGATGTATCCAACAGCTCCTTTGTCAACTTTCAGATATGGGATTTTCCTGGGCAGATTGACTTCTTTGACCCTACATTTGACTATGAGATGATTTTCAGAGGCACTGGAGCACTAATATTTGTTATTGACTCTCAGGTAAATAAAAAACAAAAGAAAAAAAGAAAAAAAAGTGTGTGGAGGGGTGCATTTAAGCTGCCTTTGTCTTTTTTTTAGCAACATACAGATGGATTAGAAAGCAGATTCTTCAAAGCAAATAAATAACTTATGGTTACAAACACACATTTACAGGAAGTCATTAAAACTTGAAGAGCTGCTTGGCTATTTTTAATCTCCCCTTGCAAAATGTTTAAAACAGTTAACTGCTTTAACATCTCAGGATTCTTGTTCAGACTCCCAAGTGCTTGCAGCCTAAGATCAGTGCACGTGCTAGGTGCAAGCTCAGTCTTCTATTATAAGAAATAAAGAACCTAAGATATTGTTGAGCTGTAGCATTATCTAAAAGTACTGTAAGATTTTAGATATTTTACACACCTTTCCTGCAGTTTTTATTTTTCCTTCATTAGGATGATTATATGGAAGCATTAGCTCGGCTGCATCTTACTGTGACCAGAGCATATAAAGTGAATCCAGATATCAACTTTGAAATCTTTATCCATAAAGTGGATGGCTTATCTGACGATCACAAGATTGAAACACAAAGAGATATTCACCAGAGGGCAAATGATGACCTTGCAGATGCTGGATTGGAGAAAATTCATCTCAGGTGAGAAAAGCTGCTGTACAAAAATTTTTAAGTAGGAGAGGAGCTATTTGTTTAACAAGTTAATATTTTCTGTTCTCTTGAAGTAGCAAGCAAAAAGATTTTGAAGAAAGAGGTTAGTCACAGATAATTTGTTTGGCTCAGACCAAATGCAGTATCCTATTTCTGAGAGCTTTCTTGAAGAGCAAGATAAGGAGCAGAAATGCTTAAAAAAAGATGACAAATATGCTAGAGTCCCATCAGTTTTTGCTGCTGTCTCTGTCTTGAAGTTAGAAGTATGGGCATTGGCAACCTGTAGAGTGCATATGCCATCTACATCGCTTTTGCCTTTGGAACTGCTCCTTGCCTCACAGTTGTCTCCCAGTTACTCGTTCTCATTATTGCAGCCTCCTCAGAGCCACTTGGGAAAGCAAAGAGAGAGCACCTTTCTTATATCTGATGATAAAGCAAATTACTGTAGCAAACAGTTAAAAACAGTAAACTTCTATAGACCAGAAACTAGAGGGACATCAAGTTTCCGTATTATTTTTAGTGCTTATAGCCAAGGACAAAGAGATGTATAGAAAGAGACCCGTTTCATGAACCTGTCAACACTTTAGAGCTCTTAAAAACTCAACTGCATCATGCACTGTTAAATGGGTCCAGCTTTCAAAAAGTTAAGTCACAGTGGATATGTTCAGTAGTATTCCTCATCTGCAATTTGAAAAATATTTTCCAAAGGTTACATCATGAAGGGGAATTACATCATGAAGTCCTACATCAGGTTCTCATTTGCATTGTCTAGGTGTTTTGTTGTTGTCTGTTTTTTGTATAGAGGTGTGGCAAGTATAATGTTGAGTATTTAGTTTCTGTATGAAGGCCTATGCTTCAATCATAACATGTGACTTTTGATCACAAGGGGTAATTGCATAATTGTAGGCACTTGCTGTTTGACGATATTTCATTTCACTCATATTATGAAAGGTACATTACGTTCACTGTATGTAACTAAAAGAAAAATCTGGTGATGTTTTTTTTCCAGCTTTTATCTGACAAGCATATATGATCATTCTATATTTGAAGCGTTTAGCAAAGTGGTACAGAAACTGATTCCACAGCTCCCAACACTGGAAAATCTGCTTAACATCTTTATTTCAGTAAGTACTTGTTGCGTATTTTGTCTACAGATGAGGCTATGACCATCATGCATGTTGAAATATCCTGTTATTAATATTAAATATTCCTCTCAGCTGCCTACCGAGAGATTGTGAGCAACGCGAACATTCAGAGGCATTATTAAAACACAGTTGAAATGCACTCACATGCAGCCAGGCCTCCCTTCCTTATCGACTTTATTGCTGAGATACAGTATTTTCTGAGTGAAAATGGCACATAAGGTGCATTGGCAGTCATTGCTTTCCTGCTTTTAAGTTCATTTGAATGTTGCAAAGGTCTTTGCTGCGTGCAGTTTTTTAAGTAGTACTTGAAATTTGTGTTAATAAATTCTTAAAGGAGTGTCATCTGGTCTGACCTCTTGCATAAGAGAACTGCCTATAGTACTTCCTAGAATTTATTCTACTTTGCACTGAAATTTACCTCTCTTATGAAAATGTAGTCTTAACATTTTTAGAGGTCGAGTCCACCACAGCTTTCACACCTTCCACAGTTACTTCCAAGGCCAGTTAGGGAACTTTGTATATCTGACTGCTGTTACTGTGGAGGTATTTGCTTGTTCTCCTGCTCCTGGATGTGTGGTCTGTTCTCCTCCTTTATACTGGTTGTGACACCTGCCTGTTCCCTCATGGAGTCACTCTGACACATCCCAATACAGCAGAAGATTGTGCAGTTCTTTTGCCTGTTTCATCAAAAGCAGCTCATGAAGGAGACCAACATACTCTTTTTGTGGCCCAAGGTTAGAAATGGGAACATGTGACAATGAGGAGAGGGAAACACAATAAGTACTTGTGAAAAAGGGGAGTTCCCCCCTTTTCTTGATGCATTAGTTCAGATCCTAGCGGGTCCTGAAACTGTACCCTTTTTTGTACCTTGCATTAGCGTTAGGCAAACTTTAGTTTCCAAGCACGGCATTTTGGTTTGCCTTTTTGTGATTCTGAAGTCATGAAATTATTTAATATCATAGAACAGCCTGTAGGATAAAATTAGACTTCACAGCTTCTCAGTGTGGGGTGTGAAAATTGGGAGAGAGGGAGGTTAGCTGTTTTGCTGAAAGGGAGAGCTGGGATTAAAGAAGTGTCTTTCCCAAATTTATTCTCTTACTATTAGGCAACCAATTCATAAGGAATGGTTTATGACAAAGACCTCTTTCCACCAAAATGGCTGGACTGCATGCCAGTTATCATCCAGCCCTGCATTCCACTTAGGGTAGAAAGGTAATGATGGTTGATGATAATAGTTCTGGAGCAATTATGTATTATTTTGAATATGCTACATAGTATTAATGAGAAAGCTGGCTGAATTATAATCTTCATAATTCCAGAACTGCACTATTTACTCATATCACAAGTCTGATCTCTGTATAGGGTCTTCTCACTGTTTGGAGTTGCTGAAAAGTTTGTACCAAACCACTACATGACTTCAGCATGAGCTGTTTCCTGAATGACAACAGTTGTTTGTGCATATGGGGCACCCAGACTGAAGGCCCCATTATATCCTAGAGTAACAGATATGACTGGTAGGGAAGAACAACTCATTCAAATAAACGGGAAATTTAGAGAAGTATTCCTGAGAGGTATGTTATTTCCTCTGCACAGTAGGGCCAAGAGTCTCAACCTGTTTCTTAGCTCCAAATAGAACATAGCAGTCAGTGGCATAGAACAAGATGTAGCTGCTTCACTGTGTCCTCAGAAAGCTTGCTTTCTGTTTGTAAGAGCATCTTTCATCTGTAGACAGGAGACTCAGAATGACTCTTACTTGCAACCATAGGAAGACTAAACATCATTCTCTGGTGTAGAATTAGTGGGCGCCTCTTTAGCAACTTAGTGACAACAAATCAGGTTAGGAATCTTGACATAGATTTTGTTCATGCCTTACTTCAGGAAGCCACTGTGTTGGTTATCAGAATGTGGGTGTGTTGGTGTCCTAGTTTGGGTTTGCAGCAATATTCATGAGGATGTGCTTTCATTTATGCCACGAAGACTTCCAACACAAAAGCTGGTGATTACAAAAATAGATCTGTGATCACCCTTGAGTTCACCTCAGGTTTTTAAGCAACTTTTATAGTGCCACAGTGTGTTAGCTCATACAGCTTGTACATTTGATTATGCTGCTTCTACATTCTTAAGTTTAACTGCCTGTAAAGCACCCAAAGAATTGCTTGGTGTTCAAAACCCATGTAAATTTTGGCTAACACCAGCTTCATATAGAGGGATGTCTGTTTTTCTTATTCCTATGGCCTTACCAAGTAGTCAAGGTGTGGCAATGTGTAAAAACTACTTTTTAGGGCCAGCTTCCAACTTAGTCTTCATACTTTCAAGAAGGAGAAAGATAAGCCCATTTATCTAACCTAACAGTTGATTTCTCACTGTCATTGCTGCTATTTGTGTGTTAATGATGTCTCTTTGAATAGTAATTTTTACCCAAAGCTATTTGACTTCTTATGGCTTCATGATTATTGTTTTTAATGGTATGTTTATATTGATAAATATCCTCACAAACATTCTGGCAAATCCCTTGGTTTTGTAATTTAAGGCATACTAAAAACTCCATCAAATGAAATCAGAGAGGTCATGCTGGTACAATTTAGTGGTGACTACTACTGGCAGCCCATCCTACCCTTTTGTAGAGGTTTCTGTCTCCATACAAAGTTGAACAGAAGGAGATTTGCCAGTTTCTCAGCAGATCCTACCATAGTGTATCAGTTTCAAGTTAATGCAACAATGGTTTAAGATGCCAAGTTTTACCCGACTACTATGTGTAATTGCTGGCATGGCAGACATCTCAAGATGAAAACCTTTTAAACTGCCACTGCAAGTGTTGACAGGCTGCAGTTGCTAGAGTTCTGAGATGGGTATATCACTTCTCATTGTTAAATGTTACAATATTGTCACTGACATCTTAATATTTTAAGGTACTTCTTATATGTGCAACTGAATTTCTCCTTACATGATATAAAATTTTATAATTGACTCCTCAAGAATGACACCGCAGGGCTCAAGTTCCAATCTCTTATTTAAAAGTAGTTTTCTTTTTTAAGAAATATATTCAGATGGCATTTACAGGCAAATCTGGTGATTAATCTTATTTGGCAACATCTGTAGAAGTATGTGCGGCGCTGTCAGAATTTATGTATTGTTTGAATATTAAAATTGCACAGCTATTACATGTGGCCAGAATTACCAAAATAAATAGCACACACAGTTTTGTTCTTAATGCTAAAAAAATGTTGACTCATAGAACCACACAAGCTGAGCAGGACCCTTAGAGGTCAGCTCCTGCTGAAAGCCAAGCTTCAGTGTGCAGGTTTGCATAGGGCTGGGTCCAGTTCAGCTTTTTGTATCTCCAAGGATTGCAACTCCACAACTCCTCAGGTCAGCATGCTCCCAGTGCTTGACCGCTCTTATGCTAAAAAAGGTTGTGTTTGTTATTGTTTGTTTGGATTTATTTTTATTTGGTGCATTACTTTTTATTCTTTTTAAGATAGAATTTCAGCTTGTCTTTTGCCCCTCGCCCTTCAACAGTTGTTCTGAGAAGAGCTTGGACCTGCCTTCTGCACATCCTCCCAATAGATGTTTATAGACAGCAGTGAGTCTTCTTTTCCCCAGGCTGCATAGTTCCAGTTCCTCGAGAGTCTCCTTGTGTATCATGTGCTTCAGCTCATGTACATAGGGTATCCAGAGAATATACTTTCTCTTGAATATTTTTTTTCTATTAATGAACTACAGAAATGAGCCATTCATGCAGTCCTTTTCCATAATGAAATACAAAAAATTCACCTCTGGTTACCACTGTGAATGAATATTTCCAACCTTATTTGGATGCCCCAGGAGTGGAAGAATTATTACCTAAGGTTGAAATCTTTCTGCTTATTATGGGGAATTTGGAAAGTGTGAGGGTCACTTTAGTCTCTAATTATGTGTTATTCACTTACAAAGAAAGCACAAGAAGAAACCTTCTATACCTACAAAAGCTGAAACTGTTAGAAGTTGCAATGGGTTTTCAGAGTTTTTGACAGTTACAAAACAGTTATGGCAACAGTCCCAAATCATACTAAAAGGGAGGCCCATATATGGAAAAAATACAGTTTAATGGGAGAAGATAGCTTCTGTTCCTGTGTATTTGGTTTCTGAAGCTTGTTTGTCAGCTTGATCTTCAGCAATACTGGGAAGCTGTCTTTTAGGTTCATGCTGGGACAGCTGCCCAGGTGCAAACCCTTGATATGACCACACAGAACTACTGTTTTCAGTTTTCAGTACGTGTTGGGTTTTTTTTATTCCCACTCTAGGAAACAGAGGCTTATGGCAGTTTACCTTATCTACACAAAGAGTATAAGCTGAGACTGAGCTAGCATTCCTGCCTACCATCTGAGAGTTGCAGATACAATACATGTTCAGTACAGAGAGAATCTTGATTAGCTTGGCAGGATGACAGAAGCATATATGCTGTCACATTAGCAAGCCTTAAACTTGTCTTTAACCACAAATTCTATATGAAATTCTATTTTCTATATGAAAACTGAAAAGGCACCATCAAAATACTGATCTTTTTCCTGTGATTCTGAATAAAAAATGTTCTAAGGAACTATGCAGTAGAACAGCGACTGATGAAACAATTTCTCAATTTCCTTGAGAAATTAGTTCCTGATTCCTGTGGTCTTTGTCAATCACTTTTTTCTTTTCTTTGTTTTCACCATCCTACATGTCCAGTTAGAAGAACTTTATAGTTTTATGTTTATGTCCATTGCTACAATCAGAAACACCCCAGAAGCCAGATCTTGGAGTTTTTTTTTATCTTGTGTTTTACACTGGAAATAAGTGTAATTTATCCAGATGTTTTCTAGAGAGGAAGTTTGGGAACCTAACTTCTATCAAAGACAGAAGCATATGGAAGGTCTGTAGCCATCACAGCTTGCTACGAATATGTCATTGCTCAAAATGAGCTTGATTGCAAATTCACTCCTACTTAACCTTACATTTTGTGCAACGGGCAAGTAGGGAAACAGCAAATCTTGGTACTAATTCAAACAGAGCTTACATTTCATTTTTCTTTCTTTCTTTCTTCAATAGAATTCTGGGATTGAAAAAGCATTTTTATTTGATGTTGTAAGTAAGATCTATATTGCAACAGACAGCACTCCAGTGGATATGCAAACTTACGAGCTCTGCTGTGATATGATAGATGTTGTGATTGACATTTCTTGTATATATGGGTAAGTAAATTGTTTTGTTGTTTTCTTTCATGGAGCTATGTACCTAGAACCTGAATGACCTCAAAATAAGAATTATGTGGATGTAAAAATAATGAGAATGAGTAAGGGAAGAAGGAGGGAATTAAGGGCCTCTTACGTGCAGATCACCTGCTAGCAGCAGTGTTCCATGCCCAGCTTCCCTTGTGAGCACCTTCCTCTTTCTATGTGAGTAATTTATTTTTTGTGGGAAGGAGTGGGAAGTAGCCATCCTAAAATAAAAGGAAATATTAACTATCTTTTTGTTCCCCAGGGCCAAATTCAACAGAAGGATGTTTCTCATTTAAAATAAATAATTCAATGTGTGGCTGTGTGTAGTTGTGTGTTTAATAGTTAGTGGCCACTGCTGACCTTAAAGAGCTGCTTCACTCTTCCATCAGTTTTTTTGCTTGTCCTCTTTCCCTGCACAAAATTTGTATTTTTCAGCTTCCTATCCTTTAGTGACTGGAGAACTCTCACAGAATGGCTTAGGTTGGAGGAGACCTTAAAGATCATCTAGTTCAAACCCACCTGCTATGGGCAGAGTTGTCAATTACTGGATCAAATCCAACCTGGCCTTGAATGCCTCCAGAGATGGGACATCCACAGCCTCTCTGGGCAACCTGTTCCAGCACTTTACCACCCTCTGAGTAAAAAATTTTTTCCTAGCATCTAACCTAAATACACCCTCTTGCCTTCAACCTTTCTTCATAGGAAGGGTTCTCCAGCCCTCCGGTCATCTTCATAGCTGTCCTCTGGACCCACTCCAACAGCTCCACATCCTTCCTGTACTGGGGGCCCCAGGCTTGGACACAGTACAGATGGGGTTCATGAGGGCAGAGTAGAGGGGGACAATCCCCTCCCTTGCCCTGCTGGCTACCCCTCATTTGATGCAGCCCAGGATACTATTGCCTTCCAGGCTGCAGTAGCAGTAGCACTCTGCTGGCTCATGTACAGTTTTTTGTCTGTCAGGACCCCCATGTCCTTCTGTACAGGGCTGCTCTCAATGAGTTTTTCTCCCAGTCTGCATTCCTATCTGGGATTTCCTTGACCCAAGTGCAGCACCTGTACTTGGCCTTATTAAACCTCATTAAATTCTTATGTGTCCACTTATTGAGTATGTCCAGGTCCCTCTGGACAGTGTCTCTCCCTTCTGTTTTGTCAACTGCACCACTCAGCATGGTGCCATCAACTTTCTTTGCAAGTTATGTTGGTGTTTCAAATGGCTTGGCCCAGTGCAGTGCTAGCTATTTCTGGAAAAGGCAGGGGTGCATTAAGAATTAGTGCATTAAGGTGCATAGACTTGGAGGCTAAACCACAGTATCTGCTTCTGATAATGTGGTAGTCTTCGGTAGTCTGTTTATAGATCTTTTGCACTCTTTGAGAAGGTATGGGGGAAAGTCCTGGTGCAGGTGTACAATAACCATTAGAACAGCAAAAGAACAACAAATTGTAAAATGTGTATAGTTGTGTGTTCTACTGTATCTTTCAGATTTTAGATTTGATCTCTTAAGTGTATAAGAACTTGTGTTTTACAGAGGTGTACAATGAAGGATTCTGATTCTGTAGCCTTTTTTGTATGTGTGGAGAGAAAGATCCAGTTCTGTGGTTTAAAATTATTATCTGTATAACACAACAGGGAGGCATTCTAAGTCAATTTCATTCTGCCACTGTCTCTTGTGTAATCATTTAGCATTTGTCATAGAAACCTGCCTGTCAAGGTTTTTAGCTGTAAACTAAAAGTGTGATATTGGAATTCATTTCTTGCCCTCTGTTCCTGGAACATCTGTGAAACCTGTTACCTTAAATATTAGTGATACTAATTATTCTGGGAGATTGGTGATAACTACCCATTTAAGAAGGTCTCTGTGTGCGTTCGGGAATGAGAGTAAAATGACAAGGTCCAAAGCCAATACAGTGATTGTCATGGTGTATCATCTGTGAAGGAGAACCGTCTTCGTAATGTGATGTTACAAAAGCCGGTGTCTCATGAGGAAGGTCTCATGATGGTGTAAACTATCAGTCAGCTGCCCGTGCTGAAGCAAGGTTATTGGATTTGGAATTATCAGTACAGACTTACTGGCTCACATGCTTTAGATAAGTTTGTAATATAGTGCAGTGATTAAAAGAAAACAGACAACTTTAGGGTAAATGGTTTGAAGAAAGTAGGGCTCCGTGTCAGATTCTTGGAAACCTAATGATCTGATTTCTAGGTGTATTTGAATAAACAGTTTAATCTCTGTGTCTGCTTAGTTTATGCACTGTGGTGCTTGAAGAATTTCCCTGAAAGATGAAAATGAAAATTTCATAAAGATTGAGATGATCTGATGAAAGAACCTACCTGGAAATACTTTTAACTCATCTGATGCCTTATCTTGTTTGTTTCTTTGAATATTGCCTTTCAGGCTTAAAGATGATGGCACTGGAACTCCTTATGACAAAGAATCAATGGCAATCATAAAACTGAACAATACAACTGTCCTTTATTTAAAAGAAGTGACGAAATTCCTTGCTCTTGTTTGCTTTGTGAGAGAAGAAAGCTTTGAGAGAAAAGGTATTTACCTCTTTCTAATATTACATTTTTTTACCTTATATGAACAAGTTAATGAATAACTCTGATTGTCATTAGCTGATACAGTCTCTAGCTGTACCATAAAGTACAACTTGATAGAGTTTACATAACATGGTTAAAGGCATGAAGTATTGTGCTGACATTAAGATGAAATCTTAAATATATTTGACTGCTTTCTGGTAAGAAAGCATACAGTTTACATTCATTGCAATGAAGCTTCCATCTGCAACAGTAGAATGTGTCAATTTATCTTGGCTAGCGTTGCTTTGTACCTATTGGCACTAGCATATGCATTTGGAACAGCTTGTGTGCCATAACCAAGGGATAAGTATTGAAACTAGCTGATAGAAATATGTTCTCTCTTTTCTTGTCTTTGAAAGTAGGCTTTTAAAAAGCTGCACATTTGGGAACTAGGCAGCATTTATATTTTGTAGTTAAAGTGCCTAACATTTCTTATCCTGCTCTGACCCTAGTCAAGGTCAACACTGAAAGCTTAGTTAATTACCATATTGCTTACTGGTGTGGTGTTCACTGGATTACTGGGCTTCAAGTGTCTCAAGACTGGAAATGAACAGTGGAAAAATGAGCTATCATTTTGGCTTGTGACCCATCTCTTGTGATACTAATTCACCAGTCAGTGTCATTGTGTTTGTGAATGCAGTACTCATGTCATCTCTGCTGAACCGTTTGACAGGCTGTTTAGGTTTTATTTTATAGAACTTTACCAGGTCAAGTTTCTCTCACATACCTGTACCACTGTTAGTATCTGTAAAGTTAGATTCTGCCAGTGTTGGTTTTGCTGTAAGCATTAAAAAGTGTTACTCTAACACACCCACTGACAAGACTGTTCCAGAAAAGACACCATGTTGAGCAAATACTTGTTAGGCTTTGTGCACGCTTGTGTCAAATTGTTGTGTCTGCATAATTTGGGACACTTCGTATTGAAGTCAGTACTCATGAGCAGTGCGGTTTGGTATTATAATGCAGCTTTATTTTGGTGTCTGGAAACTTCAACTGAGTACTTTGTCTGAACTCAAGGGAGAAGGAAAGCAATTTCTGGGGGAAAAAAAAGTATAACATGTTGGGTATAAACTATTCCAAATTTGTATTATCACCTGTTAAGGAAATAGAGATGGAAAGCACAACATTAGCAAAGCTTATGGCAACTAACCCTGTCTGAGGTCATCAGCTCAGTACCAAAATTTTAAAACAATTTATAGCGCCCAATAAGTCTTCTGATTGACTGCCAGTATGGCTTTACAGCTTTTCTGTGGGATCACAGTCAGCCCACTCACACGGTAATTTTAACTGCCTATTATGTATGTATGTAATCTAACAACATGGCTGTTGTGCTAATTTTGAGTTAGAGTGTAAAATGAAGTATAACTGGCTGCTATTTGGTAATATAGCTGTAGAGTATCTGTTTCAAAACTTACATATTATAAAAAAATGAATTTTTTTTTAACTACTAGATGATATGTATTTTTGTCATGGTTCTTCTGTGAGGTAAAGTTGCAAAATGATGCCATAATTTATATTGTAGTATCCTGAGTGCTTCTCCAAAGCTCCTTATTAAGTTAAAGCTTTCTTATCTGCCGAAGTACTTCTCTTTGTGTTCTCTTTAGACCAATATGTGCAGTTAATAAAGGCTACGATAAGAAACTGTGATGCTCACTGAATTACTTGTATTTATTAAATATACTTCTGCTTAGCACAGAAAAAATTGCCTGGAGAATTCACTGATTACGACCTCTAGAAAGAATGTGGTGTTTCAGTAAATGTAGAATATAAACAAATCTGTGATTAGTTCATTTGTGTAAATGTTTTTATTAATATGGAAAACATTTCTGTCTCTGTAGGATTAATAGACTACAATTTCCATTGTTTTCGAAAAGCCATACAAGAAGTATTTGAAGTAAGAATGAAAGTAGTAAGATCTCGAAAACATCAAAGCCACGTGCAAAAAAATAAGAGACCCACTCCCAATGGGACACCAAGAATGCCACTGTAACTGAGGTTTTCTGGCACTGTGGCGAGCTAAGTTTTCATGAAGTTGATGTGACTTCTGCATCTCATTGCACTGAGTGAAGAGGAAAACCAATGGGACTGATGTATTATATGAATTTTGCCCGAACGTTCAGAAAGCACTGTTTAAATATTTTTATCCGATCAGTTTTTTTTAATATAGTGAGCACTTTGAGCAAAATGTTGTATATATAAGCATTGAGGTGAACACTTGTAAGAATTTTCTTAATATATGCTGTAAACCTTTTTCATGCCATATTAAGAAAAAACGGCTGTGACAGAAATACTGGGTACATAATTTGCACTTTTTCATGTTTTCCTTGTGGAGTTGGACTTTGATAAACTTAGTTTTTATGGTGATTTTGATGCATGGCGTCAGGTAAAATGTATGCTGTATTTTATTTACCTGCTACAATCAAATTGGCTAGTAAACAATTAAGAAAACTTGGTACAATGCCTTTTAAAATTTGTTACAGCTAATACCTAACATTCATACTGATCTAATTTCGTATATTTTTCAATTTGTAATCTGAAAAGTAATTTTGAAGTATTACAGCAATAAGTACCTTACCAGCAATCATAACTGGTAGGTAAATATTAGCTTTTATGAAACAGGCTTTTGGCCAAATTTCATCTGGAGTTCTTCATAACACTGGTAATGCCCTCTGGGTCTACTTTTATCATTTACCTCAGCATATACCACTAAAATACCTTTCTATAAAGACAATTGTTTTGTAAAATGGCTCTATGTTGCACTGGTATTTTTATAAGGTTTTGGAGGAGGGTGGTGTATCCAAAAGGCTGAATTTTTGCTGCTAAATTTGTTTCGATATCCTGCACAGTTGTGGTTGTTGCGGTGAAGAATCTGTGCGTTTCTACCCTGCCATTCAGGTGTACTGATGGAAGTCCTAAAGATGCAAGCATTAACTTCTGATTCCTTCTACTTATGGGCACATCTGCAATTGAAATCAAAATGAGTACTGGAGAAATCAACCTGTTACAGTAATCGGAATATGTTGCTACTCTTAATATAGAAATGAGCAGATTTGTCACAGGATCCGCCAGGACATCAGAGTACTCTCAAACTTTAAAAATAAGTAAAACTTTCTGAATTCTGTACTTACTGGTTTCGTTCAGTTAATGATACAAAAGTATCGTTCCTAGTTGGAAGAACAACTCTTTGTTTTTCTTTCCTCCCAATCCTGCTGCAAACCAATTGCATACACATTCCGAAGGTGTTGTCAGCAACTGCTGGGAGTGGGAAGAGCTTGATTTGGAAGGCAGCTTGCAGTACACCAGAATTGGGTAAGGGGAGCTGCACTTTACTCAGTCATAAACTTGTCTATTCCTACCTGAGATAGCTCTGGAGATAGGAAGGGAGATGGAATTTGAAAGTTTCCTTTTGGTTGAGGCAAGGAATAGCGCTGTATGTCTATTACTGAGTTAAGAGTTCCCAGTGTTTGCTGGCTTTTGTTGAAAAATAAGGAGTTTAACATGTGAAACCAGTCTAAATTCAGTGGTCGTGTGAATGCAAATGCAAAGTTTCTGTATGCTGTACACATCTTGAGGCTCTAATACTGCACTGAGTACATGAGCTGGGAGAGCCTCTTGGCATTGAATGCAAAGGCTCTCCTCACAAGCATTTGCCAAAAGAGAAATTAGTAGTTTCCAAGTCCCTTACTGCTGCCTAACATGCATGACTTACTTACCTTTCTGGAACAAATTGGCCATTTTGGCATGAATGTACTGAATACATGAGGAGTTCTTAGAAATAGGATGGATCTAGGCTCCGAGCCTCACTTGATCAGGAATGCAGTTCTAGGTGCTGAGGAAGGTGAAAAACGTTGAGAATAACCAAAAGTATTGGTCCTGGCAGCAGTGTGAAGGATAATTACGGTAGCTGTAATGAAAGCAGAATGCTTCCGAAATTGAAAGAGATCAGTTTTGGTCCAATCACCACCTGTTGTGTTAAGTGAGGGTGGCTTTTCAGACCAACCCTTCAGTTAAGGCAAAGCTCTCTTCAGAGTTTGCCACAGAAATGGTAAGCGCTGCCTTTCCATAGCCCTCCAAACTGGACTTTTATTGAAGGGCAGCCATAATTTTTGACCATTTCTGTTGAGATCCACCATTGTGACCCAGCCTCAGTCTTTTCTCCCTTCCCTCTTGTCAGGTATATGTGATTATGTGAGGTAAACAATACGTACCAGCGTGTATTCATTGTTGGACAAGACATTAAGAAAAGCATCTCATCACACTGGCTGTGGTACGAATACTAACTACTAAAGAATGTTGTTCCTTTATATTTGGCCTAAGATCTGTACAGTCACGCATACTCTTTTACTTAGAGAGACTATCAAGTTAATTAAGCTTTTCATTTACTATTAAGTTCCCTCCTGAATTTGACATCAACTGTAATGCGTAATTTAGTGAAGGTGACTCCGGCTAATAAAAATAATCAAATTGGATATTATCAGAGAGAGCATAATTTTCATCAGTTTTATTACGCTTCAAATATATTTAACATTGAATGTTAAAATGTATTCATTAGACTCCTTACATTTGGTGTTTCTCAGTTTAGGCAATGACTTGCAGGTAGCATTTTTGAGTAATTGTTTTCTATTTAGTATCTCAGGTTTTCACATAGTAGCTGAAGTGATTAAGCAGTGAGGCATGCATGGGCTTGTTTTGGTTTTTTTAAAAGGACTTTTTTTTTTTCCAATTTCTTGCATTTTCTTTTTAAATTTCGTTGAGGTTCTAGTTTTCATCTTAAAGGGAGGGAATACCCCATACGCTACAAGAGCTAATTCTGACAAAGCAATGTAGAGAGATTAAAAAAAAAATAACACCAAAGAACACCTAGAATTCATGCAGTAAGTTCTGAGTAGTACCATACCTCCAAAATAGGTAATCTGTTTGCCATTTTTATGTATCATCAGTTGTTTGAACATGGGATGGGCTGTTGCAGATCTAGCAATCACAGAATCACAGAATGGCCTGGGTTGGAAGAGACCTCAAGGATAATGAATCTCCAACCCCCCTGCCAGGCAGGGCCACCAACCTCCCCATTTACTAGACCAGGTTGCCCAGGACCCCATCCAACCTGGCCTTGAACACCTCCAGGGACGGGGCATCCACAACCTCTCTGGGCAGCCCATTCCAGCACCTCACCACTCTCCTGGTAAAGAACTTCCCCCTAACATCCAACCTAAATCTTCCCTCCCTCAACTTAAAACCGTTCCCCCTTGTCCTGCTGTTATCTACCCTTTCAAAGAGTTTACTCCCTTCCTGTTTATAGGCTCCCTTCACGTGTTGAAAGGCTGCAATGAGGTCACCCCGCAGCCTTCTCTTCTCCAGGCTGAATAAGCCCAGCTCCCTCAGCCTGTCCTCGTAGGGGAGGTGCTCCAGCCCCCTGATCATCTTTGTAGCCCTTCTCTGGACCCTCTCTGTCTTTCTTGTACTGGGGGCTCCATACCTGGACACAGTACTCCAGATGGGGCCTCCCAAGAGCAGAGTAGAGAGGGACAATCACCTCCCTGTCCCTGCTGGCCACCCCTCTCATGATAGAGCCCAGGATACCATTTGCTTTCCAAGCTGCAAGAGCACACTGCTGGCTCATGTGAAGTTTGTCATCCATCGGGACCCCCAGGTCCTTCTCTGCAGAGCTGCTCTCAAGGACTGCTCCTTCCAGTCTGTATAGATGCCTGGGGTTCCTTTGGCCCAAGTGCAAAACCCTGCACTTTGCCGTGTTGAACCTCATTAGGTTCACTCAGGCCCACCTTTCAAGTCTGTCAAGGTCCCTCTGAATGGCATCCCTTCCTTCCTCCGTGTCAACCGCACCACTCAGCTTGGTGTCGTCAGCAAATTTGCTGAGGGTGCACTCGATTCCATCGTCAGTGTCATTGAAAAAGATGTTAAAGAGCACCGGTCCCAAAACGTACCCCTGGGGCACTCCTGAAAACAGTTTTAGAATAAACCCAAACCAATTCAGTATCCCACTGAACTTTTGAAGTTAGGGGCTGAATATCTTTAAAACATCAATTCCAAAAACTTACAGTTGAGGTCCACACAGAAGAGTTAAAATACATCCCTGAACATGCACTGGAATCTGGTTATAAAATTACAGAATCACAGAATGGCTTGGGTTGGAAGAGACCTCAAAGATCATCTGGTTCCAATCCCCTACCGTGGTAGGGTTGCTGACTGCTAGATTAAGCAGTAAATCACATTTCCCCTAGGCCCCATCCAACCTGGACTTGCTGAGGGAGCTGGGCTTATTCAGCCTGGAGAAGAGAAGGCTGTGGGGTGACCTCATTGCAGCCTTTCAGTACCTGAAGGGAGCCTATAAACAAGAAGGGAGTAAACTCTGAAAGGGTACATAACAGCAGGACAAGAGGGAACGGTTTTAAGTTGAGGGAGGGAAGATTTAGGTTGGATGTTAGGGGGAAGTTCTTTACCAGGAGAGTGGTGAGGTGCTGGAATGGACTGCCCAGTGTGGTTGTGGATGCCCCGTCCCTGGAGGTGTTCAAGGACAGGTTGGATGAGGCCCTGGGCAACTTGGTCTAGTAAATGGGGAGGTTGGTGGCCCTGCCTGGCTGGGGGGTTGGAGGTTCATGATCCTTGAGGTCCCTTCCATCCCAGGCCATTCTGTGATTCTGTGTGATCCACATCCTCTCTGGGCAACCTGTGCCAGCACCTCACCACTCTGTGAAAAACTTCCCCCTGACATCTAATCAAAATCTCCTCTCCTTTAGTTTAAAACCATTCCCCTTCATCCTATCACCCATGTTGATTCAACCTGTGTTTATAATTGCCCTTTAAATACTGGAAGGCCACAATGAGGTCCTCCTGGAGCCCCCTCTAGACTGAACAAGCTGAGCTACCTCAGCCTGTGTAGGAGAGGTGTTCCAGCCCTCCGAACATCCTCGTGGCGGTCACATTTTAAGCATTTCTCAGCTGGCTCCAGAACATATTTTAAAAGAAAAGTTTCATAAAGATTAAGGTGTCTGGGAAGAAAAAAGTTGTAATGCAAGAGTCTGTTATGCTGTCTCTTGGACAAAACTAATGTATCTTTGATAAGGAAAGGAAATACTCTGCCAAATATATTTCTTAATAACATTGATAGGAGTTGCTACCACAGTATCATCTGTTTCAGAGTTGCTGGATACCATAAGGCAGAGGAAAAAGAAGTCCTTTGTTTTTTTTTTCCACCCCCCTGCCCAACTAAATGTGCACTAACCTAAATTGAGAAGGTTTGGGATTACTGTCAAAAAACACTTTGTAGACAGGTGGGTGCAAACATGATAGACAGAAGAATAAAAGAATAGCCTGGCCTAGCTGTAGTGTACAGGCCAGAGCACTTTATAGCATATTCCAAATGTGTTTTTCACAAAATGCTGGCCAGGAAATGACTACAGGCTTATCACGACAGGATGTACGTTACAACTACACAAAGGTGGTCTGGATGAGCACCATATGGTCCACATAGCAGTGCTACAAAACTACATTACAGGGCAGTATCAGAGCTGCCTTAGTTATGGCAGTATTTACCTTTTGTTTTTACACAGAGAGTTTTACTCTCCACTCAGTGCAGTCTAAAATCCATTCTGGATTCTGCTGACCTAAAAGGTAGCGTAGATACAAACATAAGTGAGTATAAATCAGACGTGAACACATTGCGATTGGAAATCTATTTCCAAATCGAGAAGGCTGTGACGTTCTGAAGCCTCTACACAACACAGTCAGAGCAAGCAGCCTGGCTTCTTCTAAGAGGAACTCAGCCTGTCAATGAAAGGGTTCTAAGTTGTGGGAATTGCATCAGTTGTTCCCCGAGAATGCAAACATCAGAGAGTGCTGCAGTCCCAACTTACTTCCTTGTTAAAATCTTTCACCAGCACTCCTAGGGTTTCTAGAAGCCCTACTGTAAGCTTTGCAGTGGTATCCCTTAGGAGTCCAGGAACCTGTGTTACAATTCCTATTTGTTCTGGAGTTGAATTGGTTGTCACCTTGAATCTCTCAATGGTGCTCATGCCTATTTGCATCAGTTCTGGGGCTATTTTGATAATCACCAGAGCCATCTGAATGCAGGAAACATCATCTGTTCCAACTCCTTTTGTAAAACAGCATACGGAGAGTACAGGAATGGGCTTTCAGTGTAAAGGTTCCAATAGGAACAGATCGAAAGGATGTCACCCTGCCCTAGCAGCCAACATCTTCATCTCTTAATCCTGCATGGAGGGATGCAACCATACTCTGCTTTTCTGTAGTGCTTTTTTCAATGATCAGGTTGTCCTCTGGCGATCCAAACGGTCTGATCCACAAATTCCTTCTTTTCTAATACTCCCTTCACAGCTTATTGAACTTGTTTCAGTTGCCAGTGTGACCTGCATCCGTGGTCTTACATTGTAACCGCTGACTGCAAACTCTCTGTGGTAGGGGAATGCCAGTTCAACCTTCCCCGCCCTGTTCCTTCAGTACTTTTGTCTCACGTTTCAGTTCCACATTTTTGTATCTGTAGAGCAGCAGGCAGCATTCCAAGTTCTGCAATTCTTCATAAAGTCCATAATACAGAAACTTGAGTGTTGGCTTTGAATTTAATGTTCTTTCGACAGCTGATAAATGCCTGTCCTGCTTTTCCCATTGCACTTCCCCCCCCCCCCCCCCCCCCCCGAACACTTCCTATTGCCATGGACTGAGTGTGTCTTCAGAGAGTCCTTTAAGGTGCTCTTGGCACTGCATGTGGCCTTCAGCTACTGCCTCATTCAGAACAGCACCAGTATCTTGTAAGTCTCCCATAGACTCCATTTCTGCTCCATATGGATGCCTTGCATACCTTAGGATACCTCCTGTGACTTCAGGTGCATACGTGTACTTCTACCAACCACCTGAGAAACTCCTGCGTGTACCAAATAGCTACATGTGGCTGGCAGAGATGACTGATAACTAAATACATCTTGGTTAATGACATAGTAAGCTTTAATCATCCTTACACTGATTGTAAAAACACCTTTTGAGGAGCTATAAAATAAGAACCTGCTCTTAAATCCTTTATTGGGTCTGCTGAGTCAGCAGTAGCTGTGTACAAGCAGGTTACAGGCAAGAAGTTCATGTTAGGGTCCTGAGGATGTTTCTGGAGTGGATGGGGTATGAAGTCTGCTTGGTAGCAGTCCAACAGGCATAATCCTGACTGCTTTGTAATCATAAAGACAGATGTTGCATTCCCAGAAGGAAGCTTATGGGAGTAAGTTAAAGCAAAAGGGCATCTGGAGCAATTCACATAATGAAAAAGTATAATATATATAAAGTAACTCCCTTATAAATTATATTTATATATAAAATATATAAAGTAACTCCCTGCTTAAACTTGGGCCTGAAGAGGGAGGAGTGTGAAAAGCTGGTTGTGTGGTAGGGGTCAAGGGATATGCCTGGCATTTTATCCCTAAATAGTGGCATAGGAGCAAAATAATTTTAGATTGGAGCAGTTCATAACTACTCTCCAACTATCCAGCTCTCTGCAACTTTCAGGGTAAAGAAGATGCACCACAGAAAATGTATTCCATCATTGTTGTCTGAAAAGCAGATTTGTTGCCTGGTTAATCATCACACACTCAGCAGAGATACTGCTTATTTCTTTCAGGATTGCACAAGCCCGGTGCTCAGTGGTTTCCCACAGGTTAAGCACACACACAAAACGATCTGCTTAGTATTTACACACAAAAGTTACACAGTTGGTAACTTTCCAGACCGTTCTCTTGATGATGCGTTAGTAATTTTCATACAATTACAAGGATTCGTGGATCTTGTGTTTTCTTGTCTTGTTGGCAATGTCCTCCAGGTATCCAGATTAATTTTCCCTTCATGGGCTACTGGCTCTGGGACGTCCCTGGTTAAGGAAATTAAGGATTTATTCTTCTTGCACCTGATACAGTGGTAGCTCAGTTTGTTTAGAATTAGCTTTCAACTTTATATGTAGTTCTAAAGATATAGTAAGTAGATCAGTGAAGCCAGAAATTGTGAACAGCTGTCACTCAGCAGCTTTGGCTTCAACATACGCCTTCTCAGATTTATTCTGAACCAGGAAACCATGTGAACTATTACAGCTATGGTGCCAGTGAGGAGTGAGCCAAGTGACTGCCATGATTCTTCTCATTATTTGGGGAAACAAAAAGATGAAGTCACTATGTCTTCATTCTGATGTCTTATAATGCAGGCTACTGCAAGGTACTTCACAAACTCACCACTGATGATCCCAATCAAGCACGTGCTTGCATGAGCAGTTATAGTGATCTGGTAGATGATTACTTTCTTCTCTTTGTTCCATTTCTGAAATAATGCTAATTAAAAATCAGCTGGCAAAGCCACAAGTTTTATGAAGTAGTTTTAGAACTAAGCCTGTCGAAAAGACAGTAATTGCTTTCCTTAGAAGTTCAGCACATCGGTGCAATTATTACAGGACATTTGGTTACGCAATGCTATGCTTGTTCTGTCAGTGAGGAGGAGGTGCACTTGAATCCATATTTAACAGGTCTGAATTCACATAAAAGATTTTAAAAACTAGGCCTGTATTAGTCATCAATGAACACAATAATGATTTCTCCCCCAGGTGAGTCATATTGGTTCTCACTGATAACACAGACATATTAATATTGAATTCTTTAATTCCCTTAGAGTTTAATTCTGCAGCCAACTGTCTGTACTGAAGGAGTAGCATTATAAATGAAGCAAACTGGTATACATTTTGAGAACTTGAAAAACTGGAGTATGAATGATTTTTACAAAGAACTATTGTATTTTCTTCTACGGTCTCAAACTTTCTTTAAAAGAAACAATTTGTAGCTGAGATTTGTAGCTGAGATGTATTAAGAGACAGCATACAAAGCAGAAAGGGATCTGGGGGTGCTGGTTAATGGCAAGTTGAATCTGAGTCAGCAGTGTACTCTGGTAGCCACAAGGGTTAACCGCACCCTGGGGGGCATCAGGCCTAGCACTGCCACTGGGTGAGGGAAGGGACTGACCCCTGCTCTGTGCTGTGCAGTCTCTCCCTCAGCACTGGGTGTGGGTTGGGTGCCACAGTATAAAGACATAAAACTATCAGAGTGCCCAAAAGAGGGCTTTGAAGATGGTGAAGAGTCAGGAGGGGAGGGCATTTGAAGAGTAGCTGAGGTCCCTGGATTTGTTCAGCCCTGAGAGGAGGCTGAGGGAAGGCCTCATGGCGGCTGCAGCTCCTCACAGGAAGCAGAGGGCAGTACTGAGCTCTGCTCTCTGTGACAGCGACAGGGCCGGAGGGAACGGCATGGAGCTGTGTCAGGGGAGGGGCAGCTGGGGGTGAGGGACAGGGGCTGCACCAGAGGGTGGTCAGGCCCCAAGCAGCCAGACTTCAAGGAGTGTTTGGACAGCACTCTCAGACATAGGGTTTGAATTCTGGGTGGTCCTGTGTGGAGACAGGAGTTGGGTTCAATGACCCTTGCAGGTCTCAGGATATTCTGTGATTCCATACAAAAAACACCCTGAACTTTTGCATTATCTAACTTAATTCCAAGATCTACAAGAATATACTGTAATGCATCAAATCTAGGGGCAAAAGCTGAATTAGTCTTCGATGTTTATTTTCATTTTTTACCTGTATCAGGAATAACAAGCTTAATAAAAAAGAAACACAGGCAGGGCAATCTACATCTGACATCTATTTCAGATCAGGTGAACTTGCTGTAGAAGTTCCTGGTTCCCTCCAGCAGCTACAGAGTGACCCTCTGGGAACTGCAGAAATATTTATCCATAGTCTGCAATTGTCCAGAGGAATTCTGCCCACGTGGCCACTCACTCTTTCACAGAAGGCATGGCTGCAAGTCAAGGATGATGCATGTTATCAGATCTTATGATTGTCGTTCATTTTGCAATATTTTTTTTTGCAATAGAAAGGCCAATTAGCTCCTTTGCTCTGAAGCATGGTGCCCGTATCAGAATTGCTGTTTTCATCCAAAAGAAAAAAAAAAGAATCAGTAGACCATGACTGCAGGAAAGTATTTAGAAACGTGAGCAAAATCAGCTTCTCAGAAACCAGAAATTAAAGCATATATCTTAGATTTTTTTTCTTTTTTGGTCAAACTGAAGGCACACCCCACTGTAAGTGTCAAAAGTGATTATTATCACTGTTTTGCAACTAGTTTGGCAAAGTTGTACAAAATCTGTGAGATTTAATACTGCATTTAGCTCACTATTAAATAAGGAAATCTGTGTTGTAGCCATGATCTGGCAAAGTTTCAGTTTCTATATGCTTCAGCTGAGCATGTTTCATTTTCCACCAGGGTAGATCATATGACAGGATAAACAGCCAGCATGGAAGTGCTGTTAATGTCTGGGATTTGACTGCAGTTTTGCTAGTATATTTGGCATTAAAAAAAAATAATTCTAGAACAAAATGGCCCCTCTGTGCAAAAGTCTAAACAAAAGGGAGAATGAAAACACAAATAGGGCATTCGTGGTCACATGAAGGAAGGGGAGGGAAGCTGACTCTCTATTTTGGCAGCACTGACTGTGCACAGGCTGTGCAATGCTTGTTCCTATCTGTCACACGCAGCCGGTGACAAGCAGCGCTGGGAAAGTAAGCCCCAGATTTCTGTCCGTGCACACATTACAACACTGCCTCACAGGCATCAGTGGCTTCACAACTGAGTCACCTGGCAGCGTTCATCGTCTGTAGCCTCGACTGTCAGTCAGTGCTGAATGAGTCTGGCAGTGAGTCTGAAAATAAAAGCAGTCTCTTCTGCTAGCTCTGCGCAATTTCTGTGGTTATCCAGCACCAGTACAGGCCATGAAATAGCTTAATTAAATGGAGAAAGCATTACATCCCTTCAGTGGATTTCTGTTACTTAACATTTATGTCTATTCAGCTTATTTTCAATAGTGTTTAGCTGCTATGTAGTTAATGTTTATATATATTTTTAGCTAAAAACCCCAGTTTCATGTTAGTTACAGGTACTTCCTCCTTGAGGTGTATAAAACTACAGTGTAAATGCTGCCAGGTTCAAAGCCAGAGCCCAGAAGAGAATGCTGAATTCTGTACTGCTCTAGTTCATAATAAATACCACTCTTCTCAATTCCTGCCATTATTCCAATGATCATACTGTTATTTGAGATACCTTCTATCAAAGTAGATCCCAGATGTGTGGTTTTTTTTACATAGAATTCCACATTTCTGACTGCAAAATACTACTGTGCTGCTTCAGGGCAGGGCAAGATTTAGTCAGATCCCAGAGCCCTTCTCCCACTGCATGGAAAGGTGGCTTGGGCAAGTGAGGAAAGCTGGGACATAGCTACTAACAGTGATCATAATGGTTTGTGAATGTGGCACCCAGTGCCTGCAGCTGGCCGTGTCCATATAAAAGTAACCAAGGCAAAGTCCAGGGGAATTAAAGAGCTAGAAACAAGAGTTTTGAGCTCATGTTGAAGACACAAGCACATAAAAAGCTCACACTTCCTACACCTTCCAGTGAATTAGCAGAAGACCAAAACTGCTAAGAATGTGGCCACTTTAATTTGGTATTAATTTCCTTAGTTTTGATTAAAGTGCTATCCCAAATGTATTGTGGCTGTTATCAGGCAGCAGAGAAGCCAGTATTGTAAACACAACCAAAAATTCCTCCAGCATTGTGAAATGGAAAAGGGGATCTGATCTGCTCATCAAGTCAAGCTTCTGCTGGTAATTCTTGCCTAAACCAATGGTCATTGCTGTGTGGCCTTATCTCAGTCTTGTGTGATCCTGAAAAGAAACAAGTATGATGCTACCACATCCTACAGCATCATTAACTGTTTTGGATGAGTTGTCTGTTTGGCAGCGGGGGTGGAAAGCCAATGGTTTTCAAAGCACCCCGCTCTGGCTGTGAGGTCCCCAAGTTCCTTGTGTCATGATTGGCAGCTTGAGATGGAGAGGCATAATGGGGACAGCAAGGCCATGTCCCAGTGGTTGGACTCCTTGCCACAGCCCATTTCCACACCTCTCCCCTTTCCAGGTGCGTGCAGGGTTGCTGCTCCGTAGCACCACCAGCATTTTGCAGGAAAGAAGAGGGAATGCTGCAAAGAGGGAACAGAGAGCAGTCCAGCCCCAGGCCTAGTGGCTTCGGTATGGGGGTCCTGCTCTGGCCCTCCGTTCCACCTGCCAGAACTGAAGTGAGCACGTTCCTCCCAGCCCAGGAGTAGCACGGGCGGCGCTCCGTTCCGAATGCAGCCAAGCCCGTGGCTATGTGAGCGGGTGCCCACGCTATCAGCCTGAGGCTGCCATCGACCTCTTCCTTCTTTCCTAGAGGAATCACGCCCGCGGGCCGCTGCCACAGCGCCGTTGGGCGCAGGCCGCGCGCAGCCAACAGCCACGCAGTCCGGCCCTGCTTGCGGGGCGGCCCGGGGGGCGGTGCCGCTACGGCAGGTGCCTCCCTCCGCCACGTCATGGGAGTTTCCCGAGGCGGAGTGGGCTGAGCTGTGTCGTCTTCCTCCTCGTTTTCCCTCGGCCCCCGCTACCGGAGAACGCCGCGGAGCGAGAGCGTGCCGGCTGCCATGGAGGCCCGCTACAATCTCAAGAGCCCCGGTAGGCCGCAGCAGGCCGCCTTCGAGCCGCGGGCTCGGCGGGCGGGACCGGGAGCGGGACCGGGCTCGGGCTGGGGCGGCCGAGCGCTCGTCCAACAAAGGGCAGAGCTGCGGCCCGGCCTCAGCGCCACGGTGGGGGGGCGAAGGCCGGCAGGGGGGCTCCGCCTGGTGCGGAAGGCAGGGCAAGCCGAGCCGGGCCGGTGCGGCACCGAAGCCGCCGTGGGCGGGAGGAAGCCGGGCGGGTCCGGGCCGTGCTGCTGATGCCGGCTGCGCAGGGCGGGTCGGCCCGCGGTGCTTGGGAGGCACTGGAGCTCTCCTTGAGTGGAGTACAGAGTATCTCGGGTCGCTGCCGTGTGCGTGTCTGTGTGTCCACGCCTTTTTGTACGTTGGAACTGCTGCCTGCTGGTGTGCGAGCGTGGCTGTGCCCGTGCTGCCAGGTGCTGGCTCCTCGGGCCTGCGTGTGGGGAGGGACAGGTGCTGACGTTGGCCGAGTCTGTGCAGTGAGGCTTTTCTGTTAGCTGTTGTGCGGTGTTTTTATGTGCTGCACCTCCATGTGCCTGTATACATGTGTTCGAGGGGTTCTGCAATAAAATTCATGTGTTGCCAGCACTAGGCAGTGTTTTGAGTCCTTAAACGAGGAGTTTCCTCAGGTGAGTCAAGATACATCCTGAGAAACAGCACAGGAAAGGCAGAGGGGGGTTCCCTTGCCAGCAAGGGCCCCGAAGCCAGGTGGGCTCCTTCCTGCAGGGCCATAGTGGGGCAGTGGCCTGTCCGTGGCTGTGTGCCTCTGTGGCTTCTTAAGCAGAGCTTCAGGGACTGTGAGGGCTGGGTGCCCTTCTGGGTCAGTTGTTGCCCTGCCCTGTTGCCCCAGCCCACCTTTGTGCAGCAGGTGTTATCAGCTTCATGTTACTATGATGAATACTGTCCTATTACTAGCATGGGAGGCAGGGAGAAACTTAGCATCGAGATGACTTGTGCTTTGCAAATGCAAATGACAGGCTTGTTCACAAAACATGCCTCGTGTCTATTGCTAAATTATGTTTTCTTTTCTCTCCTTGCTCCTCACACCCAACTTACATAACTGAATAATGAGGAGCACAACGCAAGTGGTGTGCTCGTCATATTTTAAAATACCAGGAAGGCAGATTTGTTTCTTTTCTTTTTTTTAAGTCTCTGATATGCTGCACACGTGTACTTCAAGGGCAGGCAAACATGCTCACTAGTTCAGGTTTGCCACGTCACTGGAAGTAGCGGCGATGATGTACTTTCGGGATCACGGCAAATATTTGTGGTTTCATTTATAGAAGCATTTTTCCACTCTGCTGTTATCAGCTTCTCTTGTTTTCAAGTGAAAATTCTCTTTACTTACTTGATTTTCACCACCTGTGCTGTTCTATTGCAAAACAAACCTCTTTCAGGAAAAATAAGTGACTCATACAGTGGGTCGATACTGCTTCCCCAGATCAAGCATGCTGTATAGCATATGGCTGGTGAAAGTCTGCGAAGATCTGCTTTAAATCACTTATTTCAGAAGCCAATAATACACTAAATCTTCCTATAAAAATGTGATCAGAAGATATTAAATACCAAAAAGAAATTTCAAGTAAATACTGTTTCTTCAACTATTATTACCCATCAGCATGAGTTGATTATTATTACACGCAGCACTGACTCTGCCACTTCTTTCTGCTAAGCAAGTAGATGGGCATATTCAATTAGTTAATATTCCTGTACGTTTTACAAATTTCTTCTGTTGTGTTTAAATGTGCAGTAAACACTGCGTAGTTTTTTTTATAATTGCCATTCAAGTGAAGGCTGAAGACAGAAGTGCATAACGCTCTAATTTTAAGGTGGCTTTGATTAATATAAGTGTACTGAAATGCTTGATAACAAATCCACCACGTTTCCCATTTCCAGTAATGAGAAACATGGGTCGGTATTGGGGCCTTTCCTTTTCAGTGTCTTCATTGATAACCTGGATGAGGACATTTAGTGCACCCTCAGTAAGTTTGCAGATGACACCAAGCTGGCAGGAAGTGTTGAGCTGTCTGGGTGAAGGAAGGCCCTACAGAGGGTTCTGGACAGGTTGGATTGCTGGGCTGGATTGCTGGGCTGAGTAGGATGAAGTTCAACAAGACCAAGAGCTGGGTCCTGTGCTTTGACATCAGCAACCCCAGGCAGTGCTACAGGCTTGGGGCAGAGTGGCTGGAAGGCTGTATAGAAAAAACAGACCTGGGAGTATTGGATGACTCTCGGCTGAACACGAGCCAGCAGTGTGCCCAGGTGTCCAAGGCCAGTGGCATCCTGGGTTGTATCAGAGATAGCATTGCCAGCAGGAACAGGGAAGTGATTGTCCCTCTGTACTCAGCACCGGTGAGGCCACACCTCAAGTACTGTGTTCATTTTTTCTCTCTTCCCTACGAAGAAGGACATCAGGGCCCTGAAGCGTGTTTGGAGAAGGGCAACAAAGCTGTTAGGGCCCTGGAGTACAAGTCTTACAGGGAGCAGCTGAAGGAACTGGGACTGTTTCCTCTGGAGGAGGCTCAGGGGAGGCACTATCGCTCTCTAGAACTACCTGAAGGAAGGTTGTGACAAAGTCGGTGTCAGCCTCTTCTCCTATGTACCTGGCACAAGAGGGAATGGCCTCAAGTTGCACCAGGGGAGATTGAAGTCTAATATTAGGATGAGTTCCCTCTCTGAGAGAGCGATCAGGCGCTGCCCAGGGAGGTGGTGGAGTCACCGTCCCTGGAGGTGTTTAAGAAACATTTAGATGTGTGCTTTGGGACGTGGCTTAGTGGGAAATGTTGGTAACAGGTGGAAGTCTGGACTGGATGATCTTGAAGGTCTTTTCCAACCTTGGTGATTCTGTGATTCTAATATCTGTCCTGTACCAGCACAGGAGGCTCTGCCTGTTGAAATATGCTTCAGGACTTGAGCAAACTCTGGTTCCAGATGCTGACTTCTGTCTGTTCAGTAGTTGTAGAGAGAGCAAATGCTACTTACAAAGATTAGGAAAACTTTGTTCAAAAGTGGTAGTAGACTTTTTCAAAAATTGTTTGCAATTAGAGAAGAATACGTTTCTTTTAACCAAATTTTCTTATTTAAAACCTGTTTTTTTTTGTTGATCTTAAGCCAAATTCTGCTGTAAAGCCGTGATATGAGCTGAAGCTCTTCTGTGATGCTACGTGGGCACTATTTCTGTGAGTAGGTGTTACACTGGACTTGTGATGAGGATCAGCTGGTCTTTCTGGTGCCCTTCATTTTTTTGTGTGCTTTTAAATAGCCCACACTGGGAGTACCATTGCTGCACACCTTTGTCCTGATGCTGAGTAGGGCAATGCCACGGGTGCTTCAGCAACTCCCATTTACCCAGAGTGGTGCGTTGGAAGTGCTGTGGGTCTGGACTTGGCTGGTGCTTCAGACTTCTTTGTATTGCCTCAATAAGGCAAAGCCTTTTAAGCTTTTGCTTCATATTTTTACTTCTGTTCTTGGCACTTCTAAAAGGACAAGCTGCTTTCTGTCTTGAAATTTCAAAATGGATTAGGCGGTGTATATCAGCCTGCTACCATATGGCTGATAAACCGCTCCCGTTAGTAGTAAAGCTCAGCGCACTGAAACACAGACCTCATCCTCTTTGTGCTTTGAAAACATCTCTATTTCTGCCATTTATGACAGCTCCTTGCAGTGAACACTTTACCATTTTTTTTATCTTTATTTTTGCTCTTTTTCCTTAAATACTGTGACCCTCAGCCCGCTGCAAGGTTAGGTGTCAAACCTTACAGCCACTCTCCTGGAGTGACAGGATTCCTTGGCCTCCTATTTCACGTGGGATATTACCAGTCTTAGGAGCAGGTATTAGTGCAGACACATACACAACACTGTGAACAGCTGCTTAGTGACTCACATAGAACCTGCAAACAACAATGGTGGTGTTTGTTTTAATTTGGAGTGAGTTGTTTCCTTTTAGCAGGGCTTCTTACGTAGAAATGTGTTGGTGTGGGACTGAGGGGCTGTGGACAGTAATGGAGTGAGGCATGGAGCACATCCTGCATTTGCATGCTATTGTTGGTGCCTCTGGATCCTGATGCATGGGGAACATAATGTGCCTAGGTGGTGATCCTCTTAGCTGTCATCTTTAATTCATTTACTGCAGGGTGAAGAAACACTTTCCTATGAACTGTACTTTTCTCTGCACTCTGTGCTTCTATGCAAGTAAGGAAGCATTTCATGCCACCAAGCACGCATTAGTTCTTTGTTACTAAGAAACAGTCAGTAGAAAGTAAAGGAAATAGGTTGAATGGATGTTAGAAATTGAGGCAGGCTGAAGATGTTGTTTGGTCTTAGTGTACTCAACAAGCACCTTACGCTTGGTAAGCTTTATCCTACTTTGCGTTAACTGAACAGTTGTTTTGAAATGTAGCTCTCTGTTCTGAGGGATACAGAGTGAATGTGTGTTGCTCCTGAGGGTAAGAAGAAAGAGTAGGCTCAATAAAGCATTCCTATTTCTTTTTTTCCTCTCAGTTCTCAATGCTCTGTATGAGCGCAGGAGTCATGTGGGTCTTGGGAGAGGATGGCAGTGAGGCCCCAAAGTTGGAAAGCAGCTGTTTGGTTTCTGCTTCAGTAACAGATGAAACACCATTTGACAAGAAGTCAAAGCAACTGTCAAACTGAAGTGTAAAATAAAAGCAAGTTTGGAACCTGTGGCTGCCCCAAACAGTTGTTAGAATTCTGCAATCACACGTTTCAGTTCTGTAATTTTTGTTATCTCAAAAGATGCCCCTAGGATGGGAACTTCTCTAGTAGAGAATGTAGCAGAAGCAGATCATGGCGAGTGACATCCTTGTATCTGTTTGCTTTTATTTAGACAGGGAAGTGTGATTAATATAGTATTAGTGAAACTGTTTTGCATAGATTAAGGTGTTTGAAGCAGTACTGAAACTGAATTAGAACGTGGTTAGAGATGACTTTTCAAATGTTTACTTGAGACCAACTTCTTAATTTCCTATTCACTTTGCCCATTCCCCTACTGCTGGAGGAGGTAGGTTTGGTGAGGTGGTCAGCAGTGGTATGGGTTAGTGCTATGAATTGCTTGTACTTTCTAGTTCTGGAGGACTGAAAATATGGACATCTTTGCATGTAACCCAGCTTTGGTCTGATGCAAATATGCTTTTTTTTAATAGTGCTTTTGTTGCTGAGTTTTCAGAGTAAAAGTTTTTAGTCCCATCACAAATAGAAGCAGTAGGGAATGCTTTGGTAAAGAGCGTTAAAGAAACAGCCTGTGGGGCATGTTTTCCACATCGGTGGCTTAAAGACTGGGGCGACTGGAGCCTTCATCTGTCTTCTTGAGATGTGATTTTTAGGTGGATGTGACTGGGACAGTTTCCTTGCAAAAAAGAGTATGCATCTGAGTCCTCTAAGGAGACTTTAAATGTGGTCTCAGTTCAGAATTGAGTGACTGTAAACGGCTGTGTAAATTTCATGAAAATATGGTCAATTTTTGTTGTGAAAAGATGTACAAAAATATAAAGGAATTAAAAAAAAAAAACTGGTTGGTGGCATACTTTAACTCAGAAGTGATAAGAAAAGTGAGGTTAAAAATGAGTAGACAGGAAGAATGCAGAAGTGGGGCACAAAAGCTTCAGCTGTGTGCTGCTTACCTGTAAGTCTGGCAATAGTCTTATTGCTAGAGTAGTTACCACTGGGTACACTATTTCTAGAGTAGATGATGCTGCTCTGCAGAGGGATTATAACTTCTATTTCACGTTACTTTTCTGACCCCTCTCCACCCTGTTTATTGTTTTAATTACTGTGATGGCATATAATTGGTGGGTTTTAAGCTGCCCAGGAAAATCACATCTGCAGTGGAGTGACCCACAGTTACCTGGAGACACTGTGCAGGTCACACACGCTGCTATGTGTTAGGCTCCCTGCGTGTAGTTCTAATAAACCAGTCAATAGAGAGAATAACATGACTTGAAAAAGTACAATTCTCCACGTAATAGAGCAGCAATGAAAGTATTTGATAACTCAACTTGAAAGATTAGGGGGTCTCCAGCTTTAAATGTATTTGTTCTTCAATGTTTTTGATCTTCCTTGAACAGGAGAACAGAAAATGTATGGAATGCAGTGGTTGCTCTTCTGAGGCAGGTGCTGTCACACACGAGCCTGGTCACTTAAGTAGAGATTTGTTTTGCTGATGATGCTGTGGTCACCTTTATGTGTGCAAAATGATTTCCCTTTGCTTGAGAAGGGCTGAGCCTTGCTGTTTCGAGGCTGCGCTGCTGTGGGCTTCACACCATGATCTGAGCCTGCCTCACTGCTGCCCTTGCCCTGGAGCTCTGTGCTGCTGCTTTGTGTGGATGTTAGGGCAGGTCATTAGGAAGCCTGTGGTGATGCATGAGGCTTTTGTTTTCTGAGTGTTAGTCTAGGCTTCCAGTGAGCAAAAGTGTCTCCTTCCTTATGCTGAAATCGGTCTCTTTGCTCTGTTATGGGTTATTTGCATTAATATAACACTCTAGTATATATAACTCTATATATATAACTCTAATCTTGGTCAGCTCAATGGATTGCACCGCATAGTGTTCATTGATAATGGAAAAATGAACTGAAATCCCTCCTTGTTACGTACAGAAGACAAGGCTCTGTCAGGCGAAATACAATTGTTTTATTTTAAGGCTATCTTTATTTTCATGATAGACCTTATTTTTAGAAACCTGTTAATACTTTACTAAGACAAATACCACAGGTGTTCAGATCCCATCACAAGCAATAATATTGATATTTAGGAAGTTGATCATTTACATTTTCTCTGTATAGAGCGTTATTTTGAGCTCCCAGGTGCAGAGTGTTCTCTGGGCACAGTAGCAGGGGGACACAAACAGGACTTCAGGCATGGTCCAAGACAAACTGCAGGATGAATTAAACACAATAAGAAGTAGGATTTAACTAAAACACTTTTTGGATAGAAATAAGCCTACGGGTCATACCTGTGTACATCACACAGGTTTTGCTGGTTAACGGTGGTATTCCTCCCCACAAGAGTTAGTGATACTTCTTGACTTAGTAGCAGTTTGCAGTTCTTCATATTGAATGAATCCAAATTGCTCTCGTTTTTCAGAATTGCCACTGCCAAGCACTCAGGTGACTCAGTGTGATCTTTTTGTGTGTGTGTGTGTGGGTTGAAATGCCATATTTCACATCAAGATTCTTTTAAACCAAGTTTGGATGAGTGTCGTGTACTTGCTGCTAGCAGACTGCAGAAATTACTTTCACTTTTTCCATTGTAGTTTCCTGTAGCCAAAAGGAGGGACTGTTTATGCATTCTGCAGCTGTACTTAATGAAGTCAGGGCTTTTGAAAAACACGAAATCCTATGCTGTCAGGATGAACTCTGTCAGTCAAGCCTGATCTCTGCTACCTGTCAGCTGTTCCTGTCACATATGGAAGTACATACGCTGCTTTTTCTGAAGACATGCTACCTTGTTTAATGAGAACTTCTTACAAGCAATTTATCTCTGAAACAGAAAAGCTAAGCAGTACATTTTGGTGTTTCACGTGCCAAGAGTGGAATAGGATTTTGTGTTCTTTCAGTATGTGATTTGCAGGCTTATATCCGTAGTCTGACTTAGGTTAAAAAAAAAAAATATCTTAAACTTCTTACGTTGAAGTTCTGCCTAACAGGAGCCCAGCTGCTCGTTCTCCATGCCTCGGTTAATTCCTGGTGCAAATGCTTGTGTTCCTGTGCTGCAGGTACGCAGGCTGCTCCTGGTGGGACAGGCCCAAAGTGCTGCTGTGCATGCCCACAGCCCTTCTTTTAGGTACAACTAGGTACAAACTAACTTCAAACAAAGCCATCCATGATAGGCTTTGTTACATTCATTTCTCAGATTTTTCACAGTTCTGCTTGGTAGGATTTGTTCCACTGTGGAATGGGTTACCTCAGGGGCTCTGCGGGGAGTTGCCAATGCTTCCTTATGCAGCAGTGAGTTCCCGTGGAGTATGTTTGCTTTCTGTGCTGGATTAAAAGCAACTGTCCAATTTTGTCCTGCTTATAGTTATCAGGAAGTATAAAGAAGGAAAAGAACTTCTCACTGTAAGTTGAAATGAAAATAGTGGGGAGGTTAGAGTAGCTTCCCTCATAGCACTGTGAAAACAAGTAAAGTCACGGAGTTGGGTGGTGTAAATCCATGAATTATGCTTTGCTCACAGTGTTTTCAAAAGCTGTGGTAAAAGGGAGCTTGGGCAGTATTTTTTCTTTCTGTGTGTTTGGATATAATTACAGGAGTGGGAGAGACATCCATGGTTTGAACTGGCTGTGGCTGATGGAGTAGGGCATCCTGTTGCCATTGTATCTTCTTAAAGGGGTAACTGGTATTCTTAGGGCTTTTGTTTGTTTGTTTTAGTAACAGGAGGTAGTAATGACTTTCTTTTTAACGTTGCATATGAGCTGACGTCCTTCAGTTTCTTGTCTGTGATTCTTGTGTTCAGTCTGCTTTTTGAATTGCCTGGGCCTACTGGGAGTTACTGTGTGATGCTTATGAGAGCACCTGGCTGGGCAAGTACTGAAAACAAAAATTAGTGAAGGGGAATGAAGGAGGTGATGCAGCAAATAGAGATGGTGCTGGCTCTTCTGAAACAGAAGGACGGAGAAAGTAACTGAAGGCTATGCTGAACTTGGAATAGAAGAATACCATTGTGTCCGTGCTTGGTAGGAAGTTTAGATTACAGAGAACTGGGCCAGTTTTTTGACTGGGTGAATGTGTTTTCTGATCTGGTATAAACACAGATCTCCTTGTGCTGCTGGTGTGCTGGCTTCTCTCAAATCTTACTGTGATCTCCTTTGGATTGATTAAGGAACCAGCCACGTAATAATCACAAGAGGTGCCAGGTTAAAGATTTCCAGCAGTCGTTTAAAGATGAATATATACCTCTTCTGGTACAATACTAGGATTGGTAGCCTCTTACATCTTGTCTTTAAAAACTGAAACTCGGTTAATGACAGTTGTTTTTACTCTTAGTCTTTGGTGAAGTTAATGATGCAATACTGCTTTAGTCCTGCTGCTAAGGCTTTCTTTTGAGAAACTTTGTGACCATGCAGCATTTTTCATAACTCTGTGCTGGAATGAGTCATTTTAAAGATTTATTCAGGGTGAGTAATTTATCTTGTTTCTTGGGTTATGAAGAATCTGTGATGTGTTAAAAGTATTAGTTAGCTGAAAGGAGCTCTTTGTGAAGCATTTACGTATGTTTGTGTGCAGTATGTGTTCATTTTTTCTTTATTTTCACGTTTCGTGCTTGCTTTCTTTCAGCTGTCAAACGTTTGATGAAAGAGGCTGCAGAACTGAAGGATCCTACAGATCATTATCATGCACAGCCATTGGAGGTTTGTTTCCCCATGTGCTTGCAGGAGCATGTAATGAGGCTCTGTAGTATATGCTATAAGTCCTCTATATACATTTAAACATGCATATTCAAATAGCAGCAAGCTATTTTAAAGTAAATACAGTTCTTCGGGTGTTTTGGAAATCAAGAGCGGAATTCCATATTTAATAGTACTGTAGACTAAGAATTTTAGTGCAGGTACACAGTAACAGTGTTTTCACATTCCATGTAAGTAATTCTGTCACATGGGTACAATGTGCTTATTCCCCTTTCTCTTCCCTGAGACTATCAAGTTTAATTAAGGTTTTTTACAGTAATCAACAACTTAGTGTTACCACCACTGTTTTCAGCCCAAATCCAGAACATAGCATCATGTGAAGGTTTTGGGTTGCGAGGATAGTGAAATTCTGGTGCTTAGAAGCATAAAAAGAAAAATGTTCTGATTTTGCTGGAATAATCACAAAAAATAAAAGTTAATGTTATGCTCAGTTTGGGGAATTGATTTAACTGCTTACAGAAACGTGTAGCATATTAAACATGCTTGTAGCTGGTAGCATGTTTCTGTTTTGCTACGGACTAGCCTTGGTCTGTACCTCATTTTCTTCTTTCTGAGGTGAAATGTAAGGTTTCATTCATGCTATTACTTGTAATTGAAATGAAAACCTTATTCTACAGTTTGAACAGTGACTCATTGGGAAGTGAACAGTGATATGTGAGAAGAAATGCTGGAAACGTTGACAGTTTCCTTCCTTGGGAAATGTAGCTAGATGAGCAGTCACAGGCATGTGATACCTGTGTGCAGCATTAGTTAGGAGATCTCAGTCACCAAAAGCAAGCTACATTGGACAGCAGTGTTAATAGTAGGAGTTGTCTTGAACACTTTTTTTCTTTTTCCCTTGCTGTGGGCATTTTAGGATAATCTTTTCGAATGGCACTTTACTGTCAGAGGTCCTCCAGATTCAGATTTTGATGGAGGAATTTATCACGGACGAATCGTACTTCCACCTGAATATCCCATGAAACCACCAAGCATTATTCTGCTGACGGTAAGAATATGTACTAGTTTCTCATTTTTTACATGTTCAGTTTTACCTTGGGTACCTGAGAGAGAGGTTCCTGGCGCCTAAGTTAACATCTTTTTTATAAGACAGGGGGCACAGTACAATTAATTGCCAATTTGGTGACAGAAGTCTTTCGAAGTGACTTTGGTATTCTGTAGTTAGATGAAGTTTTGGATATACAAGTGGAAGACTTCCCCAAGACTATTACTAATTGCTTATATGGATGTCTAACCTTTCTGTTGTCTCTGTGGGTCATAGAATAATAATTATGATTAGAAATGACCACTAAAATCAGCTTGTCCAATTGTCAGCCTACCGCCACTGCGTGCAAGGCTAGGCTGGATGGAGCTTTGAGCAACCTGGCCTAGTGGGAAATGTCCCTGCCTATAGCAGGGCGTTGGAACTACATGAACTTACAGGATCTGCATGTCTCTGTTAATGTGTGTAAAGCAGACCTATGGTATGGGTGAAGGGCTGTATTTCTGCGTAATTTCATAGAGCTGTAGATTTTCAGACTCTCCACACGCGTGGATTACAGGAGCAACAGGCAAGCAATCATGTCACACTGGGACGTATGAGGTATTGGTAGGGGTCTCTTTGTGCATGAATGAGTGTAGTTGGCAGACTTCTTTGTTTGGAGAGCTGAATGCCATATTTGTGAGGTTGGTAGTGATACAGTTACCAAGTATTGTTTGCGTCTGGATTTCTGATAATTTTGATAACTTGTTTTCTTTGTACAAATTAACTTCACATTTTATTATATCCTCCTTTCTTTAAAGGCTAATGGCAGGTTTGAGGTGGGGAAGAAAATTTGCTTAAGCATCTCAGGGCATCATCCTGAAACATGGCAGCCTTCATGGAGTAGTAAGTAACAAATTATTTGGAAATCATCTTTACACTGAAAAATCTCACAAAGAATACTACAATACTACTTCACTATTATTTTTCTTGATGCTTGGGCTAATTCATAGTATATGCCAAAACTCCTCTCATGTGCTTCCCTGAATTCTAGGAAACTGGAATTGCTGTACCTCTGGTCTTCACTGAGGAGTGAGCAGAAAAAAACTCCTTCATGGTTTTGCGTGCATTAATTAATTTATTCGTATTGGTTTGTTTGACAAAACCTGACTGAATCACAGGGCAGTGCTGCTACTGTCGGGATTTTATTTATTTACTTATTATGATATTAGGAGAATAAATGGGAATTGCATTGACGCTGCAAATATTAAGCAGAACAGAAAGATTACCTTCCTAGCTCTGAGTAAGAACAGTGAGATGCAATTTCTGCTGCCTGTGTTCTACCCCATGCAAACACACCCGTGTTTTTAACTGTACTTTTTTTCTTTCTTGTCAGGAGCAGCATGTGTGGGACAATGAATAGAGCTCACAGTGGAAAGGGAAACTGATTTTTGAGGGATTAAAAGAATGGGAGAGTTGTAGAAATGTAAAGTTGTGAAAGGGATGCGGGAAGATTTGGTAGCTGTGTTCAATAAACAAGCTGAAAAGATTGAGAAACTGAGGAGTATTGATAAGCTGTTAATGCTTGTGCATCCAAATAAAAATTCTTGGACTTGTTAAGATATTCTTAGCTTTTAAAAATCATTCTTACATAAATATTTTAAATTCCATTATTTCACTTTTTTTTTTCCCTTGGTTTAATCACTAAAATTAGCCTGAGTGTTGATGGAGAGGAGAGTCATCAACTTTTATTCTAATGCTTTACCTCTGAGCACTCCAGAGGAAAGACATGTGATGTAAGCTGAGAATAACTGAACATTTTCCATGCTTTTTTTAAGAACTTTTATTATCTGAAGAGTTTCAGAGTTGGCACAATTCATCCAAGGTGATGTTTCTGTGTGTGTATGTATGTATGTGTAACTTCTGTCTTGCTGAGTACAGGAAATCAGTTTATTCTTTGGATATTAGTTGCATGTTTTAAATAATGTTGATAAGATCTTAAGAATTCAAGTATTGTAAAATCTTTTTTTAAAGAGCACAGGATAGTCTTTGGAATAGCAATACATATAAATACAGGATGTCTTTTGTGATGCTTGTTTCATATGATACTTATTTACCAAATCTTCTGGCAAACTGCTTTGAATTCAGCATGTAAAGCAAAATCGCAGGATAAGTATTCCCAAAAAGAGATTTTTTAGGCAACAGTTCTGTTATGAATTATCTATATTTAAGTTAGCTCCTTACCCAACATGATGACATAAAGGGAACAAACTCTGCAATACACTTCATAAAAGAAAATCACTGAGCTTCTGTCCACTGAATTGCAGAATGTGTGTCTGATAGGAAGTATGCACAAAAAGAAGGATGCCTTATGAAGCTGCATCTTTCTTCCTTCTCATTTATATATCCGTTTTTATTTGAAGCATAAGAGTAAAGTTTGGAACTCTATACTGATGCAGTATTTTTGTGACAGCTTAGCTGTCCTTCTCTGTGTTGGCTGATGGTAAAATAAGATCTTGACTTGCATTATAATGTGAAGTTCAAAAAATGGAAAGTCATGTTCTTTATGAAGAAACAAACAGTGCTGCTTGTATGAAGTTCAGACTGCTCTTCCAGACAAAACAAAAGTTTTATGGGCAGTACTGCAACTCTTCTTACTCATTGCAGGGTTAGATGAAGTAGCCATTATTTCTGCAACTTTATTTCTGTCTGTTTTTCTATTTTAGTAAGAACGGCTTTACTGGCAATTATTGGATTTATGCCAACCAAAGGTGAAGGAGCAATAGGATCTCTGGATTATACACCAGAAGAAAGAAGAGCTCTTGCGAAGAAGTACGTATTAACTTTGTTACTGTGGATGAATACACATATACTGTCTTTTTTGAGTAAAGCATTGAGCAGTAAATGGTGTAAGTCAGAAGACTGTTCTCTGGCACTTATTTTACATTTAAATAACAAAACAAACAAACAAAACCAAAACAGTGGAATATTCTGTGCTTTACATCTTTTTCTTTTCCCGAATATTGTGCAAGTTGAGGACTTAGGGGTGAACAAATTATTTGGGGAGGGCTGTGTTCCTGCCAACGTTGTATGGTCAAATTAGAAGTTCATCTTTAATTTGTTCGGTAGAGATGCGAGTAACATTGTCATACAGTGGTAATCATACTGCATAAGGAAAATTAATGTGATGGAGTAAGTGTGAGTAATAGAGAAAACAAACAACAAGGCCTCTTTTCCCTCAGGAACATAATAAATAGCAACAACAAAATCTGAAGTAATGGCTTCTGAATAATTTTAGGAAATTAACTTAAAATTATATTTGGGATTTTAATGAAATTATTAGCTTGGTAGGTAGGGGAAGAGCAGCGGATGTTGTTTATCTCTACTTTAACATGGCTTTTAGTACTGTCTTCCTTTTAACATCCTTATAGAGAAACATTGTGAAACATAGCCTAGGTAAGTGTGTAGTGAGTTGGACTGAGAACTGGCTGAGCAGCCTGGCTCAGATGTCTGGTCAGGGGTATTGAGTCCAGCTGGAGGCCAGTCGCTTGCTACTGGTGTACCCCAGGGGTTGATGGTGGGACCAGAGATATTCAACATCATTGATGACTTGTATGGTGGGACATAGTGTGCCCTTGGCAAGTTTACAGGTTATTAAGAACTGGGAAGAGCTTCTGAAATGCCAAAGGGTTGTGCTGCCATCCAGAGGGACCTGGACAGGCTGATAAAATGGGCTGAGAGAAATCTCAAGAAATTCAGCAAACAGAAATGCGAAGTCCTGCTCTTGGGGAGGAATAATGCCAGTATCACCTGGGGGCCGACCAGCAGGAATGTAGGTTGGCAGGAAAAGAAATGGGGGTCATGGTGACTCTAAGTTAGCTGTGAGACAGCAATGCACCTTTGCATCAAAGAAGACCAACAGCCTCCTGGGCCATTAGGAATGGCATTACCAGCACGTGGAGAGAAAGGTGGTCTTCTCTACTCTGTTAGTGAGCTTTATCTGCATATTGGATCTGGGTTGGGGCTGTGTCTAATTCAGGATACAATGTAGATAGGAATTACTGAGGGGAGTCTAGCTAAACTAAATGATCACCTAAAAAAAAGAGGCCTAGTGCCCCTTTTTTTTATTTTAACAGACAGATGTGAGTTTGCTGTGTCTGTACTCTGGGCTAATCAGAAGCTTGCAGCATGGCACTGTGTTAAAGCTAATAAACCCTGCAGAGAGGTAGGATTTATTGAGTTGATCTGGATAGTTTGTTAACAAGGCTGTTTGGTCAGCTTGAAGAATTGCCTTCAGTATGCCCTATAGACAAATTCTGTGTGCAAGAGTAAAGGTAATGCTTTAGCAGAAACTTTTGGATTTGAGGTACAAGCTCCTGAGACCCATTTAATTTTTGTAATAGTTAACTGTTTACAATTCACACTTTTTATTTGCTTTGGACATTAAACTAGTTTTAATGTCTTTACAAATTATTAATCTAGTAATAGATAATAGCAATATATAGGCAAGTTCATGTTTTCCTAAATGATAAAGAGAATATGTAGTATAGATTATATTCAATATTTTTCAAGGTAATGCACTTTATGGGGGACGAGGGGATGGGAAAGATGCTTTTAAAGCTATTTGTCTTGAAACTGCGTCTCTACATGGACTGCTTTGCAAATACTTTGCTTAGCCAAGCATAAAGAACGTTATGAGAACGTGTCATTCTGAGCTCTGTCATTTTGTGGCCAGGTCACAAGACTTCTGTTGTGAAATGTGTGGCACATCCATGAAGACAGCCCTCTTACCACTAACGTCAGGAAGTGGTTCAAGCCAGGCAGACAAGGAGGCTAAAGAACTTGCCAGACAAATTAGCTTCAAGGTGTAGTAACTGTTTAAACATTTTTTTTTTTTGGTCTGCTGTACAGAACTTGGGGGGGAAAAAAAAGTAAATTATGGAAAACAATCATTTCATAAACCTTCATAAATTACTACATGGAAACTTGTTCTTTTAGGACAGACTGAAGGAGAAAAATGGGAATGGATCTCTGGAAATGTGACGGTTAATAAACTGCTCATCTCATGTACTGATCAATTAGTAATAATTTCAGTGATAGCTACTCTGGTAAAAACTGCATATATTGCTTTCAGTTCTGTGCTTTCACTAATAATGTGATTAAATTCTCCACATTTTGTCAGAAATGTGCTAGGAAAATTTGGGCAAAGCTAATCTAAGTTGTTTTTCTCTTTGATTTTTTTCTTTTCTTTTGGCTTATGGAAGGAATAAAACATATTCTTACTGAAAAATGGTTGCAAATGCTTTTGAACTACTCTGCAGCTGAAGATACTGAAAGTTGAACTCTGGTATGAAAGTTGCTCTTACCCCAAAATGTGTTCTCTAGCTTGTGTTTTGGTGAAAGTAGGGTTTGTTTAGCAAAATCTGTGCCTTAGGAAATTGCATGTCTTGCATGTACAATATTTTTTTCATTGGGTTTTGCACAAAACTCTGTATTCTTCCACTAAGGAGGGGTGCTGTGTGTGAATGCAGGGATCAGCAGTGAAATATAATGTGCCAGTGTGGCAGTGGTATAGAATGCATCCTTACTCAGGGAAGGAGTGCTAGCATGTCCTCTGATAGAACCTGTTTTTTTCCTAACACTGTCCGAAAGACTGTGGGTTTTTTGTGTGCTATGAGAGTGAAGATTGCCTCCTACTGAGCATCACTGCCAGTTTTGCAAGACAGGTGCATTCCTTTGTTACCTCACGCCTACACGTGTTAATATGTCTGTGTGTAATGCTTATGATTAAGAGCTCATCCAAATATTGTTGAGGATGAGGAAGTACAGACATAAAATTTTAAAGCTGAGCTACCCAGAAAAGCAATTTAGATTCATTGCTCATCTTCTTTACAGTGTATAAGCTTTAAGAAGCGTGAGTTTAGTTTTTTAAGCACTGCTGGTCTTTATTGCAGAAATATTTAAAGATTTAAGGATGTCAGGCTGTAAAGACCATTGATGCATTCTGTGTATCCATGCATTTAACTCAATTTCTGAAGGGGAAAAAACACTAAAGGAATAAGTGGACATGATTCAGGTTTTAACATTCTCTTTACAGTCTTCTAGTCTGTTTTGTTTTAATGCAACGTAAATTGGCTCTCTTCTGTGGGTGCTCTTCAACTCCCTTTCTCAAATTGCTTTTTTTTGTTTCCTACACCTCTGCTGTGCTTGGCTTTGTTATCATTCATGTCATGTTAGACTGAGACGTACAATTTGTGTGATTGTAGCAAAATAGTATGAATTACTAGCAGGGAAATACAGAAGTTTTTAATAATTTGAGTCTATTTCATGTCAACTTATGGGATAGGATTTCTCACTAAATAGCCAATTGGATGTGTAATTTGGGTGAGCTTCTCTGCTAGTAAAAAATATAAGCAATATCTACATTATCCTTATAGAAGAGATTCCCTAACTCTTTCTAGATCCGACGATTATAAGGAATTCTTTCATACCAGCCTGGAGCAAAATGATAACTTTTTTAAATACTCATGTTTGGTCTTGAGAAAGGAGTATGAAATTCAAGAGGAAAAGGTGTTTCCTTAATCTGCCTGCTTCTTTGGGCTTCCATGTTTGATAGAGAACTACAGTTTTTATCAGAATAACATTGACTTGCAAATCTTGTGCATTTTAGATGTTATATTCCATAAATTCCATTCCACTTAACAGTTATGTGACTAATAGTATATGCATTTATTCTCTAAAACAATACGGTGTATCCATGTGTTGCCATTATAGGGCATGTCATGCAGTAAAATTAGTTCTCCATTCACTTTCATTATAGTGTTTAAATTTATTCATCTTTCTATGAGATCTCTAGATTTTCCAGGAGCAAAGGTAAGTCCTGGAGAAAAGAGAGACTAGGCTGGAAAAAGATGTTAATTTGGTATACTTTTGAGTACTTTTGTTTTTAAATTAATGACTCCAGTCTAGTATGCTAGCCTTAGTACTTTAATAAACTAAAGTAAATCAGATGCATGCTAAAGAAGTAGAAAAGTAGTGGTCACAAGCTTGAGGAAAGGAAGTACCAACTGAATGTGTGTGTATGGGGGGGAGGGGATAAAAAAAGTTCACCATGCAGACTGTAAAGCACCAGAGTACCATTCTCAGACAAACTGTATCACCTCCAGCTTTGGAGAGGCTTGAAATGTGAGTGGACACAACCCTACTTTGAGGAGGGAGTTGGATCCAGTGATGTCTAGAAGTCCCTTCCAGCCTAAATTATTCCATGATTCTGTGTTGATTTGTTTCTGATCCGCATTTGAGTCATAAATTGTGCTATCCTAACTATCCTAATATTAGAGTCCATAGTAGTCAAGTGTAAAAAGAAGTCAGTATTATCATTGTCAGATTATAAGTATTTTTAAATCTTAAAATCATCTTCAGATCATTTCAGTGGCAATGGTATTTCAGGAAAATCAGAAAATTAAGTGTCAAGAAAGAGGGACTTCAATTTCCCCACACAAAATAGCAATGTGGAAGAATATTATTTTGTGATCTTTTTAGCTTGTTACCTCCATGACTGGTTGATTTCTAACGTTTGTATTTCCTGCTACCTTTACTTTTATCTCCACTTGAAGTCAGGTACCAATCCTTAAATTTGGTACTGTATTCTCTGGAATAAGTTGAGATTCTGATACAAGTTTTGGGAGATGTAATGTTACACTCTGCAGGGAGAGAGACTTGCTCACAGAGGGGGAAAAAAAAGATGATCTGGTCCCGACCTCTTGATTTTATTTTTATTTCTTTTTAAATTTGGATATGTATATGCTGGGAAATGTTTCAGTTCAGGAGTATGATGTGTCCCTTTCCATCCCCAGTGGATTATTGCAAACGTACTGTTTTAATAGGAGGCTTATTAATGATCCTCTATATGTTCCTACAGATCTATCAGGATCTCAAATTTCCAAAAGTGTGAAACATTAATTCTGGAAAATTATGCTTATTAGACATTTTATATGTGTATATAATGCAGTAATACAAGGATATGTACAGCTACTTTAATTCTTGAACTGAGACTTATTGAAAACTTATTGCCTGATGCAGGGTAGCACCCCACACATGCATGCTTTCTGTCGTTGAGGCAATCTTAATATTCAAACCACTACAGCAAACTTAACAAGGCACTCACTTGAGGCAAATTAGCCCTGCTGAGACACAGGCTGTGTTAGTTCTCTGTGACAGCACAGTCAGCACTTGCTTAAGCATCATGAGGAAGAGAATTTTTGTAAAGATGGTGTTATTTCTGGCATAATCTTTTGAAGAATTTTCTTTTCTATTCTGATCACATGTTGTTTTTTTAATGTTATACCTATTATTATGCATAAAGAAATAGAACTAAGAAAATATAAAATAAAACTGGGATATTGTGTAAACTGGTGTTTATTATCTGTAGTCTTATTTCATAAGAGTTAGATTTTCATCAACCTGTTGATGTGTTAAAATGCAGTTGGCATCATTCTTGGAATGAATTTCCAAAAAAATTTAAGTCTTTTTGCAACTTTGATCTCTTCTCTGAAGCGTGTGTATGTATTCCTTGCAGGCAGAAGTCCATTCGTCCAGGAAGTCAGAAGCGGAACCTTCAAACTCAGCAGGACTGAACTGCTCTGCTACTTCACCTGAGCCCCAGCAGGATGGTGCAACTCAAGCGTTCCGGGGTCCAGCGAGTGCAATGGTAAGGTCCATGTCTGAGCTTTATTAGGGCAAGTATGTGCATAGTCTGTGAAATCTGCACTACTGAACTAATAGGAGGCTTCATTACCAGTATGCAATCCATATATTTCTTGCAGTCTTTTTTTCCAGTAGTTTGATAAATACTTAAGGTTGCACTTCATTAAAGTGTTATGTCTTAGGTACTATTTACCATCTGCAGAATTATAGAATCATAGAATGGCCTGGGTTGAAAAGGACCACAATATCATCTAGTTCCAATCTCCCTGCTATAGGCTACACCTCCCACTAGACCAGGTTGCTCAAAGCCCCATCCAGCCTGGCCTTGAATGCTCCCAGGGAGGGGGCACCCACAGTCTTGCTGGACAGCCTGTTGCAGTGTCTCACCACTCTCACAGTAAATAATTTCTTCCTAATATCTGGTCTAAACCTATGCTCTTCCAGTTTAAAACTGTTTCCCCTTGTCCTATTGTCGCTACCTGCCCTTACAAAAAGTCCCTCCTCAGCTTTCCTGTAGGCCCCCTTCAGGTATGGGAAGGCTGCTGTAAGGCTCCCCCTGGAGCCTTCTCTATGCTGAAGAGCCTCAGTTCCCTCAGCCTGTCCTCGTAGGGGAAGTACTCCAGCCCTCTGATCTTTGTGGCCCTCCTCTGGACCTGCTCCAATAGCTTGATGTATCACAGATTTTTTTTCAGTTGTGTTCTTAGTGAAAGGCAAAAAATGTTGCAGTGGTAATTTGTAGCTTTTAATCGACTAAAATATTCTTACATTTGAAGTAAACTATATGACATTTACATCTTCATATGGCTAGGTATAGAGCTTACATAATAGTTTCAGAAGTGACCGAGGCCTGGTAGTGGGCCAAGGCAGCTGCTGTTATGACTCTGGCAAATGCAATCTAAAGTCACTGATAAATTGCAGACAAATCCCAGCTAAGCTGTGTTTTTTAGAGAGGATGGGGCTGCAGATTGGTTAAAAAAACTATAACACGTCAAAGAACGTCAGACCATCTGTTGCATGTTTGCAACATATTTTCAAGCTATGTAGAAATATAAACATGCTAATAACATATGTTTTTTCCACAAGAAGGATTTTTCCAGACTGTTCAGAATTTAATAAACCATTTTGTTTTATTCTTCTCAGTACAAATCCTGGCTTATATAGTAGAACTGGCCAAAATAGCAAGGCACTGGTAGCATTTTCTTGGGGGGAGAGGGGATGGGGAAGGAAACTTCAGACAAAATTGATTTATTTTTTTTTTAATTACTCTTATTTCTGAGAACTCAGTCAGTTATGCTGTCTTAATTGTCATTTACTAACTTAATTTACAGCAGAAGAGTCCCACGTGGAACAAATGTTTTAAACATAATAAGAATGTATTTAAAAAATGTTTATATGTCATAGACAGTAAACAAACAAAGTGAATTCATGTGTTAAGGGATCAGAACATCACTGTCTAATGGGTATTAATTTGATTTTGAGAAAATACCTATATTTGTGAGCTGCTAGTTCTTGGACATTAGGAATTTTCTGGAGCCATTTTCATAGAATCATAGAATGGCCTGGGTTGAAAAGGACCACAAAGATCATCTAGTTTCAACCCCGCTGCTATGTGCAGGGTCGCCATTTTCCACTCCAAAACTAATAGAAATCTTCTCAAAGCACGCATGGGCTGGAGAGACCACCTCCTGTAGCAGTGGGCACCTAAATGTTGGTACCTGTGCTCTCATCGTAATATGTGGGACTTGTTATTGGAGGCTGGAGAGCCATGCAGAGACTGGTAGGCCATACTGCCCTTCTATCCTCTGGTTGCTCTGGCTAGTCCTATGGACTGTTATGGGAGTATGAAGTTGAATCCATGTTAATACACTAAATGCAGGTGGACAGAGGTGTGGTAAGATGTCCCACCTCAGTGCATACAGTTAATAAATAAAATTGATAAGAATTATAATGTGACAGGCTAAAAATTGACTATAGCATTTTTTATAGCTTAGGAGGATATTAAACCTCACTTGTTATTAAGCAGTGTGCTGTGGTAGTGTCCAGTACTAAAATACTGGCTGGATGAAAAGTAGGAGTGATGAAATAGTAGTTGAATATTAGTTGACTTCAGTTGCACTGGGAGAGCAGTTTCTGTGGGAAGAGGAAGCTACGTACTGATACAGGAGATTTATAGAAGCATTTTCCTTTTGCTTCCGTGTGATTTCACTTCTTTGAATTGGACTATTCCTTGTTTCAACCCATAGCATTGGATTTTGTTTGGTTTTTTTTTAATCATATTTTCTCCTCCTCCCTTCCTGAGAAGGGAAGAGGAAGAGAACAGTGTGGTGGAGCTGAACTGCCTAGCCAGTGTTAAACCACCAAGCTGCTTGGGATATTCTAGGCTGTCTCTGCTGATAAAGACCCCAGGTGGAAATACATCTATTCTAAAAGATTTTTCTTTGGAGCATCCCAGGCTGCTTGCTTGCTTGGGCAGGAAATGTGCATAACCAGGCAAGCTGTCAAATGTGTCAGGTAGTTGCACTGGACTGAAAACATCCGTTTCAGGCCTACCTTTTTGTTTTAATGCTTAAACACTTTGACAAGGCTCAATTTTAAATTCCAGTGTCTCTGTCGCTGTTCTTTATAATGTAACACTGCAAGTTTGATCCTTTCAACACTAGAAGCAGGACTGGGATAGTGGAATGGCAAATCCCATGGCTTCAGACCTACAAAGTGAGAAATGGATTGGGTTTAGGATGATGCCCTCCTGAGCGAAGCAGCAGCTGCTGTAGCTCGTTTTTCACTGGAAGTAGCGGCAGCCAAACCCGTGACCAGCAGAGGGCAATAGCTGTGTGTGTGCATAGGTACAGTACTGGGAACTTGTGCAGGAATCAGCTGGGCATTTGGTTTCCAGGGATTTGGTTTTGTCTTTGGCTTTTCCAGCGATGTTTATGATGATGAGAGCAGAATTTTGGACCCAACTGACCACCGGAAGCAGTGCAGCAGTGCTTAATCGCAGCCCTTTGTACTTTTCTTCTTTTCCTGCTGTTCCTAACTTGTTTCTCCATCAGTATAGGTGCCTTAAAGATCCTAAGACTTAACTGCCTCATGGATTACTAAAGATTCCTTGAACGGCAGGGAGTTGAGCAGATCATAGGCAAAGGTACTTGAAGTATCTCGGTTTGAAACTAAGCTAGATCTCAAATATTATTTGGCAGGCTTTCTTCAGAAACTTCATGTCCTTAAAACTGCTTGAAATAGATTTCTCAAGGTGGTGTAAGGACAACCTGGTTGTGCATAACAACGTAATAAGTACCGGTAGCATTTTTATCACTATTAAGAGTTATCTGAAGAGGCCATTCTGGTTCTAAAGATTGTCTTTGTTCCCAGCTTTGCACACTGCCTTGCCTGACGGCTCTTCACGTTTCTCTTTCAGTCGGAAGCTCAGCCCAGCAGCACAGCACCTGGTCAGGAGCGTGCCCCATCCGTGCCCACAAACACATCCCTGAGTCCCCGGCAGCGTCGTGCCCAGCAGCACAGCCAGAGATGGGCTCCGGCTTCAACTGACTTTAATCGGGTGCAGCAGCCCAGGGCCAACCCCAACCACACTGGATCCACCGTTCTGATCGTCCTTCTGACCTTTGCGCTAGCGGCTCTTATATTTCGGAGAATATGCTTGGCTAATGAGTATATATTTTGAGTTATAAGGTCGTTTCTATTGTAAGAGCAGTGATTTGGATGCTCCACTGAACATTCTGTATTGCGTTTGACATGACAACTGTTTACAAAGATTACTTTTGTATGTACGCTTACGTCCTTACGAATGTTAATGTAGCTGCAGATACATTACTTGTAAGAGAAGCCAAGCTGGAACGTCTGACTGCAAGAAGTGTTAACTCGGTGCCCAACAGGTTGTTGGAGAGAGTGTGGTGAAGCATTGAGACTAAGGGATGTGTGAGGGGGGTGGTACAGTAATTTATTAATTAGAAAAAGGCAGTTTTAATAAGTGGCTGATTCACTTTTTTTTAACGGGCCGTAAATGCAGTTAATGACCCCATGTATCTCAGCATAAGAGCTATGAAGACAAAATTATAAAAGGAATCAGTACAATGTGTTGGGGCCCAGTGAGCCCTTATTTTAGAGGGGATACGGCTTCGTAACAACTTTTATTTCCTGTGACACATTTCTAGAGAGCAGAACACAGACAAATTGGTTGAGATTCTCCTTGGTGTGTGTGAAGGGGGGAAAGGAGTGGGGCAGGAAAGAAGGGGCCAGAAAACTATCCGTGTTATTTTGTTTCTTATTTGTTCGGAGGTAAGATTGGATAATCTTGTGCAAGGTTTGAATGTCCTCTTCTAATGCTCTCAACTGTATATCTTGCTTTTTTAAAATTTGAAGGTTAATGTAAAACATGTCTATTCTTGCAATAGTTATAAATATGTAATATAATTATTTACCCAGAGTTATTGTCTTTTAATTATACCAGAAGTATACATAGTGCATTAAGCCAAATGTTTCACTTGTGGTTTTATTTCCTAAAGAAAACTTTAAACCTTATTGTACTTAAGCTCTCATATATATGAATGTGCTTAAGAGAACTATTTATTAAAACTTGGTAGTAACAAACTGTTTCAAGCCAGTCCTCGGTTATGTTTTAAGTATCTCAGAGCTTTTTATTTGTTTTGTTTTGGTGGTTTGCGGTCTGAAATCAATATTGGACCCAGAGGTTTTCTGTATTGTTATTTTATTAAAAATAAATAACTGGTAAGATACTCATGAATGCTGTGAAATCATATGTTCGGGCAATAGACAGAAGTTGGTAAGGTTTGAGACGTTTTGTCTGTGGAATCTTTAGGCATTGCAGTGAAGTAGAAGAAAGCAATTGGTGGGATAATTTTCCACCCGTGTTATTGGTTTTGTTGTTGTCAAATAGCAGTGACTTCAGCTAGATTTTCATCCCGCTTCTAGGCAAGAACTTATCAAGCTACCTACAGCTCTCCTAAATTTTGTGAAGTACGGTATGTGGCAGTGGTTTGAAACATTCATGTAACGATAACCTCTGAAAGAAATAAAGCCCGTTCTATGTCTATGGGGGCCATTGGCATCTGATTATTTTTAGACAGCAGAACAAATCTTTATAGCATTGTTGATGCTCTTGCTTGCAGAACAGAGATGAAAGGAGACTACATACTTGATTAAACAGATCACATTCCGCTGCAGAAGAGTTTGGTGTCCTCTACGAAGTGATGTGTTTATGTATTTTTTCCTCTCTGTATATTTATTCTGTTAGAAGTGTTGACAATAATTTGCAGGTCCCGTAGTCTCTAAAAGTGATATTCCTGGTTGGTGTGGTGTTTGGATACCTGCTCTGTATTGCAGGCTGTACTCACAGGAGAGCAGTGAGACGTCTGACCCTCAGGAGTGCGGTGTTGGTTTCTGGCCTTCCTGCTTTGCTCTCAGTGTATGTTTCTGTTTCTAGAGCCACGCTGCTGTGCCAGCACGCTTGTTGTTGTTTAGCAAAATAAACAGGGATGTTTATTCACTGGCACATAAACCAACTAGCTATTGATTTATGTGCCAAGCCTGCCGTGCATGCAGATAACTGGGGGGTGGGGGAGGGGGAAGGGAGCTGTGTTTTTAATTTTTATCTGAAATTTAACAGTAAAGAAAACGATTTTCTGTGGAAATAGCTTATCTTTTCTCTTCAACAGCACGGAGAGCCTGAACCTGGGGGGGAAATCAGCCATCAAAGTGCGTGCACTGTTGTGAAATGTCCTTAGCAGAACGTGGCAGCGGAGGCAGTGCCCGGTTGGAAAAGACACCTTGTGAGTAAACAGAAAATCTGAGAGGCTGATGAGAAGGGACAGCCCAGTTTTCCACAGCCTGGCAGGAGGCCAGACCTGCCCTGAGATTAGGGGATTGAGCAAAAAGCCGGCGTGCCGAACTGCCGTTTTTATATAATGGCTTTAGCAAACATCCTCTAGGACCCAGTGGAAATGCTCGCTGAAGCAAACTTGGGGATTAATGGCCAATCATTGAGCGTGGTGAGGGAACGGCTCCCAGGGAGAAGCCTCTGAGAGCCTGTCTGGAACAGGGCAGCGGGAGATCCTGCTGCTATCGTGCAGCGCTGGCGTTGGGGTGCTCCGATGCTCAGAGCTGGGGGCAGCTGTGCTGTGGGGGGATACGGCCGTGCAGTGTGTCCAGCCGGGCCCGGCAGGATGCCTCACTTTGCAAAACTGCTGCTGTTAATCTTCTGCTTGGTGCTGCTCGTGGAAAGCAGGAAGCACAGGAGGAGGAGGTGGACGAGCCAGCTGGAGCTGCAGAAGGCTGGGTAAGGGGGACGAGAGCGTGCGTGTTCCTTAAAGCCTGCCCTGTCTGTGTTTGTGCATGTTGTGAGAACACCTTTACAAATGACATGATACAAACAGTCTTTGTGACCATTCATTTCTAACCGTATACGGACAGGGTCAGTGAGGCAAGGTTTGCATCCAGCTTGGCAACTTCTGCACGCTCCGTGGTAAAGCTGTCCATAGGTGTGCACTTGAGCAGCCGAACTGGGGGGAGACCCTGCAATAAAGCACGGTGCCCAAACCCATGCGTTCTGCCAGCGTCGGGCAGCAGAGGCATTTCAGCAGTGGGCTGCGTGCCATCTGCTGTTGTGCCCCTGCTGCTTTGTTCCCTCAGCGTGCGGTGGTGGTGGTGCCTAACAACCAGAGGAGTTGTTATCAATGCCACGCATGCAAACCACGTAGTTACCCAGCAGTGGTAAAATTAGAGATGTGTTTTGAAGAATGATGTGGGAACGTTTTAAAAATACTTCAGTGTCAAGCAAATGCATGCAGAGGGGTTAAAGGTCTTAGTAAACTTTATTAGATTTGCTGTTAGTGAGATTTGAGCGGAGGTTTACATTAGAAAAGATAATCTTCCAAACCTGCTGCACAGCCCGAGGGATGTTATCCTTTTTGTAGTTATGTCATCCAGGGGCAATTATATCTGTCAAGGCCGTTTGTTGTTCTGAGGGCTCAAAGACAAAATGGGGTTAATCCGTCTTATTAAATGGCTCCTCTTGGGCTGTAAACCCTTATCTTTTGGTTTTCTTTTTTCTTTTTTTATTTTTTTTCGTACAGTACTTAAGTTGTCGTTTTAGAGGGTGTTGATACGTGCGTGTTTTAGCGAGATGTGTTGTGGTACAATTGAAAGCAGAGCGTCCCTGATGTTCAGAGCTGTAGAGCGCTTCCTGAACAATACGGTGTTCTGTGCTTTTAGCAGCATACGGTGTAGAACAGGTTGCCCAAGGAGGCTGTGGATGCCCCATCCCTGGAGGCACTTGAGGCCAGGCTGGATGTGGCTCTGGGCAGCCTGGTCTGGTGGTTGGCAACACTGCACATAGCAGGGGGGTTGAAACTCAATGATCATTGTGGTCCTTTTCAACCCAGGCTATTCTGTGATTCTATGATTTGGAAACATCAAATGCAAATGACATCTTACAGACAGAATTCTGCAATATTCCAAGGAAAAAAAAAAAATGGAGCAATGACATTTATACCTTAAATGTCAACTTACATAGGAAAAAAAAATGAAGTTGTGTCTAAACCAGCAAAGAGCCATGCTGGTTTTTGAACTGTGTAAGAGAAATGAGGCCAGCATCCTTTTCTAGCAGCTGCACTGTGTCTTCTGTTTATCATTTCTCAGGAATATAGCAGACTTATTTTACAGGGAATGACTTAGGCAAGAAAACTGATTCCCTTGGTTTGGGAAATGTTGGGAACCTACACTTGAAGTTTGATATTCTGTGCCTCTTAATGTCGACACGTCAACTTGGTCTGCAGCTCTTTTGTATTACTACTAAGAAGCTCGGTTGGGTTGTGCCTATGCAGAACACCTCTTTGTTACGTTAACACTTTGCAGAGGTTCATACCAAGGGTGTCTGAGCTGCTCCAGGCTCTGGGGCAGTGTCTCATGAGCGCTCGCAGAGATGAATGTGTGCCTTCATGGGGAAGGTACGCACTGTAGCAAGGCTAGGGATGTGAAGCCTGCATGCAACCCCAATTAAGAACTGCCAGTTTAAGGGCTGCACTTAATGTCAAGCAAAGGAAGTAATTAAATGCTGCAAGGCATTTTTTCTATGTGAGTAGTCCCTCATTCACCATGTTGAATGGGTAATACTTAATGCAAAGTTGCTTGCCTTTGCCTTACTCCTGCAGCCCACCTTGTGTGTCAGCTGGCAGAAACATTGTGCTTTCAGAAAAGAAGTCCCTCTGAACTGATTTTTGGAAGCAGTGATTCGGCTTATTTCATTTATGCCGTAATTCTCAGAGCAGATCCCCATCCTCTCTGTGGGTCTGTCAACTCTCTGAAAGGGTAGATAACAGCAGGACAAGGGGAAATGGCTTTAAGTTGAAGATTTAGTTTGGATGTCGGGGAAGTTCTTTACTATGAGAGTGGTGAGGTGCTGGAACGGGCTGCCCAGAGAGGTTGTGGATGCCCCATCCCTGTATGCATTCAAGGCCGGGTTGGATGGGGCCTTGGGCAGCCTGGTCTACTATTAAATGAGGAGGTTGGTGGCCCTGCCTGTGGTGGGGGGTTTGGAGATTTATGATCTTTGAAGTCCCTTCCAACCCAGGCCATTCTGTGGGTCTCTCAGAAATGCAATATTTGGAAGTGGCTTGGAGGTTAAAATATGGTGATAACTGGTTCTTTTTGGGTGTGCTGCTCCACCTGGGTAGCGCCGTGTAATAATCTGTAATAAGCTTAAAAACACAAACAAGATTTTTTTCATTATTTACTTCTGTTTAGAAAACATTCTTCATAGTATCAAGACAAAATGGAAGATCCTAAGTAGCTGATGATAAGGTGAGTTGGGAGTGTGACCATGAACTAACATGTAATCCTAAGGGTACAGTAACAGTGATAGTGCATGTTATGTGAATCTCTCCATTGTTTTCCATTCCAGGGTCTGATTTATTTTTTTTATCCAAAAATCTGGAAAGGAAAATCACTTCCCTTTCCTTTTTGAGGATACCACCCCAAAATAGAGGCCCTTGAGCTTGCCAGGAAATTCTCTGCTGCACTGAGGCCTAAGTGGTCTTGGTTAATTGATATCACACAGCATCACAAAGGGAATCATAGAATGGGTTAGGTTAAAATAGTCCTTGAAGGTACCTAGTTCCAACCCCCTGCCATGGGCAGGACTGCCCCTCACCAGCTCAGGCTGCCCAGGGCCCCATCCAACCTGGCCTTCAGCACCTCCAGAGATGGGGCGTCCACAGCTTCTCTGGGCAGCCTGTGCCTCACTGCCCTCTGAATAAAAAACTTTTTCCTAGAAGCTAATTGAAATCTACCATCCTTTAGTTTAAAGAGTGGGGCAACTCCCCCACCCTTCCTACCTCACCTATCCCTTCTAAAAAGCTTATAGCCCTTAAAGCTTATAGCCCTATGTAGCCTATTCCAGTTATGTGAGTCACCCCACCATGCTTCCATGATAGCAAGAAGATCATAGTTTTCCAACTGCACCGCAGATTCCAGTTTCTCCTGATTATTTCCCATGCTGCATGCATTGATGGAGAGGCACTTCAGCTGGGCTTTTGACCACATTGCCTTCCTAGAGGAGCCCTCCCCAAAACCTCTGGGACAAATCTGAGGTTTTCCTCCACTGCTTCTTAAAGCAGCAGCGTTCTCTGACTCTCCTCTGTTCCTCAGCAGTACATCTCCTTCTCACATCAAATCCAGTCTAAAGCCCTGGTGATGACCACCTGTCAGCTTAATGCCTAATATATTCTTGCCCCTCCTAGTCAGTTGTGGCCCATCCCATGTCAACCTTCCTGATTTGTCAAAGGTGCATCCTAGATTGTAGAAGCCAAAACCCTGGGCGTGACACCATCCACACAGCCATTCGTTCAGTTGGTCTGTTCTACTCCTTCTGCCCAGATCCCAGCCAATACATAATCAAGCAGTGTGTTAATTGTCGGGACAGTCATAAATGTTAACTGTACTTTCTTTCCTGTTTGTCTCCTAGGAGAAATTTACAGCAGCTGTATGCTGCACGGGTTAGAAAAAGAGGAGGCCGCCTGCCCTTCCTGGTGCTACACTGCTGTAGCTGCTACGCAAAGTAAATGAATCACAGAATGGCCCGGGTTGAAAAGGACCTCAAAGATTGTCTCATTTCAACCCCCCTGCCATGTGCAGGGTTGCCAACCACCAGACCAGGTTGCCCAAAGCCACATCCAGCCTGGCCTTGAATGCATACAGGGATGGGGCATCCACAACCTCTCTGGACAACGTGTTCCAATGCATCACCACCCAATGAAGCCTCCAGCTAATGCTTTTTTTCAGGAAGTACACTGAAGTACTGTAAGATTTTCACTGAAACCATAGAACACCTTTCCAAACCCCGGTATGGAATAGTGTAGGAAGAACCAATGTACCGTGTCTATGAGCTGCCACCTCACTGTGGCAAAAGCCAACCCTGTGTTCTGCAGAGGGAGGTGCAGGTCTCCTCCAGCCCTGGCTGCAGGCACTGGTGCCACATTCAGGCCAGCCTTTCAGTTTACTGTCAGCCTCTCCACTTTAAGCAACTGGCTTATTACCTAATACACGAAAGCTATTTTATAAGCTGTTTATCTTATTCTGAAAAGTTCTGAATATCCTTGTGGATGCCCAGCTCTTGTCTGAATCCTGATAAGCTGGTACTTGTGATTTCTCATGCCATAAAAATTTGTTTGGTATATTTGGCAATATGGAAAGGATCCATATTATGCAGTTATGAAGACTGCTGGGGAACAGTTGTTGGAAAGAGAACTGTAAATAAATGATGGAGATTTCTTTACAGCAACTTAATGGGATACCTGTCCCCTTCTCTTTTCAAAGCCCTCACCAAAGGCAGCTTCATTAAACTCATCCCACTTGAGTAAATTGTAAGCAACTCTGCAAAGGCACTCCCATTGCGATCCCATTTGCTGCAGTTAGTGAGAGGCCTCCTACTTCCATCCAGTGGGCAGCACAGATTACTGCAGGAGAGGTCAGAGGCACCGCCATAACTGATGCCATTAAATGGTTGATTTTTGTCAGTGGATTTGACCTTGCAGTTCTCTACTACACCTGTACATTTTGAGTCATTATGCACAGCTCTTTGTGCAGGAAGATGATTAAGTGCTGGCTGCTAAAGGCAGCCCCTGGCTCTGGAAGCTCCCAAGGAGCACTGTATTCTCCTTTAACACCCTGCCCACGCCCCTAGCCTGCCTTGGAAGCCCCCTGGCTTCAGAATTGTTCTCAGCACCTCTTGTGTGCCCTTTGTTGTTCTATGGAGTTTAAATGAACGATGAGAGTTTGGTGCTCCTGTGAAGCTGTGCCATCATAGAACAGCCTGGGTTGAAAAGGACCACAATGGTCATTGAGTTTCAAACCCCCTGCTATGTGCAGGGTTGCCAACCGCCAGACCAGGCTGCCCAGAGCCACATCCAGCCTGGCCTCGAATGCATCAATTTACGAGACAGCATTATAAAACATTAGGGTTTTTCATACAGCAGGCAATCCAAACTTTGGATTGGAGTATTTACTGCTCTTTATTGTTATCAACTGATAGTAGCAGCTATCCATGTCCCTTGCTCTTCTGCTTCTTTGCTAGATTGAATGCTCTGCGGGAGGCAACTGTTTTCTGATTTGTGATTTATGCACTCATCGTGATTCATATTTTAATGACTTTTAAGCATGTCCATGGACTTTTCATAGCCATGTTTAAGAGAGTGGAGACCGTTTTGTAACCTCTCCGTTTTTGATCAATATTTTAATCCTGATTTACTCGAGTTTTTGAATCTATTAATGTAGTCCCTCTATTTCTTCCTCCGTTTTGTTCTTTACCAGTCAGTAATATTCCTCCCACACAGGCAAAAGGATCTTCACCTTTTGTACACAGTCTTCTAATTATCATTGTTACTTTCCATAAGCAGCTGACAAGTGGCTCATTGCATCAGTGTTTACTGCTCTGTCAGATCCGATGCCCAGAGCAAAGGGGCTGTGGTATGTCATGGTTCAGGGCCTCCTTCCTGCTTTGCTGGGGCCCAACCATAGGTGCCGAGCAGGGCTTTCTTCTGAGGGTGCATTCGGTGGGCATGGTGGGGATGAGATGGTGGCTGGACAAGATGATCTTAGTGATCAATGCTTTTATCTCTCCGCCTGTTCTTCAGTTATCCACTTCTGCCATTTTAGTGATTTCTTGCCCTTCCATCAGGGCCTTGTTTTCACCTTGCTGACTTTATGTACGAATGTGTCCTGCAGCTGTGGAGGGAAATGGGTGGATTTGTCCTTGTTTAAAGCCATAAGACAAAGCCCTGTACCCACACACGCAGCTGATACTCAGCTGATACTTATGGGTCACGCTACTTTGGAATATGTTGCATGGCCACCATCCAAAAGACAGCTTTCTCATGGTAATGCCCTTGTGCCTGACCAAGGCACAACGAGGTGATGCATGGGGCAGAGCTGGCTTTTGTTTGTTGCCTGCTTAGGGCCGTTGCTTGCACCTGGGTGTGCCTCCTTGCTGCTCTGTGCCCTGGCTCCTTGCAAGGTGCCATGCCCCAGCCCTACGGCATACCAGCTGGGACTTGGGCTGGAGCTCAACCTGGTCATCACTGGGAGAGGCTCTGGGCCTGCCATGCTGTGATGCTGCTGGCTGTCATACTTCCTTCCCTCACGGCGGAGCTTTGCCTCGTGCCATGGGTCTGAGCAGGGATTGTGAGACTGGACAGATGGAAATCAGCTATTGTTGTCTTTTGCAGTCACATCTACAAGAAGAATCACGATGTGACCAAAACTCGGAAGGGAAAGACAGAGCAGCTTCTCAGAGTCGATGACCATGACTTCACCATGAGGCCAGCTTTTGGAGGTGAGGAGCAAGTGGTTCTATTGACTTCCTACTCCTATTGTGTTGCTGTTTTTTTTTAATGGTTTTCCATTCCCCCAATATGAACAGAAAGGATGGAGTGGTTTCAGGAGAAAACTTCCAGATAGCTCCTCTTTACTCCTCCCTCTCCTAATGCCAGCTCCTTCTGCTAGAGTTCCCCAGAGCATAGACTGAGGTTCCTAGTGCACATACACCTCTAAATACCAGGCATGCCTTGGCCTGCTACAAGCTCAGAGGGTTCCCCTTACTACTCTTGTAGATCCCTTGCCCTTCTCCCCTTCCCAAGGTGTTAGAAGAGAGAAATGTGGAGTGCTCCTCTGGCTGCTTCCAAAGCTGTAACTATTTCTTGGCTTGGATGGTCAGGCCTTGGAACAGGCTGCCCAGAGCAGTGGGCATGGGCCCAAGCTGCCGGAGTTCAAGGAGCATTTGAACAGTGCTCTCAGACATAGGGTTTGAGTTTTGGGTGGTGCTGTGCAGAGCTGGGAATTGGACTCGATCTTTGTGAGTCCCTTCCAACTCGGAATATTCTCTGACCCTGTGATTATTCTCCTCCTACATTCAAATAGGAACTACTACAATATAATCTGGCTACAAATGTTTTTCTCTGACCACCTGCACTGTCTGATACAAGGCTAGTGTGTGTACCAGAATGGTTCCTTTTCCCTCATGGTATTCGTGGTGCTGAAGATCATCCCTGTTCACCACTGCCATGTGATTGTCCCAATAGGGCTCTTAGAGCGAGCAGGAGGGGAGGGGCAAAGTACAGAGGCAGACTCAGATGTGAAAGCACACAGGAGCCCAGCCTCATAGCTTTGAGGTCAGCTCCAGTGTGCGTTGTGCATGGCTATAAGTGCTGAGAAGACAGGACTGTGTACAACATGCAGCAAGCAGTGGGAAGGAGAATCCCACATTTTTGCTATGCTAGCTCAGGAGACAAGTCATGGCTAAACTGATCCATGATTCTGTGGTCTTCTCAAGGGTGGCCACCCAAGTCATATTTCATCTGCATCTATGAGGGAATAGAGCAAGCAGAGAAATCTGGTCAGCTCAGAGGGAGGGTGCAGCTCTGGGACCTTTAAATGACTTGATGGCTCCAGGCTGAGTAACTGGTTTTAACAGCAAATGGGTTTCCCAGCTCTCACCAAAGAACAAACACTTTTGAGTGACTTTATAAAAAGGCAGAATGCGTTTTTGTAATTTTTGCTCAGAACCTCCTCACTTTGCAGAGCTGCTTGGAACAGCGTATTGCCAAAACTGCTCTGAAGTTGCACATAATAAGGAATAAAACATGAGAACAACTTAGCCAAGACTCCAGCCTTGGAAAGCATGACCCATGCACAAGGAGATAGCTTGGGTGCTGCAGGTTCTTGCACAGATACAGAGTGATGCAGAGCACTTTGTGTGGCAGATTGTACGTTTGATGTAGAAATGTAAAGGAAAGAAAACAAAAGCCTGGTCAGAGGTGATCCTTGTGTTTTCTTCTGAAATGCTATCAGGAAGTCACTGTGATTTGCTATGCACGACGAGTTCTTTCAGATTTTTTGCAGGAGTAATGCCACTCAAATTGATGTAGTCTGACCCGCATATGATTACAAAGGCTTTTGTACTGCAGAAGCAGAGCAGAAGACCCTATGGGACACATGACTGCAATTGGTCACTGCCCCCACACACTTTCTGCTCTCTGAAAGTAGCTCAGGGACCATCGCCTAATGGAGAGTGCAGCCCTGTGGCATTGCACTGTGACATCACGTTCCAAGTGGGGAAAAAGCAACTCATCTCTCTGAAAAGCAAACCGAACAAATAATACTGTAAGGAAACTGTGATGTTAGACTTTGAACAATAAAATTCTTTAAAAATCCAGTACTGTGAATGCGATGTTCCCAGGCTTGGTGGAATAACGGACAGTTGTTCACCTTCAGAATTCGCGGTGGCCAGCACACAGCTTCATCACTGAGCTTTAAAAAGGGGACAGAACCTGTAGCTGCTGTGCTGTGCCTACGGTGACTCGCTGGTCCCAGCAGACAGCCAGCAAGATGCTGCCCAGCACAGCTGTGAGCACTCTGCAGAGCAGCCTGGGGCTGTGCCAGGGGAAACAGCAGCTGAACATCAGAGGAAGGTGAAAGGCTTTTCTGAGTAAGAATATCTTTTGTGAAGAGCAAGTGAGCAGTTGGGTGTTGTGTAAGTCATGTTGCTAACGGCCCAGTGAGCGTGGCTGTCTTGCCTGCTCTCAGCCCATTAGAGAGCCCCTGGGTGCAGTGGTAATGACAAAGACTTCTGCTTTGCTGCTGCTCGGAGTAGCCTCCATAGCCTAAAATAGACTGAGTTTGGTGTGACCCTTGGGGAGTTATCTCCATGTCAGTGACCTTGTTCCGGCTAGCAGATGTTCAGGTATTATTTACAAATATTAATATTTAAAGATTATGTAAATGTTTGTTTTGCTGCCTTCCTTAAATGTCCATTTTAAGCATTTCATCTATGACACGTCGTATTTTACAGGGAGCCTGTGAATAAGCAGCTTTAGTTGATACTTAAAATAGCTGTATCTTTTCTGCCTCGGAACAGCCTCATGCTGTACTTTTATCATATTCCTTCATAGCCTAATAGCCTCCATCAGCTGTCCCTGCTGCCCTTTCTGGGCAGTGTCTCTGTCAGGATGGGTGAATGAAGCTTTGTGTCACTGTCTGGTATAAGACTCGCTCATCCCCTGATGACATACAGTCAGCAAAACGTGACGGCTCTGCAGCCGTGTGGCAGCTGCTGAGCATACAAAGGACCCAGAGATGCACATATACATATGTGTTATGTATACATGTTTGTATATACGTTCACACACAAACACTGAGGATTGTTTTACAGCTCGTGGACGTAGAACTCTTTATTTGCAAGACTCGGGGCATGCACAAACCATATGACAGCAAAAAAAAAAAGGGGTCTCAAACCTGCTTTTTTTATGTGCAGATATTTTTGTCTTGGAGACGAGGTCTGCCTGAGCCCTTCAAGGATAGGGGAGGGGGCAGAGAGACCATCTCAGAGAAAATAATGAGCCCTTGAAATCACTGCCTAAGAGAAAAACAGGAGCTCTCACAAAGCTTTAGTCTCAGAGTGGGAGTGGAAAGCTGACTCGAAGTGTTTTCACGGTGGTACATCTTCCCCTATCTTCAAACCTACTGCAGTGTTAAGAATAAATATCATGTTTGAAGCTTCCACCTCCTGCTGCTTTGTGGGCAGTTGACCAGCCCAGTGAAGTGTCCCTGCTGCACTGGGATATGACAGGCTATGGTGTTAGGCACCTTCTGATGTTGTCTCTGAATTGAATTTGTGGACGCTACTATGTTCCCCAGAGAGATTAGCCCTACACCGGATGTCCCACACAACCTGGGACAGGATTTGATATTCAAAAGGGAATTTTTGCAAGGTGAAGCCACCAAGTCTTCTCAGTGTCAGAAGCCACCCCCATGGAAGCTTGTGTCTGAGCTTTCAGTTGATCTGTTATTGTCTGACCACTGAATGTAGAAGCAAAAGGAGCCTTCTGTAAAGGCCTTCTGTCCTGGATCTTTTCTCTAGGCAGCACTTAAGTTGAATGTTTAATGGCTTTTGCTGAAGAGTAGGTCACAAAGCTCAGCACTCTACTGCAAAGAGAGAAAAGAGGGAGCGCTCTCACTGCTGATCCTCAGGTTATACCCGTTTGAGAGCTTAGCAAAGAAAAATAATCTATATAGCCACAGGCACCTTGACAGATGGGCCCCTCGGTGCCTTTTAATACCCAACTTTTGTTTGAGGCAAAGACACCATCATGCAGAAATTTACAAAAATAAAACGTGGCTGAAGCAGCTTTGGGAGGTGATACAGTAAATGGGTGCAGTGCTGCTCTTATCGAATCCTCAGGGTTGGAAAAGACCTCCAAGATCATCCAGTCCAACCGTCCACCTACCACCAATATTTTCCCACTAAAATTGTCCCACAGTACACCATCTAAACATTTCTCGAATACCTCCATGGACGGGTGACTCCACCACCTCTCTGGACAGCCCATTTCAGCGCCTAATCACCCTTCTGAGGATGAGATTTTTCCTAATATCCAACCTGAACCTCCCCTGGTGCAACTTCAGGCCATCACCCGTTGTTCAACTGTTGTTTCACAAGAGAAGAGGTGTAAAAAGAAAATCTAAAGTGCTCCCATCAGCCTCAGTTTGTGCTGCAGGTCACTTAAACTCACTCTCAACTGTGTCGGAGAAGTGACAGAAATAGTTTATAGATGGACAGATGAGTTCATTTCTACATTGTGTGTAGAAGTCTGATTTTTTACAAAGTTGTGGAGTTGTTTTTGTTGGTTGGTTGGCTGGTTGTTTCTGGCAGAATTAGGATTTGTGTCATGCAGGATGTTGCTGTGGACAGTGTTGGAGATGACTGATGCCGATGTGTTTGCTGTTTCTGGAAGAAATGTCTATAAAGGCTGTGCAATTTATCTCTAGGCCCTGAACTTCAAATACTTGAGCTCATGTTTGAACAACCCCGTGGATTGGAGCGGTGCTTCTCAGAGACCCTAAAATGTGATCTGCAAAGCTTGGCTGGGCTGCAGGCTTTGGACAAAAGATCCACTGCTTTTGCTGGGGATCTGTTTAGTCTCCCATCACACCTTCCTCATCCTCTGCTCGCCCCAGTGAGGGCATTTTGTCTGTTTACTCATCATTGGTGGTGTTTGATATGGAATCCGGGGAAGCATGTGGGGCCCCAATGGTTGAACACTTCAGTTTGCAGAGAGACGGGATTGGAAGCCTAGTGGATCCCGACTGGCTCTGAGGATTAGCAAGACCAAAAATCTCTTGGCATCTTTCTGTGTCTGATCAACAGCTGTTTAATTCAGCGATATGCTCTGTAGCAAGGCTGTGACCCTTAAGGGAAACCCAGATTTGTTTATGAGGCTTAAGGAGGGCACTTCTTTCCAGGGCTTCTGCTCAGCTTCAAACGCTGTGTGCAGCACTGATGTTACTCACGCCAAGTGCATCTGCAAAATGGCATCTAGGTAGGAGTTTTGGAAGGGTGATGGGCTAAGTGAATATGCAGAATGTTTGCTCTCAGATTCAGATAGCATGGTATTTACTTGGCCTTAGAAGCTTCATATGCTCAATTTGAGATTTTGGCATACAAATTATTGTAAAATAGTGGTTAAAACTGGAGCCTTACATTGCAAAAGCTTCCAGACAGGTACCTGGTCTCTCCTTGCAATGAGATAATGGCTGTTTATCTGGGATCCAAGCTGAGTATTTGGTGCAGAAGCATGAAATAAGAGAAGTGTCTCTTCTGGACACTGGCATGGTATTTTATCTCTGAGAGCCACTAGGGAAGGGATGAAGAGGAGGGCGAATACCAACTTGGCAGTGTTTTTCTGTTGTTATTTGTTTTTAAATCTGTGATTAGTGCTCAGTCAAGCGTGGAAATTGCAGCAATAAATAGACTTTGGATGGCTGGCGATTTCCCGAATGGAGCCTAAATTAAGCATTCATGCACAGGGGGCATCTCTTGCCATCTGGAAGCTGGGGGGTACAGCCCCTCGGCACCGGGGAGACCCAGTGGTACTCATGTGGCTGAGGGCTGCCTTCCTTGTTGAGCCAACAGGATGGTGCTGCAAGGCTGTCCTGGCAGAGGCTGCCTCTTCTCTGTGAGCATTGTGTCTGCCATGGTGTGGCTGCTTGGGGATAGCAGCCAGTGGGCACCACTGCAATTCCAGCTACTGTGTGTAACAGCAAATGATTATTGGTGCTTTCTAGAGCAAGAGACAGGCTAATGGCAGCCTTGTGCCTGCTCCAGCATGGACTGCCTTGGGTTCTGGAGCTTCTCTGAGCCAAATGGAGGCAAGCAGCATTATTGTGTGAGAGTCCATGCTCCAGCTTCACATGAAGAGCAAAATGTCACAGCAAGTTTTGGAGGGTTTTGGTTTGTTTGCTTGCATTTTATCTTTTTGAAGGTTTTGGACGAAAATGAGCTTAAGAAACAATCAATCATAGGAACATAAAATATGCTGATCCTTCTGAGATTTAATTGAAAGCCTTTGTGCTGGTGTACAGATTGAACTCTTATGAGACTGGGACTTCAATGGTTTTAATAGCCTGTAATCATCCTTCTGCTGCGTCATCTGATGTGATCACATCACTGGATTTGCTACAAATCAGGTCCAAACTCCATCATGCTGTGCTTTATGGAGGGAGGAAGAGACCAACGCCAAGGAGCAAAGCAAACAGGCAAGCATCTTACTCTTGAGTGCTGAGGATTTCTGCTACAGCAGCACGTTACACATCAAAAATATGGTTACACTAAAGAGTTATTGGCTAGCTAAAGGCAACGGGGGGATATACAAGTACTGAATCATTGCCATGCTCTCCTTGACCACTGTGTATGACTTCACTACATATCTGAGCAAAGAAAGGTTAATTGCCTATCTACAGGGCACCACCTATCAGCAGCCTTGTGCTCTTTCCACACTGATTACCCTGCACATCAAAGAAGCTGTTATCACCACAGATACACTGCTTCTTGCTACAAAACATCTGTCTTGTTTTAAAAAACAACCTTTCTCCTTTCAATTGAAAGAGCCAGAAGTAACAAGCCAACTCCTTAGTAACAGCACTATATGAGCTAATTTGCTTGTTAAATCTTATCACCCCTCATAACTACTCAACTGAAGAGGACAAAACCATTGCCACAGTATTTTCACTTAATGAAGCTGCTGTTGTCTCTGGTCACACCAGGAGTGTTTATGAGGTGACAGAATGGCCATGGGTTGGTCCTTGCCTGCTGGATGCTGAACTGCACATTGGGAAGCTGCAAGGGGCCCAAGCAATTTCTGGGTGAATTGCTTGGTGAACAATGGGCGAAGAACAAAACAGAAAAAGGTTCCTGGCAAGGGAATCAAAGAAATCATATCTGTGGTTTTGCCATGGATGTGCATTTCTCTAATGAGTTACAGTGGTCTGAGAAAGAACCCGAGGATGGTGAACCATCATGTCCTGCATCCAAATCAGTAGAAGCTGGGCACATTTCCTCGTTTATCAGATGTGGAGTGGCTTGCAGTGAGCTGAGCTGTTGCTCCCAAAGATAGAAGGCTTGTTGACTCTCATTCTCCTCTATGCCTGTCTCTTCTGGTACCAGTGGCCAAACTGGGCACCTCCCAGAGCTAATTCAATTCACTGGTTTGGAAGAAAATAGTCTACTTGTTGCTGCTGCTTTGGTTTTGGCTGGTTTGCTTTTCCATAGGTTAGTGAGATCAACAGACTGAGAGAAGGGTCTGTGGCTTCTCTGTGCAATATCACCCTCTGCTGAAAGAGCTCCCCAGAGTAGTTTGGGGAGGGAGATGAGGAACGTTCTCACCTGTTAAATGAACACACCTAGACTGTGAAGCCTTGTGTACAAGGACAAAAGCCATCAGCCTTTCTCAGCCTTGCTGTTGAAAGGAGCTGTCACACCATGTCTGCATGTCAGCATGTCAGCAGCTGCTGCAGGTGGGGAATCTGTGGGTTTTCCCGGTTCCAGAGAATAAATAGGAGGAAGAGAACTAAATACTAAGAAAGAGATAATTTCCTTGCCCTCCAGTGATGCCTTATGGTATATAAGCAACTATACTAGAGCCAGGAAAGGAAGTAAGAGTGGCTCATCTTGTTGGACTGAAAAAACATCAACACTGTTGGTCCTGAAAGTTCCTGCAAGCCTTGATGAAGGCTACTACAGTCTTCTGATGGCTCATTTTTGGTGGGCAAGTCACATGGATGTCTGCAGAGCTACTGCTTTGGTCTGTCAGTCTGTCCCAGTGAGGCTGCAAGGTTGGAGGCATGCTCCAGATGCCTGTGTTGGTGCAAGACCTACCAGTCCCAGTGCTCCCAGCTGAGAGCTGAAGATAGCACTGGATCCACACAGGCTACTCCTCAGCAATTCCTGCTGACCAGCCTTGGTGTGCTTGGTGTGCATGTCTCTGCGTGCACTTAACTCCTCAGCACAGTGGAGAGATGGAATACCAGGAGATATCTCCAGAACATATGCAGAATCAATGTATGCTGCATCAACAAACTGTGGTTCACAGCTTTGTCAACCCTCCTCACTCCTCTGGCTAAGAAGCAAAGTAAGCAGATAACAACAGCACTCTCCAGGCACCGTGCAGAACAATTTTGGAGCAAAGAACAGCATGTTTTTTTAATCACAATTCAATCTCCTGAAGTTCAGATGCAGAGAAGAGGAAAAGAAAAGGGAGAAAAGTTCTCCACACTGGAAAATGGAATAAGCTGTGGGAAGATACACTACAGGGAACTTGAGCAGGTCTTGACTGTTAATGAGCAGCAATCTGCAGAGAAACTTGGATATATGGGTCTTCTAGTAACAGACGATTTTGCATTTATCATAGCATGTTTTCTGCTTATTTATTCTCTGTGAATTCTCTGGTTGCTTATTTTAACACTCCTTTGAAAAGCTATTAACGTCATCACTGAGTCATATGAATGAATATGGTGCTGGGCTCTTGAGAGATAAATGTAGCTGTCTTGATGAGAAATGAGAAACCCACAAGGAAGACCACATTGCTTGCAGCTTCTTTCAGTCTCTGGTTCTCAGGGCTAATCTCTTCTTATAAAGATGTAAAATGTATAATGAGATGGCTCAGCTTCTAAAAACATACGCAAATGTTTCATCATAGCTCGCCAAAGTGTCAACGCTGCAGGGCATGCTATGGAGAAGAGAAGGCAATGTTTCACAGGGGGTCTCACATAATTATTCACTGACTCTGCCCTCTCTGCTTCAAGAATCATGGACAGGAAAGAGTACCACAAGCTCGGAAATGTATTGCATGCTACCTCATGATGTTAATCAACTGCAGATGATACAAAATAGTAGTTATTTACATATCTAAATCTCATTCTTTTACAGGCCCTGCAATTCCTGTTGGGGTGGATGTGCAAGTTGAAAGCTTGGACAGTATTTCTGAGGTTGACATGGTATGTAATCCTCTTGATCCTCTTTTATGGCTAGCCTCAACTAATCCTAGCGATAGAAAGTCCCTGCCTCCTGAAACCACTGGGTTTCAAATTGTTAGCCAGGTGAAAGTACTGGCAGTAACTGGCAAGTTCACAGAGGCTTGGCAAAACCAGATGAATGTCAAAGGCTGATCTCTGTATCTTCAGATGAGAACTACAAAAGATAAAGAGAACTTAACTGGTGCTATGAAGGATCTATCATAGCAAAAAAAAAAAGTGTAAATAGCTGTAGGAATGTTTGAAGGTTTATGATGGTCACATAAGCCATGACAACTGCAAGAATTCTTTTTGTTAGGGAACCATTGAGTCTATCTTTTAAAATGCACGATTTGGGGAGGTGCATTAGAAAAGAGAATTGGCATCACAAATGAGAATGAGCAGTTCCTGATTTCTTTGTCACTAGTAGTAACCTCACTGGGGCCTATGATGGGGAACTGTCAGCATGAGCTTGGGTCTCCTCTGCCAACACAGAACTTGGTGTGTGGGAATAATTATTTAGTCACTGAAGCTGTTCAAGAAATTTGTATTAAATTCAACTGAGTTTTGATATCTTTGATTTTTTTACTTAAAAAAAAGAGGAAGAAATATAAGAAGTATAACATTCAACACATTTCAAGATATTCTCACTGAAAGCAGTATTTGTAAGCACTTTTCTGTTTTGGTTTTGATTGTTTGCTTCTGGCTATAGGTAATGGAATTAAGAATGGGAAGAGAAGTGGGAAGGGGAATGTAGAGGAGAAGAGGAAGCTTCTTGATTCCTTCCTCTTTCTGCCTTCTCCTCCTTGTTCTTGGGCACCATCCATTGTGGTGTCCAAGCAAAACATGAAGGCTTACTGGAACAGATTTAGGTTGACTGCATTTTACTGCAATGCAATTACATATTCTTCACAAGAATGGGGCTTGCCTGCCCAGATATTGAAAGAGAGGGTTTGGGAGATGCACACAATGAACTGTGTGGGAAGCATCTGTAAGTACGTGAAAGGACTGTAACGAGGAGCTCTGGAGCTCTAGTAGATCAAGGTAATGTCACAGTAGTGAGGAGAACTAATTAGTACATTTCTTTCAGTGCTTTCTCTTTGGAGCATCTGATTTCAACAAAAGTCTCACCTATCAGAAAGCTGTGAAGTCTGCTCTCTTTCCCTTTGCTATAGATAGACCTGCAGTCCCAGTTTCCCACCACAGGACAAGTACTTCCCCCAGCAGCTGCTGATTTGCATTCATGGTAGGAAGACAGTCTGTCAGATCAGCCTAGGTTACGTTAGTTTGTTTTTCCAGCAGTCCGTCCCAGTAGGGTGAGGGTGTTTGTGGAAATCTGCCAGCCCCTGCAAACGTGTCCCAGTGTGGGTGCTGGAGGCTTCTTGGACGTATTCCTGAAAAACCCGAAGGCAATATGAGCTTGTTGCCAGAAGAGCCCTTTGAAATGGAAAGTCAGGTTAATCGATGGCTTGGCATCAGCAGAACAAGAGGAGGAGGTGGTAGCAATTTTAAAAAGCAACTGCTGAGTGTTAGGAAGGGATCTGAGCCTGGGTTGTTGATTGCCCAGTCTTGGCAGCTTCAGCTGCTGCAACCAGTTTCTTAATAGGGAATATAAAAAAAAACAGTGTGTTTGATCTCTCAGCATGAAAGAGTAGATGCAGCTCTGAAAGCAGCAGCTGCCAGGTTCGGATCAACAGATGTTTTCCTTTGGTGAGTGAAGTTCCTGCCTCCTCAACGAGATTAAAAGAGAGGTTTATTTATATGCTTCTGTGATAGGAAAAACAGTTCTCCACTTGGGTGCTGTTCGCCACAATTTAGTTCTTTTAGAGATAAATTACTTGTGTTTAGCCTGACCATTTATCTTATTTTGAAAGGTTTTCCTCTTTATCATGCTATTGATGCCGTAGTCCTTCAAGATAATTTTGCCAGGACTGAAGAATGCTTTCTGCAGGGAAGTGCTTCTCTTGGCACACGTTTATATCACCTTTAGGACTGTGTGTTATTGGGTACTGTAATACACTGATTGTGGATTTATGTTTTGTTTTGGCTGAAATGATTTTGTCAGGAATATCTATTTAGAACAAGTCCAGAAAAGGAATGAGAGTCTAGAAGGGATATATTTCATCTACCTAGTGGGAGTGAGTTTTCTTTCTGGTGTTTCTGAGATGTGAAAAGCAACACTGACAGTCCTCTTTCTGCTTATCTTCTTTTTTCATGAAGGATTTCACCATGACTCTGTACTTGAGGCACTACTGGAAGGATGAGCGTCTCTCGTTTCCCAGCACCACCAACAACAGCATGACCTTTGATGGCAGGCTGGTGAAGAAGATCTGGGTCCCAGATGTCTTTTTCGTGCACTCCAAAAGGTCCTTCATTCATGACACAACCACAGACAACATCATGCTGCGAGTGTTCCCTGATGGTCATGTCCTCTACAGCATGAGGTAAAGGTTCTACACCCTGGGTCTTCGCTGTCCATTTTGCCCTGGTGTGGCTTTGGTGACCTCCAGGACTACTGTTGCCAACGCTGCTACTCCTGCAGCTAATGAAGAGCTCTGTGTCCATCAGCCCCGGTACCAGATGCTTCACAGGAAGCTGAGAGAAACCATGTTGTGGGCAATAACAGGATAATCTCCTCCAGGGAAGCATTTCCCTAAGTCTTTGTGGTCAAAGGAGGGCTTAGTCAAGCAGGGATGTTCATCCCGGGGTCAGTGTGTGATTAAACTGGAAGCTGCTGATGTACCAGATGGTGACCTCTATAATTATCCTATTTTGCTTCCTGTTTGTCTGGAAATACTTCTTCCTTTTTTGGTTGGAGTTTGCGTGTTGATACAAAGTAAGTTTACTGAAGCTGAAACAGCAGTATTAAAGACTCCTCGGGGTCCCTGATTCTTTAGCAGATGTTGACTGGAAGAATCTTGAGGCATATCCCAGTTGACTGTATTTCCTTCAGATGAATGCAAAAAGAGAGGCAGGGAAAAATACAATGCCACAGGAGAAAAGCTCAAGAGCCCAGGCAGAAGAACATTTCCCCAGGACAGGAAGCCTGCTGTCAATTACAGTGACTTTCAAATGTTTCAGCACAAGATTTATTTCCTAGGACTTGGATCTTATTCATTTCAGTTATGGCAAAATAATGCTCAAAATCTAGAAGATGTGTTTCCCCCTCCCTCACCCTCCCAAAAAAGGAAGTTTGATTCAGGAGGCTATTTCTCTTCAAAGAAAAAGCATAAGGTGCAATATCTTCCCAAGTAAGGCAATATCCTAACAAACAAAGGGGGCTCTGAAGTTTGCTTGTTCCACATTCCAACTGTAATTGTAATGAATTTATTTGAAAACCCTGGACAAATTACTAAAACCACAAAGGAGGTTGTGTGGGGAAAAAAAAGAGAGAGAGACATGCTGTACAGTTACTTCATTTTGCCGTTTCTTACTGGGATATAAAATCCCACCTTGTTCAAGCATCTCAGAACCTGTCCTCTGTTCTGAACCCATTTATTGCATACTACCTCAAATAAGCTCAAGATGCTGTCCATTTTATTAGAACTAGATGAGGATGAAAGTACCATATAGAATGAGAGACGAGAGCAGAACAAAATGAAGAGGGATGTTTGATGTAAACTTGGGTCAGTTCTGACAGGAGAAGAGCAGAAGTAGGAGGGCAGAGGTCTTTTTGACTGATGTTTTAGTGTAGCTGAGTATCAGCTACATTGCTCTTGACCTGCAGTTGTCATGCAGTGACGCCAGCAGCACTCCACTTGTTAGCAGTGTTCAACAATGAAAATGGAGAGTGAGTATGTTTAATAGCAACGTTGGCTCTATTCAGTTCTTCTCATTTGCCCTCATGCAGAGCATTTAATTTCAAGGTTTTCTGAGCCATCGAAAGGGTGATGTGAATTTGTAATCACAAGAGAGAAGAATGTGAGCAACCATGGCTGACTATACAAGAGTTAAATTGATAATTAATTAATAAAATCCAAGGATAATGAGAATATGCATGATATTTGGGATTGGCAGTGCTTAGGACTTTCAGAACAAGATGTGGTCGCCCAAGCATAAGCGTTCAGTGATGCTGGATATGCCCTCAGGTATCTGAGATATCTACCTGGGGTTGGCACAGGGCTGAGGGGTATTTCATTCCCTGATGGGGTCTTGTGCTTTCAAGGCCACCTGAACACTGCACTCTAATTGAGGAATATCTTACTGATGAGTTGAGTTTCTGTGCTGTCCCTGACTAATAAACTGTTAATGACCACAGCTTGTGCTACAATTTAAGTAATCCTGAGGGAAGAAAATAGCACATTGTAATGAGTTGGAGTGACATCATGTGTTTAAAAGCTCCACACAACTATAGGAAGTCAACAATATACTTTCTGGAACAACAACAACAAAGCTTCTTTAAGTGCAGTTCACGTGACTTGCAATAAGGTTTATCATGTTCCATAGGTTTATGTTGTTGGTGGTGTGACCATGGAGGAAACAGAGCAATGGGAATATGAGAAAACCTTAAGCAAACTGGACAAAATGGGATCTTGATATGTAAATGGTGAAGTATTTTGTTGTTGTTGTTACCTTGTAGGGAAATAGTTGGATGTAAATCACAAAGGAAGTGTCCGTATTGACAGTATCACTCCAGTGTAAGAAACAGCACTTTAGTTCCTTGATAGGTACTGAAATTACAGCTACCATGGGAGTGCGAGAAGTGATAAGAATTTTCTTGCAGATTTTTGCTGTCTTTCAAGATGCCAAATTGTTTATCTGTGTTAACGTTCTCCCTTCATTACCCCTCATAGAAAACGACCTTTCTCATTTTTGACTTCCAGGATCACAGTGACAGCCATGTGCAACATGGACTTCAGCCGCTTCCCCCTGGACTCTCAGACGTGTTCTCTGGAGCTGGAAAGCTGTATGTTGTATCTGTGTTTGTAGTTAGGCAAACAGCCACAGCTGTTGCGCTCACAAACACTGCAGTGTGTTTTAAAGCCTAAAACAGTTTCACAAAAGTCACTGAGAGTTTTTCTATTAACTTATTGGATTGTATACCTGAAGCTTACACTGCATGACAGGGGAATCTGCAAGGGAAAACTCTTGTATGAGTTTTGGTGAATGGCACTTTCAAAAAAACATCATCAACAACAACAAAAAACAACCCCCAGGCCCCATCAACAAGGGTGTTCATCATACACTGGATCTCAGCAGCTTGTTGATGAGAAATTTGGGGGAGAAGTTGTATTCTGTTTGTTGTTTCTGATTGGGAAGGGATGCTTTCAGATGCCACAGTAAAAACTGAGTATATAATGATCATTGGTTTTTCAATATTTCAGCACCAATATGGTTAATGTATGGTAATCGTGATCCTGCAAACACTGTGGCTTGTGTTCAACTTCTTTCAAAGGAGTTATTCTGTGGAGAAGGTGATTTGAACAGTATTATTTTCATGGCTGTCCTGTAAACCCTCTCCACATTGTTACAGGCTAATGCTTAACTGTTTTCAAGTCTTCCCAGTTACTGAACTGAAATTCTCCTTTAGAAACAACGGAATCTCAAAATTGTGGGGTGATTTATGTTGGGGAAGAGTTTTAGGTTGGTCTTGAGGTCAGCTGGCCCAACGTGTTGCTCGAAGCAGGAGAACTTTAGAGAGGCTTTCTCAAGGCAGTGTCCCATTGAATTTTATATCTGCAAGGTAATGGAGGCTCCACAACTTCTCTGTGCTACATACTCAAATGTTTGACAGCTCTCATCATGAAAAAAATTGCCTTAGAAAAAAAAATCCCTTGCTGCAGCTTGTATTCTTTTTGCCTTGTCCTTTCACTCTGCATGCTGTAGCACTGTGGTTTCACTAACCTGGAGTAAAGAGGATGTATTTCCTCAATTAGGATGCCCTGTTTTGTTGTTGCCACAGTATATCATATGTTAAGATCTTTTTCATTCACTGCTATTAGCAAACTTTTGTGGCATTACTGCATGCCAAAGGTCCCTTTCTGTTTGTTAATTTTCTCTGAATCCATAAACCACCTTTTTTTCCATCTAAACTAAACCCACACTACACCGTGTTTCTTCTTTCCCTAAGATGCTTACACTGATGAAGATCTGATGCTGTATTGGAAAAATGGGAATGAATCTCTGAAAACGGATGAGAAAATTTCTTTGTCTCAATTCTTGATACAGAAATTCCACACTACATCAAGACTGGCTTTCTACAGTAGTACAGGTATTGGGCTTTTCTGATTTAAGGCTGTTGCTGAAGCTAATGCTGTGCTGCCTACTTGCAAGAGAGTTCTGAATCCTCCCATGCTTGTTTTGAAAGATCGGTTTCTTTTTCCTCTGCCCTTCAGAAACAAAAGATTTTGCCTCTGTGGCTACCATTCGTTCTGTTCTCACTGATTCTGCCTTCCCTTCTTTCTCAAAGGTTGGTACAATCGTCTCTACATAAGCTTCACTTTACGCCGACACATCTTCTTCTTCCTGCTCCAAACCTACTTCCCTGCCACTCTGATGGTCATGTTGTCCTGGGTGTCTTTCTGGATCGATCGCAGGGCAGTTCCTGCCAGAGTCTCTTTGGGTGAGAGCAATCACAACGAGGCACAGCTGTGTGAAATTCTTCAAATGTGAAAATGTTGGCAGGAAAGGGAACTGTTCATTTTGGTGGTCAAAGTTTCTGGGGAAACAAATGTCTTTTATCTGATAATTAATGTAATGCAAAACTTGCAGTTTGCCTTAAGTCCTTCATTGCTAAGCAGTCTTCCTGACCTATAGTTAGCTCAGGGCAGAGCTGTGGTTTCAAAAAGGAAGGTGGGCAGAGAGGAGAGATCTCATTATTTATAAGCCAATGAATCAAGATTTATCCTCATTGTCCAAGCCTGCAGCATTGAGACTCGTGTTCCCATGAGTGAGAGTTGTGTTTTAAAGTTTAGGCACCTGAACTGAGATAAAGACTCGTGTTACAACTTTCATCCAGAGCAGGATCCTGGCAAGGTCTGTGTCTGCCCACCCAAGGGTGCCTTGCGTTAATGGTCCAGGCATTCTGGAGTGGGGAGGAATGGGAAGGAGAGAAGGAGCTGCCTGAAAATCCTGCATGCACCACTCTGCATCTTTGAATGTCTAAAGACAGGAGAAGCTTTTTCTGTGTCAGAGCTGGAGGAAATTCTTTCATCTGAGCATAAAAAGAGCTGATTTGTTTATCACTCCATGCAAAGATTAGAAAAAGTAGAAAAATCTCTGAATGTTGATATGTAAGGCTTCCAGTGCTAAAAGCATAGAACAGTATTTTAGCCCCGCACCTTGACTTGATTGGAAAGCTGTGCACTGCAGCAAACCTGTGAGAAGAGGCAGCCAAGAATCTACTCCATCAAAAGAAATGTGTTGACTGGATATTTACAAAAAAAGAACCTCTTGAAAAAATGAGCAATAGTAGCTGTGTTTGTAGTAGACACTACTTTAAAAAGGCTGAATAAGCTCTGAGTGCTTTTTGGCTCTGTTTTCTCTATTTCAGTGGCTTTGACAGCTTGCAAATATTTTAGCCTCCACAACTATCCAAACCAAACATACTATTTCTCATGATTTTATGTCTATCTAAATATATGAACACAAACACACAGACACCCCTACACACATACATATTGCATATACAATTATACATACATATGTAGGTATAAACACCTACACATGCTAACATCTATATATACATAGTATATAGTATAAGGGTCATTTTCAAAATGTTTTGATTCCTATCATTCCTCAAAACCCAGCCCTTCTAGTGCACAGAAGTGCAGGCAGCGGAACAGTTCTGCATGAGTAGCAGAGATACTTAATACCAAATACTTCACATTTAATTTCTGATAGAGCATTTTGTAGAGCAGAGTTCTATTTTTCTAGAGACTAAAGCTCTATGGCCTGCATCAACTAAAACCATTCATTTCTCTTGTTTCTTTCCAGGGATCACCACCGTGCTGACCATGTCTACAATCATCACTGGGGTGAACGCCTCCATGCCCCGCGTTTCCTACATCAAAGCAGTGGACATTTACCTGTGGGTCAGTTTTGTGTTCGTCTTCCTCTCGGTGCTGGAATACGCGGCAGTGAATTACCTGACCACAGTGCAAGAGAGGAAGGAGAGGAAACTTCGGGAAAAGGTATGATAGCCATTCATTCCTTTCCTGCCACCCCTTTTTCTTTTTTTAATCTGATATTTGTATTGGATTCAATTAATGTAATATTAGAGTTGTTCCCTAACATCAAATGTAAATAGTTAGCCAAGGTTATGCCTGTGATTTTTGATGTTTCCATGCTAATGCCCAAATTGTACACAGAAATATTTTGGTGCTAGTTGGTCTGGACAAAATTGAGGCCGGAAACCTTTCTGACACTTCAGTAATGTTGTCAGTAAAGTTCCCATGCCCAGGGAAACTCTCTGGCAATATTTAATTTATTACTGCCAACATAGACTAAAATTATGTGGAGTATTTCTGTATGTCCGTTAGTGACTGAAGGCAGAGCGAAGGTGAGCTTCTAATAGGTTAGGCTCCCACACCTGTGAGGATGACCATCAGCATACAGCACCTTAAGCCAAAGGAACTGCGACTTGAGCTGGGTGCTAAAAGTACATCTGCACACTTTCTTTCTCTGTTGGGTCCTGCAGTGATAAACTTACTGCCTTTGCCTGCTGTCCCTTCTGCTCTCCAGCTCCCAGATGTGTCAGCAATTGATGATGATAAAGTACTTGATGTGACTATTTTTTCAGAGTGAGAGGAGGAAGACATAATGGATATAACTTTATCTCTCTCCAAAGATAAACTAAGTTTCTCTTCATACAAAAAAAAAAACCAACCAAAAAAACCCCCCTCAAGTTCCAGGTGCATCTGCTTCGTAATAACATATGTCTTAAAACCCAACCATTCAAATGTACCCATAGACTGCTCAGAAAAGTCCCTGGAGTGATGGGTCGATCTAATGAGTGGAGCCAAGAGGCTGCAAACTTGTTGTGTTTTTTTCTTCACACCATCTGCTGTCAAAGCATTTGGTTATGACTAGAACACAGAAAACAGCTCATACACTGTTTTTCAAGCTTTCAGTGAGCAGCATGAGCTGTTGGTTAAATAATTTGAAGAGCAAGCCTTGAGTGTGGAGTTTTTCATTAGCATCCTGAATATACTGCATATCCGAGTATATATACTTTGTTATTTCAGATAAACCCTGCCCTTATAAAAAGTCCTTGGATAATGCAAATGTCAAAACTGCCTGAAGAAGGAACACAGGGCAAAATGTTACTGGGTGGGGAAAGCAGATAAAGCATACTGTGGGAAATCCAGAATCAGGAACTCCATGCAGAAGGAAGGCTGATTTTTATTGCATACAAATGTATTATCTGTATTGTTAAGACAGAAAACATATAGATTTTCCCTGTAAGAAGACCTTATTTCCTATTTAAAATTCTTCCTGCGTTCACTATGGGATGCATTTTGGCACTGCTGAAATCAATGTGAGTTTTGAAATGGACTTCAAAAGAGCTGGGGTTTTACACCCTTCTTGTAACTGTTTTTTGTCTTATTGGAAAAAAAAACAACAAACAAAAACATATTTACACAGGAAATACTGTGTATTTCTGTGAAACCACAACTCGACCCCTTTTCCCATAGCGTGTACTGAATAAGACATTGCTGCAGAACACTATATCTTGTTCTTGGGTGGTGATAAGCACAATGAATGCGTAACTAGGAATCTCAAGACAGTGAAGTTGGACAGTGAAGCTAAGACCTTTCACTAAACTTTTCTATCTATCTGCAAAATTACTTTCCCTAATCTTTTCTGAAGCTGCTTGCCAAGTAGTGCAGCTAAACCACATCTCTTCCTTTTGGAACACAAGGAAAAGAAGTGATGATTTGTTCCCAAAGTGATTTTGCATTATGACAGTTCAAACTCACACTTCAAACTTTACTGTTTACAAGCAGTCTGTTGCAATAAACTCACCACTTCTATCTCTGTCTTCTTCTAAATTTCAACTGTATTTCTCGCTTATGTTTCTAGTTTCCTTGCACATGTGGGATACCTCATTCAAAAACTATGATGCTGGATGGAAACTACAGTGAATCAGATGCCAACAGCCTGGCAGGTTACCCAAGAAGCCAGATGGTCCCAGAAGAAGAAAAACAAGAAAAGATGGTTGTGCACTTAGCCATGAGCAATGCCTCTAACTCATCAAGGAAGAGAGGCCTGAAAGGCCACGTGGGCTTGCGCATCATCCAGAACACTCATGCAATTGATAAATACTCCAGATTAATATTTCCAGGCACTTACATATTTTTTAATTTGATATATTGGTCTGTCTTTAGCTAGGCATGCTGGCACAGCAGTGACTGAAGCAAAAGAGAGTTACAAAACTTTCTTTGTTAGTACTTCTTAAAGCCCAGTTCGGGTGCAAATGCAGAAAACTGATAATTTTACTAGAAAACTGATCATTTTACTGCTGCTTTGGAGAATGAAGAGGAGGACACTTCCAACCATGGGCAGCTCCATGCACAGGCATCATGGAGGAGCTTATTCTGCTCGCTGCTCTCTAACCCACACTCCAGCTCTCCTTGGCTTTGTGGTACACACAGTTTCTCATACTTGAAAATTTGTGCTCTCTGTTTGCCCAGAAGGTGCTGTACGTGTGTCTGGGGCTTGCAACATTGCAGGTGAAGTGGACTACCACAGACACAGACTGTCCTGGGGGATTAGACACATGAAAGGGTGTGCATTATATTTCTTTCCATTGACTTATGAACAAGACAGCCTTTTAGGGTCCAACTCGCATTCTCTATGGACAGGGCCTACATTAATACCAGAAGGAACACTGGCTGACCAAAGTGCTGGTGGTATGTTTGAGTGGGTGGTCTTTTTATTTTGAGATGTGAAGTAAAGAGCAGTGATAAAGCAGAGTGAAGAAGCCCACAAACTCATAGAAGATGTCTCCCAGGGTGCATGGGTTATTAAAACGGGGAGCTTTAGGGCTTAAATGTGCTTCCATATAACATAAGTGCAACATGTTATTTGCAGTTGCTGCCTTCTCTAAAATGAGTTGTGAAACTTGTGCGTAGCATGCATGGTCACCACATGGGAATGAGCAGCATCTCTGAGACCCATCACCTTCTCCAGAAGCAAAAAAGTGTCAAGGGCAGTGCTAGTAGTGTTCAAAGATCTTCCTCATCCCTGTGAGGAAAGCACAGCTCACAGAGAAACTGTATATTCCAACATGCTTCTTTCTCCAAATCAACACATTGCCCTTTTGTTTAGAGCTTTTGGATTGAGGGGGAGAGATGCCTGCCAGAATATCCTTCTGCAGAAGCATAGGCATGCCAGAGACTGAGGCAGCCAAGAATAATACTGTGGGATTCAATGAAACCCTCTCTGGCCTCTGGCTCCAAGGTCAATGTAAGCCCTTTGAAGCAGCTGGAGAGCATTGTAACAAGCCTTGGTACTTGGCTTTTCATTTTTCACGCCATTATGTCAGCTGAAAATGCTGAGAACAAAACCCAAGTCTATCTACATGATAGCAACTAGACAACGTTGGCCAGGTTTGCACACCTTTTGTTTCTGAAGAGCATCAAGGCTTTCTGGCTGTGGAAGAGAGTATGCTCATCAAAATGTTTGCTGTCAAGCTGAAATGCAGCAGAATGGACAGACACTGAAGCATAAAGACCCACGACTGAAGCTTGACACTGATTCAATGATAACATTCAATTATACATGTGACTGGGGTTGAGACATGAAAACTCAACTAAATCACATTAATGTAGGGAAAAAACAAACACCTGAGATCTCAAGGGATATAGAAGCAGGCTGGGAATTGCCACCTCTAGACTGTCAGCAACACTCAGAATTTTCTTTGTGCCTCAGATATTGCTGCCTAAGTCACACCAGTGGTCACACTTATTTACTGGAAACAGAAGAGAACAGACCAACTAAAACGAGGAACTACATTTCCCTGTTCATCAGCCACAGTAATAACTGGATTTAACGGAGTTCTGCATGGATGTAAAAGTAGGAAAGTACAGCCCTGAAATCACTGGAGAGAAGGGGAGCTATGGGAGGGCAGCATCTGAGAGGAAGGCTCATCCTGCATCCCAGCCTGACATTTCTCCCCTGAGCCATTGGATTCATACATTTACCACTCATCACCCTTGAAGCTGAAACCTGGATAGTTTTTGCATCAGCAGGCGAAGATAACTGTATTATAGAGACAAAAATCACTAAAGAGAAAGCCCTCTCAACTTTTGAGAAGCTAAAGCCTGGATGAAATAGGATGGACCTTTTCAGTATTAGCAGCTTCAAGCATGAGACAGCAAGCAGCACAGCGCTGAGGCGATCAAGGGGAGCTGGCAGAAACCTTTGCTGTGGGATGAATGCTGCAGAAGCCAGTAGGGCTGCACTGCTGGGAACTGGGACTGGTGCTGCTATCTTCCTACATAATGCATACACATGGGTTCAGCCTCCTAGTGCCTCTGCTTCTGTCAGGAAAATGGGAAGCAATGACATCTACCTACCTCAGGAGGTGATGAGGGGTTTAAGTGACTTAGGGAACGCATGTACAGAGCAGTTATGATTTTTGAACAGGACTACCTTACTGTTATTGTGTATGTTGGTGTACATGACTGATAGAGTGGTGTGTACTGGAGCATTCATACCCATTTCTACAGCATGTATCATCATCGAGGGTATATTTCCACTAATGAAAAAGAAAATCTCTGTCTTGAGCACCACTTACAACTACTACTCATTAAACAACAGATGAAAAACGTAGATGTGAATAAAACCAAGACAACCACCTCTGCCAGGTTATGAATTTTGTTTTTCTGATTGTTAGGAGGAGCCTGCCTAGACATGAAGCTAGAGTAAATATATGATACCGAGAAGTAATTTCAACTCTCATTTCTCCTGAGTTACAAGAGACTTCACGAGCACTAACTTGCAGCCACAAGATCCAACCAGTGTTTTGGAAAATAGTGCCTGAAGAAGCTGGGCTCTAACAACTGCATGATGGACACAGCCCAGTTCTGTAAAGCACTGAGCATCTGGACAATTAACCTACCAAAGGACAGGTTGTCCAGAAGTGCATAAGGGATTTGGGGAAATAAAGCCTACTAATGAGTACACCATCTCTGCATAGCTCAGTCCAACCGTGAGGAGACAGAATGTCAGTCCTACTCCTATGTCTGCTTGCATTGTGTTCTTACTTCTGTCTTACCAAATCGTGTATTTAAAAAAAGCAAAACAACCCCCAGCATACACACATATATCTAATGTACATACAGGTGGCACATAAAAGAAAACACTGGAATGTGTACCTATGTCAAATAGTGTACATATGTGAAATTGCAACATATTGAATGTAAGTTACATCCTGCCTGAGAAAACTTATAAAGTATGTTGATCTGGAGAAAGGCTGTTATTGTCAGCCAAAGGCCAAAAAAAAAAAAAGAAAGAAAGAAATGAAGCACTGGCCAATTATTCCATAAACAATTTCTGAGTGCTCTCATGTTTTTCTTCAGAAAAAAAAAAAAAAAGATGCATTGAGAAGATTGCAAGTTTGGCTGATACTCACCTGGCTGTACAATGGGTACAAACCACTGTGCTGACAACTGTAGTAAAACCCGGTAATTAAAGAGCAACTGGAAAGGGTGGAAATGAGTCCACTTCATGGTATGAACTTTAAAGTATGATTTTAACTCTGTTTCCTGTCGTTCCTGGGGAACTACAGGCCAGTGAGTCTCACCTCTGTATCTGGGAATTTCATAGAACAGATCCTCTTGGGCAGTGTGCGCGAGGAATGAGCATGTGGTCTGAGACAGCCAGCATGGCCTCACCAGGGGAAGGTCATGCTTAACCATGGTGGTCTTCTATGATGGAGTGACAGCATTGGTGGACAAAGGGAAGGTGACTGATTTACTTGGACTTAAGCAAGGCCTTCAACATGGTCCTCCACCATATCCTTATCTCCAAATTGGAGGGATGTGGATTTGATGGATAGGCCACCCAATGGATAAGGAATTGGTTGAAAGGCTGCAGACAGAGGGTGGTGGTCAATGGTTCTGTGTCCAGGTGGAGGCTGGTAATGAGCAGCATCCCCCAGGGGTCTGTCTTGGGACCAGTGCTGTTTAACATCTTTATCAATGACATTGATGACAGAATTGAGTGCACCCTCAGCAAGTTTGCTGATGACACCAAGCTGAGTGGTGCAGTTGATACAGTGGAAGGAAGGGATGTCATTCAGAGGGACCTTGACAGACTTGAAAGGTGGGCCCGGGTGAACCTAATGAGGTTCAACACAGCAAACTGCAAAGTTTTGCACTTGGGCTGGAGGAATCCCAGACATTTATACAGACTGGAAGAAGCAGTCCTTGAGAGAAGCCCTGCACAGAAGGACCTGGGGGTACTTCTGGATGAAAAACTTAAGATGAGCCAGCAGCATGCTCCTGCAGCTTGGAAAGCAAATGGTATCCTGGGCTCCACCAGAAGAGGGGTGGCCAGCAGGGACAGGAGGTGATTGTCCCTCTCTATTCTGCTCTTGTGAGGCCCCATCTGGAATACTGTGTCCAGGTATGGAGCCCCCAGTACAAGAAAGACAGAGAACTGTTGGAGAAGGTCCAGAGGAGGGCCACAAAGAAGATCAGGAGGCTGGAGCACTTCCCCTACGAAGACAGGCTGAGGGAGCTGGGCTTGTTCAGCCTGGAGAAAAGGTGGCTGCAGGGTAACCTAATTGCAGCCTTTCAGTACCTAAAGGGAACCTATAAACAGGAGGGGAGTCAACTCTGAAAGGGTAGATAACAGCAGGACAAGGGGAAATGGTTTTAAGTAGAGGGAGGGAAGATTTAGGTTGGATGTCAGGGGGAAGTTCTTTACTATGACAGTGGTGAGGTGCTGGAATAGACTGCCCAGTGAGGTTGTGGATGCCCCATCCCTGGAGGTGTTCAAGGCCAGGTTGGATGGGGCCCTGGACAGTCTGGTCTAGTATTAAATGGGGAGGTTGATGGCCCTGCCTGTGGCAGTGGGGGTTGGAGATTCATGATCCTTGAGGTCCCTTCCAACCCAGGCCATTCTGTGTTATTTCCAAACATCTGCTACCTGCAAGTTAATGACCAGTAGTAAAATATTTGAACAAACATTTTATTTAAAAATCAGTTACAAATAAGAAGTGTCTCAAAAGGTGGAAGAAATTCAGTGGAAGCATGTAAGTTCTTAAGTACATAAAGCTCCTTGGAAAACCAAAGCCATTAGTTACTGCTATAAGGCACAGAGATCTTTTTGTGATAACTACAGCTCACAGCTGAAGAAGTTTTAATAATTAAAGTTTCAGGGCACATTTTCAAAAGCCTGAATGGCAGGTAGATTTCTCAGCCTCCATTTGACTATGAATGAAATCTTGACATATAATTCCTCCTTTGTGCCTTGAAAAGATTCTCTCCGTCTGTACTAATGGAAGATAAAACCGCCCCAGCTGCCCGATCTTTGCTATTATCCCTCATGCAGACAATACAACTGAAAAGAAACACATACAGGCTAGACTGATACCAGGACCACTCAATAATGGCTCTTGTCTGTCAAATTTCCCCAGCCAAAAGATTAGAGTAAGGCACAGTCCAACTGGGATGCTACCCTGCTGAAGTTTAAAGAACCGAAAAATGCATTAAAAAAAACAGCAAGACTTAGCACTATTAAAATTAAAATGTAATCCAGCCTCTCACTAAGCTGATTAATTCCTTTACAAAAATGACATTTGAAATAATGCATCAGGGTCATCACTCTCCCAGTTAGAGGAATTACCATTTCGGATAAGTGAGAACAGTGGGGAGAAACACCAGTCATGAGCATGGCAGGTGCTGCTCTTTGTGCCCAGTTTTGGCAGCCATGAAGGGCAACCACAGGAGAGGAGGGGAAGACCCAGCTCTCCTGGGGCAGCTATGACCTGACTATCACACATCACCATGTGGTACTCTGTTTTGGGCATGAAGCTGTCCTGCGCTATATGGGACAAGTCCTTCTGCTGGCTCCCTTAGCTCAGACTCTGCTCTGGAAATGAGCAAAGCCCCACACTGACATCCCACATGATGCTGCCTCCAAGAACTTCCCAAGGCCCTTAGCAGAAAGGCTTCTGGCTCTTAGTTTGCAAGACACGCTCAGGCTCAGACATGGCTTTGTTCTCCAGATGAATTGTGCCTTGTGCCACCAGCTTTTGTTGCTTGTTTTCATCATGGCAGCAAAAGAAGACTTCACCTGCCATTGTGCATCTGCTGTCAGATCACAGCTAGTGAACAGCAAACCAGGACTGGAAGTCAGCCCTAGTGTACCACGATGCGATAAGCTGGTGGGCATAGGACATAGTGGGGTCCAGCCATAGACTTATTTCCAGACAGATGTGGTGACCTTACTGTTCTCACACATTCTGTGCTCAGCTGTGTAATGCTATAATGTGATGGGAAACACAGCAATAACAGCAGGGTAGCAGAGCCCCAGGCTGCAGCAAGTGAAGGTAAACCCAAGTGCAGCAATGCTGGATGCAGAAACAAAGGAAAAAAGCTGCTTACCTTTGGAAGGCCTCAGGTAGGCAGGAATCTCCAGCAAAATACTCTCATCTCCACTGATGGCACTTAAATGAGGACTGGGAGAGGGTTGAACCTGGCCCCACCACTTCTGGTCACTCAGGTGCATGGCCCTGCCTTCCCACCAGGTACTTAATCACTGATTCAGGCCATGACTAAGTATTTCTGCTACAAGCTGGCAGCCCCAGGGCACAGCTCTGAAGTTGTGGGATTCCCCCAAGCCTCGAGGCAGTGGGGCACAGTGGTCACGTTGATGCTGCTGTTTTGACAGAAGGTCTGGGTTACAGTTCTGGCTGCATGTTGTTACCTGATTGTATAATCACCAAATATACAGAACGGTGTCATATAATTAAAAAAAAAAAATACAAAACAGTGGGGTCAGATTGACATCCACAGATCATAAGGCTAGAAAGATTATCACACTGGAAAAGGATAATCAGAAACAAATGGAAAAATGCTCACCTGTGTTGTAGGCTTCCAGGAAAAACTCCCAGAGGAGTAACCACTGGAAAGACATCCAGCCTCAGTGCCAGTCAGCCCTTAAATGGGGTCTAGGAGAGGTGCAGCCTGGCTCCACCCCTTCCAGTCACATAGCTGAATTGCCTTCACCTGTGCTCCCATGGCTGACTCAGTGCTCGCCTCAGCTGATCAATCAGAGGTTCAGGTCGTGATTCAACAGTTCCCATACACTGATCCTTAGCCAGCTGTTCATGGGGCAGTCACATAATATTGGTGCGTCTTGAAGAGCATCCCCCATCCCTGTTTTTACTGGAGCATCCCCAACCAGGACAACTGCATGTTGTCTGCTCCCCAGAGCAACTAGAAAGTCCTTAGAAAATGATAAGAAGACCGATTCCTGCCTCTGAGAAAACACATAAGGCTCATTTTGTCCAGCTGACCAAACTGAATTTCTCCCACAGGTCTTTTAGGCTGCTGTGAGTGTTGATATATGCCCTCACAAGCATAGAAATCAGCTTAGGAAACATGCCTGGGAATTCAACCCATGGAAAATGCATATAAATGGTTAAGAGAAAAAAAAAATCTGCTCTGCTTGTCACACAGATTTATAGACAAAAATTGTGTGTTTAGCTTAGAGGGAATTCAGAGAAGAAAGTGAAAGGACAAGTTAATGGTAATGACAGTTTGAATTACTTGAACAAATATATTTTGGGAAACGCAACAGAACTCTGGGGTTATGAAAGTCTCTAGCCTCCTGGAGCTTTCCATTTCATCTGGATTTTTGTTTCGATATAAATTCATTTCAATCATGAAATTTTACACCTTTACTATTAAGGTGCATAATGACCGCATTTTTTGGGTAAAGTGACGAGACCTTCGGTGCCTCATGCTGACTGTAACTGCAATGGCCTCCAAGTAAAAGTACCTCTATTTTGCCAGCTATTGTTTCAGGACAGAAAATGGGAGAGGTGGAACTATTCAACAACGAGGTGGGGAGACATGACACTCTTCAAAGAGCCAGACAAGTGAAAGGCCACGTAATTGCAGGAGGCAGTGGTCTTGGCTAGCACACTTTGCTGGGTTGCTAGATGCTCGGTGCAGTGCTCAAGCAGACTTTGCAAGACTGCATGAGGTCTGATCGGGTCAGATGTGGAGACCATAACCAGCTCAGACAGTCCCCCCAGTTGTAACCATGACATGGATGCAAACTGCTGCCTTGGAGAAAGTGTATAACAAGGACATCTCCTCAACCTGTGGTCCCACACACTATGCCCCTGTGGGTACCCTTTCTTTGTGGGGGCAGTGCTGCAAGGTGGCTGTGCTCTACCCCAAGGTCAGTGTGTGGAAAGAAAGGTTTCTTTTTCCCAGGGGCAGGGATCGCCCTTTCTGTTTTGTCCACGGAGGAGCTCAGTGCCCCAGTGTGATGGCTGTTTGCAAGACTTTGCTGCCAGATCCCTGTTACATCAGACCTGTCATACCTACCTGTGATAGCCCAAGGGAGGAGGAGGCCTTGCTTCATAGGGTTGGCCAGTTTGAAGAGCGGCTGGTATACAGCACAGAAAGCAAGAACAGGATTGAAATGGGAGGCCTTGCTGATGACGTGGCCAAATGGCCTGCCCCAGGCTCTCAGGCACTCTGTGCCCTAAATGATCAAAGAAGTGAAAACCATGTAACTCAATTTTGAGTGGAGCTGTTAGATGGAAATGGCACTTTGCTGAGCTGCCCAGAGCCCTCCCTGGCATTTGTACAGAGCCAGGCTGGAGCATGAGCTAAGTGCATGTCATTTGTTACCTCAGTGATGCAGTAAGGCCTGGCATCAGGGTGATGTAGCCCAGGGGTGATGCTGCCCCTGGCCTCTCTTCCCCAAGCTCAGCCCTCCCACAGGAGAGCTCTTACCATCTGCTGTCCATCCTCAGGCTGAGTTTAGGAGAACACAGCTTCCATTAAAAAATAATAATAATAATTAAAAAAAAAACAAAGATAAAAGGGGAAGAGAAAGAGTCAAGACATGGAAACACCTCCCCCCCTCCTAAATGAATGTGTTACTGTGACCGTGCCAAAGGCAGGGTTTTGCCAAGCCATGAGCTGTTCCTTACTTCTCTAGTTTTTCTTTAATCATGGCTGTAACATTTGTGCTTTCTCTCCCTTAGTCCTCTCAGAGCTGATGTAAAAATTACAGCATGTCAATATTCTTCCCACATCACAGCTGGTGACAAACAGCATGAAAATATGTGACTAATGGCTCCAGTGCTCTGCCAAAGGAAGAGATCACTGGGGCTGTTTTATAGTACAAACCCCATCCTCAGGGCCTTTTCCTTACCATGTCAATCCAGTCAGCCAATTAATTTAACCAGGTTAATTGGCAGGAGGTGAAACAACTTGATACAAATGCAACAAATATTCTGCACAGCTTTACTTGCCCTCTCTTGATGTTTTGGAGGACAAATTCAGGCTTGCGTACCCTGGTTATTCAGCACTGTAGTGGCTGAACTGCCTTTGGTGCCAGCTCCTAGCTGCATCCCTCAACGTGGACGTGCCTGAACACTGTGAGCACTTTGCTATGTCTCAGGCCTGCTTCCCTACTCTCTGCTTTCATTTCATACCACAGATAACAAACTCAGAGGGGAGAACTTCATGCTGCTTGGCTGCCAACCCCCCCTGGCCATCTGCTGGTGTCTGTCATCAGTTTCTGCCCCTGGTAAGGTGATCAGGCATTGATCAGAGACAGCAGAGTGGCAGCTAGGTGAAGAAGGAAGGCGAAAGAGGATGCAGAGATTTTCTAGGTGTGGGAAGGTGGGCCTGGACGGTCACTGAGATCAGTCCTTGGGTGCTTCAGGAGAGCTTGGAGCCAAGAGCTGTTGGGCACCAGAGCTCTGGCACAGTGCACTGAGGATTCCCTAGCTTGTAAAGGAAATCCTCACAAAAGCCTTGTTGCAGCCCTGCCAGCCTGCACTGTTTCCTCCTGCAGGAGCATCAGCAGGACAGGATCTCGATGGATGGGTATCCAACTGCAGACCTTTCCTCGATTGGTCCTAACAAAGCTTCTTAGAATCATAGAATCACCAAGGTTGGAAAGACCTCGAAGGTCATCCAGTCCAATTGTCCACCTACCAACAGTATTTCCCTACTAAACCATGTCCCTTAGCACAGCATATAGATGTTTCCTAAATGTGTTTCTTGCATGCTTTAGCTCCACCTGCTTTTCTGATGAGTGATGCCCCCCCTTCATGCTCTCAGTGTCCATAGCCTCATGGTAGCCGGCACAGGTGTCCCTGCCATCATGTTTCTCTCAGCCCACTGGTAGCATTTCCCAGCATAGGTAGGGACATTGCTCAGGGAGCAATATCCAAAGGAGGAGCTGTGCAACTTTGGCACTGGATTTGAGTGCCTGCTGAGGACAAGCACAGTCCCTCCCAACCAAGCAACAACAGTCAGGTGGCAGAGCCCTGCCCTCATTCCTCTGCAGTGCTGCTGGTGTAGGCAGCCCGAGAGCTGGGCTCCTGCATCTGAGATACAGATAAGTGCATTTTCATTCTGCATCTAATGTCATAAGTCAGATGGACGCTTCTAGCCTGGAGCAGGCAGCATGTTAATAACCCCTCGTTACCGACAGCTGACAGTTGGTTAGCACAGATTAATCCCTAATGAAGAAAAGACCTCTTTATGTAATGTAACGCTTCTGGCCATGGACCAGAGGTTGCAATCACACACCCACAGCAGACCTCCAAATCCGGCTTTGTTCCACTGCGGGAAGCATAAACAAAAAGTATATACGGAGAGAGAGGTTGAGGCTCAGTCAACATCAGTTGGATCCTAATTCCAGGAGAGCTGCACTTGTGTCCTCAAGAGCACAGTACGCTTCACCACAGGGTGCTGATGCTGAGTGTGGAGGAGGTGTGGAGGTAGGAGGTTCCCTGGCCACAGCCCCACGTGTAGAAGCAGCATGTGGGAGCAGGAGGTGGCACCAGTGGGGCTCCACAGCCAGGGATGAGGGGTTGAGGTGTTCCCCAAAGCTGGGAGATGAAAAGCAAAGCCAACACGAATTCCAGATCCACTGAAACGTCATTGAGTAATGTCAGTAATAAATCTAGTCACAAGGAAATGTCACTGTGGTTATCCTGTGACACAAGGTTGCTAATACAACAGATATGATTCACACACTGGGAAGGGAAAGAGAACTACGCATGTGAGTGCTGGTGTCTACTGCCATTTCATCTTACTTACTGTCAGATAGACAGCTTCCTACTGATTTACTGATCATCTCACAGGATATAACCAGAATTAAATTCACAACTGTAGTTAAAAGCGAGAATTGCTCCATTTTACTTCAGCATTTAATATTCCACAGTATCTTGACATAAACAAAATAAATGTTCCTACAGTAGGACCCCCCCACACACACCCAAGATGTGCCATGTAAATAGGCGAGGACAGATGAGACTGATCTCGCCTGAGCAGGTGAAATGGGAAGAGACATTTGGGTTTTCTTTCTTCTTTCCCTTTCTCCTCACCTTCCTGCAGTGATGCCAGGGCTGCATGGAGCAGATAACCCTGGAGGAAGCACAGAACAAAGCCAGCCCTGCACAGACAGGGGCCTCGAGCAGCAGGAAGGGCTGGCAGGGAGATGTTTCACAGCAGAGCCTTCCAAAGAGGCGCAGCAGGTGATTAATGCTGTAACTAATTGCTGAGGCCACAGAGAAGCTGAACCTGTTTGAGATATTAATTCAGGCTCTTGCCATTTGTGTGAGGTATAGGAATGGGACCTGGAAGAGCAGAGCAGCCCAGGAGCAGCTCCGGGCTTCTCAGCACAAAGCAAAATCCAACTCCTTTCTGCCCATGTCCAAGCCTGAATGTGATGTAATTGAAATTACATGGCATATCCATTAACATCTGAAAAAGTTGTGACACTAACATGAAGTGAGTAGTGAGGTGAGTAACTTTGAGTTATTGACATCACAGAAGTAACAGCCCTGCTAGGTGACCTTAATCATCCCTCAAGCATGCTGACTGTCTTCTAGCTCTTTGTTTGGCCCACAAAAGGAGTTGCTGTTAGAGGGCTGCCAGCCTGGAGGCTGTAAGTGGCTCTTTGGGTCTGGCACACTGGCAGTTTTTAAGGGAGATACGAGTTTTCTGAATAGCTGCAGAAGCCACATGCAAAAAGCATGCCCAAATTATATACATCTCCATCACTAGAGAAAGGAAAAAAAAAACAACAAAGCCAGACAATAGTTTGCAGGAACACTGAAGTGTTCTTGAGTTTGGGGTTTTAAAAGAATCATGTGTATGAGACCACATCCCAAGCCCCTCAGTAACACTCAGAAAGTGTCTGCCTGTAAGGAATACACAGTTCCATTTTCTACAGTGTTTCCAGGTGTATGATGCAGGGAAAAGAGTAATCATGTCATATTTCCATTTCTGGTCATGGAAAAGCAACTTTCTTGTTAAAATCAAAGATGAAGCTATATCTTAGAATATTCACTCTTTTGATAATGATGCTTTGTTTTCCAGACATGTTATTCAATATATATTCAGCACAAAACTCAGCCATCACGTTCCTACATACCAAGGGCTGAATTGCCTGGAGATATTTCTGCTGCTTCTGAAGAATTGCTGGGCTCACATTGGCAGCTCTTCAGCATACAGTCCACTTTTTGGGTCCTCGCCCATAGCATCCCAAAGCAACGTCTCCCTTTCTATTAGGTCCACTCTGGGTTTGTCTCTGAAAAAAACACAGCACCTTTTGCCTTTAAAGATAAAGCATTCAAATGCATCTGATAACAAATTCCCCTCTTGACCTAACAAATCAAGACTGTTTTCAAGTCTGAGGGTTCAGTGAAACTCCTGTTTGAACCAAAGCCACATGCAAGACCCCCTAACGCTAGGCAGCTTTCCCTAATTAGTTTGATTCCTTTGGGAGAGGGATAGGGGAGAAAGGTTTGGCACATTTTCTTTTGTTTTTGATATCTCTTTGTCAGTCTTTCTATCCCTGAAAGCTGCTTGGTTTGTTGTTTCCTTTCAGATACAAACACTCATCTAGTTGCAATCTCTTTTTCATGCCGGGGTAGCTGCTCTTATCATAGAATCATATCATAGAATGGCATCAGTCGAAAAGGACCACAACAATCATCGAGTTTCAACCCCCCTGCTATATGCAGGGTCGCCAACCACCAGACCAGGCTGCCCAGAGCCACATCCAGCCTGGCCTCGAGTGCCTCCAGGGATGGGGCATCCACAACCTCGTTGGGCAACCTGTTCCAGTGCGTCACCACCCTCTGTGTGAAAAAATTCTCCCTAATATCCAACCTAAACCTTCCCTGTCCCGGTTTTAAACCATTCCCCCTTGTCCAATCACTGTCCACCCTCATAAACAGCCGTTCCTAGACTGGGGGCTGAGGCCGGGAGGTGCTCACCAGCTCTCTGCATAATGGGAACAGCATCGTTGGGAGGCCGGGAGAAGTGGTTGCAGAGCTGCCTGTCTCCAGCAGGTGGGAGTCTGCCTGCACCGCTGCCCACTTTCCTGCCTGCACTGCTGCCTGCTCACTCACAAACTCATCCCCAGAACTGCAGGGAACTGGCAAAGCAAAAAAGTACTAAGGCAGTGTTCCAGATTGAAAGCACAAGAAGAAATAGAGTGAATGATCAGGGAGGGTAAAGAGAGGACAAATGTAGGAAGAGTACAGATGCGCATCAAGAAGCGATGATGTGAGAACACACAAACCCTGTATTTAATATGTTAGGGTGTTAGCTGAGGCTTTCTTCTTTTATGGGTGTACTTGTGCTTGTGGGGATGCATGCATCCAGTTCACTTTGTCTGAAAGCAGAGCGATGTGAGTGAGATCAACACTCTTTGGTTTGTTCCCCCTCAGTGGCTGCTAGGACTTTTCTGGCAGAACTTCTGTGCCCCGGCTCCATGGCACTGCTCTCACACACATCAGTGGCTCTTTGCAGTGTCCTCAGCATTTGACCTCTGTAGTGGATGGCAGATGTGCATGGATTCATATAGCTGGCACTGACCTGGTTTGGAAGGGACAGTAAGAAACAATGGTGAAACCACGTGGGTAAGTGAAAAAAAAAAAAACAAAACAACGCACCATTATCTTTTCCTGTAACACCTCATCTACCACATTACAATCCCAACACTGTAGCCCCTTCTTTTTCAACATCTGGTGCTCTATTTTTCCTGTGCAGCTTCTGCTCTTTGCAGGTCAAGTCCTTCCTGCCCTTGCTGAGCTGGCTGTCCCCTGCTGAATCACTGCTCCCTGCTCAGTACAGGACACGTTGCTTCCCCCAGTAATGACAGCTGCAAGATACAGGGAAAAAGCTGCTCACGAAGGCTGCAGAATTGTCACTCTTGCAGGAGTCCAGAATTCAACTGTACAGGGCCCTGAGAAACCTTGTCTGAGTTGTATCTCCCAGGAGAAAGAGAAGAAAGTACCCTCAGGACTTTATTAGTAGATCATAGAGGAAGTCAAGCCTGTTCCTTGCTGTGTACTGATTAGAGGAAGTGCAAACATCAAGATTTTCTCTTAAGGCTCAGTTCATACTTGCATAAAGATTCAGATATTTTTGCAGACCAAAGAGGGAAAGTAAAATCATGACAGGTAGTAAATACATCATCTCTAGGCTGTGGTTGTGTCCGTGAAATGTCTGGCTTCCAAACCGTGTCTGGGAACGGGAGGAAATCAGATACCAATGCTGATGGTCTCACATCCAAGCCCCATTTCTTTATGACATTGACGTGAAAAGAGCCTATCAAAAAGAGCTCAATAACACAATGATAATCTGTGCTGCAAAAAGAACTTCAAAATTCCACTAATAAAAAACTGTAGATGGTATGATTGGGCAAGAGAAAGTGTAGGTGGCCTATTGTTTTGTCTTCAGAGAGGTACAACAGGGATTGGCAACAGAAGGAGGCAGGGCACTGAGTGCTGACGTCTCCCATTCAGATCCTTCTGCGGAAATTTTAGGTGTCTGCTTGATGTGTTTTCTTGCATGTGCCCAGTTTCATACTTCAAAGGAAGTTTGTTTCTTGGCTCACACAGGCAAAACAACGAATTGGTTCCTCTGGGTGCCTTTTCTGTCTTTGTGCCCCATGAGCTTCTTCTAAGAGTGGTCTGTGGTGACACCCGAGGAACCCCTCTTCCTGCAGAGGGACAAGTAGAACCCTCTGGTACTCAGGAAGCTCTACAGGTACACCAAACTGGCTCAGTTGCCAGTGGCAGTGATTTCTGTGCTACATACTTCTCTGTTGATTCCTGCACACTTGCAGTCTCTTGGCATAAAACAAGGCCTCTTATTAACATTTTATTTCAATTAATTATTCCAATCAGACTAATGTTTTCCTAATTACAGTCTTCTATCTTCCCACGTTACACCATATGTTATCTGCAGACAAAGAGTCACAGGAGCAGAGGCTAAGTTATAGCTGGCATAAAAATTTTTGACAGGAAATTAATTGGTTGAGAAAATGGTCTAAAATAAATCCAGTTTTCCTATGTAAATCTGGAGAAGAAAGTAGTGGCACTGCAATGGGGTTACACTTCCTGGCAATTGAATGAAGAGAGACAGGGTGGGGAATGCCTACTGGGACATTTCTGTTTTGTTGTGGTTCTGAAGACCAAGAGCAACTGCAAGTAGAGTGTGGGCAGGAGGCAGTAACCATCACCAGCTGTGGCAGTGAAGCTGTGTCAGATGAGTCTATCTGTGCAATTTGATATCCATCTTTGATAACCCATCTGGCAGCTTGTAGAACGTGTCCATAGACATCACAATGGTGTGTTAAAGATTTGTGGTGCCAGTTTGATGTTGCCTTCCTATTTATGCAGGGCTGGCATGTTTCAGTGCAGTTGACAATATCTTATCAGGTTTTGTGTCTGTGTGTTTATGTAGTTCTGTTGCTTGGGGTTTTCTTGTTTTCTTGGGTGGGCGGCATCAGTGTTATGGTGATGAAAATGGATTGCAGAGAAGAAGGAGCCAAGTGGTAATTTTCCAAATGACTGTATAATTCACAGAGCTTCAGTACATCTAAGCAACAGACTAATGTCGTTTCAGCACAGAAATTCAAGTGATATTACAATTAGAGCTGCCCAGATCTGCAGTCATATTCTAACGTTAGTGCAAGACCATGAGATATCTCAGAACTGTCTGGTTGATGGGTCTGTCAGATGGCCACCTGTGAACGTGAGTAATTCCAAGAAGATGGGGATCTCAAGGCAAGTCCTCTTGAGATTGAATGTTTAGGCAGAAACTTTACAGTGACTGAGGAAAAGACATGCAGAGATCTTAGGAAAAAGAAGCCATATTGAAGTAGCCAGGAACATGTGAGGGTCAGGGCTAGTGGACATGGTGGTGATGGGTTGATGGTTGGACGAGATGATCCTAGTGGTGTTTTCCAACCCCAGTGATTCTCTGATTCTATATGAAAAGGTGGTGGCTTTGATGAAAATGGACCTGAGAGCTGGTTTACAAAGTCAGCGTTCCTGGGCACAGGCAGAACTGAATGCATTACCTCAAAATACCAAACAGGAGTCCTGCAAGGAGAAAGTCTGTGCGGGTAGTGTGTCCTGCTGAAGCCATCTTCAGGTCATATGAGTATTCTTGACGAAGCATTTGCAGAGAATTTACCTAGTGATGTTCTGCATAAAACAACAGAAAAAAAATACATTTTGTGGCTTTTGGCTGAGTAGTTGTGCAGTAGGGTGTAGACAAAAGACACCATTATTTACTGGACCTTTTCTTGTGTAATTCCACCTGCCCCTTGTTTGTGATCTTCCAGTTTTTCTGAGCTGCTTTCTGTTACTGTAGGCTTAATCAGAAAGCAGTCTGTGTTGTATTCGTTGGTAAGAACAGAACAGGATAAAGAACCAGACTCTTTGGAGAGATACTTTCTTCTCCTGATGAAGGTTTTCCATTTACAGCCACATTCAATACACATTTTTAATCCAGTTTTTAAATGTTTTCATTATTTTGTGAATAATGTAATATTGATACTGTATTACTGTTGTTCTTTAATCAAAATGCCATACGGTGCAACATCAAATGCCTTACAGAATCACATTGCATAGCTTCATTTTCCCCAGCAAACACATTTGAAATTAATTGAAAAACGGACTAGCTTGGAAAGATCTATTTTCTTTTAAGCCATGCTAATTGACGTTAATTAAATTGCCCTCTAACTCTTTATTGAGTATCATATCAGCCTTTCTAATATTTTGCCTGGGATCAGTGTCATGCTGAGGGCTGTAATTACTCTGGTTGTTCGTTTAATCCCCTCTGAATATTGGCAGAACAATTCTCCTATTAAGCATCTCTCTGAACTGCTGCTGATGGTTCTGCTACCGTTACTCACAGCTCCATTAGGATTAGCCTTGAGATGGCCCTGTTAGGGCTCCATGCCTGCGTTATGAGGGCTTCCGACTCTTCACCCTTCTTATTTCTTCCATTTTGTTGCTGTCTTTTTAAAGGCACTTTGAATTATTTCTTCAGGGGCACTGAGTTTATTACTGATGAAATTTCTGATGGGAGTAGTGCAGATGGACTGTGGAAAGAGCAGAGGAACCCGAGAAACCCTTCCTATCTAGAAACATATCTATTGCAAAAGAAAAATGAATGATGTGGGCTGGACAATGAGAACTGGGGACCACGGTAATCAGAGCAAAATCAATCCCTACCCAGGGGATGAGGATGCACGAGGAATGCGGGGGGAACCCTCAACACCCACAGCATCTCCTCTCTGCCTCCTCCTACTACATCTGCTAGCAGCACACATAAACATCTTCCAGCAGTTTGTGTTAAGCAACAAAGTGCAGATTTCAATTTTTTTCAACGGAGTGCCTTGCAGCTGCTCGGGGTAAAGCATCTTTTTTTTTTTTTTTTTTTTTCTACAACACGTTTTTATCTTTTGTGTACCTTTCTCTTTTTACAGCGTCTTTCCCCAGTTCTAGCAGCAGAATCTCCATGCGAAAGCCCCGGTGCCACTGCCGAGCGCTCACAAAGCCTCTAATCCAGCTAGCACAGCTCCGGGAAATTGCAGGACTGGCTGAAACAAAAGGGCACGGCTCAGCACGCAACGCACATAATCTCTCAGACAGAGCGTAGGACTACATAAAGACGCTCGTGAACCCTCAGAGGTCTCCCTGGGCGCAATATCACGTCGTGCAGGGAGAAAAGAAGCGTTGGGTGGACAAAAATATCCCCGAGCAAAGAGTCGTAGTGAAAGCAGAGCGGTGTGGAGGGCTGCCTCGTTGTGGTGCTGTAGCATCGTTGTTCATTCCAGCAATGAGGGACAACAGCCAAAGGCATTAGTCTCAAAGCACTGCAATTCACTCAAGCACATTGTTTGCTGTGGCCTTTCAGGTTTCTGCCCAGTGCAAGCTTGGCCCATTTCCCTTTCTTTTTATACAGCGCACAATCCATTTAGGGATTTATAAAGGCTTAGAGGCACATGTACAGTGCCTTACCTCTATCTGGTTTTCATTCTGTGATAAGAATGCCTGGGGTCATGGGTTCGTTGGCACTCCTCTCCTCCCTGCCATTCATGTTGCACTGAAATCTAATTATTCATTAATGTTTACGATTTCTTGTGGTTCATCAGCATCCTCCTCACTATCTGCAGAAATCCCAGTGCTGGCTACGAGGAATGTGTGAGCCCAGCAAGGACTGCAAGAGGGACCAGAGGCAGGGGCATAAAGACAAACATGATAATAAAGTGCCAAAGCTATTTATGGTGAAATCTTTGCCCTCTGTGAACAGTGGCACGATTTCCACCATGTTGAACTCTTATTCTGGCTCATTTGCTGATCTCTAACACTGAGAAGTGAAATCTTCCACCACAGTGATGTTGTCCAAATTTTATTCAGTGTCTGTGATAACAGTTTCCTTAGAGACGGTCTTGTATCCAACAAATACAAAGAATCCAGCTGACATATCTCAGTGAGCACGTTTGTTCTGTAAGCAACCCGAAGAACAGAAGTATGCTTGTTATGTAATGTATGTAATGAAGTAATGGCTTCAGAAATGCCACTAACTTCATATTTAGCCTAATTTTTAGTCTCTGACAACATCCATAACCAAATCCGCTAAACATTACTCTGGCAGCGTGCCCTGGAGACACAGAGAGCCATTTCTGAAAGAACCAGAGCTGCATAGGATAAACAACTTCCCAGAAGTCAAACAGCATCACATCAATCATGCAGGTGCCTTTGTGCTCCTCCAGCTACTACAAACATGAATCACAGCAGAGATGCAATGACACATTCATCCATATTTGCATCAAAAGCTTTTGGACAAAGGCAAGGAACCATTAGGAAGAGGTTAGAAAATGTAAACGCTATGGAGTCTTTTATGTGTGGTTGTTGCAGGCTGATCCAGGGATATTTTACACTCTGTATACTGTATATTGGTGTGCCGTTTTAAGCCTTATGTAACTAACTGGAGAAGGCCAAGTTTGTGATTTGTGTAGAGTTGTCATCATGTCGGACGCTTACATTGCACTTCTGGCTTCCTGTGATGGCTGGTGGCTTGCAGGGCTGCTCTTCAGACTGGATTTCTACTCCTGCCAAGGTCAGGATCTCAGTATATAGCTGAGTCAGTTTGCTCTTGTTCTTTGCTCTTGTTTTGAGAGTAGTTTGGTTACAAACAGAATCAGGCAAATAGTTGCCTTTTCTTTTGTCAAATGAAAAAAAAACTTTTTTTTTTCCCCCCCTCAAAATGTGTTTATCTTACAAACTGACTCAAACTAGAATAATGTGGTTGGGTCAAGCAGAATGAACTATTTACTTCTTGGATGTTTCTCATCATCATTTGTGAGTGAAAAAAAAACAACAAGAAGTGTTGGATTCGACTCCTGAGCAGCCTGGTAAACATGTGTAACTAAGCCAGAGTGCAAGGTCCTCCTGAACTCCTCTGAGGATCAAAGAGACAAAGCTCCTGAGCAGAGGCGACAGTGCCAGTCAGGTGGTGTCAAGCAGGTCTCCAAGCTCAGCAGGAGCTGAGGGCTGCATCCCAATGGAGGTCATGCCTCCATGCATGGAGTGGATGCAGGGGGCTACCCTTCCCCTGGTCCAAGACTGGACTCACAAGGCAGCACAGGAAACTGTTCTGGAGGCAGTGAGAAGAATAGAAATGGTACATTTTCCGCTGTGTTGTCCTTCTGTCCTGGCTCAGTGTTCAGACCCTTTGGCAGAAACATGAGCGCAAGGAAAAGGAAGCAGAGTACAGCCATATAAGGTCATGAGCACGCACTGATGCCAGCAGACATGGAGCTGGACTTAGGACAACCCAGGGCTGGAGTGAATAGGAATCAACACAGAGAATTCAGGTATTCATTTCTGCTTCAGCAGTGCTCTACATTTTTTTTTTTACCTTCCCTGTTCAGTTTCATTTCATTCAGTTGCCTGAGATTTACTTTTTTTTTTAATCGTAGATTAGCATTTGCATTCAGCTCCTACTCTAACCCAGATAAATCTGGTATCCGACTTCAAGCACACGAGTATTCCAGGAAAGATGCCTTCAGCCGTTAAAAGGAAATAAATCATCTTTCCTATTACGAAGCTCGACATCACTCACTTGTCTTCATCTCAATAGTCCATTCTTCTTCATTTGCTCCTGGATGTGGCTATAGACTGAATGTCTACAAAGGATTTGGCATAAACATTTCACATTCTCCCCTGCCTGTAGAACTGGTACCACAGTAATCAAAGGCAAAGGTATTGCAGCTTTCTACTGACATTCTAAAATTTGCTTTGAGATTTTCCACTGAATATTGTCAGATACAGGTAAAAGGTTAGAACGTATGCTGCTACTGGGAATCTAGAATGAAGGGGATATGTTTAATTTTATATTTGTGAACAGTCACTTGATGGGTGAACCAGAATAAGTGCTGTGGGCTTATCAAACCAAGTGAAATTAAACAGTGGTTCACATTTACAGTGTTTCACTTTGGATCCCTAGGAAACGCTTCCCTTCCCAAACATATCAGTCGAAAAACTTAAATAATAAATTCACTTGAGGAAACTGCAGTCGTCTCACAGTCAGTCTACAAGCTGCAAAACAAGACTGATCTGTTGAAAATGCTGTTCATTGCAAACTATTCCTTCTTTTCTTGTTCAGTATCCACAGGCTCTATGCACTAAATGAAAATATTGCTGAATTTTTAGTCTCCTGTTTGTCTCACGGAGAAAGTAGGCAAAGTTAACTCTCCATCTCCTCAAGCTCGAGGCTGAGCAAAATTTAAGGATAATATTTAGAAAATATTTTGTTTGAACCCAGTTTTGGGCCTTCATGATATCTTCTAGAAAATTCCCTCAGTTCATCAGAGGATACTTCTCTTACGTGTATCAAGAGACCTCAGCTTTTCCTGGGAAGCTGAGTGGATTCATGGTTGTTCATTGCGTGTGAATCTTCAGTGCTCCCACGAAGCTTTCCTGCGAATTAGAAAGGGAATAGCACTTTAATAAAATCAGAGAATCAGAGAATCATAGAGCCATAGAATCATAGAATGGTTTGGGTTGAAAGGAATCACGTAGTTCCAACCCCCTGCTATAGGCAGGGACACCTCCCTCTAGACCAGGTTGCTCAAAGTGCCATCCAACCTGGCCTTAAATGCCTCCACGCTGGGGGCATCCACAACCTCGCTGGGCAACCTGATCCAGTGCATTAAGAAGTCACAAAAATTTACTCCAAAGAGAAGAGAAACTTTATACAGTTTATTGTAAAGTCTGAGAAGTGATTAGAGAAGTGATTGATTAGAGCATACCTAATATCATTAGGTGAAAAGAGCAGCCATTAAGGTACCTTTTATCCCCATTGAGAAGGATAAATGAATCAGTGGAAACTGAAAACAGATAGTTTTTGAAGATAAGATGGGTACAACTTGTTTGAACAGCACCAGCGATGAACTTTTTAAGCAAACTAGTGGTGACTGATTCCTCATCTCTTGAAGCCTGGATGACTTTGTGAAGGCACAGCTTTAGCCCAGCAAATCATTAAACTGAATCTTAGTTGACGGAATGAAATTTCAGAGGTTTTTGAGGTGTTGATTCTGTGGATTCCATGGTGGTGTAAATGCTCACTCAAGATAATAAAGCTATGGCAGCTTAGGCAAGGTAGAAGTCTGCTCCCAAGGGTTTTTGGAAAGGGCTTCCTTGAAAAGAGGTGGATGACTTAACAAGTTGCTCTAAAATAGAAACTCATGGGTAACAGGCAGAGGAAGTGCCTTGTAAGCAAAGGGGTGGATAGGACAAGGTTGTCCTTCCTCTCCGTGTGATAGGAGCAATCGCCATGAACATTCTGACAAGGTGATTGTGAAGCCTTGCGGGAAGATGCAGAGTAGAAGGATAGTAAACATGAAACCATGAGCAATACAGCATGAGAGGGAGCTCCAAATGTGGCTGGCTCAACCGTGTGTTTCTGCCCATGATATTTTCAGGAGCAAGAATAGGAATTTTGTTAGCCCCATGAGACCCAGCACAGCAGCCCTCTGACCTCTTCCGTGGCTCTAGCATAACGCTGCTCTTCAATAGGATCCTTCCAAACAGCCCTGTGTTCATGCTGCCCTTTTGTCCCACTCTGTCCTCAGTGGCACGCTTCCCTGAGACCCTGCCCAGCCGTGAGCTTTGTGACCCACACCTTGAAGGCACTGACCTCTCCAGTCAGACCACCACTGATTGTTAAAGTATTTAGAAAAACACAGAGGATCAAAACACTATAATGCAGATCCAAGTGGAAATGAAGACTTTTTGCTGCAAACCAATGTGTTTATTAACACTTTTTAATCTACTGAAATACCTGTAACAAATGTTACTAATGTACGGGTAAGTTCAGCAATTAAAAATGACTTATGACACCTGTCTGATCAGTTGCATTACTTGGGTTAACCAGACAGAAATACATATGTGCCACTTATGATAGATACTAAAAAAGGGTTTGATTTAAACCAATTAATAAAATAGCTTGTTTGGACAAAAAATAATTGTTCCCTGAGAATACATGAACACTGCTAGAAAATCCCTGCCATCTGACGTAGAGGGATTTATAGGTTTAGTGGAAATTGCTTTCCCCACTGTCCAGATTAAATACTGCAGGATGATTTTTTGTATGAGTAAACATCCTTCCAATAACGATCAGACCGATAATGTCTTAAAAAGAGAAACAGGATCTACATTTTGGCTTTCTCCTTCTTGTTTGGACTATTTCTGGACACAGAACCTTCAGGTAACATGTTGACTGTCCATAAAATGCATTTTAGCATCTTCCTGCTGTTGTGGGGATGGGTTTTATCCACTGAATGCAGACTCCACCGGCAAGGAAAAGAAATACACGAGGTGTACAAAAAAGGCAGGTGAGTTTCATTTTTTATACATTCAAATAGCTACTGTTTGGGCAAATACAATGTTAAAGATCAAAATATAGTGTCTATCAATTGTTTTGAATTTGCAGACTGTGATCTATCAGTCAAAATATTCTCTTCTGCAGTTTTCGGCAATCAGTAAGTCCTAATGCATTTTCTGTAGTGAAAATCATTGTTTTCTCCTCAAATGCGGGGTTTTGAGGTATCTCGCAGTTTGCAAAGGTGCAGAAAAGAAGCATTTGATTGTATTTATCAGGGTTAAAATGTTGTAGAGTATTTACATGATAGTGGAAAGGAAACTTAGGTGCTTGAGGATTGCTGCATTCACTGAAGATTAAACTGACTGAAGATGTGGATTGAAAAGATTCAGAATTTATTTTCTTCTTCCCATGCTGTTTGTTAATAAAGCTTTTGAGGAAAATAATGTGCAAACCTCAAGAATGTGGTCAGTTATCAAAGGAAACAGAAAGAGCATTCAGGGTATTGAGTGAAGTTACACCAAATGAATGAAAATATTCAGTTTATTCTTGCCTTCCCTCTCTCCCTATTTCAGAAAGGAGATGTATATGATGTTTTTCTCCCACTGTCTTTTACACTGTCATTTTAGGAAGTTTTGAGTTGAGGAAGTATTTGTTTGGTTGGTTTTTTTTTATCCCTACAACTTTGTTTTGATTACTTGCATTCTATCTGGGGAGTATTTGAAGTTTTGTACGAGGATTTTCATACTCAGACACATTACAAGGTATCGCTGGAGGAAAAAAACCTACTTTTTTTCTTTTTGTGTATGTAACTGATGTATTTAGATCACTGTTCAAATGTTGTAAACTTCTGCTTGTGAAAGGCTGAACCTAGGCAATCTCTGCTTTGCTCTGATCACTGTTTCTGTTCTTTAATGACTCCAATTTGCCATCAGTACTGTACAGTGCAAGGGGATAGAAATGCAGGAGTGCCACACTCGTGAGGAATTCAAGCCATTCCTGTTAGCTTTCAGGAAAAAAAATAATTGAAAAGTGGAAGGGAGGAAAGCGTAGTGCCTTTTTATTTTCCAGTGTTCCTTTCTGCCACTGCTTAGGAAAACAAGGCAGAGCAACTGCAGTGTCACGGTGGTATGTGAGGGTCCCTGAGCCATCTTATACACAGGAAATGGCTTTAAGCATTGGTGCCACCTTTGTGGAGGTACAACTGGCAAAATGGGTGCTCTGCTCATGGTCAGCCCCCAGGAATGCACCGCCAGAGTCCCTGTCTGTGGGGAATCTCAAAACCTCTGTTCTCCTTGAGGGTTCATGCAGTAACGGTGGAGGTGGTATGCTGACTGTAGCAAAAGGAAGGCATGAGAAGCAAGGTGCTTCAGTTTGAACCAAGAAGCAGCCAGCAGGGAGGAGTGTGTATACCCAGCCATGTTCTTGTCCAGCATCTTCAGCACCAGCTCCTACTGCACCAAGCACAGCAGCAGTGGTATGATTAAGTAGCAGTGTACCAGATCACAGCAGAAGCGTTAAAATTGCATTAAAATGGAAAAATAAATACGTATTCAGTTAACATAGGAGTGGCCCTTTTACCCACACTGGGTTTGTGTGGTATAATTGTGCCAGCACAAGCCTCTCAGGCTGCCCTGAGGTGTTGCAGCTCCCAAGCCGAGCCCACCGCCCTCACAGCACTCCCACAGTGGCCCAGGAGCCATTTCTGGCCTACTTCTGCCTCAGCAGAGCAGTGCTGATGCTGAGGAGGGCTGGCGGGGACAGGAGAGCAGCACTGGTTCACTGTCCATCAGCAACCCAGTATGGTGCTCGCCTTCCTAATATGAGATAGGCCATGCAAGACCAATGGTCTAACAGCCTTATCATGTACTTCAGCTTTCATCTGTTTTCTCCTATTCTTTGCTCTCCTATTCTCTGGTCTCTTTTCCATCCAGGTATTTGTAGGTGTATCAAACCCACTCTTCATTTCCTCTTAGATATATTCAGATCAAGCTGCTTAAATTTCTCAGCGTAGGATGTTTCCCACACCTTGGCTCTGTCCCCTCACACCTTTCCAGGGAGACAGCAGGACTGGGTGCAGTATTTGTATGTAGATGTTGTTACTCCTGTTGACCTCCTGCAGTGGAGATCATGAACTTGACATGACTGGGCACCCAGGTGTATCAGGACACAAGCCCTTGTCTAGAGGTACAGCTAGTCCTGTTGTCACATGCAGGATCCAATATGTTAAAATGCTGGTCATACGAGACTGTTCTGAAGTAGGTATTGTTCCTTTGCATTTCAAAATCAGTGCCTTTTCCCATCAATAGAGCCTGGGAGAAATTCAGAGTGCAGAAGGACCCTGTATAAGATCAGAAGAAACTTGTGAAGATTGCTCCTGACCATTTAGATGGTTTAGATTTGGTCAATGACTCTGCTTCCCCTTCCCTCAAGAATCAGGCCTCAAGCTGTTACAGCAATTTACTTCATTGCTCCTTTTCAAGCACTGATATTTCTTGCTCCACAAGGCTTGAGGCACCAGGATGGAAATCTACTGCAGCTTTTGCCTTCTGAAGAGGCTCACTGGAGTCTGATGGAGCAAATCAATCTGAAGTGGAAAAGGCAAGCTCCACATGACCACAAAGCCCTCAGACTGGCTTAGTTTGCACCCACGGCCATTCTAGCTTCCATAAGTCATTTAGAGACATGCAGCCTTCCACTTGCCCACCTGCCAGAGCTCAGCACTAGCCACCAGTGCTGGCAGGCAGAGTGGGCATCTGCTGTAGATACCTGCCACCTTGAGTGTGCTGCCAGTTTCCTGCTGTCCTTGCGAGACATGTCCAGCTCTACTCCTGACTCTCATGTGCAGGTGACGGAGGAAATATGCACTTTTGGCTTGTCTATTTGGATGGTGACGTTCTGCAGGTGTTAACTTCCTCCAAAGAGACTCTCTTGCTCTAAACTGTAATTTCAAATAAAACCTCACAATTATGTCAACAGTTGTCAGCCCCAAGGCTTGTCCTTTCATCTACTCAAATCCATCTGATCCCACAGTCTTTGTTCTCCTGCTGCTAGGGTGAATGGTGTGAATTTGGGCTGCAGTGTCAGACATTGTCTTTGTCACAGTTTTTGTCACTGCAGGTACCCCAAAGCAGCCATTCCAGCATGAGGCAGGGCAGCCTTGAAGAAGGATGAGCAGACAGTCATGGTCCTTTGGGGACCTGGTTTGCAAGAGAAGAATTTTGCAGAAGGTTCCTAATAATTCCTGAGATAAAATTGATGATTCTTTGAGACACAAGACAAAGTATGACAATTAAATAGCAAATAAACATAGGTTGAAGCATATACACACAGTGAAAGAAGCAGTCTAGAAAGTGTTATTGTATGAAACTTTCTACAGAGGCTCTCAACATTGTAATTCATAGTCAAAATATCTGTATGCAAGTCAAAGACTCAACTACTGATTTCTGTTTATCTCCAGGACAAATCACCTCAAAGGAATTTCTCTTTAAAGAGTAGCAAAATAAAAATAAATCCTTTCGCATCTTGCAGACCTGCTCACAGTTTGCAGTCAACCATGTGCAAATCCTGTAGAGTTTGCAAAGCTAAATTCATTCCTGCAACATTCACAGTGCCAAAACTCCTACGGATCCACGCTGCGACCTTCAGTGCCAGCACAGGGGCTGTTTACTGTGTTCCCAACTGCTCGGGCTCTTGGAGAGCCACCAGGTTGAGTGGGGTCACCAGAACAGTTGTCTAAAGGCAACAAAATCATTGTGCCAACAAAATGGCCAAAGCCTGCATTGCTAATTAGACTTGCAGAATCTGCTAGAGAGGATGAGCAAAAGGAAAAGAACTGGCCTGGAGCTGAGCCCAGGTTGCTCTGCTAGAGCTAACTGCTGGGGGAAAAAAATCTCTTTTAACACTAAAATCTCCCTGGACAGCATTATAGCCACCTTTTAGACAAGAAACTCTCAGCGGGAGAGATTTCACTGTACAAGATCTACAGCTTGTGTTTGTTTAATCTCAGCTGAGAGATTTGTTTCATGTTTTCAGTCTTGCCCCTACCTTTCCTTGTCTATGTTATAATAATTCTGTCTCACTGCAGTCTCCAAATAGTAACTCTCTGCTCCTCTCAATCTTCATGTCCATATCTGTCAGTAAAGGCTATCTTTTACAGCAGTTTGTTGATACTCTCTACAACACACCCTCTCAGGGTCACCCTCATGGCCAGGGATTTTTCTCTCTATGGCACTTTCAAATGTTACTACCATGAGTGACACTCCTCTCATGTGATGGGAGCCACCCTACTTCATTATGGCCATGGTTCCTTCCCAGTCGTTTATCAAAGGCTCAGCATCCTTCTGAACATTTGCTAAATTACATTGCCTTGTTTGTTTTTTTGAACAGGGCTTCTGTGTTACTGGCTCCTGCCTTCATGGCATCCAAAGGTTTGATTTGGACTCATAAATTCACCCACGAGCCCTAACAGAATATCTTCCTTTACTTCCCAGCGGTCCTTAAGCTGTTCTCTTGTCCTAGAGTTTTGTTGTTGTATCTTATCTTCAGAATTGATTCCGAAAGCATTTATTTGCATGAACAAATCTTACTAATGCAAGCTGTCTTCAGATAGATCTTCGGAGTACGCAATAAGCCTGTGAAATGCCCATGAAAGCCATGTCAATGTGAGCACATTACCAGGAGCAATCCAGATCCAGTGGGGTGCTGAGCACCTGCAGCTCCCAAAGCACTGCGTGTTCAGGTCAGCAGTCTGTGCTGTGCCTGGCACCAAAGGCACTGCAGCGAGAGACCCAGAATGGGCTCCAGGCCAGTGCAATGGAAGTTTCTCCATCTCCCAGCTGGAAACCTGCCTTTATCTCTCCTGTTTTCAGCTTCAACTCCTAAACTCACCATGCATCCTTCCTCCTCTCTTCCAGCTTGCTCTTTCTGGTTTTTTTACCCCTGACTTCTTCAGCTTCCTCTTCACCTACCTCATCTATTCACCCCAAGACATATCAATTTTCCCTGTAACACAGCTTTGCCAAGTTTTTTGTCTGCTGCTTTTATCCATTATTATTCTGTAATTTTCTTCTCTCCTTTGCGGCTGCTGCCTGTTTTTCCTCTTCTTCCACTTGCCAGAAATCCCTTTCCTCTGTCCAACAGCACTCATTTTCTTTGTTATATGTTTTCTGTTTCTTCATTTTTTTCTTTGCTATTCCTCTAATTTTTCCTTTCCATCTTTGTTGCTCTTTCAAGTAACTTCAATCCCACAAGGCATTTTTTCTTGGAAATTTTATGTGTTTTTCTCAAATCCCAGCTGAAGGAGTCCTCTCTCTGCTCATCGCTGCAAATGATCCTTCTCTGGAAATGGTATTTTCTACTCTCATCTTTATCACCCACCTCCTTTCATCCTTCCTAGAGCTTATTTTGGGTCTACACCCCACATTACTCTCTATCTTTTCAGGTGATTTGTGTTAGAAAATTGACTCTACTGATATTTCTGTAGCTACATTCATAGGCATGTACTGTGCCACTTTACTAAGCCACTGATGACAAAATCTGCAGTGTTACCACCACATAATTTGCTCAGGATCAGCAGCTCTATTGTCCTCTATTACCCCAATGTGTTTTATAAGGTGGTGTGAGGAGACATAACAGGCACTAAAAACATTTGCAGCCGAGCGTAAGACAAAACAAAACCATCGAACCAACCCAGAGATACCAGGTAGTTTCCTCCCTCCTGACTTCATATAAATTGTTCAATTTTCTGATTCAAGCATTGGATTCACACCTCAAATGATCCTTCTGGTCCTTTTTCTATAAATGCCCAGCCACCTTTCAAACTCACTTGTATTTTTAGCATCTTCAGCTTTTGGTGAGAGTGAATTTCACAGAGACATGCTGTGTTTCTGCACTTCCTTTCAAATTTCCTCTTGTTATGTATTGTGTAAAGCTTTGAGCAAGAAACTCCTGTTCGCCTTCACCATGTCACCCCTGATGTTATAAAGCATACTTGTCTGTTACATCCCTCCCCATTTGGAGAGCCCTGCAAGGCTGCCTGGAAGCCCTCCCCACCAATTTATTCAATGTATTGAATTTTATTCGATTTACTGAGTAACATAGATCTGACTGTAGATTCCCAGGAGACTGTAATGACCACCTTTCTTCATTGTAAAAACTCTCCATTATTCCTTTTTTTTTTTTCTGTTGTAGCCATTTACATGTCATTTACATGCCAGTCTCTGGAAAAAGAGCTCCAAGTGGAATCTGAGAAGTTACAGATTTCTCCACTGGACATATCACCTACAAATACAATACAAATCAGCAGTAATAGACAGCAGGTAAATAGTATAAATTGACAAAGATTGAGGGTGTTGAAGGATGTTACACTCCATAAATATATTAGAGTTCTCAAGAAGTGAACGAACTTGCAGATAAAGGTGATTGAGATGACACTGTACACCTGAGTTTCCAGAAGCCCGCTGACAGGTCCTTCCCAAAGGCTGGCTCTACTTGGAGATCTTTTTCCAAAGAAGAGTAAAGTTGTCAACTTATATCCTATGGTATCAAGGATAATTTTAACAATGTTTTAGCATATTCTTTCTTACTTTCTTTTGGGTGAGAGCCTGTAGTCTTCCTACTGTCCCGTCCACGAGATCTGTCTCTGATTCTGTGCAAATATAAATATTTCTTAACATTGATCCAAAAGTGGAATTATTACCACCATGTATTTTTTGTAGTGCAAACAAATCCCTTAACTGCTGATGTTTTATTGTCCTGTTTTATTGCCTTTCTCATTCTCGTAAATAAGGAATTAAGACAAGTGTAGTAGTGCTAATTAGTTAGTTATTCCTTGATCTGCATTTGTACAATTGTTTTTCTGTATTTCACAGTTCTTTATATTCTCTTTTACTGACATTCATCTTATAAATACCGGTTCATACCTGCAGTGTGCTGGGGCTCCATTGAATTCTGATCCTAAATCCCAAAGTGTCTGTATTCCTTTTTATCATGCTGTCACGCACAAGACTTACAGTTCTGTCGTCTGCATTATTATTGAAAATATTGACTAGTACTTCCCTGGATGAAATACATGAGATGTCATTTTAAATTCCTCTGCAATTTGACAGCAAAGTAATGGCCATTGCCCTAACCATTGTCTTCCAACTATGCTCAGTCACACTCTCATCTAAACCTTAGTCTCTAGTTAAGTAATGAAATTTTAAAAACCTCACTCAAATCTATTTTTCCTCCTGCTTACACTAAGGCACCCAGTTACACCATCAGAAGGACATCAGACCATTTGACGTCAGTATATACAAAGATTCACATTGAATGATCTTTATAGTCTCGTTATCCCCAGAGGGATGCACAAACAGATCATGAATTTGTCCCAGTTTGTTTCCAAATGTCAAAACTTCAACATCCTTATTTTCCTCCCTGCTTAAAACTGGGTTTGGTGTTTGCCTTCCCCCCTCTCTCAGAGGAATCTGTGTGGAGTGCTTGGTGGTACCTGCTAATGGCTTGGAGACTGTACTGGCTGATACTCATGGTACTTCTGAGGATGTGCCATCGGCCTCAGTTGGTTTAAATACCTCTAGCTTACCTACATGCCATTCCCTGATCTACACTGTGCTGCCAGATGCTCACAAGTCAGTGTTTCTTCAAAAAACCCAACAAATGCACATCCACTGGGTGCAGTTTTTGCCACACAAGGGAAATGTTATTTTTGCCACTTCAGGCACAGAGCCAAGACTTCAGTTGACATGACACTTTTCTGAATAATCAGTAAGTTTCTTCGTTATTTTTTACTTTTGCAAACACTCATGACCAGCCAAAGAACAAAGGAAGCGCAGAACTTAAGGGGTGTTTCTGCATCTTCTGCCTTAGGATATTTTGAATTCTACAGTTTATCTGTATTCCAATAATACTGGATTAAAACGTCACTCTCACTGAATTTTCTATATCATTCAAAAATAAGATGGCTTTGAATCCCACTGCTTCTCAGACTTCGTGGTGTGAATACAAAAACAGCTCTCCCTATTTCTTTTCAAAGTTGTAACCACCCACAACAGCAAGGGTGATATTTCTACACCAGCTTTAAACCTACTAACCAGGACACAAGACCCAACATAATTACAAGCAAGCAAGAGCAGCCAGATGCCAAGATAAAATACATTCTGTGATTAACTTCCCTCAGTTTTCAGTTGCTTTACTACAGCTCACAACTGGTCATTCTCCCAGTTTAAGCACAAATTAGTGTGCTTCCATTCACATTGTCCCTGGAAATTGGTATTTCATACAGTGTATCTCATCTCTTGCAGTGTATGCCACTGGATTCTTATTCAGTCCATATTTTATACAGCTACCTCCTGTTGCAAGTTTGCCTTTTCCTCCCCAAAGGTACTGGTTGTGCTTTCTCTTGGTTTAGCTACATTGCTTTTCTTCCTTTCCCAGAGCACTTCTTTGGGCTCTGAACTGCCTCCCAGTCTTCCCCCAGGCCTGCCGTACCACCTGCCCACCAGCAACTCCTGCCTGCTGTACAGGTTTGAATTCATTTGCAAGTCAAAGGCATATTACAGGAGAACTTCATGCGATAGTCCTTCCTCCTAAACCACTTTCATTCCTTTGGGACACAGCAACACCCAAAAGATTGATCAACCCAGAGAGGACCATGCTGGGCAGTGCATCTCCATGGCCAGGCAGCACCTCCACCCAGCACCGCTCTGTGGTGAGGGGACACCCCTACTTACATAGGAGTAAATGCCACAGTAAAACAAATGCTACAGCCACTTGACAGCTCCTATGATTATTCAAGGCACAGGGAGATTTCCAAGCTTTCTCTTGGTTCTGTAACAGAAGTGGAAATTGCTCCCACACCTTGGGCTAGCAGCCCAGTCACTGGCAGCCTTCCTCTCTGCATCTCCATAATATATTTCTTCAATTTACCTTCACTTTTTCCTTGCTTTTTCCTGAAGAAAAACTGTGTTTTGATTTAATTCCTCAAGGAAGAAATATCCTCAGATCCTAATAAGGTTATCCTAAGAGTGCAAAATTGATCACTGTCTGCTAGAGGTATATTGCCTTCTGTAGAGAAAATACAGTATGATTTAAAGATAGGAAATTTGTCCTTCGTAAGTAATTACAAACCAGAATGCTAGGATATGTAGTGACTTCTCTCAAAATTGTGGATGCCTTCAAAAGCTCTCATTTATAGGATGAAGAATATTGAGGGTAGTATGGTGCACAGTGTGAACCTGGCACTCCTCTGGCACACATGCTTTGAAGCACAGCATTCGGAAATGCTTGCTGTGTCCATCAGATGTTGCATTCGGACCATCTCTTCTGAAAACAGACATGGCTATCCCTAACTCTGCAACTCTCTTTGCTTTGTTGCAGGGAATATAAGTGCCATAGTAAATCTCAGGCTTTTTTTTTTTCTTTTAAGTGGTAACTTTGTTTTGCCTTGTGTATATGAAAGAATATACAGCTCTTTTGCTGAATGTTTTCTTCTCTAGAAGTCCTAAGGTTTACTTTCCTAGAGGGGGTACCTGCTGGGATAGTAATGACTTTGGAGGGGCTGCATCACCCAGATGCTACCCAGGGCCTGAGAGCTGCTCAGGCAATGCAAAAAAACTAGGGAGAACTGTGGATAAAACCAGTCTGATCCAGTGATGAGTACTGTTTTTTCATGAAGTGTCTGTGATCTTCAAGAGAGCCATGAAATTTCTTTTGGCACAATAGGAAGAAATATTTTGCTCAGAGGGTGGTGAGGTGCTGGCACAGGTTGCCCAGAGAAGCTATGGATGCTCCATCCCTGGAGGCACTCAAGGCCAGGTTGGATGGGGCCCTCCGCAGCCTGATCCAATGGCTGGCAACCCTGCCCATGGTAGGGGGATTGGAACTAGATGATCTTTAAGGTCTCCTCCAACCTAAGCCATTCTATGGTTTTATGATTATTCAGTATATTTTACCTCTACAGCTATTGATTAGTTTTAAAGACAGCCTATCATCCAAATGAAGGCAGGAGCATTATGGTCATGTTGTGTAGCCATATTGGCAAACAGTTGCACCGAGCAGTGTGTAAGCAATGACTGGACCAAAACTCCCGACTGCAGCTATGTGCTGCAAAAATGCAGGGACAGAGGATGCTCTGGGGAGTGCATAGCACCTTTCAGCTGATTCACAGCGCAAGCAGGCAGGCTAATCGGGTTCAATAACGTAGTTGCTGCTGATCACTAATCCAGCAGAACATTCCCAAAAAGCAGAACAGAAAAGCTATGCACTGAGAAGAAAAAGATAGGGCTTCAAATCACAGTAACGGGGGAATGGCTGGCAATAAGTACACGTTTTTCTGCTAAAGGAGGAGGCAGAAAAGTGAGGCAAGCTTGTTAACCTCAGAGCTGTGACAGGGAAAATGGAATGAGGTTGGTGTTAAGAAGTGAAGGAACTGAACCAAAGCACAAACGAACACAGTGTCCTGCAGTGTCTGGAGCATGGTGAGCTTTTCATGCTGGTTTGTAGTATAGAAATAAAGTTTAGTATAGGGTCAGTGGAGAATCACTTGGAAGAGGAACTACATGAGTTTGCCAGGTGCAGAGGATAGGTAGGATTTGGCCACAGATTCTTGATGGCCACTCTTTGAAGGCTTCCTCAGTAGTCAGAATAGGGTCAGAGCCACTATGAAGCCTTAGATCAACTCCATAACAAGGAATGAAGAAAAAGGAAAAAGATGAATCACTTCATCCCTGTTTGAATACCAACATTACAACCAACTAGCAAAGAGTTTACTAGGGCACTTTAAAGTTGTGTAAGTAGGTCAGCTCTTCACCAGAATCTGCTTACACCCAAAACAAGTGATATTACTTCTTATGGCCAGAAATCAAGAAGTGTGCAGCAGTAAGACACAGCAGCAGCAGCCCAAGGATGTATCAAGAAGGTAGAAGTCTCCAAAAAGTGCATTTTGCTGCATTATGTCTGGGTCCAAGCACCAAAGAAGCTGCTTCTTACAACAGTAACGGTGCTATATGGCTCAAAGCTCCCCAATAGGAGAGTCTGCATGTGGATTATTTCCAGCCCTCTTCTACAAAACACAACAGATTACATCAAGAAACCAATCTCACTTGGCAAATGCTTCATTTCAGGGTGATTCACGGTCCTGTGCCCACCACCAGCCTGGCCAATATGGCTATTATCTACAACTCTGTAACAGCAGCAACCTGAATTTTCCTACAGCGTCATTAGTTTTCAGAGTTGCCAGCCTAGGATAAAATCAGCCCACAAAGCCTGACGTTCGGCCTCCATTCACCCCAGGGATGATGGCACTTGGATAGTGACAGTGATTGCAAATGAAGTTTTTCCTCTGCCGGTCTCAAGATTGGGATCTGAACTGTATGTTAATGAGCAAAAAGTCTCATTAGCAGAGTTGAGCAGAGCTAGTGCTTATTTCAGAGATAAGCTAATTTTTTAAACTTTTAATTAAAAATCAGCTGAAAGAATTAAATGTCTAAAATGATATTTTTACTCAAACTAGCACTTACAGTGCTAAAACATCATTTGCTCTAATGATAAAATAAAACAGTGTCCCAACACTAGAAAGGAACAGAGACTCTCTTGAGAGCCAGCTGCAAGAGAATACAAAAACAGGAACACACAATTCTAAAATTTCTTTATTTTTTTCCTGTTGGAATACTTTACAGAGTCTGTCTCCTCATGAAAATATTCAACTGCTTTCGTTGAATGATGCAATGTATAAAAAGAACTGTTTATGCCCAAGTTCTCCTATTCTTTTGTGGCTTTGAGTACATTGTATTTCTATTATTTTTTTTTTGCCAGCGTGTGTACACCTATAAAAGTCTTTCCCTACATAAAAGACTTCCATGCTCTGTTTTGTTAGTTGACAAGCCAGGGTTTGCATCTTTAAAGGGCTTATTGTTGTTTTGTCCCATCAGGACCACTAACATAGCAGGTCCCCTTGCAGAGGATGCCATTGGGTAACCTGCAGGGGGTGTGACATGAAGGGATGGAACCGGGGCCTCCACAGCTCCCTGAGTGGAGCAAAACCCTTTCTGCCAGCAGAAATGACCCAAAGTATTTTCTGTCTAAAACCACCCGCCTCTGCCCTCTGGTCACAGGCATGGGTTGATGGTTGGACTGGATGACCCTATTGGTATTTCTAACCATAACAATTCTATGATTCCTCAGACAGCAACAGGGCTTGTGGGAAGAGCAGCCCTTTTTATCAACCTTCAATGAAAAGATAAAAACAGGTAAGAGCCATTCTCCAGCGCTACAAAAGGCAACGCCACACGATTTCTGCTTTTCCCTCCCAAGCTTGTTTTTCTCCCAGCATTGTTAAACTGTGTAGTGGGAGCTGTGTCTCCTTATGACAGGCTGTTTCAGCTCTCCCTTTTCTTGTTGTCTCCCTGCAGCCGGCCCCAGCGGCAGAGGCGAGAAGCCCACGGCGAGGCGCACAAGCAGGGCAGGTAGGTGAAGGCCCAGCCACCACCTCAGGCTTCCCATGACAGGGCCAGAAGAGCAGGGGGAGCAAAACTGTCCTAAGCATTTAACAACAATCTAGCACAAACGTTCTAAGTAGGATTCATGCCATTAGCAGTGCTGAGTGAGGCTTGAAGGAAGCCAAATTCCCCTTGAAGAGCCATGCTTAGATACCAGGGCCATTTTGCATGGCCCCTTGACTTCACACAGCAGTGCTGCGTGATTTGTGTCAGGTGCGGGGCAGTATTTAGGTCAGGTATAATCCCCTCCACTCAGGGTCACTACTGTGGCCACTGGCCAACATGGCATGGAGCACAGCCATAGTCAGACACTTGGCAGTTTGGAGCTGCTCAGCCAGGCCCTATTGGTGCAGAACTGCAGCATGCCCTGAAAATCTGCTCCCACAGCTGCAGAACCCAGACCTCAGGAGACTTTCAGTGTTGCCTCTGGGGGATGTTTCCTTTCTTAGAAGTGAAAAAAATTGTAAAGTGCATCACTTCATACATGAAAAAGTCCTCCAAATTTCCCCCATCTTAGTCTTAAACTGATCTAGCAGAATCACAACAAATCCAACTGTTTTACGTGAAAGATATTTTGGCTTTCTGTATTTTAGTAAAGAGTATAAAAACAACAACAAAATAATTAAGTTGGAATAATAATAACCTACATTTTATAGCTTTAATCTCCCAGGAGGAAATGTGTTTAAATTTAAACATGCTTTCTGCATGCTTTCTGGTGGAATAGAAGTGTTTTCACCTGTCTATTCTGATTGTATATCTGTCACTCTTCACCAAACTGAAAATAGAAAATTTGAAGGGAAAATAGAAGTTGAAGTGGAAAAAAAAACCAACCCATCAATAACCAATAAAATTAAATCCTCATTCTTTCATCTAAAATAGATGAAAAACTACAGGTTTGACAAGTTTATCCAAAATAAATATCACCGTTCATAATGGTGATTCACCACAACTCAATCCTAAAATATTTTTTCCACTTCATAATTCTACTTCATACTTTTCTGGTTTCATACTTAAATTGGAGTTTTCAGGATTTTAAAATGAGCCACTGTAATGAGGACATGGCCAAAAAGCTAAGATGAGCAAAAGTGACTCCTAGTATCACAGGTATAATTCGAAACTGAGAAGTCGAGTTCAGTGGCAGGAAAAATAAAAAACTCTACGGCCATAAAAAATGGGAATAAAAACTGAAAATGCAAAAAGCCCCCCACTAAAGCCACTCCTGCAAATATAAAAGGAAACTTTTTTTTAAAAAAAAAGCTCTATTAAATTTAGATATGTAGTTCTAAAAAATATCCTCCTTATATTTCAAACGAAACTGTTATAGGAAGCTGGCAAAGGTGACAAAGGACAGAATGGCCATATGATGGAGTCAGGCATCCATGAAATATTTGATATATACTCAAGAGATACATCTAAACCTTAGTAGTAGACAGTAGTATCATGTAAATGAATAACACATCCATTATAAATAGATTAAAGACTCTGGAGTCGGTGTCTCAGAATCTCATTGTATATGGAAGACTATTTCTGAGCAAGCTGTTTAAAACAGAAATGCAAAGAAATCTATTATCATCTGCTGTTATTCAATATTTTGAGTAACAGGATGATAAAACCCACAAAGGAACTGCTAGTGAAGCTTACAAAGAATATAAAGCTTAGTGGGGAGGCAAGTAATTGTAGGATTGGTCAACCATCCCAAACAATGTAGGCCATAGCCCAGTTGGGCAACATGCCAAATACACGTGAGTAAAGACATGGTCATCAGGTATGTGGTCCCAAAGGGTGAGGGATGCACTCTGGAATGAGTAACCCCATGAAATGTATAATGTATAAGTGCACTCAAAAGCAGGGAGAAAGGAACTGTTCTTACCACCTTGTGTGAAATGGAAGGACCAATGTGCAGTCTCTAAAAGCCTAGGAGGGAGAGGGACTTTCCAGTGACCAGATCTCACCCCTAGTAGCTACAAGGACCATATCCCTGCCACAAACGAAAGAAACATTCTCTCCAGCCCTACCTTTAGGAAAGCAGAGCCTTCCTGCTCTGTCAGTTAGAGACATTAATTTTGCCCCTAATTTGATCCTAACCATTCCGTACCATTTGTTCTTAGCTGATGTTGCAGTTTTGTTTGGCCCTTTCACCCTCTGCTGACACACACACACACAGAGAGCTCTGCACCTTCCCTTCCCTTCCCTTCCCTTCCCTTCCCTTCCCTTCCCTTCCCTTCCCTTCCCTTCCCTTCCCTTCCCTTCCCTTCCCTTCCCTTCCCTTCCCTTCCCTTCCCTTCCCTTCCCTTCCCTTCCCTTCCCTTCCCTTCCCTTCCCTTCCCTTCCATCTCCTGGCTCTCCATCACACTGCTCACCCTTCCCTCTGCTTATATGAGTGAAAGTGCTGTTCTGAGCATCAGCAATCAAGACTGATCACAAACGTGTGAGGCTTTGCTAGTGACCTGGTAATAACACTCCACTGTCTCAGCTGGGTATAAACCTTCCCCAAAGCATGTTTGTAATCCCATGGGTCTTTCCATAGCTCAGCATTATGCCCTCTGTCCACTATCCAAATAATTCCCTTTCTCCTATGTCATTGCCTGACAACTGAGGTTCTTAGGCAAATATTGATATTAAACACTTCTGTGTTATTTTCTTGTACCTTATGCCTGCTACTTTATTCCTTTCGTTCACCTATTTCTTTCTGGATGCTGACAAATAGAAAGAACTATAGGAACAATTCAATATTTGGGAAATGAGCTTTTCATCAGGACAGGAAAAATACAGTATAATCACTGTTAGCAGGGAGATTAGAAATTATTTTTGTTAGTAGGCTTCACATTTGTGCACCCACTTTTAGTATAGGAGTGGCTATACTACTAGTATAGTAGTATAGAGAGTGCCATGGGAAGAAGTTGAATTAAACAAATTTAAAACAGAAGAAAGGAGCACATTTTAAAGTGCCCTTAGGGATAAGTAACAACTTGAAGAATTCACCAGTGGATGTAGGCAACTCGTCACCCCTAGAAATTATGACATTGAGACTGAGCATCTTTGAAAGATACTCTGTAGTCCAGACTCTGTTAGGAGATTGCTGTGTTGATATCTTGTGGTACCGCTGCCTGTGGGCCTCCGAGAAGCACAGCACGCTTAAGCAATCTCATTTAGAAAGAGTTTTATCACAGGAAAATATTCCCTGTCAAGTTTATTTTTGTTCTGTGTCTCTTTGATCTATTGCAGACTCGTCTTCTGCATAGTCAGATAAATGCCTCTTGGAGCATATCATCTTTTTTTCAGATGAAGAAACAGCAAAATCTTTCCTCGTGTTTTTGAGCTCTCCTGCTGCCCTGGCAGCTGTCAGAGTGCAGCAAGGCTTCGCAGGCATGGCGTAGCTGAGAAGAGCTGCTGCAGCTCCCATCCTGGCCACGGTGCTGGGGAGTCAAATAGTGCTTTTCACCCTCAGAGGTGGATTTGAAAGAGGAGCAGAGCATCCTCTGCTCAGTGCTCAGTGCAGCTCCAACAGCTTCTGCAAGGACCGTCCCTGACTCTCTTGTCTTTAATGCTCCTTTTTATCTTTGTTAGAAAACTGGAGCAGGAGCTAATCAGTTTATCCCCAGTTAGGGGATGGCCTGCCTCCTGGCCTGGTTCCCAGCCTGTCTCCATTTTGTTCCTGGGCAACAGCCAGTAGCTTATTTTATATATTGTTTCCCTAATTCCTGGCCTCACGTCCTGTCAGAAATCAATGTCAGAAAACTTGTCTTTTATTTCCATTTCCTCACTTACCCACACACGTAATTTCTCTAGGACATATGTTTGAATGTTTATATTGAAGCTGTGTTAGAAGCACAGGTAACTTTACAAAGACAAAAACTCACAAAACAAATGTTTCCTCAGTGTGTCAGAATTGTCACAGATGCCTAAGTGCTCCATCTTGAGCATGGGGGTCATTTTGTAATGACACGCTGCCAAGCATTGCAAACGTTCACAAGGCTATGGCTTAATGGGAAAATGAACATGAGCTGGTTCTGGTTTTCAGGCTGGAGTGAAATGGGTCAGTATCTCTCCCAGAAACTGTGCAGGGCTCATGGCTGTGTTTCTCTCTTCCTAGTAGTCCAATCCTAAAGCGAAGCCCTGACATCACCAAATCTCCACTGACAAAGTCAGAACAGCTGCTGCGAATAGACGACCATGACTTCAGCATGAGACCAGGTTTTGGAGGTACATAATCTACATATTTGTTACCGCTCCTATTTTGCACCATCGCTTCATTATACTGTAGCACTTAGTCGGGCCAACAAGCAGATGGACAAGCAGAGCCTTTTCTTTCTCTAATTTGTGTTTTTACTGTAAATTCGTAGCATGCTTGGGGGGGCAGTCGTGCAGTGAAATGGCCTTCTTTTGAAAAACAAACAACTTAGTTGAAGTCGTGCAGACATGATTAGAGGCAATGTAATATTCCTGATATTCAACGCCACTTTCTTTTGATAAAACCTCCAAACACATTTTGCATGTGTCCCTGGATGGTGGGGAAATTCCACAGATGTGGCTTCCTATGGCAATTTGTGTGCGTAGTCAAATCACGTATCATGCTTGCTGACCTGGCTGTTTCATTTCTAACACCGAAGAGAATATTTTGACTGCTGTGTGCTAATGCTTGCTCACAGTTTTGCGGCTGTGCTGTAACAGCAACCAGGGCTTTAAGGGAACAGGATGAAGGGGAACATGCTTTCTTTCAGCCCGTGGATTAGAGAATGATGAAATTTATCTACCCTTTCTGGCTGACAGATGGTCATTCAAATCCAGGATACCATTATATACTCTCATGAAAGTGGGTTTTATTGCTAAATGCTCAATATACCAAATACCAGCATGTTCAATTAATTTAAAAAGGTTTCAGTTTCACAGCAGCCCATTAATGTGAGCATTATTTATCTTGACATATCTCCTGCACTGTAATTGCCAGAGGTATGTGAGGGGCCAAAGTCTGGAGGAAAGAAAAAAAAAAAAAAAAGAAAATCCCTATTATGGGATGTGACCTCAGCTCCATGGCACACACCTGCGTCCTGTAGTGTAGTCCTACCCAGCAACTTCTTTCCACAGCCAAGCAGTTGAGTGGTGTGAAAGCCAAACATGCAGAGCAGTTCTCAGGGGCGATATTAGCCTGAGAGGTGAGCGGAGATAGTGATGAAAATTCAGAGTAAAGCTCTCACATTCCCTCAGATGTACCATCTCTGCTCTCCCTGCTCATAGGAGCTCTGTGGGCATCTGTCTGACAAGCAATAACCTCAAGCACTGGAGACTTTACTTTTAAATTCTGAAGGGATGTAGAATGTAACAATAAGAGAAAGTAATAGGTCATTCCCACTGCTGAGTTTTATTGTTATTAGGAGGTTTTTGTTGTGAACTCCAATTGCTTCTACTTTTAATTGTTTTACTGTTGTTTCTATTCCAGACAGAACATTTGATTTATTTTCTAAGATGCGAAAACTTCATCCCATCAGGCTTACAATTCCTCAACTTTTGTGTGTGTGTTTTTTTTTTGTTTTTTTTCTAGGTCCTGCAATTCCTGTGGGGGTGGATGTCCAAGTTGAAAGTCTGGACAGCATTTCTGAGGTGGATATGGTAAGCATCACAGAAAGATACTGGACTGGACTGCTGGAAACCACCTAGTCCTAACCCTGCTGAGAGCAGGGTGAGATAGAGCAGACTGCGTGGGGCTCTGGCTTTTGGATTTAGACTCCTCCTTGGATGGAGACTCCAGTCTCCCAGGCACTTTGTTTGAAGTGAATCTGCTGGCAATTACTTCTACTGACCTCATCTTTTCATCCCTCTAAATGTCTTGTAGCAAAAGGAATAAAAGTTAATCTGACATTTTCTTTTCTCTAAGAAAGATAAAGCGATAGAACACTGCCAAAACCTCCCCCAAGGATTTGGGCTCTTACATTTCCTTGAGAAATGGTAACATGTAAAAGCTCCGAGGAGACCAATTACTGTGTTAGGCTTGGGGTGCTTTGATGTATTGCCAATAAGATTTCACTTTGGCCATGCTCTGCAGTGGTCAGGGGAGAGGTTGGTCCCAGCCAGAATCTGTCCTGAGAGCTACACTGGTGAGAGCATACTTGTCATGTGGCAGCAGCACCATGAGAACAGAAATACCCAACATTTCAATGTCCCCTCACTTCAGAGGAAGGTTTAACCCTTTCAGTGAGTTTCCCATCTCACCAGGAAGCACGTAGTCATAAGAAGGCAAGAGTTTTCAGAGGACAGAAGTTTCTTCAGAGTCCACTTTTGGCTCAGTACCAGTTGCATCACCCATACTGTGGTGGGCACCAGTGTAAGGCTTTGTGAGTCCATCCTGAACCTTCATGTTGATGCTAAATTAGTATTTCAGGAGCACGCAGGACTGGTGCTGGCACTCTGCACAGGCTGATTTCATTACTGAGTCTCCATCCTTCTTATGCTATTATATAATCGGTAAGGTGGAAACAGTTTTCAAATGTTCTCTAAGTGGTCTGGATTCTGCTGGAGGGGCTTTTATCATCACAAAACACAGCTGAATGTAAGGCAAGATCTCTGCAGGAGATTTCCCATGGGAGTATTTTACATGCATGCGTGACACAACAACAGCCCATGCCAGAGAGCAGGAGCACGGAAGGAGAATGGGAGATAGCCTGGTAACCAACTTGCCCTGTTAAAGCATTCCCAGGGTCTCTAAGCAGCTGTGCTCTAGCTTTGGAAGAGAAAAAATCACACCCCATTATAAAATATTTTCTGAAATGTTCTGCTGCTCCAGCAAATGCATTGAACAGCTCTGAAGCTTTCACAGAAAGCTCAGACATCTCTGTACTCCTAAGAGCACTCACCTCACCTCCTCCTTGTCTAAGTGAGGAGCACAGTTGTATGGCAGCGCAATTGGTGTTGGGCAGCTGCTTTGTGTGCACATCAGCTGTTCCAGTGCCTCACTACCTTCATGGTAAATAATCCCTTCCAAATACTTAATCTACATCTACTCTTCTGGTTTAAAGCCTTTACCCCTGGTCCTATGCCGTGCTCACTGATCTCCACCTGGACATCAAGCTGTTGACCATAACTCTTTGAGTGCCACCATCAGCCAATTCTTTACCCATTCTGTTGTCCATCTGTCAAATCCACATCTCTTCAATGTAAAGATAAGGTTCTTATGTGGGACAGTGTAAAATGCCTTGCACAAGTACAGGTGTTAGACACACTTCCCTGAGATTAGGAGCAACGTGTTATGTTACACTCTAAGATACCATGCTTATAAAAACTTGTGCATGCATTTTTCATCAGATACATGAGCAATTCCTTTGAAATAAGTAAAGAAGACAAACCCAAGCATATGTCCTACTGGGATCAGGCTCAAAATACAATAGAGTGAAAAGAGTATGATCATGCTTTAGATCTAAAAAATGCAGTATGGGGGGAGAATCATGAAATCATAGAATTGCTCAGGTTGGAAAAGACCTTCAAGATCATCAAGTCCAACCACAACTTAACCATACTACCCTAACTCTAACAACCCTCCGCTAAGTCATGTCCCTGAGCACCACATCCAAATGGTTTTTAAACACATCCAGGGATGGTGACTCAACCACCTCCCTGGGGAGCCTAAGAGCAAAATAAAACATTTCAGTCAAACACTGAGTCAAAAACATTTCAGTTGCTATGCTGGAGGAAGAACTCTCTCTGCAGCACTTCTCTAGCTGCCCAGAATAAGAAAATTGCTATAGCAGCTGCTGGAGCAGTTGTTCTCAGCTCCAGTAATGCAGCGTCATAGGGATGGGGGGTTAAATTGTTGGTAGTGCTCATTGCTGACAGCTGCCTCGTTGTATCTGCCTTTTGGTCCCTGGAGTGACTCTCAGACACCAAAATGAAAATGTTTGAATTTAAGAGGTAAATTTGCCTCTGGACGAACAGTCTCTGATTTCTGAACACATTAACTCATGTTCCCCACATTCTAGAGAGCGGATGTGCCCTCTTGGACGGTGCTTTGTAAGGTGCAGTTTGTACCAGACAGGAGAAATCATTGCTGTGCTGATAAGGCATAGGTTGTGACACAAACCTTTTTGTTGCAGGACTTCACCATGACACTTTATCTGAGGCACTACTGGAAAGATGAGAGATTGTCCTTCCCCAGCACCAACAACCAAAGCATGACATTTGACGGCAGGCTGGTGAAGAAGATCTGGGTCCCTGACATGTTCTTTGTCCACTCCAAGCGTTCCTTCATCCATGACACCACCACTGACAATGTCATGCTGCGGGTCCAGCCAGACGGGAAGGTACTTTATAGCCTCAGGTAAAACTGCATTTGGTCAGTGTGAGCCATTAGTGGTATGAGAGAGAAAGCGGTTTAATTGATTCCTGTATTTCATTTCCACATGACTTCACATTAAAAAAAAATAAAAATGTGAATGCATTGACTAGCCACTGACATCAGGAGGAAGAGGCTCTTTCTTTATCATAAGAAAAATGCCCATATGTCCAGGGAGAACAACTGAGGAGGTATTGGGTAAGTAGAGCGAGAAGTAGGACTGAAGCTTAATTCCTAGGAAGTTTGTGTCCCCTCCCTTCCTTTCCCCTTCCCTTTTTTCCATAGCAGTGATCTCAAGTTTCAAACATAAATCATATGCCTCACTGAGGAGTTGAACACTACTGACCATAAGACTGAAGATTATTAAAGCAGGATTTTTCTTCTTCCTAGCTGCTGCTTTCATGTGTGGAGATGCTAATTGAGGAGCATCTGTCACTCTCCAAAAGGAACTAAAATCAGTGCTGCTTCTTCATGCCTGCAGCTCCCTACAGTTACAAAACAAGTGTTGCCAAATGACCCATAAAAACCTATGAGAGAGGAAAATGCTGCACAATATTCTGATGCAAGAATGTCAACATCAGCTCCATAGCAATGAAATAGCAAAACATGCGATAAATAAGCCAAACAGCAGATAGATAGTCTATTCTGAAGGACAAAAAGAAGGAAAATCTGACTGTAGGAGGTCAGTAACACCAAGAAGCACAGATTTAACTTTAATGAATGATAAGGCTGCAGGATATGTCATTTGAGATGGTTGTGGAGGTCTTTGAGGGCGCGTTAATAACCTCCAGGAGTGGCGGAGGTACGGCTGAGCTCAACTTCTCAGTCTGACAGTGTCTTTCCCTTCACAAAAGGAAACAGTACAAAAAATGTAAGGCACAAAGTCCTTTGCAGTATCTGTTTGACAGGAATTTTCTTGTTTCTCTGATATTTTTTATACTATTTGTTGGGATTCACAGCCTGGTATTTTTTATACTATTTGTTGGGATTCACAGCCTGGATAGCGCTTATCTTCCCATTACTACAGTTTTCTGTTTCTTACAGTGTATTAAGCAGGGTTCAGGTGTTCCTCGTGTCTTTGGAAAGTTTGCTCAGACCTTTAGCACAATAACAAACTGACAATGAAATAAGGTAAAATTCAACTACAGCCACGAACTGCAAATCATCTACACTGCAAGTGTTTTGACTATTTAAGAATGATGGGGAAAGAATATCAAACTCCACAGGTGCTGCCATATACAGGCTTATGTTTAACGGGCTACTTTCAACTGTCCTTCATGAAATGGTAGTGAATATCTTGAACAGCAAGGTGACAGTGCTTCACTGTTCTATTCAGTGTTGTCTGCTGGCCGGAGTACTTTATAGTTGGAAGAGAAGTATGAATATTTAAAAACAAAGATGTCTTTGCTAACTGACAGCCTTTTCTGAATGCCTTTGCCGGTATATTTTATTTTTTTCCTCAGTGTCTGCCTTTTTAAAGCTCTTACCAGACGTCTTCTCTTTTCTTGGAAAGCACTGTAGACCTCGCTGGCACCTAAACAGTAAATCTGAGCCAAGCAGCTTCACTCTCAGATAAAATCCAGATAGGGAGGCAACATGAACCCAGACATGCATAAGGAGTACTAACACAAGAGACTGCATCTTGATTTTATCACTATGTGACAGTTGTCTGTCGAGCTCTAATCCTGTTGTAATTCATTAATACTTTCCCCACTGCAATTTTCATTTACTTCCCTATAGTTCAAGACAGTGGAGTAGAGACTTACAGATCCTTCCAGTGCAAACACAGATTGATACCATTAACAATGACACAATCAGACTACAGCAAGACGGGGGTTTTTGATACATGAGGCGGAGCATTTCAGTGGTCATGGTTGCACACCAGCTCCAGCCCTGACTGGAGGCACTGCCTGAGCCCTCTGCTGGCTGACACCCATGGGCGATCACCCGGCTTTCACTGAGCAGATGGAAGTCATGGTGCATGGAGAAAACTGCCCGCATCCTGCTTGGCACACGGCTTTGACAAACCCAAATTACTCTATTGTGCAAAGCAGCTGTCGAAAGCACAGATCTCTGCAGAGATCTGACGGCAAAAGGGAAAAAGTGTCCTCTCTCTCTGTTCCATTTTCTTCTCCAGTATTTGTGTCCTTCGGTAGCAATTTATTATGGCCAGACTCTCTAGCCACCTTTTCTAACACTGGTTTGCTGGGAAGAAATAACAGCTTTAACTTCACTGGGATGTCTTCAGCTCAATGGAAGGTGTTTGTTTATCTCCAGTGACCGGGTAGTCACTCAAAAACATCTTGTAGCTTTACTATTTTTCAATCACACGCCAAGCCGTGTTTTTAATGAGGTGTTTTTTATTGTTCCTAGAGTTACAGTAACAGCGATGTGCAACATGGATTTTAGTCGCTTTCCCCTGGACACACAGACGTGCTCCCTGGAGATTGAAAGCTGTAAGTAAGCGCAGGCATAGGGAAGCTGAGAGCTGCTCCCTGTGGGGACCTGAATGGTGTTTAATTTTATCAACCAGCAACTGCTACATTCATGAGGGCTCCAACTATAGTCAGCGGACTTCAACACTGAGAAAAATTCCCTGCCTGTAATTTTGCACTAGAATTAGACGGTGTTTGCAACAGGGCAGCGTTTGCAAATGCCAGCTGTGAGTGCTGTTTTGCCAGTGTCCCCAGCATTCAGCTGGGCTGCCCTGCTGCCGTTCCATCCCCAGAGAGCACTGGGTTACTTGCCCACAGATTGGAGGTGTGCAGCCGCACCCACTTCCCCGGGTGCCTTCCTGCACCACAACTCTTAGCACAGAAACAAATGGCTCTGTGCCCTCCCCATGCACATCTGCTCATCTGTGGTGTAGGAACCACAGTGGATCCATCAAACTAGTCACCTGCCCTTGGTGTTTCTTGCATCCGTAAGCAATAAACTCAGCTTATACCCACAGACAGCTCCTTTGTCCCAGGTATGATTTACATAAAATTGTCCTGCATTTTGTACAACTACATTTTAAACTTCTAGCTTTTTAAGAGTTGTTTCTTCTCCCTCTTAAGTCTGAAATACAGAATTATAATCTTAATTACCTTTTAATAAAGTTATTAGTGATTTTTTTCCTCTCTGTCTGGGAAGGGCTATTATTAAAGCCCATCTGAAAGGATCAACATTACTCTATTTCCATATGCATTAAAAAACCAAGACCTGTGATGTTCGTATGTGCATTACAGACAGAAGCTTTACTCAAGAGTTTGTCCTCCTGCATGCCTCAGACCACTGATAATAGCCTGTTTCTCCTGTTACCCTCTTTCCTCTCCTTTCCTTTGCTATTGAGTTTAGAATGGGACAATTTCTGATGTGGTGGGTAACCTGATATGCCAATTATATGTATGTGTGAAATGATGGTAAGAGAAACAAAAAGGTTTACAAAATGCATCAGGACTGAGCACTGTGATGATGAGCTTGTCCATTCTTTGCTGCAGCCATACCCACCAATGCTGCAGATCCCAGTCAAATGGTGGCACTGTCCCTTTCATCTGGAAGCTCATAGGTAGCTTTGAAAGTGTGTGAGCACAACTTAGGCTATAGTAGCTGGTCACTGCACTGTGCTGAGGCTTGCTCTGCTTCCCTAGATGCTTACACAGAAGATGACCTCATGCTGTACTGGAAGAATGGAAATGATTCCCTAAAAACGGATGAGAGGATATCACTGTCCCAGTTCCTGATCCAGGAGTTCCACACTACCACAAAACTTGCCTTCTATAGCAGCACAGGTGGGTACTAGAATCCCTGGCAGAGGCCAGGAGAAAGGGCTGCAGACTTATATCCTGGGTGACTCCATCTTTAGACTTCCATCATTAGATTAGATAGTCTGGAAAGACAATACTTCTTCAAGAGCACACCAAACTTGAATGTAAATTACAGTCCCTGAAGGTACAGGTTTTATTATCTTCTCTGAAAGATGTGATCCTGAGAGGTGTTTTGAGTAGGATAGTTGGTTCAGTAAGGAGTCTACTGTAAGCTGCAGTGATCTGTGACTATTAATTCTTTTCCTAAAAGCAAAAATGGTACTATTCCACTGATAACTGCCTTATCTGAAAGTAGTTTGGTGGTGGGGTGACTTCTCTTTTTCCCTCTCCCTGTTCCACAGGATGGTACAATCGTCTCTACATCAACTTCACTTTGCGTCGACACATCTTCTTCTTCTTGCTCCAAACCTACTTCCCTGCCACTCTCATGGTCATGCTGTCCTGGGTGTCCTTCTGGATTGACCGTCGAGCAGTTCCTGCCAGAGTCCCTTTAGGTAAAAGTGATCCTGTAGTCAGCACACTTGAGGGGCAGTTGTATGCAATTATGGCTTTGACCATCAAGACAAAATCACCTGTGCTATGCACTGCCTCTGTGTAGCCCCTACATTGCCTGGTGGCACAGAAATCAGCTGTACCACACATTCCCCGTGCTGAGGTCTCGCCCTTGTACCTCTCTCCATTTGCCCTGCAGTGCCAAGTGAATTGCCTTTCCTGTTCTGACAAGTGCTAGTTGCACACGGTGCAAATCAGGGAGCAAATGTCATGCTCTGATTCTACTGCTGTTAACAGATACATTGAACACAGAGATATGAAGTGCCAGTACCCTTCGGAGACTTCAATGTGTAAGAAGGTGAAAAACATTACTAGCAGCTGTGACAACATTACAGTTTAGTGAGCTTTTCTAGAAGAGAGAGTGTGGAGGTAGAACAGTAAGCCAAGCTTACTCGTTCAACTTGTTAAATAAGATTATAGAGTAGTGTGAGGGATACAGCATCCCCTTCTGAAACATGTTTCAGACAGATTAAGCCATATGCCAGAGAAATCACCATGGGAACACAACTATGTTGTTGACATAAATATTCCGAAGAAGATTATTTGCCCTTCGCAAAGTGCCATTTGTATATTTGCAGACTTGAAGCCCAAATTTACTTCCATTTGTTCCAGGGAACACGTCTCAGAGTTTTATTTATTGTTAAAATTACGTTCTTCAGTGGAGAGGAAATACTGATAACAGATATGGCAGCAGGCCACGCGTCTGCTTAGAATCACCATCCATTGCCGTGAAACATCATTCAGAGGGAACTGAAAGTTTTGTGCCATGGCTTTTTGAGACGAAGGCACTGAGTTTAGGAGAACTTTTTTGAATGCTCCTGGGAATTCAGTCCTTTATGTTTATACATCATATATACATAGAAACATATAATTGTAGAATCATATAATCATAGAATTTAGAATCATAGAATGGCTTGGATTGGAAGGGATCTTAAATATAATTTAGCTCCACCCCTTCACCTTTCTGAGCAGGGCCGCCACTCACCAGATCAGTCTGCCCAGTGCCCCATCCAACCTGACCTTGAACCTTGAGCTGTGGTACACCCACAGCTTCTCTGGGCAACTTGTTCTTATGCCTCATTTCCCCAGAGGGAAATTCTTACACAATAAGAGTTTCATTCGAATATCTAATCTAAATGTACCCTCTTTTACTTTAAAACTGTTCCTCCTTGTTCTATCACTATCAGACCATCTAAAAAGTCCATCCCAAACTTTCCTCTAGGGCCCCTCTAGGTACTGGAAGGCCACGTTAAGGCCTCCCTGGAGCTATCCCTTCTCCAGGCTGAACAACCCAACTCTCTCAGCCTCTCTTCACAACAGAAGAACTGTCTTCTGATCATCCTTGTGGCCCTCTTACGGACCCACTCAAACAGCTCCATGTCCTTCGAATGCTGAGGGCTCCAAAGCTGAACACATTACTCCAGATGAAGTCTCAAGAGAGCATAGTAGAGAGAACCACCTCCCTTGCTGTGGTTGCTGCAATTCTTTTGATGCAGCCCAGTATACTGTTGGCTTTCTGGGTTGCATGTACACTGTCATGAATAGATCTTTGTCTAGGTTTGATTTAGTAGCAATTTAGCATTTATTAATACTTTTATATAAATCACAAGTTAGATTGTATGATCCTTGACATCACTTTATCCATACTTTATCATCAGCCAGTTTAAAACCATCATTCAACAGAAATTGCTACACTCGAAAGGGAGACTTGGTTAAAGATTCAAGAATAGCATGGGTGATGTGACGTTTACTGTAGGGTAGTGGGGGGGTTCTAAACTCAGTTGCACACCCAAAGATTTCCCCCTTGGAGAACTACTCACCCTTCTTTCTCACTGGTGTTTGTCAGTGAATGACCTTTGATCCTGGAGGGATCTGTCCTGAGAGGTATCCCAGCTCAGAGGGACATTAGGGATCACAGCCCAGTGTGATCCTGGAAAGCTCAAGGGGATCTTTGCTTAGGACCTCTCTTTTTTGGTCCACAAGGTGACTGTCTCCATTCAGTGACATTCCATTCTGGACACAAGGCAGCTGAGGTAATTCTAGAACATTCCACCAGCTAAACAGTTCCAGTCCTTCACAGACCATCCAGATCCGGTACCTTATAGACTGGACTACAATCCAGGCAGCAGGTGTTCCAGGTGGCTGATCATTCCATCTCCCTGCTCTTGTAACAAAGACAGGAGCACAGTGCTGCCTTATCCTGAGACCACAGGGTGGCAGGGGGCTGCACCAACGCAATCCACTCCATGGCTGAAGTCAGTCATTCTCTCCTGAGAGTGGTGGTGTGGTCATCTTTTTATGCTAATCACCGGGCATAGGACATGCTCAGGAATGGTGAACAAGTTGGTTTGATTGTAGAGATATTAGCACGCATCAGTGGTTCAGCTTGTTTAAGAGACAACAACCCATCATGGTCACTTACAGTTCAAGTTCAGAAATTTGTGGGGATAGAATTTTCTTATTCTTTACAGTAGAAGCAGATGTTGTTGTACTGAACTTAGTAACGCACATTTTTAATGTAAGTGATAACTTCCCACTACGGTGAGTCCAGAGGCAAGCTACAACAACAAAAAAAAAGAGTTTAGGTCTGTTTTAGACTTCACTCCCATATTCCCAGAGAAAATAAAGACTTATTCTGGTGGGGAGGTTCCAAAATGGTTACCTACCCCATTAAAAAGTGAAAAAAAATCTATTGTATTATTTTGCACCACTATCAGTAACGTCTCTTTCCTGGCTGCGATGGTGTTGATTATTTTCTTGACTTGATCGACTACCCAAATGAAAGGTAAAAGGACTTTTGTCTGTAGAGTATCACTGTTCTCTCTCTTTAAAAGCAGTTAAATTAGTTTCACCACTGCTGCTGCTATCCTCACCCTTTGAGGGGCTGTTCCTCCAGTTCTTGTGTAATATTATGTTGGTGCAATTTCACATCTTTTGAGGGTGGAACTGTTCAAAATTCAGCATGTACAGCACAAATGGTTGTGAGGGAAAGAGATAGTTTGCTATTTTTCCAAAGCTACTGATTTTAAAAATTCTACCCTGTGTCACTATAGAAATTGAGTATTGTGGTATGCTCATAATTCTGAATTAGAGAGTGCAAGGGCTGTGAGAAACGCAGAGAAACACATGCACTGCGAACTCCCTGTTCTTACCAGGGTCAGAGATTGATGTTTGAGTTGAAGGACCTGGTGCCAAAGTTATCTGTTTAAAACATTGAAATCAGAAATATTTTTCATGGCAGTTTAAAATTGCAAGCAAGAAGTCAACATGTGCTTCTTGTCTGGGAGCAATAAATTGGCTGTGGCAGCCTGGCAAATAACATACACTCCATTCAAACCACTAGTTTTAACTCTTTGCCATCCAGATCTCATACTCAGCTTCTTGGAATCTGCTTGTTTTCCTGTTAACATTTGTTCTGCTGTATTTATTAAAAAGACTTCCCCAATTTTTCTTAAGGAACAGTTGGAATTAATATATACGCATACACTCATACACATACATATATGCATACATGTAGAAACAAACTATTATTACTTACTTGTGGATAAGCTTTTGCTCCAGCGGGCAGGCCCTATACTTTCTGTGCACCAATTGTTCCTACTTCTGGCCTTGCAATTCCTCCCTAAGCAGGGCGAAGGAGTTTGCTCCTTTCTGGGCCTGGCACCAGAGGAGTTAAAATGCACTCCTTTCCTTCACTGCTACCTCATTTTTGGAAGGCCTCAATTAGACCCAAAATAATGCTAGTAAGTAGACGGTGCATCACTGCTCTGGGAATGCCTAGGGTTAATGCTGTTTTCCATAACTCATTTCTCTGTTCTTGAAGTTTTGTTTGCAGGGCTCTATATTTATTTCCCTTTAACTTAGTTTCTATTCCATGTTTTATGGGTCTCACTTCATAGTCTCCTCTCAAGGGCTTCAGGGCTGACATATCTTCCCAGCCCATTTCACAGCTGTGGTTATCAATACTGTATATTAATTCTGCTCATGCAGGGAGTTGTCTGAGAGTACTACGAGCGTTACTGTTTTGTTTTTTGTTACATTCTGCGTCGCTTCTGATTTTATTCTGATTTGCAATTAGGTAGGATTTTAGAATTCCTGGGACTCCTCTCATCTGTGGTTTTAACACTGTGAAATTTACTGTAGCAAATAATATCCTCACAGTACTCAGCTGAGTGGAGTAAATCATCTTGAGAGTGAGATCACACAAGACGTTCAGGACAACCAGGGGATCAGACTCAGCCAGCATGGGTTCCCGAAGGGCAGGTCCTGCTTGACCAACATCATCTCCTACAACCAGGTGATCTGCCTGGTGGATGAGGGAAAGGCTGTGGATGTAACCTAGTTGGACTTTAGCAAAGCCTTTGACATTGTCTCCCACAGCACTCTCCTACAGAAGCTGGCAGACCATGGGCTGGACAGGTACAGTCTTTTCTGGGTAAAGAACTGGCTGGAAGGCCAGGCCGAGAGAGTGGTGGTGAATGGAGTTAAATCCAGCTGGTGATCAGTCATGAGTGGTAATCTCGAGGAGTTGGTAGTGGGGCCTGTCCTGTTTAGTATCTTTGTCCCTGGATGAGGGCATTAAGTGCACCCTCAGTAAGTTTTCAGGTGACACCAGGTTGGGAGGAAGCATCAATCTGCCTGAGAGAAGGAGGGCTCTTCAGAGGGCTCTGGACAGGCTGGGCTGAGGCCAACTGTATGAGCTTTAACAAGACAAAGTGCTGTGTCCTGCACTTCCATCACAGCAACCCCATGTATCACCACAGGCTTGGGGCAGAGTGGCTGGAAAGCTGTGTGGAAGAAAAGAATCTGGGTGTGTTGATTTACAGTTGGCTGAACAGGAACCACCAGTGTGCCCAGGTGGTCAAGAAGGCCAACAGAACCTTGGCAATGTATCAGAAATAGTGCAGCCAGCAGGAGCAGGGTGATTGTCCTTCTATACTTGGCACTGCTGAGGCAGCATCTTGAGTGCTGTGTTCAGTTTTGGGCCCCTCACTACAAGAAAGACACTGAGATATAGGACAATTTGCAGATATTTCCTTGTTGCTTCCTAAAGCATCTGTGTTCCCTGGCTCTTCTTTGTCAGACAGAAAGAAGTACATCTCTTTGTCCCTCTGAAATGCGTCATTTCAACATTCAAGGGGATCATTAACATGCCATAATTAGCCCCTGTGATAGGAGGAGTGTGGATAACACTAAACTGTGGGGGCTCGTGCCCTTCCTAGTGGGTTCACTGCACTTACCTGCAGGGTAATGCGTGGCAGCATTGCCCTGTGGGCCACATTAGTCCCTGAGAGGAAGACACACACCAAGCGTGGGAGCTGACTGGTGATTTCCCATGAAGCAGGACTTCCTGGGGCAAATAGAACACATAAGCCCTGGGGAACCTGGTGGAAGCAGCAGCTGGAGGAGCTGAACTAGAAGCTGTGACATTTGTACTTTCCACAGGACTGTGCTTTACCTGAAAACGGGGCACAGGCTCAAAGCTCTGCTGCCTGCCATAGGATGGAGGCAGTGGCGTGGTGGATAATCAGAATTAGGGCTGTTCTCACAGAAAAGACAAGAAACCCAAGTAGGAAAGACCTTCCTCAGGCAGTGAAACCCACCACACCAACGTGAAAAGGTCAGGTTGGATGTCAGGAAATGGTAACTTTATTTGTGACGAAGAGTTCAGGTTGAACAAACCTTACAGGATCTCTGTGCTGCTGTGTTCCCAGGGATCACCACCGTGCTGACCATGTCTACGATCATCACTGGGGTGAACGCCTCCATGCCCCGCGTTTCCTACATCAAAGCAGTGGACATTTACCTGTGGGTCAGTTTTGTGTTCGTCTTCCTCTCGGTGCTGGAATACGCGGCAGTGAATTACCTGACCACAGTGCAAGAGAGGAAGGAGAGGAAACTCCGGGATAAGGTGAGTTTTGCTGTCTCTGATGCAGTTTTACGCCATTGAGAAAAAGTGGGGCAAATGTGTGGAAATGTTCAGAAGTTTAAACCTGCAGTGTGCTGCTCTCAGATGCCCTGGGAGAATACAGTGTGTGCAAGAAGACACCAGCAATGAAGCATTCCTGATTACAAAGATTTGCTACAGATACCCAGCATCTCAGTTAGCTGATTGTTCTTCCGGATCTGAGGGCATTATGTCCCTCCACGCGTAGCCCTGGGCTTATACACAATGGTCCAATTTCCCCCTTTTGCCTTCACTACCTTAAATTGTAACTGACCAAAATTTCAGCCTGGGCTCTTCTCTTCAAATGGGGCAAACCTGAGACACTTCTCCTTGGAGTTCCTCTCTGCCGCCTTCACTGAATTTCTCAGCTTCTAAGTACAGGTCCCACCTTTATTTAAGCCCCATTTATTTATGCCCATAAGATTCTCATGCTTAAACCAAGGGAACTTTCTCACAGACAGCCTCGCTCTCTCTGTGATTACGTCGTGTCCAGCAGATGTGAAATAACTCCAAAATGCTCTTCCCTTGCCTGTGCCCACAGCTCCCCTGCGCGTGCAGCCTTCCTCAGCCCCGGCCCATGATGATGGACGGCAGCTACAACGACGGTGACGTGAACGAGTTGGGGCACTACGTGTCCGAGAACGGGGACAAGCAGGACAGAATGATGGTGCAGCTGGCGTTGGGCTCTGAGAGGGGCTCAGGCAGGAGGAAAAACCAGAGATACGTCAGCATGCGGATCGACACCCACGCCATCGACAAGTACTCCAGGATTATATTCCCTGGCGCATACATTCTATTTAATTTGATATACTGGTCCATTTTTTCATAAACATACGTAACTCCTGTAGTCACAGCGTATCGCGGCAGGATATCAGAGTACTGTCTCATAGGCCCACAAAATGAACATAGAGAAGTCATTTGAAGATTGATTTTTTCTTCAGGATTTTGATTTATTTTTTACTAGGTGCAACTCGTCTGTGGCATAAATAACTGTGCAAGTTTCACTTTTCAAATAAATAGAGGGTATCCAATTTAAAATTGCATACATATTTAAAGCTGTGCTATGCTCCTTCTTGTGCCTCACAGGCCGCTGTAAACTACTCCAACGAGTGACACTAATTGCCAGCTGCTTATATGCGGCACAACTTCCATTTCGTGCCCCCGACAGTATTTGAGCACATGCATACATCTCCGAACTCAGCCGACTGACAGCATTTAGCACCGATAAGTACAAAAGCTATGCAAACACTGGCGTGCTTGCAGGATGAGGTCAGAAGCAGCTAGAGCAAAAACAGAATGTCCAATAGTGGGAAACACTTCAGCAAGACTATTAATGGCCAAAGGCAGCTTTCATTGCTCCGTGCACACTGTGCTGGCAGCACTGCACTGGCAGAGCCAAGCAACGATACCTTTCACGCTTGTGCTGTCACAACTGTACTTAAAAACAATGAGGTATTTCCAAGCTGTATTGATTAACCTTTTAAAATATAACTCGCAGTGTACGTTTACCAAGGAATCCATCAGTCTGAACAAAAGTTGGACTTTCCGTGATGCCAAATCCTCTGGGAAACACAGGACCTCTCCTTGGAGCTGCTTATTTGGGTCAGTGGGAGTTTTGCTTGAGTTTCCTAGGAGAGGGAAAAGATTCCTCTACAAAGTGATGCAGTGAAGACAAGTGGGTGTCTACGAAAAAGAATACAACCACTGTAGGAGAAGCCACTTCACCCTGAGACAGCCTTGGTGCTACTGGTTGGTACAAGAGAGCTCTCTGCAGCTTGAATGCCAAGAACTGCTGCAGCTGGTAAAGTCCTGCCCCTGCCAAAGCCTTTGGTGAGTGCAGGCAGGTCCAGAAGAAGCCTGGTCCATCTGTTTTTAATGAAAGGCCAGCAGAAGGGTGCTCAGCTGGTGACAAAGCAGATGCAATGAAGTGGAAAGGAGCTCCCACCATGAGAGAGACCCAGTTCCATTTGAGCAACTCTGCTTCTCCCTGGCACCTCGCAGCCCTCCGGGCCCTCAGAGCAGGCACAGAACCATCCAGGGCAGGACAAGAGGACAAGGCTGGCAATGGGGGGCACTCAGTACTCACCTCAGTCCCTACTTGACATCACAGCTTCAGAGGAGCAGCCAGTCAGAATAAATTCTGCACCTGTTCAATGGAAAATCTGTAGCATAGAAGTAGCAAAATATTTCAGAAAATTAGTTCAGAATGGGTCGAATATATTCAGGGGCCTTTGAGGTAATAGTAGCACTGAAGGTATCTCAGAAAATCAGTCATTGCGTTGGTCTGCTGCCACGTCACCCATATACACAGGTAACTGAGGTGTGACACTAACAGGACTTTAAGCACATGCACGCTTTGCACACTGCCATGGGATTCTACAGGCACACATTTCAGGTGTTCTACTGAACAACACTACTCCTCACACAGTGGATGCTGTTGTCTTTCACAGGCATAGCTGCTCTGAGAATAAGGCTAAAGCAGTGGTGTTCCCAGAAGGAACATGAACCTTCGTGCATGAAACCTGCCCTGGACTACATGCATAATACTTGCAGCACAGACATTACAGCTGTTTGAACGCTGCTGGTAGCTGCTTTAACTTCATATGTAAATAAATACCACATACAAGTACTCAGCACTTCTTGTAACTGCTGGAATCATGAAATGCAAGATGTACCCACACTGCCTCTACGCACCACTGAAACCACAACAACTACCATCACTGAAAGACAAACCCAGCCACCATGAGATAGCTTTGTTTCCAAGACTTTTCCTCACATACATGTAACATCTTGGCTTCTTCTTATCATACCACATTTCTATCCACTGAGTTTCTTGGTTTGTTTTTCGTTTTTCCCCAAAAGGTTAAAATATATGTATTAAAATGTAACACTTTAATTGGATGAAATTCTAAGAACAGCACAGGCAGGAGCACCAGATACCGCACCAAGCTATCCAGCTTCATAGGCCTACACAGCGTAATTTGCTTCAGTACTATACATCTTATAGGACCATTAACCAGAAAATTCAGGAAGATTCTGGAGATACAAATGGGAGTCGGACTTTCAGATTCCTCAGCTTCCAGGGAAAGACTGGTTTGTAACTTCCCATGAGATTCTGAAAGCTTCCCTTCTGACACGGTGTCCTAAACTGATTCTGCAACCTCTGCATCAGGATTCACATTGTGAAATGACTTGTGTTTTATTTTGGAAACTCTAGTGCCTTTTCAGTCTTATGTAAACGTGTACATAGATGCACTGTATAAGAACAGGATATGTCATATACAGCCAGTGTTTGCTATTAAGGACTGCAATCATTAAACATACTTCATACGCAGTAACTGCTTCTCACCTTCCAGTGTATTGGTTTGTACCCAAACATTAACGCTCTGCTCCTTCTCATTTCCACAATAAATCAGAGTGGTTTCTTTGTTTTGGTTCTAGAAATGCTCATCATCCAAACTGCAACCCCATACTCATACAGCACCACCTCCGTGAGTTTATATATGTACAAAAAACCTGTTTGCTCCGGATCTGATCGAGTCAAATACCAAATGACTTTAAACCCCACAGCACAGAGAGCCCTGGGATTTCACAGGCACGGCTCTGATGAGCAGCAAGCCTGCAGTCTCAGAATCAGAGCAGACAGCATCTAGATTCCCCCCCCCCCCCCTACCCTGAGACTGTTTGGATTTAACAGTTCTCACTCATCTTGCCTACGGTATTACTTTGTGATATGATTAAGACTGTTTCTCAGAGGTCAACCCAAAGCCCCCTCTGGGATGGTGCTGTTTTTAGAGGTTGAAGTCTATTGCTGGTCTGGGTGGGTTCTGGTTAGGCGCATTCACGTCCAGGTTAAAAGCTTTGGAGACTGAAGCCTTTAATAGCCTTTAAGGATGTTGCTAAGTACTGAAAAGGTGAAGGAGCAAAAAGGAGAATTTCAGTCAGAAAGAGCTAGAATAATGGAAAGGCATGAAGAAAAACAAACTCTCTTTTCTAGTAAAAGGATAGTCTCGTAACAATCAAATAATTACATTTCAGTTTTCTCTCTCTCGTGCCTGGCCAAGCGATTCTCAATACCGAACAGAACCCAACTCCCTGCAAGCCCTGCAGGATAAGGAGAGAGCCCTGGGACCACCTTCACAGGCTTCAGAAACTGCTTGCTTCATCTATATTGACCTGTTCTTTCTTGAAGCAGATATCCCTCAAGCAAAGGTAATTTACTAGGGAGCTTTACCTCCCCTTACCTTCTCTCAAACCCAAAGCCTTGGTTTACATACGCACTACTTGCTGTTAAACATACATAGCACCACTCTAAGTTACAAAACAACCACACACCAAAACCAATCTGTCATATTGTAGTGGAATTCCAGGGTCACAGCCTGAACCAATGGGTGGGCTCTGTGAGTGTGTGAGTGCGGCGGCGCGGCGGTACGAACGGGGGAGGGACACATTCCTCAGCTCGGCTCGGGCTGCGCGCTGCTACCGGGAGGGGTGAGTCGATTCTTTTTGATATCTTTCCCTCGTGTGCCTATTTCTTAAATAAAGGCTTTGTCATCACCTTCATTTGCCCTACATTTTGGCGAGCCAGGCAGCCAAATATCTTTAAAGATACCCAATTATAAGCCTCTTAAAATAATTACCATGACATTTTTGAACAATTTCATGGGATGGTTTGGACGGGGAAAGGCTAGCCCCATAAGTGAGGTTTTGCCAGGGCACATCCCGGGATTCCTAGGATCCCCATATCACGGGATTGCCTGTATTATTGAAAAATGGGGTCCCCTACGGGATGCAGGAAATGTTCAGGAATCCCCAGCCCGCCTGGCTGAGTATTTCAGTAGTCTAAACAAAAACGTACTCACTACACGAGAACGACAGTTAGCTGCCTCCACGGTGGCGTGGCCGCTGCTGATGGCCTTGAACCGGCTAAATATAACTGAAGGGGTTCTCACTGATGAAAATCAACTATTACGTGACCGTGTGGAAGAACTAGAAAGACAGGTTGCAATTTTGAGAGGGAAAAAACCTAACCCTATAATCCCGGTACAAAAAATCCGAAACATCTCTCTAGAAATAACTGGGGATCCTATACAAGAGAGTCCACATGAACTGGACTCAGAAAATGAAAGCACTAAGAAGTCAGATCTTGAGGCTCCACTAGAGCTTGATCCCTTTGAGATCCGACCAGTTGTAACTCAAAAAACAAAAAAAACGCAGGACAGGCCAGCGGGGCTGCCCCCTGACCAGTGGCCCCCTGCCCAGAGCACACTACATGTAACAGCTCGCCCATACACGGCAGCTGAATTAATGGATTTAGTACAACGCTTTAGACAAAGACCGAGAGAGAGTGTGCCAGCATGGTTACTCAGACTATATGACATGGGGGCAGAAAGTGTTGTGGTGAATGGGCCAGAAATCTCAAAACTGGCATCAATTACTACTCACCCGGCCCTCAGGCAAAGACTATATGCGGCTGTGCAACACAATGAAGAAAATCATTCACTGATTGCATGGTTAATGGCCGCATGCCGTGTGACATGGGCAAATAAAACGGATATACCATTAAATACCGGCCTGTGGTCCTCTATGGAGGACTTACAAAATTATATCCGAGAATTAGGTATGAAGGAGGCAATTTATGAGGACAATTTTGAGAGCCCAGATATGATAAAATTTTCCGCAGGAATGAGGGACCTCATCCTGCAGCAGGCTCCACCACATCAGTATGGAATTTTGGTATCCATACTAAATCCCCTAGTGGCCTCAGAGGCCATTATACAACAGGCCGCCCAATTGGTGGCAGATCTGGGGGAGACAGAGCGCCTGCGCGCCAGGCGCAACGTCCGAATGGTGGTGGAAAAGTCGGACATCCATCCGCCACCACGACCTAGGAGACCTGCTCCTAATGTAATTCAATCTGGACCCATCAGGGTCTCAAGAAAACAAATGTTTACTGACTTGATTAGGGCTGGAGTTCAATTTCAAAAGATCGATGGACAGCCTAACCAGGTCTTATTACAACTATGGAAACAGTTACCAAACAGTCAGAGATTCCAACGCTCTCCTAAAAGGGAAGGAGTTAGACTCATAGAACGGATTCCACAAAATACGTGGAATCTAGAAGACTTCATAGTCCCATCAAAAAAACGTAAACCTCCTCAGGTTGCCCGGGCAGCCACAGTTGAGCCATCAGAGGAAAAAGACTTAGGGATTGCACAGCTGATGGCTTGACAGCGGAGCCAAAATTCCCCAAGACTAGGGTCTCCAGAGGAGACCGGAGACCCTACGTTGAACTAACGATTCATTGGTCCCGAAAGAATGTACAGCGGGTTATGGCATTAGTAGATACTGGGGCAGAAACATCAATTATATATGGTGACCCAAACCAATTTTCAGGCTCTAAGGCAATGATAGGTGGGTTCGGGGGGCAGATGATCCCCGTAACACAAACATGGTTGAAATTGGGGGTTGGGCGTCTACCACCCCGGGAGTACAAGGTGTCTATTGCCCCAATTCCAGAGTATATATTGGGGATTGATATCCTGTCGGGTTTGACTCTCCAAACCACTGTGGGAGAGTTCAGATTAAGGGAAAGATGTATTAGTATCCGGGCAGTGCAGGCAATCATAAGGGGTCATGCAGAAATTGAACCTATTTGTTTGCCACAACCACGCCGGATCACAAATACAAAGCAGTATAGACTCCCGGGTGGGCAACAAGAAATTACCAAGACTGTGCAGGAGCTGGAGAGAGTAGGGATTATTAGACCTGCACACAGCCCATACAACTCCCCCATATGGCCAGTCAGGAAACCAGATGGTACGTGGCGAATGACAGTAGACTACAGAGAACTAAATAAAGTCACGCCACCGATCCATGCAGCTGTACCCAACATCGCTTCCCTCATGGATACATTAAGTAGAGAAATAGAAACATACCACTGCGTTCTGGATCTAGCAAATGCATTTTTCAGCATTCCAATTGCTAAGGAGTCCCAAGACCAGTTTGCATTCACGTGGGAGGGCAGGCAGTGGACTTTTCAAGTTCTACCTCAGGGGTATGTGCATTCACCTACTTTTTGTCATAATTTGGTGGCAAGTGACTTGGCAAATTGGAACAAACCATCTACTGTCAAAATGTTCCACTACATTGATGATTTGATGTTAACATCTGACTCAATCGAGGCATTAGAAAAGACAGTACCATCATTAATTACTTATTTACAGGAAAAAGGATGGGCTATAAACCCACAAAAAGTACAAGGACCAGGGCTATCAGTTAAATTCCTGGGTGTTGTCTGGTCAGGTAAGACTAAGGTGTTACCCAGTGCGATCATTGATAAGATCCAAGCGTTCCCGGTTCCTACGAAACCGAAGCAGTTGCAGGAGTTTTGGGGTATATTAGGATATTGGCGATCCTTTATTCCCCACTTAGCACAACTGCTAAAACCCTTATATCGATTAACAAAAAAAGGCCAAGTATGGGATTGGGGTAGAACAGAACAAGAAGCCTTCCAGCAAGCAAAAATAGCTGTTAAACAGGCCCAGGCGCTAGGTATATTTGATCCAACCCTTCCAGCCGAACTAGATGTGCATGTGACCCAAGAAGGGTTTGGCTGGGGGCTGTGGCAGCGCCAGGGTTCTGTTTGAATCCCAATTGGGTTCTGGTCACAGATTTGGCATGGAGCAGAAGAGAGATACAGCATGGTTGAAAAGCAGTTATTGGCTACCTATTCTGCATTGCAGGCAGTAGAACCAATAACTCAGACCGCAGAGGTTATTGTCAAAACAACTTTACCAATTCAGGGGTGGGTAAAAGACCTAACTCACATTCCTAAGACCGGGGTGGCCCAATCACAAACAGTAGCACGCTGGGTTGCCTATCTTAGCCAAAGAAGCCGCCTGTCATCATCTCCACTGAAGGAAGAACTTCAAAAGATACTTGGGCCAGTAACATATCACAGCGAGACACCTGAGGAAATAGTGGTTACTTGTCCAGAAAAGAGTCCTGTACAGGAGGGAAAATACCCTATCCCAGAAGATGCCTGGTATACAGATGGATCCAGCAGAGGGAACCCAAGTAGGTGGCGAGCTGTCGCATACCATCCCTCAACTGAAACAATATGGTTTGAAGAAGGGGATGGACAAAGTAGCCAGTGGGCTGAGCTACGAGCTGTGTGGATGGTGATAACTCAAGAGCCTGGCAACAGTGCACTAAACATCTGCACAGATAGTTGGGCAGTCTACCGAGGGCTCACGCTCTGGATAGCACAGTGGGCCACTCAGGATTGGACAATCCATGCCCGACCTATGTGGGGCAAAGATATGTGGGTTGATATATGGAACGTGGTTAGGCACAGGACCGTACGAGCATACCACGTCTCTGGACATCAACCCTTGCAGTCACCAGGCAATGATGAAGCTGACACACTGGCTCGAGTCCGATGGTTGGGAAGTACACCATCAGAAGACATAGCTCACTGGCTGCATCGGAAATTACGGCATGCAGGACAGAAAACCATGTGGGCAGCAGCTAAAGCATGGGGGTTGCCCATACAGTTACCAGATATTGTCCAGGCATGTCAGGACTGTGACGCTTGCTCGCGAATGAGACCAAGACCTCTGCCGGAAACTACGGCCCATCTCGCTAGAGGACACAACCCATTACAGCGATGGCAGATCGATTATATAGGTCCCCTTCCTCGATCTGAGGGGGCCAGATATGCCCTAACTTGTGTCGATACAGCGAGTGGACTGATGCAAGCCTATCCTGTAGCAAAGGCAAACCAAGCCAATACCATCAAAGCTCTAACTAGATTGATGGCATCATACGGGACTCCTGAGGTTATTGAGAGCGATCAAGGTACACATTTCACAGGTGCAACTGTGCAGAAGTGGGCTGAAGACAATAACATTGAATGGCGGTTTCACCTGCCCTACAATCCAACAGGAGCAGGCCTAATAGAAAGATACAATGGGATCCTGAAGGCTGCTCTGAAGGCAGATTCACAGTCCTTGCAGGGGTGGACCAAAAGGCTTTATGAAACCCTGCGAGACTTGAATGAGAGACCAAGAGATGGCAGACCCAGTGCTTTAAAAATGCTGCAGACAACTTGGGCCTCCCCACTTAGGATACAAATTACAAGCAAGGACACCTCACTCAAGCCACAAGTTGGCACAATGAATAATCTTCTGCTCCCTGCCCCTGATGACCTAGAGCCCGGGAGACACAAGGTAAAATGGCCTTGGAAGGTGCAAGCAGGACCAAAATGGTGTGGTCTCCTTGCACCTTGGGGGAGATTGTTAGAGGTTGGGGGATCAGTAAACCCTTCAGTAATCGGTGTATGGCCAACAGAGGTAATAGTTGACACCCCTGTTTTCATTGCAAGGGGGACATTAATCATGTCCATGTGGCAAATTAGAACCCCCCCTTTGGTACCCGATATAGTGATTCAGTCGCAGATTTCGGGCCAAAGAGTGTGGTATCGAAGGCCAGGACGTGCCCCGATACAGGCAGAGGTGTTGACTCAAGACCGAAATACAGCCTGCATCTTACCGTGGAGGGCGGACCTACCCCTCCTCGTACCTATTAAACATCTGTTTTACTCCCCTTGAGGTTTTAAGTTCACAGGATGGCCCGCAGGAGCAACATCACTCAAACACGCTTATGAGGAAACATCATGACACCCTGTGACGCACTGCTGAACTTTTGGGGACTGGAGAGCATGAATCAGAAGCGCTACTGGTCCTTGAAAAAGATACGCCTCGAGAAAGAACATCAAGTACTGGCCCAACAGAACCGTGAAGGGGACTGCCACTGATTGCCTTTATTGTTTTGACATCCTATATTGCGGCAGGTGTTGTGTATGCGTCGCGATGCGCATTGTGTCTTGGGCCACCAGGTTGCAGGGGCTCACCCCCTACCTGCTCAGTCATTGGTTCATGCTGTGAAGGGGTGGAGTGTAGTGGAATTCCAGGGTCACAGCCTGAACCAATGGGTGGGCTCTGTGAGTGTGTGAGTGCGGCGGCGCGGCGGTACTAACGGGGGAGGGACACATTCCTCAGCTCGGCTCGGGCTGCGCGCTGCTACCGGGAGGGGTGAGTCGATTCTTTTTGATATCTTTCCCTCGTGTGCCTATTTCTTAAATAAAGGCTTTGTCATCACCTTCATTTGCCCTACACATATATATACTGTTCATGCAAAAAGTAACTTTCAGAACTATTTCCTAGCAAAAGTTTAGCATAAAATCTAGACACTCACAGAGCCACACGCCTCCAATTAGAAGGATTTGCAATACCTGATTCTTGAAAGAAGAGTGCCTCCTCCAAACTGGTTTTATGAGCTTTGAAATACTTTTGCTGGAAACAAAACATACATATCATCATGGTAGTAAATTTCTTACCTTAAATTTCAAACTACGTTGGTTCTGAACCTTTAGAACAATTGTTTTGAAATAAACCAGGGTAAATTTGCCTGAGGAAGCTGAAAAGTCTCAATCCTTGGAGACTTTCAGGATCCAGATGGAGCCAAACTAACTTGAATCCAGCAGTGATGATTGCCCCACTTCAAGCTGGTGGCTGGACAGGGACTGCCTGAGTTTCTTCTGGAGAACTCTGCAAATTCTACAAATTCTAATAAGTTTTTATAGCTGAAACAGCCTGAGGATGATAAAAACTATATTAAATATTGTATTTGAAAAGCACCGTACCCCTCGAAAGAACTGGTTGCTGGCAGACCAAAATAGAAATGGGAGAGCTCAAAACCCCTTTGCTCTTCACAGAACAGCCTGGCTAGAAAAGGACCACAACGATTATTGAGTTTCAACCCCCTGCTATGTGCAGGATCGCCAACCACCAGACCAGGCTGCCCAGAGCCACATCCAGCCTGGCCTTGAATGCCTCCAGGGATGGGGCATCCACAGCCTCCTTGGGCAACCTGTTCCACTGCATCACCACCCTCTGTGCTCTTGGGGAATTATATCACACTAGAAAAAAAGCACAGTATACAAATGAACTCACACAGCATCCCAACATTAATCAGTAGACAAAAAAATTCAATCGCAACTGTGATTTATATAAATTCATCTTTAATCAGTACTTTGAGCAGTTTTATTCTCACTCCAGCGATGATTACAAGAAAATTAAGATGTGTTTTTATTACTGAGATGTATAAACGATCTTGGACACAATACAATGAACAGCCAGCTAGTTGGACAAAGTACTAAGAAGGCAATAACTCACATTGGCTTGCACAACAATGTAGCACATATTCCTATCATTCTGCCACTCCATCTCAAAAACAGCAATGAAAAACTAGACATGCAGAGGGAGTGAGAAATTGAACCAACGAATCTGGGTTTTTTAATCATTATTATTTTGTTTTTTTTTTTTTCCGAAATTAGAAAATATAATTTAGAAATTAATACAATAAAATTCTGATTAGCCGTCCAGAATTTACCACTTAGAGATTTGTGCTGTGAAAAGCAATGTTTCCAAAATTGTTTTAGGTATACAGACTTCCTGATTTCTCAGCAGCTTATTGCTATGCTTAGGAAAATGTTAGCCAATAAGGTGCTTTTTGCTCAGTCTGTCCAATAGCTCAATAACCTGCATCTGACCAGAAATTAGTTCCTCTCCTATGTATCCACACAATACTTTTAAGAATCAATTAAAAAACATAGCGGGTTTTCACACAGACCATCACGCAAAGAAAATCTGTCACATAAATGTCTGCAAGAAGTAATAAGGATTAAAGAAACCAAACACACTACACAGAAAGGACAACTGACAAGGTTTATCAGACCTGATGCTTGGGATATAGGACAAAACAGGTTTGAGAAATCAGCTCCTTCACAAGAAATGTTCAGTGCAAGCTTCTCAGAGCTTGCTATCACAGTCTGCACAAAGCAAGTTTAAGGTTACCTTCAGCTGATGTTCCACGGTATCACACTTGCATTCTCATAAAAAACAATTCCACTGCTTTTGCTGTATACATTCATTAGATCAGGCTAATGCAAACGTTTCACAAACATTTGTTTTGTTCTGGAGTAGAACTTTAACACATACAAACCAGTGCTAGACGAAAACACTCAGCTGCTTATTGCTTTTTGAGGACTAAACAACACCTCCAACATTTATCAGAAGGACGGTCAATGCATTTCAGAACAGTCAAACTTAACAGATCTTGTCTCTATATAAACAGTTCTCTTCCACTGCTAGAGGCTACTACCATCAAAAACAGGCCTTCCAAATATACTGTCCTTCCCACCAGTAAAATCATCTCAGGTTTTAAGTTTGCCTTGTTCCAAGACAAGGGAACTGGCCTTGTAGGTCAGAATCAGCCTGTGATCAGAGTGACTAATGCTTATTTCAGAAGTTTCCATGTAAGTGCTGTATGTTCCATATGGGATATTTCAATAGCAACAGAGAATCACTTAAGAGATCTAACTGCTACCATTTATTCAACTCAGTAACTGGCAGACAACATATCTGAGGTCTCTCTGAAATTCACTACCATCCTGAGTACAGCAAACATTACAGCCCAGGAAAGTGTGCATTTTTAAAAGCAATGTTATTGATTCTCCTCAAGTCAGTGTTTCTTCAGCTACTTGTCTACCCCAGGCCTGACTGACATTCAAAGTGTCCCCATTGAATCAACCCTACTGAGAGAGGTTTAATAAGGTTTAGCGTGAAGCACATGCTCCTACACCAGCACCAGGCTTTCTTTCAGTTTCTCCTGGATTTAGACGTCCCTCTTCTTTTAGCTTCATTTGTCTGAAGTCTTCTCTAACTTGTTCGAGTAGATCTGGATTGAAAATTACATCCAATGCTGTCATAGCCAAAGCTTTTGCTGTGCGCAAAGCATAGAACTGGGCATTCTGTGACCCTATGGAAAAAAAAGGTAAGAAAAACTTCAGGTTAGATAACTAATATTAGATTCCAACGACTAGATCATCATGTAAAACGTTTTATAAAGGAAGATCCTAGAGTTTCAAGTGCAAAAACCCAACCACGTGAAGCACAACTGATGGCACAAAACAATTTTTTGACATGGAAGTGCTTAACTTTCTGCTTCTTACATAAGGACGGAAAATAGGAAAACAAATGTTCACACTTCCATTTTTAGAAAAGGCAGAGCTTTACAATGGCACCTCTATTTGTAGAACATTGTGCTTTAGGAATAAAAATGACTACTTCTATCTCTTGACTCATACTTGGAAACTGACTCATACTTAAAAACTCTTAGAACATGCCACCAGTGCTGGCTAATACTTCTAACTTCTTAGTAGACAGCATTCTGAAGAGAAGTCTGGCTTTTACTGTAAGGAATGGGTCATCTATTCCATATATACTTAATTTTAAATACAAAAATAGAAATGCTAGACATTTTCAGCTTTTTCTCTGTAGCTCTGCAATTAAGTTGTTTCAAGACCCATATTCAGCTCACACCTCATCACACTTGAAGAAAGCAACTCCATTTCTACATAGCCAGTCACGTGCAGTCACTTTTAGATCCAGTACTTGCACTTCAATACATTTAGACACTTACTATATAGTAGCTCTGAACACTACAGAAGCACAAAAAAGCATTGATCTTGTGCAATACAAAATATTTAGTTCCTTAATTATACTGTAGCAAAGAGTTGGCATCCATACCATACTGTACTTCAGGGTTCTAGATGTAAGCTCCTGACCACTTCCACTTTCACTCACCTGCAGCTTCTGTGTATTGCTCAGTATGATTCAATGCATCAGAGCCAATATAAAAATAAGGATGAAGCCCAGGGACTACAAAGGTAACATTTCCAAAGTCTGTGGAACCTAAAAGTAGCATGAAAATTCTCAGTCAGTGTGTTGAAAAGTCGTAAATGATGTAGGAAAATCTATGACAGATATCACCTCCATCCCACATTTAAAACAGAATATCCTTTGTCCCAAATACTAACATGTAAGCATTTCCAATGAGTCATTATCTACACAAAACTCTCCCATCAGAGAACCAAGTTCTTCCTAACTAGCCATCTTCAGACGCTCTCCAGTGTGCTTCGGGTCACTAAGTTGTTACTGGACTGCAAGAAAGATGCAACCTGTTCCTACCCCATTTACTGAAATTCTCATCAAGCATCTCCTGAGTAAGCTGTTAATTCAGAAAAGAGGAAAGCTCCAAGCCCCTGAGTTTGGCACAGCCCAGCTATTTCAAATCCTGCTCCAGCACCTATCAGCAGGTTCAACACCTCTTTTCACCACCACACCAGCATTTCACGAGAGGCAGAAACTCGGAAGCACAAGCAATCTAGTTTTAAACAAAAACAGACTGAGGACAAATATGTTTTCTGGCACTTTTTTTAATCAATCTCAGTTACAGAAACATTAACTGCACAAACACTCAAAAAAAACCAAACCCAGATCCAAACTGAACTCCACACAAGATGCTACTGCTTTGTAGATATAAAGAACTCTTGATAGCCGTACCTGACTAGCTAGCTTCACTGGCATATGAGCTAGCAACAGCAACCATCTTGAGGATTACATTGTCTATTTCAAGATACCATCCCAAAGTGGTAGATTCTTTATAATAAATCATCTAAGAGTTCATAACTACGTCCTGAGAGGTTTTTTTTATTATTATTATAAATGAAGCCAAATAAGCAATCCACTCAGTTCTTCCATATTTGTTAAAGAGAAGTTTAGAAGCTGGAGAACTGAAAACACCAGTTACTGTGAAATTCAGGTAGCAGGGAAAGCATAAAATGACCTTGTCTCAAAGTGGGGGTGGGTAAAGAGGGATGACCAACTAAGGGATTTTCATCAGCATTTTTCAGGTCAGAGCTGCAAGAGTTTCTTCAGAGGCAGCTTTTGAAGGGACTTTTTAAATTCTTCCTAACACATCAGGTAGACTCCATATCATTACATTGTTGGTGAGAATACATCAGCAATGCTTTGAGACTTGGTAGTGAACTGATTGAAGAATATAGATTTTTATGTTGAAACGTAGTTAACAAAACTGGGTCCACGGAGGCTACATTCTGTGATAGACGAGGACAAGATTAGTTTGGTATCTTCTATGCCATACATAAATCAAATGAGAAAGCCTTTTCAAAAAAAAAAGTGTTATTTTCCATAAATACAGTTTGAATTTGAAGAGAATTCAACTCTTGGCACAGCACTAAGTTGTTTTCATTTTCAGGACCCTGTACTATTCATACATTCTTTGGTAAATGTGGAAAGACAAACCGGAGTCTAAAAGGCCTGCCTCCTCCAGACTAAACCAGGAGTTCTAGACTTGCCCTAATACACAAACAGCTGGAAAGATTGTGCTGGCTTTTTTACTGCTTTCAATCAGCAAATGAATCAAATTTCCAGCGCATCCCAGTTTGTTATCATGTAATTCACATGAAACCATGTTCGTCTCCAGTCACATCCAATAATGTCAGTTCTGAATTGTTTTTGCTGAATGTAAAGTATTTAAACCAGGCATTGATAGTTTAGAAGATGAGAGCTTACCAGATAAAAATTCAGTTTTTAAGTACAAATGTAACAGTCAAATCTTCCCTCTGCCAGAAAAATGTTAACTCCTTAGTGATAACAACCTATCAGTATGTTTAAAGCAACAGCTGCCTCAATAGCTTCCAGTCAAACACCTGAAGCTGTAAGCTTGCCAGAGAAGCACAGATCAGATTTCCTTCAGGAAGTATGAAGAACAGCAGTTATGAATACAATATACATTCATGCACTATCTTCAACTTCAAGAGAAACATATCGGAACTCCAGCTTCTCAGGAAAAAACCCTGAAGCAAATAGTGAAGCCTATTTAAGTCACTGAGCACATAATGGAAGTCTGTTATTACCACAAAGCATGAGTGGAAGAGAAAAATGCAACTGACGCCAGGAAGCCTTTTTATTCAGCCCCTAAACTTCATAAGGAGTATTTTCAAAACATACTGGTTCCTTAACTTCATCTACACCAATCCTGTGCGCAGGGTACCACCAAAATGTATGAACCCTAAAGATACGAGAAGAAGTTACCACAAGGGTGGGTGCTTTGGGAGGTCACCAACATCCTGCAGTAAAGCCATCCTATCAGCAAGAGGAACAGGTCACAGCACCTCCTCGGTCTAACTCCATTCTTTCACATCTTTCCATTTGTGTGCAAAATGAGAGGAGTGTGCCACAAGGCAGTGTGATTCGATAGACTAAAGACAGACTTCATGATGCTTAGCTGCCTAGAGAGATACCTGTAAGCAGACTGACACTAATACGCATGTAGAGGTGGCAGCGAGTATGCTCATCTGTTAACGACTTTTCTGCTGCACAGACATGGAGAAGCAACTGAGCTTTCCTTCCCTTTCAACAGAAGAAACTGATATCCAAAAAGAAAACACTGAAAACCATATGAAACCTAAACAGAAACAGAGGTCTTGAAACAGATGACACAAAACACTCGACCCTCCCCCAAACAGGGTTGCATACAAACTTTTGCTTCTACATCTCTGGCAACTGTGCTTTGTTACTACTCCTGCAGCCCCACCACCACAAGAACTCACAGGAGAAACTGTGGAAAGATAAGTCAGTAAAATCCTACTGCAGCGTGCAATAACTATGAAACTTCTCAGCCATATTTTGACATCTGACAAGCAGTCTAAGGACAGGACAGGCACACGAGGAGCTTCAGTTTGAGCAAATTAATGTCTACTATTTAAGGTATCACCTACCTTACCATATGAAAGCACTACTACAAGTAGATGTTTGTACCAAGTTCATTCAAAGGTTGCCTGAACAGCAGGACCACAAGTTGTTAATGACCTTCTGAACCCTTAACACAACACCAAGGGAAGCAACCAGTAGAGCTCCAGAAAATTTCACTACAGTGAAGATTCTAAATAAGGCCCCTCCCTGCTTCGCTCCTTTCTTAGGCTAAATGGGTGAAATAGATCTTATTTGTACCACACTGAAGGGAGAAAAAAAGAAACCTGACTTTCGTTATCAATTGATTTTTATACTCAACAAACTAAACCAATTGGTGAAAATATGCTAGCATTGTCCCACTTCGGAAGTGGCAGAGGAAAAAAGCAACCAGAATACCATCAGATCTGTTACAAACCCCATCCACAGAGTCCGAGAAATGTGACCCCACACAGCAAGACCTCACCTGCCTAAAGCTCATCTGCATTTAACATACAGGATATAAGTAACACAAACTAATTAGAGTATTTTTACTGAGCACAGTCTTTTCCTTCTAACCAAAGAGAAAGGCCTTTAACATGAATGGACTAGAAACATTACATATAAGTTATGACCAGTAAAAGCTATAAGGTATTAGCAGCACTCACAAGACTTGAGCAGCACTCCTGTAGGAAGATATTAAACTGCAAAAGGTAACAGGAGACCCACCTGAGCATTCAGGAATTCAGACCTACTACTCTATGTAGGTCAGAAACTAAGATGACAAAGTAGCTCTGAGACACAGTCAAGACAGCGAAATGAACACCTACTTGAATGGCACCCTGTGGAAAACTAGTCTGCTGAATTTGTGAAGTAGAAGCACAGCATTACCTGTGCATGGACTAAGCTTTTAATTCATTACTGAGATACTTAAAACTTCACTCAGTTACTTCACAAAACGCAAACTTAATTAGATGGCCATAAATTTGTTTGTATGTTAGCTCAACAGTATTATAAAAAAAGGTCTCTAAAAGGTCATCTCTATTCATAGCATAAAGCAGAATTCTGTATTTCAAAGTAACACGAGGAGCCTCAATTCATCCCAAATCTGAGTGTTCCTTACTTGAAATATTTTCAGAAATATTACCATAAAGCAATTATTGCTTTCAGCATGTCAGGAAAACTCTGCTTCTAGAGCAAACAAGCACAGGTCATAGGTATGATCCTTTTACACTGCTTCAGTTTTCTAATTTAAGCCTTTCTTCTGATCCAACTGCTTTGTTTAACCTACCTGTCTCATCCTTTTACACACTTGAGACTTGTCGTAACAAGAAAATAGATCAAGTTACCTGACAAACCATTCAAAACACAGTCTTCTGATATAAATTCTATCCCAAGCTTCTTTCCGTTCTCCTTGTAAATCTTCTCCAGGCTCTTATTTGGAAGCACATTGTAGTAATCATTTTTACCCCCTTTTATTTCCACCTAGTCAAGAGAAACAAGCTGTTAGACACCGTTCTCCAACCTAAGGCAGCTTAATGTAAACAAAGACCGAAAAAGTACATGTCCATACTTCAGAACCATACGAAAGCACACACCAGCATGAAGTTTCTTCCAGAAATATAACATTCAGCCAAATATTAGCTTTATTTTCTGTCAAGCTTCCAAGAGACAGTCAAATACCATAAGGATTTCACAGACTGCATCTCTAAAAAGAGCAGGAAAAACTTCCTGTAATAGCTTCTAATGATTTTCACTGCAGGTACTACCAACCTATATCAAAATCAATTTAAGTCTTTCACAAAAATTCTGTTTCACTATTTTTGTTTAGAGCAGTTCTAATAATTACAGCCTCAATAATGTCAGTGGAATGAATTCACACAATAAATGTTTGCAAACAAGTATAAAAAAATACCTACCAACGTCAAGATCCAAAAGAGATTTTAGCTTTTATTCAGAATGAAGCAGACTTTCTGAAGCCCTTCTCTAGCTGTAGGGGAGAAGCTAAAACAGGCAAACAGCACCTAACGCTTAAAACACTCCTCACAATTCACTGGTTCACAATTATATACACAGTACCTCTTTGTTCTGATGAGCTGTATTAGCAACCCGTACCAAGAGCAACCAGAACCTCCTATCTTATAATTATGTTGCAAGGCAATCTTACTGTTTGAACCAGTCACAGGAGAGAGGAATGAGAGGCATCTAGGGTGCTCAGTGAGAAAGGAACACCACTGCAAATCATGAGATATCACCTTTTAAATGTCACTGAAGTAGTGCGATGTTCCAAGCGACTGAAAAAATGCTGTCATTTCATCTTGAAGGGTCAGGAGGACCTTGGAAATTACTATCCTATCCTCAAGCTCCCAGGGAGATTATGGAGTTAATTCTCCCTAAAACCAGTGTCCAGGTACAAGAGTCATAAGGTGAGAAAGAATATCCAAGCACAGATTTACTGAAGACTAGATGGTACATGACCAAGCTCAGCTTTTCATGATGACATCTGGCTCAGTGGACATGAATGACATTCAGTCTCAAGGGGTTATGAACAGTGACACAAAAATCCAAGTTGCTGCATGTTACTTACAGCATCATCCCTCTGGAGCCAATATGGGTGTCATTCCTGTTTTGGTATCCTTATTACTGTTACAGACAACAGGACCACATTCATGTTTGTCAACTATACCTAATAAGCGTGGAGCAGGAAATAATGTGAAGGTATGTATAGGGAGCAGCTGATAAGCTGAAGACTGAGCTATATACTATTCAGAAGGATGTCAACATGACAAGAATAGAAACAGGCTGGCAGGAACCTCATGAACTTCAACAAACCCCATGTCCTACATCTAGGAGGGAAGAATCCCATGCAGCAGTGCTGTCTGGAAGCCAAATGGCGAGGAAACAAAATACTGAACAGGATTCAGTAGGGTGCACTTGAGGTAATGGGACCAAATGTAAACTGAGCTGTATTAGTAAACGGCAGGATAAGGAGAAAGATTCTTTCCCTCTCCAAGATCCTATTTGGTGTGCTGCGTTCAATTCCGTGCTCCTCAACTCAAGATCAAAACACACGGCCATGAGAACATATTCATACTTTGCATCCTGTGGCCAGTGCTGCAGCTTTGAAGCAGTCCTCAACCTTCTCTGTCAGAACAGAAAGATCTTTCATTGAAGGGGCACGTAAGTAAAACTCCAGTTCAGTGTAAGAAGGAATGATATTAGGTTTCACACCACCATTTTTTATAACACCTGTAGAAAGAGGAAAGTCAAGTTAAACTATCAGTGTTAAATCCTACTGCTTTATCTTCATCCTTGTCATGAAACTCTTCACTCAAGAACTAAATACATACAAAAACAAAGCATGAGTTGAGTACGAAATACAAAATGCCAAAAAACATAGTGCATAGGCAACATCTCTTTATCACATCAGATCAGATTAAGTGGGATGTGTACATGCTTTCCAACATGATTTCACCCTATTCTTTGGTTAGACATCTGTTACAAGCCTAAAGGCAAACTAAGCTAGCATTTGTAATTAATCCCCTGGAATCCAGTGCATAATAGTTGCAAAGTAATCTGGCTGTCAATGACAAAGAAAATAGCCTGTTATAAAGGCTACCTTCATTTCCAGTTTTTAAAGGTTTCCTCAACTAGGATGTTTCCAACTTCCTCTACCAGCTTGTAGAAAAAAATTAATAAGCTACATTACTCTGCAATGCTGATATGATGTGGGCGCTACATGGGACAAAATTCATTAGATTTCTCATACTAATTCTTCAGAAACCTTGAACTGTATGCTATATATACACAGTTTTATTGGAGAGTTAAGTTTGAGTTTCAAGTATTCCTTCAAGGAAACACATGACAGCTACATCCTTTGATTATGGCATCAGGGGCATTATCATAAAAAACACAATATTTAGCAATTTCAACAGTAAAATACTGTAGTCATCAATACTACATGATAGTTGCTTCCAACAAGCTGCCCTTGTTTCAGGCCTCCTGCTCTCAATACATATATGTGGAATATAATTTGTTTCCTATTGAACCTGAGACACCACCTTACCTACTTTAAATGGAAATAGTGCACAAAATGACTGATGTGTGTAACTGAAGCCTGAAAAGGCCATGCTGTCAGGATGAAAAGGGGCAACAAATCTTTAACTTTGATGCAGAAAGTCTATAAATACTATTAGCTCCGAAGTCAACATTTTAAATCTGGAATACAGTCAAAGCAAAGCGTTGAATCAAGCAACAATCAGCACTAATCCACCATAAAGGGAACAGCTCAGATGAGACAGACAATAAACAAAGCAGCAGAAAGTCAGCAAGCAATCATTCAGATTTGCATGACATCAAAAAATGTCTGCTCAAAGTAGCTTAATGAGCAAACAGCTCTCCCTTCTCTCCAATGCAGCACTTTGTAAGCATAACTGGATAGAGCCTAAGAGTATGCATTTACTTAAATATGGATATACAGTAATAAATGGAGAGCAGATCTTAAAAGCAGTCTGCTCTGCAGGCAGAACCCTGCTTCTAGACAAAACTTCACTTTAACACACTGTTTAATATAACTTGTTGAACAGAAAGAAAAAGAATCTACTATTTTTCAAGTTGCAACATCTACTCATAAGTGGGGAAGGAAGATAAACCCAACAAATACTAGACCAACTCAATATAAATGTTTAATTACATAAAACACTGCTCTGAGATTCTAGACTTAGAACAATGGAAAAGTATTTTGGTGCTTGTTAGTGGGTTAAGACTAAGATTTACAGGATCACTTAGGGCAGTTAATGCAAGCCTGCAACACAAAACATCTCATACAGAGATGTAAGCAAAGCATTCCTAGAATTAAATCTCATTCTGGTTGCTTACACCTTCCCAACAGACATCTTAAATTTTTTTCAGCTTGACAACCAAGTTGATGACAGTAGGTATATCAACACAGTAATTTAAGTTTTACTGTAGTTGTGAGAGAGTTAGCTCAACAAGATTTGTTTAGGTCTTTTTTTTTTTGCTAATGAGGCTTGCAGAAACCAAGAGAAAAACAGAAGAGTTGGCCACCTCCAAGTCCCTTCTTAAACCTGCAACATGGGTTTCATACACCCAAACTCAAATGTCCTGTCTCCTCTTGTTAGAGAGGTAAGGCTACGCCCACTGAAGCTCATTTGGATAAGCTGAGCAGCAGAACTGCAAATGTTACGTTCATCTACAGATTAGGGCTTCCAGACTCCATTTAGATATCCTGGAGAGAAATATGCACAGCTGTTAAGAGAGCACAAGCCGCCATGATATATAATGGTCATGAGCTCAGGACTTCTGTAAGAGTCATAGTTCACAAGTTTTTCAAATTTACAACTCTACATTCATAAGTCCTTTAGCAATGGCCACACTTCTTAATTTAAAGTTTGAGAAAGCTGTACTGGGCACAGGAGGGGAAATCTGGGTTTAAAGCCAACAGGCAGCTTTCAGCTCAACTTCTGCAACTTTCTCACCATGCAAAAAGAAATGCAAGATTCTGAAGGTAAATGAAGCTTAACAGCATATCTTATTGCAAAAGAAAGGTGTATTTCTACTTCTAGATCTACTGGATATTAAATAATAGAATTCAGCACCTCTGACTGGACCACTGTTCAGAACTACAGACTCCTGCCATCACTTTTCTTAGCACTTCCTAAAACAAATTTAAGCCACTGAAATGCTACATGAATGTCAGCATAAACGTCTACCAAAAAAACGATGCAGAAAGTAATACTACTTTACTCAGAAGCATTTGATCTTAAGCTTCTGCAAAAACACATACATAAGTTTTAAGGAATTCTACTGAAGCACAATTAGCTCCTTCTTTCTGAACTGCAACTTCAGGTGCAAAGACTTAAGATTATTTTCAACAGTTCATTGTGACAGAGAAATGATTGTAAATATTATATACTATTTAAGTGAAACAGCGATATTCCACAGTATTTGAAGTAGTAGTATAGTGACACTACTAATTTAATGCAACAGTGCAATATCTCAAATTGTGGGATTTTGCAAGTTAGTATTTGAACAGCCTAAAGTCTTACGTGCTGGACATCAGATTTAATGAAGATCTCACCATGAACTCTCCAGGTAGGTTTCATTTGCTGTCTTAAAACAGACAGATTGTTGTATGCAAGAACAGCAGCATCTAATGCATTAACTCCTTCCCAAGGATAAGCAGCAGCATGAGAAGCTTTTCCAAAGTATTTCACAGTCACGCTAGGAAATAAAAGGCATTGCTTATTTGCTATTCATTCACTTAAAAAAAAAGCCTCTACAACAAAAAGTTCCTTTTGTTCACACAATCACATTTAAGCCTTGTGCAGCACAACACCAAATAACAATTTACCTAACATGACACCATTGCAAAGTTAAACTACCTTTAAGTAAGGTGTGGAAAGATTTCTAGAAAGCTAATGATATCAGATAATATCAAGAGCCAATCAGGCAAAACAGTTCCCACAGTGTACAGTCTTTTCTGCAGATAAAAGGCTTCCTGTAAGATTTAAATTTCCCTGGCACTTTTCTATACCCTCCTGATGGTTCTGAGATGCTTGCTAATACTCTTCTCAGAGGATAACTGATTCAACATTAGAAGCTGACTGTCCTAATTCTTGCCAAGCTTTTAAATTTGTGCTGTAAATTATACATAATTGACAGTACATTAGTAAGATCACACATAGTCCATGTCAAAACAAAAAAATCAAGTTTTAAGTGTAGTAAGAGCACAGCATAGTATTAAAATGTACATTATGCTACAGTAAGGATGCCCTTTCCCTGTACACCTCAAAAAATGCTGGGAAAAAAGCTTGCAACGATGAAGAATCTCACTGCAAAAGGTGTCCTCCAGCTTCACAGCAGTCATAATACCATACCTCAACATATCTGATAGGATGAAGGCAAGCATGAATTCTTCTGATGAGTGCCATTTATTAGCCTTACAAAGAAATTTAGTGTCTTCAGTTATATAAAATCTCTCTACACATAAGGCAGATATTAAACACTGACATCTCTATTACCATCTCTCAAATACCAGCTTTTATCAGTACCAGAGGTTTTAGCTAAGTTGGCTGGAACTCAAATCCCAGGCCTTTACATACAATGCTCTATCCTCAGGCTCACAGTGTTTCTCAAAACACACACTTGTCATTCACCCAGCTACGGAAAGCCTACCACAGTTACCCCTGTCCTGCACAAATGCCAACTCAGCCACTTGTCCTCAACTGACCTCTCAGGCCCGGAACCATGCCACAGCTGTAAGCCAATACTGGCACTTAGATACCAGACAGGAAAAAGGGACACAATGGAGTCCCCTGTTGCAGCACAAAATGACTCCTTTAGTGTGTGCAATCTAAACTAAAAAGCTTTTGTAATGCCCTTTTTCCTTCCTCACTCATCCTCCCCAAGGATCACACACTCTGCTCTGTAGAGTATGAGTTTAAAATCCCAAGCGTTGGACTGTAGCCTTCAAATCAGCTCATAAAGATGACAGGACAAATCCCTGAATATTCTCCAAGTTAGAGAGAAGACAAAGTAAAGATGAAAGCCATGTTGCAATCATTTTAGAACACGAGAAACATGAAGCTGCTTATTAGAAAAGTTCAGCACTCCTTTTAGGGCCTCTGTTGCAACATAAAGGTCACATAGAGAATAAAAACAGATTTTGGTGGATAATGCAATCCTCAAGTTTTTGTTTGACCAACAACGAAAACCCCAGGGTAATCTGGTGAGAAGTGAATAAGAATCACCACATCATGGCATGCATTCACAACAGTTATCCCAGGGTGTTGATTTTACCTGAGGCACAAGTCAGCTGGAGTTTGCAAATAGATGCACTGACAATTTAGTGATTGTTAATGCTTAAATTCCTTAGAAACAACCGAAAGACCAAATGCAAAGCATGAAAGCAGTCTTTGTGCGTTTGAAATCCCATTATTGCAATCATGGCATAAGCTGAGTATTTCAAGCTGTTGGAGGTAGCAACAGTTTTCACTCAGTACTTCCAACTCCACGTCTCCTCCACCTTCAAGCTTTAAAGGCTGGCTGGGATGCGTACCCTACAATCACCTCTGAAGGGAGATTCCCAAATCTTCCTATATCAATCTCAAGGGGCCCATTACAAAAGATGAAATGGAGAAAGAACTGTCAGTGAAGACTACAAGCACAGTCTTAAGGGACAGCAACTGAAAGTCAGTATCTAAGTGTCAAAAAACTAAACACTTCAGATTCTTCACATGATGAAGGAATCTAACAGAGGGTTAGCAATGGAATGAGGACTAGGTCTTCTTTCCAATCTTGTCCATTTTAACCATAAAGCTAAGCAGGAACTGAAGAGATTATTCTCCAGGAGCAACACTGCAAAAAAACCCCAATAAAATCCAGCACATGCAGGGCTGGGAGGTAACACAGCCAAGATGAAACCAGTACTCAGTACTGGTCAGATGGCTGGACAACTGTTACAGAATTTAAGAGTGCCAAATTCAATACATGTGGAAAAAAATCACTAGCAAAGACCCTGCAGGGCAAGTCCATGGGATCAAGTACCATTGGTAACTGTGGCATAAAAGGTACTTGCTATTAAAAAGTTGCTGACAGAATACTGCTGAGACAATAAAACAGTGGAAGAGGTTTCTAACACCAACAGAAGAATGGCATGATCCTGAGGACTAATATAGCAGGAAAAGAACTCAACTCAAAAATACTTAAAATCATGCAGTCCCAGACCAAGCACTTCTCTGTAAAAGCCGCTTGCTTGAAAATAACTGAAGAGGAAAGCCCCATAGATGCTAGCTGCCTACAAAGGAAAGGATCAGTTTACTGAAAGCCAAATCACTCTAAGACTGCATATATGTTGAAACTTCTGGGAAATGAGACACTGTAGCCCCAGCATTGGCTCAGTAATGCAATTCCACCCGAAGTGTACAGCTCTAGTTACACATCCAGCAAGGAACAGGTCAAGAAGTCTCTGCAAGTACAAGTATAGAACAAGTGCAGAAAATGAACATGTGAGCTAATCAAGAGATGACAAGGCAGTATTGCCAAAGAGCCATGCTGCCAGCTGACTGGAAAAAAGTGGAATGAAGGCACGACTGCTGTCTGTACATGTAGTGATGGTACACATGAGAGAATGCCAGGAAATAATTTGAATCAAAAGACAAAGCTGATATTAGAGTTAATAGATACAGAATGGCCATAATTAAATTGAGGCTGGAAATTATTCAGGACCCAAACAGCATTCAGACTCAGCTGGTTGTTAGCTGTTTCCAAAAGCAAGAGACAAAAACAAGCACTTTCAAAACTGATTAAAATAAGACGTGTTGAGAATTCCATGATCTGGTGCCCAGAAAAGCAAGAAACTGCAATGAATGAGACGTCCCCCCATTGTATGTCCTGAAATAAAGAAAAAAAAATGTGTTTTTAAAGGAAACTTTTTTTTTTAAGAGGGAGAAGATTAGATGCACATATAGAAAGAAATGCCTAAATGTATCGGAAGAAAAAAAGGCTTCTGAGGACACACAAGATCCGGGTTCTTGAAGGCTAAGGCTGAGTGCTGCCCTTGGAAGTGCAGGCTGCCCAACAGCGACCTACTGACTACAGTCTACTGACTGCAAATTCCTCCTCTGGAGGGCACCTGCAAGGTCCCGGCCTAACCTCAGCCTCCGCCAAGCAGCAACTCGGGGAGGGGAACGAAGGACAACAGCGAGGCGACCCTTTCCACCTGAGCTCGCTCACTCACTCGTGCTCAGCCACATCGGGCAGATAAGCCGCGTTTTCCTGCGAGGGGTGCGCCATGAAGACCACGTCCAAGCCGTCGAACGCCCCGGCGTTGATCAGGTCGATCTTGCCTCCTCCCTGCTCCTCGGCGGGCGTCCCCAGCACCGTGACCTGCGGCACAAACGCACACGCTCAGGGCCCGAGCGGCCACAGGGCCGGGCCCCCTCCCGGGGGAAGGGCTCCCACCTGCACGGCGACGGGCGCGGGCTGCGGCAGGCTCTCCAGGGCGGCCTTGAGGGCCAGCGCGGCGGCCGCCCCTACCTCGGCGATGAGGTTGTGGCCGCACGCGTGGCCGATGCCGGGCAGCGCGTCGTACTCGCACAGGAAGGCGACGCGGAGCGGGCGGGGGCCCTGCGGAGGGGCGGCCGTGCCCCACTCGGCGCGGAATGCCGTGTCCAGCTTGTAGCGGGGCCGCACGGTCCAGGCGGCGCCCGGCAGCTCCCCGCCGGAGAAGAAGCCGGTCATGGCGTCGTGCGCGTGGTGCTCCTGGTAGGCCAGCTCGGGCCGCCGCCAGATGCTGCGGCTCAGCTCGCCCAGCCGCGCCGCGTTCAGCTCCACGCTCTCACACGCCCGCCGCTTCAGCTCCTCCAGCACCGGGTCCTGGGGCCCCATGGCGGGGCGGCCCGAGAGTCACCTGCCGACCTGCGCGCTAACTGACCCCGCGCCTCCTCCGCCCGCACCTGACAGCCGGCGTGTAAACCGAGCCCCGCTGCGCCACCGCCTTTTATTGCCGCCGCCGCGCCGCAGGGCGTGCTGGGAAATGTAGTTCTGAGCCCCGGTATAGCCTGCGGGCGGCGCCCCGCCAGAGCTAATCGCGTCCCTCAGTGCCACATCCAGGCCGTTCTTCAATCCCTCCAGCGACGGTGACTCTACCGCCTCCCCGCGCAGCCTGTGCCACTGCCTCACCACTCTTTCTGATAAGAAATTCTTCCTAACATGCCATCTGAACCTCCTCTGGTACAACTTCAGGCCATTTCCCCTCATTCTAAAGAACTCCACAGTGGAGACTCCGTGGCCCTTGAACAATCTGTGTCAGTGACCACACAGCACAGAATTGCTTCCCAGACAACCTCCTCTGCCCAGCCTGTGCCCAATTCCTACGACCCTGGCAATGGGAAACACTGAAAAGAGCCCTCTATTCACCTTCCCTTTGAGTATTTATGAACACTGCTGAGATCCCAGTGTCCCAGCCTCTTCCTTGCCATGTAAATTTCCTGCTCCTTTGGGCCAAAGGCAACATGCAGCTGCCTTTGAACCTGAACCTACAGCAACACCCAGCATAGAATGGCCTCGGGTTGAAGAGGACCTTAAAGACAATCCAGTTTCAAACCTCGTTTGCTTTCAGTTATTTTATCAATAAACAGATATTCACCCTCACTTTCCTAGTAAACCCCCTGCAGCCCAGGTGTGTGGGTGAAGGATCTGCACAGCCTGAGCACAAAAATTATGATGATTTCAGGAAGCCCTGGCCTTGCTGGCAGTATGCTTTGCAGCCTGCCTGCACTGTGCTGCTGCCACAGCAACCCGTGACAGCCTTGCTGACTTTTGTAATGAAATCTTGATGATCAGATGCACGGGGTTTGTTTGTTTTCTTTTCCTGGAGCTGCTTTGCAACACAACGTCTGTTTAAAATCATTTATGCGTGTAGCGTTAATGAGGGCTTATCAGTAGTTGGAATGGGTTTGAAGTTCTCATCATGGATTAATATTTGATACAAGCTGGGTAGCAGGGACCTTGCCTATCTAACCAATCTGTGCCTGACAAAGGTGAAGTCAACAGAAACAAAAAATATGTTTTTTTTTTCCTTGTATTTATTGAATTTACTTCATTTTACTGAACAAAATTCTTCTCCAGACTGTTTATCAACTGTTTATCAACTGTACCCTATCTCCATTATGTTTCTGTTACCTGAAGGAGTGCTCTGTCCTGCTGGACACCAGATTTCCCTTCTCTTTTCTTGGTGCCACCTACGCCCTGCATGACCCTCAGTCACTCCAAGCAGAGCTCATGCTCCCCTGCTCCTGACACAAATATTTGTCACAAGCTATTTTTACTCTTGTAACACAGTCCAGCAAATACTGTGGTCTGTTCTTTCTCCCAAGTACTTCCAGGCAGAACAAATCTCTCCACCCAGAAATATGCGCTGGACTTCCAACTGTGTCATCTGTACCTCTAGTCAGTAGCAGAGGGTGCCCGTACACAGCAGAAGCGTCACATAAGTTCTGCTTTCCCAGTGATTTCAAGGGCTGGGAACCCTTTGAAGCTGGCAGCCTGTTGCCAGCATGCTTTAGAAACAGCCACTCTGGGAAGTGTCTCTTTTCTCTACAAGAAGGAAGCAGATGAAGCTGCCAAGCAGAGCATGCCTGAGGGTGCCGTTCCTTGAGAGAGCTTTGCTGCGCTCCATGCCTCCCCATGCCCGGGATCCTGCTCCTGCTGCTTCTCTTGTCTGGGCCTGGCAACCTTTGCATCTAACCAAGCCAGTGAGAAGCAATTCAGAATATGTTTTTTTCAGCTGAGTACTGTTTCAAAAGGCACATAATGGCCCTCTGACACCCGTGGGTCTTCCTGATTCCACCAGGATTTTTCCTCTCCTAGTCAAAAACTGGTGCCACATGCCATGCTGTCTTTGGCATTTGTTGGACCTTTACTTGAATGAATGCAAATCACCAAAATGACAGGAAAAAAATGTTTTCCAAAAAGTTATGTAATTTCCTGCTGTTTCTTTGTGTTAAACTGGCTTGAACAAAGGTCCAAAAAGAGCCAGAGCTGGGAGTGGGGTGGAAAAACAAAGGATAAGGTGTATTTTTATTTGTAAGCAATGTATGCATGCTAAGTGAGGCCTCTATTCCTTTTATACAAAGCTCTTGCCTTCCTAACATTGTTCCTGTCATGTCTCCTCCTCAGCATGTATTAATTGTTTGTGTGGATGAACCATTGGATATTTACTCCATGGATGTGATGGTACCAATCAAATCAAGCAATAATGTTCTTGCCCACTCATGAAAGAAAACTTAAGGTCACAGTTGTTATGCCATCACAATTTTTTTCCTATTTTGGGAGAAGGTACCCAGGTACAGACTTTCAGTGTTTCATGCAAATTCGAAAGTTCATTGGATGACAGCAGTAGGAAGAAAGCACTTCTATTCACTAATTTCCCTTTTCATAGGTTGTACCTTGGCTTATGATCATAAGAATGTTGCAGTGTAGTTGACCTAAGCAATAAATCTACAAAATGCAAAACGTATACCCAAAACATGTTGTGGTTTACTGGATGCACGTGTATGCATTTTCTAAAGACAAGGTGAAAAATACTGTGCTGATATTTCTGTTGTGCTAAGCAAATTATAATGCAACATTAGCTTGCTAAAAATATCATTACTATACAGGTGAAATACAATCCAGACATCATAGCTGTTTGGAAAAAGCAAGAACTGTGTATATATTTATTTTCAAGTAAACAAGAAGAAACTTTGCAGCTGATCAGTCAACTCATATTCCAGGAAGCAAGCTGTAAATAAATGCTTGTATTTTTGTTATAGAGGGTGGATGAGGTTCTGGACATTTCCATTGGTCTAAAAGAAGGAACATCTGTTGTGGCCATAAAAAAACTTGACGATCAAGTTTACCTCATCCCACATTAGCTGCATTAGGTATTTAGGTCAAAATCCAGTTCTGACTGAACTCAATGGAAGTGCTGTTATTAAATTCAGGGTGGCCTGGATTTCAAGCCAAAATCCAAAGCTATAAAAAACAGTAGGACAGTGTGTAGTAAAAACAAAAGTATTTTGATGCTGGGAGTAGGATCTATATGCTGACTTACCCAAAATAACAGTCCATTCTTGTTTACACATAGCTTTATATTAGGAAGTACTTTTCAAGACATACAATGCTATGAAAGTGGATTGTGTGTTTACAAAGTGTGATGGAGGAGGGTCTTTGGACAGATTGTGATATCGTTATCACAATAGAGCAGACATTTTAAAGATCTGAAAGAGATCTTTAAAGATAATTTGTTAAGATATTAAGACATTCTTAAAAGAAAGGTCTTAAGTCACTGAAGCACATCGTTAATGTGCATTTTCTACATTGCTTATAAAGGGAGAATAAATGCAGGGTAGGTTGCATTCAGAAAATCAAAGCCCTCTCCCTTTAGAAACCTCATGTACACCACTTAAGAGGGACCTCACCATAGTCAGGTCAATGTTTCATTAGCTAGAGCAGACTGAGTCAGAAAATATGAACCTAATATTTCCCTTAATGTTCAAATTTGGTTACATCATGTACTTGGAACTAACTGTGGACTTCCTCACATAGCACATTCATTCCTCTTGGCTTTTTTCATATTCCTTTCCCAGTCCCTCATGTGTTAGCTATTTGACTTAACAGTTACAATCTCACCAATTGTCCAAATGCCTGAACCTCTACTCAGAAGGATCATGAAAAAAACTGCTCTTGGAGCTTGGATGCACTCACTCAGAAGACAGCTGTGGCTATTTGGGCTGTCACTGCCCCCAAGCTCTTTGTAACTGGCAGGGATGCCTGCCCCAGCTCTGGTGGCACAATGAAAGACGCAAATGTCTGGGAGCAGTTTCAAAGTCCAGGAGCTTAACTCCAGCTATCCCTAGCCCCCTTGGCATTGTGTGCTTTAAACACTGGACTTTATCCCGAAGCAGCTTAGAATTATCTGCATTTTCAGTCTGCTGACTCTGCTGTGTGGGTGGTATCCACTGGGACAGAGGCAGTAATATTGTAAACAGACAGTTATTTTCATAACAATCGCTTTCATGCACCATTAACCACAGAGACTGGTGTAAGCTTTGCTAGCTTCAGAATGGTATAACGAAACAATGCTCTTGTATCTAGTGAAGATTTTCATCTGCACTCAGAAAGTTGTGTGGCTGCAGACTGGATTTAGCTGTATTCTGTATTTTTGCTGCTTTTCTTTCCCATCTGGGCTGTGATTTTTTAACTAACTTAAAGAACAGTTCAAAAACCACTCGAGTTAAATATTGCCAGCTAGGGAAGGTAGCTGTTTGAAAGACAGGGCTGGGTAAACTCTCATTTCTTTCTTTGGTTACATAGAGCTTATCAGCTGCTATGGGGCTCCTTGAAGTCTGTACAGTAGAATATAAACAGAATTAAATCCCTAGATTTCCTGGCAGTCAATTCTCATAATGCACAGAACATACTGACTGCTTGTTCTCTCTTCCATATTCAAACTTCCTTAGTTTTGTAACTGCAAGGAAAGTGGCAAATATCAAGCATTTCACTTGGAAGAAAAATGTCTTGAAACCTTCTCAGTGCTCCAGTAGAAAATCCTGCCTCAAACATCCCCTTTTATTTCTTACACTGTTACATTTACTGATCTATTTTAAGATATATGACTACGTATTTCACATAGGTCAGATGTTACTTTTGGTTTTTGTTTTGTTTTGTTTTGTATCATTTGTGTAGTAGCAGCATCACTGTGGTCATAATGCTATCAAAAGTTGAAAAGATGTGTGATGAAAAGGACCTGATCACATAGATATTCCATCAAGATGCTTAAACAGCTCCACTGTTGGCTTTATTAGTTACTATTGGATTGCATCTCAGGTGTCTAATTCCTTTCTACCTCCAAAAGGTAGGTTTTGTTCATTGAAGTCAGATAAATTCAGAGATTGATTGAGTAGCATGACCTATTAACTGAGCTGTAAAAATGAACAGTCAGGAAGGGAAGGGAAAAATGGCCATAAGATACAAATGGCTTAAGACACCATTGCTGCAAAAACCTCTCTAAAGTCTGAGAAACAATCTATCTTACCCCAATGAAGAGCTTGAACATCAACCATTACTTGACAGCTTTCCTACCGTCAGTTCACCGCCTTATTCAGTGACTACTTATGTTGTGATAGCACCATTAGCAGAAAACAGGCAGATGTAGAATGGCCAAGGATTGCATGGATTCATGAGGCCAAATGTTTTCCCTCTTAAATCTTCATGCAGCTAAGAAGAAACTAATAAATGTTACACCAGTCTCCACAATTTAATTACTTCTCTCCTCTACCAAATTTTAAAATGATTGGTATTTTTATTAATATTAATAACGTTGCAAATGTAAGTGAAAAATGAGATACAGACTGTGCTAATCTTTTCAAAGTAATGCAAAAAAATTCTGATCTTTCTTGATGTTAAACAACCTGTTTACTAACATATGTATGCTTCCAATTACTTACTGGAGTTAGCCTCATTCTGTTAGATGTAGAGAGTAACTGCTATGGATTCAAACACAGCTGCAGGCAGGCCCCACCACTTCCAGCCCCTTGGAGAAAAAATGTTTTCCATCTCTGACAGATCCCCATTTTTAATCCATTCACTCTTCAAAGTACAGCAGCTGTTTGTTCGTAGGCAATCTCTTTTTGTGGGTTAAGCAGACAGAAAACGAATAACCCAAGCAATTCAATATTCAATTTTCTATTCTTTTACTCCAATTTAAATGTAGAGTTTTGTATCTCACACAATACCTCATGTGAAAGCTTCATGTGGTTTTATATTCATAGAATCATAGAATCATAGAATGGCCTGGGTAGAAAAGGACCACAATGATCATCAAGTTTCAACCCCTGCATATGGCAGGGTCGCCAACCACCAGACCAGGCTGCCCAGAGCCACATCCAGCCTGGCCTTGAATGCCTCCAGGGATGGGGCATCCACAACCTCCTTGGGCAACCTGTTCCAGTGCATCACCAGTCTCTGTGTGAAAAACTTCTTCCTAATATCCAACCTAAACCTCCCCTGTCTCAGTTTAAGACCATTCTCCCTTGTCCTGTCACTATCCATCCTCGTAAACAGCCGTTCCCCCTCCTGTTTATATGCTCCCTCCAAGTACTGGAAGGCCACAATGAGGTCTCCCCGGAGCCTTCTCTTCTCCAAGCTAAGCAAGCCCAATTCCCTCAACCTTTCCTCATAGGAAGTATATTAGTATACAGTTTTGCAGTTAGCAAAAATATGAGACATTTACAATCCCCAGAATTTTTAAATGGATTATCTCTGTTAGGCCTCACAATGTTACTGCTAAGAACTTTGTTGTGGATTTAGTGATACTGGGGGGTTATTGAGACAGCGAGATGGTGGCTTACTGTGTCTAATTGCAAATCCCTTTTATCCCTGAACCTTTGGTTTCTTTTGCTATTAGGGTTGTGTTTTTTTTTTTAACTAAGGTATGACCGATTGCATAAATGCAGTCATATTGTGTTGACGTTTTCCATCATATCCTGGGAAATTACATTTAAAAGAGTCATTATTTTTGCTCCTGTTACTGAGCGGTTTTGTACCAATCATTCAAATGCAAACAAAACAAGTTTTACGAGCGTTTATTTAACAAGAATTATTTGCTTAAGTTATTCATTTAAAAATAAATGTTTCCATAATCATACTTTATCTATGCGCAGTGGCAATGAACGGAGCAATAAAACGCTGGTAATAGCCATTATAACACACAGTGATCTTTCAGTCTTTACTTAATTGATGTGGTATCACAAAGTTAAAAAACCCTTATATGATGTGTTTGCATTCACTATGTGTACTCCTGGGCTTACTGCTGGCAGGAGGAAGCTTACAGATATAACACATTCGTAGATTTGTTCAATTTTACATTGTTTGTCTCCATAAAACAAGCAGGCAAGTGAAAAAGGAAATACGTGTTTACCTGCAGGGATCTTTAAAGGAATCATGCTTTCTGATTTTCTGTGCTGTGAGTTGCTAGGAACTTTGCTGATCGTGTGTGCAGGAGTAACTCCTGAGAGTGCAGTTGGATTTGCTCAGGTCAGTGTCACACACGTGCAGAACTCTGTGAGAGCTTTAGTGCCGTTTGAAGACATGCAGCTGTGAACACCACAGTGAAATGAAAGACGTACGATTTTGTATTTTTTAAATCTGGGAAAACTAAGGGCATCCAGTATGTTCAGAGATGTAAAAAAGTATGGAGGATCGCAAGCAATTGTGATCAAGCTTTATGGGTGGTCAAGCTAGTCCAATCCACACTAATGGTTAAAATAGTTTTCAGCTGAAGTCATGCATTGCTCAGTGACATCTGGCAAATTTTGCTCATGTGTTCTAGTTGTTCCTGATCCAATAGAGCGTGATGAACCCTACCCTGTTCATCATTCCCCAGAGTGCCTGTATTTCCTCAGTGTTTGAACGCATCACTGAGACACTGAGTTGCAATTTGTCCGGGTACTCCATCACTGTATTACTTTTCACAGTTTGTTATCAATACCAAATCAGGTCAGTGCGTTTGTACCAGGTAGGGATGAGGGACTCTCCTACTGTCCCTAATCCTTTCACAAAATGGGGGACAGGGGTGGATCAATGTCAGCAGGTGGGATACAGGTATGCCTCACACAGCATCTAGTTACTGGCAAGATGGCTAGGGCTGGTTACTGTAATTAAAACATTCACCATCTCCTGCGTTCTCATGCACAGAGTTTGTGCACTGACAGGTATTTGTGTGCTCTGTGGAATGTTTTCGTATGCTTTGTATCCAATGCACATCACCTCCCCATTCCTTGTTAATGCTGCTTATTTTATCAAATATGTCCATATGTCCACTGATAAGGACTTGTGTGTGGTGCCAATGAGGTACCCTGTATTTCACTGATATGAAGACGAGCCCTTCTAGAGGTCTGCATGGAGATAGCAAGCATCTCTTTGGGCCAATGAAAGATGAAGTGCATGGGCAACACTTTCTTAGCAACAACGCCATCATAGCAGCTGTGTAATAGTGAGTCACCTCTGTGGTGCAGATAATTTTGGGCACGGTATGCAGGCTTCTGGTCACTGCTGGTGAAAATGCAAAACTAATGGTGGTGACTGCATTGAAAAAGTGTTCTGTAGCTGAGAAGCTTCTATCAAATAGTGCTATTGTGCTCTTTGTATCAGTTTCCATGGAAATAAATAGGGGGCATTACTTTCAGAGGAACCTACGTATAAAATCATAGAGTGGGGGTTCTTCGGTGGCTCTTAAGTGCCCATAGATGGCACAAAGTGATCATATTTGCTATAAATAAATATAAAAAAGGCTGAGGTTGCCCTGGCAGCAAGTGCCTGCACCAGTACTGGAAAGCAGCGGTGGCTGTGGGTGTGGGGAGTGACAATGGGTGTCCGGTGGCTGCCAGCTGCCCTGCAGCTCGGCCATTGCCACAACATGCCTACTGCTTGGCACCCTGCACGGCTGTACTAATCTGGGCCCCCGGCAGCAGGTGCTTCTAACATAAGGGTCTCTAGCAGCGTTGCTTTTCAGGTTGGCAGAAAGTTCAGGGTTTGAGTGAGTCATAGCCCTGTTTATGACATACGGGTTGTTTGTACACTGATGCAGCTGCTAACGTTTCTTAAAATAAATCTGTCGCTTAATGGGCATCTAGTCTACGGAATCTACTGCTATAAATCATCACCAAATGTAACATCCACCAGGCCTGAGTACTGCAATTTATTTATATTACTTTTTTTTCTTTTTATGAATACCAGAATTAACAAAAGTTGTTACAAACACAAGAAATAAAGAGTTTGAAGGAGCTAAGAGGAAGCAGCAGATTGTTTTATACCACTCTCTAGGAGCTTAGAGATTTTTTTGGAAGCAAATGGCCTGATAACTATCTCCTCTTCCCTGTGATTAGCTTAGTGGGGTAATGACAGGAACCAGCCTCGATAATCTAGCGTGGAATTTTGAGACACTGTAAAAAATTGTTGCCATAATTGAAAATGTCCCTTTCTGTTGGCTGACTGCTGAGGATGGGGTTAGACATGGGTGCCTGCCTTCTAGGCACTGGAGCGATGCCATATACTAGCCTGCACGTCCTCCGATAAAAATACAGACATGCAACACACGACAGACAGAACACGCAATTTTATAACTAGCTATGGCCATTTTTTTTCCTCAGTTCACAAGTTCGCTGAAGGAAATCTGTTCTTCTATATTTTTGAAACGCCAGGGACACAGTCATTAATATGTTGTAAGTTTGTGTTTTACAAAAACACCATCTGCCAAAAGCGCACCGGATGTTTTCTTTAAGAAATGGAGGCTTCCTGCCCAATTCATTTTGCCTTAATCTTCCAGCTGCCTTCTTGGTAAAATATTAACTGAAGAAAACCAAAAACATTGACTTCCTTTTTTGCACGCTGTAACTTCTTCCTTGCTTGCCTTTTTTTTTTTCTTCCAGTGTGCTAACAGTCTTCATTGGCCTTCTGAATGATGATTAGACAGTTTATCTACTCATGAGATTTATGTACTACAGGCTGTGTTTTTATGCTTGAAACTGCTGCTGCAGGATGACATCACCTGGGGGTGTATTAGAGGAGAAGTGCCAGCTGGCACAGCAGTTATACCCCAGGGGGATGTACTGCTCCAGCCAATGGCAGCAGAACACAGCCCTCACTGCCCACCTGGAACTATGCAGACCCTAGAGGTAATGCCTTTTTTGTTTCCCTTAGAACAAAAGTGGTGTCCACTTAACTCCAAAACCACCTGAGGACCCCCCACAGCATATTCTGGCTTACTGTTGCTTCACAAAGCCTCTTCCTAGAACCACAGAATATCCCAAGTTGGAAGGGGACCCACAAGGATCATTGAGTCCAACTCCCAGCTCCACACAGCACCACCCAAACCTCAAGCGCTATGTCTGAGCGTTCCTTGAACCCCGGCAACTTGGGGTGGTGCCCACTGCCCTGGGCAGCCTGTTCCAGGACCCAACGACCCTCTGCTGAAGAATCGTTTCCCAGTCCCCAGCCTGACCCTCCCCTGACACCGTTCCATGTCGTTTTCTCACGTCCAGTTCGTCACCAGAGAGCAGAGCTCAGTATTGCCCCTCCAGTCCTAACATGCAGGACTGCAGGCTGCCATGAGGCCTCCCCTCAGCCTGCTCTGCTCTGAGCTGAACAAACCAAGAGACTTCAGCTGTTCCTCATACATCTTCCCCTCCAGACCCTTCACTGCCTAACTTGCACTTAGGCCTCCACCAGGCTGTAGAAAGGTGGGGGTCAGCTTCCCTTCCCAGGTAACAGCAGTAAGATGAGATTTAATGGTCTCATCTTATGGTCACCTCAGGTGCAAGTTGGATTTCAGGTGCAAGTTGGATTCCTTCTCCAGCTGAGTGGTGAGGCACTGGCACAGGCTGCCCAGGGAGGTGGTGGAGTCACCATCTCTGTAGGTGTTCAAGAACTTTGTGGATGTGGCAATGAGGGACAGAGTTAGTGGGCGTGGGGATAGGTCGATGGTTGGACTAGGTGATCTTGGAGGTCTTTTCCAACATTAATGATCCTGTGATTCTGTGATTACTCTGCTCAGCCACAGAGCACAAGTGTGGGCTCAGAGCATTGCTGTGGTGGGCCCTTATACCTGCTGCTCTCAGCTGCTCCCGTTGGGGTACCCCTGTGAAATGCCCCCAAGAGCCACCAGAGGGAGCTCCGCTGCTCCTCACCAGGTCCCACAGCACTCAATGGCCAGGACGTGAACCTTTATGCATAAACGTGCCTAAAACATTATGTATACGCTACTAGGACATCTGCCACAGTTTCTCCATCTGTTAAAGTAAAGGAATCAGTACTCCGCTATATCCCTCTTTCTCTCTGTTGCTCTTGGTAATTTCCTATCAGCTTCCTACTCCTTCAGTTCTTAGTTTGCCCAGTGGGAAAGAAAGCACTGCTCTTTGCCCTCTTGGGGACTCAGCCCATGTAACCATCTCAGTTGTATCAAAAGTAAGCAATGTCCTTCCTAAAGAAAACCATGACTAAGCTGGCATTTGGGTCAAGATGGCAAGACAGGATCAAAATGACTTTCCCCTACACATACCATGTCCCCACAGCATTTGAAAAGTAGGACACGTTTGTATTTAAAATTATACTGAAATGCAGCAGCTTGTAGGAGTGCAAGTAATCAGTAACTGTATTGGTATAGGTTGGCTATTCAGCATTACTAGAGAAGGAAGAAATAAAACCAGGCTCTCTTTTCCATGCAGAAGTTTCGGTTTCATTTCAGCAGTATGACAGCAGGCTGTCCTGCCACGAGGTGCCTCTGAGGGCCTTCCTTATGGCTCTGCATGATGGGAAAACCCCTCAGTGCAGGAAGGCTGCCTTCTCCAGGCACTTTAAAACACCAACGTTGCCAAAGAATTGGGAATGATTCACAGAATTGCAGAGCACGGTGACTAAGTGATCTAGAACTGACCCCTCCCTGCACCCCAGCACTTCCTTAGGGTGGAAATCTCAGTGATCACGCTGCTTGTTCATTCCTGTGTACCCAGCTGTGTCCTTACAAAGCTTTTACCTTTGTCCCACAAAGTATGGTAGTCACCAGCTACACCTTTGAAAAACAGTGAAAATAAGAAGTCATGAAACTAATAATTTAGTTTTGCACAGGCAAAGATCATAGAATCATAGAATGGCCTGGGTTGAAAAGGACCACAATGACCATCTAGTTCCAACCCCCCTGCTATGTGCAGGGTCACCAACCACCAGACCAGGCTGCCCAGAGCCACATCCAGCCTGGCCTTGAATGCCTCCAGGGATGGGGCATCCACAGCCTCCTCGGGCAACCTGTTCCAGTGTGTCACCACCCTCTGTGTGAAAAAAGATTGTTGATCACACTTAACTGTGCAGAAAGATTGAAGTGTTGCCATTTACTTTCTGGAAGTTCACTTATATATAGTAAGAAATCATACAAAAGCTATTGAATTTGATCTCCAATACTATCAGTTTGAAATTCTACCCTGGGCTAAAATGGGGGAAAAAGTCTGCAGGTTCCATATGAAAGCCAATTCCATATGAAATCTCATTTATGCAGAGAAAACATAGTTTCAGTACAGCAGTGAAAAGGACGCTGGAAATATTTTTGAAATGAATTAAATGCATATGAATGGATGTGTGGTAGAAAAGCAGCAGAATACATTACAAGAGAACAATTTCCTTCAGTGCGGGAAGAAAGGCTATTACATGGCGTGAGTGAGGATTATGGATGGGGACTACAGGAGCTGAAGAAATAGGCAGCACAGGAAAATGACACAAATGGTACAGAGCAGTACTGCAGGAGTGAACAGACATCGCAGGCTGTTGGATCTGTAGGTGCTGAAGAGTGTAAAAGTTATGCCTGGTGCACATGTGGCCTGCATAATAATTTTCTTCCCCTCAAGTAGATGACCTTCCCCTTGGGGAAGGTACCAAGGTACCTGGGGGAAAGCAGGGCCTGTAGGTGCAAAACAAGCCTAGGAATTTGGGGCACAGGCAGCAACAAATAGGCTGTGCTTGACAGGCTCTCAAACAGCAGACTTGGCCTGGCAAATTAGATAAAAAGCCTCAGTTCATGTGTCTCACAGCTGCAGGCTGCCATTTATGCTCCTGGGATGTCTTCCCATGAGCACCCAGGCCAAGCCAGGCCCCTCAGACTTCCTGATCACTGTGAAAATAATCCCTAAACTATAACTTAAAAAACCATTATTTATTTGTAGATGAATCCCACAGTATCTGAGTGGACTGGCTTGTTAGAATGTTTCTAGCCCTCCTTAGTATCAAATGGAGCATGTTTACAGTTACTGAGGCTGTGCTACATGCTCGCCTGGTCAAGCCATACCTCTTTGATGGGACAGGGCTCCAGAGGATTACCGCATCTTGTAAAGATCTATCTTTTTCTCCAGCAGTACACACTGTTTGTTGGAGGAAATGTAGCCTGAACATAACAGGTAAATGTGGTGCTCTCTCAAATTGATTTTTCAGGTAAATAAATTACACATATAAACATCTGTGGCAAAGTGAGGGAAACTGAGAATCGTGAAATGTGGGAAACAGAAGGAAATACAAGGAACAAGAAACTACCAGCTGCAGTGAAGACTGAAGAAAACAGTCAGGGAAAGTAATGGGAAGGCTGAAGGTCTGGCGTTAGAGACTGGGTGCCTCAGTCTTCACCCTGTCCCCCTCTATTAAGTTCCTCTCTCCTGGGACAGTATGGGCCTCTTTCAGTTTTCCAGGACCAACTGAGAGTCTAAGGATGGCTCAGATGTCAAGAAATGATGAGGATGTTGTGCACGTAAAGGCAATGGAAGGGCATCAGCCAACATGCAGAAACTTCTGACTGGACATGAGTCTTCCACTGGTGGCTGTGGGAAGAGAACATAGAGGATAAGCTGGAAATAACAGTGGTGTGTATGGATGAGATATTGTATCAAAGTGTCAAAAATAGGAGCGGAGAAAATAAAAGTTATCTTCCAAGTGCACATTACTAAAACTGTCATGTAACATAACTCTCCACCACACAAACCATAAACACAGCCCATTTTATCTCACCAGCCCTATCACTGACTACATGTCAAACATTTCAAAGCAGAGTATTACATTCACTGCATTGTAACGTACTACACAGTGGGCTAAGAGAGCCTTGCACAGCAACCAGGCATCCCAGCAAAGAAAAACCCAGAGTTGAGCCTCAGACACTGCCTCTACTCCTGGCGTAGGGAGCTGAGTGATCTTCAGCAGAACATTCATTTCTTTGCAACTGTTTTTCCATCCGTAAAACACAAAGGCTGCTGTCACCCACATATATACTTCAACTGTAAACTCACACGATAGTGCAGCAGCCTAAATATCTGACTCATCTCCTTCTGTTAAAATAACTAGAAAATCAAAACTGCAATCTAGGCCAAAAAAAGCCACACTCTTTCCCTTAAATCATCACAGATAAAAAGTTGTATGTGAAGTCTTGCAGTGTTCCAGACTGATTAGTCAAGTGATCCTACACTGAATAGTGGAGTCCTTGTCTCCTGAAGCCATGAGCCAAAATACCACAAACATATGCTGCTTTTCCAGGTAGCGTGCCTCCTCTTACAAAGAATGTGGCATGAGATGGCTGCCAAAGAACACAGCATCTGCAGTCAATGGCTTCTCTGACCACTTCTAAAATTAGTCTAAAAAACCATGGAAACCTGGGAGCAGTACGTTTTTATTGCAGAGCATCCTGTGATACTTAAAATGGTGCTAGCCATGAAGAACACCACACTTAGATGCAGTTACTAGCTATGAATAAGAGGTACTGATCGGACAGCCAGTCACAAGACCTGTCAGCTGATGTTGCCTTCCACAGAACTGGTAGCAAATTGCATTCCACTTCAGTCAAATGCCCTAGAACTACAGGAACATGAGATCCCTTTAGAGGTAATTTTTTCTCACTATACCTTTCATTCCCATGCAATTCAATGGCAACATCTATGTAGCTTCTCTCTTACCTCCTGGATGACCTTGTTTTTCAGGGTGTTTTTTTTTACTTCTCATCAGTTATTTTTTCCTTATCACTTCTAGCATGGGGGAAAAAAAAGCACCAGCACTTTCCTTACTGCTTACATTGAAAGAATGTTTAGAGTTTGGATGCAGCCTATCGATTTACTACTGCATCAATTCCTAAAATGATCAGTTGATATTCATAATATGCTAACATGCAATTTCTGAATAATTCGATGCTAGAAATGCAACTTGTATAAGCTTCTTGCTATAGGGATGTGAATCACATAGATCAAGCTATCTACTATTTTAGATAAGAACACACCTTTTTCTTTCTCATGCCAGCAGGCAATAAAGAACACAAGATTCAAGTGATGAGAGAAAGGAAGGAGAGGGCTTGTCTCTGTATATTAAGTCCTTTTACTGAATATAGCCCTAGGTCCTGTTTCAGAGAATAAAAGTTAATGTAAATTATATTTTGATGGCCATTATTATCACTTGTAAATCATGCATGAAAATTAAGGTTCACAGACTCACCTGGTGAAGGCACAGCACTTTGTTACACAGGAGCAAACGGCAGGTTTCATAGAACTACCATCTCCTCAAAACTTTATGCTTCGTGATCTTAAGAATGACAAAATGGCAATGACCTCTACTGTTTGAAATGTACACAGCCATATACTGAACTACAATCCTGTAAGTACTTAGAATAAGTCCTATAGATACAAGAAAAGCCAATCCAAAATAGATTTGAATCCAAAAGAGTAACTCTTTCTGGTGTAAACTACAGAATTCACACAAGTTCACTCAGCAACCTATTACGTAAGTACACATAACCACTGTAATTCTCAAATGGAAGACAAGTGTTTATGAACCGCTCAAAATAAAAGACTGCTCCTGTCGCACTTAAGCCTTAATATGTGTCACATGCAGCTAACTTTAAACAAAAGTATCCACACAGCTTTTTTAGTACAGCTAGAGCTTAGCAAAATCGAAAGACCTGTTTTCTGGGAGTTAAATAATTATTTTGATGATTTTATCATCTCATGGGAAAGTAGATATAGAAGAATGCTGACTTCAGAAATGCTGCCTCTGCTAGGATGAGTTCATTCTGCACATTAACACCTGAGGTGGTTTTTTTTTTCTTTTGTTTCAAATTCAGCTGAATTCCTGACCTTCCTGTCCAAGCCCTGCTAACGTTCTTCTGCACTCCAGATGCAAAACAAAAAGCTAACAGCCTCCACGTAGCTGGTAACTTCAGTTAAGGTCTTTTAATTAGGTAATGTATTTCTTCTTCATTGATAGATGTGCCTTTCATTAATATTTTCTATCAAATCAGCAAGCTTATTAAAAATAGAGTATGATTCATATTCAACAAAGTAGCATCCATTTTTTTTTTCCATGGGAAACATTAACATTTTACAGCATTCATCTCTTATTTGCTTAACTCCTTGACCTTTTAGGATAAGGATCAGCCATAACATAAAACCTTAGAGGTCACAACAGAAAATAATTCCCCTTAAATGGCTGTTAGACAAACAGGCACGATGAGAATAAAAATAAAGAATGCTTTGTGAAATCAAAATTCTAAGAGAACAAGAAGTTGCACGACAAAATAAGAGGGATGAAGCTGTAAATGAAAATAAGAAAACTGCTTGTTGGAAGAGTTCCAAGACTCTCCATGCAGAAATAAACCCAAACTTAACAAAGAAAATCAATCTACAATCTAGCCTTTAAGTATGACCTCAAAACTGGGTAAAGAGGAAAAAAAACCCAGCAAGTATTGCATGCATCAAGTGCTTTGTAATGCAAAAACTCTGACAGTACTTTCAAGAACTGCTGCAAATGACAGTACATAGAGAAAATATGAATAGCTGGAATAGAAGACAATTTATGGAAACGGTTGCAGTTTGCTCTATAGGCTACATAAGGATTTAGCAGCCTCTTTGAAGGGGTACAAGGGTAAGGGAGTCAGTCATATGGGATTTATAGCTCCTGTTGCATTAGGAGACAGAAACATCTTAGCTTTAGTTGAGCACCAAGTCAGCCATTATTAATGAAGCTGTGTCTGCTGGTTTGAAACTTAGCCACGCATGAAAACCCCGCAACAAATACATTCCATGAAAGCTAATTTTCAGCACCACCACCACATGACAAGAATTCAACTTGCAGTTGATTCCCCTATGGTTTTGCGCAGCGTTGCACAAAAGATTTTAAACAGAAAAGATTTTCATTTATCTATTTAAAACGCAGTGAGTTTGGATTCCCTGCTCTGTCTGAACTCAGAAGATTTAATCAACATTTTCTTTAGTTTCCACACAGCAGCCACATGACCAGCTGATCACAGCACACACACTGAGGCTGATCGCCTTCTTCTTTGAAGGCTGTTCACTTCAAGAAGACTTCAGGCTATGTTACTATGAAGTCTTGGAAAAATCAAAGTGATGTTTTTCTTCCTGAAGTCTAAAGTCAAATAGTAGTATGTTCATCTAACACGGTGCCCGGCTTTCAGGGAATCAGAATGAGAAATCCATCAAATTTGAGGGAATGCTGAAATTGAAAAAGAACGTCACAAAGTGAGAAATAAAGAATACAGTCCTATGAGATGACCATGGCCTGACTTTCCAGGGAATCCTGTGGGAAGCTTTATGTTGTATGTAGGCCCAATTTTATATTCCAATCCATTGACCAAGATTCAATCCAAAGCCCTGAAGAACAAGATTTAAACATTAAGTGCCAGATCATAACAGGACCATCAATACGGTGCAGTAGTCAGCTCAGGAAGTTTCGTACTGTGTAATGAGTAAACGATGAGTAAAGGATAACACATTGTTATCTTACCCTCCTAATCCTTATGACCCAACAAGGTATGAAACATCTTATAGAGTTTAAGTCTCTTTCAACAGCTCTGAAGAACTTTCTGAGGAGCTGAGAACTAATGTCACTTGTTTCTAAATGAATTCTGTAATTCCCAGAGGTATGACAGCAAATGAAGGCAGAAACAGAGGTGCGTTATGGTGGCAAGTTTCACGTAGGATCGTATTTCTCATTCAGACTAAATAACTTGACGTCAGCTCCAAAGGGCAGGGAGGAAAAGAGGCTGACAGTAACAAAGGTAATAAGCAGGGGAAAAAAGATTGCTGTATTTTAATTAACGCCCACCCACGTCTTCTGGAACTGGATCTTGTCAAGCTAGTTATCAAGGTTCAGTAAGATCACGAGTTCAGCCGACAAAATTAAGCACTAGCAAAAGCTATGGGGAGTTCTTAAAGGCATTTTCCTTCACTCTCAGTGGCTCTAGGCAAAAACAAGAAAAAAACCAAACCCATTGGACTTAATGTCTACTAAACACATCTTCAGTGAGATTCTACTGGCATTTCTCTTAGTCTTTGAGCTATTTAATGATAATTTTGAAAGGGACATTTTTATTGCCATAAGACTTGCTGAATTATGGAGGCCATACGTTTTCTTCAAGTATGCAACACTATTAATTAATGCAGGTATATTTTAAAAGTTAGTGAAGCAGAAATATTTGGGGCATTCCTAAATTTTTGCATGAAATTCTGGTTCAGAGCACAGTACTTATATAGCTTAATGGCATTATAATGATTCTTTTCTTCCAAATATATAATTAATGCCTATAACCAAAGCAAAGAAGATCTCCATTACTTTTCAAGCAATGGAGTTTGGAACTGGTGGTTAACTACTCTCACCAGTTCATACAAGCTCTACAAAGTGAGTGCATGCATAAGAGCTAGCAGCATACTTGATACAAATATAGCTAACGCTGGCCACTAAATCTCTATAGAGCGTGCTAAGAAAGGAAACGCTTCACCTAGGACCCCATTGCTTGTTTTCCTCTTACGTAACCTTCCTCATAAACAAATGCTCAGAGATTCTTTTTTTTTTTTTCTCCAGTGGATGTGAAAATTCAAAAAAGCTTTTTCATCTCATGCTTTATTCATCTAATTTAAATACTGATTATTAAAGTAGCCACAAATCTTCATTACGTCAACACCCCTGTCAGACTATCAGACTAATCTGCAGCCCAATTCCTTCAGAATTTTAAATCAGAGGAATGCAATTTCCAGCACAGCCACCAGCAGTAGACAATATCAGCGCAGAACAGGAAGCTTCATTTGCCCTCTTTCAGCCACTGCTGCCTTTCAGTATCAACGAATTTAATGACCACTTACTATGGAAATTCTTAAGGAGCGTTGCAGCATGAATTTGAATGCAATTCTCCAACCACCTCAAAATCCCAGTGTTAAAGAAACAAAAGGATATGGAATCTCAACTGACGTATTAGAGGAAACGTTCTGTAAGCTACTGGATCTCTTCGTTACTCAGATAACCAAAGGCTGACAAGGACAAAAAAAAAATATCAGCTATGCACACAAAAAAGCAGCAATGCAGCACTCTAAGCTCAAATGCTTGAAGACACACGCACACAAAGAAGAAAAACAGAGACGCGACTTAGGGGAGGCCAAATTGTTTTATTTAATTTTTTCGTGACCAATTAAATCTATGGCAGAAAGCTCTGCTCTTTTCTTTTTTGTTCTCTGAAAAGAAATCAGCAGTGCTCAATTTGATGGGTTGGAATTCTACGCAAATTCCAGTTAATTTTGTTACAAACAGATAAGCAGGAAATCCAGATACTGTTTCCAGAGCAGAAATTCACATTTGTATGAAAATTCCATGTTTGTACTTGATTGGGACACAGAACGTAGAACTGTTTGTCAGCAGTGCATGAATAAACCATTCACATTTGATCTGGAACCTTAACATCAGAAACTCTCCGTTCAGAATTCTCATTTACCTTGTGCAAATCAAGTCAAGTCTTCACGTGTCAAGCGCACACTTAAAACTGTCCATGTTGTATATACAAGACATCTACCACTCAGGCAGTGCAAAATACATCCTTTCATAACAAAACTAAAATGTACCTCTCAAAGTATCAACAAGAATATACACATAATACATGATGTACACTATTTACACAACCATAAAAAATATAATACAAGGAATTTTGTATGCGAGTATAAGACTTGACAGTCTTTCGTTTGTTTTTTTTTTTTAATTTTTTTTTTTTAATTTTTTTGTTTGCAACAAGGCATGTGTAAGTTCCCAGATGGAGTTTGCTTCGCAGTTCTTCAGAGAGCTTGGAAACTACACCTGAACTTTGAGGAGAGTTTTCAGATGGACAGCCATCAACTCCCTGTTTTGGTCAGACAGCTCAGCTGTGCCCCCCACCCAGTGGCTGGGGGGCTTTGGAAGGACACTGGGAGATGGCGGGTCACTGAATTTCGCCCCAGCATAATTTTCTTTTTGGTTCGCATCTGTGAGGGTGATGGGTTTCTTGGACTTAGCGTTTCTGAAGTTCTCTGTGTTTTTAAGTGGCTTTTTCTCCTGCTTCTGAATGATTTCTGGCGGTACCGAATCTTGCCAAAAGTTCTCTATCTTTTTTGCCGAGGCGATCTTTGTCAGTGGCACGTTACATTTATTCTTCTGCCTGTTTATCTTTGGTTGTTCACACAGATGTAAACCGTGAACGGGCTGGCCGTGGGGAGTGGCAGCCTTCTCAGTCTTTCCCATCTTGTTCTTCAAGAACTGAAGAGACAAAGAATTCGCGTCAGCACACGATCCCTCTCTGGATTCCAGAGGCGCCCGTGGCAACGGACGCGGCGGCAACGAGCCGTCTCCTTCCAAGCTACCCTACGTCTTTACAACTCCTCCGTTACTAAGCGCGTTCCGGGACGCGAACCGACACAGCCCCCGAGGACCCCTCACCGTCCTCGCGCGGCCGCCATGGGGCGCTACGCCTCCCGCACGTCCCGCCTGCGCGCGCAGGGGCAGCTGGCGCGCAGCCAGCAGGCTAAATCCGGCTGTTGCTGGGCGCAGCGCCGGCCGCCCATTGGTGGAGGCCAGCAGCCAATCACAGACCGCGCTTTCACTCGTTCCCCCTCCCCCCCCCCCCCGCACAACGAACGTAACGGAAACTCTCCTCCCCCCGCCCCTCACACGCACACACAGGGCGAAGGGAGGGGGTAAGCCGCCCGCCGCCCCCCTTCCCCCCCCCCCCCCCCCCCCCCCTCCCCCCCCATCCGAGGGGGGAACGGAGCGCCGTGAAAGGGAGAAAAGTCACTAATACTCGGAAACCCCTTCTCACCTCCTTCCTGAGGGGTCTGCTGGGTGCGGGTCTGGAGGGGGTGGGTGCGAGGGACTCCTCGGCGGGGGTCGCCACGAAGCCGGGAGCGGCAGAGACTGTTGAGGCGACGGGAGCGCCGAGTTCGGCCGGGCCGTGCGCTCCCAGCGGCGTCCTTCTGCCCAGGCCGGCTCGGTGCTGCTGGAACTGCTGGTAACGGCTCGGCAGGAGCCCTGCGGGGCCCGGCCGGATCTTGCCCTTCCTCCGCCTCACTCTCTTCAGCGCGGGCCGCGCGCTGCCCCCCGGACCTGCCAGGCAGCAGCTAGGCTGGTTCTCACAGTTGTTGTCCCCTCGCCTGAGGTGCTGGAGGAGCGTCGAGGGCAGCCGCCGGGGGTCTTCGGTGCCCGCCGAGATTCGAGTCAGGAAGGGCGGCGGCGCCGTGGTGGTGACCATGGTGAGACGTGGGTACCCAGAGCTGTAAAGGGGAGAGGGGTCGAGCCCAGGCAGGGGTGAGCGGCTCGGGTCGCTGGGGACTGTTTACCCGGGCTTTGTAGGCTGAGATGGTGGCACGGTCGGATCTGCTGCTAGGAGAACATGGCGGGGGAGTGAGAGGAGCAGCCAGCAGCGCCCTGTGTTGTTACACGGGATGGACACGCCCCCTTCCGCCCTCCCGCCAATCGCCGTGCGAGAACGGAGAGAGCGGCGTGCCTCTCCGCCGGGCACCACCAATCCCAGCGAACCGGCTGCCTCTCTGGCCCCGCCCCGACCAATCGGAAGCGACACAAACACTTATGGCTCCGCCCGCTTCCGCAGGCCGCCCAATCCGGGCAGACACAAACAACGGACACGCCCCAGTCTCCGAGTCACGGGCTCGAAATACGAAGCGAACGGACGAGACGACCGCTTCCTCTATTGAGCACCACCGGCCAATCTCGCGCGGCTCAAGCAGCATCGGCCCCGCCCCCTCGAGCCGCTCAGCCAATCGGAGGGGACGTAAACAGGCGGTGGAGCGCCCCCCCGGCGGTAGAGGCGCGTACCCGGCCGGGCCTGCCATGGAGGAGCCGGCGCCGCGGCCTGCTGCCGCTGCCGGTCCCCTGGCCGAAGAGGGAGCGAGCCGAGACGAGCGCAGCTTGGAGGCGCTGAGCCTGGCCGCCGGCGGCGGAGCGGTGGCAGGGCGTTCGCTGCCGGAGGGGCGGCAGCTGCCGGAGGGGCGGCGGGCGACTCTGGCGAGCGCCCTGGAGCTGGAGGGGACGGTACTGCGCGAGGGGCGGCTCACGCAGTTCGTGGCCAACAACCTGGAGCGGCGGATCCGGCTGAGCGGCGTGCCGCGGAGCGAGCCGGCGGCGGCGGCGGCCGGTGGCAGCTCCATCCCCGCCATCGACCCCGGGGCGCTGCAGGACGTGGTGGCGCTGGCCGGGCAGGTGGCGGCGCAGGTGGACGAGCTGCTGCGCAACGTGCACTGCGGGCTGCAGGCGCTAACGGCGCTCAGCGTCGGTTGCATCCAGACCTACCGCGACGGCGTGGAGAGCCTGGGCGAGGCGGCCGACCTCAGCATCCGCGCTATGTACGCGCTGGTGGCGCGTTGCGAGGAGCTGGACCGCGCCATGCAGCCCGTGCCCGCCCTGGCCAAGCGCATCCGCGACATGAAAGGCACGCTGGAGCGCCTCGAGGGGCTGTGCAAGTAGCTCTCGGCGCGAAATGGCGGCCGGCGCGCGCCCCCTCAGCGCCGCGGAGCTGTCGGCGGGTCGGGCCGGGCCGGGCGGCCCGAGATGTCGATGGAGGGAAAGCGCTCAGCTGAAGCGCCTCACGTCGCTCGCCGCGCTTCCCGGCTTAACTCCATTAAAGAATTTGGACTCCTCATGCCTTATGCTTTCTATTTATTGAGGGCTAGGAAAACTGACCGAGCGACCGTTGGTGCTTCTGCCTGACCAACTTTGAAGTCGTTGTGAATAGTTTCTTGATGTTTACGGGCATACATGCTGCTTTGCAGCTGACTCAGTGCCTGATAGGTGGAACCGTCTCTTACTTTCTGTCACAGCACACAGCTGTAAGGTGATGGAAATGAGAGAATTCAAGTATGTAGCCAAACACTTGTGTTTTATCAAACCCGTGGAGCAGAACTGAGATTCAGCTAAGAAAAGCCAAATGCTAAGTTCTAAATAAAGGCCTTCAGGTAAAACACGCTTTGCGTCTCTTAGTGTCTGTGGTTTTCACAGCGTGGAAGTTCAAACGGTATCACTGTGAAATGCCTCTTTAATTGGAATCACGGAATCGTAGGGGCTGGGTGAGACCTCTGGAGATCGTTGCATCCAACCCCCTGCTAAAGCAGGTTTCCTGCAGCAGGTTGCGTGGGAAGGTGTCCAGGTGGGCCTTGAATATCTCCAGAGTAGGGGACCACACCACCTCTCTGGGCAGCCTGTTCCAGTGCTCCTTCACCATCACAGTAAAGAAGGTTTTTCCTCATGTTTACATGGAACTTCATATGTTCCAATTTGTGCCCCCATTGCCCCTTGTCCCGTCTCTGCACACCACTGAAAAGAGATGAGAAATACAATTACATCGCTGCGTTATACAAGTGTTTGATTGCCATAGGTCCTTTTGGAGAATTTGTGAACTCAAAGCTTTTGTTCATGCATTGCTGTGTGCAGAAGTTACTTTGTTGTGCTGCCAGTATTTTCACTGAGGCCTGAAGTTCTCTGGTGGCTGTGGTTCTGATCCAGGTATATTTCAGCAGTCCGTTTTGGTTACAAATGTCCTTGCAACAAGATACACCATAGAAATGATCACTGTGATCTGTAGTTTGTATAATGGTGCTGCTGGTGTGAGGAGTGTCCCCTAAAGGTCTTGGGTGAAAGGTATCCAGAAATACCATGTGAGTCCTATACCTAGGTTTGTAGTGGTAGGGTTTGTAGTGGGTACAGCTTTCACCCCACCGCAAGCTCATCCAAAACACTGATGATACACAGTGCTTCTAAATACGCACAATACTAAATCGTAACAAAATAATGAGCTTTTTACACTGCCCTGGTTTGCAGTCCATGACCAACTTTGTGCCTCTCAGCGTGGCCTCCCCCTTGGCACAGGGAATGTGTTTTGTATGCAGCCTTCCTGCCTGCACAGTGGGAGGAGGCTGGAAGTGGGCCAGGCCCTGTTCACTCTGTGGTGTCTGCTAGGGAGTAGCTGTGGCTCCAGAAAGAGACTTATCAGTTAAAGAATAGAGGTTAGTGGAGAGAGAAGGGAGAACATGGGGCCTAGCAGATATCAGAGGTCACATAACACCAGAGGAACAGCAGTAATCTAGATAGTTTTGGGGTGTTATTCTTGGGAAAGCTTGAAATTGTACTGCTTATCATGGAGGTGCAGTCATTTTGTTAAGTGTGGGGTTGTTATTTTTTTGTATATCAGGATTTAAGACCAAATTTTGATCTTGTTTTACGAGTACTGATGAGATGTACCTGACTTGTTTGTATAGTCACATGTACAGCTACTTTCTATTCATTTAAAGGTTAAGCTTTTAAAGTATACACATTTTTGTACACTGTTGGTTTTCAGTAGCTTTTCATTTACAGTCACTTATGTTAAATGCTAATTCTCTGCTAAATTTGCTAAGACTGTAAAATAAAATCATTACTTCTATGTTTGAAATTGTTACTGATTAGTTGTTGTTGAAGTGTTTCACATCTTAGTTATTCTTTTTCTTATTTGGTAAAATAACTGGAAGCTGATTTAAACTCCGTTCTTGTACCTGCATGGAGACCCATTGCTGTGATTGCAGGGCCGGTTTCAGTCTGGGTCCCCAGGCAGTAATTTCTGGCAGTGATGTCTTTCATGGGATGAAAAAGAGCTGACTAGTGAATCACAGGCATGAAGGCAGTGCTAATTAGCCTGTGTATTTTGCTTCTTTCATGTCAGTGTGAAGGCTTCAACTTGTACGAGGATCAGACTCAGCTGAGCTAGGCAAAGTGGTTCTCATTCCCAGGTGCCTGTCTTATCCATGCACCACACATTCGCTGTCTCTGTGGCAGGCATGGCAGAATGAAACCAGCGTGTTCTGTGCCACCACAGTCGGTACCAAGGCATTTCTTCTGAGCCATGCGAGTCAGTACTGGAATGTTAATGCAGAGCTGTTGTGGTTTGCAGCCCTTCTCTCAATCCTGGCTTCTTTTTCTGCAGAACTGTGTCACTTGGCAGCATCCATATCAGTGCTGCTCTGATGCCAGCCCTGCCCTTGAAATCATATTTGGACTGCTCGTGAGCTACGTGCAGCTGGGAAGTCATCAGTGAACCTGATGCTGCTGCAGCTGGAGATTGCTACAGTGCCTTTTTGATCCTAGGCCAGGCTTTCTTGTGCCTCTTCTGTGTTAATCCCGGCACTCTCCAGCTTTTAGAAGTTCAGCTTAGCTTTCAGGTTATTCGAGCCTTCTTTCTTAACCTGTCACTGAGCAGATAGAGCTGTGTTTGAATTTACCAAGATTTAACACACATTTGCATATGTTTTCTTACTTAATCAAGTCATCTTTACAGTTGGCCTTGTGTTCCTTATCAGCTGCCAAATGAACTGCTGTTCTGACAAGACGGACAAGGTCAGAGAAGAAAAACAACAAAATGACGTGCCAAACACTAAGCAAAGCCAAGTACAGAATTGGCTGTTCTAGAATTTACTTCCCTTATTCCGATAACTGTTGCTGACTCCACTAGAAATTAGGTTAGTTTGCTAATTTCTTTTCATTCAGAATAACTCAGAGTTGACTAAGAAAATCTTTTTTTTTTCCTTTTTCCTAAGAGAAGTGTGCTTAGTTCTCCTTTATTCAGATCTTTTTGTTCTTTCATTGTTTGTTACTCTTAACTGATCCCAAATCCATGCTATTCAGAGGAGTTTTAGAATCATGGAATCGTAAAATCATAGAATTGCTCATTTTGGAAAAGACCTTAAAGATTATCGAGTCCAACCACGACCTAACCATACTACCCTAACTCTAACAACCCTCTGCTAAATCACGTCCCTGAGCACCACATCCAAATGGTTTTTAAACACATCCAGAGGTGGTGACTCAACCACCTCCCTGGGGAGCCTATTCCAGTGCTTAACAATCCTTTCCGTAAAGAAGTGTTTCCTGATATCCAACCTAAACCTCCCCTGGCACAACTTGAGGCCATTTCCCCTCGTCCTGTCACCTATCACCAGTGAGAAGAGATCAACCCCGCTCTCACTGTAATCACCTTTCAGATATTGGAAGAGAGCAATAATGTATCCCTTCAGCCTCCTTTTCCCCAGACTAAACAGCCCCAGTTCCTTCAGTCTCGGTTTTACCAGATAAAGCCCCACTACATCAGAACCCCCTCACCCCCGACTCCTTTGAAGCAGAGATGAACATCACCAGCATTTCACCTTTGAGGCTTCTTTCCAGTGTTACTTAATTGTACCATGTGTTCAGTAAGTAAATATGTATCAGCATTTTGTTTATCTTGCTGCCGACTATATACTGAAGTACAAAGTACCTTTTCCAGCCCTAAAGTCTTCTGGCTGGAGTTTCTAGATTGCCGGCTGTACTTACTCCCATTTCTGACTGAGTTACAAAGTATGCGGAATGTGAAGTGGTTGGGAGCAGCATATTAGTTGAATTGAAGAAAATATGTCTCAGTATTAAAAATGCATCTATTTTGAAATGGTTTGGGATAGCATGGCTGTGCTACCAGAAGACAGAAAACTTCATTTTAATGCTTCAAAATTATCAACGTCTTTACAGAAGGGTACTAGATTAGCTATTGTAGCAAACTGTGTTATCTGAAACTGTGAAAACAGTCTTCAAAATAGAGGCTTTCGCAATAGGCATTATCAAACGTAAGGCAGGACTTCCCTGTCAGACTGCACAGTATGTCATCTTGGTCAATATTGGCATGTTCATTGTGTTCCTGCCACAGCTTACTCCTAATGCTGGGAAATTGCTTTGAGAGAGAGACACTCCTATAAAAGTGATAATCTGTGCAGAGCCGGGGGTTGAACTTGTTGATGGTTGCGGGTCCCTTCCAACTTGGGATGTTCTGTGAGTCCATGAAAAAGAATCAAATGAGAATGATTTCTGTGAAGATTGTCCCTACTTCTGTCCCCACCCTCACCTCTTGCAGGAAACGTATCATGGATTGTCCTTTCTGCTATGTATGTAAAAGCACACACGAGAGGGAGTATCTTTCCATTTCTCCTTTAGAAAGCTAAGACTATTATTGCATCAGCTACAGGAACCGAAACTCATTGGGTTTCACATTGCTGCTCCAGCTTGGTGGCTGATGAAAACTGTCGAGATCATTGCTCTACATTGTTCAAAGCTCAAGTAGCAGAAGTGGGCCTGGCTCTGGGCTTCCACCTTGGAAGTTAGGATCCTCCTACCCGCTGCCATGACAATGGTAGAATTATACCCTTATCTGGTAGTGGGAAGAAGAATGATAAAGAATCAGCATCGCACACCTTCCTGCAATTGTTTCTCTCCTACTGTTCACACACACTAGAAGCAGTGCAAAAACAAAAGCTAACAACAAAAACCAACCATAACCCCTGACCCAAAGGCTGATAACCAGTCCTCTTTCCCTATCTATGAGGATGTCACATGGTTGGCAACTTCATAAAGAATCATGGTTTTGGCTACCAAGGATAACACATGAGAGCTGGCTCTCTGCAGCTGTGTTAAATCCCTCTGAGAAGAGAACATGAATGTAAAGAAAATAAAATCCTGCATTTTTAGTTTAATATTGATAAGGTCGGGTATATGACAGTCCGTGCAACACTTCCATAACTGCTATCTGTTTTTTGCTAGCAGGGTTCTGCTGTCATGCACACTGGCTCAGAATGCATCAATGCTAATTAATTGGGAAAACAGAAAAGCAGCATTGAGGCAGTTCCAGAATTTTGTCCAACAATGTATTTCTTCCTTAAGTATGATCAGCCATGCCTTTTCCTTATTTTCTTGATGGACAATGCTGGAAAAGTTCCCATCATTAAACTTGCTTATAATGCAAACAGCCGTGCCCAGTGAGTTAGGAAATGCATTGTTAAGGAAAGCTTCCTTGTCTGGAAATACACGTAAACCCAGGAAAAAGAAATCCACAAAGTTGTCAGACAATCATTTATAACTTTGCAGTGATCTAATAATAATGTCTGGTTGTCACGGGGGTTGTTGGACTGTACTCTGTAGCAGAAAATAAAAAAGATCCTAAGTTGAAGCCCTAAATATTTAATAAATGACTTTTCATTCTGTAGCCTCATACCATTAGCGAAGCTTCTGGACAGATTCACTGTAATGAGATTTTTCTTGTCTGAATTTGAATCGCTGCCATCAAGGAAATGCTAACCTGAAAATAAGCTCCATTAAAGTCAAAGTATCATTTGACTTTGTTCCTCTTTCTGTTTTCACTGCCTAAGCAATTTGTTTACTTGGTGGAGTTTTTTTTCAGGCTGGGACTTTCCAGTGACGTTTCCTCAGCTGGAAAGAGAGCAGAGTTCTTTACTGCTGAACAAAATTGGGATTTTCCATTTTCCCAGCCTCTTCCCCTATGCAATTTACTGTTGATGATAGGGATCTAGTTTGGTTTTATTCCCTTCTTCAGAGAAAGGGATTTGCAACTACAAGCCTTTGATCTCTCCTGCTCCAATGTCATCAGCTTTCTTTTGAGAAAGTTTTTTGAAACTTATTACGGTTTCCACCTTCTTTACCATTTTCCATAGCACACCAGTTGTACATCATTTCCCCTAAAAAATCCTTGTTTTGGGCCTTATTAGTTCTCGGCATTAATATTTCATCCCACTCATCTTCTGGCTTCAGCTGTGTGGCTTACTACTTCAGTCTTGCTATCATACAACGTGGTACCAACCTTCTTTCTTACTCTTCAGTTATGTTCTCTTTCAGCTACCCTTCTTGTCTTCATTTTCTGCCTTAAGTTTAAAACATTCATCTGCACATCTTGGCATGGGCTAACTTCTGCTGCCTACCTGATATGCTCCCTTTTGACATCACTTGTTTCTTTGTTCTTGGCAATGTCTCGCTAAGTTCCTTCTTACCATCCTTTGCTATTATTTCCTTGCTGTGTTTTCTGCAGTGCTCCTTGTATCTAGAATGACTGCATAAATTGTCTGGTTTTTAAATCTACCCTTAGGAGCAGACAAGTCAGAAATGACACAGATACAGGTTTCTACTTATTGTACAAAGCAGAGGTCACTACAGGAAAATTACACGTCTGTGGTAGAAAAGATCTAGGTCTTACTGCTTGGTTCTGATCTATTGGAAGAGGTTGCCCAGAGATATGGTGGATGCCCCATCCCTGGAAGCTGTCAAGGTGAGGCTGGATCAGGTCCTGGGCAACCTGATCTAGCTGTGGATGTCACTGTTCATTGCAGGGGAGTTGGACTCCATGATCTTTAAAGGTCCCTTCCAACTCTAAGGATTCTAGGATTCTATTTTAATAATATGCCAAGAAATGCAAATGAAACTGAACTAATTGCAATTTAATACTGCCATAGCTGTATGCTGGGACGTATCTTTTAAGAGACAGGAAAATCAATCAGCTTCTTCTTACAGTTGCTCTTGAGAACTGGATTATATAATACCAAAGGCCGTGTGACATGGTGAAGTGATGCAATCTTTATGAAATGCATTCAAGTCCCGAAAGCAAACTGTATTGTTTTTCCTTTTAACCATAGAAAGATTAAGTAAATACTAGAGTAAGACTACTGCTCGATGGAATGCTGGTCTCCCTGTCTTCTTTTTTGGCATGTACATACTTAGGGCTCTCACTGATATTAGTAAGAGCAGTATATATTTATGTGGAAGCTGTGAGACTTAATAAGATGTGTTACATCTATTAATTGCAGCAAACCTCACAAATGGGCAGTGGTAAAAAAGAATGGGCTTGAATATTATGAGTACAGGATATGCCAAGTCAGAGCTTGACATCTGTTCACCAAGATTCACTCATATGTGCTTTAGTAAGGCAAATAAACTCCTCTAGAACAAGGCTGTTCTTCCCTTCGTGTAGTGATCCACGGTCAGCTCTCAAATGCAATACATAACCAAAGGACTAATTTTCCATAAGTGCCAGAATGCCCGTTTTAAAGCAAACAAAATGTTGAGCTCTACTGAGTTGAATAGCTGGAAAAAGTCACGCTTAGGGTGCAAAAAATCAAGTTTTACTAATGCTCCGCTGGGCAGTTCTTCGCATGTACAGTCTTATGAATTAAAATACATACCACCAGCAATTACAAAAACGTCAGTCCAACTAAATGCCAGGATCTGTCCCTTACACTCTAACCGAACCTTAAGTAAGTGAGGTAACTGATTCGGACATTGTGTAAAATAGGAGCCGTGGAACATATTTCCTGCATGTGTTAATATAAGCCAGGAAAATTGTGTAACATGTTGATGACTACTGGGATTTACACAGAGCTGAAGAAACTTCAGGTTGCAGTGTTCATTCAACATCATCTGTGGTTGTGAAATCAAATGTACTTAGTGTCTGTCCTTGACTATTTATGAGCTATGTTTTGAGATAGAGACTAACGTTCTGTCTCAGAACTAGGCCTCGTTAGCAGACAAAACAACTGCTGGGACAAAACTGCGTGTTTCACTACAAATGTGTGAGCCAATTTGTTACAAATATCTTACTGATAGTGATTTGCTGAACACTTGGGGAACAAAGGTTTCCTGGGTCCAACACAGACGATCAACTTCTTGTCACAGGGTGTACCCTCAGTGGCACGACTTGTCACCACTGCCTGCTAGATAGCCTATCTTTAACAGTATGTGCACTTCTGTAAAACAGCACCTGGCTGATGCAAACATGAGTAAGTCTTACCAAAAGGTTTATCTGTTTCATCTTTTCACTTAGGAGGATTTTTCCTTCTGTTCCCATTTCATTTCTGTCTGGTTCTCCTGTGGAATGCCATGTCTGAGCCCTAGGCAGCACTCCTGTTTTAAACTGCCTCTAACAAAGGAAATCAATAGATTTACTTTGTGCATAGATTGTGTTGGCACAGCTAGCACGGCAGAGGCCTGCAGTCTTTCGGAGATCTGTTCAGCACCTGACACTGTGAATTGTCAGTGCAGGAGAGCAGCGTTGTGGTGAGTCAGTGCTCAGGTGGTGTGCCCCTGGGGCAGAAAAACACCAGACATCCCATGGGGATCTGCAGGGCAGCTCCAGGTTGCTTCACTAGGAGAAATGAGAAAGGAGAAGTAGGTCAGTGAGGTGTGGGAGTGCCTGGCTGCTCCTTGGTCTGCCAGCTAGGGCCTGTGGGACTGGCACTACTTCCTCAGCGTCAGGAATTACTGTAGCACTGGGGTGATTAATATCCTCAGAACTGGATACACGTGTATTTATCATGTGTTTGGATGCCATAGTTCGTATAGAAGAGAAGACTATTTAATGCTAGAAAGATGATGAATTCAAGTGAACCATCCTTTGTAGCCCACAGCCTCTAAAAAGGAGAAAGCAAGTCTGATTTCTTGTTCTTGTGGTTTTATCATCCATAGGTAACAAAACCAACCAACCAACCAACCAACCAAACAAAAAAAGACTGTTATGGTGTCAGTGGGTGTCAGATGAGGATGAGAAACAACAGCAGATGTGACCATAATTCACTGACTGTGATTATCCCACATTTAACTCTTGGTTTCCTCCATATCAGAATTCTTAGAAGATACAGCAATAAAATTCCTGTGTGGTTATTCTATTAAAGTATGAGTAAAATGTTTATTCCAAGAATTCTTATAGAGTAATAATGTCAGTTCTGTACTTCTGCTAGTTCAGCTTCTTGCATTAAAAGGACCCCAGGTTCCTTAGGACGCTTGCTAGATCACAAAGCTGACATAAAGGGAGACCACGTTCTGTATGCAGCCCCTAGATGTAAGGAAAAGTGGAGTTTGACCCAGTGGCACCCAGCAGTGAGGGAGGGAGGTCTGCTCACTTTAAGCTCCATCAGCTCCTGGCTTTGTTCACCCTGTGAACACAGACCATGCTCAGCACGAGAAGGTCAGAGGGGTGTACGAGCCCAGTGTTCACTGCAGAGATCAGCAAAGTGCCTAGGGAAGGCTTGCAGCAACTCATGTCCTGCTGACCCATGTCCTGCAGTGCTGCGCTGCTCAGCCTGGAGCTGGGTTGCTCCTGAAAAGAGGCCTCTAACTAGAAGCATTTAGAAGTAATGCCTTAGGCCTGAATGATATGTAGTTAGATACATAAAAACTCCTTTCTGCCTGGCTGGAACTTCAGCTGCCAAGCTGGTAAAGATTACCTAGCAACAGCTGCTCTTTTTGACACTGGTACAAAATGCAGTGTAGAGAAGAATGGAGAATAATTAAGGGGGTTGTGCTTTGGGACGAAATGCCTAGTCTTTTCATTCTGACCATTCCCTTTGTGGAAAGCAAAACTCACATCTAAGATACAAACAATTGAAACAGGCTTCCCAGTTTAAATCAGCGTACCCTTATGTACAACCAGGATTATGTCCATCCTGTTCATACTCTTTTGAGACCCTCTATCTCTGTGTCATGGTTCAATAATCCATTAATTATGTGTTTTAGTTCTGCTCATGACTCTCCACTGTTGTGTACAAATGTTTCCTGACACATTTTTCTAATTCTCCATGTTTGAGAATACAGATAGGCAGGCCTTCATTCACAACCCACTGAAACTCATAAAAGTCTTCAGAAAGCTTAGAATGCGCTCCACAGTGGGTCTCTGAAAAAAATCATCATCCAATTATAGCAAAAAGTAAAATACTGAACTCATTTTAGCACATCCAACTCTGCGTGTGGAAGGATATGTGGAGATCTTTCTCCCCAGAGGGATTTTTGAAAAGCAGTTTCTGAACAGCAGAAGTAGATAAGGGGATTCACAAAATGGCTTTTCACAGAAGAGTTAAGATTTTGCAGGAAAAGCCTACACCCTTTCGGTGCATTAGGACTACTTAGCCAAACTCCAAGACTTTCTACTACTGGAACACAGTGTGAACCTCAGAGGTCAGGAAACTCATCTCAGGCAAGTGCAGTCATCCTTACACCTCCTTCCCTTTCTCGAGGACCATAATCTCTTTGAGTAACTCCCTTGAAGTCCATCTGGAGAAAGACAGCTTCATACCCATACCAAGTGAAGGTTTGAATATGAAGATGGTAGGCTTATTTGTGTTCCTCTTCACATAACTACAGAAGGCAAAATCAGCAGTGGAAAGAAATGGCATAGACTGAACGTGACTTTGTGACCAGCAGTGGACCGTGGGTATCACACTGCCTGAGGAAAAGCCCATTCCACAATGTCTGCTCCACGTTGTTCCTATGTGATGTAGCCTAAAGTGATGAGAATGTGAGAAAGGGTATTTCTAGGGAACTCCAGACATATGCCTAATGAAAACGAGTTTCTGTTTCTCTATCTAAGGAATGCTTGGAAGAGGCAAATTTATAGCCTATATAATTTCATTGTCTAAAATGACATTTGCCAACTTATTCCTAATGTTTGTGAGATCAGTGGTACTGCAGACACATGTGCTAAGATATTCCTCTTGCTCTGTTCTTGGTTTTGCAGGAAAGAGTAGGATGTGTTCTTGTAAAGCTTGTTCCACAATGAATACAGACAGAAAGCAAAACTAACTTCACAAGGACAATGTTTGAGCATATTATTTTCTATATATAATTCCATACATATATATAGAATCATAGAATCACTCAGGTTGGAAAAGACCTTAAAGATCATTGAGTCCAACTGCAATCTAACCATCCTACCCTAACTCTAAGAACCCTCTGCTAAATCATGTCCCTGAGCACCACATCTAAATGGTATTCAAATACACCCAGGGATGGTGACTCAACCACCTTCCTTGGGAGACTATGGTTTTCATTTATATTTGTACAGTACATTGTATACTTTAAATCCTACTTACATATAAATAATCTGTATGTATTTTCTCATCTACTGTACTACATAGCTCATACATGTGTTATTCTTCACAGGCTTTATATTCACATATATCCATAGTATATATCCATAGGCTCAAACTTAAGATGGAGAAAGTCAGAGAGTGTCTGTGGATAGTAATCTTTACTTTGTATGACTGGTCACATGAGAAAAATATTTCTACCTGTATAGCAACCCAGAACTCAATCATCACATACACAGATTTACAGGCTTAAATGCCAAGCCCTTCTTGCTATTTCAGGCTGTAGAGAAGAGATAACCCCCAGCAGCTACAGACTCTCTGCTCTGCCTCCCACATTGTCCAAGGCCTCAGTTACACAGTTTCAACCACAGCCTCCACTCGGGAGGATTGTGCTAAGGTATCCACCCTCGGCACAGAAACTAGAAAGTGTAGGAACAGAACTCTGTTTTACTTTGTGGGATCTCGTCACTCACCAGATCAGCTCCAAAGATTGTGACTCACTCTTTCCACTTACTTCAATTAGAGTTTGTTTCTCTGTATTATGTCACACATGTCCCTACCGCTACTCATCTTCCATCGAGAAATTCCAGTTGATTGCCTAGAATTCCATGGCTATCCATACTGAAAGCACGCTATTATTGTGTGATTTCACTTTATGCAACAGACTGTGTGTTCTTGAATGTTGGATACTTTTCAAGGTGTAGGATTTCACTGAAAATTGTTCCTCACTACTGATGCAAGGCCACCAGTGTTGAGGTCAAACTGCAACAACACTGGGGAGATGGGTGTCAGCCCACTGGGAATCATAGTTGTTTTGCTCATAATCCTGCTGTCCAGCTGCTTACCTCCATTACATCAAGCATGCTATCAGTTCAGTTGCAGAGGAATTCAGTTGCAGAGGAACAAGAGGAAGGTATCTTGTTTTTTGGACCTGCAAATCAGTATGTGCAGTCACACCCGCTGTCCTTCAATAACAGCAGCTCTCTGGACAGCCAGATACTTTCCTCTCTCTATAGGTGTGAGGAAGGTTTGCTGACACACAGCTTTCTGATTCCTTTCTGACATGACAACCAGTTCAGGGAACTGGATTTAAAGTAGCTCCATCTGAAGCTCACTGCATGCTCCCTGCCTATGCAGAGCTTTACTCTACTCATTGCACAAACACTGCAGTACCTCAGAGACTTGTGCTAAAAACACATTTTCCCGGAATGAAACCCTGAAGGGAAATTTAAGATTCACATGAAGACTTGAAAGCAAGTTGCTTATATTGCATCCATTAATCTGCAGGTTTTATTACTCTTACAAAAAGGAGGGCGTAGTCTATGCTCTACTAGATGTCTGGCTTGCCTTCTGTTGGAATTCCTGTTAGGAACTGTATCATAATCTTGCATTATGGAACAACTCCAGGAGCTGATTCAGCTGGCTTCATGCTGTTTCCTGTTTACTTTGGATGGGAAAAATAACTGTACTTTAGCTTACATCATGTTAAGTTTGTGAGGCTGTGGTGCCCCCTAATGTTTCGGAGATTACAGATTGGTGATTTTGTTGCTGAGCTCTCAAGGCTCTCTGCAGGAAGAACGCTGTAAATGACATTTTCTCCAATAGAATGGAAAACTTGGAACATACTTTGAACATCCCTTTTTGTTATTTGATAGGCACAAGGATTAACATAATTCCTTTTAAAGTCTTATTTTCATTTTCAAACATGGGAGAATAATTGATTTGCCTCAGAAGTCAGCTTCTTAATTATTTCCTGACACCAAACAGGTGGACATGGTTTAAAAACTGTTAAGCCATTAGCATTTTCTTTTGGCTTATGGAAGAGTTGGTGCATGCTCAGCATGTTTAAATGTCTGCGTGATTAGGTTCTCTAATTAGCATAACTGACCATGATATTAAATATGTTTTCTATAAGTACATTTTCAAAGTACTGGGTTATATTATTGTTATTATTGTTTTTTCTGATGCTGTTAGAGTCCAAGCACTATTGGAATAAGGTATAGCTACAGTAACAAAGAAGTTTTAGTACTTATTCAGATTTAAACAGTACTCACCCCTACCTACAAAAGCTTCATGCCTCCTGAGCAGTAATAGGGCTGTTGACACATCAGTATAGAACCTCATATTCTTTGTTCAGGTATAACAGCTGGTTGGTTTCCTTTGCCTTGAACATGTATCAGGGCTGGCGTACCTGACTGAGCTAGTCAGCTACAACAGCAATAAAAGTCATTATTTGGATGCTATACGTAATTAACAAAAGCTAATATTAATAAAATGAAAGGTGTGAGGTTATTTACCAGCAGTAGCTTGAATAAATGTTCAGTCTGTAACTAGGAAAAAGATATAAATTGTGTTCTTCTCATGATTTCTTCACGTTCACGTTTTTCTTTTCTTTTTTTCAAGTCAAAGTTGAACACAAATGCAGCTCTCCTTACCAGAAACACTGCAGATGAACTGAAATCAGAGAAGGCAACAAAGCTGTGGTAGAAGGAACCACCCTTATCCTGGGAAAATCACTTCTGATTGTTGTGTTTCCTCCGAGAGAAGGATTATAACTGGCAAACAGAAGCCAGGGTGAGGATACAGGAGTTTGAATGCATGTAGATAAAAGGGAAGCGGCATACAGAGGACAGCTGAGGGAATTCTATACCATGGACTGTTAAAACCTTCGCATTCGTTTTCTCAAAGCATCGCACAGCCACTACACCGCGCACCTGTGTTTTCCTTACTCAAACAGCAAGTGCACGCTTCTAACAGCCACATTAAGAATGTGGGAACCGGGTGCCCTCTGCTGATACAACAGGAGAAGTAATCTTAACCTTACGGCCAAGCGGAAAAGTGCCCGTTGGCAAAGATGTAAGACAAGAACTGTCAGCCTATGCCTGTAAATTGTTTTGGAGTGTCTAACATGGCAAAGCTCAGCGTGAACTACATACGCAGAACATGCAGATAGGCTTATCCATGAGCTGTAAGTCGCCAACTGTTCCAGACCCGAAAGCAACAGAGGCAGAACCAGAGCAAGGTAAGAGGAGGCACTCAATGTCAGCTGTTTCTGGGAGGGGGGCAATGCTGTGGACTGGCAATGCAGAGGAGAAACTTAAGGAACTGGGGCTGCTTAGTCTGGGGAAAAGGAGGCTGAAGGGATATGTTATTGCTCCCTTCCAATATCTGAAAGGTGATTACAGTGAGAGCGGGGTTGGTCTCTTCTCACCGCTGACAGGTGACAGGACGAAGGGAAATGGCCTCAAGTTGCGCCAGGGGAGGTTTAGGTTGGATATCAGGAAACACTTCTTTACAGAAAGGATTGTTAAGCACTGGCATAGGCTCCCCAGGGAGGTGGTTGAGTCACCATCCCTGGATGTGTTTAAAAACCATTTGGATGTGGTGCTCAGGGCCATGATTTAGCAGAGGGTTGTTAGAGTTAGGGTAGTATGGTTAGGTCGTGGTTGGACTTGATAATCTTTAAGGTCTTCTCCAACCTGAGCAATTCTATGATTCTCCAAAGTGCGAATACTCTTTGCTAGACAATACTGGTCCTCTGTGCGCTCCAATTTTTCCCATATAAAATTCCCAATGGAACACACTGAACGTTGATAAGAACAAAAAGGCCTATTCTGTTTCCATGTCCCCTTTCTATGTGCCACCTCTTGACGCCATGTTTACAGCATGTTCACTTCTAAAACCTGGGTGACGGTTGCTGAACGATGATGGAGACCGAAGGGTGTGTGTGAGCGCACTGAGGCAGCAGTGCCGCGTTTCAGCAGAGACAACAGTGACATCGGGCCATCTCTGCTGCTGCAGCTGTTGTTCATTGCCGGCAAAAACTGCATAGCTAGCGGTGGTGACTATGTTGAAAAATAGCGTTTTGCAGCTGCGAATTTGGCCTATCAAACAGTGTTATTGTGCTCTTCGTTGCTGTTGCGGTCTCTGTGAAATAAACGGGAGGCGTTACTTTCGGAGCAAGCCGAGGCCGCACGGCACTCCGCCCGCGCCCCCCGCTTTCACTTTCTGTTCGGCCGCCTCTGGCGCCCCCTGGCGGCCGGCTGCTGCTCGATCCGCGCCCGGAGCGCTGCCTGGGGCGGCGTCCTATAGCGCTGCTCTGAGCAGCTGGGGAAAATAAGAGAAGCGAGGCGTCCGTAGAACCGCAGGGCCACAGGACGGTTTGGGGACGGAGGGCCCTTAACAACCCTTCAGTGTCACCGCTGCCGCGGACTGCCTGCCATCCGACGGCTCCCGACCGCCCGGCGGACCCGGCATGGCGGCGCCGGCAGCGCGCACCCGGAAGCGGAAGCGGCCGCGGAGCACTGCGGGCCGGCGGCCGAGGCGGAGCTGGGTCTGAATGAAGGCGCCGCGGGCCCGGGGCCGCGGGCGCCTGTGAGCGCCGAGGGGCCTCTCCCGCTCGCCCCTTCCTCCCTCTCTCCCCCTCTGCCCTCGCCCCGGGCCCGGCCATGTCCTACAACAAGATCCCGCCGCGCTGGCTCCACTGCCCCAGGAGGGGACAGCCCGTGGCAGGTGAGCGCCCGGCCGGGCCCCGGCGTGGCTGCGTGGCGGCGGCGGCCCCCGCCGTGCCCGGTCCCTTCCCTCCCCCCCCGGCCCACCCGTTCCCCGTTCTCCGCCCCCGCCGGGCGCTTTGTCCCGGGACCGCGGCACCGCACGGGCCGCGCAGAGTCCCGAGCGGAGACCCGGCGTCGGCGGAGAAGGGAACACCGGGGCGGTGCCGCCCGCTCTCTCCCGGAGCTCTCAGCGCTGCGCTTCCGCTCCGCGGCGAAGTTCGGGGCTGAAACTTCTGCCTCCCGTCACGGCTGGAGGGAACGTGGCGGCTCGGGGCGCCGACAGCCCGTTCGGGGCCCGGCGGGGGCCGTGTGCCTCCCGTCTCCTCCCGGGGAGCGCTCCCGAGCTGGGGGCCGCGCACGGCCGCAGCTCCACGTGCGCCTGAGGCGCCGCCGGCAGTGCCGCCCCGATCTGTGCGCACCCGCTGGGGCGCGGGGTGGGTGTCACGGAAACGCTTTGGGGTTGGGAGTTCATCGCCACAGTGCCCTGAGGCGAATGCCCCCCTAGCATGAGATAGAGCAAGCAAGCCCTTTTCTCACACTTGCTACCTTTATCGGGTAAGCAATTAGAAACCCCTTATTTTTTTCCACAATACCTTCCAGTTTTCGCTCATCCATCTCCCTATCTGTGAGAACTTTGAGTCACTTGTCCGCGTCGTGACGTTTGCTGCTCTGTGTGCTGTGCTGTGAGCCGGGCAGTAGTTAGGTGCCTGCTTTCTCTGTGCCACGCTTCTGCATCATCTCGTTACGCTTCTGTGCCCGCCTTTGGCTGTGGGGCTGCAGACATGAATGGTTGCTTACAAACTTATTTAGAGCTTGCTCAGACATCTCAGGAGCCTCAGTTTTCTCAGCAGTATGTGTTTCTTGCTGTTTATCAGCATGTCATTTCAGCTGCTCATCGTGTGCCTTACTGTTTTCCCTACGTTCTTTGTAATTCCCTGAGCATAACTTAAATAGCATTATCATATTGCTTATCTCCCTTATCTCTTCTCTCTTCCGATCGCTACCAATTGTTTTACTTTGTATCTGTTAGGAATTTGATAGCGTAAGTTGTCAGCCTTTGGCCACAACAAAAAGAGACCCATGAATCTTTATTCTTTGTTTTTCCTCACAGCAAGTTCTTGATCTCCAGAAGTTGTTGGTTTTGTTTGTGTGTTGTTTTTGTTATTTTAAGCCAGGGCTGCTAAAAATAAATGGACAGAGTAAGCACGAATGTAGTTCATCAGCGTGTATGTCATCCGCTGAGCACTGAATGCATGGTCCGTGCTTGTTCAGGAACTGCAAGGTGGCTGTTCTGCTCTGTGCGCTCCGACACAAGGAGTTAGTGCATAAAAGAAAGGGAAGTGTTTGCTTTGTTTCTTTGGCTGCCTCACCGCGATGCATTCTTCCATCAGTTCACTTAATTTTTAGGGATTTTGTGCTTGTGTACAGTTACCAGGAATAATGAACCATCAGTCTTACCTCGTTTTTTATTTGTTATTCTGCTTTCAAACCGTCTAACTGTTTTAGTGAGATATAGTTTTTAGACTTCTCTGATGTTGCTGCTGTCTCCCAGATGCTTTATATTCCAGTTTGGATCAGCTTTTCAAACAAATTTGTGTGCTTCTGTGCATGGCTTCATTCCCTCCTAACAGTGTGTCAGTAATACTGTCACTCAGCAAGCTTTGTCTGCCTTCTGTGGGCTGATAGCCATCACGTGTTTGATTGTGTCCCTCTTCTGCTTGTGGCATCTCTAAGTTCCAGGTGACCTCAAATACAAGAACCAAGGAGGTCTGGATCTCTTCTGTTTGTGAGATTGAGTTCGTTCAGGCTAAGAGGACTGCTATTCTTGAAGGAATAGTGTGCTGCCACTGGTTTTATGAAATGTTTTCACGTTGTATTGCATTGTGGCAGCGGCTCAGCCACACATTTGACAAAAAGAGCTTTCTCTGAACTCTTGGGACTGAAGTTACCAGGTTGCTTCAGCCCTGCTGCCTTGGCGTTTCTGTCTCTGCAGGTACCTACCCTTTATAGCCTCCTGGAATCACATCTGCTTGTTTTTGCTATAGAGAATCTTAGCAAGATACTGAGGAAAAGACATGAGAAGTGTTTCAGCAATGTCCTTCAGCCTGCTGTTGGCTCATGTTAGCTAATCCTCTTCTAGTCTTGCACACTGCATGCAGAGTTGTCAGATATTATTAAAAACATCCGTAAAAAAAACCAAACAACTCAACCCTAAACTTCCAAAGCCATTGCTTTCATAGCCTCATTGGAAAACTTCCCTAATTTGGGATGCAATTACTTGAATTCCCTGCTGTCTTCTAATGTTGGCTGACAACTTGCTCGCTGCCATGCAAGTTCTGTTTCTACGTGGTGATGCCAAACTTCAGTTTGTAGAAGTTGGGCACCTAAATGGTTCCAAAGATCGGAGTCTCAGTATGTTCCCAAGTAGTACTAAATGAAGCCTCTTGAAATACTCAGCACTTCCACAGAGTGAATGGGTGTGTTTGGATGGCAGTGAGGAGTGGTGAAGTGAATTAGAACAGTTCCAAGCATGCTCGGTGTTTTGTTGGATTCACGACAAAGATAAATTTCTGCATTAATATCATCCGCAGTCAGGATTTGGAGAATCAGTCTGGACAGTATAAGCTATGGGTTAATGTGGAAGGAAGGGTTAACAGTGTGAGAAGCTGAATAGGAATGCTGAAAGTGACAGGAGGCGCAACAAACCAACAGAACTAAAACAGGTAGGTCAAACCATGAGGAAATGAAGGAGGGCAGCCAACCCTCACACTGTGGCCGAGGGGGATGGAATGGAAAGGCAGGGGGAAGTAGGTTAATGTGAAGACTGTTTCTGCCAGCCAAGTGAGTTGAAGTGGCTAGGGACTTAGTGCCGTGTGAGGTGTGTGCTCACTGTGTGACCGAATGGCTTTTCTCAGACAAGCTAATGCTGAGGATGCTCCTCACGTTGGCTGTTCCTGCATGATGCTGACCAGCAAGTCACACAAAGCTTCTCTCAGTTTCCTCTCCATCTTCTCTTTGTTTCAGTGGCTCTTTCCTAAAAATTGAATGCTTATTTGAAACTACGCAGGGTGTTTTGTTAGAACTTGAGCCTACAGAGAGCAGTATGAATTTGATGGTTTAAAGAGCTCTCAGCACTCACTTGCATGCTCTTTTAGTGAGATGGGTATGCATTTTTCCATTTTTATGAAGATGAATGAGCTTCTCTCTCAGAAGCTGATTTCTATCTGGATGTCTTGATTCTATCACTGTTGTCATTCCACATGGTTTTGTTTGGGGGAAGGGGTCTGCCCACAGCTCGCTGAGCTGGGCAGGGAGCATCGGACATCCCAGCGGGTTATTTCACGTGTTCTGTGATAGGTAGGATGGATGGAAAGATGAAAGGAATACTGGAAAATCTTGTGTTCTTAGTGACTGATGGGTAAGTGCTAATTCCACTCAAGTTTCTGTCACGGTTCTGTCACAAACACAATGTCTGAGCTGCACACGGGCCCTGTGCTTTGAAGGGATGACTGCATTCCTCCACAGGGCCCCAACAGCTTCTCTGGGCCAGGCACGTCGGGTGGCAAACTGACCTTTCAGATTGGCTTTTTGTGTTTTCTACTGTACTGAGTGTAAATGTTGTGTGCTGTAGCCCTGCAGCCTGACCCATGCTAAAAACCAGCTGAAACACAGGGAGCTGTGTTTCCCTCTTGACTTATTTGTGTGGCATTCTGCGAACTCAGAGCTAGGAAAAGTTTCCAGTTAGTTGTTGATACTTTACCCGCAGTTACTGTTCATTGTAGAAGAACCTAGGAAACTGCTTGGTGTATTGCTCTGAAATCACTAAGTTGCAAGTGCATATATACATCAGTATGCATACAATACTGCCAAATTTGTGTTTCATAGGGAAGTTTTTACCTTTGAAGACAATGTTAGGACCAAGATACGATGATCAGGTTGCAGAAGAAAATCGTTTTCACCCAAGTATGTTGTCCAACTACTTAAAGAGTCTCAAGGTAAAGTCAAATTTTCTATTTATTGAAATGTTACTTTTGTTACTAACGTTTATTCAAATATTGCTTTTCAGGTTTAAGAAAAATGTTGTTGATGGCTTTCTTGGGGACACCTATACAGAAAAATTTAGTATATATGTGTAGCAGAAATGCTAAATCCGTGTCTTGAATCAATGATTGAGCACCTGGTGGGAAGGCAGGGCCGACCCAGGGGAGCTCAGGTGCAAGCAATGCAGCTGAGTGGTCAGAAGGGGTGGAGCCAGGATCTGCCTCCTCCCAGACCTCATTTAAGGGCTGGCAGTGGGGGCAAGGGTGTCTTGTTGGAGAGCCCTGCCTACCTGAGGCCTTTCAAGGGTAAGCAGCTTTTTTTCCCCTTTGTTTCTGTGTCCACAGCTGCTGCGTTGAGCATATTCTAACTTGGTGCAGCCTGTGACTTTGCTGTTCTGCTGCCATTGCTGTGTTTTCAACTGTATTATAGCATTATGCTATGTATATTTTATTTATGTTTTCAGATTTTCTCTGCAACTTCTTTGTTTTCTACTTGATTATAGGCAAGAATTGTTCAGAATTCTCCAGCATATTCACTGTGCTATCATCAAGAACCTCACATTTTTCTATTATTAGTGTCACAACCTAGTAAGGTGCTGTTATCGAAGTTCAGATCCTTTGAGTTTGTAGTTTTACAGGTGATCCTTGTACAGCTATGCTAAGCTGCATTTTCACTTGTAGGAATGAAAGTACTTAAAAACAATAGGCATATTTCACAGAACTGCTGTTCATTGTCTCTGTTTAGCCTATTTCAGTCTGTCTCATTCAGCCGGGATGTAGTTGTACGCTACTGCGTAGTTCTGATGAGAGAAGGCCTTTATAGCCTTTTGTGCTGTGCAGAGGTCTGTGTAGAGTTGAGTGCATTCAGGGATGTAGGAGAGGGGATTTTGAACCTCCCAGACAGAGAAAGGCACACAACCTAATTCTTTTAATCTGTTATATAGAAGATGGGCATCGCTTCATTGTTTAGTCTGTGTTGTTTATAAAAACTAATGGTAGAATTTTTTTTACCTTTACTTTTGCTGTTGATCTAAGTTAAATAAGCTCAGAACTAGTCTGACAATATCACAGCTGAAGCGCCATAAGAGTCGTGTGGCTAAAATATAAGAATCTCTTATTTTGTGGATCTTATTTGAGCTCTGATATGATGGTGAGCTACTCGATGCAGTGGTGATGGAGGTGCTTGTGAGCAAACATGAAGCATATATGCCGAAAGTGGTAAGGTCTGCCTTGCTTCAATGCTGTGATCTGTGCATCTGAATTCTACTTGGGCTCCTCTTTTATGTAATGTGGTTTTTGACTCCAATCAGCTTTAATGGGTGTACTTGGAAATTTTCCAAAAGCAAGCCTATTTGTGATTTAAAGTAATATAAAACTGTGCAAATGTTTTAAAGTTGTAGAGAACTTAAAAGACTTGCTCAGAAATTGAGTTTTTGCTTGCTACTGATTTATCATTTAAAAAAGCCCTAATAAGACATGGGGAGTGAGCCTTCATGGCCTTTCCACCAGGCACATCAGTTGTTTTCATGTCTTCGGCGACTTTAGATGATTAGAGTCTAATAAAGCAGTTATTAGCATGAGAATCTCCACTAATGTTCTCTTCATTTTGGTTAGCAGAACATATACTTTCTCTCAAACTCTCTAGTTCAAAAAAATCTACCAAATGTTTTTTGATTTGCTAAGATGAGCAGTGTGTTACCAGAGTGCTGGATTTCTAGAGCAGCAATTTACCAACAGTCTAGCAAAATGAGATGGATGTACAGTTGAGGAAACCTAGAAAAGAGGATTTTTGCAAGAGAAAAGTAACTCATTGGGCATGGTTGTCATTCCTTTATTTCAGTGGGTTAAATGCTAATACTTTGCAGAATGAATCCCTTCTGAAGCTTTATTATGTAGGTCCATATAACTTAGCTCCCACACTAGAAATTTCATCAGAAACTTCCATCAGGGTTTTTGGTCATGATTGCACACTTGGGTTAACACATGCTTGAAGGTACAGGTTGGGCATTTAAGATAAGGTGGAACTTTCCTTAGCAAGCTTCCTCTGTGTTTTCCTTTTCTCCCTCAGAGCTGGTTGCTGAAAACCTGAGTGTTAGACAACTCTTCTAATAAGGGATAGCAATTCCTTTTTTTAATTTTATTTTTTTTACAAATACCAGTACTGAAACAGTAACTTAATGTTCTCATTTAAAAGAAAATGCAGAAGCAATTGGTGACGCTGTTAATAATTTCTTTATTTCTTTCTTGAATAGGTAAATATGACTAATTTATGATTTATAAAAGTTAATTTTATTTCTGTTGTGAAGAGCTAGATTCAAGAATGATTGTGCAGTCAATACATTCAAGCTACAGTATTCCTATTAGGAAAACTAGTTACCAGTTCTCAGCCACGTTGTTGGTTTCACAGATCAATTTAATCATTGATTTTTAAGCTGCTTTCCTCAAATGAAAAATGCAAGAAGGATGTCTGGGAGCCAAAGAGAAGTCAGTGTGTTGTGGTGTGTTTTCACCCTCCTGAGGAGGATGTTGTTTGATGAGAGACTTCTGGGGTCATGTAAAGGGAATCTAGCTGAGCCTATTTATTTGCACAGCAACGAAAGAGTGCGTGCATAAGGCATTTTAAGTGTGAGATAGATGGAATGAGAAACAATGAGAGGAAGAAGGCTTTTATAAGCACAGGAGATCATGAACTCACCAGATGAAGTATGGCTGAGTAGAGGTGGTATGAAGATTGTGGTTTTATTGATCTGTAGCTTGAAATTGTCACCTTCTACAGACAGCTTTACAGATCTCTTCAGTCATCTTTTACAATTGCAAGCAAGAAAAAAAAAAGTTTCATTGTGTTGCAATGCAATAAAGTTTTAGTGTTGCAACAATTCTTATGAGAAAAATACATGTGCCTTAGTGAGAAGTTGCTCAACGATTTACTTTCTTCCAAAGCCATGCCATTTAATGATGGTGGGGTGTGGCGGATTGAAAAATGTGATTTATGTAAAATGTTGGATGGAAAAATAGTTGTTTTTTTTTTTTTTCTTCCAATGGGTTACTAGTTTAGTTTGGTAGCTCTTAATTCTTAGCAGAAGCTGATTTCCTTTTTTTCTAGGAGGAAACCTATGAGAGCATGGCTGAGAGAATGACTGTGGTAGTTGCTGCGATGTCAGTGTTTGGGAGCACAGCAAAGCACCTGTGTGATGAGCATACAGGTACCAGAATATTTCCTATATGTAGGAATTGTGATCGATCAGGCCATACGCAAGCACAGTCCAACCTCGGTTTGGCCACTGTAATGCTTCAGTTTCTGTGGTACCAATATTTTTTAGAGTGGATTTTGGAATATTCTAACTGGATACTTTGATTTCAGGCCTTATGCTCTACATGCCATGCATACACATATGTTCGTGTAAGACATGCTTCATAGCTGTGGCTGAATTATACCAGATACCTGTGTGGTGTACTGCCCCATGAACTGTGTGAGAAACAGTCACTTCACAGGATCTTCATTTACATGTGAATGATTTGTCATAATTGTAAAGCAACAGCTGGACAGAAGTTCTGTAGTTCTGAGTTTCCTCTCAAACACTTTGCTGTATTTCATCCTCCTGTCGAAATTAAATGCAATATCCCCAAATGCTGAGTGACAGTTTGGGTCTGAAATATGTTGTTCTCACTCCTCTGTATCAATCAGGAGACCAAAATCTATAAATGAATATGTTCAGAAGAGTAATCTCTAAAAGTTAAGGGAAAAACATGTGAATATTCTTTGAGCTTAAATGTTTTGATATGAAAATAATTTTTGTGCTTTCATACATCTCAGTGACAACTCTACATTGCAGGAGGGGTGTGGGGAAGTTTAGAGGCTTCTGGTGGGGGCATCTGAAGCTGCTGCTATTTGAGAATAGAGGAGTTGGGAACTGGCTTTGAGTTTTTGGTACTAAAGTGGAATTGTATCCCCTACTTTGAAAGGGGAGAATGTTAATTTATGCTTTACAAATTACTTGCACTTATTTTAGCTCTCTGTTAACAACCTGTCATATTAAATGGTGTTACCTTTTTACCTTTGTGCTTTTATTAAACAGCTAATTTTCCTAACAACTCTTTTTCCTTCTGTTGAGGCTGTTGGATGATGCAGCATTTTCTTTAGTACCAATTCTCATTTTGGAATGTCTTTCTTACTATGCTGCTACTGGATGAAAAATCCTCTGCTTTAAAATTGTTTTCATTAAATCTTTATCTTATTTCAAAAATATATTTTCCCCTTAGCTGAGGATATATTGGAAACACTATATCTAACTTCATATTTTAAATTAAAGAACAACTTATCCAGCTGAGCTGTGCAGAATCTAAGGAGGAGGGTAGTTACAGGGCCACTTACGTTGCTTTGTAGCATAGAGCTCTTCAGGGAACATACAGCTGGTTCTTGTATCACTCTTTTTCCCTCATCTAACCACACTAGTGATAGGATGCAGAACATGGAGCAGGGGGTTGGAACTAGATGATCTTAAAGGTCCCTTCCAACCCAAACCATTCTATGATTCTATTATATGTTACTGTGTATTTTTGTGGCAGGTCATGCTACTGGAAGATTGTGTGTGGGTTCTGTCCTGTCCAGTATCTTTATTGATGACCTCTATGAGGGCATTGAGTACACCCTCAGTAAGTTTGCAGATGACACCAGGCTGGCAGGAAGTGTCAATCTACCTGGGGTTAGCAAGGCCCTACAGAGTGATCTGGACAGGCTGGATCACTGAGCCAAGGCCAGTGGGATGAAGTTCAACAAGACCAAGTGCTGGATTCTGCTCTTTGGCCATGACAACCCCAGGCAGTGCTACAGGTGAGAGGCAGAGTGGCTGGAAGACTGTGGAAGGAACATACCTGGAGGTGTTGGTTGATGCTTGGCTGAACATGAGCCAGCAGTGTGCCCAGGTGGCCAAGAAGGCCAGTGGCATCCTGGCTTGTATCAGAAATAGCACTGCCAGCAGGAGCAGGGAAGTGATTATCCCTCTGTACTCAGCACTGGTGAGGCCACACCTTGAGTACTGTGTTCAGTTTGGGGCCCCTCACTACAAGAAAGACATCAAGGAGTGTGTCCAGAGGAGGGCAACGAACCTTTGAGGGGTCTGGAGCACAAGTCTGATGGGGAGTGGCTAAGGGAACTGGGATTGTTCAGTCTGGAGAAGAGGAAGCTCAGATGACCTTATTGCTCTCTACAGTTACCTGAAGGGAGGTAGTGGCAAGGTGGAGGTCAGCCTCTTCTCCTGCATAACTAGTGACAAAATGAGAGGGAATGGCCTTAAGTTGTGCCAGATTCAGGTTGGATATTAGGAAAAGTTTCTTCTGTAAAAGAGTGGTCAGGCACTGGAACGGGCTGCCCAGGGAGATGGTGGAGTCACCATCTTTGGAAGTGTTCAAGTAACATTTAGATGTTGCACGGAGGGATGTGGTTCAGAGGGAAATATTGGTGGTAGGTAGACAGTTGGACTGGCTGATCTGGGAGGTCTTTTCTGACCTTGGTGATTCTATGATTCCGTTCATAGAGCTAATGCTTGTGTAGAACAGTAGAAAAATATCTGAAGTTTTCATACAGCTATCTAATTTTAGGTGCATCTTTCACCATTTTAACTTTATTTTTCCTAGCTTGCTATCCATTATGTTCACCTAAAGGTACTGATGTGAGAACATATTATTCTACACTGAACAGTTGTTCTTAATTGGTTTAGGTCAGTGTTAGGGACCTAGAGTGTAGCACCAGGAAATCGTGCATGGCCTTACTTGTGAATTAAGTAATGCTTGAGATGTTTGCTAAATGTCATTGAAAGTAGGGGGAAAGTAATCTATTGTGTTTTGTACACTCCCTGCAAAATTAATCACCAGGTAGTGTGCTGCTGTCAGTCCATATGTTGAGCAGCTCAGTTGGCACGAAATATTTGAAATTCCAGATGATGTGACATTGTTTTCAGGTGGGCCACTACCGAAGTCCATGTATTGCTGCAGTACGCTCACAGTAAACCATTCAGGATAAAATATACGCTGTTGAAATAAACGATGGAGAGGAGAAATTTAGAACTAATTTGGATATCAGAGTACTTAGAGCTGCTGACACAACATTATGACACTTTTTAACATCTGATAACTCAAAATATTGTGAAAGTCTATCATAAGAACTTTGAATATCATGCATGGCGAACTCCGTAGATAATTGGAAATTTGCCTTTGGAGTCTACAGATTAAAGTATCTGTGTGAAACTACTGTGTCTGGACTGTATTCTAGTTGATGGGAATTTATTTTCTGTGAATTGTCTGGAAGCAGTGTTCTAAGGTGTAATTTGTCCTGCTGCAATTCTAAATTATTGCCAGTCTGTTTACTGCAAGGTAAATAAACTGATCAAAATCGTGTTAAGAATACATGCTGGAGTTTTAAATATATTGAAGATGTGTTGTTCTTTTTATGTTTTTGCACATGTAACGTGCTGCTGTGCTAATGTACTTTTAAATGCACTACTGATGTCTCTTTAAAATGACAACAGAATGAGGATTTTGTTAAATCTGCTTGTAAAACAGCCTTTAAACAGGCATCTGATTTCATGGTGAGGATCCTACTTGAAAGCATGATGTTCTGCTTTTTGACCAAATAGGAAGCTAGGAATACTTTCAGCAAACAGGTATATTAGTGAGCTGTTTTTGTGGAGTCATAAGGGAGGTTTATGGTTGGAAGAAGTTCTGCTGAACCACGGATGAAATTCTTCAGAATGGGGAAGGCTGGCATTGAGTCAGCAGGCTGCCATGCAGCTTTGTTTGCCTGTTCTGTTTTTCTGTAGTTTCCTGTATCTGTGACCTAAAGGAGTGCATTTCCCCAGAACTTGGAGTGAAGTGTTCTCAACCACTATTGTGAAATTCCCCTTGTTAACTTAAATGAGGAATCAGTAAATGCATGTTGGTGGTGAGCTGTGTGTAGGGTGCCACCCAGTGGAACTCCTGCTTTCTGTCTTGTGTTTTGAAATGGTAACTTCTGTAAAGCTCGAAGGACACATTAGGATAATGAGTGAGGCAGCCTTAATTCAGGTACATCCTCACATCTGTGTTGTCAAAACTGCCATCTCAGTTACCCACAGCACCTTGCAAGATTTCAAGTTGTTTCATATTTCACCTCTGAATAGAAATTTTCTAGGAAATAAAGGGAATTTATATTTTAAACTTGCAAATATTCATTTGTTTTGTGCTCTACTAAATGGGTAAGCTGAGGTAAAGTTTTTTCTTATCAGTGGATACTTACAAATAAGTTTCAGTAGGTAATTTTCCTTATGGTGCTCTCATTATGTTGTTTTATGTAAAGTTGGTGTGACTTCAGGTAATAAAGTTATGTCTTCTAACATGCTTAGGTAGTTCTTCAACAGATATTTTTTGCTGTTAGCAGATTTTTCTTATTTGGAAATACTGGAAGAAACAAACTGAGGTTTTTGAATTGGTGACTGAAGCTAATTCAGGCACAAGCTTTCACAAAGAACGGCTGGTGGTAGAATGAAGCATATATAGATGTTTTGTGAACGCAGTATTTGAAAGATTTCAATCTTGCAACAGTAGTTTGCTATCATTTTTAATTTGGTTGTTATCAACAAATTAATATTTATGCACTAACGCTCAAACTGAATATATAATTGTTTTTATTTCTTAGGTTAAAATGGGTTTGCTGGTCGACTTGACCAACACCAATAGATTCTATGATAGGAACGATATACAGAAAGAGGGGATTAAATATATAAAGCTCCAGTGTAAAGGGTAAGTTGTCTCTATTCGTTTTTTAGTTTTTAACTTGAAAGATCACTCTGAAGTAATTGCTGTCTGATTCCTGATTGCCAACTGATTCCTGTCTTGTTTTTTTTATCAGACATGGTGAGTGCCCTACACCTGAGAATACAGAAACATTTATCCGTGTATGTGAACATTTCAGTGAAAAGAATCCCACGGAACTCATAGGTATGTCTATTTCCATTAGTTTTTGCTGTTAATTTATTTTTTTTATTTATTCCTTACAGTCTGTTATTCTTGACAGTGTTAGTAAAGGAATTTCTGCAGTGCAGTGCTTATACATATATAGATTAGGTTATTTTTTTAAGTCAGGAGTAGCATTTTCTTTTTACAGAAACCTGTATGTTTCCATATGCATTAATTTGAATACAGCTGTTTATGCAGAAGAAATGTACAAGAACTGTCTACAAGATGTCTGCATTACGTTTCTGAAACTTCTGCTGATAGAAAAGAAGATTATGCATTGCCTCAGTGTTGTTTTGACACTCACTGGTTTGGCTTATTTGCTGTCCTTTTCAACATTTTCAATAGCTGATTGATCAGAGACTCTTCAGCGGATTTCACAAAGCAGCTGATTAATTGGTTGAAATTGGTAGTAGATATTTGGCTAAGTTTTTCTTCTGTGATGTATTGTCTCATAGTAAATATTTGAATGTTCGTAAGACTTTTTCCCTCAGAGCAAAAAAAAAAAAAAAAATCAATTTGAGTGGCTTTCAGTTTTAGTTAAGACCATTTTGTTCTGATTCCTGTGAAGCACTTTTATGCTTAACTCTGCAGACTGTCGGAGATGAGAAATTACTGTGCAGCTGAATTTCCAGAAGCAGGAGGAGTTTCGTCATTGGGCGTCTTTGGTGATAATTCTGTACCCTTACTGAATAGGAATATCTGTCTGACATAGTACATAGAACAGTTGTTTGCGTAGGTGCCATTGATAAGAGCTTGGTAAACTAAGCTTGTCTGTTCACACAGTTTAGGATTTGTATAGAGTCTTAGAACAGCAGAAGTTGGAAGGGACCTCTGGAAATCATCTGGCTTATCACCGCTCTGCAGAGCAGAGTCAGCTGAAGCAGGTTGCTTAGGATGGTGCCCACTTTTGACACTCTCCAAGGATAGGAACTCCACAACATCTTCTGGCAATGTATTCAAGTGTTTGACTTTTACAATGAGAAGTGCTTTTTCCTAGTGTTTAAACAACATTTCTCGTATTTCAGTCGGTGCTTATTTCTTCCTGTCACTGGATACCATTGAGAATCTTATTTTATTAATGCCTGATGGATTTACTTGGGGCGCATAACTTTCTCAATTTAGTTTTAGGTACTTTCTTTTCTGTTTCACACAGAAGGAAATTTTAATTTGAGACTTGTATTTTTTTTTTTTCCTTGAGCAAGCAGAAGTATCTGATATGAAAAATTAGAAATTACTAAATGAGAGTAAGTGGGATCAGCCATCAAACAATATTTTGGAAATAGGAATTTCTAAGAAATATGGATAGTGTTGTGATATGTATTAAGTAGCAAACCCATTTTACTTCTAAAACACCATTTTTAGTGTTGAGCCGTTTACTTTTTGACTTGCATGAATTTTGGAATGTTCTATTATTTAGGCTGTCTTGACTCTAATTGACTTTAGAATCATAAAATCATCAAGGTTGGAAAAGACCTCTAAGATCATCCAGTGCAGCTGTCCACCTACCACCAGTATTTCCCTACTAAACCATGTCCCTCAGTACAACAACTAAATGCTTCTTGAATGTCTCCAGGGTTGATGACTCAACCACCTCTCTGGGCAGCACGTTCCAGTGCCTGTCCGCTCTCTCAGAGAAGAAGTATTTCCTAATATCCAACCTGAATCTCCCCTTGCACGTCTTAAGGCCATTCCTACTAGTCTTATTGCTTGTTACATGGGAGGCTGACCCCCAGCTCAGTACAACTTCCCTTCAGGAAGTTCTAGAGAGCAGTAAGGTCTTCCCTGAGCCTTCTCTTCTCCAGACTAAATAATCCCAGGTTCTTCAGCTGCTCCTCGTAAGGCCTGTGCTCCAGAGCCCTCACAGCTTCATTGCCCTCTCTGGACATGCTCCAAGGCCTCAATGTCTGTCTTGCAGTGAGGGGGCCCAATACTGAACACAGTACTTGAGGTGCAGCCTCACCAGAGCTGAGTACAGAGGGATGATCGCTTCCCTTTGGTTCCCTTCTGTGAGGCAAAAAAAAAAAAAAAAAAACCACAAAAAAACCTCTTAAATAATCTGTGGTTTAGGCTTTTGTATTACAAGTGAAATGTTGGGATTTTCCATTTTCCTTCCATGAGTTACAGAAAAGTTGTTTCTGGGTCTGAATGCTTTCTTTCCTCTTTTGAAAGAGCGTCAGAGGAGTTAGTGTGGAGGATGTCTTTATCAGTAGTGAAAGCAATCTGCAGCAGTGATAGTACTGCACCCTCTGCAATCATTCCTTTCTAAACCATTGGTCTCATTGCTGAAATGCTACTTATCTTTGTCGTGTGTATAAAATTATTGACTTAACCTTCTTGGTAGAAGTAACAGCTGCAGGGCTTATTGATAGCAATTGTGTGCCATTTCATTGCCAGTGTCAGGATTAGATACAAAGAAGGCTCAAATGTGAATGATAAGTGAACAAAATTTTCTATTCAACTAAAACACTATAGGATGGAAGCTATATTTTTGCAACTTGAAGTTCTGCGGCGTGCCTGCCAACTTCAAGGAAACAAAACGCAAAGATTTTGCTTAAGCCGAAAACAAAAGAGAAATGATTACTGGGAACAAATTCTACAAGGAAGCTAAAATTAATGTCATTTGATGTGACTTACGGTTTTTGTGGCTATTAATGGCTAGAATGTGTGAATCCAAGAAATTCCTAACAGATTTTGCGTTGCCTTATTAAGAAAGGAAGGTTGCAGTGAAAGGGGTGTGAGTCACAGAACCAACTCTGATGCAATTGGGGTCTGTGTACAGTTTCTGCTCTTCATAGGTATTTTGTCTTGGATCTCCAGTTTAAAATAAATAAATTGATTGCAATGTGGATGTAGGGTGTAGGAAGAGAAGAGAGATGCTGAAACTTGATCTGGTAAGATAGGCATAAGAATTGACAAGCATCAAGTGAATTATTGCTGACTTAGTCTCCTAACCATGGCATAGAAATAAGTAAATTAATAAAACCTTGCTTTGTAGTCAGAGCTGAAAAACATTATTAATTAATTGCACTTGGTTTTAGTGGAAACTTTAATACTGTGGTGTTTGCTGTTTACAAAAACGCAGTGGGAGGAAGAGTCATCATCTTGCCTGAGTTGTTCATAGCCTTGTAGTAGCTCAAGTATCAGACTTGGTTTGTTGATCACTAGATGGTGCTGTTGCCTTGAGATGAGAGAAAAGAATAGGAAAAAGAAGGAAAAAAAAAAAAGGAATTTTGATGCCTTTGACTCTTCTTGACTCTTCCCTTCCTTTTAGTGTAAAATAGAGGAAAATTTTCAGTTTTTCTTAAAATGTAAAAAGTATTTCAAGGTTATTGTAGTGTTGTTTTCTTTTTTTTCCCCTCAAAATTAATGTCTGGCCTTAACATAGTAATTACAAATCTGATTTAGAATTTTAGTCTGACATTCAAGATTGAAATAGGAAAATCTGGGTATGAATTTTATGCCCAATGGTGTGAAATAAATGTAATGTTTGTTGAATCCATTAAAAGCACAGCTATCAAATTTGACCACGTTGTTTCCTGATTAGCATTTGAGCAGTCATTTAAGAAAAAAAGAAAAAGAAAACAACAAAACAGCAACAAACCCAAACCAAACAACTTTGGATCTCATCTGGATTAGCTGTATTTGAGTTGGATTAAGCTAGTGGTCTTGATTTGAAATAATCTGAACTGTCCTATGCTCTTGTTGCTGATAATTTGCAGGAAGAATATTATTGTTTTTAGGCTTTTGTGCATTACGTAATCGGTGCTGTCTTGGTAGGAGGGGAGGTAACTTGTTACTGATGAAGGTAGAATGATCAGAAAGCTTGTTTGTGAAAGTTAACCATGCTTGTTGAAAATACTTTCAAATGATTATGTCCTTCTCTTGTTTCATCTAGGTGTCCATTGCACGCATGGTTTCAATAGAACTGGATTTCTCATCTGTGCCTTCTTGGTTGAGAAGCTGGACTGGAGGTAACTTTGAATTTTAATTCTTAGGGATTTATGGACCTGAACAATCTTCGGTATGTTTCACTCGTTGTCCTGGCAGCTATCCTCATGTATTCACTGTTTAAATTAAAACTTCCTACTAATTTTGAGCAAACAACCTATGTTGGCATTATTCATATGTTAGTAGTTTCGCATTGGTCAGTCAAGCTTTTCAGTTCTGCTAGGTGAAAGTCAGCTGTACCTGCTGTGTGAGGGCTTCTAGAAATGTCTGGATTGTGCTGGCTCTCTCCCAAGTGGCATGCTCCACACTTTGAGAGAAAACAGAGTTCAGGGAAGCCTGAAGTATTATTTCTTCTATTTCACATAGGTTTGCTTGTAGGCTCTTTTGGTTTCTTGACTTCTGGTAAGATGCCATTAGCTGGAGAAACAACAGAGTGACAAGTTCCCTTCTGGAGGGGTGGTGAGAAGGCAAAGCTGTTTCCAGCTTGCCATTTGACTGAAGTCTGCATCACGTTTCTCTACAAGCACTTGTTTGTTGAGTGAATTTAAAACTTTGGTGCCTTTGTGCATACTAGAGGTCTTCTCCTCTAATTGCTAGTTAAAGAAGAAAAAAAGTAGGCCATACCATGCTGATAAGCCTGATTTTTGCATGTTTGGTAGTATTCATGAAACACTGTTTCTGTGATGGCTGGGTTGCTTGCAGAGCATGTCACTGAACAAGTCCCGTCAGCATTTTAATGGTATTTCTTGTACAGTCCTTTAAGTGAAGAAAATTTCACTCTTGTTCTTGCATGTTCTTGTGATACATCTATGGACAAAGAATTTATTTGGTGATGAGCATGTATATGCAAGCAGTTTGCAAAGAAGTAGGTCGTTGTTTTCTATTAGTAAACTTGAAGTAAAGACACCGGAGTAATGGAGACAGAATGCCATTAACGGTGGGTGGCTGAATCTTGGCAGAATCTTAGCTGACTGCAGGAAGATACAAAGATTGTTATAGTGTGATTGTAGTTACTCTTACAAAGTAGAAAATGGGTTTGCTTTTAATCTAACAACTTAAAAGCAGCATGCAATAATCCGGCTCGATATTGGTTGTTTGTTCTGAGGAGGAAATGCACTTAAATCTATTTGAAACTGCTTTTGTGCAGCTTTTTACTTCTAAACCTCTGTGGGAAAGGCCTTAAAACTTAGCAGCTATATAGTGTTGTTTGTTCACTTTGTTCAAATAGCTGATGGTATAAATGTGCTCTTCTCTGTCAAATTATTTTAACAGAGTGTCCAGATGTCACTTAATAAAAACGTCCACCAGAAAAGAAGATTTCTGCAAGGTGGTAGTTAGTGCTGAGCATTGTATTAAGATAAAGCCAGTTTGCTGTATCATCCTTTAAAATAAGTCATTGCTGTTTGCTGAGGAGGAAATAAGGCTTTCCTGATGGAAAAATCCATCCATATTCATTTCTGAAGCGTATGGTACAAGAGTACTGCTGATGCATTGTGAATTCTGAGATGTATTTTACAGTTAGTTTAAAGAAAGGTCATCTAGAATGAAAGTCCTCCAGCTAGTTATCAGAAACCTTAGTTTTCTTTTATATAACTTTTTCCCCAAAGTCTCCTCTGTTTCTAGAACTTGCAGAGCATGTTTTCCTACAGCAAATTTCAAGCTCGGAAACCTAGCACTGGATCTTTTGGCTTTTGTTACCATATACTCCACAATAGTGTAGAGTTCTTGTAATACAGTGGGGGACAAATCTGAATGTCTTCTAACACCCAAGACAAAAGAGATAGAAATTAGGAGCCATAAGGATCAGAATAAGGAAGATTGATCTTTTGTAAATAACTCAGATTATTAAGCTGTCACTTCTGAGATTTGATGACCATCTGATAGCCTCGCTCCTGAAATTGCTTTGTTCTTCACTCTTAATCAAAGAGAGAACCAAACTTACCTGGTTCTTGGGAAGTGCCTTTCTCAGAGCAGGCACTGTTTCATACTGGATGGAGAAGACAAAAAATGCCTCCTGTATTTTTTTTCCCATTTTAGCTGTATGCTTTCCTTGTTCCAGTGGTTGGCTATTTTCATATTAAAAAAAATAAAAATCACAGCAAGTAGCATGTGCTTTTGTTCCAGCTTAAAGATTGAAGCTTGTCAAGAAGCCTGACGAGGGGATTTACCTTTTATGGTATCTCTCTACTCTTTTACATAGAATCGCCAAGGTTGGAAAAGGCCACCAAGATCATCCAGTCCAACCATCCACCTACCACCAGTATTTCCCAGTAAACCACTTCCCTCAGTACAACATCTAAATGTTTCTGAACACCTCCAGGGGCAGTGACTCCATCACCTCCCTGTGCAGCCCATTCCAGTGCCTGACCACTTTCAGAGAAGAAATTTTTCCCAGTATCCAACCTATATAGCAAGATTTCTAAATGTTGATCTGTGGAGCATTACTGCTACATAGAATTATGTCCATTTTCATAGATCTGTAAAAACAGCAATAAAACCCTTGCAAGATGATTCCACTGTTTCCTGAAATTTGAAGAATGTTCTTGTGCTATGCTCACTGTCACATGTTTTGTAGTGCTTTTTAGTTGACTGATGCTTGACCGTTAGTTTTGGTTTCTAACATTTTTGTTATCTGGTCTCCAGTTCGTTATTGCCATTAAGGTTAAGTGTTAGCTGCATAGGAAGAGTCTTCTAAAATGCAGATTTTGAGGGAAATGTCCTGTAGGAGAAGTAATTTCAAAAGATTTGAGTGCTTCCTGCTGAAGTGTTTGCAAAACCTCTAAATAAAAGTGAAGAAAGCTTTTAGACAGAAAAGTGCAGCTATTTGAGTGTTACCACCTGATTTTTTTAATAAGCTTTTTAAAATCTTTTTTTTCTCTTAGTTTGATCTGTAAGTACTTACCTGTGTGTCACTCATTCATTTCTTTATAGCAGTAATGAAAATTATAATGAAAGTTTAATCTAAATGACCAGCAGACTGCTCTTTGCTGCAACTAGACGTGAAGCAGACCAAGCTGCAGTTTCTTTTGTGAATGTACGCAGTGCAAGATCGACACAATTTAAGTGTGATGCTTTGAATATCATGAATGTTTTTGCAATTGTCACCTTAGGATTTTTTCTGAATTCTTGGTATTGATACATTTTAAGTACGCTTTAGTCATACTGTGCCTTAAGAAAAGCAGACAGAGTAATTTCCTTTTTTTTTTTTTATTTGACAGTATTGAGGCAGCTGTGGCTACCTTTGCTCAGGCTAGACCACCAGGTATTTATAAAGGTGACTATTTGAAGGAATTATTCCGTCGTTACGGAGATGAAGATGATGCACCATCACCACCTGAGCTACCGGAATGGTGCTTTGAGGATGATGAAGAGGAAGATGATGACAATGGTAAAATGGGAGGCCAAGAATCAGAACCTGGATCATCAAGCTCTTCCTTTGGCAAGAGGAGAAAAGAACACCTAAAACTGGTATTGTTTCTTAAGAACTTAAGATTCTAATTGCTGAATGTACTTGTATAAGCTCATGGGTCCTCTGTTACTACACTGTAAGTGCTGCACAAGTGCTCTTGCAACTTGGGAACTAGTAGTATTGTCTCTAACCAGGGGAGACTTTTTTTTTAATGTTTCCTATATGAACACTGAACTTTGACATTCAAAACCTTAACTATTTCAGTGGTAACATTGACTTAAATTTTTCAAATACTACCTTTTTTAAGCTTGAGTTGAGATACAAAATTTATTCATAGTTATCTGATCTGTCATTAGGGGTGGAATGTCCTGGAGGTGGATGGGGGTGTAAAACAACTTCTATTTATTTTCTGTAGCCATGTGGATTAAAGTTCAGTCTTTTAAATTCTGTGCTCGTTTTGGTAAATATAATTAATTTTGAAAACCTGAGGGGATTGAGACTAGGATTAGCAAGAAGCAATGTGATGCTTAGAAACCCAAGGCAATTCTGAAATTAGGTTTTTTTTTTATTCAAAGCTTTTTTTAACTATAGAATGATGAGAACTTCTCTAGGTTGGAGCTGCCAAACTGATTATTTTGACTTGGGTTTTGATGCGTTAGCAACTGAGGTGTGATGGTGAGGTGGTGAGGCTGAAGACAGCCATTTTTCTACAGGTATAAAACTAAATGGATGCGTTTAACAGGAATCACCATACTATTTTCCTAGGCTTTTTCTTGTCTGCCAGCATAGATTTTTTTTTTGAAAGCTGGAAGCTAAATTATACGAATAAGCATATTAATAACTAAACTTAATTAAGAGTTAGAGAATTTGTGAAAGACAGAATCATCTAGTTAATATGCGTATTCGTATAATTCAGTTTTGCAGCTCTGGAGGAACAGTCTGGCATGAAGAGGAGGAGCGGGCAGAATTCTTTACCATGATACTTGGCTGTCAGATTGGACTGCATCTTAACTGAGTAGAGGTGGATACAGTCTATTTGTGATTCCTTGTAAATATGCAATCTACAGGGAGAGTTATTATCAGGTAAATAGCTCTTGTTTAGATTTTCTCTTACGGAATCATAGAATGTCCTGAGTTGGAAGAGACCCACAAGGATCATGAAGTCCAACTCCGTACTCCACAGCACCACCCAGAAATCAGACCGCATGACTGAGAGTGTTGTCCAGATGTATCTTGAACTCTGACAAGCTCAATGCCATGACCACCGCCCTGGGCAGCATGTTCCATGCCCACTGCCCTCTGATGCAGAACCTTTCCCTAATCCCCAGCTGGCCATCCCCTGACACAGCTCCATGCCGTTCCCTCAGGCGCTGTTACTGTCACAGAGAGCAGAGCTCAGTGCTGCCCTCTGCTCCCTGTGAGGAGCTATAGACTGCCACGAGGCCTCCTATCAGCCTCCGCTCTGGGCTGAACAGAGCAAGGGACCTCACCACTCATATGTCTTCTGCTCTACACCCTTTACCATCTTTGTAGTCCTCTTTTGGAATCTCTGATAGTTTTACATCTATACTGTGGCACACAAATCATGCACAGTACACAAAGTGAGCACAACACAGAGCAGAGTGGAACAACTCCTTCCTTTTCCCACTGGCAATGCTGTGCTTGATGCAATCCAGGGTATGGTTGGTCTTCCTGGGTGCACTGTTGACTCATTCAGTTTACCGTCAACCAGGACCCCCACATCTCTTTCGGCGGTGCTGTTCTCCACTCTGTATATATAGCCAGTTATTTTACTATCTAAAGGGCTGAATGTTCTTTGTTACTGTTGATTTCTCACAGCAGATGTTTTCAGATTTCTAATCTCTCTCCTCGAGAGACTGGAGGATGTGTAATATCAAACTAAACAGGACTGTTACGATACTGATGTTCTGAAATGTTTTCATTTGACCCAAATCTTTGAGGGAATAGAAGTTCTGGGGGTAGAGGAGATACCTTCCAAGCATCATTCTAGAACAGTGAATAGTCCAAAGCAACTGTCCAGATAGCTCATGGAGAGATGTAAGCATACTGCCCATTTCACACATTCTGTCTTGGATGGGAGGAACTTTACTATTGACGTCAAAAAGTCTTGACAGCCCCTTTTTTTCCCTTCTGTGGTATATAAGCTGTTGGAACAGTTAGAACATTAGTTTCCTTCATCAACATTGGAATGTAGTTGACAGGTAACAGTGGGGTCGATTAGCTGACACCTAACATCTCACTTTGGGGAAAAGACCTCCCAAGTATTTTGCAAATAGGACAGTGAGTTGCACTTCTGAGCCAAAACTTTCAAACTTTTCATGGGTCTAACAGATCTCTTAATGTTTATTAAGAAGTACCATCTGTTCTATTCCTATGTAAGTCGTGCATTTCACAGGAAGTACAGGGTGTGACATGCAGTGCTTCTAAAATGGGTGGTTATGCCTCAACCAGCCTGGAAGTGGTGGTTACTACTAGTGATTTCCTTTGTGATTTTTCAGGGGAGCTGTCTTGTGGTCATCTGTGAGACAGGGAAACCATTAACAGGTCATGGTTGATATAGTTAGCCACAGTAATATTTAAGTATATAAGTAAAGATTGTAAATATTAGTGATTTTCTTCTTCTAATCAACTTTTTTTATTTTTAGCCAACACTTGACCCCCTATACTATACCTGTAGACGTACTTTGGATACAGAAAAGTGTTTTCTCATTTTTGCAGCAGTGTTTTCTTGTGTACTTTACCCCTATAGTCTGTTTAATACATCTGACTATTCTTGACATTCTTTATAGTCTGTCACGTTCACCCACATCTTTCTGAGGCTTTGGTGCCTGTAGATGAACACAAGCCTCTACCTGAAGCCACCTCAGTGCTTAACAGGAAGGAATTAATTTTGTATGTCTTAAGGCTAATACTTCTGCTTATCTCAATATAATTGCCTTTTAAAAGATGGACTTAGGCTAATTCAGCACGTGGTCTATGTCTGCCTGCCTGTCTTTCTCTTATTTTCTACAAGCGTGTATGCGTATAATTTCTTATTCCTTATTAAATGTGGAAGGTATTTTCCCTCGTTTCTATGGATTGCTTGCTTCCTCTCAGAAGGTACACTCTTTTTCTGTTATGTTTCAGAATGTTTCTTCTCTGGAGAGCTTTCTTTGAGCATTTTGCACTTGATCAAGTCTCTGAGTAGTTAAAGATGGCCATCACCCAGGCCTGGTGATAGCTGTTGGGGTCAGGCAGGTGTAGGAGGGCACAGCTCCAACCCTACACCCTCCTCCAGCTGTTCTAAATCTGACCCAAGACATGATGATGCACTGCCACTTCTCCTTCAGCTGAAGCAATAGACATAGGGATGCAGTGGCAAGGGTAAAGAATTTCAGGAATATGGATGATATGAAGGATTGTGCAGAGTGTAGCTGCTAAAAGCACGTAGTTACCTGGGATCTTGAGGTACTGCTGCTGAGCTGACTCCTCTTGCATCTCTGCACCATGTTCAGCCCATTTCCATGAGATTGTTGTTAGCTCAACAATGGTGCAGAAAGTAGATGGGTCTGGCTCAGTTCTGGCACCTTATAGGAGGAACTATCCATGTGAAACCTGGAGCACGGAGTTTACCAAGTATCAGTATGCAGATGGATCACCTGTTTTTCCTACTGCTGTGGCTTAGAGTATATTTGAGGCCTGACTTTATTCTGTAAAAGCATTATCTTGCCTGTCTGCTGCTATGGCTCTATTTACACTGGCATCCTGGATGGAGTGTCTAGCTACCTGAGTTGATTATATTCTTAGGCTGCAGTAATTGAGTGAAATAGTAGGACAGATAACGCAGAGACTATTGTACAGCCTTGTCTTCATCCTACGATGTCAGCACTCTGCTCCTCACTCCCCCCGGTCCTCTTCTTGTTTCAAATTGACAGCATTACAGTGATGGGTTACAGCGTGCCTATTGGGGGAATGGAGAAGCCAGTGTGAAAAAGCAAAAGCTTGGCTTCTTTGTCCTATTGTAAGCTGTACTTGTTTCCTTAATTCTTTCATACTTGCACCTTTCCACCTTCAAATCATAACTGTGTTTGTGTATACATATACACATGTATGTAATCATGTAAATCAAGCATGTGCTGCTAATGCAAGAGAACCTATTGCCAGGTATTTACAACTAACAGCTCTTACAGTAAACAAACAGACCAAACAAAGTGACTGGAACTAAAGTAGGGTGCGTACTTCCTATGTTCTGGAAGGCTGATGCCTTTGTAGTTTTGATTAATATGCTTCAACTCCATGTGTTTCTTACCATACAGAGAATTTTTGAAACTGTGCAGAATTATAGTGATACAGTATCATACTTGTGATGTCAAGTGTGAAAGCAGTGTGCAGCTGATTTTAGTTCATGGAATAACTTGATTGCACTATGCACTCTGATGTTAGCAGCTTCAAAATCAGTTGTGTAAGTGCATAATTCTCTTAATCAGTCTGCAAGAGACAATTTCAAGTGGTAAGCATCAGTTTCATGTTTCCGACTTCATTTTTTGGAAAATATTTGCTTTTGCTTGCTTTTTGCTTTCATTTAGCAGTCCCTAATGCTGCTGCACTCTGTTCTTATTCAGAGAAGGAGGTCACAACGGAATCACAGTACTTTATTTCCTAGTGCTCTTAACCCCATATTGAGAACACAGACAGCCTGCTGGCCAGGCTTATGAAGCTCTGCCTCCCTTACTGAGTCACCTGTGTGCTGCTGCACCTGCTGGTGCAAGCAGAAATAACGTGGGATAAGCGATGCTCTCAAAGTCTGTGGAGCTTGAGGTAATTAAGGTTGTGAACTAGCTTATTGCTTCAGGATATACTGCTCTTAGTATATGATTCGGTGGCACAGCTGAGCCTGTCTTAACTAAAAACTTGGGTTCTGCTTTCCTTTCACTCTTTGTGTTCTACTTCCACTGTGCAGGCACCAACACTGACTCATCCAATGGTGAGCTAATTTAGGATACCAGTTTGGAAGAATATTACTAATTCATGTTGTTATTTTTGCCATCTTAGTTCCTCGACTTGTTCAGGAGTGGAACAGATGAGTGCAATGGTGTATGGAAGGGGAAGGGAGCATAGAGGCTCCTTTCATTAGTATGTAGCTAGATTTGTTAAAGCAAGTTTCAAGCTTTTTAGAGAGCAGGTAGAAAACACTTCTGTCGGCATGCAGGATATGCAGTTCAACAGGCAAAGCATCGTGCTTTGATCTTTTTAGTCTGCATTGAGATTTTGTGATGCTGCTAAAATAAGTCTGATAGATCTGGAATCTCCATAGAAACCTTCAGTTCTGTAGCTTTGTCAACCTGATGGCCTTATTGGGTTCCATTGTGCAGAATTTTATTCTACTCAGCATCAAATCTTTTCTAGAAGACAAAGATTGTTTGAGTTTTATTTTCTATATTCTTTATTGATGTCTGGGGCACTCAGAATAGCTTCTAAGTTTTGGTAACCTGGTTTAGATTGGTAACTAAATCATATAGGTGTACTTTCATACATGTTTTTGTTACAAACCAGCTGTTTTTTGTCCTCTTTCATTAAGAAGTTTGTCCTAGATCAGCCAAGATCCCTCTAAGTTTGGTGCTGCATAGGTACGCTTTTTTCCCCTACAGAGTAAGTTTAAGTTTTGAAACACAAACTATGCTCCATCACCACTACCACTTCCTTGGGAAGCCTATTCCAGTGTTTAACAACCCTTTCTGTAAAGAAATGTTTCCTGATGTCCAACCTAAACTTACCCTGGCACAACTTGAGGCCATTTCTCCTCGTCCTGTCACCAGTGAGAAAAGAAATAGTGCTGAACTGGAAGAAGTCTCTAAGCTGGTATTGCTCGTTAAGATTATATATTGTTAAAACAGCCTGAATCTTGTGTTGATGTTTTGATATGCTTTTATGAAAGCTTATGTACTGATTTTTTGTTAATTTTATTTTTATTTAGGGTGCAGTTTTCTTGGAAGGTGTAACAGTTAAATATGTGACCCAGGTGACAACACAACCAAAGCTGGGAGGAATACAGCAGAAGTGTCAGCAGTTCTGTGGATGGGAAGGGTATGAAAATATTTACCACTTTTTCATTTATACTGTCTAGAAATGTTGTTTCTAGTTTTGCAGGAGGAAGCAGTCAAAACGAGTGGCTGTTTTTAGATGGACTTGTATAAAAAGAAAAAGCCTCCAAAAAACCCTTGAAACTGAAACAAGTGAGGATGTTACGTTGTCCTGTGAAATGGAATCATCAGCTGTGAATAAACAAGATTTTAGAATTTCTTTTGTGCTGATGTAAAAAAAAATATTTTCAGGTGAATTGTTGCTGTGCAAATTCCCTATGTAGTCTTGTCCAAGCATTTGTTTAAAGTTTAGTACTTCCTCACACAGTACATTTATTTATACTTCAGTTGTACAATATAATACTCATTTTTTAGGGCTAACTTGGTTTTATGTCCAGCATTAATGAATGTTGGTTTTCATGTCTTGGATTCTGAACTTCTCCTTTGTAAAGCTGGAGCTCCAGGGAGTTGCTCGCAGTGCTTCCCAACTCTCTGAAGCTTACAGTTTTTCCAATGCTTCTGGTTTTGAATGCAAATCTCTCTTTGTCTAAAATTAAAATCTTGAAGTTCTGCATAATTCATTATTTTGTCACGGACAAGTAGCCTTGTTACTATCAGAAAAACATTTGATTCCTCTTGCAAAATACCTTGTTAGGAAGATGTTCTAACTCAAGGTTAACCTTGCAGCAAGTCTAGAACAAGATGTGACTTCAGTCACGTGATGTTAAGAAATGCATTACCTTGTGTGACTGCTCACTGCAGAACATTAATAAACATATTTCTCTTTTTAGGTCTGGATTCCCTGGAGCACAGCCTGTTTCCATGGACAAGCAAAATATTAAATTTCTGGAACAGAAGCCATACAAAGTTAGCTGGAAAGCAGACGGTACTCGGTAAGCTCATTTTAAATGAAAAAGAAATACCCTGTAAACTGGGTGGATAGTCTGTATTTTCCCAGGAAAGTGAACTAACATCTGCAACAGACAAAACGCATTCTAAGAACAAAACAGACTCCAAAGTTTTATCTTTTTTTGTCTTGGTACTGATTATTTGTTGATGTTTGTGGCTGAATTTCATTTTAGCAGCTGCTCTGCAGACTGGCTGTGTGTACTTTTATTCTTCTCTGTGACCCTTGTCTGCCTGTCAGCTAGGATTTGCCAGCAAGGTCTTAGAATAAACTTTGGTAACAGTAAGAGTTTGTTAAGCTAAAGAATTTGTTTATAGAAGTGAAATTAAAATTTATATTTGAGCCTTCAGAAGTAGATTAATGTTAGAAATGTCATGGTTTTTGTTTTTTTTCCACACTTATTCAGACTTGTGGTTTATATTGGCCAAAGGGTCAACAGTTTCATCTTCCCTTACCAGTTCTCTTGCTTTCATTGTAGGGGAGGACTTTTTTTCTCCCTTTGGAAGCAGACTACGACTTGATTATACTGATCTTTTGAACCTATTCAGTGTTATGATTGCCGGTTTGAAATGCATCCTTACATGTAATTTCTAAGGTTTTTTTTTTCATTTGTCTTAACCTGTGCTATGATTTTTTTTTTTTAGGTGTGGTACAATACTGTCTTGTCTCTGTTTGCCAATACAGAAGAGTGTGGGTTTCAAACAAGCTTTATTTGCCTTAATTTGAGTATCTGAGCTATTCTGTGGTGTCTCAGATTGTGTTAGAGATTTGTGCTTTAGTAGTCAAGCATGCCCAGTTGTAACTGATTATTATATATTTATGTAGTCTACGTGTGTGTGTATATATATATAAAATATATACAGTGGAATTCCAAACATCAATTTATTTGACTTATTTTTCCCCAATATATCTTGCAAAATAGAAATATTTTGCTTCTAAGGCAAAAATTCTGAGGCATTGCATACAAAGATTAAAATCTGTTGGGAAGAACTGCTGTTCGTTTACTTGAAGCAGGATTATTAGCAACGTTTCAGAAATTTAATTGGGCTTTATCTAGTCAAATCTTGAGAACTCCAAGGATGAGGTTTACATAGCCTTTGAGTAATCTGTTCTGGAACTGCTGAGCCCATCCAGTGGAGGAAGTTGTTTGTTTTCTTTTTTTCTTGATGTTCAAAGGGAACCTCTCAGGTAGTAATTCATAGCTGTGACTTCTTGTATCATTTGTCACTACTGAGAGGAATTTGGACTATGTCTTTAATTGCCATTCATATACTGTTAGGTCGCTGCCTGGTCACCCTTTGGCTTTGTTTTCTCTCATAGAATCATAGGGCAGTTTGGGTTGGAAAGGACCTTTAAGACCCTCCAGTTCGACTCCCTCTGCTGTGGACAGGGACACCTTCCACTGGACCAGGCTGCCCAGGGCCCCAACCAACTCAGCCTTGAACACATCCAGGGATGAGACATCCACAGCTTCTCTGGGCAGCTGTGCCAGTGCCTCACCACCCTCTGAGTAAAGAATTTCTTCCTGATACCTGATGTAAATCTCTCCTCTCTTAGTTTAAAGCTATTGTCTTTTCACTACACTGCCTGGCAAAGAGTCTCTTCCCATCTTTCTTCTTTCTTGTAGGCCTCTCTTTACGTAATGGAAGTCTGCACTGAGGTTTCCTCGGAGCCTTCTCTTCTCTTCTCCAGGCTAGACAACCCTAGCTCCCTTAGCCTTTCTTTATGTGACGGGTTCTCCAGCCTTCTGATCATCCTTATGACCCTTCTCTGAACCTGTTCCAGCAGCGCCTTGTCATTCTTATGCTGAAGGCCCCAGAGCTGAACACAGTAGTCTAGGTGGAATTCCACAAGAGCAATGGAGAGAATCGCCTCCCCTGCCCTGTTGGTCACAATTCTTTTGATGCAGCATGCAGTTGGTTTTCTGGGCTACAAGCTCGTGCTGGTAGCATATGCTGAGCTTTTTGTCCTCCTCAACCCCCAAGTCCTTTTCTGTAGGGCTGCTCTCGTCCATTCTCTGCCCAGCCTGTATTTCTGTTTGGGTTTGTCCTGATGCAGGTTCAAGACTTTGCCCTTGGCCTTGTTGAACTTGATGTTGTTCTCATGGGCTCACCTGAGCGTGTCAAGGTCCCTTTGGATGGCATTGCTTCCTTCCAGCAAGTCAGCTGCACCACTCAGCTTGGTGTTGTCCATAAATTTGCCGAGGCTGTGCTCAAATCCTGCTGTCTGTGTCACTAACAGCTGCAGTTGCCTTTTTTGCAAGTTTATTATCTAAGTACTTAGTTTAATTTTTGTTAATATCAAAAATTAATTGTCTTGATCAAAGTCACTTTACAGCTTTGTGAGAAGTATGAGGAAAAATGCTCTGCCAGTTGTTTGTTCGTTGAAAGCTGTTACTAGCGTAGGTCAGTTGATGGTTACAAGTATAGCAAGTGCATCCAGCATTAGCAAGCTCCAGCATGACGAAAACATTATTTGTGATGCATTCCCTAGGACGGGTTCTCAAGGTGACTAGATTGGTGAGATTCTGATTTGAATGTTATCTGCAAGATATCCTTTTGTTCCTTTCTGATGTGTATGAAAAACCTGTGTCACAGAGTATCTTCCCTCTACTCCCAGCAGCTGGGATGAGGTATATAGAGTATTTACTAATCATGTTGAAATAAAACCCCAAGTGTTAGGTGCCCCATTGTCTTTGTGCTCTTACAAACAGGTACTGTGGCTCTTCATACATGCAAATCTTCCTTAAGTTAAATTCTGAAATTCCAAAATGATATTTTATGAAAATAAAAGAATATTTTTTTAATTTGGAACACTTGTGAAATTACAGTAGATTTCTCGATGTCTTGGATGTTTGGAATTGTCGTCATTGGAGACTGATACTGCGACCTTCTGTTTTTCCTTCAGTGTTTCTGGTTTCAAAACTGAAGTCAGGAATACCAGATGCTAATGGAAAGGATCTTAGTCTCTGCCACTCAGAGCATTCAGATCACAGTCTTCTACGTTGTTGTGAGCACTCTCTTGAGGTAGATAGTAATGACATTTCTTGCATTTTACTCAAGTGTGTCTCGCTAATAGGAACTTATAGGCTATCTTCTAAAGAATTTCTCACTTTCATTACTTCGTTAGGTTTGTTATCTTCAGTTTTAGAATGGAATATTCTAGATAATGAAAAGCCTTGAAAATACGGGGAATTTAATGTCTTAGGAGAATTACCAAGTGGTTCCACTTGGACTCCATCAGGATTCAGCACAATTCAGCCAGAACTAAGCTGTCTTCCGCACAAAAGATCCCTCAAATGTTTTTCATCTTCATTGTTTGTACTTCATGGTTTTATTAGGTTGGGCAGAGCATGATGTGAAAATACGAAGCTCACACTCAGTATGACATCCAAGCATTAAGAAGGGTGTGAGAATGTCAGCCTTATCACCCCAGTGCTTGAGCACAGTTGGCCAATATTAATGTGATGCAGGCATTCTGAGAACACAAGGTTACAGAAACATTGTGCTGGGAGATCCAGGCTTATTCTCGGGGCAGTACCATGCATTTTAAGTGCTGCTGAGCCTAAGCAAATAAACTCAGCCTACTAAACTGACCATGCAAAGAACCAGATGGGATTCTTTGCGTTAATTGTGCTTTTAATCCACATTCCAGTTATACTGTCCATGAAGTTGACTTCTAAAACTGTAAAAATGTTTGTGAAGTATTAACGTGTGTAGCTCAGATATTGTTATTGGTAGTTCTTCTGACATCTTGATCCTTCAGCAAGTCTTTGTTTCCAGGATTGATTTATACTAATTTTAATATATGTTAAAGACATTTTGTGGAATTATTTTTGGATAATCTAAGCCTATTGCTTCTAGAAGTAGCAATAACAGAAAATGTTACTGCAAAATAACTTCTTTACTGAAATCTATTTTATATTAAAGGAAAAAGAAATAGTTTTGTCTGCGTTATCTCTTATATGCTTTGCCACTGAACAATAATCCCTTCAGAGCTGTGGATCATTGACCAGTGCAGATTGATTTAGAACAAGCAGTAAGATGCAGTATTACTAATTAAAATTAGTGCTACTCTGTGGGGTTGTAAGCTCTTTTTCACTTTTTTTTGTATTTTCAATATGAAAAGCTTTTCTTTGTCACATTGTATTCATTTGGAAAATTGAAGTCTTATGGAATATACTTATGCAACCATACAGGACATATTCTGCATGTGGAATAGTTACATATGAAATAGTAGTGCACCTTGAAGACTGACTTTTGGGAAATAAAGTAGACTGTGCATATGATTTCTTAGGAGGAATTTAAAGTATTTGGGGTATTTTATCTTGTTTCTAAAATTCAGAATGAATAAGGAAGAATAGGAAACTAAATAGTTCTGTTGAATTTTCTCAAAACATTAACTTGCAGTTGGTTGTAGAGATGCACAAACTGATAGCTGTACTCAGAGAAGAAAATGGTGTTCTGCAGACCTGGTGTTAATGAAATTCAACTGAAGGAATGCTGTGAAAGAGATAAAAGACAGAAACCTGAGCTATTATTTGGACATTTAGACACTGTGTAATAGTAGCTCCCCTAATCAACAGTGAAAGAAGTCTGGCAACTTTTACACAGGACACACTTCTAATTATTTTTGCTGTTCTCCAATGATCCAGACTCCATATGTAATTAAACAGATTTTCATTAATTGTTCTGAATGCTTTTGGTGACAAGCATGACCGTCCTGAATTTAATATGAAGCCATTAGTTACTAGAGATGCATTCACAGATGCCTGGTTCACTTTATCTGGAAATGAAACCCCCGTTGCCACATATCTCTGAACCTATTCTGTCAAATGTATTACAGCTGCAGCAGCCCCTGGTCTGTTTATTACAATGTTATTTGGCTTGCATAGTTGTTTTTCTGCCTTTCTCTTTAATTAAGAGTGCTACTGTTTCATCAGACTGGCTGGACTTGTAGAAAAGTAGATGCTTAACTAATGATTTTATGTTACACTTTTTCAGTTGAATATAACTTGCTCACATGGGTCAGTATTTTCTTAGCCTAGGCAAACTTATATTTCACTGTTGTTAAATATTTGCGTTTTACTCCTTCAATGGTAGCTTTCTCTAGAGGTTTCATGGTTGAAGCCCTTATTTTTAGGTTGCCTTAACTGGCATATAGTATCAGTAATTTCATGAGGACACTTTTCTCCAAACATCTTTTTCCTATTGATTTTTTTTTTAACTGGAGCCGAATGTTCTTGCTTTGAGTATTACTATATTTTTCTAACCATAGTAAAAAGAAAAAATTAAAGTATTTCTTAAAAGATAATTATTTATCACCTGGCAATGACTAAATAATGTGATTTAATTAGTTAAATTAGTTGACAGTGATTCTGTAAAGCATTTATGGAAAATTACTGCAGTAGCATCTTACATACTTATGTAAGCTTACGGATTCTGAGTTTCTTTCTTTTGTCAAAACTCCCCTATTACAATGGATCCTGGAATTCAAAATCTTCTGATTTACCCTTGCTTGCTTTGCTCTGGTTCTCAGAGGTTGTGCCGACAACAGTGGCCTTGCTTGTTCAGTGCCTCACTTTCAGAGTCCTTCTGTGAGCATCACAAGGCACACATCTGTTCTTGCTCCATGTTACATTCTGGAGCAAACCAATGCCCTTGCTCCAAAGGGAAATGCAGTGTGTTCTCCCCTCTTACCCAGGGCGGTTCTTCAGTTTTGATCTTGTATTCTCCAACGCTCCTAAATTTACTCCTGCACTGTCTGTGGGAACACATGTACCCACAGAAGTACTGTAAAGACATCCTGCTATATGACAGTGTTATGCTGTACAGCACTCCATAAAGCACAGTGTTTGGGGGCAGGCATGGGAGATGCCCAACTCCCATTGCAGCCAGAACGTTCTGTGCAGCCATTCAGCAAGGCCTACAGCAGGTGCTGTGTGGTTGGTCTACTGAATCACTCAGTGTTTCCTTTCTGAGCTGATGAGAGGTCATGGTCTAGGAACTTGCAAACATTTGTATAAGGGCCTATGTGGAGACCTGTATCCATATTTGTCTCAGGTTGAGGCTCTCTTTGGAAAAATGCTTCCTTTATGGCAGCTCTTTGTGTGTAAATATTACTTGGAAGTCACTCTGTTCTGGGAGAAACATTTCTAAAGTCATATTGCATTATTATTGAAAAAAATTACTTAAGTTTGTAGTTATCTTGCCTGGTTTGACATGAACTCTATTCTGTATGCTTATTGAAACAGTTGTCAAACCTCTGTCTTAAAAGTCAGTTTTATGGTAATGTGTTCATAAGACACCAGCATCCAAAGGGCAAATTTTCCACTATTGATGTCATGCCTTCTGGCTTTTTAAATAGAAAATAAATGTTGTAGGATAGCAGCAGCTACAAGGTATGTATGGCTTTACAAATGCATCCGATTTCATAGAGCTGCGATTGCAGGAATAGTAGATGCTATCTGAATAAGATAATTGTTATAGTATGTACAAGGCATGCTGGATGACTCTGTGTTATCAACTTTGTACTGTAAAGTCATTAGCCCAGGTGGTTAGCGGCTCGCTGTATCCCATGATAGAGGTCTCATTAATAATGTTTGTAGCAGATGTTTGTTCTAATGAGTGGAGCTGAACGTTCAGACAGAAGTAGGGTTGGTAAAGTAATGAGATGCCAGTTTTGAAAAAAACTCTTACCACTAAGAATAATTAGAAGCTTTAAAATGTCCATAGAATAATTCATATTAATCCAATCATCGAGGACTGGGTTTTATAATGGTAAAATGTGACTTGAACAAAATACAAGCTATTAAGGGGTGTGAGTTACTGTCTTGCATTTGTGTGAGTACCTTTTTATTTTTCACGTCGGTATGCATGTAGTTTTAGGATTGATTTTATTATTTTTCACTAATGCAGTGGCTGTTCAATTATGGTAAATCAGCTATTTAGAAGAAATACAGAACAGGTAGTTCTTGCCAAAGGCTATTATATTTGAAAAATATCCATATAAATTTGGTGGCTCACGGATACCTAACCACGAACAAGTAGGTACGGCATGTTAAGCCTCTCTGAGAATCACTAATTGTTTAAAAGGCATTCCTAATAAGATATTTAGTAATATCTATGAAGTAATTTTTTTTTTTACATAATTAACAACTTATATGTTTGAAAAAGGCCTCATTTTAATAGTATGAGTGGAAAATAAACATAGTGAGGCTACACTTGTATGGTCATACGATATGTATAGTTTTACGTACAAGTGTATGGTAAAACTGGTGGCTAAAATTTTTATACTGTTTATTAACCAAATAATAGTAACTTACGTGCTTTGAGTAACTCAGAATAACTGTTAAGACCTGTAATAGCATCCTAGGTGTCTCCAGTTCAGCTTTATAGAAAGTGAAGAATTTTTCTATTTTGTGAAGTTCAAAGTTACTGCCAGTTCTAGTCTTTTCAAAACCATACTGAAGACCATTACTTGAAGGATAAAGGGTGCCTACTGGGAGTACTTCTCATGCTTGTTTTTAAAAGGTAACGAATACAGGGGCAAAAACTTCTTCCCCTGAAGTTGCCTCAGTACTGTTGTCTATTGCTGTCCTATGGTCCTTTGGCTGGTGAGATGAAGCTTATGCACACAACTGAGAAACATCAGCTTCCTAATAGGAAAAATCATCCAGAAGTCTTTTGAGTTGAGAGTAACGTGCAAAAAGGTGATCATTGCTGAAGGTCAGCTTGACAGAAGTAAAGAAAACTAAGAAACAGATTTTCTGTTTTAGAAATAACAAGATAAAAGGAGGTAGTGCAAAATAATGTGGCAAGGAAGAAAAAAAATCACCTACTTGCGTACGACTAAAGAAGAGAGAGTTTTCCATGAATGCATCTGTAGCAGTTGGACAGATCAATACAATGGGAAAGGCAGTACAACAAAGGTGTGAGGATGGAAGGACCAGCACAATAAAAGATGCTATAAAGGAGGGGAAGAAGTTTGCTCACCCTTATCAGAAGATTCCAGATTTGCAGGGGAAAGCTCCACCAGTAAGGGATCTCCAGAAAGAGTACTTTTCCCCTTGGTAGTCAGCCCTTAAATGGGGTCTAAGAGAGGTGCTGCCAGGCTCCACCCCTTCGGGTCACACAGGTGAGTTGCCTTAACCTGTTCTCCCAGGGCTGACTGGGTCCTTTCCCCAGGTGATCAATCAGAGATTCAGACTGTGAATCAACAGTTACCATATAGCATCCAGCTATCACCTCAGAGAGGCAGGACAATGTTATGGAGAAAGATGAGATAACAAAACTGAATGAAGAAGAACAGGGAAGATTTAGAGAGTTGTGCTATTCCAATTAAACAAATAATGGAATTGAGAACTCATTATTTAGAATGAGAAAACAACTTATCTTGAAAACAAATTTAAATAACAGAAAGATTGTCTACTGAGAGTGAGGATATTAGGACAGGATTAAACTTGAAGGAGACTCTATTGGGACTGAGAAAGAAGACGTAGGTTAGTTTTCAGATTGGTAAAAAATGATGAGCAGATTCTTACAGACACGGAGGCTTATGCCAGTGGTGGAAAATTCCTGAGCTGGAGCATTACACAATTGTTAGTGTATTCTTTCCTGGTGTGGAGGAGGAGGACAATAGAGTTGGCTGCTGAGGTTAGCCAGTTGGCATCAGAAATAATTCTAACAGGGAGATTTAGGGCCATTCATTGCTGAAAAGCATTTATGAGCATAGAGCTTTTCTCTAGGTATGGATACCCCATTTCTTGGTGGTCTTACATTCTGACCCTAGATGGCTAACAAATCCACTAGTTCATGTTGTATCTTGGGTGTCTAATTATTTCCTTGTGTTTAGTGTTATACGTGTTTCCATTCTTGGGGTCAGGAGGGAACAGTTGCTTGATAATGTTGTGATGGGAATTTACTGGGCATTTTTAAACTGCACCTTCCTATTCTTCTTCCTTTCCATAGTTATCTTAAATATCTTAAAATATCTATCAGTCTTGCAGAATTGATTGGTAGTGCTGTGTATCCCTTCCTTTGTTGTGGCACTTTTATCATTGGAAATTTTGAAGGCCAGGGTTTTGGGTTTGGCCATGAATTGAGCAGGCTTTTCAGGAACAAATGAATTCATTAAAGGAGTGACAGTTTTTGTGAAAGTGGGCTTAACTCAAGTGGTTTGATTCAGAGTTAAATAAGCTCTGTTCATAGCATGTGCTCAGCTCTTGAATGCTAATTATACATAGTTCATATGCGTGTAAGAAAGTTTCTGATCAGACACTCGTGGTTATTTTTAATAACTATCTGAAAATAGGAGCAGGAAGGGTTTTTCTGTTATTCCCATGAAGCTGCATCAAAATAGGATGATGATTAAAGAGACATGTAGTAGAAACCTTACTGAAAAGGGAAGAGTGACTGTTGCTGTGCCCTTATTCCTACCTGCACTGTTTTGTTGCATGCTACACTTTTAAGATCTGTAGAAGGAAGATCTGTAGAAGGCAAATGCAGTTTTTAGTTACTGTGATATAGATCCCAGTGTTCCTGCTTTGTAATTACTTAAACTAGCTCCTTATGAGAGGATAAACCTGCTTATTTTTAAGCTAATTATGTAATTCTCCTACATTTGGAAGAACCTTGATGGACAATGAATCTGGAATGCACATAGGATTTCAATCTCTGCCTTTATTTTGAGGGAGATATTTAATTGGAGACAGTATGTATTGTCTGGAAAACTGCAGTTGTGAAGTTCATAAAAATAGTTGCACTAAAGCATTCCCCTCCAACCCCCCTTTCAAACAAGGTTAAAAGTTATAAATACCTTTTGTAAACTTCAATGCTAATCAGCTGTTGAGCACCTGCAGTTGGTCTCTTAAGTGTGTAGTAGTAATGTAATGTCAAGCTGCTCCAACTGTACATAAAGGCACGTATATGATTAAGGATTATAGAGTGAGGTGGGTTTTTTAAGGTTACGCCTACTTGATTTATGACTTTCTAGAATAGAAAATTGTATAAAATGCCTTCCTAATGGTCACTAAGGAGAACAACTCATAAGTGTTTTACAGCACCATAAACAGCTTTCCTCTTAATTTTCTGAAAAAAAACCAAATGCTTAATCCATAGTTCTCTTATCCTACATAAATACACAAAACAGAAGATGAGACAGGGACACAGAAAAGATGTGTTTTTGGGTTAAAAAGATGGAGGTGTGTCTTCACTCACTCTGCAACTTAATAGTTACTACTTGTTTTTGCACTGGACACTAACCTTAGGATTACAAGACTGATATCAGCCTGTTTACCAAAGCATTAGAAACCTTGAAAATTGCATTCCTACTTGAGTTTTTATCTGAGAGTGCAGAAAGCCCCTTTGTGCTGAGATTAAGGGCGCTTTATACGTGTGTAGTGTGTCCTGTAGATCACCATGAAGAAGCACTAGCACAAGATTGCCTTCGTTATCTCCACCAGTTGATATGTCCTTTGAGAACACATAAACATTTTCTCACTTTTTACCCATGGAATGAGAGCACGCTTACACTTTTCAGATGTCGATTTTTGTTAGCTGCTCTCAGGAGACCAGATAACTCATCAGTTCTGTTTAACTATACTGCTTAGTCTCCCTTTACCGAGAGACTGTTGATCAAATGAAGCAGCACAGAGTGTCTTAAGGTGTTAGACTGGTATCTGGAAATGTTGTTACTCCTAAGTTAGAAGTTTGCTTAAGGCAGTGTTATTGTAAATGGCAGGAGATGTTACAGACCAGATCTGGTAGTTTCACAGCTCTTGGGCTAGGTTGCAATTGGTGGTTGTTTTATGAGTCTTCATGTTGCATTTAGAGTGGGGTGTGATGGAGTATGTATGTGTATATATATATTTATTTATTGCTAGGGCACATTGATTCCATTTTGCTTCTTATACCCCTCCTGAAGTCTGTCTTTTAAATCACTGAGTCAATGTAGAGAAATGAATGAATAGGTATGACAGGTCACACTGTCTCCAGTCTGGATCTAAATTGATATGAATGTCTGAAGAATACATTCTTACTCTATATTGTAGTCTCATTTAGGTATGTCTGAAACAGAGTCACAACTGTGAAATGGCGACCCTGCACATAGCAGGGGGGTTGAAAGTCCATGATCATTGCGGTCCTTTTCAACCCAGGCCACTCTATGATTCTATGAAGGAAGCTGTTCCTTCTTTGTTTCTCTCTTAAAGGTTAAAAAGTTGTAGTGATGTATTACCTTGCCATAGGAAGGTGCATTTTGCAAAGTACCAGGCTTGATGTTTCTCAGTTCTGGAGCATTTTGATAGCGTACAAGTTTAAATGCTTAAAATTCAGATCCCTTTGAAAAGTGCTGCTTAACAATTATTCGAATGAAACTATTTGAATATTTGGACAGATTGTCTTCGAAGCAAGCTCTTTTGTTTATTTATAAAGAGTTAATGTGTTAAAATGCTTATTAGGTAGCTTGTGCTACGAATACTAATCTTAGAGTATTCAACTGTAGTCCTAGACTGTTCTAATTAGACCAAGATAAATGGTGTGCTTGTGTGTGTACCTGATGTTCAAGCCGTCAGTATCAGAGGAAAAATTAATAAATAAATCATTAATCATTCTCGTAGACCACTTTTGATAGTGAAACAGCGTGTCCTGTGCTGCTCATTCTCTTGGGAGCATCGTGGGCACGTTTCATGAAACATAATGGATTAAGTTTATTCAGGAAAGAATGATATTGAGGCTATAGAGTGCAACCATACAAATACCTGAGGCATGTTTTCCTTTCAAACTGGTCCTCTAATCTGTGGGCGCAAATGACAGTTGTGGCTTCTGAAGCTGCTGCCTGCGAAGCAGACAGAATTGACCCAGCATGTATACTGCCATAAATCATTTCAAAGTCAAGAGGACTTTCTTTTTCAAGGCTGTAAATACTCTTTTCTTGTCTGTTAATTGTGGAACTCCATGGGAAACATGGCTCTCTTTCTTGGGAAAGGAGGAAAATAATTACTTGTCATCTGATGTCAAGGTGGTGGTGTTTTGTGTTTGGTTTGTTTCTCTTCTAAATATATTTGTTACTTCAGGCACAGATTTCCCCCTAAATCTACAAGGGCTGCTCCAAAAGTAATACCTCCTATTTTATTATGTTGGTGCATGACATCAGAGGCGGGTGTTGGTGGGATGGCAGTAGAAGTTGAACCTTCCCACCAGTATTCCATTACGTTTTGTTGCTGTGTGACAGATGGCAGCAGAGAGATGGTCTGACAAAGTGATGTCTGACATGGAAGTGGAGATGAAGGAAAGGTGTGTCACTAAATTCCTTCTCATAGAAAAAATGGCACCCAATAACATTCATCGACTCTTGCTCAACATTTATGGTGACCAAGCAGTGAATGTGAGCACACTAAAGGCTGGGCTGCATGGACAACATCTTCCTAAAATTTGTGGAGTAAGACTGCAATCGAACAAGTTCAAACAAGCTTGAAGCTGAATATTTGCAATAAGTAATAAAATTGATTTTTAATGTAAGAATTTGGTAGTTCAGTCAAGCTTTTGACATGAGATTATTCAAACAAATGATACATTTTTTAAAAAGTAATCAGAACGTTATACTATACAGTTATTTTTCAATAGTGTTCTTCCATCTAACGTAGAAATGTACTTTAATGTACTTTAATATGTACCTGACCACTTACCAGCACTAGTTTCAGCAAAACAAAGATAATCTACTATTTAAAATAAATCTGCTAGTATACAAATTCTGTTACTGGATCACATATTTCTGAGCTCATTAACCATTTCTTCAGAACACCATATACTTCATCGTGAGCTATAAGTATTCTTCAGTATATATTAGTTATCGGTAAATTTACCCTTTGCAAGAGGTCAAATCATGTTAACAAGATTACTTCAAATTTAACTCATAAAGTTTAATATCCTTTAAGAAATAGAATGCTGTGGATTTTTTTTTGTTGTTTCTTTAACTTAATTAAAAGCCTGGAAGGCTGTCAAGAAAATGCTGTAACTGGATAGTCTTTTTTTCAACCTTGTTAAATTCTTGGTTTTACCAGCTCTGCTGCAGTTTCACAATCTAATAATACTTCAGAAAATAGTTTTACATCATTTTTTCATTTGCCATCTGTTAATTTAACTAAAGGCATTTTTATTCTTAATTTATAAAACTGAAATTTGAAAAAAAAACCCTAAAGTTTGAATTCAGTCTAAGATATGGTACTTTATTAGTAGAAATGATAGCAGCTTCTACGCTTCTGCGTTTTTTCTATAGAATCATAGACTGGGTATGACTGGATGACCAGACTGGTAGACAAGGGAAAGGCTGTTGATGTAGTCTACCTAGACTTCAGCAAAGCCTTTGACATGGTTTCTCACAATATTCTCCTGTTCAAGAGGTGCCTGGATGAGGAGCTACGAGATATGGTTTAGTGGCTTGTGGTTGCAATGGTAATGGGAGGATGGTTGGACTAGATGATCTTGTAGGTCCTTTCCAACCTTGTGATTCTATGAGTCTATGATTTTTCCATAGTTACCATTGCCCTCTCTTGTATTCAAAAATGAACTTCCCTATTAATGCTGGTGCACGTATTATTCCAGTTGGGAATATTCCAGTGAGTTGTAAGATGATGCAACATTGTATTATGCACCGTCTTATTAGTTGTGTGACCTAAAGGTTTGTTAGTTGTTTTTTTTTTTTTGTAATGCAGGTGTTTTTGTGCTCTTGCTGACCTTTAAAAATTAGCTGCTATATTGGCTTTCTCAGCCAACAGAGTTAATTTAAAAGGTTTTAAGGGGGAGTATATTGTTGTATCTGCCTCTTCCTGCCTGTGTTTTTCTACCTTATGGGTATTGAAATTTGCATATATCTTGATTGTAGTTTGGGACATAAAGATTTCTGTTGCAAATGTTGTAATTTGCAGATTGTCTACTTCACTTTTTGTGATTTTTCTGGATCACAATAGTTGCAGTCTTCTCTGGACCTTGAGTTGTCAAAGGGAGCAAATGAGAAAGGAGACTTAAATTCAGAGTTGGACAGGGAGCAGTGACAAGCAAGAATAAGAAAAAGAATATGGTGTTGAGTGAGGTAACAGTAGAATATACTGATGGTTAGTAAAGTCTATGAAGACACACACACTGGAACATCCCAAGGAGGTTGTGGATGCCCCATCCCTGGAGGCATTCAAGGCCAGGCTGGATGTGGCTCTGGGCAGCCTGGTCTGGTGGTTGGCGACCCTGCACATAGCAGGGGGGTTGAAACTCGATGATCATTGTGATCCTTTTCTACCCAGGCCATTCTGTGATTCTGTGATTAAGACAAAGAGCCTGTATGAGCTCTGGGATTTCTGTTGTCTTCAGTGGTTACTTGTGCAATGTGTGTGTGTAGTATCTTGAAGAGTTCTGCATAAAGGAAGTTTGTAGTCTCGAATAAGCAGGTTGAACAGTACATTATCAAAATCAGGCATAGCACTGTCACTGTACTACCAGGTGGTCAATGTGACAATTCTTTTTCCCCTATCAAAGCAGAGCAGCAAAATGGAGGAGTTTGAGTGAGTGATTCAGAACATGAAGCTGGGAATTGGGAATCTCAACATACTAGATAGGCTAGGATAACTTTCTTGACTAACATGAATATTGGAAAACATTTGTTTTTTGGGAAAGATGCAAAATGAAGTTTGAGTGATAACGCTTTGTTTTCATAACAGCTGAAGGATGGAAAATACTATGGAATTGTAGTTTTAAAATGTCACTATAGGATGATTAAGATAAAATTCTGAGTTACTGCTGAATCTGCTGAAGACACTCATGTGATTAGAATTGCCACTGTGAACATACTTCAATGCAAGTTGGTGTCCAAATCTCTTCTGATGTAGTAAGAGTTCAGGCAATGCAATTATTGAAGTCTATGGAGCTATTTATTTCACCCTGAAAATACTTTATAAATAAGCTTGATCAGAAGTTGAATTCCACCTTCCCTTTCCAGGGATTCATTGTGGTTGCAGTGAGAGGTGATGTTAGGTCAGTAATGTAGATTCTCCTTCTAGATGGGTGGATTTGGATAAACTAAGGAGTGAGGAGGGAATGAGGATTTCAGTCTCCAGTACTGATGAGGAATGACATTTCTTCTGAGTTCAACCATTTTAGTCAAGTTTGTTTACTATTTAAAGGGAAAATAATATATTTGAAAAAGGGAGGAGTAGTGATAGATCTCATGCCTGTGAACTTCTATCAAAATTTTGATTTATTATAGATACTGAATCTAATGAAGTTTCCTAGAACTGTAAGACAGATAAAGAAAGAATTGGAAAAAAAAAAAAGAAAGAAAAAAAAAAAAAGAAAAGAAAAATGGCAGTGGGTAGTTTTGGAAGAATGGGTATAGAAAGCCACAAGAGGAAGTCCTGAATATTCGATGTTAGGACCAATTGTATATTGCCATTAAGAATTTTGAAATGGAAACCAAACATTTTCTGACAAACAGATAAGGGAAACGTGTCACTGCACATGAATGCAATGTCATGAATATGAAACATCGGAGCTGAGGCTGTTGATTGGAAGTGACAGTCAGAATATAGTTATTTGCTTCCGTATAAATTATTGGGAAAATGGTTGATGATAGAAGAAAGGTGATTAAAAAATACAATGTGTTAGTGTACTTAGGGTGGGCTGACTTCCTGTGGGCATGTGTGTGGTTTTCTATATTTTTCCCTTCAGAATTTGAATGATACCTGCAAGTATGTAATGTCAAAGTTGCTTCATGTGTAGCTGCTTCATGCTGTCTGATACTCTGTGCAGATGAAAAACATGAGTGTGGCATGGAAGTGATATTTGTGACAGAGTTATTAGTGTGCGATTTAGTTACTGTTTTCCTTTTGTTTATACAATGAAAATAATAGTGTGCACATGTCCGAGTTTTGTTATCCTTCAGGAGATAGTTGGAAGCAGTGACCACTACCAGCAGCAATTAATGTAAGAGAAGAAAGCAAGCTGAGCCTTGCCTGTTTACTGGGACTTGAGGATGTATTGCTCCATCTGCCACAGGCCAACTGCGAACTCATCTCATTTAAACTGCTACTCTGGATCCAGCACAGTCTGGATTGAGGCCAGGATGTGGAACCAAAATGCTTCAGTGACACAGATAGAGGCTCTCCTACTGTCAGTGGATAAAGAGCAGTGATTAATTTTCATTCCCCTGGCCCTTTCTACAGTGTTTGATGATCTGGCCAGAAGTTGACACTGTCTTGTCAGAAGGGAGAGGCAGGGGCCTAAGTAAAGTGCTGGAGTGGTTGAGCCTCGTTGTAGGTGATGAATCTAAGGACTGGCAGCATGCTTATGATTTTGAAGCGCTGTCAGTCAAACAAGGAATTTAAGAAACTAAAAATATCTACAACAAGATATTGTTTTTGCCTGTGCATCAGCAAACATCTTAGCAATACTAATTGCTTTATTGAGTTGAGTAAGGCTTGTTTGTGTGGGAGGGCAAAGCTTTCGCAGGGCTGAATTCTAGCCTTTGTAATGAACTCCTGTGGGAATGAGGAACTGTCATGCTTTTGCACTTAGAGTTGATGATGGAATTCCTTACATTTTGCATTCTTGAATGTGACAACGTAGACAGAAGCATATGCAAAGAGAAAAAGAAAAAAGGCAACGTCAACAATGCTCTGTCAAAATAATTAGCATAGATTGGTAAAGTCCATCTGAGTAAATAATGCAGAACAAAGGAAGCTGTGGTATGAGCAGAATTTTTTAAGCCTCCTTTAAAAATTAGTACTAATCCACTTGCTAGCTGTAGTGTTTTCTCAGAAAATTCATTTTGTGTTGAAATCAAACAAGGAGATTTCAAAAGTCTGAGAGAGTTGTGCTATGTTTTTTCTATTATTCCAATTCTTCAGTTAAGACTTTGGCTGGAGGAACATGTTGAACATTGGTAAAGCACAGTCTAAGATGATGTCCGTGGCAAAGCTCCTTTGAACTTCTAGGAGACCTGTTTCACTATGAATATACACATAGGTAAATGCTATGCTCAGTGTTGGGAACTGTGTCAAAGAGTATTAGCACTGGCGAAGATGACTTTGAAAATAAACTAAGAAAGAGGAATGAGACTGCGTGCTCTGGTCAGTGCAGTATTGGATCTGGAGTTGGGGAGATGTGATTTTGCTCTTTTTCCTGACTGAATGACTGTAGATTGAGGGGAAATGAAGTAATTTGACTTGTTTCATTTAAATGATACTTTTCTGGAAGGTAATTTAAAATTTAATGATGAGAATTATTTAACATTCATATAAAGTGGAAACCTGAGGTTTCTTTTTAACTGATCATTTTCAATATAGCCCAAGTCAGCTATGAAACTGTAAAAAACAAAACAAACAACAACAAAGAAAAAAACCACAGAGAAACAAAAAAAAAAAGAATTTTAATAAACTCATCCTTGAAATGCATTTTGTGCCAACTGCACATGAAGGCAAACCTGGGCCTTTGAAACAGTTGCTTTTATTTGGATGAGTTAATTGATGTCTGCAGAGAACTTTCAAGATGATTCTCCAGTTTTATGTATTGTTACCAAAGGTAAATTACTGACGCTTTTATTGCTGCTCCACTCCTGCTGTTTTGTTCACTTGTCTTGTTTTAAATTCAGTTTGAGCTGTCTGATACAGACCGTGTCATCTTGTGTACTTGCAGGGAATCTAATACAATGGGGCCTGGCTAATTGGAGCTTTTTGGGTGTTAATACAATAGAGATAATTAGTAATAAATGTACAGCTGTAATAGCAAGTAGTGTTCACAGTAGGAAATACAATGCATGACAGTTAAGCTTCTATATGCTGTGTTAGTTCCTATTGAATGCATTTGAGAAATCGGTGTTATTCTTTCTTTGCCACTGTGGTGTTGCCCAGAGGCTTGATCTGTATTCTGGTGTAAGTGCTTGTGATGCTAATACCTTAATTAACTTCTTTAAATATAAGCTGTCAGGGCACATCCAGATAGTATTCAGAAACGCGCTCATCAGCAGTCTACAAGACTTCCCCAAGAAAGCTTACAGTGTGGTGTGGAGAAAAGCCTGACGTTAAGCATGCGAGCTTATGCTTTTTCACTTAGAAAATAAAGAATAAAAAAAAGTCATTAAGAAATTCAGTTTAACTAAAGCCGAGGCATGGTTGTTTAACTCTTTTCTCTTCTTGCATGCTTCCAGCTATCAGCTGCTCATAGAACACTTCTGAGTCGTCAGTCCCTCCCACATTTCTTCTATCTAATGTTGGTAGCTCTTAATTTGATAAACTTGTCTTTTATTTATGTCAAGTTGGTTATCCACACTTTTCTCAAGTGATGCTTTCTGTAAACTCAGTGAAACTGAGCTTTGTGCTCTGGGTATTTGAAGTACCCAAGTTCTTGTAAGTCTTAATGGGAGGCCCAAGGAGCCATCTAGCTTTGTTTTGGTTATTGGTTGAATAAAATACTGATGTTTACCAGCCAAATTACATATGAATTTTGTTATGAATGCACATGTGGGCCGCATAAATGCTGTCAGCTTAACATATTTGCACATGCTGGATGTGTATAATGCAACTTGAAGAGCCTGTCTCCTTAACCTAGCTTTGCTTTAGGATCACTTAGTCCTCCATGTCTTGTTTAAGAACCCTCCTGCCATACCAACCACTGAATCCTTTACAGTTGTTAGGCACTGGGATAGGTTGCTTGTTTTCATGCAAGCTTGCAGTCAGATTGGATGGATTTTGAGGCTGAAGAGAGACTTAAATGAATAATTTCATGGCTCAGTTCTAAACTGAGAAATATGATGTCTTGTTGCAAATGTGAATTCTAACTTTAGACTTGCGTTTGGGTAATTGCTGTTAGCATTACTGCAGGTTGCCTAAATGTGGCAATTTCCTAAAAGCACAGGTATGTTTTATATCTTCCTTTTCTCTTGGCTGCCTTGCTGCTCAGTTTCCCATGTGTTGCACATTGGGCAGTGGATGGTCTGTGTAGTTACTAAGGTCTTTTACTGAGACATTTAAAAATGGGGCTGTATTATTGACATTGAGGTAGAATTAAAATCAGGTTTGAAATCATAGTTTTGGGGGGGAAATACACAAACATGCATGCCCTCTCTGTGTGCTGAGTGCTTGAAATTGTTGTCCCAGCTTTAGCTGAAACCGTGTTAAGAGCATACTGACGTTTGGTTGTTGTGAGTGATGGGAGCGTGCCTGGGTCTGGGGTAGAGCCACTGCTGTGATAGCATAGAGCAGGGTGTGGGGTCAGGACAGGTGCTTGAATTAGGCTGCTCCATACCAGGTGACACCACGCGGAAGGCCATTAAGCTCTGGACAGTTGGCCAACCCCTCTGCTTGGGGGTTGTGAGAGGTCAGTTGGCAGGGGGCTGTGTCAGAGCTGGGTGCTGGTCGACAAGTGATTGCATTGCAGCCATATGTATTGTTGTTATTGCACTGTTGTTTCCATTTTCCTCTTCTGTCTTAGTCTTTATCTCAATCCACAAGTTCTACTTTGTTTCTGGTTCTCTCCCCCATCCCACTTGAGGGGTAGTGAGCAAAAGGTTGTGTGGTGCTGAGCTGCTGCTGGGTTAAACCACGCAGCAGTGTGAGTATGAGTGGCACAGCTTGCCCTCAGAACCACAAGCTGATTTGCTAGCATTGCTAATTTCCTCTTACTGTTTGAAATAACTGCATTTTTTGTGTTTTGAGAAGGTTCTGATGGTTAAACACATGGTGATAAATATTATATACTGCACAGAGGAAATGCAAGTTCAGTAACTGTTTATATATTCCTTGTTCTGAAAGAAAGAGAATGGCTGTGCTTAGCTGTTGTCACCAAGAGAAATTTCAGTGGGGGGAGTGTAGATGTTTGATAAATGTTTGAAACAAGGTGTTTCCAAAGGCAGTTGTGGGGAAACTGTTCAAAGAGGTATTACAACACAGATGTGTAATTTGGAGATGTTCTTTGTTAAGGTGATGGATTAGATAATGCAATTGATTTCTTCTATTTCCTTAATTTGCTTTCAGTTTACAGTAAGCAAAACACTTTTGTGTAGTATATGCCTGTATGTTCTTGCTATAACTGCATATATTAAATCTGTAAATGAAATACTTTATTAAACTGGGAGGGGAATGTTTTCAGCCTTTTACAGAGTTACAGGGGCTGGAAGGGACCTCTAGAGATCATTGAGTCCAACGCCCTGCTAAAGTGGGTTCCCTATAGTGAGTGGGTTTTGAATATCTCCAGAGAAGGAGACTCCATGGCCTCTCCGGGCAGCCTGTTCCAGTGCTCTGTCACTCTCAAAGTAAAAAAGTTTTTCCTCATGTTCAGGTGGAACTTCCCATGTTTCAGTTTGTGCCCAGTGCCCCTTGTCCAGCAGCTGTGCACCACCAAAAAAGCCTGGCCCTGTCCAGCTTACTCCCACACTTTAGATATTTATAAGCATTGATAAATCTCTTCTCAGTCTTCTCCAGGCTGAACAGTCCCAGGCCTTACAGCCTTTCCTCACTCAAGAGATGCTCTAGGCCCCTCAATCTTCTTTGCGGCCTTCTGCTGGACTCTCTAGAAGTTCCATCTTTCTTACCTGAGGAGGCCAGAACTGGTCACAGTACTCCAGATGTGTCTTCACCATGGTGGAGTAGAACTGGGAGGATCACCTCCCTCAACCTGCTGGCCACATTCTTTTTAATGCACCCCGGGATACCATTGGCCTTCTTGGTCACCAGGGCACGCTGTTGGCTCATGGGCAACCTGTTGTCCACCAGAACACCCAGGTCTTTCTCTGCAGAGCTCCTTTCTAGGAGGTAGGCTCCTAACCTGTACCGATGCACACAGTTATTCCTCCCCGGGTGTAGGACTTTGCGCTTGCTCTTGTAAAAACAACAAAACAAAACAAACCCTACAAACAGAAACTTCTCAGAACTGATCTATGAGTCAGTCAGGTGCCTTGCTCATGCCAGTGACTTTTGCATATTAAGTATAGTAAGCAAGGGTGTTATCATTAAGATAGTGGGTCTGCGTTGTCATGAGACCGAAACTTTTTGGTATGTGATTCCTGGTAATCGTTAATTAGAAATCCCTTGTATGCAATCCTTAAGACCTTGGATTTTTTTTCTTGAGGTTTAGGATATGCAATATAAAAACCTAACAATGAAACACTGGGAAAAGAGAGAAAAAAATCATGAGAGAAGGGTAGGAATCTCACCCCAGTGACTGGGGAATTATCCAGCTACCAATTCGTAAGAAAATCTCCGTAGATTTTGAGTGAATGACTTAAATCAACACCACCACCTTCTCTCTTTTGATGTTCAAATAAAAGATTTTGAAACCTTCTGTAAGTCCTTTGAACCTGTAGGTACTTTAGGTGGCTGAAAACAAAGATTTTAGATGATAGGAGTTCTTCTGCTCCTACGTCTTTACTTTTGTGCAACTCATACATAACACCTTGAAGTACTCATGTTGTTTGTGGAAAAGTATTAGTTAAGATGATACATAGTGTGTACTGTGATTGGAATTACAATACTGGAAGAAAGTGTTTATTTAAGCTGCACGTGTGATGCTATGCCCTTGTAAGCAGCCTTACTAATTTCTGGAGGTGTAGGATCTGTAAAGGCAGCAGATGAGCTGCCTGTGTAGACCGGCTGCCTGAAGGGGTTCTGGGGGCTGCTTCACTTTTGACAGCAGGGATTCTATGGGCATTGCTTTTAAGAGCAATGGTGAATTTTAGAAAAGACTACTGGTAACTCATTATTTCTTCAGAACCAGGACTTCCCAAGGAGAATTGGATGAATTATGAAAAGATCTGTTTTTTTTTTTTTTCCCCCAGTATATCTATTGTATTAGAGGACTTCTACAAGTATGAGAAGTTCTTTTCTGAGAAAGTCTTCAAAATATGCTCTCTGTATTTCAGAGTATTCTGGTGTGGATGGTGAAACTCTGATCACTTACTTTTAATTCACTGTTTTTCATTTTATACAGAATACAAACTCCATAGGATTAGAACAGTCGTCTTTGGGTTTAGCACAAAGAAACTTAATTTTTTGACTTGGGCTCCTAGTGCTGCCTTACTGTCAATAGTTTTTTTATTTTTCATTTTTTCTTAGAAAAATCAGTTGTTTGCAACTGAACCAAGCTCCCAAATTATTTGTGATGCTGTGGTTAGCACTGAAGTTTTCTTTACATGTACTGTGATAGAAGAACGTTCCTTGTCTAAATTTCCTAGTGTTTTAATGGAAAGAGGCTCAGTCTCTTGCTGAGATTTGGAGTACTGCAGGGTTGGGTAACCTCTGATAGGAGAAGTGTTTCTTGTGAATTGAACTCTGCAGATTTATATCAGGTAAAGTTCTTGCTCACTTAAAGAAAAATAGGAGTGAAAGATCTTTTAGCAAAGTCTAACTGAATTAGCCTCATGTATTCCTTGTATTCCTTATTCTCCAGTGTTGAGATCTCTGTTCTTTTTAGGAGATTTTCAGGCATTGTTTTGTGATGATCACGACACAGTGATGTTCTTGTAGGTATATTCTAAACTTCTAGTTTTGAAATATTTCCTTGGTGATAGTTACATCAAACTAAACTGCTTTTCTGAAACAGGAGGCTTCAACTTTTCAACTATCAAAAGTTCCTTTTTAAATGCTCTTTTATAATGCATCAGGATTATTTTTTTTTTTTAACACAAGACAAATTAAGTGTTGAGATTTAGAAGATGCATCTTTAACTTCTTAACGTTGCCTTTGCAGGTACATGATGCTGATTGATGGCAAGAATGAAGTATATATGATTGATAGAGACAATTCAATTTTTCATGTATCTAATCTGGAATTTCCATTTCGTAAAGATCTTCGCATGCATCTAACAAACACTCTTCTAGATGGGGTAAGGAGTATACTGTATAATAATTGTAACAATTTCAACAGTTTGTTTTTGTTCAGAAACAAGACCAAGTTTCCTAGGCTTGAGTCATGGGATTTAGGGATAACAGATGCAGTCAATGGCTGAACGTGGAAATCACTCTGTTCATAAGTCACTTCTTATCTACAGAAAAGTAATGATAACTGCTCTGGGGGGAGCTGTTCACTTGTCTTTGAAATAAATCAAGGTAATGAGATGGCGTTCTGTAAGCATGAGAAGAAGTTTGAAGAGAATGTAGAGAAATAAATGCAGAACCTCATCTCATTACAGCTTTGTGTTTTGATACAGTAGACATAGTAAATATTACACAGTTGATCTAAGTGTTTGTAAAATTTGATAAAATTTTGATATTTGACTTCTGTGACTTGATGTCTTGCTTCTGTCATCTTTATTTTCAGCTGATTTGAATTACTAACTGATGTAGAAATGGTTTAGTTTTATTTTTTTTGACTGAAACATGTCTAAGTATTCGTGCTAATTTAAATTATGTAAATCTCCTAACGGACTTTATGAATCAGTTGCAAAGCAAGCTTTATAACATCTGCATGTGCTGTTCAAAAGCTGGCCTCTACTAATATTACTTGCTAAGCTTTTCAGAACAGTAGTCATGAGAAGAGAGAATGTGTTTCTTGACCTTTCTATTTTAGCTGAATGACTTCATTAGCTCTTATACTAAATACCTGTCAGTGTAATTGAATACACTTCCCTGTCATATTTTGGTAGCAGTGAAGTTATTCTACCTTACTATCACTTTTGCTTGGTAAAAACCTAAGATAGATTGAAGTCTTTAGACTGAGGTTAGGTGAGTCATCTATCTCTGAGTGAAATTATAGGTTGTCTTTGCCTTCACTGTCACTTACCAGAGAATGGTGAAGGAGCAGGTAGCTTGCTGTCATGCTTTTGTAGCGATGATTTTACAGGGAAGCCTTTGGAAAGCATTACTTAAACAGAAGATCTTCAGGGAGACTGCTTCTCTTGTTTAGAAACAGGTAATTTACTAAGGTTGGCTAATATGCATATGTGGAGGACAGGGAAGCACATTGATATGTGTGTGAATGTGGCAGTGGCTGTTGGACATGGGAGAGGGGCTCTCATCTGGCTTTTTGACTCTTAAGAATAAATTAAATTGGAAGAATTAACAATCGAGTCTCTGGTTGTATCACTACTTGGTAGCCCAGGGTGTAAGCTATAACTTTACCTGATTTGTTGTTCTGTAGAAGTGTGGTTGTTACAGTACATTTCAGTATTTCACTGTATGGCATAATGATGCCTTTTTTTTCCTCTCAGTTTTTTCACAAAGTAGAAAGCAAAATACGAGAACTCGATTGAGTAATGTACCTTGAGATAAAGCTGCAGTCTTCTGATGGGTAATAAGTACTTTTATAGCTCAGATTTCAAAATAAATTTGTTTAATCTGTTAAAAAAGAACACCTTGATTATATTTCATTGCAGTTCCTTTCAGCAGATTTGAGACTGGAGCTTGCCTGTTGCTTGGAGCATTGCAAGAGCTTAACTTTGTAATTTGCTATTTCTTTAATGTTTGTTTCAAGTGATAATTTCCATAACTGTTCCCTTACTTGGAATATATGCATGATTTCATTTTTTTAATCTACACGAAGGAAAGTTTGGCTTTTTTTGCATGAATGTGTTTTGCCAATTAGTGCATAAAGGCTGCTGAAGTTAATTCATTAATTACAGATTGAAGTAATTCACACTACTGCCCTTGAAGTAGCTTTTTCGCTCTCAGAGACTGAAGTTACAGAACGAAGGGGCCCAACTGGCCATACTTTACATTGATCTTAAAAGTACAAGAAAGAAGAAAACAGATGAATTCTGCCAGTTCCATGTGGTGAAACAGTTGCATGTGAACAGAACACAAAAGATTAAGTAGTCCCTGCAAGTTTATTTAGATGGGGAATGTATAAAACTTTAATAAAGGTAATTTCCATGAATTCAGTGATTTCTTAACATGCTTTAAGGCTTCTGTTGTAAGCCTTTCATGCAGTGTTCTTTGAGAATCTCAAATGCATTTAGGGTTCACTTCAGGCTGAAATTACTTGCAAACAGTTCTTACCACGACCAATTACATCTTCATGATAAGAAGTTTTCTGCAATGCTCTGTCTTCATCTCGAGCTTTTTGGTTGTGTTTGTTCTTCTGGCATGGAAGAAAGTTTTCTGCGAATCTCATTAAAACTAACTTGAACACTACCTACAGGTGACTAGCATAACATTAAGCATTCCTTTGGAAGTCTGGTGTTTTGTCTCCATACCAGTATCTGAGGGAATGCATAAATCTTTGTTCAAGTGTTTTGGCTGTTGTTCAAGGCAACTAGTTAGTTATTTTCAGGATGTTTCTGTTTAGCTTTGGAACAAGTGAGTAGAAAATGAGGAAATGTACTGTGTTTGATTTGCTGCTTAATATTTGTGTAGACAAACACTCTTATTGTAAATATACAGCATCTAAATTTATTAAAAAAAAAAAGGTGCTTTTTTAAACTAATGGGATAGACTGCAACTAAAACTAATCGTTGGTCATCTGTGTTTGTGAGCAAAATATATCTTGTGTTCAAAATTTCTCACAAGAGCATCCTCTAAAATTCAGCTGTGTGAAGGCTTCCTTAGTAACTCAGTACTAAAATAAAGCAGATGCAATTCTCATTTTTTCCCCAACATTTAAGACTGTCACAATTTTTAACTTAAATTTAAGGAAAGCCTGAGTGGTATGTTGTCATACGTTATAAACATTTATCAATTTCAATCCTCAGTTTTGGCATCCTTGGACAGCTTGTCTTCAAGCTGGATGGGAGGTTGCAGTCACTCTGCCCTTTATGACCTTGTGGTGGGCTACCTGGCATGTGAGGTCCTAGGTGGAGTCCGCCCTCCTAGAGCTTGAATCTAGAATTTACTGGGCACATGAGCGCAGAGAGACATTCACACTGACAAAGACATCCCATGCAATTGTGGTCAGTGGAGAGTGAGGACCTATTGCACTTTTGTGTCAGTACGGAGCTCACATATTTGTAAGCTCTGTCAGAAATGGTACAGCTTACAACTGTTATAGTTTGCAAAGACTGACACTCTGTGCACATAGTTGTTTTTTTTTTTTTAAGCTCTTTGTATTCCTGAAATACAGCGCTGGCTAGAATTGTTTTGAAAATAAAGGGATAAAGGAAAGACTAGAAATAGGAGGAAAAGGAACGATGAACAGATGTGTGATTAGATCCAGTTCCACGCTCGGGTTCAGCTAGGAGTGCATTCTGCATGTTACTGGGAAAATGAGATTCTGTGTATTAAATTTTGGATTATTTTATATCCAGCAACAGCTTAGACTTGTGATTCAAGGTGGAAAAAACCAAGTCCCTGAGCTGTCAGGCCAGCATCTTTCCTTTTGCTACTTGTCCAGCTTAAGGCTCGTAGCACAGTTGCTGTTTCTAATGTGCTGTAAGCATATGCTCTGCAGCACCAGCAAAGAAGATTAACACCAGCAGTTTTCCAGATTACGTCAAAGAAGCTGGCAAGTGGACCTTGTTATGCCAACCTGAAGGTTAAGCTACTATCTAAAGTGGTGGATAATGGACAAGAGATAAAAACCGTATTTCCTAGGAGGGGCAATGTTAAAACATGTTATAGCGGCTGTAAGCCTACATGGGATATATGAGGTAATACATGGCTGTGGGTATTACTTGTGCATACTTTTGTGTTCTATTATGTAGCCACGTGATATCTAGAAATTGTCTTAAATATAGCCTTACAGTATCAGGTTATTCACCAGAATAAGTGAGTTTGAGTTCCTGAAGTAGTCCATTTTTCCAAAGGTCTACAGTATGAACCTGCCTTTGAGATCTAATTCTGGAGGTGTTTTTCAATTCTTATAATTTCAAGGAAGACTCTGAGATCAGAATCTTAAATAATGATGTGTTAGACCAATTGAATCATTCTTATGATCGCTTTACACCTTGTTGCGTCATGACAGCTGTATTGACATTCACTGCTCCATTAGTTATGCCAGTGTCATGATGGTGATGAGCAGCACATGAATTTGTCTTTTCTACTGCTAAAGCATATTGTCTGACTGTATATTTGCCCTGGTAGCTGCAATTAATTCAGGATCTGGCAAAGAACAAGAGGCAGGAGGGAGGAAGAAAAGAAAAAGAGATGTGACAGAAGAGGCTACCTGTGCTTGTAATAGAGTCAAGAAGGTTTATACATGTCTGAAATAGAGAAAAAGTTTTGATATACAATTTAATTCTGGGTTAAATCTAAACATTCCAGAGAAAACTTAAAGAATGTACACGACTCTCTTTTCTGTATCTTATAATGGTCATAAACAGAACATCCAGAGATTCAGGTTTTGAACATTAGGTTTAAAATCTTTTTAGACTGGGCATCAAATTGTTTCCAAGGTTTTGCATATAAATGTGAGCTTTGCATCAGAGCTGGGTCTCTGGATATGTATTTTGAAGAAATGAGTCCTGAAGCTTTAAATCTGTGTTCAAAGAAATGTGTTTTAGTTTTGCTTGCTAGTGCAGTTGAAACGTTAAAACAGTGTGGTAGCATTTTTTGTATTTCACTTTTACTTTACTCCTTATTTCTAATGGGAAAACAAATAGATCCTGTCAGGATTTTGTATTCTATTACATCTGTGAAAGCTCTTCCACATTTGAACACAATGTCTTCTTTCTGTGTACCTGCTCCATCTACTTGTGTAGCTAGTTATGAAATGTATTGTCAAAGAATGAGAAGTCTTGCATCTCTATTCATAGCTTGCCAGTATCTCACCTAAATATTGGAAGGTGATGGAAGAGCATTTAATTACACCAATTCTACGTAGACTTTTGCAATTGTTATTTGACAGGACCTATGGCTAAGTGATTTTTAGACTTAAGAATAAGGTAATGTAGTATTACAAAGGAGTATTTTTCACTCTTTTTTTTTTTTTTTTTTCCCCTTTATGGAAGGAAGATATGTATGGGCTGTGAAAGTATGATCCCCATCTCTGTATTCAGTTTATAGAAGATGAGATTGTGAATAATTAAGTAGGAAACTTCTAGTGCCCATTGTTATTTGAAACAATAGGTTTACATATTCTAGTTTATCTTTAAATGCCTCCAACTTTGTATGTACTTGAAAACAAATCTGTATCTAAAACTAATTGCTTATTTTTTAAAAGACTAATGTGATTAATTACTAGGTACAATTCAAGGAGTTTGGTATGTGTACAGACTGAAAATCTTTGAAAATCTTATTGGGGTTTACTTTGTGAAAGTTCTAGATTCTAAGAGAAGTTAAAAGGTTGTAGTGCTAGTGACTCATTAAGAATTAATTTGAGTTGATGTAAGATGCTATTTTGGATTAATTCTTGAGCACATAGTTATGCTTTCATCATGTTAGAGGGAACTATTGTTTTTTTTGTTTGTTTGTTTTTTTTTACCCTTTCCTATTGTTTCATCTCCTATGTGTGGCTTTAGAGTTTGAATTTGATATTGGCAGCAAAGAACCCTTTGCTGGTAGAGCTATCTCATTAGCTAAGAATTGGGTGGTGGAGAGCAGGATGGAAAAAGTTGCTAAAATGTGACTAAATATTTTTTTTTTTTTTATTAATTTACCAAACTAATGAACTGGTCTGCTTCGTATCTCAAACCTGAGCTACAGATATAGGTATCAGCATGTAAGGTGTGTGGGTGTTCATGTTTGTTGATCATTAATACATTTTCTCCTTGCTGACATTTTCAAGATAGATTACCAATATATATTGAATTGAAACTAATTTCATGTGATACAGATGTTGTATTTCCATTTGAAAGAGTCCTAGTGCTTAGTCACAGTGCAGCATTCAAACAAATTGCATTTGTCACTGCTGCTTAGAACACAGATAACATGAAAATGACCAACGTGAACATAGAAAATGGATGAAAGAGCTTGCTCTTTACTTTTCTGCTATTGAAGTTTTTGTTGTAGGTGAGATTTCCAAAAGTGGCCAGTTAAGATTGCAGTTCTGACTGTGTTTAAGGCCTCATTCCTACAAGAAAGGTCATGATTTTAAAAGCTGTGGAGAGCCTAACATAGAAATATTGCAGATAAGAATGTGGAGCATTAGGACAGCTTTCTGCCTTCCTACTGAATGCTTCGTGAGACATTTAGGACCATAATATTTTTATAATGCTGACATATTGTACAATTTGTTTTTAGCAGTAAGAATGTGCCAGTTATTTGATTACATCACACTCTCAGGCTTATTGACTAGTTATGAATGTGTTGACTTTTTTTTTTTCTTGTAGTCATGAAGTAAATGTAAATGTCATCTCTTTTCTTTTAAGGAAATGATCGTCGACAAGGTTAATGGACAGGTTGTTCCTCGGTACTTGATATATGACATTATTAAGTTTAATGTAAGTACTTCTGGTTTTATCATTAGTTATTGATTCTCATTGCTAATTTAATCTTATTGGTATAATTAAGAGCTTGAGTATAAACTTCAACACCAAAAGTATCAGGTCCTTTTGCAGCTCAATAAAAAGCAGTGGATCAGAAATAAGATTGAAAGCAGCCTTCTAAAAGACATTGATTTATTTCCACATAGTGGTGGTTTGAAATGGTCTACTAAACACTGTTTGAAAATTTTCCATTTCTAAAGCGTTCCTGAACTATATAGAGAGTGAAAATGGAGAAGAGATGGAGAAGTTGGCCTGTTAGAGGCATATATTTTATGAGAGCATCACGGTGCTCCTTGTTAAGCTGCTCCAACACCTTTCTCAAATTTCTCTTTGAAACCAAACATGTAGGTTCTGATAGCTGCTCAATAAGCAGACTCTCCTGTTTACACTGGCTGTGGGGCAAATATGTGAGAAAGAAATATGTTGTTTAAAAAAAAAAAAAAAAAGACAAGCCTTTTTTGACAGCTAGAGATAGCCTCTGTGGTCACAGTAGATACTTGTTCTCTGTATTTTTAACAAGAAGATTGTTTCTGTTTTTTATTTTAAATATGGTAAGTGTTTGAAAGTCACCATAGGACTTTTGCTCATTACCTTTGTAGATTTTTTTTTTTATTTTGTATATTTTTCCCCTGAAAGGCATGATATACATGAAATATGGAGTTAGTCTTACAAAAGGATCTCCTATTGAGGCTTACTTGAAGAACTAACCTTGACCATATGTTTCACATGAAATAAATTTTTCTATTGATTTCTCCATTACTTGTAGGGAAGAGAAAATCTTTTTTTGAGAAAGATCGATGTAACCATGTAGATGTTTACAAAACAGCATTTAAAATAATGTAGTGAATATAGAATATGTCTGCTCTTTTTGGCTGGGATAGAGTTGTTTTTTTCGTAGTAAGTCTTATTGTGCTGCACTTTGAATTTGTGACCAAAACAGCATTGACAGTCCACCAGTGTTTCAGCTGTTGGAGTGGTGTCCGCATGGTTGGGGCTTTTTCTGCTTCTCGTGCTGCCCTGCCAGCCAGGAGCTGAGTGGGCACAAGGAGCTGGGGAGGGATAGAACCAGGACAGCTAGCCTTGAGTGACTGAAGGGAAATCCTAGCCTACCATATGCTATTGTACTCAGTAATAAGAGATGGGAGAAAGGAGGAGGATGGGAGGGCATTCACAGTTGTGGCATTTATCTTCCCAAGGAACCATTATTTGTGAAGGAGCCTGCTTTCCTGGAAGTGGTTGAGCATGACGATGGGAAGTAGTGAATAGATGAGTGCCTTATGTGCTTTGCTTGTGCAAACAGCTTTTGCTCTCTCCGTAAACCCATCTTTATCTCAACTCAGAGTTTCATCGCTTTTGCTCTTCTGATCCTCTCAGCCCATGGAAAAACAGTCTAGTATCTGTTAATGCTTCTGAAAATACAGAATCCTGTTAGTTTTCCCAACAGGGCAAACATTATTACTAAAACACAAGACATTTCAGACTTCTTAAACTGCTGTTGACTCTTTGAGACTTGTGTAAGATGCTATTCAGCTTGAGTGGGCCACCCAGCATGTAGGGGAATTGCAGGCTGAGCCATGGTACTGGCCACAGAAAAAGATGTTGGTATGCTGAGAAGTGTAGTCGCTGTGATAGATGATAGTTTCCTGGATCTTTCCTATGGTTAGGACTTTTCAGTGCACAAAGATTCCTTGTGCACTTCTGAAAAGCATGATCTTCTCTTTTTTCCTGTATTTGCACTTGTTCCTTCCACCTGTGATTCAATGTTTGTTTTCTTTGTGTAGCTCTTTGTCTCTTTTCTTGCTCTGTCCAGCCTGTCACTCACTGCTGTTACTTTCCCTTTAAAAATGAATTGTAAGGTACAAAATGAACAGTCTCCCCTCCATTTGGGATATGCATATGCTGTCTTATCAAAATAAGGCTCTCTAAAAGCCCTGGTGAAATGTTTGGAGCAAAGTGTCCAAACTTAATCTGAAAAATCCCACCTGGCAAACAGCAAAAATGATAAGAGGGCTTTCAGACGATTGTTAAGGTTGGAGGAAAGTCTGCTTCTGAGCAGCATTGTAAATGCTTTAATATGTTTTGGTGGTTGGTTATTTTTTTATTTAAAGATTGGGAAGGAGAGCGGAGTTTGTTGTTATATAACACAGTTTTAATGTCAAGGACAAATTAAGACACTTTTATCAGTATGGGTACAAGCAGGGCTTCAGCTGCTAGAATTGATTAGCAGTGATTCTACCACAAAGATTAAAAAGCACAGCAGTTTTTAGGTTAATTTTAGAAGCTTAATTACAAAACTGGGCACCTGAGCATGTTTGTTTTGGCAAGAAGTGGTCAACAGCATTTTATCACCAAGAGAGGTAAAAGCATTGAAAACTTCTAATTGGCAGGGAAGGATAAGTTCCTTTTTTTTTTTCGTGAAGTTGTAAAAGTTAGATTGTGTAATTTTCCTAGTAGTTTCAAATCTAATAATTACACAAAGCAACGAACTCTCACTCCAAAAGCCCTCTCCCCAGTAGAGGGCTGCAGGGACTGCTCAGGAATTCTGTGTCGCTCTTTGATTGTGAACGTAGATCTCCTCTGAAAGTCAGTGTTGGAGTTACTGTGCTCCTTGGCCATTTTGTGTAGTATGGCATTTCTGACACATCCCCTATCTCATCTTTTTCATGCTCTGCTGTTAGAGGTGCTGCATTGTGGTGGAAGGAATATGAATTCAAACTCTGCTGATGAACACCTTTGTCTGATCAGGCAAACTTCATTTTAAGTCAGGTCTGTGAATTAGGGATACTTCTGGCTGACCTTATTCTCAAATGCTCAACTTATTTTGCACATATACCATCCTAAACCAGGTAAATATTTCAGTTTTCTGGCTTTGTCAGAAGATTCTTTCTGAAGTACAAAATTCACAAATTCCACACTAGGTCCCAAAGACTTATGTGCACTGTTAATGATGCTGAGTATTTGTGCATTAGGATAACCAATGCCAACACAAAATTGTGGAAGTTAATGCTGAGGTAAGTGATATAATGCATTCTGCAGAACTATATACATTGATAGCAAAAATTCCATCAAGTTGTGCCTCTCAGGATGCCTGTAAATAGTGTAGAGAAGGCTGTTGACGTGAACAGAAAAATAATGGAATTGGAATTCCAAGCCATGGCAAAATAGTGTCATATAATTGATAATTTCCAAATGTCTCTTACTGTAATATCACTTTGAACTCTTCTCAGGTTTTCACCCAGCATTGTTGTTGTGCCTCAAAACTGGACTGTATTTCATTTTTGTGTTTGTTTTTATTCTGTGTTCTCTTGTTTTCAGGGGACTAATTATTCTTAAAACTAGTGTTTGCAAGTGTAATGTAGCAGCTTGAGACAAGGCAACCTGTCTGAGATGGAATTTAGAAAAGTTTCCTGTTTGACAGACAAGTATCAATTTGAGATCTAAGAGCAGCAGTGGTCTGTTAGTCGTGAATCAGATGGGAATAAAAGGAAGGTATTTAACTTTGTGTGCAATACTGTGATTTAGGAGAAAGTCATGGAATTGCAGTGCCTCAGTACGTCACAGAATCTTTCCTCAGACTTAGCATTTCATCTGTGCTTGACTCAGAGAAGGTGAGGAAATCACTGAAAGCAGGATGGTGTTGTTATTGGGAGAGAAGGGTAACAGAAACTTAGTGGTGAGCAGGGAGAATATGAAATGAAAGAGAATGGCAAGGGAGAAGAATGAGAAAAAAGACTGCCTACCTCTTAAGAATTTTAATAAATTTTTTTATCAGTGAGGTTTTTTGTTATTTAGGTTTTCGATTTTACTGGGATGCATCAGGAACAAACTTCAGTGGCCTTATATAAGAGGTGAAAGAAACTGAGAAAATAGACTGTGATTGAAATACATATTAAGCATTTGGGTTTAGATATCTAGGCAACAAAAGTCTTAGGAAGAAGGAAAAACTGGGTTTCAGTGATTGGGAGATATGTATATTTGCTTCCTTAGAGGAAGCATGGAAATAATTTCTTAATTTTTTTAATTCTGATGCTTATCACCTGCAATTGCTGAAAAAGTCACTTTTCAGAGTTGATGATGGAATGCTTTGATTTAATTTCTACTTCCTCATTTGGCCTGTACATGGGCTGCTTTGAAAGTAATGCCTCCTATTTTGTGTTGGCCCATGATATCAGAGGCAGATATCGGTGGCATGGCAGTAAAGGTTGAACCTTCCCACCAATATTCTGTTACATTTTGGTTTAATGCAAGAGATGGCATCAGAGGGGCAGTCTGACAGAATGTCATCTGACATGGAAGTGTGTATGAAGATAAGGTATGGTATTGAATTCCTCCACATAGGGAAAAAAAAAAATGGCACCCACTGATATTTGTTGACACTTGTGAAGACCAGTTGGTGGATGTGAGCACAGTAAGGTGGTGAGCACTGTTTCAGCAGTGATGTTGACAGTCTGTCACCTTTGCTGGTGTGTATTGTTATGAGCATGACATGTAGGATCTTGTTCATTGCTGGCAAAAGTGGGTAACTGTGGTGACTATCTTGGAAAGTAGTGTTTTGTAGCTGAGAATTTGCTGCATGGTATTATTTTACCCTTTGTATCTGCTGTAGTTTCTGTGGAGATAAATAGGAGGCATTACTTTTGGAGCAACCTATGTAGTTTCCATAAGCTTGTGGTAGTACCTATTTTGTTACAAGGCATGCCAATGCCAGGAAAAGCAAATGATTATTCAGGAAATTTCAAAAGATTGTTTTCTTGTCATTTTCTTCAGTCTGAAACATAATGTTGATTATTATTAATAGAAACAGAAGATATGACATTGCTGTATCACTGCTTTCATCCCACGTGCTGAAAGCAAGCTCAAAGAAAGGAAGATGTATGCAAGTGAAATAAACCAACCTCTCAGCCTTAACTGAGGAAACAGCAATCCCTGCATTTTTTTTCTGCTTTGCTTGGTTCTTTCAAACAAACAAAAAACACAAACCAAACAAAACCCCAATATATATGTGTATATAAAATCATCTCTCAAAACCCCCCTTTCTTAGAAGCTTCATACCTCTATAGTAATAAATTAATCAGCACATGGCTGTCTGGATAGTTGGTACTGAAACTTAATCTTCTCTGTAAGTACTTAAAATGGTCTCTGGCAGAGTTTTGTTGCCGGCTGGCTACTGTGCTCTTCAGTGATTCTCAGGAATAGTTTAAGATTTAACGTTGTTAAAGGACAGTTCTTAGCAGCTGCCCCCATATATTGTCATCTTCTTTTTGTAGACCAGAAATGAATGAGCATGGTCAGCCAGTCAGTGGCTTCAGGACCAGGGATAAGGCTTTGCGGCATTAGTTTTCCAATGCAGGTGTTCCTGGGCTGTCTTCTGGTTAACAAATGTTGGTGTTGCCTCACTGAATTTCAGAAAGTGCTGCTTTTGAAATGTCAGGTGTTCTGCTGTTAATTTAGGGGCCTGCAGTGGAGGATGAGAGGAAATAAGATGGAATAAAATGTAGTAGTATATCATAGAGTCCTGTTACAGGGGACAAAGGAAGATTACAGAGGCACCAAAACTAATATGCCACTTCTTGTCTATGTCACCAGTGTGGGAAAGATGGTGTTATCATGTCAAGTTGTACCATTTAGGTTGCATGAAAAGATTTTTTTTTTTTAAGAATCATAATCCACTTTCTTTAAAATGCATATGTTTATTTGGCTTTTCAAACTGATTTTTTTTCCTCCACATTTATGTCATTGGTTATGTGTGGACTCTGCATAAATGAAATCAGGATTTTTTTTTTTCCATGATCCTCTGAACATAAGAAGCTAATGGAATCATAGAATTGTTTGAGTTGGAAGGGACCCTTAAAGGTCATCTAGTCCTAATCCCCTGCAGTGAGCAGGGACACCCACAGCTACATCAGGTTGCTCAGAGCCCTGTCCAGCCTGACCTTGGGCATCTCCAGTGATGGGGCATCCACCACCTCTGGGCAACCTGTTCCAGTGCCTCACTACCCTTATTGTAAAAATAAATAAATAAAAGATTTTTCTTATATCCGATCTAATGGGACCTAGCAATCGTTGCAGTGGTTAGTCTTAATGAGTACAAAGTGAAATCCCTGCAATGCCTCTTATTTTCAGATTCCTGATTTGTGGCTTTATGTAGATGAACGCATTATTAGGTAGCTGTAGTTGTACAGTATTACCTCTTTCTGAATACCTGAATAGTTAGTTTAAAAAAAAAAAAAGTTCAAATGGGATGGGTAGCTCTATTGTAGTGAAGGATGGTGACAACAGAAAAATTAGCAGTCCCAGAGTAAATAGAAATAAATCCAAATTTCTGTTCATCAGAACTATTTATAATAGAAAATGTCTTCATTATCCAGTCATCATTGAGACAGCTCTTCCTGAGAGACCTTGTTTTGACAGACTTTTTCTTAGATCATATTCCGTAGCTACGTTAAGATGTATAAACACTAAACCCAAGCAACTATTTTATTTCCTAACTTAATTCAGTAATAAAAAGTAACGCTGACATAATGTAGGGTCCTAATTAATTAATTCTTAGCAAAGATGCTGAAAATGAGTAGTACTTTTCCTTCTCCTTTCCAATCCTGGCCTTTAATTTTTAAAATTCTAGCCAAGTCTTCTTGAGACCAGATTGCAGTGGTAAGAATAGATCAAGTGCTTGAAAAAGAATAATTATTTCAATGTTTAAAAAGGAGATAGGGAATTTTGATACATTTTTGAAAATTCTATGCATTAAATCAAGTCAAGATCAAAATTTCATTTGCTATCATTATGCATAATAATGTTGTAGCTGTTAGATTAAACTTGTCACTGTAAACAGATACTGTGATCATAAATCTTCTTGTGGGTTCACTGAATTCATGCATGAAATTTTTTTGTTTTAAATCCTTGTAAAATATGACCATGTCTGACTTTTCCATTATAAACCTAATTTAAAAGTGATATAAAGCTCACAGCACAGGCTGTCTGTCCTTTATTAGTCAAGTAACCTCATCTGAAAAACACACCGTGCGAATTCTGAGAGCATAATTCAGAGATGTGAGCACTTACTTGCATAATCTTTTCTGTTTACAAATACACATGACAGCCAATGACTTTCCAACTATTAATTTTAATCCCTATTTTATTTCTGAAATTGTTAAAGTTGAAAATACAGGTTTAAAATACTTCTGTTGCTATTGGTACCCTAGGAAATAGGAAGGCTGTTCACGTACTTTCTCTTGGCTAGGCCCCTGCAATGGTGGTCTTTACATTATGTTCTAAAAATCTGTATGCACATCCTCATTCTATCCCAGCTAAGAGGTTTTCAGGTAAATGAAGTGCAGAGCATCAGCTTGATCTTACCTCACGTTGCATTCTGGTGTAACACAAGAAAAATGCATTAAGATTGCCTTGTAACCGCAGTGTTCTGGTACCTCTAGAGCTTCTTTCCAATTCCCAGGTCTCCTGCTTGATTTGCAAAGTCACGCAGCTGGTAGTGTCACTACTTTCTACTCCTCTGTGTTTTGAAACATAGTTTATTGGATGATGAGCACAGACTGTAGTGTACTGAATGATGAGCAGGGACAGCTTGGCCAGGTGAAGCCATGAGTTGTAATATACTTAAATTTTTCTTAGGGTGTCTGAGTAGGATGATGTTACAGAATAGGGAGAGCAACTAGTGGTGGGCTTAGAAGGCCTTGGAAGGTGAAGTGTCAATACAATAAGGCCATGCTGGGACAGAAGCTTTTAGGTCTGTGGAGATGTATGGACAGGAATGTATATAACTATTGTTCTTCGTATTCTTTCCTGTCTCAGCTCTGTTCCCTATTCATCCTTTTTGTTATTAAACATTGACATCTATGTCTCAGCAGCAAAAAGTGAAAATCTCTTTACTTATTTTGTGAACCTCTCATAGTCTGTGCTTTTTTTTTTTTTCCTATTACTCTTTGTGTTTGAGAAAGGTAGATGTGCAACTGAGAAGTAGCATTGCTAGGTGTGTTTGCATCCCTCTTTAGAATTTTTTTGCTGTATTACCTACGAAAAGTAAATTATTGCTGAAGGGTGCTGACCAGGATATTTATGTTGTTTTTCTGTTCCTCATTTTGTACTTTTTATCTGATAAGCTGCTTTCTGTAAGGGAGCATTTATTATTATTATCTTTGCATGGTGATTAGTCTGACAGACGACTGTTTTACATTCTGGTTAGATTTTGTGAAAAAATGAATTTGATTTTTTTCCTTTCCCCTGTGTCTCTGAGTTAGATCCTCCTTTTCCCAACCCTAGGGGCACTGCAAATTGCAGGTAAGGTAGTTTGTTTTCCACGATCTCCAGAATAGAGAATGCTCGGTGGAATATTATTCAGAAGCAAAGAGACTGTATTAAATTTTGTCATGTCTTGGTTTTTTCCCTGAAGGTAGTTGTTTCCATACCTTCCTGTGAAGCATGCCTCATGAGAACCCTTTGAATAGCAGATTACCACTGCTATAATTGTCAGTAGAAGAGGCATGAAGTGTTGCTCCTGGGAGAGATGGGGACAAGTAGTTCTCCAGAAGCAGCTATAGAAGTTGCTATGGTATTGAATCCTTTATTATTTTTCAGGTGTTTAGGTTGTGTAGGTTTTATTCCTATTTACCCTGATGTGACAGCTCTTGAGCAAGCTGTAATACTTGCTAAGGCAATTACAGCGTGAGACCTGAATGTTAAAGTTGCATAGTAGATGAAAATGTTTCTGAAATACTTCAAACCTTCTTTACAGGGAATAAAGTCCACGGACAGGTTTTTTTTCTTTTGTTTGTTTGAAGGTCTCTTTAAAGAGCTTTTTTTTTTTTTGAGTTGTTTTGTCTGTCACATTTTCACCTTTATAAAACCCTCACTTTTTATTTGCAATTTTTTTTAACTTGTGTTAGGAACTGTAACATTAAATAGAAAAAAATTGTCTGCCTCACCTTGCAGTTTGTAATAACCATTACAGTGGGCGTTGTCAAGTGGACCTGGGCTCAACTTCTGGCTTAGGCAAATATTCACATCTCTCAGGAATCTGAGAATGATCACAACTGAAGTGGAAAGTGCTGAGAAACTTTACAGTTGGGCAAGTCTTCCAATTGCATCATTATTGCTAGTGCGTTATTGCTTAAATCTCATTACTTTCTTTCAAAAAAGGAAATATCTTTCCTTTTTTGCCTGTACTTTATGGAATCAGTGGTATAGTATTCAAACTTAGTCTTATATCCTTAACTTAGTTTTAATTCTTCCTTCTCTGTGCTTTATCTGGTACTCATACTTGATATATTCAGCTTCTTCCCTGCCTCCTGCCTTCCTCTCTTCTTCCTGCTTCTATGTAAAAGAAACTAAAGAGGAAAAAAAAAAAAGTTAATCAGAAGGGTGTACCTGATTTAAAATAGATAAATAATACAAAATAGGGTTTCTGAAGGTGAAAGCAAGATCTCTCAAATGTCTTCTGTTCCATTTTCAGTATGTTTGAATAACTTCAGTGGCTCTTATCATCTACTGTAGGACTTGTGGTAGGAGAGAATGTGAGGGCTGTATTTCATTCTGGTTAGAATTTTTGTTTAAAACAAGTATGAAGAAAACCACTTTTTTTTTTTAAATAAGCATAATAGCAATTAATCAGTTTGTAAGCATAACCATGCATATAATGGACTAGGTATCTTACAAAGATTAGAATCATAGGATTTTTTTGAGTTGGAAGGGACCCTCAAAGGTCATCTAGTCCAACTCCTCTTCACTGAACAGGGACACCTACAGCTAGGTCAGGTTGCTCAGAGCCCTTGGTTCAGCTTGACCTCGAATGTCTCCAAGGATGGGACATCCACCACCTCTCTGGGCAACCTGTTCCAGTGCCTCACTACCTTTGTTATAAAAAACTTCTTCCTTATATCCAATCTAAATCTCCCATCCCCTTGTTCTATCACAACAGATCCTGCTAAAAAGTCTATCCCCTTTCTTCTTGTGTACTTAAATTACAGATCTTTTGCAAGTCTTCAGGAGTATAAAATCTATTATAAGCAGGTCGTTAATTTCTAGTTCTATCCTGATTTAGGAAAAACAGGTAGTTCCCTTTCTAAGAAAACACTTGTGAACCAGTGATAATTGTAGGTTGAATTTTTTTTTTAATATAAATTATTTTTAGGGGAGTTATGCTTACTGTAATGAGTAATCTTATTTTAAAGTAAAACAAAGTGATTTTTGTCCTAAAAAATGAGTTTTACAATCTCTTCAAGTATGAAACACTCTGAACAATATCTCTTAAGATTTAGAAATTTTCCCATGGTTTCTTAACTCATGGGAATGGTACTTCCTCATAAAGACATCAGTGTAAAAGCCATCAATAACTAACCCTAAGAAGAGTCATGTGAATTGCTGGTGAAAAGGAAGAGACCGTAAGGAGAGCAAGGGCAGAAACAGGAAAATATTGTCTGGGCCATGAAGTAGCTGTCACAATTAAGATGCCTACATATTACATGCATGAACAGCACTAGCAAAAGTCCATATGAAAAAAAAATAGAAGCAGTAAAGCCTTGTGTTCAATATTTTATTTTGCAGATAGCCTACATTCAATGCTGAATAAATTATTCAAAATTTAGATTCCCAAGGGAGGACAGTGTGAGATCTTTGTGTGTAAATATCCCTATGATGATGATGGAGGATCTATTTTATAGCTGTGGGTTATTAGAATTCTGTTTTTTAATTCTGTGATTAAAAATTGGAAGTTCATCAACTCCTTAAAATACTTGAGGGAGGCAGCCAGTCTAGACTAGAACATCATTCCTGCAGATTTCAGACATTTACATCCCAGTAAAATCTGCTGATTTGAGTTTTGTTTTTGAAGGCTCAGAAGGATTTATAAGGATTGTAAAGATGCTGAATGAAACCACTGTACATGCAGTCAAACAATGAATAGGACTGAGTTGGTGTTCCCCAAATAGCAGCTCCTAAGCTTTCAGTGCCTACCTTACAGCTGTGGTCTCAGAAGAGGTGGGTTAGGTGCTTGTCCTTGTTTTGACAGTCCTGCTATTTTGTTCAAGTTATGTTTGCAGATAGGAAAAGTGTGAACTGTTAGGCCTTGATGTTTATTCATGGAATATGAGCTTCCTTCCTTTGTTGATTCATTCCAAAATGTACCCCATGTTTTTCAGAAAAAGGAATACAAATAGTTAAGTACATGTCTTAAGTAGTCCTTTCAGTGGGTCTGATTCCCAAACCAATTTTATTCTGTGGTAAATTGAAGCAATATTCCATTGTATAAGCTGGCAACATATAAATAGTAATTATGTTTGTGCAGCGCATTGCTTGAATTGTTAAAATTGAAACAGTACTTCACATATACTGTACCTCACTGCCAATATAAATTTTAGAAACCATTTTGAAGCAGCCTAATTCCTTGCCATCAGTGTAGCTGTTCTTAATATTTGGTGGGTAAATATAGAAGAAACACATTTCAAATTCAATTTTCAGATTATAGTAGTTGTCTCTCATTCTGTGTTAGAGAAGAAAAATGGAAACATTGCGGTTCTGCAGTACGTTTCAGTTCTGATAGGTTTTTTTGTCCTGTTTTAAAAACTTCAAAAATAAAAATAAAAATTGAATACAGTAATAATCTTATTTGGAGAATGAAACAGCACCTTCAGAGTTGTTTTTATGTATCAGCTATGCATATATATCTATCTATATAAAACATAAAAGGCCACATCTATGAAAGCACAATCGGAAGCAATCCATGCCAGACCATTAGTACAAGTATTAAATGCAAGATATTTGACTGCGAGGTCTTCAGAAAATGGGAGAACTAATAATGGGCTTTAGTTGGAAATGCAGATGTCAGCTGTGAGGGCCTTGAATTGTCAACAATAATGCTAAACACAGGGTAGGATTTCAGCCTGCTTGTTCTTTATTCTTCTCTCAAAATCATTAAAGCTAAGACAGTTGTGACATGTGTTCTGCTACGGCTCGATAAGTGAAGACGTGCGTGGAACGTATATGCACGCGTGTGCTGAATTATTCATCTCTAAGGTGTTTCTTTGGGGAGGCAAACGGAACGGACTGTGCTGGCAGGTAGGCTTTGAACTGTATCTCATAGGCGAAGAGAGCAAATATTCTCAGTTTATCTTGGACCAAGCTGCTTATCATCAGCGTTCACATTATTTTTCTTTCTACTACAGTTGTATTGCAGAAACTAGATAAACATCAAATTCTAATGGAAAGTATTTTTGTGGGATTTAGTACCTGTATACCTGTTTTTGTTATCTGTACTCCATCCAGCTAGTTGAAGGACTTTCCCCATGCAGTTTACCAAATTTATGACTGCTTAAAGGCAGAATGGAGACTTGTCTCCTGCCTGCTTCAGCAGCTGCTCGGAGGTGATATGCTTCTTCCCGAGAGAGGGGTTCCCCGGTGGGACATACAGCAGAAGTCCTGTTATCCTGCTGGACCCCTCTCAGTGCTACCTGCCATCTTCCTGTCTGTGCTAACCTGGAATCTAAGTTACTCACTGACTCATAGCCATAAAGCTAGGAGACTGTAACTTCAGCATGACCGCTTCTGTGATCGTGATGGAGCACAAGAGCTACGATTTGGCTGTTTCTGATGCGTCAGGACAGAACCTGACATATGACCAAATTCATTCTCTCAGTACCCCTATGGAGGGATCCTATTGGAACTGTAATTTTTTTCTTTCAGCTCCTTTCAGCAACTACATCGCCTTTCCCCAACTCCCTAAGATGAGAGAGATTAAATGAGCTGCACACTCAGTTTTTATTCATATATTTTGACATATTTCTCTTGTGGTACACTAGTTTCTTGTGTGATTAATGGGTATGGATTCAGTTGAGAAGTTTGTCTAAAATGCTGTAAATTTAAATTGAAAAGTTCAATCTTATGTAGCTTTCAAAGCTCAATAGAGATGTTATTTTACGTTTTGAGACTGTGTGGAGGATTGTGTTTAAAATCAAAACAGTCACATCTACTGCAAGCCCACTTTACGCTGTGACCTTATAGTGTTATGCACAAAGTTACAACAGGTGAAAAAATTCCCAGAAGAGAGGTTGGATCAACAGATGACTCTTTCCTGAGGCTCTTCTAAGTGATATTTTGCTCTGGAATGCATTTTAATCACTGTGAGGGGGAAGTGTAACTTTCTTGCATAGATGGGAAATGCATGCTGCTTGTTAATTGTGCTTTACTCCACACTAGCAAACTTACTTTAGGATGGAAATGTGTAGAACAGGAATTGCCATCTCACACTTCAGTAGCTGTGCTGTTAGGCACTGCTGACCCTCATCCTTCTCAAAAAAACAGAAACTTGCACACTGAAATTCAATCTCAAACGTCTGAATGCTCAGACGAATAAAACATCTATGTCTTGCTTAAAATCAGGGCCAGGCACTGGAACGGGCTGCTCAGGGAGGTTGTGGAGTCACCCTGGAGGTGTTCAAGAAACCTTTAGGTGTTGTACCGAGAGACATGATTTAGTAGGAAATGTTAGTGATAGATGGACGGTTGGACTGGATGATCTTAGAGGTTTTTTCCAACCTTGGTGATTCTGTGATTCCATGAAAAATTATGACAGCACTGATGTTTTGCTTTTGGAGAACTTCTAAATGTGTGCTTTATACACTAAATATTCTCATCCTCTTTTGTCAAGGTCTACAAATTATTTATTGTGGTCTGCATTGCCCTCCTACTTACTTGCTTATAGCTAGATTTTACTACTTGAAGGTTTTGTATCTGACCAGAACACATGCATTACATGTTAATGTTTCTTGTGGTTATGAGAATTGTGAATAACAGTAAAAGCCTTCCTCTTCCAGTCTTGTTTTTATTCAGCATGTCCTTGATTTAAATTCAACATTACGTTAATTTTCTTACCACTAATATCCTATACTTAGGTGGGAACGAAATACTCCTTAACTTCTTAATTTACTTGACTGATGAAGCAATTGCTTGGCAGCATTACCTGTGTTTTCCCATCTCGTGTAATCTTGTGTCAGCCTAGCTCTGACCTTTATGTGATAGACCTTCTACTTAACAAGCTTTGGAATAAAAATACATGATTGACAGAGCTGCAGGAAATAATTAGTTTTAGATAGCAGTGAGAAGTGAGAGGATTATTTAAGGGAAAAGAAAGTGATACAGCTCTTTCATGGGGCATATTAAATCATCTTGGCTCTTAATTTAACTGTGAAGGGATTGAAATGAAGTCACTGCGCTAAAACATTTGAATGAATCATTGTAAAGAGGCTCTCTTAAAAAAACTTCTTATCGAAGCTCAAATATTTGGAGTTAATTAGCTCATTTGCTCTTTCAGACCTCATGAAATGTGGCTGTGTGGTAAAGCTGCCTTAGGGAAGGGAGCATGCCTCTTAGATTTTGCTAAAACGTAGGGAACACTTAGTAAATAATAATAATGAAATTGAAAAAAATGTGATAATAAAGTATGTAAAATAAATTACATATTTTGCAGGAAAAAGGTGTGCGTTCTTCAACTGGCTGTTACAAAGGTCAGGGCAGTGGTGTTTCCTTTTGAGTTTGGAAAGGACTTGATTAAACTCACCTTAATCTAATGCAGGTGTTCACTTTTTCTCTGAGCTGAGAGACTTGCTCAGAACATTATCATTTCTTCTCTTATCTTTGCATACTCCTTCAGGATGTCATAAAATCGTCTCTGAGGTCCCTTCCAACCCAAGCCATCTAGTTCCAATCCCTATGCTGTGGGTGGGGTTGCCAGCCACTAGATCAGGCATTAAGTCTGGTTGCCTGGTTGGTTTTTTACATTTACCTACTTGCTATTCTTTCAGACCAGTTCTGGTTCTATTTGTCACGTGTTCGAGTAGAGCTTTCTGTCTTGTGGATTCTCCTTCCCTTTCTCCTCTCACTGTGTTTAGTGCGGCTTGGTTGTTGGTTTTCTGCTCATCCTTCTGACGGCTGTGATCTCCTATGCTCAGGGTGCCCACACACCCCTTTCTGTGCTCACTGCTTTCAGCTTGTTGAAAAATTCTGGTATTGAAGCTGAAGCTCTTTGGGCTCATTCTCTGCAGACCACGAAAGGGATGGTTTTCCCAAGTTTTCTCTCTGTGTGTGTGTGTGTATGTGAATGAGGTGGTAAAATGAGGGATGATTTCATGTAAAGAATTTCCTGTGCTGGGTATCTTTTGAACTAATGCTGGTGTTTGAATTGTATGCCTTAGTATTTGTTGAATTGAAACAGGCTAGAATTTTTGCTCATTTTCCCTAAATGACATCCGCAGTGTGTTCTTGTCACCATCTAATGTTCAAAACACATTAAACCATTAAACTCCATTATAAGCAACTATTAATCCAACAAGCATATTTAGAACGCTCGTACTGGCTGGTTCACTGCATCAGTGTGCAAAGAGCGATGTGAAATGGCTGGTTTGTATCAGTAGGACTGAACCATCACGTATTCTGTGTGTTTCTGCAGCCATTATTTATTGGCATATTTTCCAACTGCACCTATAGTTTTCTCTTTTCTATGACAGAAAAGCTAACATTTATATAATTCTTCTTTCTAAACAACACTGTGGTACATTTAAGCAAGGTTTTGCTCAACTGTGTGAAATGCATTGTTGTTTTGACTTTAAAAGTATTAGGGATAAAATGAGCTGAATGACTTCAGAAGAAAACTGTGTAGAAAAGTATGGAATTGCTAAATAATCAAAGCTATGCTATTACTAAAGATTTTTAGCTGAATTTGCAAGCATTTAGTTTAACTCATATATGCTTGAATGCATGTTGTGGGTTTTTATGCTTCTATGAACTTTGATTTCATTAAACCTCTCACAGCCTGAGACAGATGCTTGGAAACTTAATATGTGGTAAAAATGTGTATGATAGTGATTTGATCTGAATGTTTTTTGTGTCTGTATGATTCTAAATGTGGTTTAAGGAATACTTACTGTTCCAATAATTTGCTAAGTGTCTGGTTTTAATCCTGATTTTGTTCATTTGACAGGGACAGCCAGTTGGAGACTGTGATTTTAATGTTCGACTTTCATGTATAGAGAAAGAGATTATATTTCCACGACATGAAAAAATGAAGACAGGTCACATTGACAAAGCACAGGAACCGTTCAGTGTTCGAAACAAACCATTCTTTGACATCTATGCTTCAAGAAAGGTAAACTCAATTTTAGGTTTTTATGTTAAGGTATAGAGGGCAACAATGCAGTGTTCAGTCTAGGTTTTCCCTAACCTCTTTTTCCCTTTTTTAATGTTTTTTTTTTTTAAGCTCTCTGCAAGTTCCTCTGCTAACCAAGTGTTGAACTTCTTTTTTGTTTGATGGTAAAGGGCAATTTTGGTTCTGTCTGTTACTTCTGAATTCTTCTTTTCCCTTCTTTAAAACCTGTACTATCGTAAAACCTAGTTCTTTAGTTTGGTAGTATCAAATGAAGATACAGAAGCATGAGTCTGAAATGTCGCCAGCCTATGGGAACGCTAGAGAGTTACACTGTTCACACTGTCCTCTTTTATATGTAAGAATATAACTTTCTTTTTTGCTTCCAGTCCTCATCTGGGGCTGGTATAAGAATCATGAGTTGTGCTTGAACTCCCACATGCTCTTCAGCAGTGATTACTGAGCCCATGTTGGTTAGCGCCTCCACATCTTGCTTATTAAAATGCTGCCCCAGATCTTCTGAAGTAGAGCATGTGACTTGCAAATATATATGTGAGTTTCTGTATTTCGCTGTACACTCTGTTCTTCAGTAAAGTAGTATCGTAACATTCTGTAAAGTAGTTTTATTCTGTGAATTAATTGAATAATACTTTCATCTAGAGTAACCCTTTTTTGTCAGTGCTGCTGTTAGAAGGGGTCCCATATCTAACCGACACAGTGAATATCCATCTGTTAGCTTCCATTTGCTTTTGTCATTGCTTAGAGCTTTTATCAGGCAATAAGTCTTGCCCCAACAGGAGCAGTAGTGGAGTTTTGGCTAGCCAGGAGGTAGCTGAAAACTCAAAGTGATGAACATAAGTTGGACTTTCAAGAAGCCTGACACAGTGACAGTCACGGGCAAGTTTGAATCATGAACAGTTCTGTCAGCAGGCTGTATGCATAAAGCATTGTGAATGTTTTGATCACTTCTCTGATGAGTAGTGTTTTTTGGATCATCTGCGTAACATAATATTGTCACCATTGTTAATTCAATGTAAACTTTTCTTGGAGGTAAAAGGCTGTTTGCCTGAGATGTGGAATTTTGAGCTTGAGGTTGAAAGGAACTTGTACAAAAGGAATATGTAACTAAAAATTGGTTTCTTACATTAATTGTTTCTTGAACCTGTTTCTTAAACTGGAGTTCCAGGTTATTTAAAAATCACAGGGAAAACGTGCATGGAAACGTTCCTAGAAAACTCTTTAGGTAAAATGCATCTATAAACGAATCCCTGGCAAGTTATATCTAATCATTATTTGACACATGAAATTGTTGACTGCTCGCAGTCTATCTGCTAAGAGCCGATTGCTGTCAGGGGGTGAATTTCAGAAGTCATCAAAATATACTTTGTACTGTAGATTTGTGCAGTACAGCTTAGAATCAGACAGAAGATGACTATTGAAAATGCACCTCCTTCCCAAAAACTAGGAAAAGAAAATTAGGCTCAACTGCTTTATTTTCCTGTCTAAATGAGGTTTCTGAATTGTCCATGTATTGGATTTCAACAGTTCTGACTACAGCTTTTTTCAGTCAGTGTTGGGGTGATTGCGTTTACTGGCCTTTCTCTTCTTAGGCAGCTTTTCAGTATAAATTCTTTAAGATAGTGAAGGCCTTATATTTGATGCTTTACTGTTGGACAGTATTGATGAGGAAAATAAAATACACAGGACTAGAATTTGCTTTGTGGTAGATTTATAAGGGCATTTGACATCAGTGCTTGGACATTACTGCAGTATTTATTTTTTTCTTGTATCCTTGTCTTTGACACAAGGTTTGATTAACTTGTGAGTTATGGGGTGAGGAAGTTCCTTGGCTAGCTTTTCAATATATATATTTTTAATGTTGCTATATGCAGCAGTTAGACATACACAGAGAGGGCAGCAGGGGTAGAGTTACCCAGCACTGCAGAGAGAGTCTTGTCTCTTATTTTAATTATTTCAAACACTTATGATTTACCTACTCTATGCACATTATAGATCAAGTTGGTAAGAAAATAAGGCAAGTGAAATATCCTGGGTTAAAAAAAAAAAAATCTTTTTTTTTGTGTCACTTAATAATCCCCCCCCTCCTATTAGACTGAGTAAAATTCAGTGCTTTACATGCTGGGGGTATGCGGCATTTTTTTCTTTCTCTGGTGCTTACTTTTTTCTCTAGGAGTTTTGATGCTTTTTGTAAGCAATGAATATACCTCGAAACAGAGATGGTGGTGACTTGGCAGTCTGAGAGCAGGGCGTCTGAAAGTGTGAGGCACGGATACCTCTTTGGTTCTTATGACTTAACTGAAACTTTCAAAATGTGTTGTCTGGAGATAGCAATAAGTCTGAGGTATGAGATAAAACTGTAGGACATGGTAATGGGTGTTTGAGGTTCCTATGCAGCGCAGTGAGCAAATTATAATCACCTTTAAAGTCATCTTTAAAGATGGCAACGGAGCACTGTTTTGCTTTCTGCATTTTGGGTTTGAAATAACTGTAGACTTTTATATCTTATTTTTTGTTCAATATACCCAATATCTTTTAAACAATCTTTGTCCTTATTTAAAGTGACTGCTTTATAGCAAAATACATTTAACTGTCCTACTGATATAACAGAATGAGGCTTTAAATACGATCGTTTTCAGTAAGAAAGAAGTTTTTTTGTCATTATCTATCTATTGTTTGTATGCCCTGTGATAACCATAGGGAATTTAAGGTAGCACTACCAGCACTGGTGTGGAGTTGAAGTTGTTTAAGGGAAACCTTAACAGATTCAAAATTTATTTCAAATCCATACCTGTTCAAAATAATTGCCTTTATAAAAAGTATGTTCTCAAAATATTTAGACTAGTATTATTTAGGCTAACAATTATTGCTGCTCTTACTTATATCAAAAGTAATACAATTTTCATCTCGTTCTGTGAACATGATGAGTTATATGACTCCTTTTAATGCTCCTTGGGACAGTGATGCAAAGATGAGATCTTTGTACTCACGAAAGCTTTGCAAAAAGAATTTTTAATTACGTATGGTTAGAGTAGACTGTTGTTTAGAATTGTTGCCCTGTCCTGAAAAAGAAGTACTTAAAAATAGTATTGCTTTGCTGGAGACCTTTTTACTATGTTTTTTTTTTTTTTTTTTTCAGTCATCTCTGCAACTATAGCAACAAGTGTACTCATAGCTATGAGCACCTCATTAGTGAAATGGAGAGAACAGGCTGGGTTTCTTCTGCATCACCAACAGATGTCTTGATAGGGTTTACCAACTCTGTGTGCAGCACAGCAAGGGTCTGGAGAGAGCTGGGGAATCCTTCCTGGCTTCTAAGTCTGCTCATGTTTGGATTGACTCAGTGAATACATCAATCCATCTCCAGAAATGCTGCCAATAAAATGAACGCTAAAGGGCAGATGAATAGGACTTACTCAGGTAGATCTTTTTCTTATACTTCATTTGTCATTTTGCTTGTTCTTCTTTAAGAGCAGTGGGGTCCTTTCTTTTTTTAGAAAGAATCTAGCAGAATCCTTTCTTGATTGTCTTTAAAGATTGGCACCCTTGAGTGATCTCAGAAGAAGTATGTATTTCTTCCCTACCTCCAGCACTTCATTGACAGAAGATGTAGCTCCTCAGGTCATCCCCTGAAGCTTGTTACTTTCAAAGAAGGATGGATGGACATAGCAGTCTTTGGCCAGAGGATAAGCTGGATCTCTTAATTGTACTAGTGTATTTGGGGCTGAAAAGGTGGAAAACCCATACACTTGTCAAAATGTATTTTATCAAAATTTGAGAAACACACATGACCTCTTTTTAATAGCGTTTTCATCTCATATATCTGCAAGATAATCCCTTGGAGCTTTTTTGCACAATTTCAGCAGGGGCTTTGCTGTTCCTGAAGTTTGTGTCAGGTGCTGTGCTTTGTTAGTGGTCTTGCAGTTTAACTGGAACTCTGAAATTTAACTTCTGAGCTAAGTGATACCCTTTGAACTAGGTTGTACCCTTTGAGTGACAAGCCGGTATACATTTTAAAGGAAAAGAGTCTGTGCTTCCTTCGTATGCAGTATGTGTTTGTATTCTGTAGTCCTACCTTTAGTCTTTCAAAATCCCAGATAATGTGCATCTCAATTTGGGAAGAAGACTGGGAGAGAGGTTTGCCTTATGCTTTGCACTGGAGAGAAGCAGGAAATATTTATACAGATTGACTAAGGTGTCTGAGTGCCCGGAGTAATAGGTGTAAACAATAGATTGTATCGTCAGCAGTTTGTCTTGGATTTCTTTCAGACACAGCTGGATTTTGTTGAGGGTCAAGAAAAGAACCAAGTTTACTTCTGAATTACCTCAGCTGGAAGCATACATCACATCTTATTTTTGTTTTGAGAAACTTCAGCTTTTGAAATAAGTTCCTGGTCCCAGTTTGAATCACTCAAAAATAAACATTGCATACTTTCTTTTCAGGGCCTCACTCCCTCAGTCCTTTCTGTGAACAGAGTTAGTAGGTAGTATTCTGAATTGAAAGCCAATGTTGACTGTTTTAATTCTTAACATTATCATGTATGAATAAATGGGTGTTTGTCTAGGTGGGCTGTAGGAAGAATACTGAACAAAGCCAGGAGTTAGCACTGTATTTAAAAGTTCTAGCCACTTAATTTGCTATTAATTATACCAGTGTGGACTTTCGTCCATACGGGTTTAGTTATTTTCAGTGAAAATGTGAAGGAATCACCTGAAACAGCAGTGAATTTTCTTCTATTATATAATTTCTCAAATAATGAAATAGTTCTTGAAGTTACGGAGTTGGATCTGTTATTAGCCAGGTTTAAGAGTAATGGCTCTTTTTTCCCAGTCTGAAAATCAATTGCCTGTGAAGTGAAAAGCACTTTTAAAGTTGCAATTATAAAGTACCATGATAAAGTACCGTGGCAACGTTTATCCTTTTGCCTTGCCCTTTGTTGTTAGTACTAGATTTTGAAATTAAGGGCTAGATCTCTACAGTACTATCTTGAATGTTATTTTAAGAGGCTTTGATGGACTTTTGATTTTTTTAGTGAGATTGAAGTTGGATAAGAATAAGAAAAGAAAGAGGCAGTCACCTGGGGGTACGCTATAGATCCTCCAAATCTCTGAAAATGTTACCTTGCTGAACTTTGATATTGATGGAAGTAGTATCACCAGATTTGTATGCTTTTATAAACAAAGAATCATTGAACAGTTTATTCTTTCAGTATTAGCTGGGAACAGATACAACCTATGGGTACTTTGGCCTTTTAATGTATGACGTAACTTCCAGATTCTTTTAATAAGGTAATTATGAGCAATTTTGCCTGTTTACTGCTTGTCCTGACACTTGCATTGTTTGTCACTTTGGTTGTCCAGCTTGTTTTCTTGGTGTATATTAGTGTGTAATATATGTCCCAGTCCACCTACTCTATCTCCCATCATGTAAGGATGACAGCAGTTGGTGGAAGGAACTGAGTTTAAGATTTCCTTGATGTTGAAATATTGAAGATCAAAAAGATTAATGCTCTTTATGCTGTTTATTCTTAAACTCTGAGCCTTAGCCTTCTATTTGTACAAATATTTTAGGGTTTTCAGCAGGGAGTTTATTTTTTTGAAGAGAGGAAGTACAGTTACATAGGGAAGAAAGAATTAAGCTCTTAGAAATGACGCAAATGTTTGGTTTCCATTGCCAAAGCCAATCTGCAATTCTTTTGCAAAGCTTTTCTGTGTGGGCAGGCACAGTCTGGATCATTACTGAAGCCTCATGTCTAGCGTCTGTGCTTTTTGGTGTGGCTGGAAAAAAAAGTTTCTTTTTTTGTGGTCCCATGGAGGATTGTGCTTATCGCTCTCAATGGAACAATAGGGCTAAAGGTTAAACAATGATACAGGTCAAATGAGCAACCTTTTTCAAATGCTAGCATGCTGTATATCAAGGACTTGTCAGTTCTCAGACAATTATCTGATCTTAAAATGACAGCTGGTCCTAGAGGGTTTAAAATGAAGGTGAGTAATCTCTGTTAGAAGATTAAATGGTCTAGGATCTTTCTGAAAGTTTTCAGTCAAACCTGTGAACTGACATATCACTCACTTTGTATTCCTGCTTCTTCTGGTTTTGTGCTGCTTTTTGTAGAGAGGGTTTCATTTTTATTTTCCTTCAACATTTGGGTTTTCATCTATTTTTGTAAACTGATGTTGTCATAGTTAGAAAAAAGACTTTAAAAATGTCGTATGAATAAGCATGTAGCCACTGTTGGAGGTGGTTATGCTTTGGAAAACCAAGAGGTTGTATAACCTTTATGAAGAAGACAATTAAGTGCATGACTTGCTGATGTTGGTATGTAATATTTTACAGGCAAGTGAGACAGTGATAAGCTAGCATTTGTGTGGTTAAAATTGATTGGATGCAGTACTGAAAAGGGCAGAAATATACGGGCATATCAGCTCTGTGCTCCGACTGGAATAAGTTAACTCAAAGCTGACTGTAAATGACCACAGAACCTTGTCTATTGTCGCCAAGTGGCCTGTGGACAAAAAGCTGGTGAAGGTCTACAGACATGGGGTGGAATCTGGAGGGACTTAGTAGGTAGGAATGGCGGTGGCTGAAATGTATATTGTATCTGTGTTGGAGACTTTGAATCCTGTATTTGGGTGGAGGGAGAATGTTTCCATCTCAAGGGTTTTTATGCCAAAAAGACTTATTTCCTTGGGTTTTGTTTTTATTTTCTGTGCCTTCAGGAGTAGCATGATCAGCTCAACTTTCAGTCCTTTGCTTCCTCATCCAGAGCTAGCAGTCACTCATCGATGTCTGGCCTACACAGTAGTCCTCTCTCCATCTGTTTGGTTCCAGCTTTCTGGCCTGGCTATCATCTCGTCTCCTTTAAATTATCTTCTAAGCCCTCTCACCGTTATTGCTTAGTTTGCATTTGCTTTTATTTCTTTACTCTGTAATTTCTTCATCACTTTGTCCTTTTACATCTCCTGTAGCGTTGCCTTACTCCACTCATACTTGTTTTTGTGCTGGTGGTCGTTCTCACTGAAATCATCACAGTGCCGTTCTTCCTGTAAATGCAAGTAATGATTGACCTGATAAACCTGGTACACGAGTAGTGAGTAAGAAGCTTGAAATATGTACCTGTATTGAGATACAGAGTCTTCAGTTGGCAGCTGTTCCTGAATCCCAGCATACTTTTCAAAATAATCTGTCCTGTGAATTTTGAATGTAAGGGCAATGAACCAGATGAAATGAAAGCTCAGTAAATTGTTAAATGAAATAAATGATTGTACAATTACTCTTGAGCTTGGATGCAGATTGCTAACACTTCCAGTTTAGAGCTTGAACTGAGAAATTTCATGCAACCAGCTGCAGCACTGGCATGATGTGGGTGCTGCTTAGTAAATGTCATTTCTGGCTGTAGGAGCATGAGGGTAAGCAGGAACAATTCAGGCCAGGATTGGTGGGGTGCCCAGCTGCCTCTAGGGGTTTCTCCATTCTCTGTCATGCAGGGAGACTGCTGTTTTTTCTGTTTCAGATTGCACGAGCCTACAGTTTAGGGCTTTGTCACCAGTGCTTGAGAAATCATTAACTCTGCATAGCTGATTTAGACTACCTCTGGTGATATTGAACATAGACATATATTTATTGATCCTTAATTAGATGAAGGAAGTTGGTCAGACAGACATTGTTTTACACGATGAACTGTTTGTTTATAGGATCATAGGATAGAATCATAGAATCGTTGAGGTTGGAAAAAGATCTGAGACTGTCTAGTCAGCTGTCCACCTACCACCAATGCTGCCCACTAAACCTTAAAGTTCCTTAGTACCACTTCTACATCATTTGGCACAATGAGCAAATAACTAATTACCCAGCGCTGTCTATCTGTGCTACTTTTTGTAGTTTTGGATGTCGGTTCATACAGCAGCTTGTGGGTCATATATCCCCAGGAAACCTGTTTAGTCCAGGCACATTACTCTGTGAAGGTTGACGTGAGGGAAAGGCTTCTCTTAGGGGTTTGTGTACCACCACCAGAAGCTTGGCTTCGCTGGTAGATGATTAGCTGTGATCTCTTTGCTCAAGGAATGCCACTATCCAGAGCCAGGCCTTCCAGGTTTACACCAAAAGGTGCTCCATCATCCAAAAAAAATATTATTAATGTATAACTGACTTTTAGCCTTGTTCTGATGGAGCCATTTGAGGAGACCCATTCATGAACAAGAATCTGTGTTCATTTCCTGGAGTTAACAGGAGGATTAGGCTACTTGCTTTGGATTATTATTATTTGTGATGTTGAAGATTAAATATATTTCAGCACAGTATAATATGGGTTGGAGAAAAGGTGAAATAGGTTTTTGCTTTTGATTTAAGAAATTATTCACACATTAGATATATTTTTCCAGGAAATGACCTGGTGAAGTTAAAACAAACAGTCTTGAATATTTTCATGAAGGATTATTTTCATAACTAGTGGTTCATGCTAGTGGTACAAATTAAATTAATATAGCATAATTCAGATGTGAAATATATAATTAAATTCTAGTTTTTGAAGCTGTTGTGTGGGAAAGAAAACAACTTATGGAAAAGTAAACATATATGGATGAAGCATTATACTTTGTGCATGTTGTAAGCTTAAATGTCAGAATAGCACATGCTCAGTTTTTGACATTTTAGCATCAACTTTAAATGGCTAAAAATTTTTATAAATGATTTTTTTTCTGTATTTTGGGCGATGGAAAATCATATACCTTTCTAAGTAGAAAAATACCTACAGATATTTAACACTGACTTCTGTTTTCAGTTTTGTGTTTTATTCTGAAACAGGAAAAAAATGCAAATCTGTTTGGACCTAATTGCCAGTTGGTATCTCAGTATGGGCAATTGAATTGGTGCATTTGAAATCTTCTGAATTAGAGGACTCAGCTGTGGCGACTAAGTGGGTCGCTCTACACATTAATTGAAGGGCAACTGTTTAATATTGCCCGTTGTACCTCTTCACAGCCTGTCACTTTCCAAACTGCCTCCTGGCAATAACACTCCACAGGGAAGCCATCAGCCTCCTTGTATTGGAAGGATTTTCAGGGGGCACGTGCTTAATCTGGTTAAAATGAATGAAAGCACAAAGAAATTTGTAAGCTGGGGGTGAAATTTAAAACAATTCTTTGTGATATAAGACTGTAAGACATCCCTGCTAGCTCTTTTGTTTCTTGTGGTATGCCCAGTTTCGGGGTGGAGGGGAGGAATCCTGTACGAAATTTATCATTATTTTATATTAAGAACAATTAAATTGTAGCATTTTACTCTTAAGGCCTTAATGTGGCAAGTCTTAATTCAACTTTATAGCAAACTAAGCCATTAAGTTCCATTGCATAGCAGAAAGATCAGTTGTTTTTAAATATCCGAGATACAGTAGTAACAATGTTTTGTGTTAAAATCACTATGTTGGGGCTTGGTGGAGTACAGTATCTGGGTTTGAGTCAGGCATTATAGTAGTAAATGTACACAGACTTTGTATTCTTGAGTATCCATTTCATAGCTAATTGAATTATTGTGTGTACGTACTTGCATACTTGGCATTGTTCGTGAGTCTGAGTGGAAATGCCTAATAAAACATGATCCTTAATTATCTGACTTAATTAAAACATGCCTATCTAAGTCCTTGACAACCAGAGACCAGATTATGCTATAGCAGTTAATGCAGGAGCTAAGTAACAAATAAATGCTATCAGATTTATAATGTTTGAAGATTGTTTAGAGAAAGAATGTACTTCACCGTATTTGTAAGATCTTGTACTCAGCTCAATGTCTCTTTCTTTTGATGTCAGAAGAACTTTTGATCAAAACCAGAGAGGAGCTTCCTAGCATTCGTGGGTAGAACCTTGTTCCATAGAGGATATAGGATTACATAGACTTTATAGTGCCTATGCCATCCATTCAGTAACATATCATTTATTAACAGATCTAAGAATTTGCTGATGGCACCTTCTAGCTCCAGTGGGAGTTTCAGGCAGTTATACGTACGATTCCTGGCACTGTTATCACTCAGGGATGCTGGTGATTGGAGGGGAAAAGGATGTGGACAAAGTCCCAACCCCTAAAAGAAGAAACTGATGGTACACTGCAAGTCGGAATAGAAAACTGGAAAGAGCACAGTAAATTAAACAGTTACCCTGTGCTATGTTTCTTCATCAGGTAAAATAAACATGAAAGATTATTGCTGTTTAGCCACAGTATTCCTTCTTAGCCTTGAGGAATCCATGTTTATCCCATTTTGAGGCTACCACAAAAGTCAATTACACTTTCTTGTAGCAGCCTATTTCTCTTATTTGAAAGAAGCATTTGAAAACATCTTAGGTAATTGATGTCAATTTCTCAATTGTGCTTCTGAGAAGAGATTGACAGTGAGAAATGCCTAATGCTTATTTTGAATTCAGTAATGCAGATGTGCTGTCAAATCAAGCATTAACACGCATAGCGCTCTTGTTATTCTTGGGTATTGTTTTGAATATATTAGGTGCATGACCTTTGGATTTGCTCAAGCAGAAGCAGCAAACTGCTGATAGCTCAGTGGGACTCTTCTTGTGGTGTTCTCTCTACCTCTTTGCAAAATGTGCCTGTTCAAATAGTAAGGAACAAAGCATACAGCCACCGTTAGTAGCATCCTTGCAGATGACAGTTAATAAATCAGTTGTAAAACCAAAACTGGATTAAAAAATAGATAAAACCATCAAACTTGGTTCCCTTCCCCCACTGCAGTTTGTGTTAGTGTTGTTCACTGCAGCATTTTTTCCCTTGCGGCTGGATAATGAACTCAACATAATGTGCTGGTTTCACCTTTTCACTGTCAGAGGTTGCATCCCATCGCAGACTGCAATAACATTTAGCTAATTTTCTATCTGGAAGTGGCTTTTCCTTACAACTTTTAGAGAGCTACTAGAGAAGATTAAGAGACAGGTTTCCCATGATATGTATCATTTCTCTTAAGTCCTCTGTGAAAGAAGCAGATAATGCTCCTTTGTGAAACTAGCAGTTCTAATGGGGGCTGGGAAGGTACTGAGCACACGGGAGGGGAGGAGGGGGAAGTGGTACTTGTTTTTGCTAGGAGTTGCCTCAAAGATGGACACAAAGCAGGCTGCAGACAAGGATCAGTCTGACTTTCTTGCTTGTGGGTGCTACTTTTTTCCCTGTCCTGTGAATATCAACAGTAATGTTTGTTGCCTTCCTGTTCTTGAACGAATATGTAGGTCTCTAGTAGAGACATTCCTGCCAGAACTGCTCTTCTGAAAGACAATCAATGAAGAGTCATGTCACTAGTTAGGATGTAAATACACAGGCATTGTTACTTTGGGTTGCTTTAAGTAATAAGCTATGAAATTACATGTGCAAATGATGAAGTAAGAAGTTGTATAGTAGCTACGGGTTTTTTTGAATTGCAGTGGTGTTTGTTATCTGTGGCCGACCAGCACCAAATCTTCAGGGCACATAGCTTATATGTGAAGACATCAAGGGATTTTTGGGATCCCTGCTCTAGCCAGAAAACAGAGCTAAAACTTAGACCTGAAGTACAGATCATGCTAGTGGCAGCCTGAATCCTGTCTTTTAAGCTTCATCTACTTTGAATGTAAGAGAGCCATCAGAGGAGAACATACTTGTAATACATCTGAAAGAGCTATTGTAGCTGTGAGGTAAATAAATGTTTCTGTCAATTCTCCTACTAAAGTTTTAACTAGGTTAGAGGAGAGTACGCAGGTGCAAGAGCAAACCCAGATGGAATGAGGTCATGCTCCTTCCTCTCTATGCGTGCACCTGCCTGTTGCCTCTTCATGTTACTTCAGCCTTGCTGCTCCTGCTATTAGTAGTGGAGAGCTTGTGAAGGTTTCATGGAGTGACCAGGTGAGATTTTATAACAGATCAGCTCCTGTCATGTGCTGTACACAGGGGAAATGAGTGCTGATAAAGCTCCGTACCCATAAAGTGCTGGGAAACCCAGAAAGTGAGCCTATTGCAGAAGATTTTTTTTCTTACAGTTATTGATAATCGCAACACATCGGTAACTGTCAGTACGTATTTTCTTGTGGAACATTTGTTTCACTGTCTCCTAGCATTTTGTCGCTACATGAGCTGTTAGTTAGGGGCACATGTACTTGAATTACACTTTCATTGATGCAGAGGAAGGAGAGACAATCCTATAAATCTGATATCTCTTTATTAAGTCTGAAAAGAAAGAGTAGGAGGAAATAATACTCTAAGAGAGTTTTATTTACTGTCTCCATCCCTGTTTGACTAAGTTTTCGGTGGTTGGTTCGAAGGAAGCCATCGGAGAGTCAATATATGGCTAACCAGACCCAGTTCATCCAGCTGCATGCAGCTTGTGCTTCCCCATAGCTCTGCTGGAACTGAGCAGGGTTGACTGCCTGATAGCAGATGGGGCATATGCAAGTTCTGATCCTTTTAGTCATGTCTTCTCTATTTTTATGTATACTCACATGCTGTGCCCAGTGAATCCATTAGTTCCAGTGAGATTAGCAACTGATTACAACAAGCGGCATGAGATAGATCATCTATGCCCTTCCCCTGCCTTAAAGCAGCCTATATGAGAAGGAATCAGACGTAACCAAAGTAGAAAAATCTCCATTTGGAAGTGCCTTTGAGGTTTCCTTCCTTCAGCTTCCAGGGCAGTGCAGCTCTCACCCATCTTTGACAGTTCACCCATTTGGGTTTTTCATTACATCAGGCTGTGGGCAGCTAGCTATCATACCTGTCTTATGACAACCTGTCCTATCCTGTTGCCTTTCCAAAGTGCTAGAAGTGGAGGGGTCAAAGGCCAGTCCTGATTGCTGGTTGGCAGAGAGACCAGCTGACTTTAAAATAGCTACTTGGTCAAAGCCCAGCAGCAGTGTTGATACATGTCCCTTGTTGCAATGCAAAGGATGCATCTGAGCAGGATGCAGAGGAGTTCTTTATAGCACATTTTTGGTAAAACAAACAAACAAAAAAAAACACCAAAAAACTCACCCTTAGAAGTAAGCACACAGATACACTAAAAAAACACAAACACAAATCCCACACCAAAACCTTAAAGCTTGAGAGGTAGAAAAAGAAAAGCAATTGTAGGATGTAACCTCCTTGGTGACTGCACTCAGTGTTTAATACAGCCTCTTGTAAGTGAAAAGAGCATGCAGTAGGCAGGAGTGCTACCCACACCTTAGATTACTATGTTCTTTGTGCCTCTATCACCTCTCCAGGCATGTCAGAAAACACTGAGTGTAGGGGGCTATGGATCTTTGGGTACTGGGTCATTGAAGCAAGCAGGAGCTACAGATACCAGCATACCACTCCAGGAGCTGGTTAATCCTTTAGAGGACAGGCCTGTCAGTCTTTCTTTGGTTCCCGGCAAAATAGTAGAAAAGGTTATTCTAGGAGTTACTGAAAAACACTTGAAAGACTATGCAATCATTGGTCGCAGCCAGCACAGGTTTACAAGGTGAATATTTAACAAACATGATTTCTTTTTATGACAGTTATCTACCTAGTTGACCAAGGGAAGGAAGCCAGTTGGTGTTATCTCTTTGGATTTCATCAAACTTTCAATACTGTTTCTCATAGTATCCTTCTGGATGGTACGTCCAGTGTACATAGGGCTTGAATTTTGGGTGGTCTTGTGTGGAGTCAGGAGTTGGACTCAGTGATCCTTGTTGGGTCCCTTCCAACTTGGAATATTCTATGATTGCATGAATATCGTGACTGCTTTAAAGGATAGCATCCTGTACTCCATACAAGAATGCACTCTGAGGGTGACAACAGACTATTTAGAGGAAGATGTGCATACTCTCGCAACAGAACTTTTTCCACTTGCAACAGAATTGTTGCTACTGGAGATTGATCAAATTGTGACATTCCTTTGGTCAAGCTTTGAAACGATGAAGATGTAATTTACAGACTAGCTCTCTGGATGACTAATGTCCTGTCTTTACCAGGTGCTTTTGTGCTGGATTCTTGTCTGCTGCACTAGAAATTATTCGCATAGATCCCTTACGGAATTATTAAAATGTCTTCAGTGACCAGTTGTATCCACTGTGCTTTTGTTTGGACTCTTGGCTATTCCTCTATGTAACAGATGGCATTCGCTTAAACTGACAAGCTGTGGGATAGAGGAGCATTACTAATAAAACCTATCACATGTTAAACTTGACCTGACATTAATCAAGTTTTGAATGCTACAAATGATTCATGGATAATAATTAGTCTCTTGATCATATTAGTGAACATCAGTCTCACATTGCTCCTATTATCTGCTTTCATTCTTATAGGGAACAAATCAATTGCAGTAATTAGGTGTTTTTAATGTCTTTTGAGCCAAAATGTTCTGTATGATTAACTTGGCAAAGAGGTTATTTTTAGTTTTTTAGTCTTGCAGCAGGATTGGATTCAGAGCTACTAGTAAATTAGCAAACTGAAAGGCTCCCCCAAAAAAGAGCGTTTTATAAAAAGTATGTATTTATTAATCTTACAAAATGAAAAAATCCCCATGTTTCTTTACAGTCATCTGGTATAATTTTCATCATAATATGTTTGCACTATTGTTGTAGATTGCAGTTCAAAACAGTTTGATTTTTTTTTTTTTTGAATGGATGAGCCTTTGGAGTTCACTTTTATTTTTCCTGTTCACTACCGAGTTATTGGTTAACATAAATTGCTTTAAACACACTTTATATAGACTGCATATGTCATATATAGTATATATATGCAGCTTTTCTCTGTTTAGAACTTGAATTAACATCTTGAGAGAATGGCTGCATGAGAACTAAAATTTGAGCTTTAAGCATAATTTTTTTTAAAAGGGTTTCCATGTAATTTGTATAATATGCTGATTTTTATGGCCAAGGAGCATGAAATTTCCTTTTAAGTAAGTAATGAGCAACTGAAATGTTCATTCTTGAGGTCCTTTTGCAGTTAGGGCAAAGTAGATCGTTTTACTGCTTTAATAGTAATGAAGCTGTTATTCTTCAATATTCTTTGCTTTTTTGAAGAGCATATATAACTTCTGTAGGTAAGTGTTTCATAGAGCTTTAAGCTTTTCAGGTAGTTGATATATATTTTTGATCCTACCCTTCCTTTATGCATGTTTTTAAACCATTAGCGTAAGCCAAGAGATAGTTTATAAATTGATTTTTTGTCTTTTTTCTTTTTAACAATTCTTTTAATTAACATTCTGCATTTCCTTTCTTGCCTTCCTATTTCTGGTTTCCCAGAAAATTGAAATTCAAGATTTCTAAGATAAGTAAATTTAATGAGTAATTGAGAAGTTGGGCTTTACCCTTCTTTAAAATGACTCGTCAATTAATATATCACTGCACAGTTAGTAGAATACTTTTCAATTAACTGTTCTTACCTTAAGTAGCATATCGTATTTTGTTTAGGTAATGAGAGTGATGCAGGATGAACTGGGTCATGTTAAAGTGATTGAAAACCCATTCCTAAACGTTTTCATACGCAATTTGGAGGAAATCATGAAATTGTACACATAAGGTACCACTAATTTTTGTATCAGACTGTGTCTTTGGGACTTTCCCAGTTGACTGGGAGGAACCTCTTAGAGTCAAGCAGATGCAGTGCGCCGTCAGCTGATGCAATGGCAAGCACTGATGCATTCTGAAATGTTCTTGAAATGAGGCTTCCAATAGGAAAATGGGGAGTGCATTTCTTTTTTTGCTAATGTGACTCTTACTGAATATTCTCAATGGTTTAAGTTGATGGGGAAAAAAATGTTAACTTTTTAGAGGAGAAGGTATTTGAAGAGGTACATTTGCCTCCTTGTGAAGTGTTTGGAAAGTGATGTTGATTTCTTTGCACAAAAGAACCCCTGAGGGGTGACTCAGTCACTCTCTAAGCATCTACAGAGGAACAAGGAAGGAAAGTTGAAGCACGAAAAAAATTGCTGAGAAATTTTTTTCGTTGTAGTAGTCAGTAGGAGCAACTTAACAGAAGTTCTCCATCTCTGGATGCAGTAACTTGAGACTGGACAGTTTTCCAAAAGATTGCTTGGGACCTGAGCATTTCACTTGAAGTGTCATGTTAATATGCATGAGAGGAAAGGGGTTTTTCTCCTCCTCCTGGCTGTCTGAAAGTTGATCCAAATGGATGATCTAGGCTATGTCTTTGGGATAGGAAAGAAAACAGTGCCGGAGGTATGTCTTTGATCCTTCTTCCCCTCTCTCCTTTCTGTTAATTTGCACTGGGTTTCTTTGGATCAGCTGTTTCACTTGAAATCCTAAAATTAGGTGGGGGGGATGGTATGCCAAGTAAAGGAAATACATAGCCTGAGGTTTTTATTTATTCCAGAAAATACGCACTCCCTTTAAATTCTAAAGCTGTACATACCTCTGAGTCATTAAAGATGGATTGGAAAGCTTTGTCATGTATTTGTAGAAATTCCAGTGCCAGCAGATGTTGACTTCATCAAAGAACCAAAACCAAAGCTTCTCTTAACTCTTTGTTTTGAGTTCTGAATCTCTTAAAATGGGAAGTAGACAACTTTTAAAAATTATTTTTTAGTTTGTGTAAGGTTTGAAATTGAGTTAATATATATATTAAAATAACATACCAAGCTACCCCCATCCCATCCCAGTGTGTAGGTACTTGCTATTATTGGGTACTTTTTCACTTTGGGACTGAAGATGCCTGTTTTAATTCTTGATACTACCTCTAATTTTATTTTTAATAAAAAAGAAACTTCTGCTGCAGCATGGGCAACTAGAAAGATTCAGGGTACCAAGGAAGAAAGAGTAGCTAAAGCTCACCTTAATGTGTAGAGACAATTTGGCTCATCTATGATGAAGCTGCAATTGATAATATTTTAAAGCACTGCAGGGTAGCTTCAGTATCATCTTAAAGCTTACACCTCACCAACAAGCATAATTCGTTATTATTCAGGGGACTTCCTTTTCAAAATATAATGTTAGAAAGCTGAAGTTTATAATGTAAATTAAATCATGACTCCATGGTTATTTGGTTATATTGGTTTGCTTTGGAGGTGTCATCATTGGGGTGAATCTGAGCAGCTGGTTTTGGTGATTTTCATTTCAACCGAATTTGTTGTATAACGTATTCCGTAGAATTTCTGATGTCATTTAAAGCCAGGATTTCTGAACTGTGCAGTAGGTTATCCTTGATACATTTTTCTTTTGCCCCAAACAAAGAAGATGCAGGTTTCCATCCTATTTTTTTAAGCCGAATTCTTTTGTGAAGCAAGTTTTCAGTATTTTTATTCTGCTTTACTTTTCATTTAAGTCCAGAAATGCTACCCAATAGAAATGTTAATTTTTGTTGTACAAATCTTCAACTGAATTTGTGATTCAGAGATTTTCTTCAGCTGTAATATAGGAATAGACATAAAATAATTTATCTTGTGAGTCAGCAAAATGTATATACTTAGTAGCAATGTGCACTACATTAATTCACATATGTTTATCTGTTTTATTGACTGTTGTTAAATGAATACATTTGGAAACATTTGTGCCTTCCTCTTTGGATGTAGAACTTTCTGGGATGACTTATATTCATCAAATATCAGCGTTTAAGTAATTAATTATTATTTTGAACTTGGAAAATTGGAGCCACATTAAAGAGTATTCTAGGATTATACTTTTGAGGACTACTGAGAAAATTGCCGTTTAAAAAGGAGTTGATAAATCAGAAAAATACAGAAACTGGCAAACAAGATATGAAGTAATGTAAAATAAACCAGAAGTAATATCTACATTTGTAAGCAGAGTGGTCCATCTCTTCTAGAGAACAGACAAGATAATTGTTTCCTTTCAGATAAGGTGGTAGTAACAACGGGGTATTTTCTGAATAATGTGTTTGAAAAAAATCTGCAGTGTCTTTACAGGGATTTACTGTTTATGAACCCATGTCTGCAAAACCTGACAGTTCTTGGGATGTGCCAATTATTTTGTAGTCTCTCGCTGAAGGCTGTAATCATCAGATGAAGAGCTCGTCCTTTGAGTTGGGCTGAACCTTGCCTCAGTTAAGATGTTGCCTGTGGGAAGCAAGGCATGACAGGATGCTCGTGTTTGAAGGCATCTTAAATTCTAGCAAACTGACAATTCAATTGGTGGTTTATTTGTGTCTAAGTCTTTGGAATAAATTACATTCCCTTTCCCGACTTTCCCAATGGAGTGAGCAGGTAGATGACCAGCAACTTGAAGGTGGCTGTGGAAAAACTGCGTGAGGGCAGCTGTGTGCTGAACTGCTGTAGCTTGACTGAAAATTGAATGAAGCAAAGAGCAGCTCTGAAATTGAAAAAAGCGTGCAAATCAGCATGTATTTGTCTTGTATTGTAAAATCCAAAGTGATTCTTTTCTGCATCACCAAATATTTCCCTGGGTGAATAAGCTGTATCAGTTTTGAGTCAGAAACACAGACAAAATTGTTAATATTTCCATTTTGTGACATAGTAGATCCACAATAATTGTGTGCAAGGAGCCGAGGCAGATTGCATTGTAGGAAGTTGATACAACTTAGAAATATTAATATCATAAAATCACAGAATTACTTAGGTTGGAGAGGACCTTAAAGCCCACCCAGTTCCAACCCCCTGTCATGGGCAGGGCTGCCCCCCACCAGCTCAGGCTGATCAGGGCCCCATCCAACCTGGCCTTGAGCGCCTCCAGGGATGGGGCACCACAGCTTCTCTGAGCAGCTGTGTCACTGCTTCACCACCCTCTGAGTAAAACATTTCTTCCTAACATCTAACCTAAGTCTCTCTTCTTTTAGTTTAAAGTCATTTCCCCTTGTGCTGTCACTACCAGAGCATGTAAAAAGTCATCCCCCCTCCTGCTTGTAAGCTCCCTTTACATACTGGAAGTCTGCAGTGAGGTCTCCCTGGACTCTTCTCCAAACTAAACAAGCCCAACTCTCTCAACCTTTCTTCATAAGAGAGGTGCTCTGGTACTGTGATCGTCTTCATGGCCCTCCTATGTATCCATTCCAGCAGTGTTGCATCCTTCCTGTACTGGTGTCCTCAGGCCTGAATACAATACTATGATTTGGAATACTGTGATTTGGAATCTCAGTATGTTGAGTTGCCGTGAGGTTTTTTTTTTTTGTAGGGGAAGGAAAAAGTACACTACTTATTGAATATTGAACATATAAATAAAATTACACCTGGAAACTCCTAAGATTTATATGGCTTGTGTCTCAATTACACCAACATTAATTAAAAAAAAAAAAACCAGGATTATGTAGAATCTATTCACACAGATTTTTTTTTTCCTCCTCCTCCTGCTGAAGGAGCCAAGCGATTTCTTTACTGTTATTTGCAGAGAGATCTCTAAAGCATGATTCTTCAGTTATCCACTCAAGAAATCCTACTGACTGGCTCAGTGATTTAGCAAAACCAGCATCACCCGTTGTTAGCCCTGCTTTTGATGACGTACGGCTGCTCCTGACCTTTGGGTTAAAGAGCAAAGAGAAATCCTTTTACTCTTCATAAAGCTCCAGTCATTTCATGGGATTCTAGTGTTCTTTTTATTGTATGGCTGTCATTAGATACAGCAATTATTTTTAACTGGATGCAGCTTTAAATAATAAACTGGAAGATGAATAAATGGTTCGTTACCATGTTCACTGAAAGCTGCGAGAAGCAAACAAAGAGTTTCACAGGTGGAAATGTGTGTCACGAGGCCATGAGGAATAGCATACCAGAGGAATGGGCTTGCATGCATCATTTACCCATCTTTTATAAAAATGCCACTGAGATGCATTGCATTTTATCTGATCCCTGGCAGTAATCCCAGTCAGGCAGGTGTGCCATTTATCACGGTGCCGATTAAAGGCTGTTCTGTTCAACTTTAATTAGGAATTTTAATGCGTGGAAAATTGTACATCATTTTGTATAGGATAAACTAAGATAACTGCATTTTAAGTTCATAAATATGAAAGCCTTACACCAATTATGTTTCCTGGTGTCAAAAATATTTGCTTATATGTCATGCGTTCCTTCTCTGCTCATTATCCTGTCGGTTTAAACTTTCTACGATATTCAGTAGATATGTGTTCTGCTATTCATAGATGACCTCCAAAAAGTTTATTTCTGAAGAAATAGTATATGGGAAGAAGCTGAGATAAAATTTCTGTTCGCTTCTTCCCAATTCTTTTTAATAAAAATTTATTTCTAGAATCCTGTAATAGAAATACCTGTAATTGACCTAATGAGAATGGACTCAGAGTAGCCAGGAGCATGAAGAGCTTTAATTATCTATTCTGGTTTTAAAACCCTTTTGTCTTTGATGCCTAATTGACGTTTCAGAAAAGATTTATTATGAAGATTACTGAGGAACTCTGAAATGAGGAGAATGAGTTCAGTTCCTGAAACTGGATGTCAAGCTGATAAAAAGCAATCCCTTGAGTTTCCTAATTCTGTTGGAGTGGTGAATGAAAAGGAATACGGGAGTGTAATTTTGAAATGTTAAATACAGATTTATTATTATTTTTTTTTTTTTAGAATTGCACTTTTCACCTCTTTTATGAACTTGTGGTAGTGCTTTAATGTAATTCCCTAGAACTTCAGTTAGACCAGAGAGGAGAGAGCTACAGGTAAAACAGTTCGTTGTAGTAGTTCTATACCTTAGATTGCTGCAAACTCCAAATGAAAACGTGTTTCTGTGTTCTAAAGTTGTGTTTTGGGTAAGACTAAATGGTACAGTTTCATGTAAGCTCCAACAGCAAAGTAACCATGTCCTCAAATTATAGTTCCTTTAAGAAATTATAAGCAAAAACAGAGGTGGAGGGGTTTTCTTTGCTGCCTTGGTTATTATCTTTCAATAAGCTGGGTAGAAATGTACCTAATAAAAATAAAGTATAGCAATAGCTAATTTTAAATTTATATCTTATTTTCAGTGATTTTTTTTTTCTAAATTGCTTGAAGAGAGTGTTTTTTGGTGCTTGAATTTAATGAAATCTTTACCATATGTGTTTTTTTTTTTTTTAAATGTCAAGTATATTCCTATTACAGACTTCCCATGGGCCAGTAAATTTTGGAGCTGCCCTGTAACACTCAGTGACATTGGAAGTTATCTGCAGGAGACTGAGCTGGTTTAGAATTCTTTAAAATTGTGGTTTTTAAAATGGCCCAGGAATATTTATTTAAATATTTTCCAATGTATTGTGCTGAAGTAAAGATTAACAATGAGCTTATAAAAGATTTGGAGTATTTTTTTTGTTGTTTTGGATAAACATCAGATAAGTTATTCAATTGTGAGCCTCAGTTGTTAATTCAAATGGTAGTGGATCGGGGTGTGCTACAACTACAGATTCCAAATATCTGCTCTGTACATTGAGAACCACTGTTTCAAGACTGTTACTCAGAGCAAATATTTTTAAGTACTTTATCACTTGGGAGTACTCTCATCAAGTATGTTTTTCAATTACGCTGTATCTACAACTTTCATGGTGAAGGCTGTACTTGCTTATGCACAAGTATACCAGTAACTGTGTGGATAAGGAAAAAGGTAGACAGTTTTCATAATAAACAGATCAATTATTCTGTACAAGTAGCTTTAGTTTTAGATGAAATAATGTTTTATTATTACTTTAATGGTTGTATTTTTTAAAAATATTTAATCTTTTGACTTGTTAAGTGTTTAACTGCACTGTATTGACTTTTGCAACCCACAGTAAGACACAAATGCTATTTCTTGACTCCTTTAATATTTTTGCCCTTTACTGAGGGCAGAGGTTGTTACTTAATTTGAATAATTCAGTCAGTGACTCTTTGACTGTACAAAGGCAATGGTACAAAGCTAACAATCTAGGCCAAAATGTTGCTTTTATAACTGCTTGTGATTGTCAGATGTCTGTATTTGCTGTGTTTCATGACAATGTGGTAATTTACATGTCAGAGTTTATCAATCGTTACTAAAAACACTTGGAACTTAGACAAATTCTTCATCTGTACAATAAAACATAAAGTAATAACTGTGTTTTGGTAGTTGTCGTTATTTTTGCTATTACCTATTGATTGTAGCACTCACTTTTCCTTAAGCAGGTCATAATTTAGCATGGAAGTATATGATCCATTTTTCCTAATAGGTTGGCTAGCTAGTTTCATTAGCTTGCATGTGGAGATGTTATTTTGCTATGGTACATGTATCTCAAGGGATGAAGTCTCCATCCGGAATTCAGAATCTTTCAGAATGTAAAATGGAACATGGGAGATCCACGTTGATTCGGATGGTTGTTTTGTGGTAGTGTCGTGTTACTGGATTATGCCACAGTTGAGCAGTCTGCCAACCAAGAATTGTGGAAAATGCCCTGAAATAGTCTACTTTCATGTGGAATGCTGTCAGATGTTAATTTCTGGAAAATTGAATTTCTTTTTTTTTTTTTAATTCTATTTTGTAGCTCCTGGAAGGAAGCTTTGCTAGAGAAGTTAGCCACGAAGTGGATGGATTGATATTTCAGCCTACAGGAGTAAGTAGCGCAATAACTGATTTTTCTCCCCTCTACCCCAAAGGAAACTCTCACTCTCCCTCCCCTTTTATCTTCCCATCTACTGCTTAATCTTCAATTTGGTCAGGACAACTTATCAAAGTTGGTTCTAATTTTTCCAGTTCCTCAGACTACTTAAGTCCACCTAATTGCAGTTCAAGTTGCAGAATGTGTGACTGTTAATTCATGGATTAATTCATGGCAGTAAGTTTCAGAAATCAGCTCATGTTTTTTGTGTGCTTGTCATATATACTACTAAATGAAGAAGGATTTTTTTCTGACTGCGTGACCCATCGATTTGAGCTCTTGCATTATTTTTCTTAAGGATGCTTCACACGTTAAAATTGTAGTAAAAGGTTTAGTCAGTATAAAGATGTGTAACTGTAATGGGAAGGAGTCATCGAAAATACTACAGACATTCAGAAACAACAGTGTAAATAGTTAGCTCTCAAGCAGGAAAAATGGCTTTAAAGGAATTTAGTAGGAGGACCTCTTCCAACCTATTCCTGCTACTGTTGATTTGGGTACAGTGTCACACTGAAGTGTGTTCTTTATGTTGGTATAGACTGACTGTAACAATGTCCACAATTACATCCTTTTTCGCTTGCAAAACAAGGAATGGATTTGGACTACTGGCAGTTTGACAGAGAACTCTACCCTTCATATTACTCACAGAAGATACTTGTATTCAGTTTTCCAGTTAAAACTTTTTTTTCTGACAAACTTCACATATTTCTGATCTCAGCAAGCAGTGGTAATGACGCACCCATCTGGTAATAAGATTAAACTCTTTATTGCAAGTTCTACATTAACTAACCACAAAATGGATGATAAGCAGACCACGGACTTTTTCTTTCTTTTTATTATATCTAGCTATTTCAAATTCAAAGCACAGCTAGTAGGATAAAGAAAATTTATGCTTCCGTAGGAAGTTCTGATAATGTCTTAGAATGCTGTTAAAACCTAAAGCAATTGTAAACGCTTCTCAGAACCAGTTTTCTGAGTATCAGAGGTTAAACTATGGAGATATACCATAGTTAAATTTGAAATGATATTTTCTACTTGAAACAAAATTAATGAAGAATGTGTGTTTTTTATCCTTGCTGCTGCAGTAAGGTAATATCTGATATGTTCTGTTTCTAGAACTTGTTTTCTGATTTAGCATACTGAGAAATTTATAGCACAATAAAAAAAACAGTTTGCTTGCATAAAAACCTTTACAAGCATTTCATCTTTAAAATATGGGTTATATTTGTTTAGTCCAATACAATATCCAAATTTCAGCATTATTTCAGGTTTTATGAAACATAAGTTCATTGCATTTGTTATTAAAGTGGTTTTCCTAGATTAAGCAATGCCCAGTTTTCTTGTGGTTTCTGTAGCCGAGAAAATGCAAATAATATATTCAGTGTAAAAGAAATTATTGTACACTTGTTGTAAAATAAGTGTTAAAACTGATTAATTGGAAAGGTTAAAGCTGATGTAGATAGCTGATACTGCTTTTCTATTTTATTTTTAATGGGAACTGGGATTATTTAGTCTAGAGAAGAGAAGGACTGGGGGGAGACCTTATCGCTCTCTGCAACTACCTGAAGGGAGGTTGTGGTGAGGTGGGAGGTCGGCCTCTTTTCCCATGTGACTAGCAGTAGGGCTAGAGGAAATGGCCTCAAGTTGCATCAGGGAAGACTCAGGTTGGACATTAGGAAAAACTTGTCCGAAAGAGTGGTCAGTGCTGGAATGGGCTGCCCGGGAAGGTTGTGGAGTCATCATCCCTAGAGGTGTTCAAGAAACATTTAGACATTATACTGAAGAACATGGTTTAGTGGGAAATACTGGTGACAGGTGGAAGGTTGGACTGGATGATCTTGGAGATCTCTACCTACCTTGGTGATTTTATGATTCCACGTGATAGGAAATACAGCAGGCAGTATCACAAGGGCAACAATATAATAATGCATAAATGATCCCTTGATAATAATAATTGAAATTATTTTTCTTTTTGTATTATAGTTGCAGTTGTGTGATGTGTTATATCACTTTTCAGAGAAAGACACCTATTGTTGAGTGAGGTAGAGGCCTGAATTTTTGTCATGGTGAGGCTTAGAGACCTTGATTAAAAACAGTTTGTCGCAAGTGAAGAGACCGTGGCATATCCACAGGAAGACAGGGAAGTTTAGGGAACATTATCTGAGAGCTCCTGAAGTCTCATGTGTGTTTTGAGGAGGAAGAAAGCAAAAGTCAACGTGAATCACAAGATCACGAAAGAAGGATAAAGAGACAGCAGAGAATGGAAGGTGGCCATTTACATATAGGAAAAATGGAGGGGAAAAACACTAAAACACTTTCCATATTTTTAGTAGTTAAATGAGAGTACACAAATTAACTCATTATTTAATATAAAGAGTGTGGATCTTATTTGTTGTCTGCTTGAAAGTCTTTTCGATGTTCAGGCAGAGAAGCTTCTCTTCATCTCTGGTCTTAGATGTTTGTTTCCAGACCAGAGAATATGGATATATTCCCCACTAGCATAGGCAAAATTGGTATCGGAGGTAGAAACAGGTGGAGAAAAATATTTTGTTACTTTTGTTTTAATTATGTTTTATGATAAAAATCAGAATACCTGAAGTGATTTCTTAATAGGGGCGATTTCAACAGCCTCTAAGAGCTCTGGATTTGAAGATATTTGTCCTCAGAGTACTTGTGAATTGGTTCAGTTTTGAGTAATCGTCAAGCTTTGACGAAAAGAGAGTTGTGAAAACATTTTACTACCAAATTTATGGTTTCAATTAGGTATAATGCAATTTGTTATCTTTTGATAGTCTTGTGTAGATTCATTACGAACAGCAAGTTTCTTGTACTGAAGCAGAAGTTTGTTTTTTGTTGTGTCTGTTGATGGTAGAAACAACATTAAGGAGAAAAGAGGTTGATTTCTGTCTGTGCTGTTTAGTTTGTTTTGCATTATCATACTGTAGTGCATTATTTTTCCTAGTTAATTCATTGCTTGAATTGTTATTCATCTTATGTATTATCCAGGGTATGAGAAAGGCTTTAGTTTCACAATGACAATTAAAAGGCAGTGACAGAGGCATCCCATCTTCTTCACAGCTTTCACAGATCACGAGAAGAGTGTGTTTAGTGGAAATGATGGAGATTTTCTTTCTGGTTTATGACTTAAGAACACTTTGTAGGTGACTTGATGTGATGTGAGCGTCACAGTAAACCCCATACACCCCTGTCATACCAACCATTCTCTAACAACTCCATGATGAAAGACAAATATAGGACAATGTTTTCTTACTATTGTTTCTCTTCTTCCCTTTGTACTCTTCTTCCTTTCCTTTGTTTCCTTTCCATGCATCTCCTTTATCCAGAAGTCTGTTTCCCACATTTGTGTTGCTTTCCCTTTCATGTTAGTACTTCATGATACTCCTTTTCCTCGCATCATTTTCTATCCATTTAAGATGCTCCTGATACAACTCCTGTACAGTTAAGTCAGCTCCATTCCATTTGATCAGCTTTCTGATCCCTCTACATGTAACAGGTTGGCAGAGCAGGGACCGAAGCTAAGTGCTAATTAGGAGGAGTGAAACAGGCCAACAGGAAACTTCATGGACAGGTATGTTGCCCAATGATTGTGCCCCAGACAATGAGCAGATTAGTTTGCAAGCAAAAACCAAACAACTTATAGAACAATTCATAATTTGTGAATAAGATCGGAAGTTTTCAACCACTGTTTCTGAAAGATTGCTTCAAAACAGCAATCAAGACCACATGTGTTTTAGAAAGATTGTGATTTGTCAACCTGTGTGGTTTTATTGAAAATATCAAAAATTGCCTCTTATCTTTTGATGGCAGAATCAGCTCTGACCTTTGCCCACTCATCAGTGAAATTACTTCTGTTATCTGCCTTATAAATCATGCTTTCACCCTGGTATCTGCCTGCAACTATCTAATTTTTCTGCTAGCAATCTCTTAATAACTGATTTTTTGCTGGCTAGAACTATTACTTTGCCTTGCTTGGGAAGAGGATGTAGGAATTATTTTATTACTTCAGCATCCTAAAAGAAGGCTAAGTAGCCATCAGTTAGGAAGACCTAAAGAAGCTGAGGAATTGTGGAAAGCTCGTATCAGAACTTACTGTCTTTTTCATCTGTTTGCCTCCTGAGCTCACTGATTGTTTTGGCTCAGGCTGATTTCTGTTTATTACTTCTTTGTGCTCTTGTTTTGGACAAGGGATGAAGTCTGATTGTGTGAGTTCAGGGTGACTTCAGTGAAGGAAGGACAGCTGCTGAACTCTGTTTTAAGATGAAGATTATTTTAAAGAATGGCTGAATTATTTAACTTGTAACTCTCGGTATGGAATACTAAAAGCTTAGCCTTGAAAATGAAAGAATAATGAACAGGTTTTTATTACTGGGTAACACAGAATAACTTTTCAATACATCTTCCTTCCTTTCCCTTGGCAGACTTCATGGCGGTCTGAAGTGCTTGGTTGCCTGTTAATTATTTGTCCTATTATGATCGTATAGTAGCTGTTACTCTTTTCTGTCCTTATAAAAGTTTACCCAGACGCCTCTGAAGCTAACATTAAATGAGCTATCTGCGAGACACCACCAAATGAAATACATCTTAAAGGCCATGTTTTGTTTCATTAAGCAATGCCAGTTTCTCCTTAAAAATCCTATATAACTGGTAAGCCTTTGTTTCCGCAATATCTGTTTTGTTGGATCCTCTGCAAGTTTTTAAATGTATACCAAGCCAGTTGTTGACCTATATTTGAAGATTGAACATCGTGTCTACAAGTGACAGGGCATCAGTTATTGTTAAGTATTTTTACTGCAACACAAGTAATGGCTTCATAGAGACCCACATGTAGCCTTGGTGCACCAGTGCTGGTGTATAAAGATTTAAGAGCAATCATAATGTATGTTTTTGCTTCTAACATCTATACCAGATAATACAAGGCAAGAGTAATTTTGATCAGTCTTTGTGTTGGTCCATACTACTAAAAACTTTCATGTATCTTTAGAATATCTCATTACTAAATGTGATTTCCTCTGTAAGAGGAATGTTCATGGCTGAGTCTATTACTAGTCACTGGTTGCTGTTGTCATGTCAGCATGCACTTTTTGTGCTGCTACAGGTTTTCCTTTCACAAAGAATTTGCTGTCAATCTCCTGAAATACCACTGAGCTTTACAACTCCTTTCTGCCTATGAATGGTTGTTAAACTCAATTTCCATGGCAATGTTCATAGCAGTTTGTCTCTTAAATTGCTAGTCATATCACATATATACCATCCTATCATATGCTTTATGAATGTACTAAAATGTATTGGCAATACACTATTTCTTTGAGGGTTTTTTTCTGTGACTATATAAGAAATATTTTTATACCAATTCAGTTCTGCTTTGCTCTCTTGAGGTGATTCATTTTATACCTTTTTTTGAAAATTGAAAAACTAGAAAATTAAGGAAAAGTAGCAGTGGAAATGCTAACTTAAACTGCAATGAGTAGCATCTAATTAAAATAATTAAGCCTCGTTTAATTGAACTGTAAGAATCCTAGATAAAAATGCTATGATTTTCAAACACACAGTAAACTTCCATGATTTCCTGAGGTAATTGGCTCCTCAAGAAATTTAACGATTTCTTACTAATACAAACTCATGGCATCCACATTTGTCAAAACATGACCAGAGGGGGGTGTACACTGAGTCATTTTTATTTCTGAATAGAGTAAGAAAATGCCATAGCAAGGTTTTCTGTGCTTAAATTTCTTCTGTTAGTTTGCTGGTACGTTTAGAGAAGCAAATGTATATGCTGTTTGCCAAAATTGTTTAACCTGACTTCCTTCTTTTTTTTTTTTTTATGTCTGAGTAGATGTCAATGAATTAAGTCTCATTACCTAAGGGAAGTGTTAATTCTAATTGATATGTTATCTCATTTGTTTGCTTAAGACCTATGGCACCTGATGTTCTCTGATTTCTCAAGTGATTAATCTAATTTTCAGCAGCTATCTAAACAGATTCTTGAACTTCTGCTATGCAGTTTAACCACTGTGCCTGACAATGGCATTAGGCAGGAAAGATCTATTTCTTATACTTTACGTTATGCGTGCTGGTCATCCTTAGGATTACCAGAATGTCATAATATAATTATGCCTGTTTGTATCATTTGAGAGATTGTCTTAAATACTCTTTTTCTGGATGCTGCTAGATGTTGGGAAAGATATTTTTTGGGGGACAAGCAGAATTGTTATTTGCCAGGGCTTTTCAAATATGGTTTTTTGCATAGCTTCTTTGTCTCGAAGTCCTTTTAAGGAGCTTGTTGAGGGCACTTGCTTCATGCTCCCCACTGTGTCAGGTTGCACATTTTCTAGTTACAAGAAATAAACGTTAGGTGTATGTACTATAAACAAGATGCTCAGGTGAGAATACCAAAGCAATTATTCACCCTTAACAAAACATACCTGCTTTTAAGAGAATAAGCTTGCATTACACAAATTATTATACTTCTGCATGATGGATCAGCTTTGAAAAACAAAACTCAATTTTATCACTGGAAAGAGAAGTCTAGGAAATAATCTGCTTTGAATCAGTGAGAATTCTTTATTAAATCATCTCAGAAGTCGATTCAACTCTTGATCCTTGACATAGGCAGCCATGAATGATCGGCTGTCTCCATGGCAGTGCTCTTACTCTTACGGAATCTTATCACTGCTGAGAAGTTGATAGAGTAGTAGTGACTTCCAACTGGGATGCACTGTGGAAAGTATTTTAGCAACAGTCTCTTCTTCATATCCTTGAGTAGCTCTCAACAAATAGAATACCTCATGTACAATTGATCTAACCTCTTTTACTCCAACTGAAAAGATTTTAGGAAAGTATCTGGAAGAACTACCTTGTTGCAGTTGTTTTCTCCCATAACATTCTCCTGTGCATGCTAGAACATGACAGCCAACAGGCTTCTTACATTTTGATGAAGATCTTTAATAAAATGTTCTTATTTTTTCTTTGTCGGGGCATAGCAGTGTAGTAAAAACAGTGATTTGTATCAGACTAAAGCAGAATATTTAGGTAGGTCTCCATCCTGCTGTTTTCAGAGAGGGCAGTATCCTAACCTAATATATCAGGAAGATTATCTGTAAACCTGAGATTTGGGCAAGCAGGGTTGTTTTCAGAGAAATATTGACACTTACATTTTGGTATCTGTATGGTCAAAGTGCTGTTAATGTAAGACGCAGTCTTTAAAAATTAGAATGATATATTTTGCATTGCTCTCATTCAGAATTTGAAATGTTTACTCTCTCTGTTCTTACAAATGGTAAATCTGAAAAATGGAGGATCAACATCCAAAATGAGTAACCGAATTTTTGCAGTTATTGAGATACGTCTTTTAGTTTCTAACACACATTATCAGATAAATCTTGAAATGTAGCTGTGTGTATTTGATAACATGTTTACATTACATACTATGCAGAACATGCTATGCTCCTCACAGCTCACAGAAAGCTCTGTAAGGCCAAGTCTTCCTCTGAATAATTTAGATATGATTGTATCATGCAGGTTATGCGCTCCTAAGTATAGAGCTGGAATGGCACTTGCTGGGCTCCATGCCAGAACTGTAGCAGTCAGGTACACAAAGCCAGTGAACACTACTACCATAATTATTACAGATAAACGTAGTCTTATTTTCTCTTAATGCTGGCAGTTATGTTTCTGAAATGAAATCTTCTTCTTCATGTAGAAGCTGTCCACCAAGACAAAGGAACGTACAGCTGGGATGTACCTGCTGGTTCATTCTGAAAGGGTAATAGTAAAAGCCTTAGCTGGTAGCATCCTGGACTTCAGAAATGAGGATTTTCTGTGTACTTTGAATTGCCTATTAAAAGAAGCGATTAGTACACTTGCGAGATACTATTTGAAAGTTCTGACAAGTTTGAGCTGACAAAGTTAGTTTGTTTCGAAACACTGATCACTGGAAATCCCAAGAAGATCCAACCACTGAAACAAAACATGTATTTTATGCAAAACGGGGTTCTCTAGGGAGAACTATCAGCTTGTGAGAGCAATTAAAATATGTGTCTTAGGGATTTGTCAGACTGTAAATTGATGTTGCCATTATTAAGTGAAAACATAGCTTCTTCTGCTAGCAATAAAGAAGTTAAATAACAGGAGAATAAAAGATAATGCAAAGTAGTTTTGGAATATTTCATTGTTTGTTAATGGTAAATTGATCACAGAATTTAGCGGTCGTATGATGAGCTCAGAATAGGTGAGAAAGATTTACTGTGTACAGGAATCTCAGTGTTGTTCCTTTTGTGTCCTGATATATAAAATGTAAAGCTCTCAGTTTCTATCCAAATATGTTTTAAAAGATGCGTCTGCATTTTGTGATAAGCAGAGGGGGTGGGTACAAAGTTTACTTGGAGAGAAGTGGCAGATGTCAATTTTTGCTCGTTTTTAGGCAGTATGCTCCTATGCAATAGTCTTAGCAGCTGAATTTGCTTCAAGCTAATCATTTTCTATGTAATTCTTTCAGATGAGAGACGCAGTTACTTTTTGTTCGTATTTTCAGAAACTTAAGTGATACAGTCCTGATGCTTTCCTCGTTGTTAGAGATTTTGATTTAAGCTTTATTTTTCTTAATATTTCTATATATTTCAAAGATCATATCGAAATCTTTGAACCTGAAAAGGGATATGACTCCACTTCTCATAGTCTGTTTGTGTGAACCAGAACAACCAGGTAGACTATTCTTGTGAATATTTGCTCACATTTTAAAACTTCTGCAAGATGCGCAACATTTTCTATGCTTACTGTAAATGTTTATGTAAGACCTGGTATTTTACTTGCAAAAATATTATGACCCATTTCAGTTTCTTGAATGTATGGGCATGTAATGTCATCTGACTTTTATCTAGTAACAATCAGGAGAAGTGAAACTTTTAGTGTTGGTCAGATTGGAAAATATGCTTGGCAAGCATTGACGCAGAATAAATTTGGGTAGTAGGTTTTGTCAGTCATGAGCTGCTTACAGATGCTTCACGAAGTGGACCTAATTTGCCAAATAAATTATTCATTGGAAATAATTTGTGTGGCTCTGCTTTCTGTGCACGAAGCTGGTCCATCTCTGTGGAGAGCAGCTGCAGTGGACCTAAGAGTCTCCAGCAAGTTTTGAGAGTTTTGGTTGCTCAAGTTGGTTGGTAAAAATTGGAGCTTCTATATAAAGGCAGGTAACATGGCTTGCTTAGCTGCAACTGTGAATTGTGCCCTTCTATACTATGGTTCCTTCTGTGCAATTCGTGCAAGATATTTGCATATCTGATGATTGTAGTGTGAGTCAGATGGTATAATGGGAAACAGCTGTAATGTAATTGTTCTTTATGTTGCTGTCAGTTTCTTGTTTTTCATAAGGACTGTTACTGAGACTTGCTTCATTGCAGTTAATGAGTTTGCCCTTGTATTCTGTTTTGGCTTTAATATTAAATGCTTCTGAACGAATACTGTTTTTATTAATACTTTACAGCTGCTGGGTATATGGAACGTTACAGAAATCCACTAAGATGAAAACTGGTACTAAGCTAGTACCATATCTTGAAGCATGCTAGAAATGAGAGTGGTTAGCTGCCATGCCAGGGATGATGTTACCATGGAGAGAGCTTCTGTTTCCATGACATTTGCTTGCATATTTTGCAAGGCCTTCAAAAGAAATATGGTTTTGTCCTCTGTCAGGTTTGCTAGATTATTCCATTGTTTGCAAAGATCTTCAGTGTCTCTCTGCAGACATACTAGTGAACTAAGTGAACTGACTTCTTAGGAACATTGATGGTGACTGGACTGATCAGAAAAAGAAAAAGAGGAAAAAAGTTATTAAAACTTCTAGTATCCAGCAGGCAGGCTGCTTGCTTGTTTGTTTTTAATATTTTTGACTAGTTTAAATATTTAAATATTCCAGCCCAGTTCTAAACTGGATTAAAGTGCTCTGCTTGCATACATTTTGATTAATTTAAAGGAAAACCCACAGCTAGTAAAGAAGTAAAGAGGAATATTACTTATTTTGGGTAATGGCATTATATTATGAGATCTACCTTGCACTGAAGTGGAGTTTTGAAGAGCAGTAAAATTTTAAATGAAGTTGTGACATAGTTTACTATTTAAGAATCAGTTACTGGCTGAGGAGTGAATTGCAAAAGCCATTTTTTTTTTCCTTAGGGTGAAGAAAAAAGTGATTTTTAAGGTGTGAAATGCTTGGTAGCTATACATAAGGGAGATGCTTTCCTTACTGCTTTTCCTCAGAACAGTAATTATGGCGATGTGGCTGTAATCTACCAGCAGCTTTTACGTTTCTCCTCTATTGAAAACTTCTGACTGCAGTCACACACGTAGTTGCAATTACAAGATTGCACAGACTTAAGTAGGTGCTTGAATATAGGTAGCTAGTTAGTGATACTGGTTGCTGAATGCTGCTGCATATCCTATACTCTTTTGCACAAAGGATGCAGAGAGTTAAACACTGCATTCGTTCTATTCAAAATTCTTTGGCCATCTCGAACACAAAATCCCTTGTCTTCTGTTCCTAATCAACTGTGGAGTGTTTTCCCCTTTGTATACCACTCTTCTAATCAGTTTCTAGCATCCTAGAAGTCTTTTTAATTTTTTTTCCCACTTGTGAGAGTCTGAAACTTGGATCCTTTGTGATACCTTCTTGGGGCAGATGACTATACATTCATATGACTGTTTGCAACACTTATGAGTGTCAACACCTGAGCCGACATCTCTCTGAAACTCCATTCTTTTCAGACGTATTCCCTGTTTCACATTTTCAAAGCACAAATTCACATGCAGCCAAGGGCTAAATAATTGAATCAGCGTAAACATCTAGGAACTGTCTGTCTAATGCAACCACAGCGTTGATCCAACTCTGTTACAATTTTGGTAAATGGGCTTTGGTACTTCATGCAATATCCTCCCTCAGCTTTTATCACAGTCATTGTAATAAGTTTGTTTTGTTTTTTAAAGCTAAGAGGTCTTTGGTTTCCACTTGAGCGAAACCTCTGGATCTTCCGTGCCAAAGCCATTACCTCTGACATCAGCTAACTGTAAGGCTCAAGTTCTTTGTCCAGACTTCCAATTTATTTCACGTCAAGAAAAGAAGTTTTCTGAATTCTTCTGGTCTATAAACGTCATGTGCTCTTTCTGTTGAGGAGGAATATACTTCTGTATACAACAGAAATGACTTTTATGAGACAGCTCATAAAATGATCAGGTACTGTTCCTGGTGTCAACAGAGAGATGTGGCTCAGTGTGAGTATGTTATCCTTTACTGAATGCCTGCTGAATTGGTGACAGGTAGATTTGTTCACTTTGCTGCCATCGCTGTACTTTTCCTCTCTCACTCTATTCTAAGAACATTTTTGAAGGATTCTATTAAAGTTGTTTCACAAATGTGATGCTTTCTCACAGAAATCCAGCTTACTGGCTCAGAGTTCATACAAGCCTGCTCATTATCATCCCTTTGCATTTTGCTAGTACTTGCATTGCAAAGATATTGGTGACAGGTACTCCTTAATGTTGAACTTGATTGATCTTGAGGGTGTCAGAGTTTGTAAAAGTATGCTTCAAACATTGTCATCAATTCCTACTTGAATCAACGATGATGTTTTCTACATTGTTCTCAGCTGTGACAGAGCTACTCAGCTTTATGTTCTAGAGGAAGGACCCAGTCTTTTTAAGACAGTCGCTAAAAGGATATATGGGAAAATAAGTAAGCTGAAAAACCTCCTAGAGATCTGTCAGATAAGAAGACAGCTGCTTGTAGAGCTGTTCCAGTTTGTCTGCTTCTGCTAGAGTTGCTCAGTGACCACTCACTGAACATTTCAGTGTTCACTTGATGGGGATAGGTAAATTGACCCTATGAAGAACAGTTCACTTGCTTAAGAAACACAATTCTGTCTTTTAACGCATTATACTTCTGCTCATAAAATAGCTGTGCTGAATCTATCTTTGTGTTCCTCATCACTACTTGTAGCAATGTTAAAACTGCTAAACTCGTTACCGTTGTGGTTTTCCAATCATTGTCCTCTAATCTCTTCCTCTAATTCTCTGCAACTTCAGCTGTTTGTCTGCTAAGAGCATAGCTACGTGAACAGTTGGACATGTGGTATAATTAAGGGAGAGGAAACAAGAGAGGGGAAAAAGTGGCTGACATTGGGAGCCATCTGAAACTGTTCTTCCAGTGACAGAATGGAAGAATGGAAGATGCTCTGCCAGCAGCAGAGAAGCTGAACCAGGTTCATTGCTGTTGCTCAATCCCACTCTTCAAAGCAGAACCTGTGTTGTGTGTCCAACCAACGTTTGCGTGGTCATGCTCAATAGTAAAGGGGTGGAAGGTCTTATGTGCCCAAATCTTTTGTTTTGTAGTGTTTTCAAACTGGTTACAGGGCAAGATGAACAACCAATATCAGAACCACTACTTTTAATGTAACAGTGACTAATGAAGTTCTCCGAGTGGCTTCTTTTAATACAGCCTGCACTTCTTTTCTATCTATTTGCAGTGCTTAGAAAATAGCTCTGCCATACAAATTCTTGGCAGTTTCCCAGAGCCACTGACTTTCTTGTTCCTAAGTCAGAACTGCAAGGATTAATTTCTCACCAAGAGTGGGCAGGCCCCTTCCATTTTCTCCTATAGTGTGCTCTTTTTTTTCCCCCAGTAGGAGGAGTTTTCCTTTCTCATTATCCAAATTGCTCTCCTCAAAATGCAGTTTTTAATTGTATTAGTCTTGTAGCAGACCGCTTAAAAGAGAATATACATGCTGGTGTATTTCAGTGTATTTTTTTTTTTTTGCTGTTTTTCAACTCCAAGCATTTCAGCTTGCTACTAGGGAAGCCAAAGGATTGTGGAGTACATGCTGTGTTCCACTGGTTGGATTTCTCTTTTGATCTTGAGAAAATTGTATAAATATTTCCTTGTGAAACTAAGGATAAAAAATACACTTTTTGCTATTTTAATCTAGATACAGAATGATGAATTCCGTATAATTAAAACTTATCATTTTATAATTTATGTCTTAGAATATTGTAGTTTAGAAGGCAAATTTCTGTTGTTTCTTTTAAAACACTGCAAGATTCAGTATTCTAAGCAAGACCCATGAATATTTAATTCAAAGAGATTTGTAGCCTTGTAAAATGTAATAAGCTAACTCTTAATGACAATTTTGTGTAACATACGTTTGGCAACATGTAGAAAAAACGCTGCTGGCAATTCTGTGTATCATCTTTCATGCATATCTGTTCTGCTCTAGGGACTTTTTCATTCTGGAATTAAAGAAGAGAAATTAGACTGTGTCTGAGATCAGCATGCTGCAATTTCTTAGTTTGTACTTGTATGTCTCTCCTTATGTTCAGATTAGCTTACTGTCTGCCTCTTGATGTAAGGCTTCTTTCTTCCTTTCCAAGATTGACATTCCTGACAAAGTAGTTTGAAATATATGTTTGCGTCTTCTGTTTAGCATTGGTAATTTTCATTAATCTTCAAGAGCTCTCTAAGGTGATTTCCTGAAACATTCCTAGTATTCTGACGTTCACTGTAGCTTGAGAAAAATGTTATAAAAACTGATGTTCTGACGAAGCCTTAAATTTGTAGGTTGTAGCTGCTGCAAATGTGGTCTCTAATGCTGATAAATTATCCAACTTAGAAATCAGGTTATCATAGTGAGCCATCCAAGGGCACTGGGTTTTATTTCATGGTGATTCTTTTGTTACAACGTGGATGCTTTTGTTGGAAGATGTCAAGCAGTGAATGCTTCCTGCTGATCGAGTCTGGTGTTAGTGAGATTTCCAGGAACTTTTGATCACAACCTAGTCATCCGTCCTCTGAGAGATGGACTTCTGTCTGTCTGCTGTAAATTCAAGTGACTGCATTGAACGTTGAGTTGGGGAAAAGGTAATGAAACTGGTGGAGAGAGATGATTGGGACCATCAGGCTTTAAGAAATGAGGGGAGTTTTAGGCTGATACATCACAAAATGCAACCATGTGAAAATAAAAACAGGTTCATGAAACTATTAATGTAATGAAGAAACCACACTTAGCAATTTATGGGATGAAAATTAATGTATTCTCCTCTATCATTGGCTTAATTCAAGTTTTCTTTCACAGAAATATTGTGACATGAAGAATAGGAAGGAAGATGATGTTCCTGAGACTCTTTCATAGTTATTTCACTGGGGAAAGGAGAAGAAGAATTGCTCTGGGAGACTAGAAAGAAAAGGGAAAAAAAAAATGGAAAGGGGCTAGGAGTTCTTCTGTGTTATCTTGGCTTTCCCAACAGCTTTTTTTCACTTACCCCTTCATCTTTATAATCATAGAATGGCCAGGCTTGAAAAGGACCGCAAAGATCATCTAGTTTCAACTCCCCTGACATGGGCAGGGTTGCTAACCACTAGACCGGGCTGCCCAGAGCCACATCCTCCAGACTTGCAAGGGAAGCCTCCAGGGATTCAGTTTCTCTATCTGTGAAGTAAGAGAGAATATCTCAAGCAGACCTCAGTAGATGAAGACAGATAGAATCATGTTAAACAAAAAATGGAAAGAGATTATTAACATTTTAAATTTGAAGAATTATAAACGAATGCAATATTTATGAAATCATTGTTTGTACACCCAAAAAGTATCAGCTGGGCCTTGCTGTGATTCCTAGGAACGTAGCTGACAAAAGAGTTTTCTGTTTTGTTTCGTGGTCCAAGCTGTGACATGTCAGTTGAAACACTGCATTTATATTCAGTATTTTAATACCTACTTAAGTCTGAAAGAATAGGAAAAAAAAAAAAAAAGCAGTATTAGTGATATCACAGTGCTCTTATTTAAAAAACAGTTGTGTCTTATAAATATGCATTAATACATTGGCTTTTCATACTCAGTTACTCTTCTTAAGTATAGAGAGCAAGGCATGATTTAGTTTTTGCAAAGGAAGTGCCTGAATACTACTTGTGTTCAGTGAGGGTGGGAAAATGACAGGGACTCCTGTCCTCTGAAGTTAAGCATGTAAACATGTGGGGAGCTTTGTATACTCACCTTTCTATGCTGGGAGAAACACAGGCAATGGACACTTAATAGGGAGCTGCTTCATTAAGCACCTAGAACTACACTGTCTCTGTTGCGCCCAAGTTAGATCAAATTTTACTTCTTATCTGCTTAAAAAAAAAAATACCTGAAGGTAAAATAATGATAATCTTCATACCAAGTGAACTCTTGTAATTTTTAGCAATAATTGCATTAAAGTTTTCAGTAAGAAAATGGTTTCCTGATGGCTTGAGAGAAGTGTCTGATTCTGTAAGGAGAGAAAGCAGATGGAAATGAAGAAAATTAATTTCAGTCCAGATTTCATAAAATCTTTGACACAAGGGTGAAACTCTAATTCAGCCCATCTCTCACCAGTTCCGGACAGTTGTTTCAAATTATTTAGATTCTTATCTCTGGGTTGTGTTTGTAGAGTCATAGCATCTCCAAGGTTGGGAAAGACCTCTAAGATGATCTACTCCAACCAACCAATCATCCACCACCAATATTCCCCACTAAACCATGTCCCTCAGTACAACATATAAATGCTTCTTGAGCACCTCCAGGGATGGTGACTCCACCACCTCCCTGGGCATCCCATTCCAGTGCCTGACCACTCTTTTGGGGAAGAAATTTTTCATAATATCCAACCTGCATCTCCCCTGGCACAGCTTGAGGCCATTCCCTCTAGTCCCATCAGTAGTTACATGGGAGAAGAGGCTGACCCCCACCTAGTCACAACTTTTCAGATTTCGGGAGGGGAAAAATACTAATATTCTATGGCTGAGTGAAAAATTACGTAGATTTGATCTTTTTTTTTTTTTTTTGTTATATTAGTTTCAGCCTAAGGCTGTTAGTGATTTGTGCAGGTTAGTTTGAAAAAAGAAATCATCTGGAGAAGTAAATGCAGTAGTCTTCTGTAGTTGCATTGGCGTACTGGTAATGTATTACACTGTGGCTGCAACTTGATGTCACCTCAGTTCAAGTGATGCAGAGTGACATAAGCAGAATGAGGTAAAGAAAGCAGCATAAGACAAAGTGAAGCATCTCTGTTATTTGCGTTATTGCATTAATTTTTCCAGGAGACTTGCACAGCTTGTATTTAAAGAGTCAGTACGTTCTAGGTGGCGAAGGTTAAGAAAATTATATAAAAAATAATTAGTAGTCATCTAAAACTACCTTGAGCAGCGGACATGGAAAGTCATGAGTTCCTTTGACCAAGAGAAGTATATTGTCAGTGTTATCTGAGTGTGTGTATCTCAGTGTTATATCTCAGTGTTATTGTCTGTTATCACAATGGCAGGAGAGTAACTTTATACAGTTACTTTAATTTCCCTGTGTTCAAAATACAGAATTTAGAATTGATGGCAGACACCATTTGGTCCACTGTGGGTCACGAACATTAGCCAACAATTTAAGGCTGTTTATTCGCTCTGTTTTGCTTCAGGCCAAATGTTGATGTTTCTAGTTTGAATTCATAATATGAAGTGAAAGGATGACTACAAATGGGAGTGTACGAGAATAGGTTTCTGCTGCTTGCAGTGATGTGCTGAAAAAAAAAAAAAGCCATGAGCAGTGAGTAATTTTGTAGCTTCTGTATTCTAATGGCTGTAAACACATATTTTTGGCTGTTAGCTGAACTTAATTTATCAAATATTAAAGGATTAATATGTAAATGAAGTTAGTTATGAAGAAAATTTGGTCACATTTTTCTCTTTGCTTAATGGAATATTAAGAAAAGCTATTAGTATAGTTATGAAACAAGATGTTTAATGGAGCTTGAGGTATAAAGCTAAATGAAAGCGCAGGAGTGGGGGACATCTAGCCCAATAATGACCAAAATGTCCAATATAAATATTGCATTAACTTGATATTCAGAAGCACCTCTGGAAAAAGTAATTGAAAAATAACTGCTAAAATATTAACAGTATAATTTCTGCATACAGGTTAACTTTCTCAACCTTATTTGCATTCAAGGGCTAAAATCCTTAGTATGGAACGTAATCTAACACTATTTAAATGAATGCATATTAGCAGCGTGTTTTCCTTTTCAGTACACTCTGACAGTCAGGCTTAATATTTTAGAAGTCGTTTTGGTTATAGCCCTTTTCTTTCTACTTCATATAGCTTCAGTTCATGTCTTCACGTGAGACAAAAACGTTTTCACAGTAGAACTTGCTACTTCTGACTAACCAATGTTCATGGATTAAGAGGTATAATTACTAGTTAGTATTTGAGCTCTCTAATGGAAACATTTCTGGAATGCACCTAAGGTAGTGTGTCTTAGAACATGTTATTTTTTTATTTATTTTACTATTTAAAGTGGAGGTATGGAAGAGTACACAGATCTGCTTGAGTATGTGGACTTAAAGCAGCGTTATGACTTCATTGTCAAGTAATGAGTCATTTAAAACTTTGTTATCATCAGTTGGCTCTGTCATCCTTTTGGCTTAGTTGTGGACATTAAATGATTTGAGCTTAGCCAAGGAAGCTGTTTTTTCATCTTTTTAATGAGCTTTAGAAGTTATGGTCTACAAATTTGCTTTCTATTGTGTGACAACAGTACACTGTAAAATGTTTGGAATTCATTAACAACCTTATATTAAAGCTGATCAAATATTTATGGAGCATCAGCATGTCTCCGTATTCTGTTCAATTTACTGAACCAGGTAAAAAGCTGAAGTTTAGAGAGGATGTGTGTTGACTTTTAAGTTGGCTTGAATCAGTAATTTAAAACACTGAGCATTAAAAGAAGCATATATTATTTTCTGTGATTTGTAGCTAATAGGGTTTTCGTTTCTGGGTTGGTGTTTTCTTTTGCTGTTCTTGTTTTTGAAAGAGCAATTTACTTTTGTTATCATCTTCAGATAGAGCCTCATGGCCATCTGTCTGTGCTTAGACACAGGTTGTGGTGGGTGATGGGTATGATGCCGGGGTATTGAAGTGTTTGCATGAAGCTGGAAAGGGTTTGGATCGTTTTTTCTAGTGGTATAAATTTGGTAGCCATTTTGTGTGTCCCTGTATTTTCCTTTCAGTGTTTAAATTCTTCTATGTTGTCTTGACTATGAAAATGCCTTTCACAAAGCGACAGATGTTTAGGAAGTACTGGTGTTTACCCAACAGCTCTGCCCCACCTGATCACTCTTAAGAGTACTCAGAAATGTCATCTTAGTGCCTTTCCTTTATAACTACAGGGACAAATGAGTCATATTTATAGGGGGAGAAAAAGCACTCAAAAAAACCTCTCCAAAACAACAACAACAACAGAAGCCTGCCTGCTCTAAAATTTCAAGAGATTAGACAGAAACGATGTCAAACATCTTCATGAAAGACCTTATTCTTTGTCTCCTAGACTGTTAACAAGCAAAGTAGCTGTTCCTGTTGCATGAGGGATAACCCTTGCAGGTGATTCACTGATCACCAGCTGATCACCACCAAACACCATAAATGCTATAGCATACAATGTAGTTTGCCTTCACCTTCAAGGATATGAGTTAGGAATGAGTTTTGTATTCTGGAAGCAGTGTCCTTGTCTAATCTTTTTGCTTTAGACTTTTATATTAAGAAAAGCTGGACTTTCTTTACCTCACAGTGATCAGCCTGGTGTTTATATTTCTTTCATCCAGTTCTGAACGTCCTGCTCAATATGCAGCAGGAAAAAGCATTAATTGCATTTACCAGTCAATAACCTAGATACTTCTGGTGCCCTTTTGTCTATCTTTTTAACAGACGAAATAGAATATATGGGGAAGAGTGGGGCATCACAGTGATAGACTATGAGGAATATGAAGATGTAAGTTATTTGTGTGGGCGCTTTGAAAAACAGAAGGAGTTGGAACTGCAATGGGAGGCTAGAAGGGACAGAAGACAAATACTTTTGGAGGCTGAGTCACAGATTAGCTGCCTGTGGAATAATTTATGTCCTCATGTAGCTTTTAGTGTATTTCTTTGTGGTTTTCTTTTTCTTTCTGTTTTGGTGGAAGACTGACAAAAAATAAATGTTACAGTGAATGATCTGGACTTTTTTTTTTAACTTATGTGTATGAGGTTTTGTGCATGTTTGTGTACGTGCACATTTTTGTGTGTGTGTAGTCAGGTTATAATTTCTAACTTCTTTAGCAATCTTGTCCAGGTTTCCAAAAGATCAGTAATATAGGCTAATCTGGGTCATTTGATCTTGAGATGGTGCTTAAATACAGCTAGTTATGCTCTGTATCTAAGAGCAACTGTACTAACTACACAGCTGAGGTTATCACTCTGCCGACTTGCATTTTAATGCAGTGCAAATTAATACGAAATACTTAAATGTCTTTGTGTTGTTTTTTTTAACATTTCTATATACTTAAGCAGTGAAAAATAACATTGGAACATACTAGGTTCAGTTCTGTTGCCTACTCTTCAAAGACTGACAAAATTATGCAATGAAAATGCATGCATACATTAACCAAATTGAAAATTACCTATGCAGTGACAGTCAGGCTTAATCATTTTATCTTCACAGAGGAGAGTAATTAAATGGAGAGCTGGTCTTCAGCCTAAGCTAAGGCATTACAAGATTCAGAGGCATTTGCTGTAGAAATAAGCATGTTTTTAACCTTGACTGTAATAAATGATCATGGTGACCTCCCTAAGTACATGTTTCTTCACTGCTTAGTATATGTCATGAAGATGTGCTGTAATTTGAATAGGAATTATAAGCATGATTGTTCAAGTTCCTCTGTCCTATATGCAACAGAGATGACTCAGTGATCCCAGTGATACTTTTGTCTTAAAAGTCTACGAGTATGCAATTGAATCAATGGCTGACTTTCGTCTTGTGGTTTCTTTATCCACTGATGTGACTTATTCATATATTCTGCCAGTATTAGCAACTTCTCTTCCTTCAGCTCATCTCTTGATCAGATCTGGCCTGAAACAATCAATTACAGTTGATCCCTTTGGTTCTTTAAAATGATGCAGGGTCTTCAGTGCAAGAAAATAAATATACATTTTTTGGTAATTGTTCGGTCTTTATATTTACACAGCTATATGCAAACTATTGGATTGAGTAGGGCAGTGACTACCATGTGAATATTAAAAAGTGTGAGAATGAAGTAGAGCTCTTCAGAAAAAACATTTATTGAGTGAGTTTGAGGAGCAGATTTGTTGGTGTTGTTGGTTTGCAATAGTTAACTTTTTCCATTCAAGTGAAAGCCTTCACATCATGTTGAATACCAAATTGTTTGCAAACTGTTTAGTTAAAACACAGAAAAATATTGGTGACAGAAATGGGTAGATTTCACAACATAACAAATGCCTTACTGTTTGTGAACTTGGAAGTATTCTAGTATGTTTTTAAAATACATTTAGTGTCTTTATCCTGATAAGACTGGCTAAATATCAGAATAACATTTATTTAACCGCAGAAGTTTTTTTCTTGGTGTTAAAATATGAACTAGCAAGGTAGCTTCTTTGAAATTTAAATTATCAGATACATGAAGATTTATCTTTCATATTTGAGAGGCATTAATTATAGTGTATCTTCAGTGTGGTTAAGTGCTGGTGTCATTTGCAGTGTGGCAAATGACATTTGATGATTTAAAAGAACTTCGGTAGATGCCTGGGTTAACCTCATCCCCTTCTATCCTGCTGTCCCTTACTTCCCAATGGTACCCATACCTCTTGGGGGCAGGGATGGATTTTCAAACAAATCTTGACTGATCCTACTGTACCCTCTGGATTTCTTGCAGAGCTGGTTCTGAATGGTGTACTGTGGGGAAGTGTAGATGACAAGTGTCAGCACTGCACTGTTTGGGAAAATGGAAAGAGCTGGGTTATTTGCTTGCTTCCTGTCATTTGGAGGTGGAAGGCTGAAAAAGCCTATGTTAGATGCTGCTGCTGCACTTAAGGAGAATGGCATTTAATAGGGATTTGAGAGATACAGCTGACTTCTTAGGCTTTGTTAGATAATGAGGCACCCTTGTCAAGGAAACCTTTTCTTGATAAGACAAGAACCATTCACTTGGTCATGCCACCACCTCTTCCTTTTCCGTCGCTAGGAGAACTGATCCATTTTTTTTGTCTAGACTTCTGGCTGAAGTTATTCTGTCTCTGAGGTGGATGTCTTCATGGTGAGTCACCAGCACCTCACAGCCCAGACTGCCTGCCCATAATGCAGTCCCAGAGATTAGCTCCACTCTTCCTCCTACGGAATACTAAGCAGCAAAGTCTATACCATGTGGTAGCTGAAAGCAGCTGCCTCGAGAGAAACTTCATCCTTGCTATGGGCAGTTAGCATCTCCACTGCCCAGGCTTTCATCTTTCTGCTGAACCATCCATTGAATACAAATGCTGGGACAATGCACAGCTTTAGGCAAAACCTAAAATTGAGTGGGAAGAATATCTGCAGCTAATGAGAAATGTGTCAGCAAAAGTAATTTGGATAACTGAACTGTATTCTCTCTGAGGGTCAGCCTTTCTCATAACTTGCAGGGGGCTTGGGATTCAACATGATGAAGCCACCAGCTTGTCTCACAGTTCTTATGTGGATCACTGGACACTAACAAAAACTTATTCCATGTGAGCTGTGTGGACCTAAATGAGAATATGGGATTAGGAAGCCTTTTGATTCTGCCAGTTACCCTGATGCCAGATAAGCTTTTCTCTCGCTAGCACAGACTGACAAGTCCTAACTGGCCAAGTTCAGTTTTTAGGAGACGGAGGTGGGTGACATTAGAATGGGAGGCTGTGAAATGGTAAAAAGAAAGGGGCTGGTGTTCTTCTGAGAGAAAACCTGCATTCTGCAGAGATCTGAATTGAAAAAATAATAAGAAAAATATTATGAAGGGGGAAGTAAAGTTGGTTGGATGCTGAGTGAGTAGCAGAGTTGCAAAAATTTGAGTATTTGTTGTTGATAGCGATCAGGAAGATTCTGGTCCAATCCTGTAAAGCTATCTTAGTTAGTTTCTGATTTGTTAATGTATATTTTTGGATGTGGAATTCTAATTTTTGTGGTTAGACTAGATGGAAAAGTTAGACTGAACTGAGAGCTTTGTATTTGAAATATACGTGACCTGATAAGTTTTAAAAGTAGTCGTCTACATGCGTATTTGGGGGGTGGTGTGGAGGATATCTTGCTACGAATGCTATATTTAAAATGCTAGGGAGTAGTTTGATCTCAGACAGATTGCTTCACATTTTGTTTTGGAAATGGAATACAGAATAACTTCAGGCAGTACAGGTCTGCAGTATGCAATGATTCATCTAAGGTGAAGTTTTCACGTACTTTACAAGCAGAATTCTTGTTTGGCTCTGGCTCACATTTGAAGAAGTTGATTTAGCATTTAACATTCAAATTCAAGAACTTACTATTGCTATATTGTGTGTATGGACTCAGCCACTACAAAAATAAATTCTGGGAAGGGCATTCATTTTGGCCTTTGGATGAATTCTCACTTTAAGCTTTTTAAGGATTTTTGTGAATTTCTGCTTTTCTTGATCCAGTAGTAGAAGTCTGGAGACTGTATAAGCTGTTCTTGAAATCTGATTGCTCATCTGTGTAAATGCTACAGAAAAATACTTGTAAATTATCTGTTACCTTTATCAGGTATTCAATGTTAGCAATTCTACTAGTCAGAAACGTGTTATTTGTCAGTTTTCAACAGACGTCCCTTTGGCTAATTTGAACAGTGGCAGAGATTGATCTTGAATATATTCAAATCATAGGACAAAAAGTTTAGCTGAGACTTGTTTTATGTTGTGATGGTTCAAGAGGCAAAGGCAAGAAATGTAACTCTATCTTAAATAACAAATCCCGTTCAACTCCCCTTCAGGCATGCCAGCCAATTAATTTTTTAATTGAACTTGAGTCAAAATTGTGGATATGGAAGTGCAATTACAGGTACGCAGATATATCCTGTCAAAACACTGTTTTTCATTAGTGATCACGGAATAGTTTCTCTTGTCTATACAAAACCCGAAGCAGGTTTTGTATCTGAGTTTTAGCAGGGTTCAGGTAGGCCCACTTTTCAAACTTAATCAGGTCCCTCTAATTTCATCTCTTGCTTCTACTGTGTCAACTACACCACTGAATCTCGAACTTTGTCAAGCAGGCACGTCCAACCTGTAGACCCAGCATAGCCTCCAGTGTAGCCCACCTCCTGGCGACAGCTCTTCCTTGGCCAGTGGCCACGTGCACACCCATTGCTCACAATAACCAAAAGCTGGCGTGTGATTGGCACTGTCTGTGCTCAAACCAGGTCATGGGGAGGACGCAGTGCAGTGCTAACTCAAGTTGTGGCAAATAACTGTATGCATTTTGATGCGCACAGTCCTGTGAACAGTGGAAAAACATGCAGCTGTACTTTCCATTCTGATGCATGAATTTAAGAAGCTTCAATATGGCAAAAATATCATCAATTTGTGTGCAACTCCATTTTCAGGTGACAGAAATATATTACTTGCAGATTTTCAAATGGAATGTATAGAGTTGCAATCAGATATTCAACTCAAAAATTTGATCGTGTCTGTTTTCTAGAGTTCTATAAGACCTCTCTTAACAGAGGAAAATATCCCTTGCTTCACAGTCAAGCCTTGTTCATGTCATTGCTTTTGGCAGTATGCACATTTGTGAGCAACTGTTGTCAAGGATGAAGTACAGGAAGAGTAAAACTTCATAAAAAATCTCTGGTGAGCACCTTAAGAACTCACTAAGAATTACAGCCACTTCCACTGAACCAGACTGATACATTAATTTCACAAAAACAAGATCAAATATCCCACTAGTATATATTTTACACGGGCTGCTCCAAAAGTAGTACCTGCTATTTTGTTGTATTGGCTCACGACATCAGAGACAGGTGTTGGTGGTATGGCTGTAGAGACTGAACTTTTCCACCAAGATCCTGTTGCATTTTATTGCCTTGTGACAGATGGCAGCAGAGTGGCAATGTGACAAAATGGTGTCTGACATGGAAGTGTGTATGAAGCAAAGGTGTGCTGTTGAATTCCTCTGTTCAAAAAGGAAAAATTGCACCCACTGTCATTTATTGATACTTGCTGAACATTTCTGGAGAGCAAACAGTGAATGTGTGAGCACCATAGTGTATTTCAGCAGTGGTGACAGCAGCAGCATATAACCTGTGCTTGGTGCATGTTTTGACGAACATGGCATGCAGGCTCTTGTTCATCTCTGGTGACAATGAACAGCTAATGGTGACAGCTATGTTGAGTGCTTTGTTTCTGGAAATTTGCTCCATCAAGCAGAGTTACTGCACTCATTATATCTGTTGTAGTTTCCATGGAAATAAATAGGAGGTATTGCTTTAAAAGCAGTCATGTATATGTGGCCCAAGACAATTCCTCTTCACTCAGTGTGGTCAAAGCAAGGGAAAAGGTTGGATGCTCATGGCTTAGTGTCATAGAATTATAGAATTGCTCAGGTTGGAAAAGACCTTAAAGATCATCAAGTTCAACCACAACCTAACCATACTACCCTAACTCTAACGACCCTCTGCTAAATCGTGTCCCTGAGCACCACATCCAAACGGTTTTTAAACACATCCAGGGATGGTTGTCAACCACCTCCCTGGGGAGCCTATTCCAGTGCTTAACAGCCCTTTCTGTAAAGTAGTGTTTCCTGATATCCAACCTGCTGGCTCCAATCCTGGCACAACTTGAGGCCGTTTCCCCTCGTCCTGTCAGTAGTGAGAAAAGACCAACCCCGCTCTCGCTGTAAGCACCTTTCAGGTATTGGAAGAGAGCAACAAGGTCTCCCCTCAGTCTCCTCTTCCCCAGACTAAACAGCCCCAGTTCCTTCAGTCGCTCCTCATAGGGCATATTCTCCAAGCCCTTCACAAGCCTTGCTGCCCTTCTTTGGACCTGCTCCAGTACCTCCATGTCCTTTCTGTACTGAGGTGCCCAAAACAGAACACAGTACTCGAGGTGAGGCCTCACCAATGCCGAGTACAGGGCAGGATTACTTCCCTAGTCTTGCTCACCACACCATTCCTGATACAAGCTAGGATGCCATTGGTCTTCTTGGCCACCTGGGCACACTGCTGGCTCATAGCAGATCAGCAAACTTGCTGAGGGTGCACTTGATCTCGTTATCTAGGTCAGTGTTAAGGTCTAGGTCTAGATGTTAAAGAGTACTAACCCCTAGAGGACACCGCGCATAGCTGGCCTCCACCTGATCAAAGATCCTGTGACCACAGTTTTCAAATATTTCTTCAGGATTTCACTGCCAGGACTCTGTGAGGACGGTTTATGTTCTTTTGTGTTAAGGAGAATTCATATCCTAGGTACATCAAACTTGGTCAAGATTTACATTCTAGGCAGAAACAAATCCTCCTGTTTATGACTAAGAGCAAATGTTTAGTAATCTTGGATGCAAAGCAGTCTGAATTGACCTTTTGGATAAAATATGGAAAGTTTTTCAATTGAGACTGGTAGTCCTGAAGACTGTTAGCATCTCTTAGAAGGACTGATATGTAAAGAGGTGGTTTGGACTGATAGATTAAATCAGCTGGGATTGTTTTCTAGAATCAATTAGACTGGATCTAGTCTTAACAGCTCATAAGGTCTCAAAAATATGACCTGTAGCTTAAATAGAAATTGATTACTTGAGTATATATTAATAAATCCATCACTGTAAATGCTCCAGTACTCTTGCTTGGAAGATTATTGCAAGTCGATAACCTAGAAGCTATGCCACACAGAGGCTTAATAAAAGGTTTTAGTGTTTAGATGTGATTGACAGATGACACTTTTATGGAGTGATTGAAGACCTCGGTCATGTTTAAAAAGTCACATGAACAACCACTGAGACAAATCTTCCATACAGCTAAACCAACACCTGTTCCAACAACTTCAGCTGCTCGGCTGTACTCTTTGTTCTTTGGTGCCTGCTGTAAAATTTGCTTCATAAATTAAATTTTTGCCCTGTGGAGAAATTTGTCATAAATGGGAATGTTCCTCACAGTTTTTATTCGAACTAAGTAATGAATACCTAGTAGCAGGAATGGTCTTTTGCCAAATCAGAAGACAAGTGAGAGCAACAATAATTTCTTTGCAAGCATTGTATGTTGTATTATTTTTCCCAGAACATACCTTAGAATTTAATTCTGTATTCTCACGATATCAGATATAAGAAAATTGCAGAAAATTTGACTGACAAAGAGATTTCCATGCCATTCACCTCCATCATAATTCTCATTTTCAGTGCACGCAACCAGTTGAACATATTCTAAAATAGTCATTTTTCCCCTAAATGGAATGTAAGCTATTTAAAATATATTTGAATATACAATCTGTGTATAAAAATGATTATCTGAAATGATTAAGTGGCTTCTTGAGATTTTTTTCTTTGTTTTGTATATTCTGTTGTCTTATCCATTCAATATCAATAAGTACATACGGCATGAGTATTAAATATTCATACTTGCATTGTGTAAGACTTCTAATTTGCAAATTTAAATGAAAAAATGAAGGAGCTAAATAAATTTCATTACTGGCACAGAGAAATGAGGGAGGGCTGATTGAGGCCAGCAGGATGGAGAAAACTGAAGGACTACTGAAAGATTTAGTGTTGGTTTTTTTTTGTTGTTGTTGTTTTTTGTTTTTTTTTTTAGCTTCCTAAAGTATACCTTTTTATATCCTATTTTTGTAAACGTGTGCAATCAACCAACTCTCCTCAAATAGCTACTGATGTTACAGGCCAGAAATCATATACAGGGGGAGCGAGATGGGAAGAGAAGTTGTTTAGAAAACAGACATAACTTTAGTATAGCACTTTATCTTACTGTTTTTCTGATTCAAATGAAACAAGGATGTTTGATTTGGTTTGGCAAGAGTTCTGGATGTGAAGGGTGACTGGGGAGAGTTGCTTTCCAGTAGACAATTTTCAAATAGAAAATGGCTGGGAAGGAATAAAATAAAAGACGTCGAAGGAGAACAGGCATAGATAACAGGTGTCAGAAACCTCTTCTGCATGTTTTCCTGATGTCCAAGATAAATGTTTTAAATTCTATTCAGAGTTTGAGGGGATGGTTTTGGAGAAATTCACTTCAGAGCTGCAAAAGATTAGAATAGTAAGTTGGGTAGGCAACTCCAGTACCAATATCTGAAAGATATCCGTAGTGTCCTGAATAGGAACCCGAACAGAAAGCCTGAAGCCGTCAGTCTTGGATAGTCTAGGGCTGTGGTCAAGAAATTGGTAGATGCAGTTTAGACATCCATGTTCAGTTTTCAAAAAGAGCTTTCAGTAGGTTATTTTTGTCATATTTCTGCAATGCATGACTAACACTGTTTGGAACTGATTTTGGTTTCAGCTATGGGAAGTAAAGCTTGCATTACTATTGTCTAGCAAACATCACACAGTCATTTTGTGAAGGAGTAATAAGGAAGATCTGATGCATTTACTTTGGAAAGAGTAACTGTCCATTCTTTTATCAGAAAAAAAAAAAAAAAAAATTCTTCATCTGTTTTTGTCACTTCTGATCTAGAACTGTTACATTTATCATCAGTAAATTGAATGTTTTGTAAATATTAAAGAAGATCTGGGGGCAGTGCATGAATGCTGGTTCCAAAAGGTACCTGGCATTCTTGGTTTTGTAGGTTTGTTTTCATGAGGTAAATTTTAACATCATCTTTCTCATTGAGAGTTACAAAGAATCTAAAACTAAAATTTCTCATCCTGTACATATCTAATTTTTTTCTTTTACTTTTTCCTTGTCTGTGCTAATTCTGATTTACTCCATTGCCATGAAAGATATCCAAGTAAGGAAAAGTTTAGCTGCCTTTACTGTCACTATTTGCCGAGGATGAACGGCATGGCAGCTTAATTAACCAAAGTAGATGATAAAAGAGACCATGCTAAAGCAAAGGTCTTAATTTAAGAGAAAATTGCTCTTTTATGATAAATGTGGCAACTTCTGGTTCAGTTCTCTTAAGCAACAGATGCTCCCTTAATTTATGTTTCAGTATGTCACGATGCTTTTTTAATCTCTCCATAACTTAAATTGTTTTGATACCAAAGAACATGTTTCTGATGGGCCTTTCTGAGGGCTGTCAGTATGATGACTGCTGACTTTTTCACATTGTGTCAGCCAACAGTATGGGTAACAAAAACATTGTTCATAAAATTGTACAAAATGCTGAGGTTCTCTTAAATGCATATGTTATGCACGTCCTATCAGTGCTATCATTTATTAAAACTGTGCTGTCTTTTATTTTCTTTTCTGAAATTTTCCATTAGTCAGAGAGAGACAATGAGGTATGCTAATTTTTATTTCCATTCTGAGTTTTGTATTAGATGCAGAGGCTTGGCTGCTAAGCAGTTTTAAAAGGGAGCAGCAAATAAAGTAGTGAAGCACAACTACCTCTGTGGTAACAAAATTTATTGCTTCAATCACTGGGTGTTGTAATTCATTAGAGACATCTCATATGGTCTGAAATGCTGAGTTTTTCTTTTAAAACCAGTGAAAACCAATAAGCATAATTAAACCACTTTTTAATTTGCTTCAGAAATACAAGCCTGGTCGATGTGACGATATTCTGAAATGGAAGCCACCCAGCCTGAACTCTGTTGATTTTCGTCTGAAGATAACGAGAATTGGTGGAGAAGGGTATGTAATCTCTCCCCTTTTTAAATGTATAGCACACAAGCGAATGTCCCTTAGCAGTTTAATCTCCCCTCTGATATTTCTTGATATTTTCTAGGGCTAAGCCTCTCTATATTTTGTAGAATTTGTTCACTGAAAGTGTTAGAAACTGTCGTAATCAATGCAGTACTGAAAACAACAGCAGATGTTTATAATGTAAAACTGCTCATCCTTATATTGTTTCATAAAATTAAAAAAAAAACAACAAAACACCACAACACAATAGCTGAAGGCCTCTTTGGCTTTAGCATTGCCCTTTGTGGATGTAGAATATAGACAGGCTATGTTAGCTTAAATTCTTATATGAAGTAACTATTGTCTATTGTTTTGAAGCAAAATAGTGCCAACATCAGCTTTCTTCCATTTTAAATTCTGCATAATCAAGAAATGGCACTTTTTTTCTTAAAGAAAAACCTGAAGTTCATGGTTTTTTGATAGGTTTTCTTTGGTATCATCTGTAAAACCATCAGTTTTTTTTCAAGAATGGTAAGCTCCAGAAGCAAGAGACATGTAAATCTTTACAGCAATTCTGCATACTTTTTGCCTAATTCAGACACTGCACATATTAAACAGGGAGAGAAGGGCGAAGATTGAGTCACTGGATTAAAGCGTGCCTTGGAAATAATTTTGTTTAGGGCTGAGTTCATTGATTTTTATTTTTTTATGTTGCTTGTTTTAACATGTGGGTCTCATTACAACTGACAGTTTGAATACTGATGTTTAGCTTTTATTTTTGGGTGTGTGTGCCCTAGGTAACTCAGTGTGGTTAAACAGTTCATACACAAACTGCTTACTGTGTCCAGAGTGCTTGTAATGGTTCATCTAACTTTAGCTTATTGTATTAATGGATGTATTTGATGAATGTATGGTATCTTGAGAATATGGGGTTTACTCAAGCAAATATACTTGGCTACTGATTTCTGAGTATTTCATAAGGTCAGAAACATCTGTTCACATTTTTTGTGGTTGAAAATGGTATAAGTCCTCAGAAGCAACACAGCTGCTTTAGGGAATATACCGGAATATTTTATGTTTGATTCCAGATTCAGACAAATGGTTCACATTTGTTTGACTGTTATTTAAGCCACAGAAAAGTGTAACAGGAAAGATTTCTGCTGGAAAATTTACCTGGTGTCTGGCAGGAATGCTACTTTTATTGTAGGATTCTTTTGATTTCAGCTGAAGCTTACAAATTCATAATAGGGGCCTGTAACTCAGAAGCAAAATGAAACTATTTTTTCATTTCACCTTAAAAAAAAAAAAAGTATTTGCTTGATTAGTTAACACCAAGTTCAAATAGAAAAATCTTAGTGCTATTGTGTTACATTTAAAATAATAGGTGATAATTTTGTCAGAAAAAGAATGTAATAAAAATTAGCCAGCAAAACTGTTGCTAAAAAGTTGGACACTTAGCAGTAAGTTATTAAAGAACGGGTGTTCCATTGTCAAATTGGAAACATTTCCTAACATTTAGAAAAGTTCTACCATACTGTAGCTATGTGAAAATATGTACGTTGCTTATCAGGATGGATATAAGTGCCTGACTTGTCTCTGAATGCTAAGTAAGGTCATATTTATGTTCCTCTTGCTATTAGAGAGCACTAGAGAACTAAAGTATAATTATTCCAAATACATTTTACTGTAGCTCATATGACAGCTGACTGCTGTTTGTAGCACAAGTCCGGGTATATCCAACTAAGAAAAAGAAAACTTAATGAAGTACTGGATGAAAAATAACACTTTGCCGTTACTGGAAGAGAGGTATTATGTTAAGTAGTGACCAATGAAACAGTAGCTTCTACTCAGTTAAACATAAACAATGAATAAAATATTGCAGGTTTAATTGCTTCACTTGTTAATTTGATTGTCTGATTAATTACTTAGTAAAATATGAACATTTTAATGGAAGCATCATAACTATATCAACTTCGAAGTTGTTTTAAAAGAAACATACTTAGTTTTAGACTTCTAAAAGGCAATTGCAGAGTTCTGATCACTGCCATATTAAACTGACTTTGAAGAATGCCTGTTAGGTTGATTTCTGAAAAAAAAAACCCAAAACCCTACAAATTCTATTTTGATGAATGGAATGTCTTGCTACTGGCAATTGTAATATGGCCACATTAGGCATCCTGCCTCTTCCCAGCCCCACTGAGATTAAAAGCCAGGATTCATAGTGGTTTCAGTGCTTTAGGTAAAATAGTATTCTTTTCATTAAAGAATCCACAAAGAAATTTGGCACACTTTCGACAGCAGGGTTGTGCAAATGTGCTTAAAGTACTATTATAAGAGTGTGTGTGTTACTTTGATAGTTAAGCAGTAATATTTATGGGAAAGGAATGCATGACTTTGTATTGATCTTTCACTGACTGCAGAGCTGAACTCAAAGTATTGATCTCAAATACGTGACAGCTTGAAATAGTGAGGATTGGGATTGCCTATAATTTTCAAGTCCTCTGTTCTGATTTACAGCCTCACCTTTAAACCCTAAAATGCAGACATCTTAAATCTGTGCTGCTGTTGTGTGTGGTCCCTTAGGTTGAACCTGTGTCACTGAACTCCAGCCACGCTGCCCATGTATTTATAGTTCCATGTTCAATTAAATAGTGGGGGGAAAAAAACCATATGGGGTCATTATTTATTCAAAAGCATGAGACCAGAGCACAGTCAGCTGTTAGGCCTGTCTTTGGCATGGCATGTGTAATTGAGATCCTGATCAATTGTAAACAATCTTGTGCATTTTTCCTATGAATGAGGGAGTTCTCCAGGGAATTTGCCTAATTTTAGTCAGTGTGATTATTTTTCCATCTACCTAAAATTCCCCTGTGCTTTCAGTTGTGCATTTCCATCCATAGATCAGTCAGTAATAGTATTGCTTACTGCAAAATAGCTGCCATGTTTCACTCCAGATGTAGTTCCATTCCGGATGGATGACTCATTTGTTTTTGTATAGGGTTCAGTTATTTCAGTATTGATATTGGGCAGTTTTCCCTTTGAACTAAAAAGAAGGGTCAGACTTACGGTCTATGAAGTACTTTTAGAATCAGCTGCACTATTAAGATGAAGATTACATAACAAAGAATGAAAATAAAAAATACTATTGTATCCCAAGGAAAGACAGGGTCTTGGTAATCTCACTGACCTAATCTTGACGCTCCTGTTCAGCACATATACTTGAAAGAAATTGTGTTGTTGCACTTTAGCGAGTTACATCTTATCAGCCAAGCCACAGTAATTGTCCCCTGTGTATTCTCATAGAGCAGCCCATCCAAGCGTCAGTATGATGGTTTACATTCACTCTTTTTCTGTTGCTTTTGCAAGGATTCTGGTTTATGGTTTCGATCTCTTCCGATCACATCAAAAGAGTTATTTTTATTGAAAAGCAAACAAACAAAAAACCAATGGCCAACAACCTACTGAATTAGCTAAATGGAGTGAGGCGTTCTTTATCTGTGGTGAAGCACAGCAGTAGAACCGCAAAGCTCTCGCGTTTCACGTGCTTTAAAGTGGTAGGCCCACTTGCCAGTGCTTCTGTATCACTTCAGATTTACTAAGATAATTGTCTCTCATCAGCAATGTGAAGTGCAGCCCTTTAATCATGTAACAGCACCTTGCGTTTTTCTGAAATTATGATGATGCTCACGGGAAATAAAAGTACGAGGACGTGAGCTCACCAACTGTGTACAGATGACCTTGAGTTAAATGACCTTGTCAGAAGGAAATGTGTATACTTACTGTGTGCAACATCTCAGTTACAGAGAAGATTGTCCCCTCAAAAGTCTGACTTAGAAAATGTTTCTTCAAAAAGATAGAGTCCCCAAACTGATTCTGAACCTTCTTTAAGTGTCACAAATATCATCTGAAAATGTCCACACGGTTCTACTTTTGTGGTAGCTTACAAGGACAATTTTTAAAACATCCATGCTTCCACACTTTTAATTAGCCTATGCAGTTCCTGCAAATGTTATCTCAGTCAGACGTGCTAAAATCAAGTGAAAAGTGAGGTTTTGGCTCTACTGCCTTTGAGTGAATATCTTACTGGGTCAATGAATTGGATAATTTCATATCACAGAATAATCAAAGTTCTGTCTAGAATCTTGAGCTATGAGAAGGAGTCAGGAATTTTACTCATCTTCTAAGAGAGAAATACTGATAAAGTCTTACTACTTTATATCTACATCTGCATAAGTCCCGAAAGAGTCATCAACTCTGTTAGTAATAATTTTTTTTTATTGTAACCAAGAGAAAGTGTACCACATTGGGAAGGCGCTGGGGGGAGGAGGATCATGTTTTAGGCAAAGCTTGTTTTGCTTGGAAATTGTTGAGTAATGAAAAATGCAATGTGAAATACAGTGTATTTGAGGACAGCAGGGGCTTCAGTGGCTGTACTGGCAATTACAGATCAACAACCAAGTATAGATATCATAGCTATAGGCAAGTGAATGTTTTCCTTCTGTTAGATGTCACGTTGTCCTTTTTGTTCTGTAAATTAGAGCATCTGGAAAATAAAAAGCTGGTTCAAAATAACCATGCTGTTCTTGATTTGCTGTCATATAGATATGCTGTTTGTTGAAAGGTGACTTATTCACCTTATGAGCCAGTGTTCCTCACAGTTCTGCTTTGAAAAAAGAAATCCTAGCTGAAAAATAGTAGGAGTTAACTAAACAGCTAAGATCTGCAGAGGTGACAGTATGGTTTGTTTGGCCTGTGCTTTGTGCTTCCTCCTCTCTTTCTGTTCCCCCTTTTATATGGTCAGTAAAAGACCAGTTAGAGCTGTGAGCAATATTCAGTCTTACTGGATTGCAGAACACCAGTTGCCAAAGCACACAAACTTTTTCTTACGCGTGTCATTCGTCACAGAATGGGAGCTTTACAACTAGTGCCTTAGTGATGAAAATAATAATCCCATATTGCTCTAGCCTCTGGAGATCTGTCTAGATTAGGGCTGCATTTATGTAGAGTACAGTGGAGTTATGAGGCAGAATGCAGATGATGTCCCACAGCAATTACGGAACAAATAAGGACAAGATGTTGCAAATAGATGCAAAGATGCACAGCATTGGGATGACAGCAGGAGGAGTGCAGGTTGGAATATATTAGCTGCGTTTATAGTTATACTGTTGTTAAAGCAAGCGTGTGCTTCGAAGTTGCTTGCTTTAGGGGTATGATTGTGCAAGGAGGTTGACAGAGAACATTATATGTAGAAAGAACAGTCTGGCAGTATGGGAAGTGGAAGCACAGGTAATACTGTGGTAGAACTATGCACATGCAACTTGCACCTTTGGCATTGCAATGGAAGATACAAAAGCATACAGATTTTGCTGTATAGTAAACCCAAAGTACCTAGATGTGTATTTGTGCTGTACCACTCAGATGAGGGTGTTTGAAATATTTTGTCGATGAGGTTTTTAAAAGTAATTTTCAAGGTAAGTATTTGAATCTAACTTGTATTTATACCCTGGTACACTGAACATAATGTCATACCTTCCAAAACTAATACACAAAATACTCTTGGAATTTCAAATGTTGGATTTCAAAAATGAACTCAGCCTCATCTTTTTATATGTTGAAGTGGCAGCCTTGGGCAATCTCCATCTGTCAGATAATTATTCTACTTTAGCTACTCATTTCTCCAGATTTTTAAAAGCTTTGCCTCATATCATCCAAAGATTATTTATATGCTTGCTAAATGGAATGTAAATGTAGCTCTCTGTGTTTTGTAGACCCTTTTCCTTTTTCTTGAACTTGTTTTTTTCTTAACGTAGACTTTGCTGTGGTTTGTGTCAGCTATCATAATGATTAACCATTCTGTTTGATCCATTTCTATCTGCAAATGAGATCAAGAAAAGCTCCCAAATCTCATATACCTCTAAAATTTGCTTATCATGTGTCTTGGATACTCCATCTTATTTTACCTTTGGATTTGAATTTTATTCTAAAGGTTATATTCAGCCCTGTAGCTTAGACTTCTTGCTACTCCTGTATCAGAAAGAACTAGCCAGAAAATTGGGAACTGATGCCATCTCTAGTTAAACAAATCTAAGGTGGTAGAAAAGCAAGCAATGAAGAAATAATCTCAGACTTCAGGATAGCTGGTTTTGGCCTTTTCAGGAAACAAATAGGTAATATTGAATGGCAGCTTCCCCTAAAGCACAGGGTGGTGCTGGAGGGCTGGCTTACCTTCAAGGACAGCTTCTTCAGAATGCATAAGAACACACTTCTCCCGAATTGGATAAGACAAGTGGGTATAACAAACAGCTGGAGGGGTAACTGATCTCATCTATCTGGACATCTTGTGCAAGGCTGTCGACATGGTCCCGCATCATATCCTTATCTCTGAATTGGAGAGAGATGAATGTGAAGGCTGGACTGTTCAGTGAATAAAGAGTTGGTTGGATGGTTCCTGCCGAAGGGTTGTGGTCAATGGATCTATGTCCAGGTAGAGACCAGTCATGGTGAGTGGTGTCCCCCAGGGGTCCATCTTGGTAGGAGTACTCTTAAACATCTTTATCAGTGACATAGACAGTAGGATACAGTGTACCCTCAGCAAGTTTGCTGATGACACCAAGCTGAAGGGTGTACTTGACACAGTAGAGTGAAAGGGTGCCACCCAGAAGGACCCAGACAGGCTTGTAAAGTGGGTCCCTGTGAGCCTAATGAGATTCAAGGAGGGCAAGTGCAAAGTGTTGCCATTGGGTCAGGGCAATCCCAGATATGTGTAAGTTCTCACTCCTGAAGAGAAGAGCTGGAGATTCTAGTGGATGAAGAGCTGGACGTGAGCCAGCAGAGTGCTCTTGCAGCCTGGAAGGCCAACAGTGTCTTGGGCTGCATCAAAACGGGTGGCCAGCTGGTGAGGGAAGTTATTTTACCCCTCTACAGTGCCCTTGTGAGGCTGCAATCTGGACTACTGCATCTAAGCCTACAGCCTCCAGTTCTGGAATGATGCAGAATTGTTGGAGTGGGTCCAGAAAAGCGTCATGAGGGGAGACCTCATTGCAGCTTTCTAGTACTTAAGGGAGCTTATAAGTGGGAGGGAGACTGACTTTGTACATGATCTGGTAGTGACAGGACAATGGGGAGTGGCTTTAAGCTTAAAGAGGGGAGGTTTAATTTAGATATTAGGAGAGTGGTGAGACAGTGGCACAGGTTGCCCAGAGATGCTGTGGATGCCCCAACTCTGGAGGCATTCAAGGCCGGGTTGGATGGTACCCCATGCAGCCTGATCCAGTTGGTTTGCCATATTTGTAAATAATGCATAATTTGAAGACGATATAATTTAAATAAAGGAAATGTTAATCTTCTTTTTACTAAAGTTATGTGCAATAGATACACATCTTCAACATAATGAAGTTCGTTTGTGAACTTATTTTTCTTTTGTACCAGTATAATTTAACTTCTTAAGTATGGGAGTCAAGAGACAATATTATTGAACATCCTGCTTAAAGTAAAGTGGCATAAGCTTCTTTGACTTGTATTTTTGCGTGAAGTAACTGTGATCTTCAGGCAAGGAGTATTTGTTAGATTCTGTGAGCGTGCCACAAATGATAACATAATTCAGAATGTTTTTCCCTGAGTGAACTGCCTGAAGTATTAATTAATGTTCGATTAGGTTTCGTCTCGTTTGTTTCTTTGTTTCAGTTGTTGATTAATTGGAGATTTTTATTGTTATTTTTACTTTACAGATTGGTACATTTAAAAACATGTTTGGAAAAGAGCATTTGCGTAAAATTGTTACAGATCTCTAACGTAAGAAAACAAAGTATTTTTCCATGGTATTTGAACTGAAGAACCTTTTATTTAAGGAAAGAAAGTTCACAGAGCTTACTTCCTTGCATGCTGTGGTGTGTTTCAAAGAAGAATAAAGCAAAGTGAGAGAGAGGAAAAAAGAGTTATCACAGCAAGAGTTGGTCAGACAAGCTGGACAGCAAAAGATACTGTATGTGCTTTTGTACTCTTCATCAGTCTTAGTCTGAACAATTTATTATGTATTTCTCTGATAATACCAAACTCACAAATCATAAAGGAACCAATATAAGTGCTAAATAATGAATATGTTAGAGATAAAAATAATACATAGCAGTCGTAACTCCAAGAGTACAGTGCAGTTTGCTTTGATACCATCAGAAAAAATATTTTGGAATTGGGTTAGGAAATAGAAGTCCAGCTTTTTGTGTCTGACTGCATTCACAAGTATTTTGGAATCAGCAAAGCACGTTAACAAAATAAATGGCCCTGATTCAGGTCGTTTGCATTTCTACCGTGTCAGAGTTATCAATGCTGTATGCATGCAGTGGTAGTGTTCTAGAACACTAGCCCATTATCAGCAGTCCCACCTTCTCTGATAGCCAAGAGAAACTCTTGGTACATCCACTTATCTTAAAGCCTTAGAGACATCAGAAAAGAAGCCTATGCAATTATTTTTAGAAGAATGATCCAGCGTCTCTTGTTTTATGGGTATTCAAGATGGGATGATTTGATTAAAAAAAAAAAATAATTGGCTATTACAATTTTTTTTTTTAAATTAACATTTGAAGGGACATTTGCATTCTGAGGAAGTATGTTGTATTTTTAATATCTGTTACTGTAATGACTTAGGATCTGCCACAGGATTGGTCATTCGTGTGCCATCTTTTTGGAACATCCAGCTTTTTTTTTTTTTTTCCCTGGGAAAAGATGCTTATCCTGTACAAACACATTAAACTCATTGAGACTATAGGTACATGTATCTGTCTGTAGGAGATCAATTTGCATAATCAAGGCGTGATGATTCAATGGCAATGCGGAATCCATTTTGTTATTTATATAAGCAGTATGGAAAAGAACAGTAACTGCTGGATATCAAGCTCAGGCACATAGTGCACTTTGACAGGGAATAAATACCCAGTGCTTTGCAAAAGCCATTAATAGCTTTCAGTGTATATTTGGTTCCATCTGGCAACATATGTAAGCATGTTCCTACTGGAGGATCCTATAAAGGCCGAAGTTCCATATTTTCATACTTCTTATGCTTGCTCGCTTTTTACCAAACAGTCTTTTGACAGCAATTGTGAAGTACAGGCATGCCTTTGTACTGAATTCTATTTTGAAATCAACCTTTTATCTTAAACACATGGAAGGAAGATATGTTCCTTCACAGGACCCACTTCATTTTTAGCATCACTGTATATGTGAGAAATAAGCCTTTATTTTCACTTTGAAGCCCAAATTTCCAATACTGTATGTTGCTTCAGCTTCGCTTGAAATGAATCATGTTATTTTATTTGTAAATATACGTGTCTCAGTGTGAATGTGTGTGTATGTACACACACAACAGGTGACAGCTGCTTCTTTGTGTTGTAAATACAACAGCAACAATGAAAACGTTTCCCTTGGCTTTTATGAGTCAAAACAAAATTCTCTTTCCCATATGTAACCATGGAGGATGAAACTGTCCTCATAGCTTTTGTCATTTTATTACGTCACACTTGGCTCTTTTCCTGTATTTCTATACTGAACATTCTGGGCTTCTTTTGGTTATTTTTCCATTTTGAGCACTATGATTTTTCAATGCCATGTTTTCCTCATTTAAGGTCAGATTGCCAACCTGTTCTGCACCTGTACTGTAGCAACCAGTGTTCCATTGCTGGCTTTTGAATGGTAGCAAAGTTGTATGTTGCTGCATGGGGAAACGGATAGTAGCGTGTGGCTCTGCTTTGTGTAAGCTGGATAAATTCAATTCTCTAACCATAAAATTTAGGTATGTGGAGATAGAAAAGCTTGTGAAGTAATGGAGATTGTAAAGACAATCCAAATGCCTAATGTAAGGATTAAAAGCACTCTTATTGGTATGCTGGCCATCTTATCAGTTCTCTGTCAGATCTCTTGCTGTTTGCGAGATAGGAGAATAAGAAGCTTTGGACGTTGTTTTAAGAAGGCAGCTATTACTTACTTCCCAGAAGGACTGCAGATATTTGTATCAGTTTTTAAGGTGAGGAAAAATGACATCCAAAGTGCAGAGAAAACTCTCACAGGGAGCATAGTATGTAAGTGAGGAAGGAAAAACAATTCTCAATCCTCAGCTGTACCCAGCAGATGGCATTTTTTCCCCTTATAAGTACTAAATATTTTCAGAGCTATGATCTTTGTATATTTTCATACTTAAAGCCTTTTTTTTTCACAGAGAATTAAAAGATTGCATTGTGGGCAACTATTTGGCAATGGATTAGAAATGAGATATAATGTGTATACCTCTACTTATAGGATAGAGAAAATTGGAATGAGAAAAGTGCAGTAGCATAGTGAACTTGATTGTGTTTGTATCCCCTCAAGTTTGCATATCAAACTACCGCCTGATCGACATTTATAAAAGCACTTTGCTCCTTTGGTGAGTGTTAAAGCATCACATCTCATATGCTCAGTTTTCTAATCTTTTTATTAAGCAGTGCCAAATTCTGCCAAAAGGTGGGTATTCAAATGAAGGAGATTGGGGGGTGTGGGGAGTAGAGAGGAGCAAACAAACTCAGAAATGAAGTAGATGTCACCCAGTAAGGGCTCTGAACTGCTCTCTCCCCATCCAGGAGGAAAGAATCATTACAGGCACGATTAACCCTTCTCAACTGATAGACTAATAATGCTTCTGACTCACTAATTTCTGATGACTGATCTGTATGCAGAACTCGCTATTGTTCTTTCTAAACTTGTTCAAGAGAAGCTGACAGAACTCAGTGTTCGCTGCCCAAGGTCTTTGTACTTACATTTCTGCACAACATCACTTCGATAAAAGTATCCACGCATTACTTGAATGTTAAGAGAGGTGTTTTGGAATACGATTTGAGTATCAGAGGCATGCAAATACTTTCATCCAGCTGAGACAGATCAAAAATAACTGGAAGTATTTTAGCAGCAGAGGTATTAAGCTTCTGTTATTTAAATTATGTCATTAAAACTGAGTGATTAGAACTGTGCATTCTCTTCTGTTACTCAGCCTTATAATAGGAAGCGATGAATGCTTTTTTCAGACTCTGATAATTTCTGTTTTTTACCTTAGTATCTATTTTATATTAAACGTCTTAGTCTTTCATGTATGATCCACCACTTGTTTCCTTTTGTAATATTCAGAGGCATGCACACTCCAAATGTCTGAAGGTAATATCCTGCCTTTTGGGGAGATAAAATTAAGGTTCTTTGATGTTTTTTTCTCTGATGAATTTTTGTGGGTTGATAGAGCCTGTGTAGGCAAGAGGCGTGCCTGCCTCCAGTCTGTGACAAGATGACTGTCCAGTACTTTACTCCAGTTAAAAAACCAAAACTTTCTCTTGAATAAAATTGAATTGTTACAGGCTATGCTTGGCTTCAGAGGCATGGGAAAAACTGCTCAAACTCCTTGACAAAGTAGGTTTTTACTTGACAAGCCTGAGGAACAGGAGTGAGCCCTAACTAGTACAGAAAAAATCCTTCTTTTAAGGATCTATACAGCGTTGTCTGTTCTGTTGCTTTTCATTATGTAGACTGAGAATCATTCATTTCCCAAAGGGTTTTATTTAGCATTTGGTCAAATGTTTGATTTTGTCACTGAAAGCTGTGTTATGAAAGTGATGTTTCTTTTAAGTGAAAGCTGATATAGAAAGATTTTTAAACAACTTTAAAAGCCCACAACATCAGATAGTATGGAGGTAGACTTTGCTGAGTCCCTTTTCTGTTGCAGTCTTCTTACAAAAAGAATATATTTAGTGCAACCTACTTATGTACTTCAGTTTAATGCAAAAAATGTACCTTTGTGATTGCTCTACCTAAATTATTCCTTTGATTCCCGAAGACTTGAAGTGATATAAACTTATTACAAGGCGTAAAAGCACAGAAAGGATTTTTTTGTGTTAGAAACCCAGAGATGAATATGACAGAAGTGCAGGAATATCATGGTCACTTAAAGTTAATTCTTCTGCTGTAATAGTTCCAAGTCCACAGATGGGTTTTTAACTTAAAATGGCTATATTGTGCTCTAGAACAGGAAGAGAAGTTGTTTTTTAACAAATCCTCATCTTGAAGTTGAATTGCCAAGGGGCCTACAAAGATAGAAGTACAAAAGTTATGGAATGTTATTAGTGGTGAGATTGGATGAGCTGGGGGAGGAGGTGGAGTGGGGGAAACCTTCCAGATTTTCATTCTAGAGGGCTTCTCTCTTTGCCTTTATTTTAAATAATGTTTACTAGTAGCTACAGCAGCTTTCTACTCATATTTGCTGTACTTAAAGAAACATGAACTCTGAGGTTCTGTAGAGACCTACCAGCATTCTATGTAAGGAGACACCACTGACACACCAAAGTGGGTTTTATTTAAACTGTTAAGTGGAGAAAGGATAATCTTTAGTGAGAAGAATAACTATTATTTCAAGTGGAATGAAAAGTGCATCTAGCCTGGCTCTCCTTAACTGGGTGGCACTTTGAGCGATCTGGTCTAGAGGTCCCTGCCTATAGCAGGAGGTTGGAACTACATGATTAAGGGTTCCTTCCAACCCAAACCATTCTATGATTCTATGATTGATTGGGACAGTTGCAGGAAATCTGTTTGTGCCGTGTATGCAAGCTTGGAAAAGTTGGATAAGGGAAACTTTTACAACTTATTCAAGCTCTTGAGTGTGAGGTTGCACTCTTTCCTCAGAAATCTTTAGCTTGGGTATCTTCAGAACAACTCGCCAGTTCCCTAGCTCATCTAAAAAGCTTTCTTCCTGCATTCTGGTCCTGAGGAAAATGCTTTCTTTTCCTTCCTTTTCATTTTCAAATACCAAATTGCTTTCTGTCATCATCCTGAGCGATTCACGCTTGAAAGAAGCAAGTTTGTTGTCCAATAATAAAAAAGGTAGTCTTGAAAGTGGGTTCAGAGAATGGAATGATCTATTTAATTCTCAAGTGGTTATAGGATTTCTTGATTTTTTCAGTTTTTCACCTAATTTTTTGTCCAGTAGATGTTCCTTTATTGGTTCAAAAAAGAAATGTGTGCTCACGCAGTTACTTCTTTTTCTGCCCAATTTATGCCAGTCACAGATAAGTCTGTGCAAGTGGTGGATGTGAAAAATCAAAGCAATAGTCTGAGAGTGAAATTTAATATATTAAACAAAAAAATGTAAGAGTTGTAGGAATTATTAAAAGTAATGTCATTGTCACTAGCCTCTACCTTTAAAATGTAGCAGAGAAGTCTAGCATTCAAAAGGAACGGACCCCAGGGGCGATGTGCCTGAACACAGACTTGTAGTAGCTGGGTAAGTGGAGTAACTCCTACCACTTCTAAATTGCATTTCTCTTAGGAAACCGGGTTGTAAAAGGAGATAAGAGACACTTTGCTGTTGGTTTTCCTAGCTGTTAGAAAACTTGACAGCAGGGATGTGTTAACGTGTAGGTTTCCCGTGATCTGTTACAGGAATATGTGCTCTACAAGCTTCTCCTTTTCTGTCTTTTTATAGGATACTGTTCCTATATAGACTCAATTTTGTGTTACTGCTTAAGTTTTATTAATTCACCTTTCCTTCTCTTGTGTGTGAGTCTTCAGGGTTGGCTTCATGGTACTGATGATTACTTTTTATTTGTTCTCAGTTCCTACCCCAAAGTGATTAAAATCCTGGTTAAAATGCACAGGATGTTAATGAAGCAACTGAAATTACATTCACATATACTGATAGATTTCTCTCTCTAATGATCTGAAGATGTAGGTAAGATGTGGGAAAAGCCAGTAGTTTTTATTATGCTCATCTGATATATATATAAAAAAAAAAAGACAGATTTTGCATCATCAAAGCCTTTCTCCTGACTTAAAAATGTGTGCTTTGGTCCTTATTCTTTCCAGCTATAGCAGTTAGTCTTCCTAGAGACTTTGTCTTACCTTAAATCAAATCTGAGTTTAAGATTGTGGTGTTTATAATAAACAGTGTGAATTGCTTTTTTCTGCAGTACCTGACATTAATTGCAGTTAACTGTATTACCTAAAAAGGCTTACTATCCATGCAGGTAGTCTATAATACTGCCTTGAGTATCATCTCCTTGGAAAGTCAAAATATGCCTAACTATGTTGCACTGATTTTCTCGCAGACTTTTTTTAGCAAGGATAAAATATAGTCCAAAATGACATGCAAAATTGCCTGCAGTAAAAATGATTTCTTGGAGGCAAAAGGGAAAAAAAAGAAAAAGAAAAAAGAGCACGAAAACCTCCTGTACTGTACTTTTATTAATTAATACCTTAATAATTTACGTTACATACATCTTTTCAGCAGCAGATGAAAAGAGATAGGTCATCCTGATACCAGTTAAATCAGTCCTTATCAGCCAGGGACTGGAAGTAACCAATTTTTTGTCCTATGCAGTTAGCTTTTAATCACAACTGCTCTTTCACTTGTGCCCTACATCATACAAATTCATAATTAAGGACCCTAAGTGAAAAGACACTCTCTTTCTGTAATAATAATAATATGGCTGTTTTTATGAAGGATTCAGTTATTTTTTTCTTGCCTTTTGTAAGAATGATGCATTTCTGCAGGGTGCTGTCACCCAGGCCCCAGCTTCTTTGACACTGTGGAGAGCATGTCACAAAACAGGTTAATCATTTTAATTCTAAAGAAAATGGCACTGAAAAAGAGGGACTGGGACTACTGGCTGCACACAAAATGCTTAGGAAATGGTTAGGTTGGACCAAAAGCTCTGTAGAAGCATGTGCCTGTTACATGCTTGCTTTCTTTCTCTTTGACTGTATCTCCTCTCTTTGTTCATCTCTGTTTGCTGCAAATAACCTTTAGTAATGTTTGTGCTTGCTTCTTACTTTCCACCTGTACCCGAAAGGCGGGGGATTTTACTGATTTCCGTTTGATTGTTTGCGACTTCACTTAGAAATATAAAATTACAATGCGCGCAGTGGGAGGAGGGCTTTGGAGGTGTCCCAGTAAGGCTCTTTGTCTTCACTTCTTTTGAGGCACCCACGTAAAGGTAAGATTGGGCTGCAAGGAGAAGGGTGTGCTGCTTTCTGGTCCTCTCCCTTAGCCAAGGCAAGCAGGTGGACCTGGCTGGGTCAGACCTCTGGTGGTGGCAGAGGGAAGCTCTGGTGTGATGGAGCCCCAAGTGCTGGGGCAGCGGGGTGATGTTGGGCTGTTAGTAGCTGGGCTGCCCCAGTCTGTAATTCTGTGGAGGCTGAGGAGTGACTGGAACAGCATTCTCAACCTGGGAGTTGCTGCAGTGAAGCAAATGCAGTTTGTGGAGCAGAGGTACCACGGAAGGATTCTTGTTCCTATTCTGCTGGCTGGTAGCCTTCTGTTTCTCAGCACGGCCCAAGCTGCCCTCTTACCAATGCATTACCCAGTGTGCTCCCATTTCCTGTCTGGGGGCTCCGTGGAGAGTATGCTACCCTATAAATTTGGGAACCTTAGGAGGAGAAGTGCTGAAGTTTGGAGAAAGGAGAATTAGAGGACAAAATATACTGGAGGGAGATAGGCGACTTCAAAGGCAAAACAAAACCGAGGGGCAATGGGTTAGGAGAGCAGCGTGCTGACTGTTATAAGTCAGAAGTAAAGAAGAAAAGCAATGAGGAGAGGGGGGATAGGAAGAGACTTGGTGCTTCAGAGCACCCTGATAGCAGAGCAGAGGTTTCCCTTATTGAGAAAGCAGCCTTACAGGTAAGGATAGCAATATTTGAGCACGAGAATACTCTGACCTTTTGTCAACGCAAGGAAAACACTTCAGCTGTGTTTCTTCATACTGGGGAATGCAGAATGAAGTATTCTTATTACCTGAAGAATTTCTGTAAAAGAGAAGGAGTTCATAAAAAACTCATACAATGAATATGCTGTGGAACTTGATTTATAGTGAATGGAGCAGCTCAATCTTGTACTGTCTGTGCGGTTTCAGAAATGAGGGGGAAGCAGCCAGCAGAGTTCATGACAGCCTTTCTGCCTCACTTTGGGTGGCAGGTTGGTTTGTAACAGATGGGCTTTTCTCCACACTGCTGGTGGCACTTGTGCCTGGGTGGATGGGAGCTGTGTGTGCGTCACACCCATTCCAAACAATAAGTTCTTTGTCCTTCGCATGCTTCACTTTGGGTCTGTAATCTCTATAGTCTCGCATGGACTGGTACCTAAATGGTTTGTAGACTGCAATTCAGTCACTTTGTGGTCGTGCATGATTAATTAATAAAGTATTTTGAATAAATCGTTAAAGTGGTGTGGGGAAACAGGAAGAAGAAGAAATTGCTTAGAGTGGTCTGGCAATACATGTTCTTATGGCTAAGAATGCGATTTTGTGATGCCTTTCCCTAAGCATCTTCAATAGGAAGGTGGGAATTCTCATAATAGTCATATCTGTGATCCAGGTAGCCAAGTGAATTTTATATTCTTTACTAATTTTTTTTTTTAAGAAAATGATCTTGCAGATATTTTTTATTATGCATCTGCATGTTCTGTTCTTGCTACTTCTGCACACCAAAGCATCATCATCAATGAGCTGCCATCTAATGATGTGCTTTGTGATGAAGTATTTATCAGGTTTCAATTCTCCCTCATTTGACATAGTTCAGTTACCCGTTTTCAGTTATGAGAAAGAAAGTGCAGATCACCTGGTCCATCTTTGTTTTGCCCTGTAGTATCAAAAAATACTGCTGCCAACCAATTTATTTAGGATACCTCGCGCTTTGATTCAGAATGGTTTACAATTCATTTTCTAAGAAACGTTTGCATCAGTAATCCCTCAGTGTTTTGATGTACAGTAAGAGTCACCTCCCTGGGATATAGAAGTGCCTTTTCCTTATTGTGGAGGAGTTCTCTCTAAATTTGGCTGATGTACAGAAAGACCAGGTTGTTTTCCTCGGAGCCATTAGCAGCCAGTGTCTGGGACTGCCATGAGGTTGTGCCATACCTGGATTGGAAAAATCAGCAAACTCTTGCAGCAGTTGCACTGACAGGTGAAGGGCAGAGTGGCAGAGATTACAGCTGGATGAGACCAGCCCGTCATAGCTTTCCTGCCAAAATACAGTCTTTCAACATCAACATCTTGTGTTAAAATGGCCACGTTTCCATTTCCAGCTCTGCTGCAGTGATTCAGTATAAGTGTGTTCTGTGGCTTTTTGTTTTTCAGTGACAAACAGAAAGGCTAAGGACAAAGGACTGTCAAAACCTTACATAGAAAAAAGTTCATTAGGCTTCAAAGTTGAGCGTCAGAATGTTGAAGAGTGAGAGACATAAGAGAATTCCAGTTGCCTGGTTTATATGCACTATGATACATTCCTTAATTAATCCTAAGGAATTGATTTAATTCTCTAATTCGTATGTGCAGGAGCACATATCTTTCACTGCAGAGGAGAGTAATATTAAGATTATGTGGGTGATTGTAAATACGGCATCAGCCTCCTCTCAAAGTGATGAACTTTGCAATTTAGCTAAAGTTGCCTGCCTTTGCTCCGTGACTTGCTTCATCAGCAGACTTTCTCTGTTCATGACTTTTTCACATTTCTAATAAATATATTAAACAGTCTGTTACGCAAATTGAATAGTTACTTGGCCTTTGCCGAGATGAAAACTGACCATTTATTCTGCCTCTCCAGTCTCTTAATCAAGGTTTGATCCGTAATAGTAAGTAGCCTTTTCCATATAAAAGTACTTACTGCCTAGTTTTATTTTTTTTTTTATATATAGTAAATTACTGTGAGAGACTGTAACAGAAGCCTTTTGGCTGTCTGAATCGATTATGCCAGTGTGGTGCCTTGCCTGTCCCCCTCTCCTTCTTAAGCACTCTTTCATTAAGATGATCAAAAGAGAAGCAGATGCAGCCACAGTGTGAGGGCAGGGGATGTGCCACCTCGTCGGTAGTGCAGCCACACATGGCCAAGGTGGGCGTGCTGAACAAAGCTGAGCAAAAGGGCACGACTCCAAGAAGGCTGCAGAAATTAGCCCATTTAGATGCTAGATTGATGTTGGTTTCTTCGCTTGTTTGTTACGAGCGGTTCAGGCCCTTCATATTAAGAAACGTCAGAAAGCTTGGATAAATTGCATCTGGGTTTGGTGGTTTATTTCGCTTTGATTATCAAATTATCCTCAGAACATTTCTTTTAGGACCTCTATTTCTGCAGGCATTTTGGTAACTCAAAAACAGTAGCGTCCCTCACTTGATAGTGTTTTTGTTTGTTTTCCAGTGGGAACAAACAAATCAGCAGCTTTTCAGCAGTGTCTCTTTCTTCCTTGGTTTTTCCTTCTGTTTTCACATGATCAAGTGAATCTCACATTTTTTACAGGATTTGTATTTGGATATGCCTGAGATTTTTTCACCTTTATCTCCATTATTTCTTCTAATTTTTATTAGAAGTCTGCTATTCTTAAGTAGCTTCTGAGACACTTGAGATTTCTTTATTTTGACTTTGGAATATCTAAGTAGACATTTTATATATTGGAATTTCCTACTGTAGAATTTAGCGCTGCGGTGTCAGTTTTTAACCAAACTCTGTGTTTAATGTGGTATTGTTGTGATCTCTGTTAAAAGATGGCCAGGCTGAAAGAACCCTGTGGAATAAACCAGAAAGTATATTTGCACTGCTCCAGCATAATCCACTGCTGGGGTATGGTGTCTGTGCAAGATGTGGATCAGTGTGGGCAGAGCCACTGCACTGCATGCAGGAAGTCTTTCAGCAAGTTGGGAATAGTTCCTGACTCTGTCCTATATTTCAGTGAGATGAGAGGCATAATATTCAGAAAGAAAAATTGAGGTTTACCATCAGAAATAGATTCTATTAGTGAAATCTCTCAGACTATGTAATGATCTCCCAAAGGAAAAGGCAAGCAGCCTCATTTTTCAGATAATTTATGGCCAGCGTGGCCAAATTGCTCATTATACTACAGGGAATAATCCTCCATTGGTGGGGGAATGGGCATGATTATTTAATGGGTACTTTTTGTTTCTATTTACTTGTCTTTTTTACTTTTTATGGATAAGTTATATGTAAATGTAGTCAAAATGCTGCTTTATGTGATTTGCTAGCAAGGCAAAGCCTGAATGAACATTAAAATATAATCAACAGTAGGCATAAGTGCAGCAAGCAAAAAGAAGGGCTTTTGAAAACGTTGGATGTTATGGTCTTATTCTCCCTGTCTCTAGCAAAGCATTCAAATATGATCTCACCCCCAAAACAAAATAAAACTTAAAAAAAAAAATCAAGAAAGTATAATGCTTATTAAGCTCTCATAGCTCAATGTAAACTTTGATATTGTTCAGTTTATTCTTTTTGACCATGATACAGGAGAACTAACAGACCATTACGTCAAATATGAGGTCACTGTTCTGCCATTTCTGGCTCTGTAAGTGTCATTTTTTGGGGGGTTTGGTACATAGCAGTGGTGAGGTTGTTCAGTGGCAGTATGTCTTTCAGGGTTCAGTCACTTCCTAGATTACTGCCATCAATAGTCAGTGACAGACAGTGATTTACTGTAGGTAGTGATGTAATTCCTTGAAGCCTTTCAAGTGATAAGCATAGGAGCTCTTCCTATGAAGGGCTATTAACATGTAATATTGATATTTTTGCCTAAGTTGCATTTGGTTCAGAAAGTAGCATGGGTATTAATGCAACTAATAGCCTACACTGTTGGAATACCATAGTGGGAAAAGCTGAGGGTGTTGAATTCAGTTCTGAGTTGAGCTACCCACTGCATTTTTTTCCCTATGAATATTGCTTAGATATTATGTTAATGGCTGTCACCATTAGCTTGGCTTGGGATATTCTGCAAGCTCTGAAATCGTGCAGTGAAAAGATTGTGCTTAAATTTCCTTGGGGGTTTTCTTTCAGAGATGAATTTAATGTTGTAAAATTACTTACAATCTCCCTATTTATTTTTTTTTAACACACGCATCCCTTCCCAACCTTTTTCTTCTCTGAGTCCAAAGGCAATTATTTTGCACCTGTGCTATGTAACTAGCTGTGTTTAGTGCCTTCTCCACCTCATAGGTGGTTGTGGGGTTTCTTTGGTATGTGCTGTGATTTGAGGGAAAATGACCTAAATCGAATATACAACCTATTTGTCTGCTGTCTCCCAGGAGGATTGCATTGAGATGGCTTATACTTGTCCATCAAAATTTTCCTCTTCGTGCATGAGTGATGAGTAAAAAAAATTGTGTCGGAATATTTCCATTACCTAAAAAAGGGATTTCATAAATGCACTGTAGAGTGCTGGGAAAAGCTCTCCTGTCTTGTATGTGAAGCCCCTGCTTTTCCATTGTCAGTATTCTGCATGCGAGATACATTACTGCTTAAATGAACTCTCAGTACGTATACTTCATACTCTCAATGGCACTTTATACTTTTCAAGCAACATTAGATGCACATTGTTTGCTAGCCATTTATGCATCTCAGTTGAAATTCACAAGCTCATGCATGCACTGATAGTGGCCTTTTTCAGATTTTTATTGGATCCCTTTGTATGCACTTCTATATTTTACAAAATCCAGTGTTATACTTTCGCTATGCTACTGTTATGCTAGTCTGTGAAATAAAATACTAAACTAATTATTTTCTAAGTTGAATGAAGTCTATGCATGTCAACCACGGAATGCTTTTCTGATTAATTTTCTTGCAATTCCTTCAATTTATTACTCCAGGGATTGAAAAGCAATGGGGAATGTTTGTCCTAAGCAAGAAGCGAGCTGTAGTTGCAGTACTGCCACAGTAGAATACAAGTTACAGTTCAATAAACTGTTTAAAAAGCTGTTTCTCTTTCCATGGTTAAGGTACTGCAGCACAGTGTGCTGTTTTCCCTCACAGTTCAAGTGAACACAGGATAAATATGGAATATTTATTAATAAGGCATCAGCAGGGCTGTGTCAATATGGCATCCTTTCTGCTGTGCCATTATGCTTTATTTATGCTTGTATCATAGTATGCAGTAACGATGTTCTTTCTTTGTATGAAGGAACACCAAATTTGTAAACTTATGTAGAAGTTACCTTTATTTTCAAAGAAAATGTCAAAGCCATTCAAATAATGTTTGAAAATACATTTATTGAACTTGTGGTGATGTTCCTTCTGTTCTCAGGGCAGTTGTTCATTTGTAGTTTTAACTTACAACAGTCATTCCTGCCTGAAATGGGAAAATGCATCAAGAAAGATTTTTATACGTAGTGAAAAGCATACATAGAGCATAGCGATGGATTTTTTTTTGTATATGCTCGTGATGGAGAAGGCATACTTTAAAATGAAATGTGAAGTCTTTTGGATAATAACTAATATTAACCTCCCATTATATAGTTATTTTAAATATGGAGTTTCAGCATGAGAAAGCAGTCACGGTGATTTTCCTAAAATTGTATCTGACTGTCCAATTTATATTTTAAGTAGTTTTGTTTTGTTTTTTTTTTCCCCATTCCAGCCTTAATCATTCACTCATGCATATGCAGAGAGGACCCTAGCAATAAAGATAAGGATGTGCACAGGGGTCAGCAGCACCGCTGTCAGGGTTGGTTTTCCATTCGGTTTTGCTTCACACCTAATGCACACTTGATACACGTCTTCTCAGGACTGAAATCTGTTTACCAGTGAACTCTGTGAAGACTGTAAATGTCTTTTGGCAGCGTGAGCAGGATGAAGTTGTTAGGTCAGACCGTCAGGCACATTTAGCCACTTGGTACTGCTTCTGGCTGCAAAATGGAATTAGTACGTGCATCTTAATCCCGTCGTCTCATCAGTGGAGTTGATATTCCTGTTAATCATATCTGCTAGGGTGAAGTCCCTTCCATGCAGACCCCAGGAGTGTTTGAGGTATCGGTCTGCCGTTCTCATCAACCAGGAAACGCCCTCTCTGGCCTGAAGAGACTTCTTTCCAGGAGCAGACCAGGCCACACCTATAGATGCTGCCCCTGGTCCCTCGATGACAGCAGTGAATTCCAGCTACACCAGCACTGGAAGTGCAAACAAATATGTGTAGCATGTAGCTGAGTTTCAGAAGTTTCTGCAGCCTTGGATACTCTCAAATAGTTGTCTGATTGTACAACATAAGAAAGCCATGTTAGATCCAACAGAGCTTTGCTGGTACAGTGTAGCACTTCACAAGCTTAACACGAGAGAGGAAAGAATAGAATGCATAAGACCGTCTCTCATCTGAAGTCAGGCTTTTTGGTGATTACAAGAGCTAGTAAAAAGAGCAAGCAACAGTCAAGAGCAAAACCAGAGAAACAGAATTTAGTGACTTATGTGAAATAATGAACTATTCATCGACCACGATGTCCGTTAAGTTGAATTTGAGGATTGCCAAACAGAGATGCTACCGTTTGATAAACAGCTCTAAGTTTTTGGATTTTGATGAGCGTTATTTTTGAAATCTGAGGAAGGAGTTGCGTTTTCTCTCCCAGAGGGATAGTGAATAACTGAGGCATGGCTGCAGGCGGCTCTGCGTGCTTCCTGCTGCCTGTTTCACGCAGCTTTTCATCTTGGAAAAAACAAATGTCTCAAGCCTGCTCATTTTTTCATTGTTATCCTGCAACGCTCCCCAACCTTCTGCTGCTATTTCCCTTACATCTCCTCAGCCCCTCTACTGCACATGTTGCGTTTTTCACACCCTGCTTCCCACTCCCAGCCTGTCTGACCTGTGCGCTGCTGGCTGGGGCCACACATCTCAGCACTGCGTTCCTGCGCAATGACAATATGGTCTTACAACAGAGCAAGCGCAGGAGCTGCTGCCTCGCACAGGAGCAAGTTACCGCGTTCAGCTCGCCTGCCGTAACTCGCTGCTGTGAGAGGCAGCGGCTCCTGGCTCTCCCTGCTCCCCTACCTCTGTGCGTGCTCCTGTGCGGAAGCCTCCCACAATGCGTAGTCCAGAGGGAATCTCACAGGTGGCTCGTGTATGAACTGGTCAGATGTATTCAGATCGATGCGTTGTGTGGCCCCGTTAGGTAGTCAGAGCAGCCCTTGGAGTGTGATGGATGGCCCTGAGGGTTCTCCTCATGCTCGAGCCGTGTCCTCGAGGCCAAGGTGCCAACAGGATGTGGGGGACTGTTTGATGCCAACTTTCTGCCTTTGCGCAGCACTACTTGGTGGCTGAAGCATCTGTATGGCAGCGAGATGTGCCTGAGTCTTTGCTGAGAATATCTTGAAGCAGACACTTCATCCTACCTGACAGCTATTGGTGAGTTACCAGAATAGACATGCAGAGAAGTGAATGCAGTCAGACTTCATTGAAATGAGCTATCCCGATTAAGTCCCTTGCCAAGGGCCCAAAGGTTCCCGTGGCCAAAGGCAGTGGGAGGTGTGAAGAGGACAAGGGTGTGGGACTGTACCAGCTCCCAGAGCAAGGTTGGTTGTGCTCAGGAGGGTGAGCTCTGTGGCCAGTCAGTCCCTGTGCTCTCATAGCCCTAACCTGCCTAGCTTTCCCCTCTCTCCCAGTGCTTTCCAGTCCAGAGGGCTGCCTTGCAGTATTCTTATATCTCTCATTATCACTCTCGTTTGCCAGGTTACCTGCTGCCTCACATTTCCTTATTCCAAATTTCCTTTCACCCAGCCCTTAATCTTGTCCCATATTTATTAACATTTACCCCCATTCTAGTGCCACCTCTTCTTGATATTTCTGTGCCCGACCATGCCTGCTCCTGCTGTCAGCATCCTTTGCAGACTGGCTCCTGCAGCTGGGATTTTGAAAACATGGGTGCTCTTTTGATCATAGAGAAGTCCAAATCTAAGATGTTGAATGCAGAAAAGAGGGTACTTGGCAGTGTTTTCTTGTTACTGGGAAGGTCTTTATGACTTTGTTATTATGTTGTCAAAAATCAGAAATGATTGGTCCTAATAATTTTCTGTTACAGCGTTTTTATGAAATATAATGCTACACCCTGATAGGCATGTCTATGTCTAGGGAGATGGTCGCTCAATTCATTATATGGGAAAGAGTATGGGGATTGTAGTTTTATTCATGGACAGCTTCTCCTGAAGAACCACTGCTTCTTGGAGTGTTGTTTCCTACCTTTATTCTGGTTTTTTATTACTTATGGGGAAAAAAGAAAAAAGAAAAGTTATATTGGTAATGAATTGAATGAAATATGCTGCAACTAAAATACGTTGCAATCTATAAGCAAATACAGTTAGTTTAGACAACTTTGGATGTTGCTACGTATTTTAAACTGTAAGTACTTATATGTGAAATGCCTGTAGGCATTTGCATTTTTGATGGTTGTTTCTCATAATTCTATGGTAATTATTTGAATGTGAAATTCAAACACGACAACTGCACTGTGAAACCATCACCACTATTTCATAGGCTGGTGTTGGTTTCAGTCAATGCTGTCAGCTGCTGACAAGGCTGAGTTTGAGTACTGCCAATGGGATTTGGAGAACAGAACTGTGCAAATGTGAAATTAGGTAAGAAACAGACTACTTAAATTTCAAGAAGACGTCATGAGAAAACATGCAAGTGCTCATAATTAACCGTCGCCACTCTTGAAAGTCTTCAAAGGCAAATGTTGGTTAACTTAACAGGGTTGTTAGTTGAGACCATTAAGAGAGAATATCCATATCAATTTACACATGTTGAAGTTTTATGGTATAATGTTAATTTTAAGTACTTTAAAAGTATTTTCAGTGTGATGGGAGAGATGAGAAATGGCACTTGCTCCCCTGCCTCACCGATCTCCTCACCGGCACATGGTTTCTTTAATTCCTCCACTGGAGGCAGTTGAGGCATAGAGAGAGATCCTGTTGTAGGCTGGCTTGTTGCAGCCCACCTGCCTCTGCAAGCTACTGTGTGAGTTCAGCCTCTGAAATAAGGAAATTGTGCTGGCCAGAATGTCTCTGAAGTAAAAGAGTTTATACTAGTCATGAAATTGAGATTTTTTTTTTTTTTTTGATGGCTCAAGCTGTTTGGTGGGGAGAGGGATTTCAGGACATGAAATTGTGATCATATTGGGATGCTGATTTCAACCATGCGAGCTTGTATGGAAAACTAACAGGCTTTGAATGTACAATATGGATAGCAAGTTAAGTAGCATAGACAAGCAATGCTATCTTCAGGAAAGACCAGTCTTAAGGTTCCTTCAGTGTTCATTACTTACAAATAAAGCTATCTTAAAGACTCAGCTTTGTAATGATCCTTTCTGGTAAAGCAAGGATCATGAAGATTGACCAAGTGAGAATAATTAACTGCTTGTCTTTTCTTTTTTTTTTTTTTTTTTAGGTCTCTTATTAGAAATGCAGCTGGCTATTTATTTATTTATTTATTTATTAATTCTTTTGCCTGACAAAAATTATATGCAGTTCTTTTTAAGGTGCTTTAAGCTGCCTCTCTCTAACGTGGTTACGTACCGTGAATTCTTTTCATGGATTCTCTTTTAACCTTTTCCACTAATGACTTCCCATATGTTCCTTTTCATTTAGAAAAGCCTTAAATATTTTCTGAATTTGCGTTATACTCCTAGGAGATTTGATCAATGCACTGACTCTTTCAACTCCAGAGACCTGTGTTCCAAATGAATTTAATTTATTGTGGGTAAAAGTGAATTTGACATATTCATCCCGACTTTGTGTCAATACTGAAGATCCATTGCAAAACAGTAAAGCTCTTCCAGCCTGAGCCAGGCATGTTGATGAACAAAGTGAGAAAGCTGCTTACCTGTCAGTAACGTGACTGGTTTGTTCAGCTCCTTACTACTCTTTCCTTCCCTTGAGTATTTCTATCAATAGCCAGGACATTTCTGTGTGTGTAATCTAATTACAAGAGGATTTTGATGGTGATACATAACTTGACACCACTTCTTACTTACGGTTTTAAATACTCGAATGTTTTGACTTTGCCATTTTGCTGAGTTCCAATAATTCTCACTGTTAGTGAATCAGTTTAAGGTCATGTGTATTGCCATAAGAACTGGAAAGAATCAAAATCATACTATGAGGCATTTGTTGTGTATTGAAGGTCAAAACAATTACTTGCTGCTATCAAAGTTTCTGTTTTCTTCTGTTTTTAAAAACAGCTGGAGATGGTGAGAAATTGGTTGGAAAAGACAACCAGACTATGTATAGAAAAAGCATTCACTGTGAATTAAAGATGTGTGTGTATATAAATATATGTACAACATAAATTTTCTAAGAAAGAGATGCATTTGAAGTCACACTTTACCAAAACAATGCATACACTCTTATTTAATTACTGACAATCTCTAGGAAGGGGGAGGGGGAGAATTTAGACTGTGTGTGAGACCTTCTTATTAAAGGGAACAGAATATAGAATCAGAGGAAAGAGAAAAATGTTTAATAGCAAACAGGTAATGAAAACTTGGAACTACTGAAGAATATGATGGATTCTGAATGTCCCTTTTAATTAAAAAAAAAATATTTCAGTGTTCTGCAGTCAAAGACTTTTCCTTAAAGGTGTCTGTCTACATTAGTGTAATGCTTCTGGAGCCTCTTACTTGAAGGGCATGAGTTCTTTGCCTTTGTTTAGCAAGAGGAATGTAGTGATTGCCCAGCCTGCCTAGCACATTACCTCATAAACCTTTAGCTGACTACAGCAATGGTTTTTTCTCCCTGTTCTTTAAAGTTGCTTCCTACTGGTTCTTTGGGTATTTCATAGAATCATAGAATCGCTAAGGTTGGAAAAGACCTACAGGATCATCCAGTCCAACCATTCATTCGCCCTTCACCAATGGTTCTCGCTAAACCGTGTCCCTCAACGCAACATCCAAATGCTCTTTGAACACCACCAGGCTCCACCTGGATGACTCCACCACCTCTCTGGGCAGCCCGTTCCAGTGCCTGACCACCCTTTCAGAGAAGTAGTATTTCCTAACGTCCAGCCTGAATCTTCCCTGGCGCAGCTTGAAGCCGTTCCCTCTAGTCCTATCACTAGTCACCCGAGAGAAGAGGCTGACCCCCAGCTCACTACAACCTCCCGTCAGGTAATTATAGAGAGCAATAAGGTCTTCCCTGAGCCTCCTCTTCTCCAGACTGAACAATCCCAGCTCCTTCAGCCGCTCCTCGTAAGGCCTGTTCTCCAGACCCCTCACCAGCTCTGTCGCCCTCCTCTGGACACGCTCCAGAGCCTCGATGTGTTTCTTACAGCGAGGGACCCAAAACTGGACACAGTACTCGAGGTGCGGCCTCACCAGTGCTGAGTACAGGGGGAAAGCTGGTTTGGAGCTGCTGTAGTAACAACTCTGACTTGCCCAATATCTGCAGAAATCAGGCTAACTTATTCAGTAGCAACAACATTTATTTCAGTCAACTTATATTACCATTCCTCTGAATCTTGGTAGTGCCCATAATGACTCTAAAGAGTTGAAGAGAATAACCAGCACAAACTAGGTCTGACGCTTTCTATTTAGGAAGCCATTAGACATTATAACAGAGATTCTCTATTATTTCTCTTCTTGTAGTGATGCTTTCATATCACTGTGAATGCTTTTATTTGTCCTGATCTGGTTGACTCTTAAGCCTGCTGCTCTGGATGTGTGTTTATTAGTCTGACTGTATTTTTGTGTCTAAGGTATATAATAAATAGAAATGGGTCGCACGTGCCATTTTTGTGTTGTATTGAGTGACATTCATCACAAAGGAGTCTATGAAATTATTCTGTTGAAGGGTTTTTTGGACAAGAAAAAGCAAGCTACCAATCAATGCACATGGTACAATGCACAGGGCATCTTTCGTTTTTGTACTGGTTCACGTAGGATTGTGTAATCGTGTTTGCAAAGATAGCTCCTGCCATTGCAACAAGCCTGGTCCCCTTGATATAGTTCAGTAACGACTGTTGGAGATGCAAGAAGCTTATAGATGCAAAGTGATATCTTAAAATATTTTTTTCCTTTTTTTTTAGGCTACTCACCCAGAATGTTGGTCTTCTTTACGTTGGAAACTTTGACAGACCTTTTGCACAGATTAAGGTAGGATTAACAAGTAGGGCGGAGAGGCTTTTTAAGCTAATTCAGTTCTGTATACTTTATTTTGTAAGCTTTAAGTCTTGGTTTAGAGAACTTAAAGTGTATGAATACAGTTCCAGCAAAACTAATTGGAAATAGTGCAAATTTTTGTTGTTGTTCACCATATTCTGGGTTTGTTTCTGGTTACATTTGAGTGCTTTTCAAAGTTGTTTAGTTTTTCCTATAATCTTTTGATTGATTTTAGATCTGGCTTAATTATCAGAACCAAAATGTTCTTTTTTTTTAGGTTACCTTGTCAGTGACATTTCAAAACAAAGCCATTTTTAGAACTCTGTAATTCTGCAGGTAAACCTTGACAGGGGAGATACTGCAGTAAAAAGCACAGATTGTTTTCTCAGAGTTACTGGATTTACTATAAAAAGATCAGAAATTGCTGGAAAATCATTTGTCTTTTATGTCACTTTCTTTTCTTTCAGTTGAACTGTAATAGTTTAACATTTCTAATTACCAGTTGCTAATTAGTTACCGTCATGTCACCTGCAAACAAAAATGTCTCACAAAAATGTATGGATTGATTTTGGTGAGTGTCATTGGGACTTAACTTAGGACAAAGAGAGCAAGGCATAAGCATGTCATCCATTACAATGGGATGTGGAAATGCAGCGTCTCTTTTGGAATGCTGAAATGTTCCAAATGATACTTGTAATTATTGCATATCCTGCACTCTTGGCAACACTGAATCCTCCAGGGTGTTCATTTTCTTCTTTCTCTCAATTTTAAAAGCCTTACTCTTGTTTTGCATCAAAATGAAACTTAATTTCTAAAACTCAAATGTGTTGCTGTGCCATCCCTAATTACATTACTAAAGAACAGTACTCCCAACTGCACCTAGCAAATACTTGCTTTTCCTACCTTGAACCTTTGTACTGTTTTCAAATGGCTTCAAAAGAACAGATGCTTGCTTTTCATCTTCCCATTACCAACTTATATATATATATTATTCAGTTTGGTTAATAATCAAACAACTTAAAATATTTCTGGCACAATACCTTGCATTGCAAGAAATTTCATCCCAAGAAAGCTTTTATATTTTTGGTGATAACAATTCATAATCATGCCTCTTGAAATGCCTTGTGTAAGTACACAAAATGTACAAACAGGTAAAGAATGTAGAATGATACCCGGGAATTCTGAACTCACGTGGTCTGCAAGACTAATTGTAATCTCATCGTCTTTAGGACTGAGGATGATCTGTTTTAATAAACTACACCTCTATAAACTATGCCTGTGGGTAACATGGCTATTACCCACCCAGTGAAGATCATCCCTCCTTTGAGGTGTATGTCATTTTTGTCATCACTGTGGAGGGCTGCCATTATGTTCCATCTCTTTATTGTGGTCTCGGTACCATTGATAAGACCCTTTATTTCTATAAACATTCAAGGAGTGTGAAGGGGCCTAAGGTGAGGGATGGTGATGATTATTTTTTTTTACTGAGCATTTGAGCTGGCCCCACTCAGTGCCATCTTTTAGGAGATATTTTCCTCAGCTTCCTTTCCCAGGGATAATCAGGGAGTTTAACCCTGCCTTGATGGTTGGTGTTCTCAAGATTTGGCTGCATTTCATTTCTGGTTACTATGCACATCTGATTGCTAGCCTGAGGAGAGGGGGCAGAGCCTGTTCTGCCAGACAACAGTGGAAAATTTTCTTTTTTCCACTGAAAAAATGATTGATGTGATGCATGGGACAGGATCAAGCTGCAAGACTGAGTGCAAAAACAGAATAAATACAAAGTATGCATTCAGTTTCCTACACTTTGCATTCATGGGCTTCTCTGCTGCAAGTTGCAGCTGCATGTTTGTGCAGGTTCTTTGGACCTTCCTCTCTGAACACTTCTTAGTGATTATCCACTGAATTTCCAGCATACAAAGCCTTACTATCACCATGAGTCACGGTATTATTTTATTTCTTTTAAACCCGTTGCCTAATAATTTGATTTTTTTTCACCTAACCCTTACATCAGAAGAGGATGAGCAGTCATTCTCTATTCATGACTTTATCCACTTTCATACAATACCAATCTTGCATGTACCAAGCTACAAAGAGTTAATCTAGTTGCTCCGTTTATCCAAGCCGTTCAGTATCTCCAGTGGACACTCTTTACACCCCTTCTATCCTTCTACATTTTTACTCTTGCCTCTTAAAATGTAGGGATTGGCACAGTGTTCAAGATCCAAGTGCAGTAATGTTTTCTTTAATATTTGCTGTTTGTAGTGTATATGTGGTACAATGCTTGATAAATATCTGATGTAAATTTAATTTGAATATGCTACTATTAGACTTTCTCGTTTATATTGCTGCTGTGCTCTCATTTTAAATGTTGCATTTGCCACAGAATAGGCAATCTGGATATTCAAAATAACTCTCAGTTACCACCTAGGGAAAACAAACCTTATTATCCACTAAATGAGTGTAGATTATATATAGACATATTTAAATGAGCTAACTCCGCATAGCTGTACTCTCTCAAAAATAATGCTTATTTCTGGAGCTATAGGGGTGTATACATGGGCACATATTTGCACATCTCTGCTTTGTTTATTTTCCAGACATAAAGGTAATCTTGAAATAGCAAGCTCGCTTGTCTCAGAGTAATCTCTTCTGTGGTTCTCAATTAGGAAATGATGCACAGTTAACAAAAACAGTAAACTTTTAAAATTCAGACTCATATCTGATTCCTTGGAGATTCTAGGAAATGTCAGCTGCCTGACAGCAAAGGAATTGATGTAGAGTGATGAGGCTGCAACTTCTTAGAGACCTTCAGCACCAGTAGTGAGCAGTAATGATTCACATTAAGAACTGGTACTGCTAAAGGAACTTTATGTATTCTGAAGGTATACCATGGTCTTCTGGAACTGTTGACACAGGTTTCTTTTGTTCTTCCTCCAGCAGTCTTTTATACACTGCTGCTAATGATCTCATCAGTTAAAAGAACTGCGAACCAAACTTTGTCGTGGGATATATATAAGGCAGGGTCTTGGTAAACTTTTTAGTTTATGTGATATGTGATAGATAGGTCTCTCTTGTTACATAAATGACCCACTTGCAAAGATCCCAACTGTTGAGGTCTTCTTTTAAGATATGGCATTACTTGCCAAATGCATGCATTAAGGAATGCCCCAAACCACTACATTCCTCTGTCAGTGTAGATTTATTACTCAAAGTGAGCCATTATTTTGCAGCGTTACTTCTAATGCATTTTCAGTGCGCTTTCAGTAGGATGAATAGGAATGTTATCAGGTCTTTGAAATATTCATAGTAAACATATAAACTGCCACGTTAGTCCTCATAAATTCATGTTTCAATTTATGTACATTTAAAAAACTGCAGAGAAAAGCTCCTTATCAAAGTGTACGTTTGCAATAGCAAACAAGTTTTGATTTTCCAGAACCATACAGGACAATAATTGTACAGCGTCTTTGATGATGAAGACTGTGGATGGCAAATCTGGGGAAAGATTCTTCAGTACTGATGTCTCTTCTCGAGATTATTATTCTATGTCTTTCTTCCTCGTGAGCTGTAATTCATTAATATTTATATATATCAATATTTATAATGTTTCTGAGACATAGATGAACTGGTAAGATTAACCAAAATTACCCATCTTCCCCCTCCTGTCTTGCTTTCAGTGATTACAGCGGTAGTGCTTGATAGATGTTTGATCTCTGTGCTTCATTATACAAAAGGAATGAGAAACATTCGCTCCTGAAGTGTTTGAACTCTGTATCTGGTAGTGGTTAGATTAGAAGAAATGGAAAAAAGAATGTTTTCCTGGCTAGAGGGATCTGCGTTGAATTTTTCTTCTCCGGTAATTTAATATTCTGTGCCTGTTCATAGATGTTAAAGATTCTGTGCGTTGCCACTTTGAACAGAGTTCAGGATGCAGAATCTTTAAGTTACTGCAGGAAGTTTGTGATCGCTCTTGTTCTGGAGTAACAGTGAGTTTCAGTACGCTCCGCAGCTCATAAAAATGATGGCTATTCCGGTTAGCTGGTGATGAGTTAGTGATTTGAAAGTCAAATACGCTTTAGCAGTGAAGTCTCACTTTATTTCCACAGGACTGCTCTTTCATGATGTGTTGAAGGAATTGATTTCATGTAGGGTAGTTCTTATAATTGTTATTTGTTTCTAAATTAAATTATTTTAATTTACTGCTTAAATATAGCATTGGTTCAAAGGTGTTATAGAACAGTTTCACAATACGTTTGCTTACTTTTTTTAGTCTTTAACCATTTAAGTTACTGTCTTGGTAGTTGCTGTCATATATATCTGCATTCATGATTTCCACCTTTGGATCTTGAGTGGTTATGTTTATTAAATATCTCTTAGAAAAACAGATTTTATGAAGGTTTCTGTAGGTGTGACTGTCTTGATCAGTAAAATAAAGTCTTGACATTAGTTGGAATTGGCTGGCAGACTTTCTTAAATCTATTTTCATTAGTTATTGTTTGTATTCTTTTGGTAAGAATGAAGTTAATAAAGAAAATGCATCATGCAAATGTTGCGTTCAATAGAAGTTACTCATTTCATTGTTCAGCATACATAGCAGTCACCTGCAAAGCGTTCTAAACCTGTTTCCAGAATAAGAAGTCTTCCTTATGTACATGATCTGCTGCTTTTGAAACAGAGATTTGTTCAGTGTAGATCAAAATGAAAGCTTAGCTGTGCTCTAACCTGTAATTATAAATTCCATGATGTTGTTTCATCAATCTATTAGGATTGAAAGTTTTTGCAGATCAGTTCCTAGTTGCTTCTAGGATTAGGGGAAGCTGTTCAGTACGTTGTGTTCTCCATTATTAATCGGTAATGAAGCTTCTGACAGCCTTTACTGTTGTGCTAATGACTGGTTTCATGTTGTGTTCTTAACACATTTAATTACCATTTAAATAAAGATTCATTACTGCCCTTTTATTTTTAGTATTTTAAGAGTAGTTATTTAAAAGTTGCATAATAAATACTACTTTGTTCAAAATAGAATTGTTCTATTTAATGGGGACGGTTAATGGCCACAAGAGTACTTTGGAAATAGTGTTCTTACTAGTTTATTTCTAGGCTGTAAGCCCAGTGGAAAGTTCCTGAAAGTTTGAAGTTTGCTGATGGGGAATTTGCTGCTGTGGTTGAAGCAGTCTTTCTGTTGAGCAAAAATCGAGCTGTGTACTCTGATCTGCAGCTCTGTAGCCGTTACCTGTGATTTTATTAAACCTGAGAACAGTATTGCTGATTGCTGAGGTTGCTTAAACCTACCGCCCACACTCCAGGACTGCACTTTGATTCTAAGCTATTATTTGCCCAACTGTGTTATTTTCCCTCAGCAAATATGCTTTTAACTTGAAACATGAGGAAGCAGAGCAGAGTCCTACCAGGCAGAAGCCCTGCAGTGGGTGATTGCCCCAGAATAATTTCACTGATCACAGCTAAACCGGTAGACCCTCCAGATACAAATCTACCCACCTTTACTTTTAGAAATGCAGTCAGCTTATCAGAGAATTTACTGTAATGTTTTCAAGAGCTGAAACTTTCTCAGTGTGGCTGGTTGGCCTTTCTCCAGACACAGGGGATGAAATCATGTCTAAGAAGCAGGCTTGTAACTCACTTGTAACTCCTTCAACAAGATCAAACCTCTGCAGGTGATTACTGAAGTGAATGGCCACAATTTACAAAAGGAATGTTTTTGAAAAAGAGAGGGCAAAAACATGAACTGGTGAAAGAGATGCTTTCCGTGCACCACTTCTTAAGTTAGAAGAAGCTGGTGGCTTATTCTCTGAAGCTGTCATGTCCTTCTTCCTGGATGACAATGACACCTACTACCAATTGGCGATCCCAAAGCTGAACGTCTGCTGCTCTCTCATCTAATCACAAAGCACAGTCATGAAGCTCACTGTTTGAATACAGCTCTTCAGAATCTTTACAGTTTAGGAGCAGGGTGGGTCCAACTCTCTCCATCCACTCAACTGCTATCCTGACTTATCTCCGAGCAGCAATGCAGTATGTATGGTCTTTCTGCAAAATACTTGTAGAACATTTCTTTCTGTGCCTGCTGACAGCCAGAAACAGCATACTGGTGCTCCAGTTATACAAAGCTCTGTTTGTTGGACTTTCCTAAATATTAACAGAGATTCTTGCTTTTGCTAGTACAGCTAGTGAAGACATAAATGGAGTGTTGCTTCTGCTGCTGATCTCTTTGTATTTCTTGTCCTGTTAGCTTATTTTATGTGAAAAGAAATGCGACTGAGTAAAACATAGGGATATCATGCCTTCAGCAGGAAGAAAATAACCGCTTACCTGGTAGTGTCTTTGCAGTTCTCTCTTGACATCGTTATCCAAAAAAATAAGCTGTCAATACAGTTTAACCATCATTTTCAGTGATTAGGGGGTTCCTGGGGCATGGCATTCTGTTGGGTTGGCAGCGTAGTGCTGGTGGAGCTGCTCCAGGACTAATCTTGAGAAGATGCTTAGTTTAATATTAATAGTTTTATTGATGATTTTTACTGTGGTTGAGGATTTATGTACTGATGATGACAGGAAAAGGACAAAAGAGAACCAGCATAGGAAGGACTGACTGAGCTTTGGCTGTAGGTTATAAAATAGGACAAAATATAACAAAAGCTCAAATGTGCAGGCACAGGAACAAGCACATCTGCCATCTTCTGAAGCATCCTCATTTAACAGTGATGTGTCTCAGGAAAAAAACATCAGTTGTATATAGGAGAAATGGATTGGGTGCAACCATGAGAAAGGCAGAGACAGCTGTAGAACCTCTGGAGAGATACATTCCTGAGGAAAAGGGAGAGTGAGTTTTACCTGTTGATGGATGGTTCTGGTTGATCACGCTGAAGACAAATTATCTCAAACTGAAAGTGACAGTTACTGGATTGAACAAACATGTAAAATTAAGAAAAATAGAGGTAACTTGTTTGCTTAGCTTATCAAGATACAATGTAAAAGAAAGGTTGTTTCATCTTCAAATATATTAGCAGAATTAGCATGGGCAATGAGGGGAATATTGATGGGAGAAAGTGATTTTAAACTACAGCAAAATAATGGTAAGAGATCAAATGGGTTTCGCCTGACAGAAATAATTTTATTCTGAAAACTGAAGAATGGTTGTGAGAACTACAGGATCTGGATTCAGCTTCCACTAGGAGCAGGCAGTGTTAAGGAGTATAACAATTACATGATTCGATGACTCTGAAAGAGGAAGATAAAACTGATAATCTGAGTTGCTACGTTTCATTAAACATAGTCACTCTGAATTAAAGCACACAAACCTATGATAAAACTGCGCCATATTCTACTTCTTCTTGGGTTCAAACTGTATCTTTAGGATAGTCATAAATATAATAAATATTAATACTTATTTATTACTGTTAATAGTATCTGAACAGAACTGGTGGCTCTAATATTTTACAGGGTTTTGTGGGATGCTGCAGCAGTTTTTTTTCATGTCCTCTTGATGGACAGGGAACTCACTCTAAGCATCACTGGAGTTGCTATTGTTGCAAGTTGAGAAGCCAAGTAAGGAATTCTTTCTCCCTTATTTTGTTTCTTTCTCAGAAACATCCTATATTTGTGTGTTACGCTGAAGTCTATAAATGGGAACACCAACACTTAAAAAGCAGGACTGATTATCAGGAAATCTGAAGTGAATTTCTCAGGGTGACAATTTAAGCTTTGTTCCACATGTTTATTGTTACAAGAAGATGACGTGCAGTCTCCCTGTGGGATTTCCTATATTGTTGAGAACATGTCTTCTGGTGCCTGAATCTGTAGTCCTTTTCCACTCACTCCTCTCATCTGCACAGATTTCACATAAAGGGCTGTGTCACATTCAACATCTTAGTTTTTATCTTCAAGGTACTCTCATAGAATCCTAAAATCACCGAGGTTGGAAAAGACCTCCCAGGTCACGCAGTCCAGCTGTCCTCCTGTCACCGGTATTTCCCACTAAACCATGTCCCTCAGTACAACATCTGAACATTTCTAGAACACCTCCAGGGACAGTGACTCCACCACCTCCTTGACAGCCCATTCCAGTGCCTGACCACTCTTTTGGAGTTTTTCCTGACGTCCAACCTGAACTTCTCCCTCAGTGCAACTTGAGGCCATTCCCTCTAGTCCTATTGCGAGTTATGCGGGAGAAGAGGCCGACTCCCACCTCACCACAACCTCCCTTCAGGCAGTTGCAGAGAGCAATAAGTTGTCCCCTGAATCTCCTCTTCTTCAGACAAAAAAATCCCAGTTCCCTCAGCCACTCCTCATAAGACTGGTGTGGGATATATGAGAAGTTGTCTGATACAGGATCTTGGGCTGTGTTTGCTGTCCTTAGAAATACAAGTTCATTCTCTGCAGCAATAGAGTTTTCAGTAGGGCAGGCTAGCGTTTGAAGTGATCCTCACAGAACCTGAAGTGATAATGCATCTCACTGTCTTCTTTCCTGAGTTCAAGGTGCATTTGTTTGACCTGGTCTCTTAAGCAATAGCGTGAATATGTTCATTAACAAAATTCTGGAGTAGTGACAGCAACTCCTAGAAAGCAACAAACTGCCCTATGTGCTCAGCTGGTAGCCCATGAAGATGAGGGAGGCGCTGGAGTTCACTGAACTAATTGGAAGTTAGAAAGTGTTGTGAGGTGCTGGCAAGAAATCATGCTCCACTGATTCCTAAGTTCTGTGTTTGTTAAAGGTAGCAAATTTAGCTGCTTTTTGAAAACAGGCTCCTTTTGAATGATTACTTTGAAAATTAATTAGGAAACAAAAAGTCTCTGTACTTTCTTTCACTTCGCTACATCTTGACATTCTTTGCTGGCAGCTTTTCTCAAAGGCAGTTGCTAACGCTTAGGGGCAAGGAGCCCTGATTGTGCGTTCTTCTAGTCCCTGCGTAGAGCCCTAAGTCCTGCCTGGGAATGGTAGACACTAATAATGTCAATTAATATATTTTGTGTGTGTTTATAGTATGCGCAAATGCCAGCATACAGTGGGCACGTTTACTCTCTGTAGATGCATTGCAAAGTAGTAAAAAAAATATTAAATAGCAGTAGGCTTGGGAACTGGTGATGTAAACAGAGAAAGAATACCAACTAGGAAATCTGCATGAGCATTGCAAAAATGAAGCAGTTGATTTTGTATGCTGCCACAGTTGTTGTCCATAAGAACAAAATGTTAATGAACTGTAATTTTATAAATTCACTGTGTTCTGCTGGATCAGATAGTCCCCGTTTTGCTTTTTCTCATGATTATGCCTATGAATTCAGTTAACAAATTTGTTCTTTGTGAAGTCCGGAGTGTTCCATAGAAGTTCACAGAATTAAGAAGATTACCTCTGCAGTTTTCTGTTGTTGCTGCCAATAAGATAGAATAATTGATGCTTGGTTTTGGGCTGTCGGGTTGGTTTTTTTTTTTTTTGGACATCTTTTGTTACATCAGCTTGTAGTCATTTTGTTAGAAAATCAATCCAAGTTTCTTCTTGTTAAGCATAGAATAAATTAAGCCTTCTGGAAAGGTTAAAATAATAGCTAATTGATTGTAGTTTATATATTTTTAAGCTTTCTATTTACTTCTATAATAACTGTTTAAGAAAAAGAAAATCAAGTGCTTTTAATGAGTATTGTAAAAATTGAACATATTGCAAATTTTAAAGCCTTCTATTTCTTGTGATTTCTTTCCTAGGGATAGAAAATTAGTACGATAATGCCTCATTTCTCTAAAAGCTTAGAAAAACAAGTGCTGACAAGGGAAGCTCGTGAAATTTAAGAGAAGCGAGATGCTAGTTTTGCTATTGGGACAGAGATCTCCCTGGCCTTTCCATGCAGCAGCTCTGCAGGAAAGGGCCTTAGGGTCCTGGTGGCAAAGAAAGTTAAAGGCCAACCATAGCCTGGCTTGTGTTAGCTACAGCCTAGCTGTCACATCAAGGAAATTCATGATTGTCCTCTACTTGAGCATTTTTGAGACCAAAACTGAATGCTGCTCTGGAGTCCTCAGTGGAAGAGGAGTCTGCAGAGGTTGTGAGGAAGGGTCAGTCATCTGCTGTGTTTGGAAAGGTTAAAGAAGGTGGGTCTGATTGGTCTGAAGAAAAGAAGACAATGAGGTGGTTGAATTGCTGTCTTCTATCACTTCAAGTGAGGTTTCAGAAAAAAACAGATGAATAGACATCTCAGATCTGCACATTGAAGCAGAAGAGGGAGAATTCCATTTGGATATGTGGGAAACAGTGTCACAGTGAGGTTGGTTGAGCACAGCAGTAGCAGGTTGCCCAGAGAGATTGTGAGGCGGAGATTTTCAGAATTTAACTGGAACAGGCCTTGAGCAGCCTGGCTCATCCTTGAATTGACCCTGCCTCGAGCAGGAGTTTGGATTAGATGGGTTGGTGGAAGTCCTGTCTAACCTGAATTTATCTGGTTTCTGCCACTGTATAGTAAAGGCAGTCAGCACTGAAATACAGCTGGTTCTCAAAGATATATAAAACTGCATCGTATATTGTGTTCATCAGGAAATTCTACAGTTGGATGCTTCAGAGCCTCCACCGTTGGTGATTGAATACAGCTTAATTTCAGTCAGTAATATTAACATTCAGTGTACCAGTTAGTTCTTCTTCCCTATCTTTTCCCATGGCTGCAACCATTACTGCATTACTGTACTTTCAATTCTCCACTCTCAGTATCCTTTATTTATTTATATATTTCCTGTTAAATGTTTACTTTTGTAAGTGACTGATTTCCTCATAATACCAAAAATATGGGAAAGCATCTTTCTTTCCATTAAGGCCTAGGATTGCACTACCTTCCAGAGATTTGACTCCTCTTTCCGAAAACATTTTTTGCCACTAAAATATTTATTTAGAAGAATGGTTTGTTTTTCCTTTGAAGTGATTTTGCAGCAGTTTTCATGTAATGAGACAGTATGGATCTTTTTAAATGGAGTGTATGGTATATACTGAGAATAAAATGCTATTGTTGGCTTAAACTAAACATCTGTGAGCGTAACAAACTGAAAAGCACTAGTGTTCTCAGGAATGTCTATAGAATGTAAGACGCTTATAGATTATTCTGAGTATTTATCCAAATTTAAAAAGAGCGAAGAAGAAAAGCAACAAAACTGGCTACGTGAATTGCAAAGGTCCAGAGTAACAGGTTAAAAGAGAAGCTAAACATTAGGAAAGCTAACTTTCAGCTCTTCAGGGAGTTAGTCAGTAAAACACCCTGGAAAACTGTTCTCATGGATAAGGGTGCAGAGCAGAGATGGCAGATCTTTAAGGAGGCTTAGCACATAAGAGCTCTCCATCTCCAGGTGTAGCAAGCCAGGAAAGGAAGGCAAGAGACCAGCATGGCCAAACCAGGATCTGCTGGTCATACTGAAGAGCAAGAGGAAAATGCACAGGCAGTAGAAGCGGAGGCAGATAGTATGGGAGGAGTATAAGGAAGCTGCTAGGCTGTGTAGGGATGGGGTCAAGAAAGCCAAGGCCCAGCTTGAATTAAACTTGGCAAGGGTTGCCAAGAAAAACAAGAATGACTTCTACGGGTACCTCAAACAGTAAAGGAAAGTTCAGGAGGGCATACCTCCCCTAGTGAGTGATACAGGCAAGACAACAGACAAGGAAAAGGCTGAGGTACTTAACATTTTTGCCTCAGTCTTCTCTGATAACTGCTCACCACGCAGCCCTCAAATGTATGGTTTGGTAGGATGGGACTGGGGAAGCAACATCCTTCCCACTGTTAGTGATTGGAGTACTTCTGTCATGATATGTGTGAAATTAAGCCAACCAGCTATTCTTTATTACATTAAGGGTGGTCTGTTTGAACTTTCTGGTTCTGTTTCAATTGATAAATAATGAGATTTGAAACCAGCAGTAGCCAATATATGTCATCACACCTTAGTTCTCATGATTTTCTGTTTGTTTTTGGTTTTTTGTTTGTTTCAGCATTCCTTCATCTTAAATTCATTTACTTTCTTCTCTGGTTTATTTTATGTTTTACTGTACTCAACCGATCACATACAGGATGCTGTTCTGAGAAGTACAGTCATACAGAAAATTGGATTTTCAAAGTGATGTGCAGATTGTGCTTACAGCAGCTTTCCTGTGCCCAGTGGTATGGAAATAAACAATGACAATGTAAACATCGGGACATGCAGCTTGTGTCGTTATTAAAATTACATATGTTAATATGCAAATAGCTCCATACTGAAGACACTGTGAAACAGAAGGGTTAAGCTCTGTCTGAACCACGAAGTTATTGCTCACTACCAACTAAAAACTGCAGGGAAAGATTCTCGGAATGAGAGGTTCATTTTAGCAGTAAGTGAGCACAGAAGCACAGACCTTGCAGGTATTTCTCATCTGCATTGTGTTGTTCCTTTCCCCTCGCTCCCCCCCCTCCCCTTGCCCCCGTACTTATCTTGGTGGAACTGAACAAGTCAGTGTAAAACTGCCAAATTTACCATGTTGCAGTGCAAGTCGTATTTTGTTGTAGTCCTCATCATCTTGTTCATGCTTTTCTTTTCCAGGCTTCTATGTCTGAGAATATTCTGGCTCCAATACATGAGTGATTTGAGCCTGGCAGTGCTTTTTGTTTTGCTTTCTTATGTTTCACAGAAATCGTCTTGCAGGAGAGGGATGATTTGTCCACGATGCTTTTAAAACCTTGAATGTGGTAATTTGTTGCTGCAGCTGTTACCGTGTTATAACTACATTGTGAAACCTGTTTTGTACCTGCCTCTCCATACAAAGAGTATAAACTTTCTTGTGAGTAATTGAGGATATTTTGCTAACATCTCTTTATGGGACCAGGTCCCGTGCTTGTGTTGAAGCAGAGACTGCTTTTCCTTTGATGCAGACAAGCTTATGCTTGGTTTCCATCAATACAATTGCATTTGCGTTTTCTTTTAACTACAATACAATACTTAAACAGTATAGCAAATGTGCTCAGCCTTCCCAGAGTTTTAGGCAATTTAGGAAAATTGTTGTAGATACTGTCTTCTCAGAGAAAGTACTGCCCTAAATCTGTGGATCTTTATTATTTCCTTCTGAAACTCTTTTCATGTCATATTTGTCATTGATTAATCTGTTCTCATTTTTGAAATCAGTTTTTTGTCTTTTCTTTCTGCATTAAACCAGAGGCTTTTGTAGGTACTGTAGGCAAATGAAATAAAGGGAGTAGAATGGATAATAGTCAAGAGTACATACAAAAAATGATTTCTAGATAAAAAACCATACCATATTAAAATGAGTTCAAATTGAATGAAATGATGTAAAGGTATTTGTGCAAGTTCTTTTAGGTCATCTTGAAGCATTTCTTAGTAGTTCATTGGTTAGAAGTATCATAAGAACAGCCAACAGAAGGCTTGAGGGGATAGAGAAAGCAAATTGTTCTTAACAATTTATAGGCACAGTAGATCTAAATTTGTGAACATTTTTAGAGGTGAGTGATTTTGAGTCTAAACTGAACAAATGAGGTTGAACTTGATAAATGAGCTTGAACTCGTAGTACTTTTGCAAAATGCAGAAGATAATCTCTTTAAAATAAATTACTTATGAATAAATCAAGATGTTGAAGTTGCAGAGGGTGAGAGATGGTATAGCAGAGTAATTCTTTGACGAGGAAATTGTCTTGGAGACCTTTCTTTATAATATATAGAAAGCACATAGTGAGCATCATGAATGAGAAATATTTTAAATGTCAGATACTGATAAGATTGGAGAAAAGCAGTTGGCAAAAATCCTTGTATTGAGAGGTGCTGTGTTGTTTTAGGGCTAGTAAAAGGCAAATGCAGATTAAATTTAGATAAATGAAAAAGAATAGGCCTGCAAACAATAACACAGAAGGTAGAAGAAATATCAAATGAGATAATTATGCAGGATATCAGTTTACAAAGGAAAAAGGGTTGTGGGTAATATCCTGTCTGATTATAATACCCATAAAGGAGGGTAATTTCAGCCGTCATATGCCCCACAGGCTCCCTGTATAGATTGTGGAAGACAGCTCATTCCACAGGGGCAATCTGAGAACCTCTGAGAGCGGAGCCTGGCAGGTGCCTCACTGGGTCTTTAAATTGCTTTAAGAGTGCCAGTGGACTGCATACAGAAACAATGTCCTAAATGCTAAGTAACTGAGGTAATGGTGCAGGTACCTGTCTGGCTTGTCTCTGTGGATATTTCCAGTTACGAGATTAAAGGCTCGAATAAGAACAAATTCTTAATGTACAGCTGTTCTAACTACAAGTGAACATTTCCAGTATAGTGTCTCCCACAGACAAGCTTTAATGTCACTTCCACTACTGCTAATTTCTAGATTTTTATATATTTTTTTCCAAGCATTTTACACCCTCAAATATAATCCATAAAACCATAAAACCTGCAAGCTTAGGGTCTATTAGACCTCTGATTAGAAAGTTGGAGTTTCTTACACAAGGTTAATGAATTGAGAGGAAGATGGGATGAAACTAGAAGGTGGAATTCCATACAGATTCAAATAAAACAGTGTTTATCTAGAACATTTACAATCCAAAGAATGCATGGAAAGTGGTATTCCTCAGGAAAGAAAAAAACTGTACATAGACAGCGAATCAGGTACAGTCATTTCTTTTTTGCATTCATAGAATCAAGAAATGGTTGAAGCTGGAAGTGACCTTAAAGATAACCTAGTTCCAGCCCCATGCCATGGGCAGGGTGCCTCTCACCAGCTTGGGCTGCCCAGGGCTCTGTCCAGCAGAGAACACCTCCAGGGATGAGGCACCCACAGCTGTGCCAGTGCCTTACTGCCCTTATAGTGTAGAACGCCTTCCTGGTGTCTAATCTAAGTCTTTCTTCTTAGTTTAAAACTATTAGGACTAGAGGGAATGGCTTCAAGCTGTGCCAGGGAAGGTTCAGGCTGGACTTTAGGAAATACTGCTTCTCTGAAAGGGTGGTCAGGCACTGGAATGGGCTGCCCAGAGAGGTGGTGGAGTTACCGACCCTGGTGGTGTTCAAGGAACATTTGGATGTTGTGTTGAGGGACATGGTTTAGTGAGAACCGTTGGTGATGGGTGAATGGTTGGACTAGGTCTTTTTCAACCTTGGTGATTCTATGATTCTATCAAATCAACTGATATGTATGTCATTGTAAGGCAATATATGATTGCTTGGTGGTATTCCAAAATGATTAAAATATTTGGAAAGTTTCATATCTGAGAGAGAAATACGTACTAAGAATCAGTTCAATAATAGGGATGCCATACCTTATTATATAATAGTCAACAGAAACGTTGTTTATTTACTTTACGATTGACAACAGTAAAACTACTGCAGTTCCATCTTTCTACCATAAGTGGGAATAAATGTGAAAAACAACAGAGCTCTGTGGTGCTATTATGTATCAGCAAATTGAAGTTTTCAAAATGCCACTTCTGCTCTCCAAAGGAAAAAAAAAAAAGAAGTTTGATTGTGGAGCAAATAATATGTTGTATCTTCGGGAAAAATAAGGTAGAAGTGTCTGAAAAGGAAAGATCAAAGAGGTGGCAGGTACTGTTAGAGCCATTGTGCGGATGCTCTGTTTGCACTGCTAAGGACTATAGATGTTTTCATTTACGGGTGAGGAAACTGGAAATATGCAATATTGCTTTTCATGTTACAACTTCACTGAGTTACTGTTTAATTGGCGCACTGAAAAATTCCTGCCAGTGACTTTACAACTGAATCCTATAATGAAATGTCACTTCTTTTCAGAAAAATTTTACTTTCTCTTGATTACTTGAAATATTAAATTTGCTTCTGTAAGTGAATCTATTGATTTTTAGCTTAATGTGTTGTAATAAAAAAAAAACTCAAGTATGTTCTCAGCTGATAGATTCATGGGATGCTGTGCGGGTTTCTGTGCAGGCACTGGTGATGGATTTTTATTTGTTCCTCATGCATGAAACAGGGAAGCCAGCAGTGGTGCAGAAGGGAAATAAATACCCTGGTTCTGCTGGGGGCAGTGCTTGCTGTTAAGATCTCCACAGGTGTTTTTTACCGGGCCATCCGAGCGCCGGTGGGAGGGCACAAGCCTGTAACAAAATGGCACTGAAAGGCCCCTGGGCCCAAGTCTGCAAGCACTGTGAGGGGTGGTTACGTCAGTCAAGGCCTGCTCTGCCTTGGCTACGGCTTGCTGCCTATGTGTTAATGCTGCATTGCACAAGGAATAAGGTGCCTAATTAGTGTCATATATTAACCTGTCCAGTTGTAATTTAATGGTAATACAGACAAGTGCAGCTCAGCTTCTGCTTCGTTTCATTAGTGGGTCATGGTTAGCCACGCTTGGTTGCTGACTATTGTAGCGGCGTATTAACTAAGTGTTATAGCATTTCTTTCATATAAACAAAAGAAACTTGTGTGGGATGTGGAGGAAAGGCCAGCCTGTAGCAGAAGCAGTCTACAGGAATATGCAAAAGCAAAACCAGAAACAACGTTTTGTTTCTTTTACACAGTAATCAAGACACTACTTGCTGTATTTTTCTACATCATCACATGCTCTTTCCACTGGTTGCACTTGGTTGTCATTAATGCATAGAAAGAGGTTTCAGCGTAGCTGAACTCCGACAGAAGGAAAACAAAGGATATCTCTGAATTATTTAAAAGGACATTTATAGATCAGCGAGTCAGAGGTTTCGGACTCAGATCACTGAAGTTAACATTAAAGCAGAGAGACTCTGAGTAAAAGCTTAATTACTGGCTTGTTAATGTTTCATTCAGTGCTTTGAGGAAAAAGTCTGTAATTTGTCATTACTGTTGGTAGTTATAGCAGGAAACTACAAAACAAGGCTTTAGCTTTCAATTCAGGGTTTCCCCAGTGTGTGCTCTCTGGTCTGACAAATCAAATCCTTTTTACTTTGGACTTTTCAACTGCAGAGTTATGGATGTAAAACTCTTTATCTGAAAAAAACTAATCAAGTTAGATTAGTGTAGAAAAACACACTCTGAGACAATCAGGCAAAAGGTTACATAGTTGCAGTGCTGTAACTCAGGCGTTTTTTTTGTTCCTTTCTTTCTCTCTTCTTTCCAGCACTGCCTGTTCTCGTAGAGAACATTTAGGAATTTATTTTTTTTATAATGAGTTTTTCCTGACTGGACTATCAAGTGATTGGTTGTGACACCGGCCATCTCTAAAACAGGCTTATGATATTACTTGTAATGCTGTTACATCATATGGAAAGCAAAACAAATTTTTAAAGCTATATTTTTTTTTTACAGAACTAAACCTGTTTCAGCCTTGGGTCTGGGTGGATGAGAATGGCCATTCAAACAAAACTTCAGCCCAGATTCTAATTTCTCTGACTTCTGGAGGGTTTAGGACTCAGCCCACACAGAAGTCTTTGCAGACCAGAGCTTTCTGAGCAGATATTTGATTTGGAAAGCTCATCTGGTTGGAAAACCCAAGCAACTTTTCTTGGATTTGCATGCCTTAGCGAGCTCCTGCAGGTGAACTGGATGAAATCAAAGTTTGTGAGCAAAGCCATGACAAGTGTGCTCATTACAGTGGGCTTTTCCAAATTCCCTGTCTTTCAGAGGTTTGTGAGAATCAACTTTCAAATGTGAGTTTTGTTAGCACTCAAAACTGTAATCTTGTTTAGTTGATCTTAAAACTCAAAAAACAATGACAAAGAATACACCCTAATTTGTCTAGCAATGCTGCTACCCAAACAGACCAGAAAATTCAGAGGTTTCCCCTTTAGCAGATCTGATAAAATCCTCTGAAGCCAATTGAGACTCTCCCAAGGCTGTGAATATTGCGTGTCCCTGTGCCCTCCTCCATCTCATGACTGCAGCCTGTCGCCTTCCCCACATCCATCATTGTGGTGTCCTGGGAAATCTGGCTTCTGAAATCTGCAGATTCATTAATAAGAAGTGAAAAAGAGTGGCTTGCAGTGAACGGTTAAAGCAGGAAGAAACCCTCCGTTGCCTCATTTACCAAGAAATTTGTGCCATTGATAGATTAGCCCTTGTGTACCTTTCTTTTAGAGCATTGACCTCATCAGCTGGCAGGCACTATCAAACCATTTGCTGTGTCTCAGCCACCGTTAACTTCCCTAACTAGCCCCTTCCATTCTGTAATCCCACGATGATCAAGAGGACCTGCCTGCTTATATTTGAGATAATAAGCCAGATTATACTGAACATCTTTAATTGCTTTTGAAGAAGAAGGAAAAAGCTTTCCATGATTTCAGCCTCAAAGCCAGTTAGGCTTTGAAGTTTAAGGTAGACTGTTCTAGAAAGGGAGGGAGTTCAAACCACCTCAACACTATAAAGGCAGTCAAGAAGTGTGTTGGGGCAGCAGAGGACTCGGGCTACAGCAGCTGCTTTGATCAAAGCTAATTTTTGAAAGTCTGCGTTAAGTCTGCAGCCATTCATCTGCTTATGTTGTGATGCAGTATCAGTAATGAACAAAGCTAAAAGCTTATTTTCCATCTAATTGAAATCTCAGATGAAAAACACAATGAAAAATCCCTTTCACGGCTTTTTTCTCCCACCAAATCTTTGCTTTATTATTGGGATTTTATAGTACTGTTGACAGATATTTCTGTTGTTACTGGTTGACTCCTATTTGCTTTTTGGTTTTTATTATTGCAGTGTTTCATTAAGGCATTTATCGGCTCCCTCTCTTAAGTGGTTCTAGCAGTCATCTGAAATCTACCCTATGTTGTTAGCTGCAAAAATGAAGGTTGAGTTGGCAGAGTTGCAAACTCCATTCTGGTGACTGGGTTAAGCCTACCCCCACAGGATGGCAAGGTTTTAAAAAATGGCTTTAGCTTGACTGTTTCTGTCATCCTATAATTGAAAATATAAAGTTCACGCTTCCTTACACGCGTACAGAAACTGAGAACTTTCTTTAAAGAATAAAATGTACTTCTTCTGTAAGAGACTGATTTCAAGATCTGGCACTCTTACAGATGCTCGATATTACATGAACCGTATTAAAGCTCCAATGAGCAAGAGTGAGCTGTACTCTTTGGCTTGACCCTCTGCTTCTTAGGAGACTTGGTTGATGACAAGCTCTTCAGTCTAGTGAAGTGGATGGGGATTGTCTGAATTTTTATTTCCTGCAAAGTCTCTTAAGCCTCAGTATGTTCTAGTACCATATCTGCAAACAGCTAGAAACGTATGAATGAGAAAGATTGACTAGTTCTTGTAAATATTTCCTGGGCCGAACTATAGCACATTGAATATAGGAGATTAAAAGTAAGTTTACTTAGTTCTGGTCTTAGTTCATGGGCACATTCTCCATTCTCTCTGTACCATCGCAACATTTTCAAGTATTAATAAGATTTCTAGATGTTGAAAACATTTATAAATTTATAATCTTGCTCCCTTCCCCCCACCTTTCTAATAATGCTTTCATAGTATCTTTAATAATTTACATATCACTTAGATGCCAGTATTTGATAATGTCAGTGTGCCCAATCCAGCTTCCAATGTTGTATGTTTCTTCATATGACTACTGTAGTGAGAATATAAAGTAAAGTTTCAATTAAATCTTTTTTATGTTATTTTGTTATTTTATGCTATTTTAATGTTATGTTATTATTCAGTAATGTTCTGAGGCAAAGAAATTTGAAACATGAGGAAAGCAGATCTGCTAACAAACCAGTTTGGGCTTTGTTAGGCTGTGGATAGACACATGAATATATTACATATGATTATCATAAAATTATGGCCTGGAAATTGAACAGTCATGCTGCTGCATTTTAGACAGTACATTTATAATAAGCTGTAATAAAGAAAACTCTTTGAATGGATATAAGAATAGGCATTTCTTGACGATCACAAATGTATGCTCAATTGGTGCTTTTGAAGCTCAATTTAACAAAGCAAACAGATTTCCTTGTAGTGTTAACACAGTTGTTCTTAGTGGTGAATTTTGATTTATGGGGGGAAAAAAATCTCTAAGCACGTGAAACTAGATGTTTGGGAGCTAAATGGAAGAAAAGCGTGTGGTTCATAATGGTTGTATTTTGAAAGCTCCACGTTGTTAAAAGTGGGTTTGAAAGACTCACTTGCAATTATTTGCTACTTTGGATTCTAGTTTCAATTTCTTTTGGTTTGTTCTGATATCATTTAGCATTTTCCAGAAAAAGCAGCAGAAATACCATTTCTAAGAATGTTTCAGAACCCAGATAAGCAATGACTAGAATTAGGTCTAGGGCCGGAGCCTGATAACGCTGGCACGAGTTAATTGAGCTTATGAAACTGCTCAGAGGTACATAACCTATGAGGGTAAGCTTGTAGAGCCTGGGTGCAAGTGAATAGCAAGAGATGCTATCTGACTCAGGAAAGTAGTTCTTCTGCAGATAGCACAGGCTGATGGGAAGCTTCTGATAGCACAGCTGTGGGGCTTCTCTCTACAAACCCATTCGTGGGGGCTACAGCAACAAGCCACGGAGCTCCTTGTAGAGGGAGATGTGCAGATAGAATGAGATAAAAATCAGCTCCTGCAGTAGTTAACAGCTTGGATACCAAGAAAAGATGAAAAACAGTCATACAAGAAAGTATGCTGTAAAATCTGAGTATGATCAACACAAACATTTGCTAAGAGAGCCATGATTAGGGTCCAACATGCAAAAGAGAAAAATGTCAGAATAAACTTCTTCATCCTGACACTGTCACCTCGGTTCTCTGTCTTATTCTGAAGTACAGAAGTAATGTTGCCAAAGACTGTAGGACAGTGAAAGCATAGCTTTGTCTCTGGAAGATATGTTTTGGTTTTTTTTTTTTTACTGATAAATTATTAAAGAGATCTCAGCTGCCCTTGTGTTGCAGGATTTCTTGGTAGCATGACTGTAAGTACCTGAGGGATAATTACAATAAGGTTTAGAGAACCAAATGGGGGGTAAATGCTTTCCCTGGTGTGTGACCGCAAACCATCTCTCTCCGTTTCCCCATTTGCAAGCTGAGAATAGTAAGCATTATGAAATTAATAATTTATGAATGAGGTAAGTGTTGTTTTCAAAGTACATTCTTTATGATCCGTGCGTAACTCGGGTCTGGATCTTTGTTTCTTAGCATGCAGAGCTCTTCGTTTGGAGCTGTCTCCTTTTTGCAAAAATCAGTTTGCGTGTGTAAAACACCAATCAAGGCTAAGGCTGGTGTTCACAAATTAGCTCGCATCAAGCAGGAATACAGTCCTCAAAATATTCCAGGCTGTGGGTGAAATATTTCCTTCTGGAATCATTGCTGCATTACAATTACAGCTTTTCAATCAACTCGCACATACGCTTGCTGGTTTAGCCAACTGTATCTTCTCTTACCATCCTTGTGGGGATGGCTTTTTTCAGAAACATCCAGAGGATCCCTTATATTTCAGTGCTTTTTTTTTATTTTTTCTGTCAACCTGCTCATCAGTTCTGTGATTTGCTGGGGTATTTTCTACCTCTTTGTGTGCATCTGCCTGTTTTTCTTAGATACTTAGGCAAACGTCCCCTAGTTTCAGCATTGATGGTGGGCTGATGGTTTATTATTGGTGCTATTATTCCTGGTATACCATATCCAAACTGGCTGTCTCTGGCCTCCATAAAGTTCTTCCAAGTGTTTGTGGAGCGTTTGTTTTACCACTTCCTCCAAATTCATGAACTGTTGAGCAGATGAGGTTCTCTTTGCACAAAGTATGTATCCTCCTTGAGTATCTTCACATTGAGGCTTTCCTTGAGAGCTCCATTACTCCTTTCACACTGCCTGGGTGTTCACTGCAGTTCCCCATTCCCCTAGAGGTTCTTCCTCTTCTATCAGTGCAGACTTCCACTTGCTGCTTTAATACAGCTGTAGTTATGGACTTATCACAGTGGAGGTATGCCAAGTTCACGAGTCTTAGAACAGAATTCTTCTCTTTCTCAGTTTCTACAGAAGACATACAGAGACATCTGTTTTTCTTTAATGCAGAAACCTCTGCTGATGAGGGTGCTATAGCGAAGGCTATTTATCTGTGAAGCCTACTATTTATTACTTTATTTCATTTAACTCTTCAGCACCTGCGGACTCTCGGATCACTGCTTCCCATTCATGGCAATAATTAAAAGAAAATAGGTTTTTGAAAAGCTTTAAAGTTCCCCCAGGACTTAGGTGTAGGAAGGTCAGCAGCTCTATGAGATTCCTGAGTTATAATGCCTGGAGCTGCAGACAGTTTATAGGTTTGCTATGGCTGACCAGGTTTTCCCACTGAGTTTAATGGAAAGTATAGAAAAAGATCCACATCTTGAAGAATATATATCATTGAGAAGCAAAACATTTGTGCAAACATACTCCCACATCATGGTCTTAGCGGCTACAAGGAGGGTCTGCTTTGTTGTAGTACCCCTATTTCTCTGAGTCCCAAACAGCTCATTGGTGTCTTACAGATAGTTCAGATGGTGTTAGAGGGTCAGGTGTATGGGAGACCTTCCAGGATACATTAAGAAATCTATTACCAGCTGGCACAGAAGTCATTAAGCTTGTAATATTTCTGATAAGAGGAAGTTTTCTTAGTCCTGATGTTTCCATCAATCAGTTGCCAGGAAAACCCCAGGCTCCAACCTGCATTATCTGGCAGATAGTGGTATCTATGTTTGAAATTACATATAATGTTTTCCCAAATAATCTCTCATATGTTAAGAAAAAGGAGTAAATCATAAACTGAGTACCAGACATTGGAAGCCAATAAAAAATACATTCTACAATTCAGCAAAGCCACGCTCTTGTGATTTTTGAATGAATTTTCTCTTCGGTGTATTTCTTGATTTTCCACCACTTGATGTTGGCGGTGTGATTTAATGTGGTGTGAACAAAAACATTAAATTTTTTATATTTCTTAATGTTCCTTTCCAGGAATGAGATCTCAAAACTGGAGCATTTCCATTCCCTATTACACAAGAAACAGCGTAGTTACACTTTGAAGACTTCTTTAATGTTAAATAAATGTATCAACTGCATTGTGTTTACCCAACCTGATAACCGTGTGTTGGGTAGTATATTACTTAAGCACACTGATTTTATGTCCTTTTAATTTAGCAAAAGAATCGAGTTACCAGTGCTGTTGCTTTACTTTTGACGCATCTGTGGTTTTGATAAAATAATCTCTTGAATCATGTTAAGAAATGGATATTAAATTAGGTTATGAAGTCTGTTCTGGCATGAACAAAAATGAGGCGGTTTACTTAACTGATGAATTTGTGCCAGTTGACAGCGCTAATGTTGTTGTGTACATGAATGGTATGAACAGGCACTTAATTACCATCTCTTGTCTTTTTATAATTCTTAGAGAAGGCTTAATTTTACTGTGGAGAACATGAGAAACTTTACATGAAAGGGGAAAGGGGTTCTTTAGAAGCATCTGAACAAGCTGTCCGAGCATTAGGAAGAAGCTCAGAAGGAACAACTTCCAGTCTTTAGCTTTCAAAAATGCCTCATTTTGGGGTTTGGCTTTTAGTTACACCTTCAGAAGCTCTTCATTTTGTTACTGTTGCTTCTCTCTTTCCTTCATTCTGTCTCATCCTGTTCCTTCAAGATGTCATGACCTCTCTTCATTTCATCCAATCCCCACGTAATTGTTCCTTTCGTCCACTGAGTGTTGGCATTGCTTCTTCCTCACCTTCAGATGATGCCCCCACTGCTATGGAGTCACAAGAACCATGGACAGGTTAATTCTCTGTGTTGTCTAGGTCATTCCACGTTGCTTGACAAGTTTAGAAACAATGTCTGCAATACTACACCAGGCAGTTACAGCACTTGAGAATAAAGCAGAAGTGAGGATTGCAGACGTGCTATTCAGCTAGAGAGGTTTTATTTCCTAAGCTGTAATCTCTGGCTGGATGTACCCCGATACCCTCAGGACAGTGTAGCTTCCGAATCTCATATTCTTGGACAGTTGTTAGAAAAACATGGTATAACATTTGCAGAATGGCTGCTTAGAGAAGGGTGAGCTCCAGTTCTCCTGCAGCAGAAGGCCGGGATAGGAAGCAACCCAGGAGCTTCTCCCTTGTGTACGTAAAGCCAACCGTTTCTTTTGGGATGTGCTTCTTTGGCTTGTTTGTTGGCTTCAGCTCTGAGAATGGATCCTAATGGAGAAAAGTTAGTTATCAGGGAGGAAGAATTACTTTCTGGACCTTATGTGGCAACTCTGAATTTCTTTTGAAAAGGACAGATTGTATATTTGAGCATTATCAAAAAAAGATTACCTCCATTGCACATGTAGCTCTCCAAAAGAAAGAAAAGCAGATTCAATAGGATACCTATAGGATCTGTCTTGCTTGTGTGTTATAATTCCTTACTTAATTTTCTGCTTAGAAATAAAGTTCTTTTTAATTTCTTAGTATTTCAATTGCTACTTTTTCTGACTTATTCTCTCATGAAAGTTAACATTTTCTGGCGTACTGTTATGATCTTCTGGGATCTCACAAACAGGCTGATAATTTTGCATGTGGAATAAGCAATAGAAATAGGTGCATCAAAGAACAATTTTCTTTCTATAAATGTTTGTTAATAGAGGGGAAAGTGCAACAAAAAGGCATTTAAAGAGAGAAAAGATTGGAAATAGAATATGTTCACATTTTGCTTACAAACATCGCTATCTTTTAAGTGGACAATTTACTGAGATGAAATCATTTCAATTGCTTCATAAAAAACATGTATATGGAAACAAGCCTTCTTTCAGTCAAGTTTCCATTTATCTAGAAACTGATTTTTTTTCTTTCAAAAGAACTCGAATATGAGGAAAGTAGATGAATTTGTAAAGATTATCCATTGTAGATACAGTTTCTGTAATATTAACTGTCTCAAATTCTCACTGATAACCATTATGTAATGTAGCAGCTTGCCCAGGAATTTTATGCTCCTTAGGAAGTAAGGATGATGAGACCGATGTCTGAGTGCAGTTTTAAAAGAAAATGCACGTGTGTTAATTAAAAGAAAGCCTGGCTCAGCAGGTTAAATAATGGCTCAGTCTGTTCAACAAGTGCAGTGTGGAGATGCACAGAAAAGCCTTGGCTGTTGGTAACATCACAAAAAATGCTGCCCTTTTTACAGGACTGGAGTTAACTATATTCACTGTAAATGATTTTTCCTCTTTTTCAACTGGATATATATATATTTTTCATATCTTGCCCTAAGTTCATATAATATGTGGCTGCATATAAAAATGCTGCTGTGATTCATCTCAAAATGGCTCGGTTAGTCTGCTAAGCGAGGTGATTTAATATGTTAGATATTTCACTTTTTTAATATATTTTGATTTTTTTTTTCTGAAAATGGGGGATGGAGGGATACTGTGGGGAAAAAAACATCATTTTTCATAGCAAGCAGCACAAACAATGGTGGCAGTGGGGAACCTTTCTTGGCAGATAGCTGGAGGATGGTCTGTGTTGTATCTAGCCTAACTTGCAGAGCTGTTGATAAAGAGGAGGTGCAGCTCTTGCTCACTTTTTCCTATCACAACTGGCAATCTAGCAGTGGGTTAGTGAATCACCATCCAAGAGGAAGCTAATCTGTATTTTTGGCAAGTAATTTCTGTTGGGCAAGTAGGCTGGTTCCAGATAACCAGAGCAAATGCAAGCAGGAACAGCAAGTATTCTGCTCCTCTGGGGAGGAAGGCAATCCATGGTGACTGTCCATGGTGAAGCTGGTGACTGTCCATCCCATGAAACATTTGTGGCCCTCACCAGAAATACCGTCCTGATGCACTCCACCTTTGTCAGCCCCATATCCTAAGACTGGTCTTCCGGGGTTCTGATTCTGACTGGCTATCTGAAAACAGGTTAGGGAAATAAGTATTTTAGGGAAGTTCCACAGAGTCCTTATGGTTTCTGTCTTGAAATTTCTGTCCTGAAGTTACTGGATGCTGATTCAAGTGCATTTTATTGACAATATGGCAGAAGCATTGGCATGGTACCAAGAGCATCACTGCTGATGAGGATGAGCGTTTTGGCTAAAAACTGCCATCCTTCCTGAGATGCTTCTCCCATTTCTGTGAAGCTGGAGGAAGTGCCTCCCAGGAAGAGAAATGATAGTGCATTATTTAGTTACTCCTACAGGCTGTATTACTTAAGGGGGAGAAGAGCTGAACCTACGCAAAGGAAGAACTGAGAAGACACCATTCTGAGCAGCTCAGAGCGAATTCCCAAAGAGAAGCGAATTCAAGACAGTTCCATTTTAAAGCTAAAATACCAGAAAGTAGTGTCTAGGTGATAGTAGATGTAGGGTGTGAATTTCAGATACAAGGATCATTGTGCGCTTGTTTAGTCCAGTGCATAAACAGTACTGTGTAGAAGTCTACTAAGATACAACAATAGTTGAATTTAGTAGAAAAGTATTTTTAATGCTGAAAAATGTGCTATGCTCAGAGCACTTGCAGTCCTGATCAAACGTCTGGAATTTGCTGAAACTTGTATGTACTTCTGCAGGACTGAGATTGCTTAAAATATGGGGATCAGTATGTGCTGTATTTCTTCCTTCATAAAATAATGACTACAACTTGCAATTGTTAAAGACTGTGATCACCATATTCAAGTCAGTGCTTTGGCAGGTGTTCATATTTTGTAGAAAGATCTGTCTCCTAGATTGCTAATGAATGGCCAAGCAAGTATCTAGTTAGTTAATAATACTGCTTAATTGCTACAGTCAAATAGAGCTGCCATCTAATTTATTGCTATTCTAAGCGTCCAAACACTGGAAGAATGATAAACCAAGAGAAAGCCATAGAGATTGTTATTTAGTTGAAGTCATTGCCTGCAGTTTTTTATATTTCTCTCCCTGGCAGGTGATCCTTCTAACATTTTCTTGCTTTGGCAGAAAATCAGATGCATGGCCATACCCCCCACTGTCCCTGTTGCCACTGGGCAGCTGTTTTCAAAGTAAAATACCTTCCCAAGTTACTATGCAGCCAAGTGTTTTTCCTGTGTATATATGTATAGAGTCTGCTAGAAAAGAATGGTGTGTTTTCCTGAATATACCTAAAGGAACAGGAGTATGTCCAGTGAGCATGTGTCAGTCAAATATCTGGACTGCATGTGGCTTTTCAGCATGGATGTGAAGAACTAAGGTGCTGTGCAGAAAGTGCTACAAAGACTGGCAACCTGGGTCATTGGGTAACTTTATCCAGGTGATCATCAGCAAATTTCACTTAAGGAATAAATGGTTTTAGAAGAGAGCTCTTTACAGGTGATAGAATGGAGAAAAGAGTAGTGCGTGATTTGGAAACCTGGCTCTGCGAGTCCTATAATGTAAGAGGCCTCAGCTGTAAGGGGGTTTAACAAAATTGTCTTACAGTGTGATTTTTAGTTGACAAGTAAAATCCCAGAGCTTCCTCTCCAGGACTGAACTCGGAGTAAATGCCAAGCAAAATGTTATGGTTCTGCTTATCAAATTAAGGACAAGACCTGTACTGTGCAGTGTAGGAGGACTCAGTCCATGCAAAGGACTTCATTAATTAATTGCCTTTATCTGAAAATTAATGGAAAACAGGCTCATGGGCTTTTTCACTGTATGTGCTGTTAAGCTGCCTGCTGACAGTTATGGCCTTTTTCAAACCTGCATCCTCAACTGTAGTAAATCCCCATGTCACTGCAAGTAGACTACAGACGTGAGGAACTATGCTAATGAATTGAAATAACCACTGCACTAAGTGAAGATGCAGAATTCAAAGTGTTGTGTTACTCTGTAGAGCTTTTGATTGGTAAACTCCAGCAAACTAAGCGCAGCTAGCAGTTGAATGCAGCTCTATACTTATGAAGAGGCTCTTTGGAACTAAGTGAAATATATGGGTAAAGTTGTTAAAGCATTAGATAAGGTTCTCTGGTTACCATGGTTACTTGAAATTTTTTGCATTGTATCATAGATTAGAATGCATAGGATGAAGTAGTCAAAACAAATAGGAAGGCCAGAGCATGTAAACTACATTTCCAGATCACACAGCATCGCCAAATAGAAAGACAAAGAGCTCAGGGTATTGGTTACTGACAATTCTAAGAATCAATGCAATGAGGCCTGAAAGGTAGTCAGAGCCTACGTGATTTGAAGTCCTTCAGTATTTTGGAGTTATGATTTTAATTTTTAAATACAAATGAAGATAAAAAAAAAATCCTTAGTTAAGAGTAGGATGCTTTTCCACAAGCTTTTCCCCATACTGAAATCTGACACGTGGCTTTGAGACGTTCAACAAAGAAGGCTGACGAAACATGGATAATACATGTTGTGCACTTAGGCTGGCAGTTGTGCTTACACTGGAAGCAGTTTATTCCCATGGAAACCTATTTGCATTTGGGCCAGAACTGACTTCTTTTCGACTCTGTTAGAGCTGCTGATGTTTTAGTATAACGTAATTGCTGTATATTGACAGCAGATATGAAGAGTATTTTTAAAATATTGAGTAGCTGAGTCTGTGTGTAACTGAGGTGGAGTCTGCAGTTCTTCTGTGTAAGATGGAGGCATGTTACTAAAAAATGAAGGGCAAAAGTGAAATACATGTTTATCCCCAACTGTTGTTTTACTGTGTTCTGTTTTTGTTTTTAAACAGGTGACAAAAGAACTGAAACAGTATGACAATAAAATCATTGAGTGCAAGTTTGAGAACAACAGCTGGGTCTTCATGAGACAGAGAATAGACAAAAGCTTTCCAAATGCCTACAGCACTGCCATGGGTGAGTGGAATAATACACTTCAAAACATTCTCAGGCTCAAATTTTGATTTATTAATTCTGTTCTAGTCTTAGGAGGAAAGGTGTCCTGGACTTTCCTTTACTGTTTGAGGTACCCATGGAAACCTTTCTTGTTCATCTTGGCAACCCTTGCCAAGTTTAATTCAAGCTGGGCCTTGGCTTTCTTGACCCCATCCCTACACAGCCTAGCAGCTTCCTTATACTCTTCCCATACTACCTGCCTCTGCTTCTACTGCCTGTGCATTTTCCTCTTGCTCTTCAGTATGACCAGCAGATCCTGGTTTGGCCATGCTAGTCTCTTGCCTTCCTTTCCTGGCTTGCTACACCTGGGGATGGAGAGCTCTTATGTGCTAAGCCTCCTTAAAGATCTGCCATCTCTGCTCTGCACCCTTATCCATGAGAACAGTTTTCCAGGGTGTTTTACTGACTAACTCCCTGAAGAGCTGGAGGTTAGCTTTCCTAAAATGTAGCATCCTCATTTTACTCTTTGCCTGTCTCATATCCCTCTGGAGCGTGAACTCAACCATAGCATGATCACTACAGCCCAGGCAGCCTCCAATCCTGATGTCACCAATCTGCTAATTTGCATTGGTGAGCAACAGGTCCAGTATTGCATCCCCCCTGGTGGGGCCTTCAATTACTTGACTCAGGAAGTTATCCCTAATGAATTCCAGGAGCCTCTTGGATTGCCTACACCTCGCTGTGCTACTTTCTCAGCAGATGTCTGGGTGGTCAAAGTCCCCCAGCAGGATGAGTGCTTGCATTTGTGATGCCTCTTCTACCTGGAGGTAGAAGGCCTCATTGACGGGCTTTGTTTGATTGGTGGCCTTTACTAGACACCAATCACAAGGCTTCCTTTGCTACCGTGATCTCTAACTGACACCCATAAGCTTTCAACTAGCTTATGTCTGTTCTTTAAGGACAGCTCTTCACATTCTATTCCTTTCCTGATGTAGATAGCAACACTCCCTCCTCTCTTTCCTCGCCTGTCCCTTCTGAACAGTTGTAGCCATCAATAGCCACACTCCAGTCATGGAAATCATCCCATCATCACAATGCTTTCTGACAGCTGAGGTCTCATAATGTGAAACTTCTGAAATACCTTTTCAGCAAAAATGAGCATAATAAAAATATTTCCAGGATGATGTCTTACTAATTGGAAATGCTGTGAATGATTCTGAAATTCTGCAGGAAAGAATCTTTCAGAGCCAGGAAATTGTATACTAATTATTATTTGCAACTATGTTAGAAGTAAATTTTAGGGAGTCTTAATGTGTTTAGTAATGAACAAGCCAACAGATACATATTTTTTCCATGAAGTTGCATACATACTGTGTTCAGTCCTTACGTGCCATACATTAGCCTCTCAATCTTATGTATATTTCCAAGAGAATTGCAGTATTCGTGCTTCATTTCTTGCTTTTTTGTTGTTTTGGTTTTTTGGGGGTACTTCCTCAGTCTCTAGAGAGGACTAATTGGAGGAGTACAAAGTTGCATACAAAAAGTATTAAAAATACTCATAGAATCATCTGGGTTGAAAAAGACCTTCCAAGATCCCCAATTCAATATTAAGCCAATCTTGTTTAGAAATGTTAGAATTTCGTTGGTGTTTTAAGGCCAGGTCTCACGAGGCGTTTGTTTCTGCTGCTTCACTTGTTGCTTGCTTCACTGGGATGTCTGGTCACAGAATGAAAGAATCAGAGAACATCCCAACTTAGAAGGGACCCGTAAGGATCACTGAGTCCAACTCGTGGCTCCATGCAACACCACCTAAAAATCAGACTGTATGTCTGAGAGCTTTGTCCAGATACATCTTGAACTCCAACAGCTTGGGGCTGTGACCACTTCCTGCCACTGTATAGTTGCTGCATGCAGCAATATGCACATGCACACAGAAACATACACATGCCCATTTTTGTTTAAAAAGGGATGGATGCCCACTGCGGCAGCAGTGCTTTGCTGTCTGGTGCACAGCCTGACTCCTGACAGAGCAGGCTTGTGCAAGTAGGTGTTTAAGGCTGACTACTCAAGCCAAATTATGTTATTTATTTTGAACAGAGGGGTTCAAAGTATTGAAGTGCAATGAATACTCTTACAAATCAGTTTAGTAAATTCACAACGTGTTCTTTGTTCCCAGCTGTATGCAATAGCATCCAGAACCCGGTCACAAAGGAGATACTGTTCGAGTTCATCGACAGGTGTATGGCAGCTTCTCAGGGACAGACGCGGAAGCACCACCTCGACCCCGACACTGAACTGATGCCACCCCCGCCACCCAAAAGGCCACGCACCATCACATAGGCCTCGGGCACAGTGGGTGGCATTTATGCTGCTGCAGAAGGTGAAGTGCAAGTGCGAGGGCTGGGAAAAGAAACACCTGAATTGCTGTAAATATCTAGGTGTGGGTTTTTTTGGCTTTGTTTTTCCAAATTCCACGTCATGAATGGACATTGATTCGTAACTGAGAAGTTCAACCTTACCTTCTGGTATTGAAGATGAAATTTCCAAGGGTGTAGGCAAGAACAGTACAGTGGAATCAAGGGAAAGCTGCCTTGTTTATATACGGATATCTTTTCACCTTTAATTTATAATGTCAGCAACCTGGAACTGCAAAAATACTGGAATGCTGTACTTTTTAGAAGCTGTGTTTAAAAGAAGAAAAGGTGTTTTTTTTTCTTAATGATTATTGTTATTCCACTGGTTGCAGTTTGTCACCCATAGTATAATTTATCATAGTTTCCCTGCATTTCTGAGACTTGTGTTTAACAGCAAACAGCAATGTTGTTTCTGCGCTGTGTTGGCTGACAACCAAGCCTTCTTAGGCTAAAATCCACTAATTTTGAAATTAGCTGGGTTTTTGTTGTTGAAATATTGAAGAGGTGAATCCCTCTTGTAAATAGCATCCTTTTGAAAAGAAGTGTTTTGGGTGTTTGTGTTCTTTTTTTTTTTTTTCTTTTTTGCTCTTTGAACCTAACACACCAAATGTATAGTGGGCTGATTTTAGCTTCGCCTTGAAGTTCCTCTGTAGATAAGGAAATCATCAAATCTTTAATATTAAGGTCTCTGTTCCAAGACCATTTCTAGTACAGGGCTTAGTTCTCCACAGTGATACCATTGTAAATATTACTAAAAAGTACACTTCACTGTGATATGCAAGAGTAATAACCAGTGCTAATAATGATGTCTCAGATCCAGGCGCACTATGGCAAAAGAAACACCAGATGCTCCTTCATGAAGGAGAAGGCAGTTCTGTGTGAGAGACCCACGCCGTAGGGCAAGTGTCCTGGCTGGGATGGTTGCAGGGCAGAGATGAACACTGCGTGGTGCGGATGGGGTTGGCTGTCCTGTGACACTGTGTGAGGCCGCTGGCTGACTTCCCTTCATATGGCATGAAGGAGCTTATTGATTCCCAGCGGCTCTCCTGGCAGCTATCCATAACACTCACTCTGAGAAGCTGCGTTCTGGTTGTAGTCATGGAGGAGCTGCTCTGAGCTGAAACCAAACGATTGCAGATGTTAAAGTTTACTGTAAATTTAACAAACAGGGATCTGATTGGTTGTTTCTGTAGTTCACTGAGCGTGTCAGGACAAGTCATCCATTCATCCAGCAGCCTGATCCGTAAAGACCATTGATTTGTTACAACTAAAACACACTCAATGAGTTTTAATTAAAATTAGCTCCTGCAGTTTATTTTTTTTCTCTATAGGGAAACTTTAGGACTATGCTTTGTGGTGGCTTCTCTCACTGTTTCAGTCCGTTGTGTAAATGCACACAGCATCGCTCAGATGGCATTCCTAGCATCTCTTTCTGGGATGTTCTACACATGTCTCAGAAAACTGAAGGAGATATATAAGTTACTTTTTTTACTGTGGTAAATCTCGAGGGGAAAAAATGTGTTCATCAAAGCTCTGTACATAGTTTCTGCATATTGTCTATAGAAAAGATATAACACCACCTATGCAAGGTCGCAAAATTATCTCCTAAGAAGAGCCTTATGAATTTGATGTGAAAACCTATGCATCCTCTGCGCATCTTGCATTGAAACACACGGTTAAATATTTCTTCACGTAGTATAAAGATTTCCCCCTCCATTAAACTCATCATTAAGATTGTCATAACGAACTTTTTGTCACCAATCTTCATGGTTCTGTGGCAGTTCTAACTTCTAAGATGATTGCAGCCTTTTAAATGAGTTACTGCATTTCATTCTTTTAAGGTTTGTCCAAGCTGCCTCCTTCTTTCTCCTTCCCAGCATTGGCATCTTGTGTTTCGACAAGACCTAGCTTCTGCTTCTCCTTCTATGTTAGAGCTTCGGGAATCGAGCCGCAGCTGTCCTCCGTGTGCATTCCGCCAAGCTCGTGAGTGTGCTGTGGCCCTTGTGTTTGGACTGTGTCTTTTTTCACGCTCCTCTTGAAATGGATATTTTGAAAGAGCGGTGACTGAGGAAGTTCAGAGCTCCACATTCATATTCAATTATAGAACTATCCTTGCACTACAACCTGTAGCATTTTAGAGAGGTCAATTTGCTTTGCTTTTTGGGAAGAGGAATCTACTGAGCAAGGGTTGAATGAAGAACCTGATGAAAACAAATGGAATTTCACTTGGACCAGATGGGTTTCATGCTGTGAGAAGTGCATACTTCCTTTGTCTGCTACTAGAAGTTCAAGACTGAAGCAAAGAAGAGTCTGTTCCAGGAAAATAATGATAATTAAAAAAAAAAACAAACCCTAACTTGCCTATTCTTTGGTGTACAGCATGTTTCCATCCACTGTTTCATCATTTGTTAAATATATAATTAAAATTTGGTTTCAGTGGAGTTTCCAAAAAATGTAAGTACATTCCTCTACAAACTGTATTAAGTATTTTAATAAAGTCAATGGTTTAAAATACTTCTGTTAAGGATGTGTTTACTTTTGATGCCTTGTGCTGTCCCAGTACTGGTTCAAGCACGAGAATACTGTGGTGTTATTACTCTTCAGTCCTCCAAGACAGTTTTCCACATTTTTCAGAGTTCAGTGGCCCTTCTGTTAGGTAGGAGCCTCTCAAGCCAGTGGTGGCCACAATCTGTTATGCCATTTTTAAGTACAATTTGCTCTTCCTGCTGCTGGAACCAGAAGAAAACCAGAAGATGCATGAAGTGCATACTTTATGACAAGCTAACATAACATAGCTTCACCAAGTCAGTGTTAAGAGTGCAACTGGATGAGAAGTTGTGCAAGAGGCAGCAGGATCGGTCTTGCCTGGTTGTTTGTCACACTAACCTGAAGCTTGAGGCCCTGAAGCTTGTAGCTCACCTGCTTGGATAGCTCCTGGACCTGTGTTGTAAGAGGGCTGGTTTCTATTTCAGCATTCTTCTTTCAGGAACTAAAAATGCCATCTTGGTGTTTGAACTTGCCTTTTAATTAAGGTTCTGCCTCCACTGCTGATATGCTGCTCTTCTAATGGGTGTGTTCTTTGTACACTTCCTGTGGTACCTCTCAACCATTTCTGGTTCTGTGGTGTTGGAGTGTGAATGCCAAACCGCATCTGACATTTGAATGCACCTGGAGAATACTACTGCTTCAGTCCCTGCTCAGTGCTCCTCTCTGTTTGCATTAAGGAGATAGGTTGCCATGCCTGGCCGGCCCATTGCACTATGTGGTTCATGTTCGCTTACTTGTTCATACGAGCAGTCCTTCAGCATCCCCACTCATCAGTGCAGCAACTCATCAGTTTTCTGCCTATGAGGTGTGACTTGTATTTGCATAATGTGTAATGCATAATTGTATCTCATGACCCAGGAGTATTCACAAAGGCTTTGGCACAGCATGCTCATCTCCTAGGATTCATCTACAGTCAGTGGAGAGAGAATGAGAGCAGAAGTTCAATTTGTGCCTCCTGCAATGTCGTCCTGTCTCTGCAGAGCCTCCCCCATCAATTCTTTTTAGAATCAATATACTCTGTATCCTTTTCACGTTACCCCCCTGTGCTATGAGGATTTTCTGAGCACAGAATTAAAGATTTTATTGAGAGTAAATTTTGAGGCATCAAAATTACTGCAGTGTTCAATCAAATTTATAATCTCATTAAAAGTATTGAATTATTTGGTCAAGAGCTATTTATTTTCCATAGATGCTATTGTGTTCCTTGGGATGTCTTTAGTCAAATCCTTAATCTCAGAAGTTCTGTCAACTTGCATGAGACTGTTTGGCTGCAATGCCTGAAATGGGCGGATTGCTTCCATCCCTCTGTGCAGCAGCTCAGGGTCTGCCCTCACCTTGTCTGGGGGCTTCTCACAGTCCAAGAATCATGAACACAGTGGAGTTTATGTTTACCCGTATTGTTTCCAGTGTCAAATTTCTATAGCCTGCCCACAGAGCATGACTCCTCAAGTGCACAATCCTCTGTGTTGTGCCCAGCGCCTGCTTTTCAGATTGGCCTGTTGCCATACGTGAGGCCATGAGACCACAGAGCTGAGCTTCCATCCACATTCCACGAGGGCATTGCTGTGCTTGGCCCCAGTGTGCTCATCCCCATACCATGCCAGCCTTGCAGATTAAATGTTTGAGGGATAGCACAGTGCCTCCAATCCTGCTTGCACAAGGAAATCAAAGCCATATCTACCAGCTGGGACAGTATCCATAACAGGAGTATGGACTCTTCCCTCCTTCCGTCCCTTATGACCCTGGTCTCCCTGTTTCATATACAAAGGTAAGTCATACTCCATGCACTGATTTCTAGATTGATGAGTTAATGCGAGCAGTGGGAACAGAGGCTGGCATTCTTTCTGCTTTCCCTGGTGAGATCCCACTGGCCGCCTCAACAAGCCGAATGCAGTGGAGGCTGGAGGTTGCTTGAGACATTTACAACACTGTTTTCCCCTAGTCAGGCTTGTGTTAATCTGGTTAATTTCAATCCACAGGCAGCAGCTGGAGAGTGCTTGAGCATGCTGTAATGAGCACAAGTGAGAAACTTCCAAAGGCGGTGGTGCATCCATGGGTATGGAGGGGTGGAAGATGCTCAATGGACTCTCAGAGGAGAATAATCTCGTGTTCCGCTGTGGCAAAAAATAAAATGTAAGTGCAAACCATTTGCACTTCATTTGGAAAAACACTGGAGTGAAAGTAACAAAAAAAAAATCAAATCACAGTCAAGTTGACTCCCATGATAGGAATTCATTTAATGAGAAATACTGTTTACGCCCCCTTTCTCCTTCCTCTTTCTCCTCCCTCAGTATCTTTGTGTCAGTTTGACTAGCAGAATGCATGCAGTTTGGGTTCAGGAGCATTCATCTATCCTACTTGGAGAAAATTAAATTTTGATTAACTCTTATGCTCAGAATTTTCTGTAATGCTGAGGAGGCGATAAGGTTATCGTATTACATGGGTCTGTATAAATGCTGTGTGTAACACTGAAGGAACAGAATTTTGTTATTATCAAGACGTACTTCAAAGAGCTTCTCAACTAATTTGATTATCATGAGAGGGGAAATTTTAATCCAAATAGTTTTAAAAAATCCTTTCAAAAAAGGTAGCGTTGTTCAATAGGAAGAAACTCAGAGAAGAGCACAGACTTGGATGGGCTGCCATACGTGGCTGCAAGTGGGATGTGGTGGAAGGGAGGCCCAGGAGGTAACCAGAGCTGTGACATCTTGTGTGCTGCCAAGGAAGGGAAGAGGTAAGATGAATGATCCTTGCAGGTCCATTCCAACTTGGGCTACTCTGTGGTTCTTTGACCGTGAGGTGGCTCTCAGAATGGAGAATGCTCATTGGAAGACCAGGGGAGAGCAGGCCTCAGTGACACTAAGAGGTGGCTTCTTACAGTGAGACAATGGTGTTGGGGAGGAAGGCCCTTCACCTCCAGGAGGGTCAGAGCAGCTGCCTCTCAAGGTGGCTGCTAGAAACGAGGGAGAACCAACAGGTCCTAACAGCAGACCAGCAGGTAAACTGTTTCTCTTTCCTGGTGGTAACTCTTATCCTCAGCTCTGGAAGCTCTGGGACATGCTTTTACACCCAGCAATGAGTTTTGTTGGGGTCAGAGAGCAACGAGTTGCAGCAGGTCATGTCCCTGTATCATATCATAGAGCCATGGGGGCACCTCTGAGCCCTTTGGGCAAATCAGTGATGTGCAAACAACCCATGTGTAGGGCAAAGAGGGCTCCAAATTGGGCATCTTTTGAGGTCAGTGCACTCCACTTTCCTCACACCTCACGCCAAGGTAAGTTTAGGTTGGATGTTAGGAAACACTTCTTTACAGAAAGGGTGGTTAAGCACTGGAATAGGCTCCCCAGGGAGGTGGTTGAGTCACTGTCCCTGGATGTGTTTAAGAGCTGTTTGGATGTGGTGCCCGGAGATATGATTTAGCAGAGGGTTGTCAGATTTAGGGTACTATGGTTAGGCTGCGGTTGGACTTGATGATCTTTGACGTCCTTTCCAACCTGAGTAATTCTATGATTCTATGAAGAGGAATATGCAGGTTTTGCCAGTGTGCACATGGGTGATGAGAGCAGCAAGTCTGCTGAGAGTCCCAGTAGTGAGGGACATGGGGACAGTGTGAATGGCATGACAGGCATGGTGAAGCAGAGATGTGCCTCCCTCCAGTGCATGCCCTGATGCCTAATGAGGTAAAATAAGAATAGAAAAATAATCATAGTTTGAATTCCCCATCAGCTTGTTTGGCAGCTGGTACTGTTTGTTGGGTATTTTAGTACTTACAACCTTCTCCTCTGGTTCAATTTACAGATGATATTATGCAAGATCTTTCTAAGGAAGAATTCTGATTTGACAACGTGGAGCTCTGAGTCCCATAAAATAAGTGCCAGGAAAGCATTACAGAGCAAAAAAAAAAAGATCTCTTTCCCTATCAGGCAGTGGAAAACTTGCATTTCTGAAAGGATTTATGGTGTTTAGAGCAGTGGGCTCCTGGAATAATTTACTTTCACCTGCCATGACAGTTTGTTCCTTAAAAAGAAAAGATTTGTTATGTTACTGTTGGGCATTAAATCAATGATAATTCTGCTGCCAGGTAATACTGACCTGCAAGTGAGTGACCCATGGGTATCCTGCACAAGTAACCTGTGGCAGCCAGACGCTGCACTTTGAAGCTGTTGTGTTTGGAATTGCACTTTTCACCATTTCTGCTTCCACAAAGCTGTGTGTTGTGTCCCTGAAACTATGAGCAGCCGGTGCCAGTTTGGCTGCTGGCTGCCCATTTGCTTTCTCTTATAAACGTTGTGCAGAAAAAGACGCCCTCCTTAGAGTCCAGCATCATAGTGATAATTGATCCAGAACTGCCTGCAGGGAAGGCTGATGTTGTATGTTCCTCAAGTGTTTGCAGCAAATCTTTTGATGTCTGGAGGGAAGTTCTTTCTCCATCCCATCTCCCTCCAGCACTAGTAGCAAAGTGAGAAGTGCCCTTAAGCCTCCCTTCCTGTGGCTGGCCTTGTACCACTGGCTGTACAGGTCCTCCCCTGCATTCCCCACACCACTGTCCCCAGTGTGGAGAACAGAGAAGGGCTGCGGAACCCTCCATGCCATGAAGGGACATGGAGAGCATGCTGCACACAAGCTCTCCATGTCCCTTCTCCTGAGAGGTTTCCAGTTTCACAGTGCTAGAGATGGTACTAAATTCAAGGTGGAGTCTGGACATGGCCCTTCCCATTCCAGCTGAGCACCGTGCCTTGTTGACCAGTGGCCATGGGCCACCAACCAGTCCATCATAACACACATGCATGCACACGGGTCTGAAGGAAAGGGAGGTCATTGTTAGCTACAACTCTGTAGGTGTGAGCCACAAACACTCTGCTACAGCGCAGTGCACAGCACTAAAGCTCTATGTATCTGTGTACAGTAACTGCTGTGCTTTTTGCACTTGGCTGTGCCACTGAGGCTTCTTGATGCATTACAGAAAATTACAGACAAACACATTAATACCGGAACTGCTGAGGAACAGGGAGTGCTGATGAGACTCAAAGAAATGGAATGAGAACAGCAGCCTCATTTCACTCATGGACAAAAGAGTTCGGTGTGTACACCCATGTCTTTGCTGAGGACCGCGCAGTGGATATCAACAGCCCGAAACATTTGCTAATGATAGCTGCAAAGAGGGAAAAAGAACAACTCTTACTAATGTAAAATGCAAGACTGGCTGTGTTCTGCAGCAGCTCCTGTTAAATTGACTGGCAAAATATTTTCTGAGTTTGTGGAGATTTGACAAAATTACCCGTTCCCTAAAGTCAGTTGTGAGCGCAGAATGTTTCTGCTTTCACACACGGCTTTGAGAGGCAGAACAGAACAATTCCTGCCCAGGCAGCTGGGTGATGGAAACTGACAGAGCAGTGCCTGTGCAGAGAGAGTTTAAATGATGCACGAGGGACTGGTTAGCGTGTGATATGCAAATGTGAATCTATCCTCGAGGCATTGCAACTACAAAATGTCTCGCAATAATGCTCGTTTATCGAAAAGTCATTTCTTACTATAGATTCCTCCCTCCCAGAGCAGCAGGGCTTCCTGCCCCGAGTGAGCTGGTCCTTCACCCCCCTCTCCAGTGCATTACGTCTGGCCTTAGCCAAGGGACTGACAGCCAGAAGGATCATCCCCTCCTGTGGTGCTCCTTGGCTGTGCCTTCCCAGTCTGGTGAACAGAGACAAGTAGATCAGCATGATGGCCATCCTGCTGCAAGGCCCGTCTGCCTTTTGATGAGCTCAGATTCTCACCATCACATTGAGCACAGCTGCTTTCTGGAGAGGTTCGAAGCCACCTGGGCTTTGCCTGCCTTTACAGAAAGTAATTGGCTATAGGATGGTCCACACCCCCGAGGAGGTGAACCTGCAGTGTTTTCAGTACAGTTATAGCAATGGGTGTGTTCACGGCCAGCTCATCCTACCTGAAAGTACCAGCCGATGTGCAATTGCAGGATGTTGGTCATGCCTGCTGCTGGTTGCAGGAGAGCCTTGCAGTGGAAACATGGGTTCACTGGACTGGTGTGTCTATGGCCCTGCTTCCAGGGACACATCCTGGCTCAGGGTGAAGCTCACTACGAAGTGGGCACTATGGATAAAGTCATGTAGAAGCACCAGTTTCCAGCTTCCCTTACTTGAAAAGAACTGGAACTTAATCTTCACGTTGCCTAATATGTGGTCATGGAATGGTTTTTCTTGCAAAATCCGTGTCCTTTGTGAGGACTGCTTGCTAACTGCTTGTTGGCCAGGCAGTCTGCTGGGTGAGTGATGGTTAGTGGATGCAGGCAGGGAATGGCAATGCAATGTCAAGCTTACCCACGAGCATCAGCTTTTTCTTTAGTGGCAACAGTCAACCACCTTTGCATAGGTAGAACCAGAAAACCTTTCCTGCGCTTTAAATAAGCCATATTTTTTCAGCTTCAGTGGGTGCTCCTTCAGAATGGCTAGTGATATTCCATGTAAATTACCTGAGTGCAGATGCTAGAAGTGTTAAGACTCTTGTTTTCAAGTTCCTGGACAGGTCCTAAGTGGCAATGGAAATCAATTCACATCCAAAGCACTCCTGTTGTGTGTTACAGGAGCCAATATCAGGCCCTTGCTACCTGCCTGCAAGCACTTAGTGGAAAGAACTGTTCTGACATTCAGGCAGTGGATGGGTACCATGACCCCAGCAAGGGTGGCTTACAGCACAGGGCTGCACAGGTTCCAGTGGGCTATGGGATGTCATCCATGCTGTTTTGAACCAGTGTGCTGGTATTGAGTATGGCTCAGAAAGAATGGGGACTGGCTGAAATGCAGCCAGTCTGTAGTGGAGTTTTCTACCTGCTTTTGGGGTGAAATTGTAACGAGTTCCATGAAACGAGCATCTCTCTGGAGCGGCACCCAGTGAGCACAGCACTCACATCCTGCAACAAATGCAATGAGGCCCTTCTGCTGCTGTGTGAGATAGGAGGTTTGTACTTCTGGCCACAGTGATGGCTGCCTGTGTGCGGGTTGTAACAAGCCCCCTAATGCCTTTTAAGGACTCCAAGATACTTGCACAGAATCACATGATAGGTGAGGCTGGAAGAGACCTCCAGAGACTGTCTCGCCCAACCCCTTCTGAGGGGTACATTTGTCACTTTTTAATTGCGTATTAAAAATGAAAAAATGGCAGAAGAGGCATATTAAGGAGTTCTGTTCCTCATTAAAATGGGACAGCTAATGTATATACAGCGTGCTCAGTGACAGCCATTAACCAATCAACAAATCATCATCCAGGAGACCACAATTACCTCCTATGAGAAGGGAGCAGCGGTCATGCTGGGGCAGGGCCGAAGCTCACAGAGCAGCATGGGCTGTCTGTGTGTGCACACATCCCAGCTGAGAGATGGGTTCTGTGTGAGCTCGCTGTGAATACACAGCTGCTCAGAGCGATCCTTGCGAAAACTTTAATTGGTGCCACCAATGCATTCATCAGCAATAACGCCTAAAAGAAAATTACATGCTTCTGGAGTGCCTCTCATCGTCGGGTCACAAAGCCACTCACAGCCACGGACAGTGGGTTGTGCTCCTGTGAAGTTCTCGTCCTGTTTTTCAGGTGGGAATACAAGGCCAGAGGAGCTGTTGTAAGTAGTGCTCCCAAGGCCACCAGGATGGCAAAACCTACAGCCCCTCTCTGCACACCTCTGCTCCTGTGACACAGCACAAGATCCCCCTCTGTGACAAACCAGAACCTTCCCCTGTGTTTTCCCAAGGACATGAAGGCAGAAGGACATGAAAATGCAGAGCCTGGCATATTTTGAAAGTGGTCTTACTAAAAATGTCTCCATTCTCAGCCTTATATTTAAAATGCTGTGCTTCACCAAATAGGGATCCAGGCTCATTTCTTCAAATCTGGGATGCCTGGTTCATTTACATGTCTGCTGTTCCCTAAATAGGAACTCCAACATCCTGGTGGCTCATCAGGCTGCCTGTGTCTGTTCTGCGTAGTACTGAGGAAACTTAGTTACTCCAGACATCATGGACGATCCAAAACAGTGAAGAGACGGTGAGACCTTCTATTGCCGTATTTTGGACCAGGGCTTTGATGACCTGAGGTAAGGCTAATACAAGAAAAGCATAGAGACCCCAGAGTGTGTCCAGAGAAGGGCAGTGAAGCTGTGAAGGGTCCGGAGCACAAGATTTACGTGGAGCAGCTGAGGTTGTTCAGTATGGAGAAGAGGACACTCAGGGGAGACCTTATTGCCCTCTACAATGACCTGAAAGGAGGTTGTGGCAAGGCAGGGGTTGGCTCTTCTCTGAGGTAACAGTGATAGATTAGAGGTGATGGTCTCAAGTTGCACCAGGGGAGGTTCAGGTTGGGTGTTAGGAAAAACTTATTTGAAAGAGTGGTGAGGTGCTGGCACAGGCTGCCCAGGGAGTTGGTGGAGTCACCGTCCCTGGAGGCATTCAGGAAAAGGGTAAATGCTAACACTGGGTGATGGTCGGACTAGATTATCTTAGTGGTTTTTTCAACCTTAATGATTCTAGGATTCTGAGGCCGTCACCAGCAAGGTGGCTATCAAGGCTCCTGTTGAAAGGAAGATCATGGCTTCAAGCTGCGCCAGGGAAGGTTCAGGCTGGACGTTAGGAAATACTACTTCTCTGAAAGGGTGGTCGGGCGCTGGAATGGGCTGCCCAGAGAGGTGGTGGAGTCACCGACCCTGGTGGTGTTCAAGGAACGTTTGGACATTGTGTTGAGGGACATGGTTTAGTGAGAACCGTTGGTGATGGGCGAATGGTTGGACTGGGTGATCCTGTGGGTCTTTTCCAACCTTGGTGATTCTGTGATTCTGTGATCATTCAGGGAAGATCGGGGTGTGATACACTGGAGGGCCCTTCCAGACATCCAGAACTGTTCTCACTTTGCTTCATCGTCCTTTTCTCTGAATAATTTCAGCTTCATGATGTCCACGTGATAGGACAGCTAGCATTTCTGCTGCTGTACCTTTCTCAGCACATAGATCTGTTTGCAAATGCTGCTGGGCAGACAGGCTAATGTATAAGCTGACATCCAGTGAGTCTTCATGCTGTAGGACTAGGAATGCTGCAGAGCGACTTATCTGAATAAATGTTTGCCAATACTGCTGTTAATTTCCTGCACTTGCTGAAAATGAAAGGGAATACCGGCCCAGGCAAAATGTGATTGAATTCAACTGCTTTGATGTTTCTTAAACAAATCTTTGGGTAATTTCTCAGCCACATCTGCGCATACTGTATAATTTAATATTTTTGACAACTTCATGGAGATGTGAATTTCTGTGATATTTGGGTTATAAATTTCACTGGCATGATTTTGTCACTTTTTAAACACAGAGCAAAATTAAACCCCCTTTCTGCATACTTCAGGCGCCTTGTTCTACCCCCATTTTGCAAGTGAATCTATTTATATTCCATTCTCTGAAGTAATTGGGCAGCTAATCATTCAAATAGCATTCTCATCTCCTTCTAAAAACTAATAACAGAAGATTCCTTCCCTCAAGAGAACGGAGTTGGTAGCCTGGGCTCTTGCTGACTGAAGGAAGCTGATCTCTGGGTGTGGAGGAATTTGCTCGGCACTCTATGCCAGTAAACAGAACTGGTAATAAGTCACAGCTATGAAGTGGATCAAATTGTATAATATCAGAAGAAGCTGTCAGAAGCTGATAGGAGTAAGTCCTAAACTGAGTGAAGGCCTGAACAAATGGTTTCCTCCCTCCAGTTCTCCTGAACGAGGATTGGATGTGGGATGAGGCCGTTTTGATGTCCCCAAGCCCTCTTGGAAAGCCTTGGCTTTGCTGCATTTCTCACTGTTCTTCTTTTTTGTTTGTACAAGAGGTTAAACCAGGATGTTTGGTTGCCTCTGTGTAGCAGTCTCAATTTCAAAGCTAGATGGAAATAGACATCAGAAGGTTTTACTGTACATGAGCTGTATCTTAATCATCTTAACAGCTGATTTTTCTTTCAAAGTGATCTCTAACAAGAGGAGAGTTTATTGCTTTAGACATGAGTGTTCATTAGAGATGGCCAACAAATGGCAGAGCCCACAGTTCCCTGTGTAAGCTGTCCTGCTAAACTCTAGTAAGACATCTAACACCTCCTCTGCTGTGGTACAACTGCCACTGGATCAGGAGGATGTGAATAGCAACGTGCTGAGAGGCTGGCTATTGTGCCTTAGAGAGTGAGCTGGATGGATTTTTCACAAATAAGGGAGAGAATAGACTTTGATATATTATTTTTTTTTTCCCCTGAACTGTGTAATATCCTACTCTGTAGCTTCCTGTGATAAGAGAAGCCTTGGATGGAATCAGAATCATTTCCTGACTCTGTGTGGTCTCTAATTAAAAGATTCACTTAAACTCATCGGCCTCAACCAACTTGCCTTTTCCATAAAATGTAAGCCAGCTCCCTTCAGTCCCATTTGGTAGGACTCATCCAACCAGAATCTCTAGAAAACTCATATTTATCAGTGTTTGTATAGGCTTAAAAGTTTTACAGTTTTTCACGTTGACTAAGGCTAGTACTGCACTGTTAAAGCCACCTTTCCTTGCTGCCTTGCAAGAGAATTCAATTTTTGGAAGTGACGTTCTTGGCAACTAGACAGCAGGCCTTTGGAAAAGTCATTAGCACAGCCTGCCCTTCCTGAGCAAGTATCCCCTTGCAAACCATCTGCTCAGTTCAGGAAAGCTTTGATCTTCTCATAGGTCATGTGAGGATTTTGGAGGAAGGTGCAAGATCCAAAGCATTGTGACATGGCACTTGGTACAAGGCTAGCAGTCAGGCCAGGCCTGCTAGCAAAGAAGCAGGAGCAGGAACCTTTCTGAACTGGAGTCCAATGGAGGGCTGATGCAGGATGGAAATAAAGTCTGCTGCCCAAGCAGACTTTACAGAAGAATTAACAGGCTGGAAACATCAGATGCTTGGAGGAGAAGAACCAGGCCTTGCAACAGGCAAATATATTCACCTTTAAAAGCAAAGAAAAGAGTTTTCAGTATTTTAAAGGCATGAATGTTGGATTTGAGGCTGGGATTAAAAATAATTGTTGTAGTTGTGCATTTGCAAATAAAGGCTCCATAGAGTGGCACGGCTCAGAGGAATGATGCTGAACATGCAGCAACATGCAGTGTTGATGTTCATGAGCACTGAGAACTCGGCCTTGATGGGGCTCATTTATCCTCCTGCACAGAGCAGCAGGATTCCTCTCATCAGCTGGGTGCTTTCTGATTGACCTTGTCCCTCCTCAACTCCTGAGACATTTATTGTTCTGCTTCTCATTGTAGATATATGCTGGACTACAATCTAGATCTTATCTGAACTCTTCAGAGAGTAACACAAAGTATTCCAACACCTTTATCATTGTCTGCTTTTTGATCAGTGGTGAACTTGTTCCCACCTTGCCTGATATTGGAGGTTAGCATGTGCTGCTGGTTAGTAATTCCAGGCATTGCAGGAAGAAACACTCAGCCATAGACATATGCCTCAGTTTGAAATTAAAGCTCAATTTAGTTTAATTGTCCTTGATTTTATCAAGCATACAAAATGACTGATTCCATATGCAAAGAAATAAATACATAGGCAGCAGCTCAGAAATGTCTTCCTCCTTATGGTAGCAATTTTATACGGTTTTCTGGTCTGCCAAATGATCTCTCGCTTGTTCTGAACCTGGTTAAATCTCTTTAACAAAGTCTATTTTGGTAGGGTAAGGAGCCAACGTAATTAGTGCAAAGGCATGTGATAGTTTTCCAACACTTGATGAACACGGCTTGGAGTGATTACAGTTTTTTTGTACAGATTTGATATTACTTTAATGGTCACAAAAGAGGAAGAACTGGAGACCTGTGCAGCTCAGACAGGGTTAATGGATCCGGCCCAGCCCACTAATTAGTCCTGGCCTTGGAGTGAAGGTGACATCCTCCACATTCTCTAAAACCATGTGGCCACTTCAGGCTGTTCTAGGAACATAGCCTGAGCTTCTCAGTATTATTCTGTTCACTCTTCAGTTTTGCTGCTGTTATTGTTGCAGAATGGAAAAGTGAGAGGGCTGGGGAAGGAAGAAGGTGGGTGAAGTAATTGCAAGCACTGTTTGGTGAGTTGTGTTTTTTTGTGTGTGACTTTTAAAAATATTCTATTTATTTCTGCTCTTGTATCTAGGATTCTCCATCACAGACCAGGCCCCAGAGAGAGATCATGCTGCAAAAAGCTGTCAGTGCTCTGAGAATGGAGGTAGGCTGGGTGAAAAACACTGATGGTGTTAAAACAACAATACCTTCCTCTTTGGAAGTCGTCTCATTTTTCCATCGCACTGTATCAAGGGGAATGGGTGGATTCACTCTGATTTGTAGCAGCGGAGGGAGAAATTGCATGTCCTGCCTTAGGACTGTAACTTCTGAGCAGATAAAAGGGTATTCCAGGAGTTCTGTATGGTCTGGATGGATGTGCCTCCCTACTGGAGAGCAGGAGCCTTCCAGACCCCTGGGGGTGCTCTGAAGAGTTCTGTCACATCACTGGGGCTACGTGTCCTAATTTATGCTCTCTAAATCCTCTCTGCATTGAATTTCTTCCTTTTGATGCATCAGTGTCTAAGGTCATTTATTTGAATACGGCTCCAAGACTATTGGAAGCTTTTCAGCCTGCTTAGTCTCCTTGTCTAGTGGTACAGTCTCATCCCCAGAGTTGTGATGTCTGACCGAGCTGGCTAGTCAGACCCCAGGCGTTTTTCCGTGCCAAGGAAGAGCAGGTAGTATCTTCTATCCATTTGTGGGATATATATTGAGCCTGTTACGGACATCATGTGCATGAGGAGTGGGTTGTATGTCCCAGCCCAGCTCTGGACACCGTACTTCCCCCACACCCCCCAGCCCTGCAGAGGGAGCAGCAGTGTAAGGTCTGTGATGGCAGCAGACCGCCATCTGGGAGCCCTCATTCTCCGGAGCCTCCTGGTCAGCTGGCCAGATAGGTGCCATTACGTAATGTCAGAAGTGGCCAAGGGGACAGATGGCAGCTGCTACCCACAGAAGGTCTCATCTGACCCACATTGCTGCTCCTCTGGGGCTTTGGGAACAGGGCCACGGGCTGAGCGCTTCTCCTGCAGGGCGGTAATGGCAGCGGCTGGTGCTGAGGCCCTCCTCTCCTCGTCAGGAAAACGGGATCAACTGATCTCCTTCACAGACCTCTGAAAGTATTTTATTAGCTGTCTCCAGAGAAACTTCCTCTCCCAAATAGTTTCAGGCAGGATGTGTTTTCACTCAGTAAAGATCTGACGATCGTGTCCTCCATTGTTGGAAATCGTCCTAGTTGCTTTGAAGCCTGAGGAGCTGTGACAGCCTCCGCCAGGAGAAGATGTACCTCCTTAGCTTCTTCTTAATGATAGGAAAGTGGTGAAATTACCTTGCCAGAAACTGACCATTCTTTGCTTCGTTTCTACTAAGAGAAGGAAATACTTCAATACAGGATTAAAAAAAGTTTAGAGTACAAGAATTACCTCTTTTACCTTCCTTGTTTTTTATAGCTTTGACATAAGACATATGATTCAGTTTGGATTAAAACAGAAATAAGCTTGTTTTTCTCCTACACATTTCTTTAAAAGCCTGCACATTCTGCTTTTGATATTTTCCTACCAGATGACTTCTGGAGGGAATATGGCTGCCTGAAACTTGTAAAGAGTGTTGCTGCTGTTATCAGAAGCTTCAGAGTGAATCCAATCTGTTTTATGTGTGCATATGTGCGTGTGCATGCATACGAGTGTGTATTTTTATATAAAAAGCAAACTGGAATGTCAATATACTTGCATATCTGTAAAAAGTAAGTTATTCCCATTCCTTCTTTCCACGGGCATTTTGTGCACTATTTTCAGCCTTGAAACTTCTGGAAAGCCTTCCAAGTGAGGAGGTGCTCGAGGTTTCTTCCAGTCAGGAGGTTGGTAACTGGGAAACTGAGGCAGTGGTCACCAATCTTACATGACAGCTTTCCTTATAGATGCATTTATGTGGATTTGTGTATACACCAAATATGCCCTCTGGTACACTTGGTGGTGCATGACATGCTTTGGATAAATGCAATATTCAAAACTGATTCTCCAGTCCATGGCAAGAGCAGCCATGCTTAAATGCAGGGACAGCTTGGCCCGCGGAGACTCACCTGGGCCCATTCTCCAGCCATTCCCCTCCACACAGATGGGAAGGGGATCAGAGGCAGCCACCAGGGCACTGCCCTTAATGCTGCCATTAATCTTTACAATCCCATTCGCTATCCTTGTTCACAAGGCTGTGACTGGTGCCTTACATTACCCCAGTGGCCTGAAAAGTGATTTTTTTCCTATTGATCATACCCTGAGGCCTTCTGGCAGACTGGAAGCTGCTGCTGCTCTCATAATTCAATTCCTCTTCTGCCTATAAGAGGTAGGCCAAGGCTGGCAGTGAGTGCCTCCTCCCTCAGGCCTGCTGCCTGGCATGGATGTGCAGTGGGGCCAGATACTGCCGCCATTGCGATGATGGAGCTCTTTGGCCTTTCGCAATCAGTTGTTAGGGTTCTTCAGGCAAGGAAAGAAAAATATTAAGCAATGTTCTTCCTCTCCTTGTCCCTGGCTGTCATTGCAGGGGCACTCCCTCATGACAATGGCCTGTCCTCACATGGCTGCTTGTTAGTGTGGGGGCAGCAGAGTGAGCAACATGAAAGAGTAGTGAAGGCCTCATCTGTCAGCCATAGGTGTGAATTTAAATGGAGCCTCATTTAGCTGTGCACTCCCTTTTGATTTACTGGCAGGTGCTTCTCACAATGAAATGTCTAGCAGGCACCACTTCACTGACCAGCTGTTCCCATTAAGCCAGAAGAGCATGGCGGAGTGGGGCCATAGCTGCCTTCCCCCAGTAGCTCCCCGAAGGGGGAACTGCACCCACCTCACCATGAGATGCTGGTTTCATGCCAAGGAAGCACTCCAGGCTTTGTGCCTCCATCTCCCCCAGATTTCACACTGGTGTGCTACAAGTCAACAAAATACCTGGTAAGTCAACTGATGGGGCAGCATTCCTTCCTAATTTGGGCATTTGTTCTTATTATGTAGTACTGTTTACTAAGAATCAGTCATCATTTTCGGGTTGGTTTTGTTATGAGCTCTTCAGGCCTGGAGGGAAGTTGTGTGCATGAGTTATTTAGAAGTCAGACTTTGCTCCTGTGCTTCCAGATCTCAGTGAGGAAACTACAAGGTACCAATGTTTTATGTGCCAAGGAGGATTGCTTTTAGCATCCAAGCACATCTCATGCATACAGTAAAGACGCCAGAGTTTTGATGACTTCTTATTTATCAAAGTAATGCTGTTTTACATTTAGATTATGTTTCTCTGCTGAAGGGTGCCGGAGTAGTTCACAAACAACATATACATGTTAATAATACATTGTGAAAACACAGCTTCCTCTGGGGTGGAGAGTAAAAAACAAGGAAATCTTGGTGCATAGCGTGTTCAGGGCATGGAAGGAAACCTAGCTTAGAGCAAGAAGAGAAATCATGATGCTTATACAACGCTGTCAGAACGAGACTGTTGTGGAGAGCAAACAGACCCTTGATTTCTAAAGTTTTCATCAGAAAACCAGTGCATGGTGAACTCTGTGAAACTCAATTTATTGAGCTCTCAGGATCATGAGTTAGGTCAGCCTTGCCAAGAATTGACGTGGTTTTAAGCAATCCAGACCCAAGGTGTCAGAGCACTGTTATACTTCTCTGATCTCATGCTTTGCTTTATTGTTTATTCATATGGCACTGTACAGCTGTGCCTCGGGCAGGAAAGACACTGCTTCTACTCAAAGGAGCTTTGCAGTGTATGGCCCTGATTCTGTGAATATCTAAATCTTCATAGGGCAATTTGCATAAAGTCAATCATTTTCATATATTTGTGTATATTCAGGGGGTCAAGACTCCAGCTGAAAACGTACTTATGACAGAAAGATGATGATGAGTTTGAAATTTGATAGGACAGGGGGGAATGGTTTTAAACTAAAATAGGGAAGATTTAGGTTAGATGTTAGGAATAAATTCTTCACAGAGCAGTGAGGCACTGGCACAGGCTGCCCAGAGAGGCTGTGGATGCCCCATATCTGGAGGAGCTCAAGGCTGGGTCGGAAGGGGCCCTGGGCAGCCTGAGCTGGTGGGGGGTATGCCCACCAGCAGAGGGTTGGAACAGAATGGGCTTTAAGGTCTCCTCCAACCCCAGCCATTCAATGATTCTGTGATAAGGCTTAAGGGCCTCTGAGGACACTCCTTCACACCGTAGAAATGGAGTTAGCAACTGAAGACACTGGATGATTTTGTTGAGTACATCTCAAAAGAAGGGCATTTCCTACAGTATGCATTCTTCTATTACAGATGCTAGGTGTACTGAGAGAGTATCTGGGAAGACATTTGTTTTCCTTTTAACTGTTGATTGAAAAATGAACCAGAACGGATTCTTGTGAATCTGCCACAGAAAACTCTATACTAACATTAAAATGGTGTGCAGTAAAACATTATTTAAAGAATACATTCAGTGGATTTAAAAGTATGACAGAAAATCCTGTGTGCAGTAGTGAAGACGCCATCCCTCCCGCTCCCAGCCCTGCCTGCTATGGTTATAGTTTGCTATCTCCTATTAAACTCTGCAGAGTTAGATTTGACATTCTCTTTTTAATTCTAGACAAGTAGCAAATTGACTTAAAAATGTAGAATCTGTCCTGATGTGCATACACACTTGCTCCTGCCGTTAGCTTTGAAACATCTCAAGTCATCCATTAGATTAGTTATCATGTTAATAAGTCGATTTAAGAAATGCAGCATGTTCTCAGCTCTCTCTCAGACAAAAACTCAAGTGATTACAGGCTTCTGTCTGATATATCTGGGGACTGACCTACACCTCTGAACGCGCAACTCAGAGCTATTTTATCTGCCACAGAGGTGGAGGGGAATCTTAGTGCCCTTGTAGCAAGCAGATTGAGAGGTACTTGAGAGCTTAGAGATGGCTCTGTTTACTACTGAATTCCCATGCCTGATAAATAAAGGTGAGGGTTCTTTTCAGAGAAGTGGAGTTTTTCTGAATAAATAAATAAATAAAAAGCCTTTCTGAATCCTTTGCAAAGTAGCAGAGAATTCCTGTCACTGTTCCTTTCACCCCCCTAGCCCATCTCATGAGCAAGGCTGGCCATGCCACACTTGGTACCAAAGAAGGCTGTCTGTCCATTATGTACTGGGGCCCATTATGGTGATATGGGGAGACCTGTTAAAAAATAGCCGTCGTACTGAAGGAGCAGTGATTTCCCTGCTTTGGTGTGGAGTCAGCCCCTCTTTGCATCCTGTTAAATCTCCTCTGCCAGAGATGACTCATCCCCAAGGTTCATAAAAATACTTCTGAAGAGCTGATTCTCTTTTTTTTTTTATTCTTTTTTTTTTTTTTTTTACCTTTGAAGTAGACACGTAGTACTGAATACATATTTGCAAAATAATTCTGTGAGGATATTCCTGAATCCTGCCCTTTAATTCCAACAAACTTTTAGCAGCAATATAAATATCCCTGTGCTACTGGGGGCAGCATGCCAACAATATGGGAAAGAACATGTTCCTTATTTTTGGAACAAGAAAAGGGGTTCTGGTTTTTGCAGCAATGTCTTGGTGGTCAGTGGCTTACTTAGGATGCTTGCTCATTGCCAAGGAGACATCTCAGAGAAAGGTCGCAGGACTGAACAGGTAACACAGTATCTCACATACACATTTCACAGTTACGCCATGTGAGGAGGGGTCTGCAGTGCCACCTGATGATTTTGTTCTGGTACCTTTATGGGCTCAGGCAAGGAGATGATGATTATAATAACCACAGCTTTCATAAATATCAGTGGTTTTCTTTATATGTAGAAATGAACTTGAAGGCTAGTTGAAAACTGTATGAATGCTGAGGGGTTTGTGAGGCAAAAGAAGAGGCACGAAGTATGTGTAATATTATAGCAAAAAGTGTTGCAGATCTTACGGTGCCCATTCTCTGCCATGACTTTACCAATCATTTGTCTCAGGAGGTTGTTGGAGTCTTCTGGACCTTTTTTTTTTTTTTTGTGTGTGTGTATTAAATAAATCAGAGTAGAGACATAGACAGGTACAGGTGTCATTTCCCAGGCCCTGGGATGCGATGAGCCCGCTGGGCAGCCCTTGTGTTCTGCAAGCATGATAAGGTGGTCACGTGGCTCATATCCTACACAAATTTCCTGACAGATCACAGCAATGTAGAAAGCAGACTTTTGCTTGTTTGGGTTTCTCCTCATCTTTGACTGGGATTGAGCAATATTTTTTATTCGTCTCCTAAAGAAGAGGAGGGGAAGAAGGTAGGAAAGAGAGAAGGGAAGGGAAAAGGGGAGGAAGAAGGAGATTTTGCCTAGCTTGACACGTTTTTTTTTGTTGTTGTTGTTGTTTTTTTTTTTTTTACAAAGAGAGCAACCAGGATTTTGTATAATGCTGTCACTTCAGTGGAAAAAGGAAAAATGAACAGATAAAAGGAACAAAGGGAAGACAGATTGTTATTTTGCAGAGCAACCTAATGCATGCATCTCTTCAGTGCCCTGCAGATGTGGCACTGCATTGACGCACCAAGTCAGCTCAGTACACCTCCCAGGTGTCCATCTCAGGCATCTGAGAAAGCTCTGCAGCCTGACACAGAAAACTCAGCCTGCTTTGGATGGGGCTCTGCAAGCAGCCCCCAACCCTGAGGGACTCTCCCTGGTTGCACAGGTACTGACTTTAACTGTCTTCTTCCCTGTAAGAAGTGAAGAGCAGTGAGTCAAATAGCATCTTAGGAATGAGTCATCTGTACCAAGCAGCATTGTTATTTTGGGAATTAACCAAGGGAGCACGTGTGTGTGTATTATAAAGGGCATAATAATAAAATCTACGCCAAAGTATTCCTTACATACCATTGTGACCAGGCTGTGCAGAGCTTGGCTGTGGTCAGGCAAACTGGGAAGTTCTATTTGCAGATGCCTTAGTGATGTTATTCCAGTGGTACTACCATTATATCTTGCACACTCTATCCTTCCTAGCCACACATTTAGAAAGTAAATAAGCTCATCAGACACGTGTTCCATTTTATGAGAGCAGAGATGCGTACAAGAGCGTGAATGAATATGAATAGCCCATTTTTGGCATTACTCAAACTTTGGAGCAGATTTGTGTGAGTCAGAAATAAGTACTGTGCTAAAAGGGCTCCCTTCAAAATATGGATGGTGAAGGAAATGGAGAAAGGAGGAAACTTTCCTCTCAGAAGATGGCTGCTCCCTGAGACAGCTCCCCGTGACATGAGGCAAGTCTTCATGCAGGGCCTGGTTTGCATGGCAGCTCTTTGGCTTTGCTGACAGCTCCCCACCCAGGGAACCACACTACTTCACATCGAACAAATGCCTTTAAAACACAGCAAAAAACAGACTCTCTTTGAAAGGAAAAGAAGGTGAAGAGAGTCTAAAATATCCCCAGCAACTGAAAGATACCAAAACAAAACCAAAAACAAAAGCCACACAGATCTTTTATTTTATTTCTCTTTTCTTGTGGTGTTTTTTTTTTCCCTTTAGCGTTTTTTTTTTTAACCTCTAAATAAGAACATGGCTTTGAATACTACAGTTCACAATGAAAACTGTTAGACTAGCTAGCAATATATACATGTGAGCTGGGAATGGCCATGAAACTAACAAGGCTAAGAAGGCTACCAATGGCCCCCCAGTGATTTTGCCTGTATCTGTAAACAACCAAATCCTCACCACTTATCCCAGGATCTAGTCAGCTGTGGAGATTAACCTGTTTTTGTTAATGCTTGGAGCCCGCTGAAGAGTGAATGAATAAGGCAGTCCATCTGTGACAGAGGGGAGATATTTCTCAGTCGGACAATGAAGGCAAATTTTGAGAGCTATGTTTCGTGCACACAGCCACCCATGCCTCAGTGCTACAACAGTCTAGATGGCATCAGATTACTTTGTCCTTTGTCCCATAACTCAAGCTGAGGTATGGGATGTCCCGGAGAGATCTCAGAGCTAGGATACCATTACAAATTATTGCCTTAGAATGCCTACTAGTGGCCTTTTCAGTCTTGCAGAAGAGTAGATCCAAGCATGTCAAGGCTTGGAGCAACGTGCTTTGCAAGGCAGATGAAGAACAGGGACAGGTTTAAAGGAAAGCATTAGTAAATCCCAGCCAAGTGCTTTTGAAGTGGTCTGGAGAGAAGAGGATGCTTGAACACAGCCTGAACCTTCCAAGCAGGGAGAGAAGGAAGGATTTGGACCATCTCTTTTCCCACCACTGGTTGATAATGCTTTCTGCTAATGAAGATTAATGTGACAAGGGCAAGGGTTTTATTTAATAAGCATTTATTTCTTGTATTATTTTGGTATGTTCTTCCTTGAAGATTCAACTAGAAAGCAGAGTTCCTATTGGGATTACATTGTGAGAACCAAAGACCAGAAAGGCTCCAGACTGGTGCCATGATCACTCCGTGAGGTCCTGCAGCACAAATAAAATGAACTTTTGATGGAAATAGCGTGATACCAGTGACCAACTGCCAAACAGAGGAGAGCAGAGAAATAGGCCTGGGCCTGGCTGTTAACCTGTCATACCGAAGTCCTGAATACGTCAGGTAGAAGCCTTGCTGGTCTCTAAAAAGCACAGAGAGGAAAGGGAAAAAGTTCTCTCAGGTTCTGGGATGTAAAAACTGGATTTTTAGGAGCTGCCTGCTAAACTATTGGTTGGTATTAGGGGGGTTGATTCAACCAGAGTCTCATGAGGGTCTTGCTCCATGGACGAAAATCATCTCAGCAAGAACTACATTATCTCTGTTTGACTTGGTGGCAAAACAGGTAAGATAGAGTTTCCTATGCCAAACAGTGTCTATTTGGTGTACCTGTTACAAGCTGCCTGTGCCCTATAAATGTGTGATATGTTTAGAAAGTAATTCTCCTTCGTGCAGGGCTATCTATAGTTGCACGGGTGAAAGGCTTTATGTATCTTTAGATATCTGTGTGCACTTGGTGAAACACAGAAATGCGTATATATTCTTCCGTCTGAAAAGAGAAGGTGGGTGAGGGAGAACCCCATCCCTCGTGTGCCCTACCAGACAGCACAGACAGATGCCTGCCAGAACCAGCTCTCCATGAGTGCCTCATCACTGGCTGTAGGGACACAAATGCAGGCACAGGCCCCTCTGCTGCTTTTTGTCTGCTGAGTTCTAGTGGGGAGACATCTGCCCAGTGAGGTGGAGAAAGATCCAGTTAAGTAGCAAAGGGAATGCTGTCTGTTAAATCTTCAGCAGAAGACTTTTCTCTGGGAATTTGTTGCTAACAAGACATGTTGTTAATGAGACACAGGCATAGGCTCTCATTTGCTCCCTTGAATTAGTTGTGGCAATCACTTTCAGCACCCTTGAAGGCTCTATGCTATTTTTTTGTGTGTGTGATTGAGACACACTGGGCTTGAACTGGTATGGCAGCAGCACTGACACATGTCAGTTTCATCTGGAGCTGTATGATACTGAATCATTTTTGTTTTCCCCCCTACAGCTTCATCCACTGGAAACAAGGGGGTGTAAAGAACGTCATTCGTTGTCATTGCAGCTTACAGGGAACCCTGGAAGAGTAACTGTGAGTACATCATCTAGCTTCAGAAATCAGATACCAAAACAAAGAACTACAGCACTTATTCATAATTTCAGTTAAGCCTCCCTGTTTTCAAGCCCAATTACATGATTTCTTGGGAGGGTAAGCAGGAGGATGGTGGGTTTACGGCTGCTGAGTGTTTGAGACTGTTAGAATTGTACTGGGCACTACAAAAATGGATGGCTAGAAAAAAAACTTGGGTGTGAATAAGCTGTTTCCTCCACAGCTCTGGTTTACACTGGCAGGGTGCACTTAACGGTTGACTGGAGAGAAAAATGTGACAGACAGGATGGTTTCTTACGTGGTCCTCAGGGAATATAAACATGAGCTCTGTTCTTCCTTTTAACTCACCCTCCGGTCACTGGCAAAATAATTTAGATTCAAGCTTCAGGTTCAGAGGAATCGCTGGTAGAAGAGGAAGGGTTAATTTATTTACTTAGGGTGTTGTTCTGTTTGTTTTGTTTTACTTTTTTAAGCCTGATGTGAATTATCCATTTTGGCAAGCGAATGGGAACAGTTGCATGTACTTGGTATTTTCTGTCACACGCACTATTATTAGTAAGAAACACGTTTCCTTTTGGGGTGAATGCTGAAGACAAAAATAAGGCTGTTCAGATTACCACCCTCCTTATTAACGCTGCTAAAGCAATTGTGCTGGTGTTTCAGAGAACTGGCAAATGCATTTGTTCAGCAGCAAATGTGATGCATTCAGCGCTCTTTTCACACAAAGAAGGAAACAGGGCACTTAAGCACATGGAATGTAGCAGCCAACCTTTGGTAAAGATTTCTAATAATTATTTTCAAGAGAGAAGAGGGGGAAAAGATCCCATTAGGTTATTTCAGTGTGAAGGAAGGGGAATAGCTCTATTACCCAAAATCTCCTCCAAAGCTGTCAGTGCTGCTTGGTGCACGTTTTCTCTCCACGTGCAGACAGATTTGCCTTCAGTGACAAATCATTTGGCTATGGCTTGGATTTTGCATCTAATATGCATGGTACGCCTTAATTCCTGGAACAAATTACCTCATAATCTAGGCACAAAGAAGGGACATGCCTCAGTAGCACAGTTTTTCCACTTGTTGGAGAGATACCTTTTCTAAGAATGAGTAGTATCGTGGTGTACAGATGCTGCTGAGCTCTTTTGTTAATAGTGCTATCATCAATAACAACATGCTGATTGAGTATCTTTGCTGACTTCCCAAGCAACTCTGATCAGGAAATGTATTTGTTTCCTTTCATGGTGTTATACTCACTGATAACAGCTTTGCATTTGGCCCCAGTTAGACTGGCTTGATCATCACTTATCTACTTGTGGTGAAAATAGGTAGCTCCAAATCTTGGTGGGGGCTTAATGTCACCTCTCAGCATCGAGAGGAATGAAAGTCAGTGGTGGAAAGTGCTGGGGTAACTGATGCAGAGGACACTTGTTTTGCACTTGTTTTAAACAAAGTACCCAAGAAGTTGGTAGAGATCAAGCTGTCTTCTCATGGCTGATGGGGGGGAAAAAAAACACAAAATGGCCCACATTTACCAATAAGACAAACTTGGGAAAGTTTGCATTACTCTTGGCTTTGAGGTATTTTTCCCATGCCTGCTTCAAGGATTTTGGTCTTCATCCATCAGCTTTTAAATATATACTAAATAGCGTTTAACAAGTGGCTTTTAAAACAGGGTGAACTTTTGAAAGGAGAGTATTTATAGAAGTAGCTATTTAGTTTGCTAGTAATTTTCAGTATTCATTTTGCTATTGCTGAATGTACAGAACAGGATTATTCACCCACATTACCCAGCTGCTTCTGTTTGATAACGCAACAAAGGTTGTGATGTAAGTTTCTTTCCATGGAAATGACTGTGATGTCATGATTCACGTCTATGGGTTAAAGTGGGATTTATGAGAAGGAGTTGTTTTTGAGGCAGAAAATCCCAAAATATAAGCGTCTCCCATTAACAGTTAAATGGTCAGTTAAAATGCAGTCCAATTAAGGATATGGCAAGAAATTCATTTTCCATGACACACTTGAAAAATACTTCCTGATATTGGAGTTTTCTAAAAACACCAGAGTAACTTATTAGAAGAAGCTGTAGTACTATTCCAACTGTGCTCTTCTGATAGACGAAACTTGGCAGCATCACACATTTACAGGAGGTGCTGTTACAGTGCTTAGTACAGAATATGGGAAGGGGCTGGATTTTTCATTTACTTTGCTGGCAGTTGCCATCTGAACTGGGTAAGTAATTGCATTTGGAAGTTTTCTGATTTCTTCAACTGAGACTTGAGAGAAAGAACTGTAAAACTGATGCACTTGTGTAGCATCTTTCTGCTGCTGGGTCTCCCTGGAGCAGCAATGAAACAATGCAGATGAATTCTCAGAAATTTGGGCAGGTAAACAACCACTCTCACTGACATTCCAGTAGGTGTTTTGTGTAGAGGTACTTTTCCCACTGAGCTGATCCAACCTCAAATGCTTTTGGTTCTTCTCTTCAGAGGCTCATTGAACTAATGCACCACTTCTCTCTTTCAGTAATTTGGCAAATCTCTTGAGCATCACAGTTCTGTGCTTGATAGCAGGCAAACCTGCATCCAGATCCTGAAGCTTTTCACTGCTCTGGGAGAACGTGCATCAGCTCAGCTTTCTAGGTCTTTTATTGATCAGCTTCACATGGGAGTTAGAACAGGGTAGAGCCTATGGCAGGACCTTGCTGGTGGGGAGCTTAACTCCTAGCAGAGCACTCTGTTTAGAGGCCCTCTTCCAGGACATTGCCTTCATCATATGATCCAGCATGGCCACTGCCTTTTTCAGGATGGTTTAAATGAGGGGAAAGATGACACCTGAAAGTCCAGTTCTTACTTAGGAAGGCTCCTGTAATGCTTCAAGATGTTATGGTTCCTTCCAGCCTAATGGTGTTATCCCAGTACTTTCCATGATGGTGACAGAATAAGTAGCACTGTGGGATGTGTGTCTGCACCCCTAACTGGGAATGAGCAAAATGGTCTCAAATTTCTCCACCAACTGTAACATCTACTTATAGCTTTCTCTATTTGGAATGGAAAACCAGAACAGACACCTCTAGATATACCAAGTGTAAATGACAAATGGATTTTTTTGGACACTGCTGAACCAAAGGCTGTCTGTAGCCAGGCTGAAAATGTGACTGAATCTGGAATCAGTGGACACACACAAAGATTTTCTATCGCTTGGATCAAAGAATATGGACAAGGCAAAGAAATGCCAGGAGATCTTCAACTGCAAATCTAAGATGTGAGAAGACAGCTGGCAGCTTTAGATTGATGCAGACAACAGTTCCACAGACTGAGGATCTTCTCCAGGAAGATCTCCATTATCCCGGCCTCCCCTGGTGCCACAGATCAGCCAGCTTGTACCACCACTGATCCCTGACCTCCCTCACTCTGACATAACTGTGAATGCTATCACCCAAGGTCTGGCCCAGAGGCTGTTAACAGAAAAGCAGATCTGACCAGCAAGTGATCACAAAAGGCAAAAAGGAAAGGTAGCTTTGAGGGAGTTTGCCAGGAACCAGCTGGAACAAGCTGTGGTGTGTTTCAGAGGTTCTGGCTAGCCCCATGCTGATTGCCTAGAGCTGGAGATAACAGAGGAAACCCAGCTCTGGACACTCCATGGCTCTGAGCACCAGCCAGGCAGCACAGCGCACCATAGGGAAGCTGCTCTGGGCCAGAACTCCTGAAATTAGAACACAGAAGTGAGCACAGCCAGTGCTGAGTTTTCCAAAAACATGGTAGAAAACTGAACACAGTATGAAGATATCTTTTGTGCCATCTCTGCAAAGGTCAAAGAAGGCACGAGGCAGCTTTATTTTTGACAATAGGTGGTTCTGAGGAGCTTGATATTTTTAATCATTTTCTATCCATTCAGGCCAAAGTGGTTATCTATAAAATTGTTACAGATATTTGAGAAGCGTTGAACTGCCCTTGAAATGAGTGGTATGTCATTAAACGGACAGTGTGAAGACGAGATGAAGACCTAACATTGTGATTGATCTAAGGTTTCTGTGTCAGTCTTGCAGTTTCAGAACTGATGAAGGAGCAGGCTATAATCTGTAACAACAAAAATCCTTAGATTTCCACAACAGTGAGAGATACAGGATTATTGTACAGCTAATTAACCCTTGACAGTAAAATAAACAGTTCTTGGGCAAAGGTCATCTGCCTAACTCATACTGAACCTTAGGGCAAATGCAAGTACTTCCATAATGTTGGCTGTAGTTATTGAGAATCTGAAATGTCTTAGGGAGTGAGTCTGGAGGCAGAAATGAAAAAAAACAAGTCACAACACTAGAGACCGTAGGGACAGATCGTGGAGCTGCCTGAAGTATGAAAAAAGCACAAGGCATGACAATAGCCAGTGGCTGAGGAGAAATATCCAGGAGCTGCAAGGACTTCCCTGTCTTGCCAGAACCTGCAGGCCTCAGCTGTCGCAAACACAGAAAGAGCATTTTCATGCCTTCAATAGGGTCCCTTTTTGCTCTGCCCTCTCCTTACTTTACATATGTGAGGAAGGAGGAGAGGTTTCTGGTGAACCTGTTTCCTTTTTCCCTGATGCCAGAAGCAATACCCAGTACCCTGCATGCTGAAATGCAACAGTGGTGTATACGTATACACTGCTAGAAGGACTGATGAACATTTCTTGCCCTGGTTGCATCCCTTCTAGATCTCCAGGGCCACAGCAGTTGCCTGGGCTGATAGCACTCTGCAGTGGTGCCAGACATTGTTCTGGATGACAGAGATTGCCTAATGCTGTCACCGCAAGAGTCAGTGTAAGTGATGTTTCCAGAGAGTAGCGTCAGGGCAATTTGCTCAGAGGTATTCTTCTTAAGATTGATGGAGGAGCTGTTGAGTGAGCTGATCTGAAACCAAACAGGACATTAGGCATGTCCCAGCCAGCCTGCTGGGGACAGCAACACAGGCTGTCAGAGGTGGTGCTACTGGCACAGAGGAATTTTCAAAAGCACTGTCAGGAAGATGTTTTATACCCACTGAGGGAATATATGAGATGGGTGCAACAAGTGAATTATAAACTGTGAGAGATGCACTGATGATAGTAGTTAAAGGTAAAATGTGTCAAGCACCGAGTGCCTCTCAAGAGTCAATATTGCTGGGGGAGCTGGGCATCTTCCAGAACATCTTCCAGACTATACTGCAACATTTGGACATTGAAGTGCTAGAACAGGTCCAAAGAAGGGCAACAAGGCTTGTGAAGGGCTTGGAGAGTATGCCCTATGAGGAGAGACTGAAGGAACTGGGGCTGTTTAGTCTGGGGAAAAGGAGGCTGATGGGAGACCTTATTGCTCTCTTCCAATATCTGAAAGGTGCTTACAGTGAGAGCAGGGTTGGTCTCTTCTCACTGGTGACAGGTGACAGGACGAGGGGAAATGGCCTCAAGTTGCACCAGGGTAAGTTTAGGTTGGATATCAGGAAACACTTCTTTACAGATGGGGTTGTTAAGCACTGGAATAGGCTCCCCAGGGAGGTGGTTGAGTCACCATCCCTGGATGTGTTTAAACACTGTTTGGATGTGGTGCTCAGGGACATGATTTAGCAGAGGGTTGTTAGAGTTAGGGTAGTATGGTTGGGTTGTGGTTGGACTTGATGATCTTGAAGGTCTTTTCCAACCTGAGCAATTCTATGATTCTTTGATTTATCCAACTGCTCACTGTTAGATAAAGTGATGAGAATACCATGGAATTCCACTTCAGCAAAAGTTACCTTTTCCTTTAGATAATGCACTTGGGAGAGGCAGGTGAGCTGATGGAGGAAGAGTAGAAATAAGACTTTCCTCTTTTTATTTTTCATTCTGAAGGAATTGATAGCAACATCAAAGGATGTTGATATTAGACATTGCAACCAACTTCTAGAAGAAAAAAGGTGTGCTCAGGTTCATTGCTGTTGTTGACTAGTTAGGGATTTTTACTTCAGGTATGCTGCTTACAACTTGTAACCTGAGTGTTGTTGAGTGGAAATGCACCATGGACATAGCTTGCAGTTTGCTCAGGGTCCTGAGTAAGAGAAGGCACTAATTAATGGAAGCATGGTTCAGAGGTTATAGCAGTAAGTTCAGAAAAAGTTGTCCATGATCCCTCTGTAGAAGGTATCCATGCTGATCTCTCTTTGGTTGGTGCAGTACCAACCAAAAGCGTAGGCCAACAGGAAAAAAAGAGAAAAGAAGGAAAAGAGTACTCTGGGTGAAAATAGGCATAAATTGGCTTATAAATGAAATACCTTATCTCATTGTCTCCAAGTATTATTCTCTTTTTCCTGAGGTACTTGGTATTATCATTTATGGTGGCTGTGCATATCAAATGTATTTTATTAGTAGGGGAATGTATATGCGATCTTGTGCAGTGAGATAAAGGCTTAGCTGTTTTTCTTCAAATCCCTCTCTTCCCCTCTCCAACGAGTTATGAGGTAATGAGTAATTTACTGCTGACTGAAGAACACTGGAGACAGCGCTGTTGAAATCAGGGATTACAGTCTGTAAATGTATGATTGATGCAACCAAACCCTCATGATTTAGAGCTTCCATCTTATCCAAGACTGTCCCGAGCAGGCAATAACTGTACCAAGGGACTAATACTGAAGTTCTAGTTGCTGCACTTCCGTGTGTATTCAACTAACATCAGAGAGAAATCAAACAGAAACAACCTGAGGCACTTGTATCACTTCCCTTTCAGGTTAGTATCTTGACAACAAGGCTGGCCAGAGTCTCTTCCTTCTCACTTGATTGTGGCTGTGTTCCAGGATGTGCAGTGGCTCAGTGCCACAAGGTGGTGTGGGAAGCTTTCCTGCCCAGGGTGTGTGAGGGCTTGGTGGTGTCCAAGAATGCTGAAAAAGAAGTTGCTTTCAGAACTCCTAGAGCACCTCCTCAGCACGACAACCACTGCCCACTGCCTGTCCTTGAGGAAGCCTGAGGCCACCACCACCAAGCTGTACTAGGGGAGCAATTAAGTTGGATACTTAAATCAAGTGAAATTATTAGCAATCTGAACTTAGATTCTGTGAAAAAAGAAACCAACCCAAAACAACTTTTCTCTGTGGGTATGAGTAGGGGCTTTACTTGGTATTTTGATTTACTGAAGCATTTCTCCGAAGGAAGAAAAGATTAACTCTGTCGCATATGCTGCATAACTGATGGCCAAAAGAATAGTGTGGAAAGTGAAGCATGAGCATTTGCATATGTAATGAAGTGCAGCCATTAGCTATTTATGGGTTTTGTAGAGATATTTGTAAAAGAAACAATTTTAGTAAAAGGCAGGAAGAGAATTGAAACTGTTTAGAAAAAGAACAAAACCTTGTTTGTTGTTCTTTCCAAGAAAAGTCTGTTGTTTAAGGGCAGAGACTCTAAACATATGACAGAGAAAATAGCATTGTGTGCTCCAAGTAACACGGCTTAAAAATGCAGTGATTTCATATACTGTTTTGATTTGAATCACTTGACAGAGTCATAAAGTTAGATTTGCTAAGTCCTTAAACTTCTTTTATGGACATATTATTTGCAAGTACAATGAAGCACTCAACTATATTTTAAGAATATGCTCATTTGAATTTGGGCTAAGATCAGAAGTGTAAGACACGTTTGGAATAGCATGCATTGACTTTGTGGGACAATGTAGGGCACTGGATTAAATGTAAAGTAAGAAGTGCCCGTACAGAGGGATGTTGATCTTTTTATCTTCACCACATTCATTGCAACATTTTGATGAGTGGGTCCAAGAATGTAAAAGGAAACTGGGACATGAAATGAACCTCATCCTGCATCTTTATCAGTGCAGCACATTTCTCCCAGCGGGCCAGCATGTGCCTAATGAGACAAGGGAAAGCCAGGACACTGACCAGGAAAATACAAACCCATTAATTTGGTATCGCTTATGGGAAAATGCTGGAAGCTATTGCAGGATTTGTTAAGCGAAGGCTTGGCGAAGTCAATTGATTAGGGAGGTTTCTGAGAAAGCTGTTCTTGCTGGGCTGCCAAGGTAGAAGGGGTTATTATGTCCAGGAAATTTTTAAGTGTCTTGTTGGCACCATGTAAAACAGAATGTGTGCTGTCATGTAAGAGAAGCTGGAGAACTAAAAAAGGGCTTTCTGTTTTTAGGAGGGTACAAATATTTGATCTTCACCACCGGTTCAGGGAACCATCTCCTTTCCCCGTGTTAAATCTCTACAGTGCCCACTGCTTACAGGAGACTGACGAATGCAACTACTGTAATAAATATTCATTAAAAGTATCTTTCAAGAAAAAAACCTGTACAAAGATGGAACTGTCTCTGAATAGGAGAGACTTTGTCAGCAAGCACACGACTCAGTGTTAATCCATTTTGTTCGCTCCTGATCCCTGCAGCAGCTGAAAGCCTGGAACCAGGAGAAAGCCAATGCTCTCTGCAGCCCTCCAAATCAAATAGCTGTCCTCAAACACTCCAGGATTTCATAAGGAGTGATGATGCATCGCTGAATGCGGTGGATTTGAGTCCAAGTCTGTTAAAAATTGAGCAGGGAGTAGGTATTGCAGCAAGAGTTTCTACACAATCAGCAATCAGATGAAAGAAAAATCTGTTACAGAAGGCCTCTATTCTACTGCTAGTGAGGCCAACAGACCAACGTGTCTGGAGAGAAAGAGCTTCTCTACAGCATCTTCCCAGCTCAGGAGCTTTTCAGGGAAAGTATGGGGACACAGGGACTAACTTAAGCCTGCTTCTGAGTTCCATGGGGCTCTCAGACAGCCAAGGACAAAAAGTTTATGTGGTGGGGCTGCAGCAATTCCATCTCCTAAAGGAGGAAATCCAGGTGCTCTTCAGTGTTTTTGACCCATGTAAGCAGATGAGCAGCTCCTGGGATATCCATGTGCCCCACTGAGGCATGGGGCAGCAGCCACAAAGCAGCAAGACTGGCCACTTACAGAGCTATTGCAAGGAATCCAAACAGGTTTGGCTTTTTTTCTTCTCTCCCGTGAACCAGCCAACACTCAAACAACTGAAGGGACAGAGGCAGCTCCAGGTTGCCATGCTGCTGCTTGTAAAAGACTGTTTGGGAAAATTGACTTTTCTCTTGTGTGATTTTCTCCCTACTGCAATTTAAAAGGGAAGCGAATGAGGACTTTTCATACTTTTATTCTGTCTTAAGAAGCACCTCCATAAAAAGACAAGTTCCCAGGCAAAAAGCAACAAGTTTCTGACATGCTTGTTCTCTGCCATAAAAATAGGAGAGTAATAGAATATGGTTATTGGCTTCTTCAGGATCCTCTATACCTTTTATTTCTACAGTCAAAGAGGTAACAATAGGACTACTGGAGAAAGAAGAGTCTCCCCGTGTCAGAGAAAAAGGAAACAATTAAGTTTGAGCTCCCTTAAGAAAGGACAGTGGATCCTGTATTGTTGACTGTGGAATCTGGGGTTTTGACAGCGCTGTAGAAACTCACAAAGTAAGCCAAATGATGAGTAACCTTCCTCAGGGATGTGTATGAAACCCTCGGTTACAGCTCAGTAGGAATAAAACTCCTTTGGAAGTCTCTTCTTGGAGTAAGATGGCACAAACGTGGCTGCTGTTTGTGGAGTTCTGGCAAACTGTAGGGACTGGTGATGTTACATGTGGGAGATGAGGAGAGGAGAGGGGAGGAAGGCCTTCATGCCAGAGTTATGGCCTGGAAAGTAGGTAGGTGGGGGCAGGTGAAGTTCCCTAGGGGCTGCTGCGTGGGCACACAGGGGGACAGGGCACATAGCCTCAAAGAAGGTGGTCTACACAAGGATCCTGACGACTGCTCACTCCTTGTTACAGCTGAAGAGCAGCACTGGTCAAAGCTGGCTGTATGGACAGCCTGAAGAAATGACATTGCGGCCCCTGCTCTGCCTCTCCCTGCCCTTGAGGAGCGTGTAGTGCTCCTTCTCCAGCACAGGCACGGTTGTGCGGAGTTCACTTTCCTGAGGAAACCCATGTTGGTTTCCTTGAGAAACAGAAATATCATGGCCACATTATTAGAACAAAGGGTTTGCATGTACTAAAAATAACAGCCATCAGTGCTTACTAATAAGGCTAGGGGGTAGAACTGGCAGGGATGAAATCTCAACAAAACTTCCCTCCCTCCTCTCTGGGCTCCTGTCCTCCTGGCACTGTCCAGATCACGACTCTTGGCTGTATCCCAGGTTTCTCCTGGATGCACTCACTCAATCTCCTCCCCTTATTTTCCCCAGAGCATTTGGAAGACAAAGCCCCACAATGGGGTTTATGAAAGAGTTTCGATTTCTGTCCTGAGTGCTAGTTTCAAGGGGGAGACAAAAAAACAAAACAAAACAACAACAAAAAAACCCCAACAGCAACGACAACAAAAAAAACCCAACCCCTTAATTGCAATTAGTTCTGCCTTTCACTTTTGATGACCTAGCCCTGATACCTGATACTTTTTCAACAGCGCAGTGTTGGCTGTTACCAGTTCTGGCCAGGTCTCTCAGCACATACATCAGTGCAGTGTTTCTTTGGAAGATTTTGTTTTCTTTTTGCCATTTGTCAGGAGATGTGGATGTACTCCCCAGCCTTCTGTTGGCTGAGTGCTGAGAACGCATAGTATGAAGTACATTTATGTGCTTGTATTATCTTAATGTAACCTAAAAAAGCACAACAGTAGAATGAGATTTCTGAGTTTTAAGACAGGGTATCCTGTCTGTGTTGTAAGGAGAATGTATTCCCTGGGAATCTGTAGCAGTCTGCTATGCTCAGTAAAGTATCTTCAAGGTAAGTAAATGAAATGGTTTCTCTATCTTGGACAAGGGAATATATTTAGAGACAGGATGGTATTATGTTCTCTCTGCACATCAGCGCTTCTTGGTTCCTGAAGAGAAGCTCATCAATCTGTGGTGACAATTATATGGGAAACCTCACTGAAAGCAGATTTCTTTTTTTAAAGCGTGTATGGATTAGTGATTTGAGAAGCAGCAAAGCATGGGGGAAGCAGCAAAGCTGGATTCTAGAAGAGTGTGAATTATTTATATATCAGTTAACTGGATCGCAGACAGGAAATCCAGGATGATATTACTTAGCAAAGGCTACCTGAATGTATCCCACCAGTGTATGTTTGACACTGGCCAGGGGAAAACTGTGAATGAAAAGACTTGCTGTGCAGCTGCCTCAATGCAGAGTCTTTGTGGGGAAGACAGACAGATAGACAAGCCATGCTGCTAGACAAAGACAGCTTGTCAAAGCAGATTGGGTTTTTGCCTTTGTAAGACCATTATTTCCAGTTGTTCCTGTCAAAAAATAAATAAAAATCAATAAATCCTAGATCCATGTAATCTATTCATAAAATGGAATGGGACCTTGTAAGTAATGCTTTACCCTACACTGGTAGTTTGCTATCAGCTTGGTCAAGGACAGTCAAATTACTTAATTACACATAACAGTTATTCTGTAAAGACTTGGGAAAACACAGATAAATGTAACTAATCCCTCTTTATTTATTCCCTGCAAACAAAAGCCTAAGGGTTTCTGGAAGGAAAAAAAAAAAAGCAGCGCAATTAACATAATTAGAGATGGATGTCACTCAAATCTTCACCACGGCCCACAGACATCCTGGTTATTTTGATTGTGTAGTTAAGTCACGACCAGATACAACTTTCTCAAAGATGGTGTTGCCCAAAGCCGATTGCGTTGCTTGCTCTTGTAGTGATACCTTCCTGCCACTGGATGGCATCTTCTGCAGGCTCCTGAAGTGCCATCATGCTTGGTAGGGGTCTGAAAGGGCTTGTTGCTTTTCTAATTGGGTCATACTGGGGGAGCTATGCACTTCTGTGTGCAACACCTTCCCATGTTTCCATGTGTCGTATGGGGTAATACATACGGGGTCGTATGTGTAACACAGGCTTATTTTAGTGGGGATTTAGAAGAAAGGACTAGATTGAGAACTCTGACAGCCTTGCGCTCTTTGTTTGTGGAAGTGGTGAGGAAGGCCCTACTGTCTTCCCACTGCTCCTGGGTGCCTCAGCTAGCTGTCTGGCTGCTTGGGCAGGGAGATAAGAGGGACTTGGCCAGTTCCCATAGCTGCATCCAGCTCTAGGTCTGCCTGCTAAAACCATCCCCAGTGGGGCAACATCTGTGTGCTAGGGATACCCTGAAAGCAGTCTCAGAGTCCCAGTAACCACAACAGAAAGATGCTAAACAGCCTCTGCTTCTTACCTCTGTTGCTGCCGGAGCTTCTCCTTACCTGAGAATATGATATGATTGCAATCAGGAGAGACAAAGCTTCAGATGACCTGGCACTTTTCTTCCTTCAGTGATTGCTTTTCTCTAGGTGATGCCTTTTCTTTTGAAGAAAGTCATCACAACAGTAATTTGTGGGAGATAGATAGGATCTGTGCTCTTCACATCAAAACAACAGGAGCGTTCACCAAACTGCTACTGATTAATACTGGAAGACGGTATCACTGCAACACAACATCAAGCTCCCTATACTTTATCCTGCAGCCTTCTCTGTCCTCCATGTGGAGTTCAGCTGACTCACCTGCCCACCTGGAACATGACCACAGGTGACAGATGCTTCACATCATGACTTCTCCATAGTAGACTGTCTTATTGGCTGTGGCTGGAGATCTTTGATGCTATTTACCATCTGAATGCTGAAAGGATCTTCAAATTGAATGGAGGCTTATGGAATAGCAAAGAAAGCCTTATGTGTGCAGCAGATGATGGGAGGGCTCCCAACTCTCAGTCCTCTTCGTACTGAAGTGTGGAGAGGTGATGAACAACATCAGTAACTCCTCCTTGAGTACACACACTTATGCCTCCTTTAAAGACTGCAGAAACCAGAAAATCCAGAGAACAATTAGACACAGGGAGAGTTCCGAGTGCTAAATGCTAGGAAAGCATTGAGATAATCATGGCAGGAAAAAAAAAAACAAAAAAAGCAAGGAAACTCAAAGCAGCCCCTCTGGAGGGGAAAAAAGAAAAAGAAGAAAAAAAAAAGGAATAAAAAGAGAGGCTATAATAAATTCTGACCAAAAGATAAAAAACAAAATCCCTCCCCAACACACATGCACACAAAAGATGAAGAAAAAGGCAGCCTGATTCTATTAACCAAGTATTAACACCCCTGGCTAAAGAAACCCTGCAAAAAGGAAGGATTAACATTTTCAATAAAGGGGACCAGATATTGCAGTGCTAATCACCAGCACTCTCCAACTGACAGGAGAATGGAAAATAATGTTCTTAATAGTGTGAAACAGAGCAGGAGGTTCACAGGCAAAGAATCAGAGGTTGCTGCGGGCAAATGACAAATAACCTGGTTAGAAAAAGGCATCAGAGATTAGGGGAAGTCTCTGCAAGAAATAGCAACTATGCACATTGTCCCAGCAGCCACATGTCTGGCTGAACTGCAGTGCTACCGCAGGGCGTCGTGACAGGGGCTTTAGCACTAAATAATGAGGCCACGTGTTGCATCACGATTTTCTAGCCATCATTTGAGGAAAAACAGACCCCCCAAATATCCTCTCCATTGCATAACGCCGAGGAGCTGAGAAGACACGTTCGTTTTCTGAGTAGCTCTGTAGAGTACTGCCTCATCTCCTTGTACTGCCTGTCAGCGAAGTAGGAGCCTGCCTGTTACGTTGAGGTGCACAGGGAAAGATGGGAAATTACTTAGTGTGGTTTAATGTAACTGTGAACAATTCACAGTCTCTTTGCAACTGAGTCTGTTGAGTTAGCCTTTCAGCACTGACCTCTAGAAGCAAAACAGGTCTGTGTCATGGGCCCGTTCCTATAGAGCAGCTTGCCAAGAAGCCTCTTTGGGTTTTGGGGTAATGGCAGTCAGGGCTACAGGACAGGGGCGCCTGTTGTAGAAGACTCCAGGGGAGGTGGGAATGTCTGAAGGGTTTAGACCTTTTTCTCCATACCACTCTTATTAGTATTGTGTTTGCCTGTGACTTGCAATGGGACAGGGCAGTAGCTTTGGATATCCAGAGTTACGTGTGCATGCATTTTGGCAGCATTGCTCAGATGCCATTGATGTGGCCGTATGCATTAAGTTCAGAGCCAGTTCAGAGCCAATCAGACCTACAGCCCCTTCCAAAAACCTCTGCAGAGAGCAGAAGTTCTTAAACAGTCCAAGATGAGAGAGCCTGGGTTCATATAAAATGGTTAATTTCCAGCTGCCAACAAACTGGAGCTGTAGGTTCTTTTTAAACCTGTCCTGTTAGAGCGTAGGATACTGGGGACAGGGATTTGCTCTCACCCTGTTCTGATGCAACACCGCAGCACAACGGGATGCATTTCCCATTGGGGTCTTTGGGTGCTACTATTGTATGGTGTATTTGAAGATGGCTAAGAATCCTCTTTCTCCCTGTCCTGCAGCATCTGCAGTGTCAGTTAACATCCACACTGTACACAGGTACCGTTTTGCTCATTCCTAAAAGACAGGTTTTTTTGAGAACCGTACATACACTGTATTAGCTCATCACACACTTACAGGCTTGAGGAGAAAAACTATCCCCTCTTGAGAATACCAGGGCATCTAAGCAGGTAGAATTTAATTACTGCCAGTGTAGCACAGTTGTTCTCCAAGCTCCTTGGAACAAAAACAGAGCAGTAGAGGGACCAGGAGCACAACCAGCCCACATATTTACTCGGAGGGCTCCTTCTCCAGTTTGCTGAATCATGAACAGCTCTGATGCAAGGAATTCTCTCTCTTCTGCATGCCTCACTCTGTGCTATCGTAGGGTACAGTGCTCCAGCTTACGCTGTGCTTCGGTTTGCTTGGCAGTGAAGGGTACTCATGCTTAAATATTTTTACCCTATTAACCCATATATTTATATGTGCGGAATCCACTGCATCCACAGGGCCTCATCCCTGGATCCAGGGAAAGATGCTAGTCTGAGGTTTCTCTGAAGCTTCCTCAGAGGCCCTTCAGATCACGAGAACACTGTTACCAAGAGATTAAACGAATTAAAAATTGATGACTGTTCTGTACTGGATGTCTTGCAGTCAAGGATATTTAAACAAATAGCAGGGAGGGTGGAGGGAAGATTCTCTGCCAGAGTATTCTTTTCCTGTTTTTAAATGATGATTTTATGGGGGCAAGGAGAGAGAAAAGCAAGGATAGAGCCAGAGGAGTATCTGCTGATTCTGGGTAAGGAAATTCATCTTGTAAAGAAAGGACAGTGTGCTCTGAGAGAACTGCTTTGCAGAGTAGAATCACAGAATCATAGAGTAGGTCCCCAGGGAGAAATCAATGGCTTTTGCAGCAGAAAGCCCTTTGAACCCCAAGCCCATACTAGTAGGGCTGGCAGGGCTGGTGCTGCCCCCAGAGTTCCCACAGCTCCTGGGGTGGGGGACACAGCTCAGTGTGTGATGGGGTCCTGCAGTGGTGTCCCAGTGGCTGGCACTCTGGGAGCCACAAGGGAGCTGTGTCCAAGGCAGGGCAAACCGAGAGGAGAAAAACCAAGAGCCATTTATCCAAATCACTCCAGCTTTAGGGTTAGCTTCAGTCCCTGCTGGCCCAGGGCTCCTGCCTGGGTTGTCTTTAATGGCTTTTTGTACCATCTGGTGCATCAGTCCCCAGGATGGGAGCATGTGCGTGTCGTGGCAGATGTTCTGTGCCTCTGCTCTCACCAGTGCTGCTGCTGGGGGTGGGTGAGGAAGAGGCCAGCCCTCTAATTCTGCTTTTTCTCTCGGCTTATTGCAGGCCCACGCCTGCTTTAGGCTATGAGGCTGCTGTAGTTCACACGACACAGTGTTCTCAGTTCAGTTCTTTAAACCAAGGCCGAAATTCTCAGTCATGGTAATGACTGTGGCTCCTCTGTCTTTTGGTCCCCAGTTGGAGGCAACTTTAAAAGAGCTGGGTTTTACAGTGCCTGCTCTGAACTTACTGGGCTCTGTTAGAGGTATCATGAGATGAGTACCCCAAGGCACCAAGGCACGTCTCTTTTTTGAAGTTGATGCTTGAACTCCATCTGCATCCTTAACTTCACCTGAGAGAAAGCTGCACTGCACAGTACAACATGCAGTGTTCACACGTGATTTAATCTGGCTGATTTAGCTTTGTTCACAAGCAGGTGTGTAAGCTCGTTTGTGTGCACAGTTTTATACTTTCATCCCATATTAAATGACAGTATTTTCTGGCATCATCCCACCTGGAGTGGTGATGCCTGTCCCTGCTTCCCATCCTTACCTGCAAAAACATAAGGGCTCGGTGTGTCAGTGTCAGTCATAATGGAAAAACAGAGAAGAGTTTTACGGTCTGCAGTGAATTCCCCTGCTTCAAACTGCACCAGCTATGAATATGAAACTGGAGTTTGAGTTTGGAAATGCAGATCTGAGCAAACTCCATAGGTCTACTGAGCAAACTACCACAGGTTCTCCATATATCTTTGTGTGTGGAGGAGGACAGAGCACTGAACTAAGAGCAAACTCCGTGTAGTGTGTTTTGAAGCTGAGTTCAAACAAACAACAAAACCTGTGCCGTCCAGTCTTGACTGAGAGATGAATAAATACCTCATTAGTTCCTCAGGATGAAACAGATTAAATCTTTCCTGTATATATTGGCTAACTAATTAAAATTAATGGTCTCAATGACCACCCAAGTTGTATCTTCATTGCTTCTTTAGAAATGACTGCTTTCCTCAGAATCTAAAAAAAGGTTTGTTCTGAAAAGTGGCTATTATATCTTCATGTAAGCTAATATTAAATATGCACCAACTTAGTTGTATTAAAACACTGCCATTCAAATATCCAACTCAGTTAAAGAACAATAGTTGTAAATTTATTTTTCATTCTAGCTTTCCTCTGTGAAACGAGCCTGTATTCTTTGGAGAAGAATGGGGAAGGAAAGTCTCAAATAAATGGATGTAATTGCCTTCATTAAAAGCTGACTGAACAGACTTTATCCTGTGGGGTCTACTCTCTCTCTCTGAGGTAAGTTCTCATGTATTTTTAATAGGAAACTTATTACCAATCAAACCTGTATTCTTGCCCTGGTACATGAAGGTGGATGTTCTGCACTTTTTCATCATGCTGGGTCCCCTGGGAAGAGCAACTCATTATGGCGTCAACTGTCCCTGCCCTTTGCAAAAAGCCCCACCAAGGTCATATCAAGAAGTGATGGATAAAGGCGAGCTTTAACCCTTGACCTTGGCCTTCCTGGTGCTGAGTGTTAATAAATCTACATTTAGGATAGAGGTTTTCTCCCAGCTGCTCTTTGTTTGGGAGGGGGAGAGAGATGCTGATGCACAACAGGTTGCATTTCCTAGGGCAGCACTTTTCCCCTCCCTGCAGAGCCCTCCATCTGCTGTGGGAGTATGCCTATGAATATAGCTTAGGCACCTGGCAGGACTCGGGTCACATCATACACTAGCTGAGGCATTTTCTGTTTGGCCCTCCTATTTTTACAAGGGACAGCTTTCTTGGTGCTGTGATGGCCATGTATCATTGTCTCCAGAGTTGAGGTGACCTTCAAGAGGCTTACACTTTTTAGAAGGTTCACCCTCTCTATTACACCCAAGGGGAACCAGCGTTGTTGAGTACTAGGAGCAAGAAAGTCCTTTAAAAGGCTTCAATAACTTAGTGTTGTGCTTGATTAGCAGCTTTCAGCTCTTCTCTTGTTCAAGTGACCAGGAAGCTCCTCACAGAATTGTTCAGTGCCATTGCTGTGCCTGGGAAAGAGCAAAACTAGTGAAGGAGAGGCCTTTCCTCTTGTGTTCCTTTTCTTTTTCCTCAATTCACCTGCTTGTTTTTCTCCAAATGCTCTATCTTTTCCTTATTTTTTATTCTTCACCCACTTTCCCCTTTCGTCTTTAGATAGAAGTATCATTTTTCTTAGGATGCATAACAGGGCTGGCTCTCAGGTTTCCTGGTGGTGAAAAGGGTCATTTGGGGCATACCTCAGCACAGGTTAGAGAATGAGCAAATTAACGTCATGGGCTGGTGGAGCATGTTTCTGGGCACTTTTGTTTCTTCTTGATGAAAAATGTTGCCCTAAAACTTCCAGTGCATGAAGGCTGCCTGTAGTAAGTGAGGTGGAAAAATTGGCTCCTGCACAGAGCTACTCTCAATGGCTCTGGCATTTCATTGCTGTCATCTTCTAGGGAAGTTAAATTGCTTTGTTTCCCATATCCAATTAGCTCTATAATCAACTTATCAGAACGTGGATCAGGAGTGGTGCTGAGATTGGGCATAGTCGATTTGACAGAGTGTATTTTCAGATTCACAGATCTCAAACTGGGGCAAGAACCCATGAGGAGATCTCAGAATAGAGGGCAGAGATTATAGCGATCTGATCAAACCTGAGGCCTATACATCACTGGGGGGCTTTCTGCGCACTGATGGAGAAATACCAGGAAAAAACTTCACAAATGCCAAAAATATCAAACCCAGAAATTAATGCTGCAAATATTTGTATTATGTAAACACTCAAGCTGGCTGTCCAAAAAAGCATGTGGTAGTAGCACTGAGTGGTGCCAGGGTTAGCAGGTGAGTGCAGTTGGCTCCAGTATTGTTCCCTCCTGGGCTTTGTCCTCTTTGTGACTCTCCAATTTCTTTTAGTTTATTTATGACCAGAAACACATTTAGCTCACTTTTTCCTAGTTTCTGATTCTACATAAGATAAGCATCTGGAATGAAACCCTTACACCTTTTAAATCTCACAGTTTGTGCACATATATTAGTGGGACAGTTCACAGCGTTGCAGCTTATCGGCGGCCAGCACTGTGGAAAAGTGAGACCTTTTTTCTCAGCTCCTTTGCAGTGGGCAACAATCCAGCACTTGCTTTGCATGATCAGCCAAGGTGACAACTGATGACAGAGCAGTTCAAGATTTGATGGAAATGGCACAACCATTTCGCATCCAGGGCAGGCTCTCTGAGACACTGCTGGCTCCATCCTGCTCTTTCTTTGCATAGATATTTCTGACAAATGCCTATTTGCTCCTTGGATGAGTTCTCCCAAGCTATAGCATTTAGTGCAGACATCAAAACAAAGGCCATATGAGTAGGTCAGCAGCCCAGCTGACCAGAAAATCAAGGAAAGCTGGTTAGAAAAGGACGTATAATGACTTCTTGCAATGAGGCAACTGAAGCTGCAGTGTGTTTTTCTCAACTTGCAGAGTAATCCATAAAGCAAGATGGAGTGGGACTAAATGGGGCACAGGTGACTTTTTAATGCCAAGTGAGATAAAACTATGGTCTTGAGATATGGTCAGCCCAGCTGGGGACTGTGGTGGTTGCATGATATTATCAGCAAAGGCTTATCCAACTCAAGTACAAGGTCTTCTGCTTTTGACAGAGCAGTATGGTTCTTATATCTTGTGTTCTGCTCCTTCATGATCTCTTCCCTTGAGTTCTGGTTGGTTTGCATGGAAGACATGTTCTCTTCACACCCCATCCTCCACGTCTACCTGACGTTTCCCCTTTTCCTCGTTTAGGATTGTGTTCTGGATGCTCAAATTTTGGTGTATTGGGTCCTATAGCAGTGCTGGCCCGCTGCTGTGTAGTATGTAAGGGATTAAGGAACACGCATCATGGCATATCTTTATTCTCTCCCATGCTGAGACAGGACATGGAAACAAAAAGCCTGGAACTCTACGCAGAGAAGTGATATCGGCATCACAGCAGAGGAACATGAGACAGGAGCCGGGTCAGAAATGTTAGTGTTCAAAGTATGAGACTCAATGTATTTCTCTACATTCAGAAACTCCCTGTTCTCCTCAGCTTCATCCTCTGTGAGACAGGCTTCCTAGTGAATAAAAGCTGTGTGAGCCTACTGTAGCATTAGAAGAGGTGGAGAACAGATAATTTTAATGCCCTGGAGACACTCATTATTCAAATGTATATTTCTGCCCTCACCCCATATCTGCCCATTAAGGCTCAGAAGTTATTTTGTGTCCTCAGCATGTCTACAAGAGTACAATAAACAAGCAGACATCTCACCCCTCACCATGCTGAAATGAAACCAAGTAAACTCTGCACTATTAGACTCTTCAGAGAGAATTTAATATTTTCTTCCTTGTAGTCCTCCAAGCAGAAACCTTTACAGAAAATCAGATGGTGATAAGCCAGAGCTCCTTCCTGGGTTAGGGAAAGGTCAGCGCGCATAAAGCGAATATTGCTAGTGCTTTGGTTACCGCAAGGCCTAAGCTGTTCAAAGCCATGCTGCATCATCTGTGGCTGAAAATCTTTCACAGTCCTGCTTCCTGAGCTACAGATTTGCTTCCCTTTACACAGGCTAATAAGAAAGTGTCACAAGTGGTCTCAGTAATAGTGCTGCAGCAGAACCCCCTACCCATTCTCAGCTCACTCGCAGAGATTTTGATTAAATTAAAACAAACAAACAAAACAAACAAACAAAAAAAACCCATACATTCTCACAACTCTTTCTTTTCTGTCCTCAACCTAAAACTACTGAATCTGGAAATCAAAGCAATGGGATAAAGAGAACTGCATGCAAGAGGTACATAGGCTTATAACACTGCCTGACCAACATTCCACTAAGGCCCTAAGCAGAACAGAGCTCTTAAAGGCAATGAATTGCATGGCACTAGCATCATCAAGTTAAACAGCAGCATTTTAGGATTTTCCAGACAAAGGTATCAGTTTTTCAAGCATACCTTTTTGCAACCCCCTCACCTCTCCCCAGCCAGCCTTCCCCCCGGCTTCCAACAGTAGAGTATAGTGGCCTCTAATCCATCCACTCACATGCCAGTTTGGAACAGGGACTCAGGATACGGGTCAGGACACAAATGAAAATATGCTGATCACAAATCATAGTTCACCGCAGAGCCTTCTTGTTAAGGTACAGTGAAGGAAGTTCTATGACCTGAATGCAGTAGCATGGGGACTCTTGCTGGGCTGCTGTGACAACAAAGCTGATCCGTTGTTTTACAAATTCGTCTTTGCCATGCACTGTATCTCTTTTTGTATTTAGATGGCTGAGGAGACAATACAGAGCCCTCTGCCCCTTTCCTTCTTCTGTTCTCAGTGCAGCTTCAGGGAGAAAGGGTAGCAGCCTTTGTTATACGCTGCCACGATGCTGACAGGTCAGAAAGCATCATGACCATAAACCATTTCACTGCAGGCTAAGGCCAAGGTTTTCAAGGATCGATTTTGCTGCCTTGCATGCTTCCTGGAGCCTTCACTAATTGCACTGCTTTTCTCATGAACTGTTGCATTAACTCTGGCTTTCTAAAGAACTGCCCTAAAAATACCGCAGACATAAAACCGGACATAAAACACATACCAGGATCTTGCAACACAAGTATTCCTTGTCTAATTTGTTTGTTGCCCACTACTGTATATTGTACATTATGTTACAACCTTCCCAAATGAGCCATTGGGGCAGGCAGCAGGCTAAAGGGGAAGCAGGCAAAGCAGGGAACAGGCTAGGAAGCACTCAAGAGAAGGAGGAGGCCTGTCTGACAGGGGAACTGCCTCACTATCAGACTGTGGTAGAGTTGGTTTGGCTGTGGAAGGCAGTGAAAGCTGAACAGGGGTTGGAGAAATGGACCTAACTGTTCCAAGACCCAGTGGAGAGAGGAAACAGTGCTTACCAGCCATCCTAGTTAATCTGTTTCACCTGCTCAACCTGAATTTTCCCCATTGAAATAACTTACCTATCTTTGAGTTACTGTTTGCATATTTTGATAATATCTGACCTGGGATACTCTGATGCCTTTTGAGTAATAGATTCAGCTGGAAGAGAGATGAGATAACAAAGTTTACCTCAAGGCTATGGACTATTTTGGATACATGCAACCTGCAAAATGGGATCTGTTCCTTAGAGAAGATTTTTGCATCACCTGAATGAGAGGAATACTCACAGGTACTGTGTCCTCTGGTGACTCACAGGGCTTCAAGGTTTATTCTAGGCATAAGTCCCGTGTCCACTGAACAAACTTCTGGACCACCACTGCAATGCCATCTTGATGTCTCCCCTGGGCATCTTTTCTAGAGTGTCGCAGTTCAGTGACTCACTGGTTCCAGCCCAGATCTACCTCAGTGAGAAACTAGGAGCTTTCCAGCCAAGACAGGCCTGTAAGTCAATTGAACTTCAACCATGAAACCAGTCACTGGTTCTGAGCTCAGAAAGCTAAACTAGAGCATTCAGAATGTTCAATCCTCACTAGAAGTCACAGTACATCCTGTGTATCCTATGGTAAGTTACACACTTCAGTTGAAAGAATGCAAGTGCCAGAGACCAAAACCATGCATTCTTATCACTGCAGCACCTGTCCTTTTCAGCATGGGCCCGATTTTGGCACCCAGTCTCATATTTCTTCCAAAAAGCAGCTTTTACTCTAAAGTATTACATGGGCAGGCTCTGTTCTCTGGAGGAAGTGATTACAGTTATAAAGTTGGAGGGTCATTAAAGGAGGACGTGTGGAAAATTCCTGTGAATTTTTTCTTGGGCACTGGTAAAAAGTTTGCCTTAATTGGCAGTGGATACCATTTCGGAAACAGACCAGCCTAACAGCATAAAGCTAGTTACAGTCACCTCTCCTTTCTGCAATAGGCACTTGTACTGCAGCATGATGAGAACTGAAAAAGGGGGAAAAGGAGTAGAATGGAAACAAGATAGATACTGGAAGGGATACCAGAATGAAGTCAGTGACATTTGTGACCCCTCTGGTCATTCAGGATTACGGTGATTTGGGACTTAGAATACATGAATACATAGGAATTCTATACATTAATGCTCATTCTCTATCTAATTATAATTAGGGAGGGAATGGTTTTTCCTTTCCACTAGACTGCAAAAAAAACTTCTCATCTACTCAGTGTCACCAGATTACTCAAACACAAAACTAGAGGACGCGCTGCAGCCCAAAGTAACTCCTGGGACTAAAGTTGGGACAAGTCCTGGAGAGGAACATTACAGTGGTTTAAGCTGTTAAAATGCTAGATGGGAATAAGAAGAAGTGATGACTAAAGGGAGAAAAGCTAATAGCTTTTAGGGCATAGCAGCATTTACGGGTTAATGCATCTCTGTGGTGTTGGCTGCATTTCAAGCTATCCTGCCTTTGTCGTCGCATAAGAATGGCGAGACATAGCTGCTGAGACACAGAAGATATTTCTGCCCCTGGCTTTTGCGTGGTCTGTGTCATGGCCATTAGACAGAAACCATCCTTAGCAGGCATCTTCAAGAGAAAACTACTGAGAGGGAGAGGGGGAGCCGAGACCTTAGCGGATTGCCGTCTGCTGCTTCCTCTCTTTCAACAGTGCAGATGTTACTTTCCAGCCGTGTTTGAGAGAGAAGCCCTACTGTTTGAGGATGTTGAGAAGATTAAGGGATTAAACTGAAAGGGCTCCACTGCAAGAATTTCTCTTCCAGCTGGTCTCAGTTGGGGTAGAAACTTTTCTGAGATAGATGCAGATATGGTGTGTATATGGATATATTTGGCTCCTCTGATTAATTTAATATTAATACAGTGTTATACTTTTCCTTTGGAGAAAATGAGAGTGAGATAATGCCACATGCTGTCAGTCTTGTAAGGAAATCAGTAGGGACAGATAAGTCCTAAAATTATTTTTTCAGGCTTCCAGTTCAGACTTGTCACACTGCTCCTCCCCCTTTTCCATGTAATTCTAACTCTTTTTTCTTTCAATTTTATCAAAAATGACACAGTTATTAATCTATGGCTGAGAAGAGTAGGTGGACTGTGAATTTTCTCTCCCTTTTGCTGAGTTAAGCCCATCCTTTCAAGTTATTTTACACACGAAGACATTTGACTGCCTCTGATCTCCATGCACTTTCTCTTGGTTTCTTCAGAATATGAAGGAGAATGGCTCAAGCAGTCCAAAGCCCATTGAAGTCAGTGGTCCATAGAGATTAGAATGGTTTTCTTGCTATGTATTTTTGGGGCAGAGTAAGGCACTGAATACTGGGCATATTGGGGAGGAAGAACTGTAGTTGGCCTTTCCTCTCTGTTCGGTGTTAAAGGATTGCTAATACACTTTTAAGGTGTTTTGAAATTGAGAAACCCTCCTAAAATAAAGAAACACATCTTATTTTTTAACGTGTTGAACAGGCAGACTGTGCAGCTGAGAAGAGCAGAACAAACCAGGATCTGGACTGAGTAATCCCTGTTACAAGGGCCACTCATTGCTTGCTTTTTGTACAACATTTTCTCTTTCTCTTCCTCTGTTCTGTTCCTCCGCTTCTTTCTTTCTCTGCCTTCTTCTGCATTATTTCTACCGTATTCTTTCTCTGAATTTCTCTTTTCCATTCCCTTCCACTTTCTTTCAACAGGGAGAGATCAAGGAGACCTGGTGAGGACATTCTGCTATTCATGGACCTCAGTTTAAACACGGTTAACACTATGGACACACCATTAACCTCATCAGCCTTTACTCTCTCCTTCCCCTGTCAGACTGATGTTGCCCCTGTGGATGTTTTTTCTCATAAATCTGATTATCTGGGATAGGAAATTTCAGAATGGCAAAGTTTGCCTGCAAATGAGACAAAATGAGTTCTCATCCTTTCTAAGTGCTTTGAAGAGGGATTGTAAGGGAGGCTGCAGTCTCTGCTCAATTGCTTATATTATTACAGGGGCAGTAGATTAGAAAAGGAAGAAAAAATTCATGTATCTTCTGTACAAGTCACTTATCTTTTCTAGTCATTTAGCCCTTATTTCATATCAGAAAAAAAAATCACCGGCACAGTCAGTCATTCCATTCTATTTTCCTGGTAACCACAATGAATTCCTTACAGATTGAAGATACTTGCTTTCCTGTAATTTGAACTGGACATGACTCCAACTAAGAGAAAGAAGGAAATTCACAGCTCTCCCACTTCACCCTTTTCAGCTGAAGCTTTTGTTTTGTTTTATGAAAATCACCAGACTTGCAGAGCAGTTACCTTTACTTGACATCACTTACTCTGTTGTCGTGGTCATTGCTGTGGAGGAAAGCAGCAGCACGAGTTCTTCAAGGACTGGTAGCTCTGGTCTTATTCAACGTCACCCACTTCAGCTGTCAAGTGATAAATAAACCGGTTCCTCATATTAGTCTGGGTCACCGTTGTCTGAAGTTACGGGGCTCAACAATGATGGTGGATCCATGTCCTCAGGGAATGTCTCTATTGAAATGACACAACCCCAGCATCAGGAAGGGATGACTGGGTGGCTGATTTGCATTGACTTGTGACCTGTGTTCCCAAGGGCACTTTACCAGCCTTGTGCCTCTGACTGCTTCTCACCCCAGGGCTGCGGCAGCCCGCATCCAGCTGGAGTGTCCCAGCTGGTGTTCGGGGCATGGCGGCTGGGCTGGGCGGTTCCACCTGCCCCAAAGCACTTGGCTTGTCAGTCTCGGGGACTGACACAAGCTGTTGGCTGTGACGGATGCACACTTGACTGGTGCCGAGAGTGGTGTTTTCTTTCAGGCTGCCATGTTATTTTAACAGATCGCCTTTGTTCAGCACTCTCCATACAATCCTTTGTCAAACAGTTCCTTTGAAATAACACGTCTATATGAAGTTCCTGAGTATGCCTGCATTTGAAGCAACTTCTCTGCTCTTCAGGTTTTCAGAGCTGTTCATGTTATTCATGAACATAAATTCTGGAGAAACTTAATTATTTGTCAAGTGCAGATACCCAATCATAGAATCATAGAGTCATAGAATCATAGAATGGCTTGTGTTGGAGGGGACCCCAAGGATCATCGAGTTCCAACTCTTTACCGCAGGCAGAGCCACCAACCTGGTCTTGAACGCCTCCAGGGGTGGGGCATCCACAGCCTCTCTGGGCAGCCTGTTCCAGCATCTCCCCAGTCTCTCTGTGAAGAACTTCCCCCTGACATCCAAGCTAAACCTTCCCTCCTTGAGCTTAAAATTATTCCCCCTTCTCCGATCACTGTCTACCTTTGTAAAAAGTTGATTCCCCTCCTGTTTATAATTCCCTTTTAAATACTGGAAGGCTGTAGTGAGGCATCTCAGGTTCATCTGATGCTGCAGTGGCCTAGGATGCCATTGGCATTCCAAGCTGTGAGAGCACACTTTGGCTCGTGTTCAATTTTTTATCTACCGGGACCCCCAAGTCCTTCTCTGCAGTGCTACACTCGAGGAGTTCTTCTCCCATTCTGTATATGTATCTGGGATTACTCTGACCCAAACGCTAAACGTTGCACTTTGCTATGTTGAACCTCATTATGTTCACACAGGCCCACCTGCTTGTTTAGTTGAGGTCTCTCTGGATGGCATCTCCTCCTTCCAATGTGTCAACCATACCACTCAGCGTGGTGTCATCAGCAAACTTGCTGAGGATGCACTCAAGGCCATCATCGATGTCATTGATGAAGATGTTGAAAAGCACTGGTCCCAAGACAGACACCTGGGGGACACTGCTCATCACCAGCTTTCACCTTGACATAGTGCCATTCAGCACAGCCCTCCGTCTACTGCCTTCCAACCAATTCCTTATCCACCAAATAGTCCACCCCTCAAATCCATACTTCTCCAATTTAGAGATAAGTATGTGGTAGGGGACCATGTCAAAGGCCTTGCACAAGTCCAGGTTGATGACATCGGTCGCCTTCCCTTTGCCCACAAATGTTGTCACTCCATCATAGAAAGCCACCAGATTGGTCAGGCATGACCTTCCCTTTGTAAAGCCATGAATCGGATTTTCTCTAGTGCACTTGACTATTTGTGGCACACATTGGTATTGAAGCTCAGTCAGAGAAGAGCTCTGACCGTTCCCTGGCATTTATATCGGCTTCTCTTGGGGTAATGAAGATTCCAGAGGGGACCTAGAAAACATGCATAGAGGGGATTATCTATGCAGATCCCTATGTTAGAGTTTCTCTGGAGAATCTTCCAGATTTTCATCCTGCAGCTATAACAGGATGAGCATAACCCTAACAAACTTCAGAGCCACGGGACATCAGCTGGCAAAACATGTAGAAGCACACATAGGGCTCAGTACCCAACAGTGCACACATTTTTAGGACTGAAGTACATCTGTAAGCCAGCAGCGCTGCTGGAAGCTGGAAGCTGTGGATGATCAGAGAACTGCCTGCCAGTGAACAATATATATTTTGTGGTGCCACAGCTCAGGAAAGAAACAATCAACAACTTTAGAAACAGAAAAACACATTATCATATTGTTGCAGTTCTCTGTATATAGAGATAATCTTGAACTCATGGGAATTATGTGGATAAACGGAATGGAAACCAACTAAAGGTAGCACAGTACTTTTTCATGCACAGACAGGTAATTATTATCATCTCACTTTTTATAGAAATAATGATTTTGAACTTGTCAGAGAGCAGAAATGAACTGTGTTTTTAAGATGAAAGGAGACAGATTCCTGGTTGAGTGGGAAATATTTCTGTCATTTTTCCCTTAAACTCTTTGCAGTTCCCCCACCCCAATAACCTCCATTCACTTAATTTCAAGACCAAAAAGATTGCTTTTTCCAACTGCTTTCTTGGGGCCACCTAGAGCAACCTGCTCCATGCAGAGCAGTCTCCAGCACTAGATTGGATCAGCTGCTGCTTTGTTTGGGTGGGTTAAGAGATGATTTGTGGCATGGCTGTTAACTACCAGATGTGTCTCTGCTGTGCTGGGGATTGTCTACCATAGAAGTGGGCTTACTTATTAAAAATACAGAAAACAGCACGTTTTGCTGAATTTTGCTAGGCCTACTCCTTCAGTTTTATGGCTCAATATAATGTTAGTATAGCATGTGTATACATCAGCAAAGGAGCTGCCAATTAAGATATCTCACCACAGTATAAACCTATTGGACACTAAGAATATTTGTATTTGTGGTTCTGCATGGTGCTTGAGAGCAGTACTCTACAGAAGTATCAAAGGAGCTGATTAGAGTAATGAATGTTGATCCCATCCAGAAGTTGTAACAAAACCGTTTGCTGAGCAACTATCACTCGATGGCAAGATTAGAGAAGGAGGCAAACTGTCCTTGCAAGAACATAAACTTGTGTGCTGAAATATACATTGCACATACGCAGAGAACAGAGCTTTGTTACAGTGTTCAGTGGTATCACGTAGTGATAAAGTGGGGTAAAGTAGTGATAAATTGCTGCGTGTGTCATAGCATAGTCTTTAAAATGTCAGAACCCTGTGGAAGTGATGGAATGGATGCTTTGCTGGAGCAGGTCCCCAGAGATGTGCTGGATGCACTGTGTGGCACACTCTGGCATGAATTTAGACCACAAGCAAAATCATTTTCAAAGGAATTAAGCATATAGAGTATTAAATGAGAACTCTGATTTTGGAGAACTTACAGATTCGATTATCTTTTCTTCCAAAAAGGTGTGTTTGCCTAAAGAATGGTTGGACTTTGCTAACTTCCTTTGCACAAAACAGCACAAGCCTCTACATGGCTGTGTGTGATTATTACATTAACACATCTCTATGGTTACACCACAGAAACCTTTAAGTGTGAATGCATTTTTTTCCCTTAAGTACCAAGATGTTCCCGATGGAAAAAAAAATGACCTCTTTTTGGCTCCTGAGATAGAGTCAGGGATGTGATTAATGCTGACTATATTCCACTGTTTTTCCCTGAAGATGAACTATTAATATTTTCCAGTGATGTATGTCCTTTCACTTAGCCACAAATGGGTGGTCAGCAAGGTATCTAAGCCCATATTTTGTCTAAAGTAATAATTTTCTCAGTGTCACCCCCCATAGAGCCTTTGACTTGGTGCCCAAGGACTGCCCAGTGTTTTTCTACTGCTCTGTCAGTACCCAGCACCACTTCAAAAATACATGAATGAAGCACCTCAACCCATCTTATTTGTTCCATCCCATCTTATTTTTTATTTAAGCTGACATTTAAAGCAGATCCAATAGCCTGTGAAATGGATGGTATTTCTAGATTTAGTAGATTACCTGGTTAACTCATAGTGGCAGACTACTGGAAAGCCTTACACATCACTCGCCACATGCTCTTTGATGTATGGCCTTGCAAAGTCCATTTGATTTGGCTTTATTTTTTGTTCCATCATTTGTTTCAAGTTGGCCCAACATACCGGCTAACACTTAAAGGATTCACCTCTCGTTTTCCTTTAAGTGAGTATGTTAAAAGAAAGCAAAGGTTTCTGAGGTTCAAAGCTGCCCATTATTACACAGATGTGTACAACTAATTTAAAAACAGCAGCTACTTAAACCACTAACTGGAGCAAAACAAAGCAATACGCTGATGGATTAGACAGATTAAAGAAGAGGTTTGAAGGCAAAGGTGTTCCTGGACTCTTGGTTGCCTGCTCTTTGCTCTCCTATTCAGGATTCTTTCAATTGCTTCCCAGGATCTATGCATTCCTTATGATCCTCTGTAGATTCCTAAGGATTTCTCCTTTCTTCTACTAGTCCTTGATTGATTTGGACTTAGTTTCCTTCTGCATGGCCTTCTTCTCTTCCTAGACTTATCTTGGTCTGTACTGGGACTTGCTACCTTGTTGTACTCTGGGCCATGTCACACTGCTGCTGGGGAGGACCAATGTCTCCCTCTTGCATCTTCTCCAGAGGTTTCACTTCATCTGGCAGCCAGGACAAGCTCTCTCCGTGCTACCACTCATTGCCACAGCCTCCTTAGCATGTCCTGTCCTCATCCCAGACCCCATCCTGATCAGTGGTAGCACACAATGGGAAGAAACTTTCAGTGTAAAGAGCTCTAGCTGGCACCAAAACCAATGGTTTTACTTCACTTTACCTTTGCTTTCTCCATCTTCCCCAATGTTATTCATTATAACAGCTTGCATTTCTTTTCAAACTAACTTGCAAGCTGTACAGGACTGGAGGAAACTGCAGCTGAGCAACACTGCACAAAGGAGCCAGGCTCCCTAGGGATGTCCTCACTAGACATCAGGGCCATAAGGGGACAATGGGAGCAGCTGCAAGGTAGGTGTCTTGTGCAAGTGGTCCTGAAGGAGTGGGACCTGTAGTATTGGCACAGGCAGACTTGTGGCTTCATGAGTTAACATCTGCCAGGGGATTTTCTGTCTCAGCTTTCACTCACTGTATTTAAGCTCTTGTGTGACTCCAGAACTGCATCCAGACCTTTGGATGCACTGCCACATTATTTTGTCTTGTTACTGAACTTCCTTGTTTCCTTTGTGCACATTAATTCCTCATTCTATGCCCTGCTGCTAGCAACTGAGGTCTTCAGTTTGTAACAATTTTATGATGTATGTACTTAAAAACATGATTTTTGTATCTCCACAGTCAACTGAATATGTACAATCAGCACTGCAATGTTTGCAATGTCTTGTCACTAGTAAGTTTGAATCAAGAATGTGTTTATCTGTGAGTTAGTATCTAGACCTTTAATACTGTTCCAGGTTGCCCAGATCAGCTCTTTGAAGTCATTGTCAAGACTGGGTTTGCTGTTTTCCTCCATATAAACAAAGGACATTACGTACAATCCAGGGAGCATGCCCTGGGTGTCAGGAGGTCATGGTTACATCAGGGCTTCCAGCAAGTTTCACAACAAAGCTGTGAAGTACCTGAGACACAGTCACACACGCTTTTCCTCTTCAATAGAATTTTTTTTGCTCTGAAAAGCCAGGCCACATCTATTGTGCATGTCTGTTCTACAACTGGCTCTTCACCTCTCTATGGGCAACCGTTTTGACTGAAATGAGTATTTCTACCTTTGTATAATTCTGATAGAAGAAAGGGTAAATATTCTCCTCCTTTCTAAAGATATTTCTAAAGCAAGTGGTGTATCTCACTCAGAATTTTTTCTGGAATACACCTGTCCCCCAAAGACATACAATGTTCCCGTTGCCAGGAGGCAATTGATATCTTCATGGGGAGAGTGTAATAAATTGAAGCACAGTGGTCAGCCTCCTAGAAAAATGTCAGAGAAGGGTAGGTGTCAGGGAGAAACTATAGTAACATGAGAGGCAGATGCAGAGAACTAGCAGTGTATGAGTCCAGACAAATCAATTCCTGCCACAATTTGCCATCCTGTAATTGCATGGAAATGAAGGTGAGCTGAAAACCTGAAAGGCTTTTAGAATAAAGAAATGGGTTGTGTCTCTGGGAGGACTACATCACTTAAGGACTATGGACTGAGTAGATTAGGCCCACATTTTCATTTACTTGTGGGATGATTTTTTTGTCTTGCAAGGCCTGGGATTCATGAAAATGATCTTCATTTGTATTTATTTTTTTGACTGTTATTATTTCCTCATAGATTTTGTAAACTCCAGTAGCATGGTAGTGCATGTGAGATGGGAAAACAGAGGCAGTTACAGTGAGCAACTACTTCCAGACACTACAGTGATACAAATGATCCTATAAATCAACCAGCTCAATGGCTGATACGAAATAGTGGAAAATAAATAAGATTTATTTTGAACTTAGCTCATTTTAGATGGTCTAGATTGAGCGAGCTATATATTAGAGATGAAAGTATTTTCCCTAAATATTGGCCACATTATGAGATTGATTTTTAAGTGTGACCCCATGCTAAAATCAGTGCATAATTCTGCCTACAAAATGGCTGGTTGTTTGATATATCTGCACTGTCTATCTGGAATGTCTTTAATCAGAGAAAAGGCTCCAAATCAGAGACATCCTCAAGGAGCAACATTTACATTTGGATTTACAAGTTCAAAGCTGCCACGTTTAAGTTTTCCATCCATCTCATTATATCTTCAGGGTATTTACGGACTCCAGCTTCAGATAGATAAAGTTGCAGTGGTTGGATTTAGGCACTTTAAGTAAGTTTGCTGTTTGCAATTTTTTACTGGTATGTTTGGAGCTTTTTCATCTCCTTTAACCTGCAGAGACTTCATTGAACTGATTTAATGCCAAAAGCAAGGCAGAGAGCTCTGTGACTTCTACTGCTTTCAGTATCAATATTCTTGGCTGCTGTACAAGCAGAAACACAGATCTTTGAATCTAGGTGTCGAGGGTAAAGTTTATCTGTTCCTGCCTGTCTAGCTCTTCTGGTTATTCAAAACACTCCCACAGAATGGCTTGGGTTGGAAAGGACATTAGGAATGATGCCTGCTTTCTAACGTACCTGATGTTAGAGATGCTGTGCTCTTGATGTTGACCAATATTTATTAGCATTTCTGGGTAGCACTTGAGTTCTTCTCTAAGCAGGCAAGTCTGGGCAGAAGACCATAGAAAATAGATTTTAGAAAGATCTGTATATAGAAAAAATGCATATCTTTTGGGGTTATGAATAACATTTTATGTCTCAAAGTGAAAAAGACAATCTATGTTTATCCTTTAGGAAAAAAGTTTGAAGCCATGTTCATTCAGATTTTCTTTTAAACACAGTCTGGCCCTCTGAACTGAGATGCAAGGAGAGATATCAACATCATGTCTTCAGAGGATGAATAACTTCCCAAGAAGCTTACACTACATTAAGACCCATCTTCACAATGAACATTCCTAGGAGAAGAGGTACAGTAATTGCTACAAGGCTGTTCTGTGGTGGTAGTGAAAGATTAATTGACTTGCTGGGAAAAGACAGAAGATGAGACACCAGAAAGTGTCTTCAAATATTATTCGCTAGAGGAAGTATGGGAAGTTTGGGAATCTCCCTTCATAGGCTTAGTACTATCATTTAAGCATTAGGAAAATCCCACCAATACAGCCAGGTTCTCTATTAATAGCTTTGTTCTTATCGTACAGAAATGTCAATGTAATCAGAATTCAAGCCACTACTTCCATTAGAAGCAGAGCTTCCTTCTTTTGCTTACTGCTGGCACAGGTGATGACAAGCCACATTGCTTCTGGGAAAAGGAAGCTCTAAGGGCATCCAAATCTGATACAAACAGAATCCTAGTGGTTGCAAGGTGTGAAGCAGAATACAGGAAATAGGGCCCATTTCTTCTGCTTACTCAAGTGTTAACTCTCGTCAACAAGAAATTAAAAGAATAGGATCAATTTGAACAATGGAATACAAGTTGAAATGGGTCTGACCCACTTTCTTTCTTTTCTTACATGGCACCTCCTAAATCATGCCAGTGAAGATGGATTATACTTTCAGTCATGAGATAAACCTGTAAACTAGTTCTTGTCTGCAGCACTTGTGTATTATAGATCTTGTGTCTCCTGAAAGATGAATAATTACAGTCCCTGGGGAGATACTTTTAGAAAATGCAGTCATCATGGATTCTGCAGCTGTATGGACAATGATGATAAAAAGAAGAGCCTTCTTCTTGTCCCCAATGGGCATGAAAGTGAAATAGAAAGAACAAACAGCTCTCATTAGATTAATGAGTGAGGCTTCCAATTTATGGACAAGCTTCTGTTTCCCTCGCACTGATGAAATAAATACTATTTGATGAGGACCTCTAAACACCATCAGATCAAACCATGCCATAAACCAATTGCATTTGCCTTGATTTAAAGCAGGCTTGCCCCAGCACAGTGTCATATGGAAAGAATGGATCCTTCAAAATAAATTGACTGGATTTTCTTTGCATCTTTTCCTGTTTGGCAATCTGTCTTCATTGAAACCTTGGTGAATCAGATAACAAAACCTGATGAGCTGTGCATCATAAATCTGTAACTTATCTCATGGATGAATTCTTCCCTGTGCATGTTACCCTATATTTAGGATTTCAAGCATACTCATTATCCAAGGGATACATGAACAAGAAGTCTGCAAGAATTCTCTTCAAGCATATACTCCAAATATAACCTGCAAAGGTGGAACAGAGCTTTTCCCTTCCAAGAGCTTGTCTGAAGTAAGTATATGAAGAGCATATTATAAAGAATGTAGCACGTAAGACACATGGTTATGAAGCAAATGAGCTTTTCAGGTGAAGGTATCTTCTGGGATAGATGTAGAATTCCTTGTTCCCACACACTTGTCTGAAACAGCTTAAATGCAAAGATCACTAAGTGATCATAGAATGGTTTGATCTGGAAGAGACCTTGTTCCAATCCCCCTGCCATGGGCAGAGACACCTCGCCTAGACCAGGTTGCTCAAAGCCCCATCCAGCCTGGCCTTGAACACCTCCACGGAAGTGGCACCCACAACTTCACTGGGCAACCTGTTCCACTGTCACACCATCCTCACAGTGAAGAATTTCTTCCTTGTATCTAGTATAAATCTACCTTCTTCTAGTTTATAGCTATTACCCTTCATCCTATCACTACACACCCTTGTAAAAACTCCCTCCCTAGCTTTCCTGCAGGCCCCCTTCAGGTACTATAAGGTCCCCCTGCAGCCTTCTCTTCTTTAGGCTGGACAGCCTCGACTCTCTCAGCCTGGTCCCGTAGGGGAGTTGCTCCAGCCCTCTAATCATCTTTGTGCCCTCCTCTGGACCCACTCCAACAGCTCAACATTCCTGTGTTGGGGGCCCCGGATCTGGATGCAGCACTCCAGGGAGTTTTCTCTCTGCCTCTATTCAATGCCACTGACCCAGGCAGTTATCCTAACTGGTACAACTGGTGCTCTCATTGCCACTCTGCATGAACAGTAACAGCACAGTGGTGAGAGAGAGACCCAGGTACCCTCTCATCAAGAGGTGTCCAAAGGGTCGAGCCTATATTGCCTTTGCCTGCCAACAATTTTCATCATCATACTCCATCTAACAAAGAAGCACTTCTCTACGCGTGCATCGCTCCTCAATGCATTGGCCTAGGATTGTTCTGAGTAGAAAAAAGGAAACGAGATTTAATAACTGTGCAAGTCAATATGACCCTTCCAGAAAGGTGACAACAGCTGTAAGGGCATGGAGACACGGCACTTGAAATCTTCACACAACTGCAAGGGAAGCTCGCCATTTTGCCTCTGGCATTAGGACTCAAAGTGGGGAAAGGACCAGAGATGTTTTCAGCTACCTCATTAAGTGAGTGCACAGCTACTCTCCCAGGAGCTGGGAAGGATATTTGTCGCTCTCTGGCTTAAATGACATATTTCAAAGCCACTGTTGTTAGCTTCCAACAATGCCTCAACCTTGAAAGCAGTTTATCTGAAGATAAAGCTTGAAAGAGTAAGGCATCTTCTAGCTCTAGGAAGACAAAAGATGATCAGCATTTACAAAGATTAGAGCCAAAACACAATGGGATGCTATTCAAGGCAAGTATTTAGATTTTTATTACTGCTTGTACTATTGCTACCACCAGTACTTTTGTTACTGCTATTATTATGAAGGCAAACACAAAAGCTCTCTGAATATGTTCCTCAATATACAATACCTAATCTCTCCAGAATGATGGTGATTATACAGAAATGGAAGGGAAAACATCAGTGTGAAGTAAAGTCACAGTGTTTAAGCTTCATCAGTCCTTAGGCAGTGCCTCTGTGACCAATACAGAAAAAAAAACCAACAAAAAAAAACCAACAACAAAACACCAAAACAAAACAAAAAAACCCCATCTAAGATGTATTGATTATGAGAGCATAAAAAGCACATACCTGCTAGACCTTCACGTACAGGAACCAAGTAAGGTCTTGTCCAATTTTTATCATATTATACAACACAAAATTGCTTGGACTAGCATTAATAGACTATATTTGATCTGATCATTGCAAGCTCTCTATCTACACGCAGTGTTTAAAATTCATATCAATATCACATTAGGTCAGAATCAATAACAAAACTCAGAGTTTTTTCAGGTTGCCCTAGTATCAAAACTAGAAGTAAAAATCCAAACCTTTTCATTACATCTCTTAGAACTCAAAGTCCTGTTTTAAGATACTTAGACCCCTAAGTGCAGACACATTATATGGACTGCCAGCATTAAATGGACATGGTGTTTCTTCCAGTGCCTGTAGTCCTGGACCATTTTCTGTTGGTGAGCTCTCTCATGTTGTTTAAGAAAATAGCACTTAACCACTCAATATTTTGCTTGTCAGCACTGTGACATGGAGCACTGTTCTGTCAAGCAGCTTGAAAAGGGCAGTAGCTCGCAGAGTGGAGGGAAAAAAAACACCAATAAAAGGAGATTAATCCCAAGGAGATTAGAAAACAAAAAAGAAGAAAAAAAAAAGAAGAAGAGAATTTGCACAAGCACAAGCACAAAAATTCTGGAGATTTTGAGTTGTTTCTCACAGCAAGCCAGACCTTCATAACCTGGCAGGATGCTGCATGCTCCTTCTGAAAATCCCCTTCTTTGATGCATGCAGTATGCCATGATCCCAGCCCAGAGTGAAGACAATTCTCCCATCCCATGCTCCTTCCCACAGCCCTGCCATGTCCTCAGGGAATGGATCCCCCAGTGGAAGAGAAACGATGAGCACCAGGGATTGTTTGGCACAGACTGGGTTGTCTTTTTTGAGGGGCATTTCTGCCAAATGGGAGTGAGAGCATTAAGAGGAGAAAAACTGGCAGCTAGAATAGCATGCAAAAATCTAGCCCAGCTAATGCCACCCAACTGTTCATGGGTTTGTTGAATCAACAGCAGTACCTTCCAGCCTTCAGTGTGAGAAAGTGAAAGCCTAGGAAAAAAGCAGAAGATTTTGTGTAAGATCTTCCCATGAGGTGTGTGAGATGGCTTTAAAAATTCCTGTGAGCTGAGAAACCGTGCTCTGCTCTTACCATGATGGGTACTCTTCCAAGAGCTGAAATAACAAAAGCTGTTAGCAGAGCCGTGGGAGTGAGCCAGAGTGGCCATCAGAGGCGAGCAGCAGGAGGAGAGAGGGAGCAGGTAAGAGAAATAGGTCACCCCATCACACAGATCTGCCTAAATTAGGCCTTGCTACTTGTGAAAAATTAATAATCTCAGACAGAAAGGGAAGGTGACAGCATGAAGGGAGAAGCGACCCACCAGCCTCCACAGAAGACTGACATTGTTTGAGCTGTGCTTATATTTTAGCAATTAGGTATTGCTATTCTATATTGTCTTTTTTTTTTCTGATTTTTTTTTCTATAGTGCACGACAAAGTGCATTATTTTCCTATATTTTCTGGGGAGAAATTCCCTTAAATTTGGACCTTGCCTCTGTGGCTGCCAACCGAGTCCTTCTGGAAGGGATGCACAGCCTTCATTCTGAAGGGTACCAGTTGGATATCACTTGTTAGTAGTGGAAAATTTTACCCTCAAGCTTATAAATCTTGAGAAGAATTGCAACCACTTACAGATCAGGAGATGCTACAGTCCTTCTTTAGGCAGGGTGGGTTGACAAAATCACCAGGGCCAGCGAGGAAATTTCGCAAGGGCCATTCTTCCACTGACCACATCCCAAGGAAGAGACTCATTTTGGTCCAGGAACACCCTTCTCTCCCAGCAGGATCTCAAGATCACAGATAGTATTCCCAGTACGAACAGTGTTCTGTCCTAAGTATTTAATCTGTAGATTTAACCTTTTCTTGACCTTGCTTTGCAGAATGCAGGTGGCTGGGCCTTACGAGGGAGCCTTTGAGAAGTTATTTTGGTGAAAAGCTGGCTGCCACCCACTGTGCTTCTCTGCCAGCCGCCGTGCTCCTTCACTCTCACCACACCTCTCTCATCCTCAAGATATTTGAAGAGTTTGTATTCAAGGTGTGGAACATCCGTGTGATCCAGCCTGTAAAATACCATCGTGGAAGGTACAACATGCCCTGCATTATAGGTCATTTATTTTTATATACAAGGACAGGGAGAAAGAAAAAAGAGTAGATTCAGGAGTTTTCAGGGTGTGGAGCAGAGCCCAGGGCTCAACAAAACTAAATGTTTCTAGGAAGGGGTGTTCTCACATTTCTAGGTTCTGCTATTCAGAGAAGGGTGTTTTTTGTTTTGTTCTCAGCAAAATCCTATTCTTGGTGTGGCTGCTTTTGAGCTCCATAACACTCTGCAGGCAATATGTTTGTTTCTGAAACAAACATCCGAGTTCATTTGGGTTTGGGAGGACGCTAAACTCAAAACATATTTTAACAAAACTGGGTACTGACTTGGAGAAATAAAATAGACATATTACCTTTTTACACATGCTCTTGTTAAGAAAGGCCTTTTCCTTGTCATGCTGTGTCTCCTTCCCCCCATTCTGGTCTACAAGGTAAAAAGATGCTCGCATAGGCTATAATATTTAAAGAGATGTCAGAGGTGTTATACATAGATCTACAAGAATGTTAAGTTCCGGCTGGTGTCTGTGTACACACCCCTCACCCCTGCCTACTGGATGAAACATGCATGAGACCTGCTCAAGTGTTTATAAATTCTTTCCACTGGCTGAGCCTGCGAAAATGCTCTTGTAGATTGCTGGTTAGAAATGCGTCCTATGGAGGTAAAGGGCATAAATGCTGTGATTGCTTTCTGCATGCATATAGGTATCCCATGTATAGTTACACCAATTATTTTACCATCTAAAATCACTCGGCTGAAGAGCTCTCCTATTTGTCTGAGCTTCTAGTATAGGGAAAAATTTTTCTTTGACTTGAGTTTGGTACAATCCACTAAAGGAGGAGGTTAAGGTGGTAAACAAGGTACAAACCATATATGGGTGCAAGTCTGCAGAAAGATGTGTAGGAAAAGGAGTGAATAACAGCCCCCGAGGGAGATGTGGGGAGCATTAATTCATGTGCTCCTCTACTGCCTGCTGTCTCTTGTATCCCCAGTGAAAATACTCCAGGTCACCGAAGAGGTGAACCCTTATCGCTTCCCCGGAGCGCAGCAGTCACTTTGCATCTCCTTGCTCCAGCTGGAGAGAGTCAGGAAAGTCATGGTAAGGATGTAACTGTCAGGAGCACCAACCTGGTGGTACTTGAGTTATTACGGGAAAATGGAGTACAGGTCTTGCTAGGAGCATGGTAAAAGCCAAAGGGGAGCATCATTAAAAGGTATACTGTTACAGAGGCTCTACAGCTAACAAGAATGATGCTCCCTCGGGGGGGAGCAAACCCCTGTCCAAAGCACTGTCTTGCTTGCGTAAGATGGATCAGCAAGGAGGTAATCTCTAGAAAAACTAAAGCCAAGATTAATAACAAAAGTACAGTCAGCATCTTGACAGGGAGTCTTTACAAGATAATTTATGACAATGAAGGAATAAAGGGTATGGACCACGGTAAGTGTGTAAGAGAAGGACAGTTCTGCAAAACAGGCTTTTTACATGAAAAATGAGGAGATTTTTACCTCTCCATAGTTGAGAAGACTTGAAGATACAACTCATTCATTTTTGTGTTTTTTAATGCTACCTTTCTCCATTAACCCTTCACAAGTACTCACTACCACAAAAACATCTCTTCTGGTTTTTTTGTTGTTGTTGGCTGCTTCTCTGGGAAAAGCCACTCAGAGCTCAGTGCCATTAGGCTGATCCTCAACTCCTCTGAGTGGCTGGGGGCCAAATGAAGGCATAGGCCATACTACTGTTTGTCTAACCCTTGGGCTGGCTGGGAGACAAACTGACACCAAGTCAGGGCACAGAATCATTCACAGACCAGGACATCTAGAGCAAGATTCCTCTGTGGAGGTTTATATATTGGTGAAACTTCTGATCGCTTATTCATTCTTAGATGTCTGTTTTTCCTTTTACACAGCAGCAAGCTAATGTGGAATAGTCTGTTATATAAGAGACACCAGGTGTTATAGGTTCACCGTTCTAGGTTTGCTTGAAACAAGCCTAGTGGCTTTCTCTTACTGGCTCAGGAATGCTTAGTCCACATTCAGTGTGAAACAGTGCAGCCTAAGGTGAGCTGCTTCTGGTCATCTTCCTTTAGCCCTGAAGCAACTTCCCTTGCCTGCCTGCTAATGCCTGTTCTGAGGCCCCGTTCTGAGATACAGGCTCAAGATGAGTCATCCATTGCAGGTCTCTCCCTAGTGACTCTAAGAGGCATAATTCACTGAAGGAGCCTCAGGTTTAGATGGTTAATGTCAGATGAATCCACCTCTAAAGAAGTCAGTGGTGATGGAGTGCAAAATGGGAACCAGGTCCCATGGCCTTCAAGTCAGATCATTATGACTGGACTATCTGGTGGAGGATACAGGAGGATGCCCTGTAAATCTCTAAGAATAAGGCAGTGGAGATTACTGTGTGTAAACGTTGGTTTATTTTAATAACAGAGCTATTAGGAAGCTGGCTGGAAGGCTGCACACTGTATCCAGACTAACAGGGGCCGTGATAAGACAGCCAGGAGGTTGCTATTTCCAGAATCCAGCTGCACATTTCTTTTGCTAAGAGAAGGAATCAAGAGATCCTAAGACTGCTGGACATTAGAAGTGAGCTTCTTGAACAAAAGGCTCACCAAGCTGTCCAGGAGCTGTTTGCAGAGAAAGGATATACAGATAGACAGACTGCCACCAGGGGCCTGAAGTCACAGAGCCTACTGCTGCACTAGGGAGAGGTCAGAGGAGCAGCTAACCCTGCAACTGTGACAAATCCTATGTCTCAATCTTTTACACGCTGGCTTTCCCATCCCTCTAATCCTCTCTGTCACCTGTCCCCAGGCCCCTGCTATTTTTACTATATCTCTTTTTGTATCTGAAATGGCCAGAATGAAAGACAGTCTTTCAATTTATATAGTGGCGCAAAAAATAAGACTAAAAATCTCCCCCACGGAATCTGAGACAACAGCCAGCATGAAACAGCAAAGGCCTTCAGGGAATGGTCTGGACCTTTTTGTCTGAACAGTTGCAGTTAAGGCAGGACCCAACAAGGCACATGAGCTTGTGGTTTCCTCTGGTGTGCACTGCAGGTTGTGCTTCTGCAAGTGATGCCTGCTGTATGAGGCTGTGCAGGTGCGTCAGGGCAGTGCATCAGGGCTGGCTTCTGCCTGGTAGCAGGGCTTTGCCAAACCCTGCAAAGCTGGAGAGATGCAGCCTGACTGCAGCAGCACAGATGTTTGCCTGCCAGGGGGCTCAAATAGCATCTGGCTCCCTAACACCTCTCTTCTGAGCCTGGCCCTAGGTAACAACAATAACAAGAGATCCGGAAAGCTGTTTCTCTCCCCACCTGTCTCTCTCAACAGTGGTGGTTTCACACTGATCACAGCTCTGCTCCACCACGCTTCTCTCTCACTCCCCCTCCTCAATGGAACAAGGGGAGAAAGAGAAAATATGATGAAAAAAAGCTCATGGGTTGAAATAAGGACAGGGAGATTGCTCACCAATTACTGTCATAGGCAAAACAGACTCTGTGTAGGGAGATTAATCTAATTTTTTGCCTCTTGCTGACAGACCAGAGCAGTGAGAACTAAATGCAAACAAAAAGGAGAGGCTTCCTTCCAGCCTCTCCTGCCTCCTCCCCCCCCAAGCAGTGCAGGGGAATGGGGGCTGCAGTCAGCCCATAACTCTTCATCTCTGCAGCTCCTCCACAGTCACTCTGCCCCTGCTCCACATGAGATCCTTCCCAAACTGATCCCATGTGGGCGTCCCACAGGCTGTGGCTCTCCAAGCACTGCTCCAACACAGATCTGTACCCCAGGGCCCATCCTTCAGGAGCACGCTGCTCCAGCAGCTCCCCAGGCCTCCTGCTAGGCCCAGTGCACTGGCCCACCCTTGGGCCCCTTCTCTCCTTTTTGAAGCCTGCACTTCATCGTACAGTCTTCCCTCCCAGTGATGTCAGAAGAAGGAAAAGTGTGTAATAGGCAGAAAAATCAAAACTATTGACATCGCTGCTGATTTCAGCAGTGACTCATCCTCAGCCTCACACTGAGAGAGCTAACATTCGTTGCTCATTATAAAACAATATCTCCTAAGGTGGGGGGGTGTAGGGGAAGTGCTCTGTGCTTCCAATAAGAGCATGTTTATTCAGGAAAAACTCAGCGTGCAATTTACCATCAGGCAGGCTCGCCTGCACACGCACATGCAGGTAATGATGGTGTTAGCTGCCTGACAAATTGCGGGGCCTTGCACATTTGACCTCCTCCCCTGCCCTGCCTGCGGTATCGCATCTCCCAAGGGGTTCATCCTGACATCCCACCCCAGAGCAGCTACCAGCCGCTGCCATTTTGGGTTTTCTGCCTATTTATTTATTTCCAAAGATCCTCCCAGCTCTCACCTCCAGGGTAATTCCATCTGTACTGCATGCAGGGCTTGGTTTGGTGTCCAGTCTTGCTGGAGAATCAAGTACCCTATCCATCATTCCTCTGCCTATAAATGTGAACTTGCAGCAGTGGAAAGGGGAGCTTTAAACCTTTTTGAAGAGGCGTTTGGCTTTTACCTTTAACCCTGAGTATTCTCCAGATATTGTTCTTCAAAGCTGAGACCTTTTTCAGTATAGAAAAAAAGTTACTCTGGACATCTTCCAAATTGCTTTGGATTAAGTTTAATCTTTTCCTACCAAACTCTGTACTGATCATTGTACAGTAACTAGGGCTTGAGAAGGAGGTCTAGAAACAGTCCTGATAAAATTCTTAAGATTCTCAAGCCTTGCCAGAATAGTTTTGCTCTAAAAAATTCAGCTTATAATCTCTGATTCAGCACATCTTTATCTTCTGGATTTTAGTACAAGTTAAGTACTTAACTGGTGCATAGTAACAGATTAAAGCATATGTTTAGATGCTTTGCTGGATACATGATGTTGTGCTGCAGGGTTTTTTCTTCACCCATTCAGAGCTGGAAGGGCACAGATTCTCTGGTGCTGTTGGGGCTGTGACAAAAGAAGGCTTCTCCCATTCAGCCAGGTGGACAGCTTCATACCACATTATCTGATGTCCTCGTGATCTCTTTCTAGTCTGTCTATTTGGGCCACTTTATCATAGTGTGAGGAAAAAAAATATTCATCAGACGTTTTGTATCTTAGTATGTTAGTAAATGACCTCAAATTATAGCATTATGTTTTCAAAATTTGTTATGTAAAGATAATCCTGTTTCTATAACACACTAGTAGGAGTCAGCCCTTGACATATATTCTGATTGGTAGGTCATTATTTTAATTGCTAAACTTTAATAAATGTCAGTGTTTGCCCTGCTCCTCTCCCTCAGATTGTCTGCTTTTGATTTCTGATGATTCGCAAGCTTTCTCTTATTCCCTCTGGGTTTCTTCATTTCTCTTCAGTTCAGAAAGAGTGGTTCCCCATTTCTCTCTACCTGCAGTGCAAAGGCTTCCCTTTGCTCTTCCCAACCCGCATGTTGTAATTATAATCAGTTATGAAAAGTCAGCAAATGGCAATTTAAGCAGTTGATTTTCAGTAAAAATAGATGCTGGATCTTCTTGAGCAGTCAGGGCAGACACCGAGCCTGTCAGTCAGGAACTCTCATGCTTGGCAGGACGATTTACTTGTCTGATGTTCCTACTCGTTTTCCATCATAAAATGAAAACATTTCACTTGTCAAACATCTTCCTTTTTTTTGGGATGCATCTCGCACGCACGCTGCTCGGCCATTTGAAACTCAGCTGTGCCTCTAGCAGTCAGTCTGACAGCTCAGCCAGACTCTATCCTAAAGAGGTTTCCCAGGAACCCATTGAAGCATCCCATAAGTTTGGGGACTGCACAGTGGAAAGATTTTTTTTTATTGTGCGATGTTTCCAAACAGAATTAACACTTTATAGAAGCAGGATAGGAGTTTTGAGTTCTTTGAAATGGGGGAAAAAAAGAGTCCTCTCTCTACTGAAGTGTCCTGGCTGAAGCATAAGCTCTCCCCTGCTAGAAGAGCTTGTGTCGAACAGCAGATCCAGTGCTCTGCTAGCAGTGGATCTGGCCTCCCTGGCTCCTTGGGCTTGGTTGCCCCTCGGTGACTTTGGGCTGATGTCCCAGTGTAGCCATGGTTCCTCAGGCCATTCCACCTGGCTACTGACTGCTGCCATCAGCATTTCTCCTTAGCTTGGCTCAGGCCCAGAGATCCCAGCTTGGATCCTGTACCTCATCCCTACTGGCAATGGGAAGGACAGGGTCTGACCACACTGCAGCGTGGCCACAGTTCCCAACGCATGCCATCCTTCTCTCTGGCAGCTGGATTTCTGTTCTCTTGACACCACGCAGACCTCTCCCACTGTTTCCTCTCTGCAGCTGCCCCAGCTGCAGCCCTCGGTGGGAAACCTGCTTTGCTTGCTGATCTGGAAGCTATTTTAAGTCATGAGGCTCTTGCCATGCAAATCAAGGTAGCGTTGTGCATTTGTTATGAAAAATTACCACCATTCAATTCATCAGTCAGTTATTCATCTCACACTGTAATTGTAGCTTGTATACCACTCACCATCTCTAGGTGCATCAAGTGAGCTGATCTCGTATTTAAGAATTTGCCAACAGTATAAATGGATGCAATTATTTGACAAAGATTTTCCAGCATGGGGTTTTACAACGCATGTTTTTTCCTGAGTTCTAAAGTGAGGGGCTAACCTTAGTAATTTAAACAACAGTGTTTATCTGCCTGTAATTTACACCTGGGAAAGAGAAACATGGGGTGAATGGAGTGATTTTCCCGTGTTCGCCCAAGAAGACAGTTGCCAAACTGAATTCAGATCCAGTGCTCAATCCACTAACTCGCCTCCTCTCCCGCCCCCCCAGCCACATTGCCCACAACAGCAAGTTCTGCTGTATGTAAGCTGGGATGCAAAAGCAAGCACAAAAGCTGATTTCAGGAGAAGTCAAAATGCCTCTACCGCTCAAGGCTGACATCATAAGCAGAGTAAGAGGATAAGTTAGCTGGAGAGCAAAGCACTAAAATACTGGAAGAGTGAAAAAGGGCACTGGCAGTATGAAGCCACCTCTTTCCTTGGCCAAATGATGCACCAATTAGTGGCTGGTTAATATTTAACATATGTTTTAGCATTTGAGTAGTGTGCCAGGACAAAGGGCGTCACTATTTTGATAAGTGATTGAACTTTCAGTAGCAAGTGGAGGGAGATTTTTAATTTCAAAGCAAATAAAGGGATTGGCAAGTGCTATGGCCTAAAATTTTAATTTCCTATCTTTTCCAATTATATTAAAGGCAAACCAAATGACTCTTGTGTTGGCTGAAGATCTTAGGGTATTGAAAGCTTTTGCATTACAGCAGCTTAACAAATTACCACCCATCTGGTAGGCCGTCATATCTGGCCCCATGTGTGCTCTTAGCAATCCTTATATCATGAACTGGAGCACATCAGCGTTGGTGGGTTGGCCCGTCCCTCAGAGGTGCTAACGCCATTTGTTTGGGAGGGCGACAGCACCCTTTGGCCAGGTGGTAGGAGCTCGCAGCCATCTGCTGAGCTTCTGAAACATGTGGCAGTAAGGTCTGGGAGCTGCTGTCAAATCTCCACCTTCTGCAAGACAGATCCTGTGGGGTAGGGAAATGATGGCAACTGCAGACGTGAAGCTTTCTGGGATCTGACCCAGCGATACCTCTGGCAGACATCTGCAGTCTCTTCTACATGTCCTAAGCTGAAAAATGGCACCGAAGGCACATAATGATGGCCAGCTGTTTGTTTCCTTGGATAGCAAGCGCTGTTCTTACCAATTCAAGTGACTTAATTGCTTTGAGAAGGTCTTTAATTTGCAGATTGTACCTTGAATTAGCCTGTACGGGTGCTGATGAGATCGATTACCTGCATTAACAAGGAGGAGCAGTGCCTTGGTGTTCTTGCAGTGTGCACTTTCAGATTAAATAGCAAACAGAGTATGGCAGGACAAGAGGAGGCAGTGGCACTGAAGACATCGATCTGAGCTACATGTCTCACCCAGAACCGTGCAGGTTTTGCTGTACACACAATCAAATATGTCAAATGGCCCCTAAAATGTAAATGTTAGCAGTCAAGGTCACCTTCCAAAGGATGCCGAGCAGCGTGCCCCAGGCAGGCCCCATTAGCGGCAGCTCTGACAGTGTTCCCACCACCTTCTCCTCCCCCAGCTCTTTGCTCCGTGCTGAGAAATATTCCAGAGGCAAAAGTCTTTCCTATTTGATGCTAAAAAGCTGTTCCCTCCTCCCAGCCGGCCAAGGCTCAAGTTTAATAAAAATCCTCATTAGTTGTCATCTAAATATGCAGGAGGTCCATGCCAAGGATTGCAGCCGAGATAGGGAAAGCCAAGACAGGTTCTAATTAAGGATGAGGCCGGACCAAAACCTTGGGTCAGAAGCTAATACCTTGTGGAAATTTGGATCCATAGCCCTGAATGCTATTGACGAGGATGATCTCTTCAATGAAAGCCCCAGGTTCTACCTGGCAGGGCTGTCGCAAACCCTTGGAGAGATCCTTTGATTCAGTCGCCCCACATAACATGGTGGAGATCCTCTGCCTGCTTCGCTTTAATTAAGGGATGGGAAGCTTTAATTAATGCAACATGACAGTGAAAATATAATCAGCGGAGTGGCCCTTGTTGTTTGTTTGCATGTTAATTTTGCATTTTGCATGCTTTAAAAAAAAAAAACCAAAAAATACATTACTTGCTTTTTAATTCTGTGTGGCTGCGCTGCAGAGCCTGTAGCCACAACACAGTGTTCCTCAAGGAGCTCTGGGGAGCGGAGTGTTAATCAGTGCTGGGTTTGGCACCTGAGGAGCCACAGGAGGTGCTTGGGGATTATAAATCAAACAGAGTAGCTGGGCTTTTCTGTTAACATGATCATTAGGGAAAGACTGAAAAATCAATGATATTTTGTATTTCTTTCTTTGTGTTTTTGGGTCAGCAGTGTACTGAGGCGTGGGATCGCTCATATGAGTTGCATGTGTTCTAGCCTTAGCAAAAACCATACATAAATATATATAAATTTCAGTTCTGCAGATAAGATAGAGTGTCATATGGCTATGAGGTCTACAGTACAAAAGAGAAATCCTGAATCTGAAACTGTGGTGAGCTATGTTCATCTTCCCTTGCAGCTTAAGCTGCAGAATTGCTTCCAGTTTAAACTTATTTCTTTTCTTAGCCTACTAATATGTAGAAGGAGCTGAGTTACCCTCCGGCTGAGCAGAGATGGTGTTTTCATCCTATAGCATTCACTGTGCATTTGCAATGAGATTTTCACCCCACAGCTTCATTTCTATCTAGGAGGGCTCTTGGGTTGCAAATGGGGATGCTGTGGCCAAAACTGAAGCTGAAGCATGGGCACCTCAGCACATCTCCACCAAGTCTCAAAACACAGGCCATTAGCACTTTATGTTGCCAGAGGCCTCAGTGGGAGTGCAGGTAAGAATACTGGCTTTCAGCCACCAACAGCACCGTGATCTCCTGAGAGACCATGAGTGGAACAGCTCAGGTGTCCTAAACAAATGTATCTGCATCTGAGCTGCACACTTCCTATTTGCTTTAAAGCTGGTAGGATGGAATAGACACTCTGTCTCACCCTAAAAGCTTCAGAGACAAACCTTAAAGTGCCTGCGTCTCTTTGCAGAATGCAAGTTGCCCCTCCAATGACTTGCTTACATGGAGTTTGCCTGATGGGCACTGAGAGCCAAATGAGATGAGTCCCACTTGTCACATATATGACCCACTGGAGCCAGAATCCTGCTTTCACATTTTCAAGGAGCTCAAGTGAGCAGTATTTATACTAAGAATTTATGGATATATAACTTAACAACCGAGACATTGTTACTCTGCTTATTCAACTACACTTGGAGCTAACAGAAGACCTTCTCTCCAACGCATCTTTCTGTTGAGCTTAGATCTGAAGACATTGAAAATAATTGCATTAAACTTGATGAAAATTTTTGCAAAATTAATACCTGAAGCTGATTCTTCTTGTCAACAGTACCTAAGAAGCTCTGAGATGTCCACGATGGACCTACAAGTAATTTGTCTAAATGGCATCTGTGTTACACACTGAAAGAGTAATAAGGAAACAAATAAAGACCAATCAACCGACCTAATAACCCACATCTCCTGCTCTGCCAGCATTGTAGATCCTGACAGTGTTTGCCTAAAACAACATTCCCAGCTGCAGTCAGCCACATGCACACAGAAATGTTAGCTACTTGCTGCAGAAAGTGTTATGAATATCGTTAATGGAAATTGCATGGTGTTGGTAGCAGGCTAGAACTCAGACAACCTTTAGGAAGTAGCTGAGAGAAGAAATCAAAGCTGTTGAACAAACATTAATATTTCCTTCAGTTGTGTGAGACTCCTGTGAAGATTTACATAATTAATCTTCAGCAACAAAACATTTATAATGCAGTTTAATAATCTGGGTGATAGACAGGTCATGTTAATTACCATCTTTCTTCCTGGTTTTAAAAGCCACTGTTCTCGAGCTCTTAGCTCAGAAGTGACTGGCTTGTATCAGCTTGAAGTCAGAGCGGGTCTGCAGATGATTAATGCCTGAATGCCTGACACCAGCCAAGGATCTGCGGGACACGTCCGAGCCCTTGCCCTGCCACAGGCTTTGAGTGCATCTGGGAGCAAGTGGTCTTGGACACACTTCTACATTGCTGATATCCCAGCAGCTGATAGCCCAGCAACTGCTATTTGAGATCCCAGTTGCAGGTCTCTGTCTGAGAGATCTGTTGTTGTTAAATCCTATTGTGTCGTCATCTGCTGAAGAGGTGCCAGCTTCTTGTGGGAGGAGGGCAGGTGGAAGCGAACAGCTTGAGTGGCACTTCTGGTCATCACCAAGAACCTGTTGCCTAACTATTATGAAGGCTTTTCTGGCTCTCCTGTACAAGGTCAGAGTAGAGGAAGGGTTTCAAGGACAGCGCTATGGTGGGTTTTACACCTGTTAGGTGAGGTGCTCCATGTACTACCATGGGGGAGAACATGGTAGAAAAGAAAAAGAGATTCAAGGGAGCAGCATTGACTGAGGTAAATGGGAGACAGAAATTGCCTTTTCAGTGCTGAAAAGAAGATGATTAGCTGTTAGGAGGAATATCTTTACTCAGAGGGTGGTGGGGCACTGGAGCAGAGAGGTTTTGGGTACCCCATCCATGGAGGCATTAAGGGCCAGGTTGGATAGAGCCCTGGGCAGCCTGATCTGTTGAATGGCAGCCCTGCCCATGGCAGGCTGTGGAACTGGATGGACTTTAAGGTCCCTTCCAAACCAAGCCATTCTGTGATTCATTCTATGATAGCACAGGGACAAGAAGCCTTCACACCAAAGAGAAGGAGCAGCTAGTGGAGGTATAAACTTGAGAGCTGACAGTCTGTGAGAGCAATCTCCATAGTGGTGCTATAGAGGAATGCTGGCAAGGCAAGGCTCTGGTAGTGGTAAAGGAAAGGATGCTGTGATAACCAAGACCCCAGATAATGAGTGCCTGGTTGAGAGTTTTAGTTGTGTAACTGGATAAGCAGGCCTGGATTCTACTTTAGCTTGAAGAAAAGATGAATCTGTAAGGTATAGGCTAAATGTGAGAAGTTCACACTCAGACTGAGAACTTGATGTGGGAAAATAGTGTTATCCAACTGCTTGAGAAAGAGCTGTCAGGAAGAACTGGGCTTTGACAGGAAGAGCTGTGCTGCAGTCAGGCACAGCTGGCTGACCTCTAATGAGCTGCTAACCAAGCAGGTATTGCAGTTTGGGCAGGAAGAGACCTTTCCTATGAGAGAGAATCCATCAGTAAAGGAAAGAGCCAGCCAGGCAGTGGTGCTGGTAAACTAAATTTCCAAAAATTAAAGGGTGGAAGGAAAGAGGAGGGCAAATCCATGGAAGCAAAGAGAAGGAGCAGGTCTGGTGGTAATGCATGAGGCTGGAGAGCTAGGAGGGCTGGAATGCGGATGTGGCTGCCCACAGGGCTGGGAGGAAGCCAGAGAGGCAGGCTGGAGGTCAGGATGGTTTCCTAAGGTGTGAACTACTGCCTTCGAGGAAAGGGCCACAGGGCAGAAGGTATGGAATAAACCAGGAAAATAGAACTTTAAGCTAATTTATCTGATAAGCTATTATATATGAGAATATTTGTGCTCTTTTACTCTCTTAATGTGGTATTCATCAGTTACTAGGCATGTGTGAGCCAAATTGGTGGGTCAAGAAGTCCCTTAAAACAATCGCTGTCTCGAGAGACTAGAAGATAAAAGCAGTTTCTAGGAGTGTCTTCTCCTTCCAGGTTTTTCAACTTGGGCTTTTTAGGTAAGAAAGGGTGACTGAGCTTCTGTGAGTCAAAATGTGTTTGGTCTCCTTACCCTAGTAATCCTGCAAAATGCATACTGTAGGAATGCTTGTATGCCTTTGTATCCTGTGCTATCTTGGTGCCTGCATCAGCACAGTCAGAAAAGCAGAATTTCACCCTACAAGAACTGGTATCCTGGCATCAGACTGTGCATTGTATAATGCTTTTGGGAGAAGGTTTTAGTGCACTCATTTGATGCTCTGGTGCCTGAAGTGGGTGGAAAAAAAAAAAAGAAAAAAGAAAGAAGAAATCAAATAGGGATCTTGATAAATAGAATTTCAGATCTTGCATAATATCAGTCAATGGCAACAGCAGGTGTTTGATAGTACTGTGAACTTCCTTGGAATGGGATCCTGCCAACATGGCTGTGATTCAGTGCAATGATTCAGTGACTGCAGGACGGTATCCTGCCAACCAGCCTTCCAGCAGAAAATTGATCACCCCACTGCAAACACTGCCAGTCCATTAGCATTTCAAATTTTGTCTATCTGCATGGCAGTAGAAACCGTGCATCTCCTCCAGGTAATGGAAGGAGGGAGAAAAATTCCCTTTTCTCCCAGGAAAGGATGAAATTATCAGCTGCAGTGTTATCTCAAAGAGGAACATGGAACATGTTTTCTCTGAGGAGTTTAAAGAAATAGTTTCCTTTCACTACCCAAGCTCTGCTTTTCCTTCCATCTCCAACCAGGAACCTTATGAAGACAAGAGAGTCCCATCAGCTTTCACTTATGCCTTACAAACTGTGCAGAGATACTACCAACATCCTGAGTTGAGCAAGGAAACTCACAGAGCTGTTGTTTGCATTCTCCTTTACAGATATTTTTTGACTGCTTCCTTGCACATGGGCAAGCACTGCTGTACTCCCTGCTGTCCGCCCAGTGCCTCCACAGAGCCCTCCGAGCTCTGCAATATGGATGCGTGCATACAAGGCCCCACTAGAGACAACCCGCACATGCTGATACCAGCCCTCACCTTGAAGTGAGTATGTGAGATGAAACTTCCTCCAAGTAAACTCTGCACCAGGGATGCAGTGCTGGGGAAAGCAAACAAGATTTAGCTCAGCTCTCCTATTGCTCCATTTTCCCGTTGTGTAGCAGAAAGAAAACCCAGACTGAAGCTGAGAAGCAATTCTCAGTGCTGCTGCTGTAATCTTTGTTACAGCACAATGTTCTCATCCTTGCCCAGCTCTTTCAAACCTGCTGTAATATGAATAATGATCTACTCCACTTAGGGCGACTTTGTTAAATACTTTGCCTTTATCGTCGGAGCTGCGTAGCCGTCCAGGATCAAAAGGGACTCTTTGAGAGATGATTAGAGCAGGAGGGGAGGGTTTAGCGGCCTAAGCACTGCATTTGCAATAATTAGGCTCCCTGGTGTGATAGGTTCAAATCCTAGCAGGGTTGACTCAGCCCTTCATCCCTCTGAGGTAGATTAAATGGGTTTTCTGTAGTAGGGTCTATTGGACAAGACCTTAAAAAATGCACAGACACATCAGTTTCTCCTTTGTGCTCCAGAGCTGAATGTTACAAATACATAAAACAGAAATTCGGAGTGTTTCACGTAAACCCAGCTGTCTGCCCAAGGACTGCTTGCCCACACCTGTGCTCACTGTTGCAGTGATCACATCGCTTTCCCACCTGCCAACCTCCTTCCCACAGGGGCTTCTCGGTGGAAGTCATCTTGTAGTGAGGGCAGTGTTTGGGGTAAAGCAATGCAGTATGAACGTATCCTGTTACTAAACAGAACCATCAACCTCTAATTTCTAGATTACTCTTTCAAAACAAGCACTTTGTACTATGCATTGATATTCTCTCTCTTGAGAGTGTCTAACCACAACTCCCACAGTGGTCCCAGCCATGAGTCGAACCAGAGCACAGGTTAATGTAGCACAACACACTGAAAAAGACTTAATTCTAGTTTTACAAACACCATCATAAAAGCTTTTCTAGGACGACTCCAGTTCTGTAGGAAGTATTGTTGTCACATGTCTGTTTGGCCTGCATAAGAAGCCAAGTTCATTGTCAGTAGGGAATTGTTCAAGAGGAGTTTGTCATCCCAGAGCAAGTTCTTGGGATTCATTGAGAAGGTAAAGGAAAGGGTGCTTCAATCTTGCATCCCAGGGCTCTCCTTGGCACGGACAAATCCACACCAAAGATGGTGACAGTGAAGAGAGGGATCATGAACAAAACACGTGGAAAAGCTCTTTACGGAGTCGGAAGTTGAGCACGGGCAGGCAGGCAAGAAGAGATGTGGAAGGGTATCCAGGCAAGGGAAGAGTTGGGTTGACACAGAAGACAAGCATGCAGAAGAGGAAAAGGGCTAGGGAGTAGTACTGACAGGGGTAAAAGACACAGAAAAGGCTATAGAAAATATCACTGGAACTGAATGATGGGGGATGTTCCATTTACACCTAATGGTCGTGTTTTGTTTGTAGAGAAGTGCACTTGGGCGACAAGCGGTGGTGGACAGTGGGCTTTTCTGAATTCCTCTTGCATTTGTCCACAGCCCAGAGATGCAGAGACTGTAGACCATGCTAGTGCTTCATTTGTCCATTGTGTACATAATGCTTCTTCATCAAAGATAGCTGTTGTCCCTACACAACCAATACTGGGGGAAAAAGGGGAGTGAGAGCGAGTGATGCAAGTATGACTGAATAGCAGTCGAGTACAGCTAGCTAATTGCAGCTTCATGTAATCTCTTTCATAGCTGTTATCATAACTGTATATATTTCCAGCCCAATTCGTCTATCTTTTCCGGCCTCCTGTCTTTGCAGCTGCCTCCTCTTCTCTCCTTCCTGATGGCTGCAAATCTCTGCTTATCACCCGTTTTCATGCTGTGTTTTGTCTGTCTCTTTGTGTTCATCCCTGTATCGGCTTCTTGGCTGCATGTGGCAGTTTCTTATTTCCTGGACCTTGTGAGAGTCTTCAGTCCGAGCTGTTTGCTTCAGTTAGCATGTGCAACCTCTCGTATTATTTTGCTTTTATGGGTGATTTAATTTTACACATGTTTACACCGAGGAGTAGTTTTGCAAACTAAATTTGTCAGTACAGATGTGCAATTGCTATGTGAGGCAGTAAGAATTAAGACAATTATTTATTTATCAAATTTCTTTTTGTATGAATGTATCCATCCACCACATGAATTTTTCATGCAAGCTCATCTTGAAAAAACCATTCCCTCCTCCCGGGAAGGATTTGAACTCTTTGGGGAATTCCCCCAAATTCTTGTTGTTTTTTTTTCTTTAATTGAACTCCGCCATGTAAGGAGAGCTCCGTCTACAATATTGATTGCGGAAAAACACGCAGACCTGTCAATCTCTCTTTTCCCAAGGCAAAACTCTCTTATTGTCCTTTTCTGCCAGGGTATAATCTCCCCAAAGACAGACTTCAAACAGTTAAGCTTCTTTCCATTGTATTGGGACTATGTGTAGTGCTCCACTTTACATTCACATTTAACAGGTTTCAAGCTTCAGTGATAAACCGGCAACGTTTCTCCTTCATGACAGCTGTTTGACAGCATTTGAAAATGGATAAAAAATGGAAAATTACCCTACTGAGGAAACATCCCCTTCTCTTCGTAACTCAGGCTGGGACATGGCAGGAATGAAATAACGCGCTTATTACATTCCGCACACCGAATGCAAAATGCATTGCCACCCTCTATTCCACTTGATTTGATAATCTAGTACAATTTAGGTCCCTTACAAATTAAATTGTTCGGAAACTTGGTTCGCTGCCTAAACTCTGTGCTAGATTGTGCTACTTAATGACGCTTTTCTTTCTTTTGGTGTTTTATCTTTGGGGTAAATAATTCAGCCAAATAAACCCTGTGATCTGCAAGGTTAATTGACACCCATGTTAATTCACAGCTTGTGTGCAGCACCCACATTTGTCCGTTCTGCACAGAGTCCTGGAGCATCACCTGATCTCTGTTCTCCATGGCTCACTGGAAAAGTTCTTACATTGCCAGAAGCTCTGGTCGTTGAAAATACCACTATTGCTGCCGTGTGGGCAAGGTCTGAGCTCCACATGCTTGTTTGCTTTCCCTCAAGTAGTTACTCAACTGATTGCTGGGAAAATCTTAGGATGAATGCACCTAGATCTATTTCTTTTATTGGAAATCTATTTCTATTATTGGAAAAAAGAAGAATGGAAAAAATGCTGTAAAAATATACAAGCGCATTATTTGGGGGTTATATTCACAGGTGACACGTCTGGATGAATGTATTCTTATTTGTTATTAAATCGTTGAGGTGGTCTCCCTCCCCACACCTGACGTTTATTGGAAAAAAGAAAAAGTAATTGAAAAGGATTTGGCCAGTTCCCCGCCTTGTGTTCGAGTGTTATATAACAGATACCTCCACCAGCCCGCTCGCTCTGTCTCTCTCTGCTTTTGGGCTAGCACACAGTTTATTGGCTATCAATAAAACATAAGAATTACTCCTGGTATAACAATAGCACCTCCCTGCAACCTTCAGCCTGCTTAGCTCCCAGGAACAGCGTGCTAATGAGAGTGTGCTGCCTTTTGGGCAGATGCTAGGATGTTGTGCTGGGCTGATAGCTGCGTCTCCTGGATCAAACACTGCGCTGGGATGACTCATGCATTTTACTAATTTATAAGAACAGTCTTCCTTGAAATCCCCATGTAAATATTATCGCCCTGTTCTCTGTGAGTGACTGCAGCCTTGAAGTCAACAGAAGTAATGGGCACTCCGCATGGAATAACGAGTCACAGGCATATATTCCTTTTCATCCTCCAGGTGGAATAGCTGAATTATGGGTTGTTTTCTCTGTTCTAAAGTTGTATTTTTCCCAAGTACTGTCGGAATGCGAGGGCCACGTAGCACAGAGTGAGCTGCAGGATGTCACCAAAAGGGCCGAATCTTGCTGCCGTGAAGTGAGGCCCGAGCTGTACCACAGACCTGGCAGCTTGATGAATGCAAACTTAAAATTAGGGCTCACTTATGGCAATCATTACAGTGTCCTTTGCAAGACGGCCACTGAACAGGACAGATGTCACATTCACAGCCCCCTGGAAACAAGGCTTTTGAAAGCCAGACGGGCCTCAGTGCCTTTCCTTTTCCACTTTGATTGAATAGATGTTTGCATCTAAGTGTTTCAGATTTCCTGATTAGTACTGGTGTTTCATGTCCCTGGATTGGTCTGTGCAAATAAGGATGCTCAGGCACTGGCGTGCTTAGATGCAGAACATCGGATACCCCATTATAATTCCTGGAGGTAGTGGGTAAACCCAAGAATGAAGACATGGTTCATGTCATTCCTCACTGAAATAGTGTGCTTTAGTTGAGCACAAGACCAGTTTTCTGAACTGCAAAGCCTCTTCCATGGTCTGTTTCGTTGCCACCTCTTCCTGTGGACTGATAAGCAGGGCTGTGCCCAGCATGATGTCCTCACACAGCCCTGGAGTCCTCCAGGATGGGATAGGAAAACTCACTGTCACATCTCTCTCCACTGGCTCTAAAGGGAGCACAGATCTTTAGGTAAAAGGGAGAATAGATCTTTAGGTAGCTAAAAATAAATGAGAAGATCCCATACAAAGTATTACTCTCCCCTAACTGGAACTGAGCCTGTTTTTTGTGAGAAATGAAAAGTGCTGAGGGGCAGCTGAGATGTAAGATCTGGAAGTTTCATGTCTCATTACTGTCATTCATATCTCAAACTGTGACAAATCTGTATGTGCTGCCAGTAGTATTCCAAGATAAACAGAAATATTTTCTCCCCCAGGCCTATTAAGTAAGACATTCCATGCAGCTTCTCTTCCCTCGGACACAACCAGGATCTCTCTGGACTCAGACTAGATACCAAGGAGGCCACACAGCCTTTGCTCAGTGCTTTCTATATGCAACTTAGAGTTCAGCTTCATTTTAACCCCCCTTTTTTTTTTTTTTAAACCATATTCTGAGCTGACACAAGTCTGGCACCAACTCCACGTTGCTCAAGGACTGAAGTAGGTCAGGTAGGACTGACCTAAGGCAAAGGGGAAGAAGAACAAAACTTGGGCCCAAAGCATCCTTAGGTCTTCTGATACTCCACCTCTCCTGCATTTGCTCATCTTTAGAGACCTGCCCATGTGCTGGAGGGCATTATTCTCGGAACTGACCTGTCCTGAGGAGGTAACTGTCCCAGGATGGGCTCTGCGGTTTGAGGCAGAATCCTTCATATCCTGACAATGTCTCTAGGCTGAATAACCCCCTTCTGTGCATTGCTGTTCAGCTATACAGATGAAGCTGGTTGCAGCTTGTTGACAAATAAAGTAGTTTCTGGCTACGTAGAGAAAGTACATGAAATCTGCAGGAGAAATAGAAGCATTTCCCTGAATAAAAAGTCCATTCAATTTAAAGTTATTGTGATCAAAACTGCATTCAGATAATTACTGTCATTTAAAGGTGTTTCTTTTTCAGGGGGTAGTATGAGTATGTCTTTTGGAAATGTTACTAAAGCTTTCACTTTGGGAAAACCTTTCTGCCATACATGACTGTGAGCTGCTCTCTTGTAATTACAGCCCATCTACTTGCTCTCTCCAAATATCTCTAATAAAGAGACAACAGACAGTGGTGCATATTGTTATTTGCACATCTGACCCATGTGTGTGTCAAAGCTGTAATGACTTCCAAAAATCAGTGTATTATTCCCTTGTAAAATGCATTTGCCTGTCATGAGGACTGTTCAAGATTTCAAATCCACCAGAGGTCTTGTAATTCCTGCTGACACTGAATGGGATTCAGATGTCCAAATGCATACTGAAAAACCTGACCTACAGATGTAAAAAAATGGTCTGTTTTTTTGGAAGTGCTGTTCACACACAATCCATCCTGAAGCTAGTATGGTCTTGAGAATGCTCAGCTTCCCCGGAAATCAGGCTTTGGTACACGCAGACAAGCAAACACCCTTAATAATAGTGTATTTCTTCCCAAAGTGCTTCTGAAAGAGCCTCTTAAAAACATGAGAATAGCAAAGGTTTTGGGTTTGTGGTTTTTTTTTTTTTTTTTCAAAATTCATAGCAAGTTTTTTAGAACCTGTAACAAGTGTGCAAACCATCAGTTAAAAACACAACAGAAATCAGCTGTTATCTGTGTTCTGGGCATTCAAACTCCTACTTTCTGTGTAGACAAGCTAGTGGGACTCTAGTGTAGTGTCTCTATAGCGGTCAGGAGCTGGAGCATACGATGTTCAAGGATAGGCTGGTAGAGCAGGTTTTCTTATCTTAGAAAAGAGGAAAGATGAGAGAGGCCTACTACACTGGAGGAAATGACAACTGAGTTAAAGGAACCATCTTCTCAATGAGTATGTTGAAGCATTGAAGCAAGCTTTCCAGAGAAGCTCTCAAATCACAACCCTTGGAAATACTTCTAAAATTTTGGTTAAAAAAAATGTGACTCAGCTACACAAGGCCCTGAGCAGCCTGCTCTAACTTTGCAGTTGCCCCTTCAGGGCTTTGCACCAGATGACATTCAGAGGCGCCTTCCAGCCTAAATTCAACAAATGGCCTGGTGAATGGGAACTGTTGAATCACGGCCTGAACCTCTGATTGACCACCTGAGATGAGCGTTGAGTCAGCCGTAGGGGCACAGGTGAACGCAATTTCACCTGAGTGACCAGCAGGGGTGTAGTCTGGCTCCACCTCTCCCTGACCCCATTTAAGGGCTGACGCTCAAGGAGGAAGGATCTCTATCTGGAGATCACCTCTCTTGGAGCCCTTCTGTGAGCCCAGGACATGGGTAAGCTCTTTATTACTCCTTTATAAATGTGATAATCTCTCTGGTCCTCTACCTATTTACCTTACAATCTGTATGCCTGTTTGCCATACAGCCTCAATGTACTTGGCTAATTGCCCCTTTGCTAAGAGAAAAGTGTGTTTCCAAGAAATCCTCGAATGCAAATCAAAGAGCCAAAGGCCACTGGACAAGCTCAGGAAGGGGTGTATCAGCTGTGGGAGGCAGCACAGGCCACAGAGCAGGGTACCTGTGGGAGAAGTGATAAAAGTGGTTAAATGAGAGCATTTACTGTTACAGAGGGGAAGGTGATGCAGGAAGGAAGCAAGGCTGATATGCTGTATGCTTATGCTGTGATATATGTATTGCTGGGGGCTTGCTTCACAAAGAAATCCTTTCCTAGAGAAAACAATGAGGCTTTTATGTTTTGAATGGCCAAAGCCTTGATGCTGTTCCAAAGCATGAGAGCAGCATCCTTCCTCAGAAAGACATCAGCAGTCCCAAGTGGCTATTTCTGCTTTTGTAGAGAGAGAGAGAGAAAGTGGTAAGTGAGAGGAAGAGAAAATGAAGTGTCCCTGACAAGAAAACAATGTGCCAGGAGCAACTCCTCTAGATACAGAAAAGCGAAAGGACAGAACTCCATTCGTTCTCCAGCTCTTCTCTGTTTTGTCTGTCTAACATTTTCCCTTCAATTTATTTCCTTTTCCTCTTGAAATCTTGTGCTTTATAGTGAGAAATCATGGAACTTCAGAGGTTAGAGATGCAAGAAGCCTATTAGATCATCTGCTCCACTGCTTTTTGCCAGAGGAGAATTGCTCCCTATGGTATATTTTCTAGTGTTTTGTCCAGCCTTCTTGTAAAAACCCTGAGTGACCAGGCTTCCACCAGTCCCCTGGCAGCCTTTCTCCAGCTGAATACATCTTGAGAGATTTTCCTACTAGTCAGCCTGTGGCTTCATGTTGCTAATTTCACCCCACTTGGCACTTCTGTGTCTATGTAATAGTCTAAATTGTTTCCTCCCCCTTGGCACTTCTGTCTTCTGAGCCTGCTATCTGCTTAGCATGGAGTGTAGTGTGGAGTCACAGAAAAAAACAGGACTGAAAGGACTTCTGCTGTTAGTACAAGCAGAGCTTTTAAATCTGATTTTTAAGACAGTTAAGACAGTTTCTTGATAATGTTTGTTTCCCCACTGTCTTTGTTCCAATTTGTCCATACACAGCAACACCCCCTGAATGAATTATTCCAGATACATTTGCATTAAAATGATGTAGAAAATAGGCTTTGATACAAGTATCAAGGGAACCACACCTTAAAATTTCATCAGCATTTTTGCAGCCAAACTGTAATATGCACTTATGTTCATTTGACCAGCCGCTCATCGCAAAGTATTTTAGTATTCCTGCCAGCAGTTTGCTATTGACTACAAGTGTTTAGGAGGATTTTGCCTCGGGTATGTTATCATGCTTACAAGTGGGAACTTGTCTTGTTGTTTTCTCTAGCAATGTACCCAGTCTCCACACATCATCTTATTTCTACATCCCGACTTGCTCTACAGTTCCTCCCGTGCCATAGCCATCTGTGAAAGCCCATTGTGTGCAGCTCACATTCCCTACAGATTATTAATAAGGACACTAAATCACACCCTTTCTGACACTGTCACCACTTATTTTTACTAGGTGATTCTGTTGTGTTGCCTAATGCCTTCTCCCTCCGTTATCCATCTCTTGTGTTCCCATTCAGATTTCCTTTTTCTCCTGGGATGGTGTGCTGCCCTTTGTACCTCTTTTCTGTTCTAACCACTTTGGTTTTGATTTAATTTTTTTTTTAGGACCTTCATGTTTTCTTGGCTTATTTACAGCTGTACTTTAGGAAGACAGGATTGGAAGCAATCTTCTGGATCAATGAATCCAGATCCCTATTATTTCAAACAGCTGTGCCATGAAATCTCTTTAAAATATTAATTGAGCTCCGGTTTGATGAAACTGTAAAACCAATTCAGATTCCTGCTACTGATTTTTCTGCAAGAAGGCTGCACTGGAGCTGTCCTGTTTGGATGGTTAAAATCATTCTTCAGGTTTCCAGAATTTGCTCATTGCCCGTTTTTACCACTTGTCCATGTGCCAAGGTAGTCCTTGAGCTTCGTTAGCACTTCTTCCTCTCTGTTGATTCCCCTTTTCCTCTCTTAGCATATTTATGGATGGCAATCAGACTCCCTCTCAGCATTTGCTTTCTGAGACTGCACGTGCCAACCTCTCCCATAAACTGGCTGATACAGAACAGTGTAAGAACAGGTAAATTAGCTTTCAGCAAGCTGTCCCAGGCACAGGGTGTTGCATGAGCTGCTTCCTTGCAGGATAATCTTTTCAGGAAAACACCATATTTTCATAGCTTAAGTTGAGTTTATGGTTCACTGCAGCATAAGAATAACTTCTCTCCATCTTTGCTTGCGTATTTGTTTCCATTCCTTGGATCATACCAGCAGCCCTTCCTTTGCCTGCTCCAGTTTTAAGCCTCCTTCTGGAAGGTGAATGATTATAGTAGTAGGCAAAAGTTCAGATGAAGTCTCCATACTGAGTTTGTAGCCTGAAATTAATGCTTTCATGTATTAAATAGAAATAGCTCTATAGTTGGCGTATTTTTCCTGTGGTAAGGTCAGAGCTGTGGTTAGATAAGTTCACCCAGCTCTTCATTATCTGTCTTTTCCAATTAGCCAATGTAAACTCACAGTTGCTGTTGCTTTTTTGTTTGTTTCTTTGTTTTGAAGCATAAACTTAAATTTTGCGCTATTGTGCTCCTTGCTGTTTCACTTCACCCAGCCTATGAGTTAACACAGTCCTTCAGTCAGCCCATTCCTTTGGAAGGTTGTTCTGGTCCTGGTCCCCAGGGATGAGGTGGGTGATGCCTCCCACTTTCTAGCATTCCCTCCTGTTGCTCTGGACTTGCTGAATTTCCTGTTTCTCCAGCTCCTGTACAAGAACATCTCAAATTCAAGAAGCTTCTTTTACTGTGGTTCCCAACTTACTTTGTAGCTGTGACAGTCTTGGGCCCTCTTATTAAAGGAAAACTTTTTAGTTTTGTGCATATTCGTATGGAATTCTCATTATTTTTTACATCCTATAGCTTCTGCTAGCTCTGCCTATTCAGCTGTCATGGCTGGTAGGATAATTTGACAATGTAACTTCCCTATAACACCCATAAGGAAATAAAGGCTCAAACAGTGTTATGAGCCTATTGCAGTATAGCACAGTCTCCAATCTCTTATACAATCCTTAAAAAAAGGTCATTTGGTTATTTGATAAGACCAGACTTCTTGGATTCCTACCTTTTAATGGTTTTAAAAAGGTAAGTCTGTACCAAAAAAAAACCCATTTTTACAGTAACACAAAACTTTATTTACAAGAAGGTCCTGGTTTCCCTTAAAAGTACGTAGTTGATCTAGTTCTATTACTTATTTGATAAACCTGTTTTTGCAACAAGAAAAATATTAATATTGATAAATTGTTCATAGCTTACATTTCTTTTAATACCCATCCATGAGTGCTGGACAGGAAAACATTATTGATACCACTTTCTATTACAGAATTGTGTTGATTTTGCCATATTTCAGTCTGAACAGCAAGAGTAGCTCTCATATCAGCCTATCATCTTGTTTTCACGTTCTGGGAATTAAACACTATTTTTTTCTTGTTCTGAAAGCATTGCCTTCCTTTGAATTGTTTAATTTAGCATTCCATTTCATATTGTGATAACGTTGCTGTGAAATAAAATCAAAACAGCCTCATCGTTGAAATGTATTTTGATCAACCTGAAATGAATCTTCAAAAAGTTTTCTAGGAGAATTTTGAAGCACAAGTGTTTCGTACTTAACTGCAGTGAAAACTGACATCAAGACCTTGAAAATTTACATTAAACAGAATTTCTATTCTCTGCGCAGCTTCATTCTCGATGCAAAATGCTCAACAATTCAGCACAACCCACCACATCTAGTTCTTGCGTGGTTTCGCAATCGAGACTTGAAGAACTAGAAAATAACAGGAAGGTTTTTCTGCCTGCCTAAGCAGATGTAGTTTTCTGCCCCAGGATTGGTATAGGTTATGCAGCCACACGCACCACCCTGTGAGGGTGGTTTTCTGCAGAGCCAAGATGTTTCTTTTTCCAAGATGAGCTGTCAACATGTTTATCTGTAATAGCCTCAATAACAAGCACAGAAAGAGGAATGAGTAAAACTGGTCTGATGTCAGGAATACGTGTTGTACAGCCTAATTCCAGGCTACGATTCAAACTCTCTTTTCTTTTACAGGAAGGTTGCCTTTGGCTTCATTTCCACCTATAGCTCATCAATTGATGTATCAGCTTCTAGAAATCAAATTTTTTTTTATTCCCAGCCCCCAAGTGTTTCCATGGAGGTGACTATTTGCTGAAGGCCTTGATGATAGAAAGAAATCTAAAGTGTGACTGATGCAAGAGGTCACTCAGAGGGTTTTCATATGTTGTTCTGGCACACAGCAAAACTAGGATGGTTTCAGTAAAGAAATATATATAATGGAACTTAAGTAGTCAATTTGAGTTCCCACTCGTTCTTTGCCTGCAAAGCAAGAGAGGGAGATTAGGTACGTACAAACACAATGCTTTCTTTTAAACAAAAGCCATGAGGAAAAGCTTTTCAAATACCTTTATTCCCTGTTCTTTTGTATTTTACTCTTTTCCTTTCTCTTATGTACCCTCTTGTGTCATAAAAAGAGGATTCTGTTCCCTTTATAATTTGTTGTTCTATTTCACATTGATTTGAAGTTACAGTGGACTAACTTGATCATCCTAGTTCAACAGTACCATCTTTAAACATTAAAACCCCAGTATTTGTGTTACTAGGATCTTCTTATGGCAGAACAGAGTCTTCTCTCTCTGTGTGGGGTGCCACCCTCACCAACCAGCAGGTGCCCACCACAACAGCCATGAGCTGGAGGCATCATGCTGCCTCCCCATTAACCTCCCAGGAAGACAGTGCCCACTGCTGTGCTCAAGGGCAAACCAAGGCAATCCTCCTCGCCTTGCTGTTTTCCGTTCTGCCCTTTTTGCTGCTTTGTATTGCAGCTAAGAGAAGCTTGTCGGGTTTGTTCCCATTTTGCCCAGTCTGTTGGACTCTGTACTCTGGCTCTTAGACCTACCCTGCTTCTTAAAACATTATTTTCCTCTTGATAACTAAGGAAAAAGATCATGGAAAGGAATTGGCTGAAATCTGAGCTTTGTCTTTCCCCATCCTCCCTGCTGGATAGATATCCCTCCTGGACAGAGCCAAGCTTTGAGTAATGGGGACCATAGTTCAGACAATTTGTAAATGCCTTGCGGTGACAAGTTTGACTTATATCTCAAGTTTCTTTGGTTCTTCTACCCTCCTGGCTGCAGTGTGCCTGCAGAACAGCCCTGCTTCCCACACCTTCTTGCAGCCCCAGAGGGAACCCCCATGGACTGGGCTGTGCAGCTGCCCGCAGCGCTGGAATATCGTCTGATGTTTGCCTGACTCAGGTCACTGCACAAAGACATGCCAGCCTGCCAGGCTCATTTGTTATTTTGGAAATGACCCGCCACGGTTCCTGCACTGCTAATTGGCCATGATCCATTTCCTGTTTTATGAATTCATCTCCTGGTCCTGCTGCCTGGTCCAAGGGGTGCCAAGTACATCAGTAAGTGTACAGCGCTTTGAACTCAGAATTAATGTGTAGTGTATTAGACAGAGATTTTGATTAGATTAGGGATTGAGATCTGTTTGTGATAATCTCTGCAATCCTTCTCACCAAATGATCTTACTGCCTACAGAAACTGCATCTCTGGAGTGAAAGGAAGGAAGAAAATAAGACTGAAGGCAATAGAGTTACACTGAAGATGGCTTTGGCCCAAGGGTTTATGCAAAACAGATTTGTGATGTTGCAAATTTGTATTTTTCCTTTCTGTTTCAAAATGGGAAAGAGCAGAAACAGTTGATACTGTCATGAAATTTCAAGACTGAAACACAAAGTATTGGAAACTTGAGTGTCCTTAATAGTGCTAATCCAAGCCTGCTGGACCTGTGGACCATTTTTGCAATCAAATGCTTAAGAAATGCAGTGCAGTGAACTGAATACTATAATTCTAACAGGAAATTTCTCACTAAAATCAGTGAGAATTTTGTCTATGTGAGGCTTACAAGATTGGTTAGTACTTGAAGAACAACTTTTCTTCTTCCATAAAGATCCTCGCTGATGGGTTCCTATACTTCACCAGCTTCTCTTCTTTTCCTCTGTCAGATTACAACAGAGGATGGCATGCTCTGAGTGCAGCTCCAATACGTGGCACGTGGCTGTATCTTTTGTTCTTAAATTACATGACTCTTGAGACAAGAAAACCTGCCAGAAATCAGCCTTTGGATGAGGAAGGCCAGGTCCCAGCTGAACCAAGCAGCACAAGTAGGAACTATACCAAAGAAGTGGGCTCACCCAGAGCATTCATTGAAGTGGTGCAGAGCATTGGGCACATGCTGGATCTTCCACAAAGCTTGGAGAGCTGGGCAGCCTCCATTCCTATCAACATCTTCCTCACCTTTCCTCCTGTGAAGAGACAAGGAACCACCAACACAACTGCAGAACCCCATGGACTCCCGTATCTGCACAAGGAGGAGACTGTGTGACCCTGATCTTGGCCAGCATAGCACAAGGCTCCCCAGCAGTCACCTGCTTGAACCTAACACATCACGGTCAGCTTCTAGTGATAATACAGCATTCCTTAATTTTGAAAGCAATTATGGGTCTGAGTTCAGGTTTTTTTTTCCCCAGATTAAAGTCAATAAAACACTCGGACATCCGGATTCCAATCACATGCATATTACTAACTGTGATATTTGTATCGCTGATCCAGAAGCCAATCACAACACTAACTCACTCTATTGCTAAAATAAGGATAGCTTCCTCATAAGCCAAAATAACAGCCTGTTATCCCTTCCAAAGCCACCGTTTTTCTGGCCTCGCAGGAACAAAGGAACAGGAGGTAGGCAATACTCTTATGGGGAAAGTAAACTATCCCTCGCACAAGAAGCTTTTAAACCTAAGCACATGTACTTGACATACTCATTTTCTGAAACTCTATATTTTCATGTATCCCTCCTCTTATGACATACCTCTTACAGTATGTTGGAATCAGTCCTGTCTTATCATCATTGCCATGGTTACCTTATCATCATTACAGTATATATGTGTTGCTATAATACTACTGTGGATGTCATATCAAAATTCCCTAAAGCAAAATGATCCCAGAACTTACTCTGTACACATCTCAGGTTGCTAAGCATTGATAGCTTTATTATATGTTTCCCAGCTAAAACAAAGTTAGCTTGTATGCCTCTGCTGACATACAGCTCTTTGTCCTTTCTGGTAGAAGGCAAATTATTCCATGTATCATCTTCACTGTAAGCTACTTCCTTACATCAAATAAAAATTCCACTCTTGACTGGATATCTCAGCAACCTGATTTTCCTTTACTTATATTACTGTATTACTAAAATTCACAAGAATGTTGATACTGGAGGCAAGGAGCATGTTAGTCAGTCAAGTTAAGCACTGTGATATTGCAGATACAGAGGTCATGATACGAAGATGTGGCACAGCTCAAAACCCAGGGCAGAGTATATACGGGCTTGGGATAAAGAAAACCCTTTGCTAGGGTTGTGTGGCTGTGGGATGATCTTTCAGTGTAGAGTGGAGGAGCACAGATGTTAACATCTGGTTTTAATCCAAAATCTGTATTACCCTCCAATGTGCGCTGGGGACTATGAATGCAAAACTCTTAACATAAGCAGAATTCCTTATGTGTAATAAGGATTTTGGTAATGCGTTTGGCTCTATGTGGAGGATGCACAAGCCTTGTATGTCACAGACTAGATCTTGCCACATGCTTCCACTCCTCTCTGGATAGACTCACTCATAGGATGGATTGCCCCTGCTTTTTTCATGGCACTTTCCCACTGACGAGGTGTCTGGGGAAGCTGGGTACAGATATAACTTAAATATCTTTTACCTTCGGTGACTGAATGCTCATTCTTCTGAAAGACAAAAGCAAAGCCTTGACTGGAGAAGAGAATGTGTACACACGTAATTGTGCATCTGTCTATGTAACCATGTTTTATGTATGGAATCGCAAGAAAACATGTCTAACTCAAATGATGATTGAACTGATACTCAACTAAGTTCTAACTACCAGATTTTCCATCGTGTTCATCCTTATAACAGCTCCTTACTACATTCTCAAGCAGAGGCTTTGAATATGAGGCTAAGAGTACAGTGGAGTGAAGAAAGTGATTCATTACTGGGAATAAAAAACCCAGTCTTCATGGATGATACATTGCCTATATACATGATTACAGGTTTAGAAACAAGAGGTTACCTACTGTTCCACGGCTGTAATCAAATATTACCAGACTGAAGAAAAGCAAATACACTCAAGATTTTCAGGAGAATTCTCATGATTAAGAAGAGTAAAATCTTAAATAAACAGAGGTAAATAACAGAACATTTGTGATAGAGGATATGATGGTAATTGCAGCTGGGAAACTTTTCTTCTTTTCTTCTTAAGCTAAAGATGACTGGGAATTTTTTTTGGTAACTACAGGAGCAGTTAACTGGCCATTTTTTATGAGGAAATGGAAACAAGGATTCAAGGCCATCGTGAAGACTATGTAAGGTAAAACCTCTCCTCGTGTTCAAATCATATGATACTACCCAGAACTGAGAGGTATCCTGTCATCCCACTATGCCTGCATTCATGGGGCGTGGAAAAAAGAGATGATTATGTGGCAAAATTGTCGTAGCACTATATGGGCTCTCTGGGGCAAGCTGGGGCAGCAGTGGGGGTGAGTGTGACAGGGCAGATTTCCCCATCAGCAGCAACTCTCCATTCATAAAAGCCCGAGTTTCTCAGGTGACACCTATTTTCCTTTCTTTAGCCGTAGCAGACAGATGTGCAGATTGTGTGCTTATGCCAAACAGTATTCAAGGGTCCATGCTGTCTGGAAAACTGCATTCACACTGAAGCCATATTGTTCCCTCCCTGAATTACAAGCTGGATTCCCCAGCTGGTGAGCTGCTTTGCTGCAGGCTTGCGTAGGCCTGTGAGCCAACTTGGATAATAGCAGAGCTATAACCAGGACTGTGATCTCAGACCCTGACCCAGCGTGAATTCTAAGCATCGTTCCTCTTTCCTTAGTGTTATACACTCAATCTGCTGCTGCTTGGCAGGCTCTTAAATCACAGTTCTCACACCCGAATAGGCCAACTTCTGGCAGCCACTGCTGCACAAATGGTAGCATTGGAGAAGAAAATCCTTACTACCTGAGTGTTTGAAGGCCTGATGTGGAAATATCTGGAAGAACTGAACTTCTCCATGAGCACTACTGATTTCATTATTATTTTTTAATTCATATTTGTTGAAAACTAATTCAGCCAGGGCATTGGTGGCCTTTTTTGGTTGGTTGGTTGGTTGGTTTGGTTTGGTTTTTTGTTGTTTTGTTTTGTTTTATTTGTTTTTTGCCACAAGCGTGCATTGCTGGCTCCTTGTCAGTGTGGTGTGCACCAGAACCCTCATGTCCTTCTAAGCAGAATTACCTTCCAGTTAGTTGGAGCACAGCATGTAGTGGCTCCCGGGGATGTCCCTGCCCCAGGCCAGGACTTTGGTTTTCCCCTTGTTCCAGACGTTCTTCTCACCCCATTTCTACACCCTGGGGAGGTTCTTCTGGATGGCAGTACAGCCCTCTTCTCTATGAGTACTGAGCACATCATTCAGCTGGTTTTCAATCCACTTCTTCAACTTGATGTAGTTTGTAATTCCTGTTGGTAGCCACGTGACAGAGTCTGTGCTGCTCGCTGTTGTTGTGCAAGTCTCCACCCTTTTCCAACCAGGTCCAGACAGAGTGAGTTAGATTGGTGAGTAACATGCAGTCTGTCCTGGCTTCCTGGAAAATAAGGTTTGTAACCTGAATTAAAGAGCTCTGGTGAATCGCACAACATAGTAACTGAGTTAAATGCAAATTACATCAACATTTACGAAGTTTCAAAAATGCAAGTGCTCTTATAAATGAACAGGAATAGAAGTAAACTCATTTTCCAGGTGTGCTATTGGGCTTCATCTGCATCCTACTGTTTTGTACTATCTGTGTAACAGGATACATAGGTTTACCCAGCTCTCAGTGGCACAAAGACAGGAAAGAGAGGCAGGTTCCCCAGTGGGATTGGAGCCAGATCCAGCCATGAAAGTCCCTGCAGGATGGGCTGTCAAATAGATGTAGAGATCTTACACAACCAACCCATTCCCAATACAGAGAAAATGGTTTCCGCATTATTCCTGAAAGTTACTTAAGAGGGCTCAGTTTTTTACTCTGTAACGTGCTCTGGAATACCTTGGTGTGATATATTTGAGCTCATTTGTTAAAATAAAGTACTTCAAATACCGTAAAATACTAAATGCTTAGGCTGAGTCTCATCTCTGTTCTTCCATTCTATAGTATCAGGAACATGGCTGCAGGAAATCAGAATGGCAATGTGCAGCGCCAGCATCAACAAGAAGCAGGTCAGCACAGTTTCACAAACAATTGGGTGTATTGGTGCTTTTGCCTTGGAATTTGCTTTTTAATCACCTTCAGCTTCATAAAATTATATAGATACTTTGTTATATCTTCTTTTCCTCCTTCTAGAAGTATAGAAACATGTAGAAAGGAAGGGACTGAAATGTGCCTGAAAATTATGCACAAAATCTAGAATTATGATTTTCCTTTGGGGGGGGGGGGAAGGTTCCTATCCCTATTCAAAAATATGAGGAGGAAGTCACTGTGGATAGTCAATAGTTTTTGGATTGGCTAAAGCTGATGAGCGACCACCTGAGTGTGCCCTCAGCACTGAGTCCTGCAGCCTGATGCACATCTCACACGTGGCTGCAGTCCATTGAGATGGATGGCCATGCTTCTGGTCACTGCATGGCATGCTGGGGCTGTGCTCTGTACAGATCCTACCTGCTTATTAAAAATGAAGGTAGCTGTATTTTGTTCTGCTTTAAACAAATCAGTGACCCTGAATTTTCTAGCAAATCCCCAGACGTGGTCTTCTGTGGAAAAAAAAAATGGGTCTTTCTTGTGTTCATTAAAAATGAAAAAAAACTTAGCAGCTGGGATAATAGCATTTGTCAGTTCCATTTACAGGTTACTTAGCTCAGCTGAATTAATGTCTGCCAAATGGGCAAATCTGAAATACTGCTTTTCCCTCATCCCCTTTAAAAAACCCGTGTCATAAGGCATACTTAAAAAGCACAGGTAGAAGATCATCTCAGCTCTCCACTTTGACCCCTTGCATTTACAGAATTCCTTATTATATCATCCCCACCATTATCTTACCTAACATAGTCATAATGATCCAGAGATTTTGAGTCAGACAAACAGTGGCCTGTCTTTGCTACTGCCTAAGTATCCTGAATAACTTGTTCTTTAATTTAACTTTCTGGTTTTAACTTTCATCTCTCTAGCTTCCAGTAAATGTTGTTCCTAAAACTATAGATGAAGTACAGGAACTTTTGACAAGGGAATGTAATAGTCAGAGGAAAGGGGAAGATGTGGAAAGCAACTTCTGCTCCGCTTGGTTAAATAGGACTTCCCCTGACTTCCTGAAACAGATGATGTCCTGATAAAAAATAGCCGTGATTGACTGTGGTGCTGTCTGGCTGCATTCTGAATTTTTAAATGAATATGAAAAGTTGCCAGGTACCTAATCTTTTTCAAAGGAACAGCCAAGAGAGAAAGAGTTATGCTATGCAGTTTTGAGCCTACAGTAAATGAGACCTTGGTCAGGCTCAGAGTAATACCTGTGTCATAGCAGAAAGCATTTGTTTCACCTGACGTTACCAATCCCAAAGCTCTTACTAATGCTTTACATTCCTGGCAAGGAGGTATGGAAGCCATATGGGGTGGACTGGCCTCCAGACTGGCGATGGCTGCCCAACAGCAACAGAATTGGAAGTAGGTTAGAACAGACGATGTTCTTTTCAGAGGCTGTATGTGAAGAAATTAATCCCAACCTTAATTTAATTTCTGTAGAAATAAGGAAGGGAAGGGAAGGGAAGGGAAGGGAAGGGAAGGGAAGGGAAGGGAAGGGAAGGGAAGGGAAGGGAAGGGAAGGGAAGGGAAGGGAAGGGAAGGGAAGGGAAGGGAAGGGAAGGGAAGGGAAGGGAAGGGAAGGGAAGGGAAGGGAAGGGAAGGGAAGGGAAGGGAAGGGAAGGGAAGGGAAGGGAAGGGAAGGGAAGGGAAGGGAAGGGAAAGGAAAGGAAAGGAAAGGAAAGGAAAGGAAAGGAAAGGAAAGGAAAGGAAAGGAAAGGAAAGGAAAGGAAAGGAAAGGAAAGGAAAGGAAAGGAAAGAAGAAAAAGAAGTAGAAGAAGAAGAAGAAAAAGGAAAAGGAAAAGAAAGAGAAAGAGAAAAAGAAAAAGAAAGGAGAAAGAGGGAAGTATTACAGGATCAAGTTTGCTGTTGATAGAAGCACACAAGTTTTTGAGGTGCTTCTAAATCATTCTATGAGATCAGTTCTATTTTGTGATGACCTTGTTCAGGAGCAGACTATGTAGGTGAAGAACAGGAGTATTTTGTATCAGTTTCCTTCCCATTCACATCTTGGCAATGAGCTGTGGACAAGGCTGACGAGAATTTGATCTCCACGCTGCTTGGGCTGCCCTACACCCATGTCTTACCCATCTCCCAGCTTGCCTCTCTCCATTTTCACAGAGTGCTGAGTTCCTAGCACCTTCTGCCAAGTCTCCTTTACTTCACACTGAGTTGATGGGGTTTGAGTATGCAAATAAGTAGGTAGGATCAGATACATCTTCCTTCATCATCTGAAGGCATAATCTAGACCTCATTGGCACCAGCAGGGAAATTCAGAGCAGCCTCAGTGGACCTGCATTGAAGACCTGGGTTGTCTGATTCTGCTAAAGGATGGGGAAGGCTTCCATTTGTGTGGGATGTTTACCTGTGGCACCAATAAATCCCATTATCTGTCATCTTGGACTTTAAGAATATGTTTTCTATACCAGAAAAACACTAAATTCTCCAAGAAAGAAAAATCCTGGCTCCAAATGTTTGTCTCTAAAAGCATTTCTGAAAGGATTCCTTTTTAAAACAGAACCATTATTCTCTTCTTATTTTGAGGAAAGAACACAATGTAGATTAAAGTGTTGTTACTGTTTGATCAAACAATGCACTTGAATGTTTGCTGGAAAAAGGTTTCTTAAAATACAGAAAAGTATCCTTTGATAATGCAGTGTCAGACCTTCTGATGAATTATAGTCTATCACCCAGCTCCCAGCTCTGATTCCTTCTGCTCAGACAGTGAAGTGTGTTTGCATACATTGTGTAGGGTTAATATTTCTCCTTAATGTAGCTGTATGGAAAGCAAAACAACAAAACAAAACGAAACAAAACCACCATAACATAAAATGAAATGAAACAAGAAAAGAATAAACACTTGTACAGCCTGTGGGGGCAAATAAGTCCACGTTGATCTGGTGTAATTCTGTTCAGATTCCCATAAATAAAAGGTAAATTTGTTTCGGAATTAAAATGTTTCGTGCTTATGAAAACAAAACATGCTTGTATGCGTTTCAGTGGATTAGACAGGCAGAAAATGTACAGGCTGTGGTGAAAGCTGCCCATGAGTTGGTTGGTTACCTGTCAGAGCCAAGCATCCAAGGGTCTGCTACCCAGAGGAGAAGGAACAAGCACTTCCAGAGGCTTATTCACGCATTCCCAGGTAGGCGTTTAAGGGAGTGGAGATGAATCACAGGCAGGTAGTACCTGCTTTTCCCCACTGATTGTTACACAGTCTGTGATACTGACAGGAGCAGTTTCCCTATTTCAAAGTTGGTTGGATCAGCCCAACAACTTCAAACCGCACCTCAGCCATGGAGGACCTGGGAGCTCAAGTCACTTCTAAGGAACTGTGTATGATGGGCAACTGGGGACTGTGGTGAAAAGCCCTAGGTGAGGCTGCAGAGTGGTGATAACTTCAGACAGACTTTATTACCTTGGTTGTTGGAAACCCTCTTGACTGGTTCCTGCAACCTCTGTGCTTCCTGTATTTGCCATAGACATGTCAGCCTGTCTTCGTCTGTATATGATCAGATACTTCTCTGAAGCGACCCTTTTTATTTGGGTGCCAGGAATAAAGGAAACATTTTCTTCAGTCAAAATTTCCCTTTTTTTTTTCATCCAGAATTCAGCACAAAGAGCTTGTCTGTCTCAGGGCTTTCTCTTGAGGCATGCTATTCTTTGCCTTACTTATTGTTTCCAAACCTTAGCCACTTGAAGGATTTATTGTGTTGGTTTTTTAACCTCTAATTTAGAGTCCATTGTATGCCAGCAAACTTTTGCATTAAAATCCCCACTCTGTGTGCCATGACTGTCATATTAGCCCATAATTTGGGCTTCTCTTTGGACAGGTACCACTGAGTAAAGGAATATTTAAAACCTCTTCTAGCCCTCATGGAAGAGTATTATTCCCTCCAGTGGTTTCCGAAAGGTTCACGCAGATTTAATAGGAACCACACAAACTTCAACACACATACAGAATTCCTGGTTTCAGTGATGTTGGAGCATGCATAAGGTCTGTGCATAGTGAACCACAACAGCACATAATGTTATTTTGGTAGCCCTTCCACCTCCACCATCCATCCTGTGATGCTTAAACATGGAAAAATCTCCTCAATCTCCAGATCTGGCTGTCAGAGAATGTCTGCAAAGCGCAGCACCCTGTAGACAGCACTGCACTAATGGTGCACCATGTTTCTTTTGCAGACAGAAAACACTTATTTGATTTTTTCCTCCTGTGTACCAGAAGGAAGCAGGGACTCCCTACTTCCAAAGGGTAAAGAGCCACTACCACGATAGCAATATCAGCCGTAGTAATCTACCTGTGACAGGATGGATAAGACTGACCTCCTGTCTATTAGCAGCAGGATTTTGTTGTAACAGCCTCTCCATGGCTGCGGGCAAAGTGAATTACCAAGCCATTAAAATGGACACTGGGCCCAACGCTATCCAATTTTACTGCAGTTGTACTTAGATAATCAAGTTTTATTACATCAAAGGGTAGGCCAGGCAGTTATCCGCGTGAATATTTTTCCTGAGGTAAGACAGCCCTGATTCCCTTCCCTTCCCCTCACTTAGGGACACTAAAGAACTCAGGCAGGAGCTGGCTGCAGAGACAGGTGGGTGAGGAGCAGAGGGAATATTGACTATTAAAGTAGTTTCTTGTCTGTATAGGATAAGGGAAGTTGAGTAGACAGATGGTCACTTTGTCTCCCTCCATCACTTGCATCTTCTGCTAAGAGCTAGCTATTTTTCCACTCATTTCAGCTCATATCCCAGTGCACCATCCATCACTCTCCTTGGAGAACAGTCTGCTGGCATGGCAAATAGAGGGATAAGGAGGACAGCAATGAAAAAATCAGCCCTGAGAACCTCCCTGCATCACAGCCCTTCCTATTTATTACTGCACCCAATGCACGCCAGCTTCTGTGCAAGTGACCAAGCAGCACTCCAGCCTGGGAAGTATCCCCATGCAACAGGGCTGAGAGGGTTCATTTTGCAACCGTGGTGGAAGAGTGGGATGCATAGCCAGAAATTTGCATCTTCCCTCTGGGTCTGATGGCAACAAGGACTTTCCATTGACATAGTAAGAGCCACAGAAGGCTCCTGCTCCATTCATCACGTTTGCTGGCATTGCTCCTTAATGTTGCATTCTTAGACTACCTTGTTTATTCATGTTTGGGATCTGGCAAGTGTCACCGTTGCCATCTAACCATTCTCCAATGCATTTACAAATTCTGCTTTTACATTAGTTCAAGTAATTCCTATTTTGTGATAAAACCATTATTTTTTGTTTAGCAACTGGCTCTCATCTCTTTGATTCACCGTTTTAAGCCAGTACCAAGTGTAGTGGCTTGGGTAGCCTAAGTCTGTAACTCTTCCTGTGGGTGAGAGGATTTCCAAAGGAACCAAGGCAGGCAGGCAATTACAGTGAGCCCACTGTGGGCTTTGGACATTGCACCTTCAAGTATTGCAGTCTTTCCTTCCACCAGCTGCGTGCAGAGGCTGGACAACCAGCCTGCTATCAGCTCTTCTCCTCCTTCCTGCTAGCCATACAATATGGCAGCTCCTGGATGCAGGAAATTCACCAAACTCAGAGGAGTCACAGTGTGGTTTCAGTCAGACATTAGATGCTGCCCAGCTGCAGCTCAGCTGGCTCCCACCTGCTTATCAGCAATGTCACATCTCCTTTTGCATTGCCCACCATCATGCATAATTCCTACAGTGTGTACGACTGTGCTCTGTGAGCAGGAGATAAACTCTCCCTCCCTGTACGTTTGCTACAGCTTTAGGATTCAGCTCTCTGTGTACTAGCAAGAGATTTAAAAAACTGATGTGAAATATAAAGATGTGAAAACTCCCGTCTGATCCAGAAAAGATGGTTTAATACCTCCCTGCTCTTTCAGCACCAGAAACAGCCGAAAATAGATTGACCTTGCCGCATGCATAAAAGTTAACAAGCAGAGGCTTTGCTGGAGGGATGGAGGCTCTGGAGCGTGGTTTCTCACCTGGGGATTCCCTCACTTTCCGAAGGAACAAACCCAACTCCTCTGGTAACTGCATCTCAGCTGATGTCAGCAAAACATTCTGGGTAATATTTTTCGTATTATTTTCCATCTCGGTTTTTCCCAAGACTGTATTTGTTTTTTTTCTTAATTATGGCTTTTCATTAACTACTCATCCTAATTCCTTCATGAGTGATTACCGCAGGTTCTCTCACTTCATTGCTCTTGCCCAGTCACGGATACCCTGCTCTGTAGCTGCCTTTGTAACTCCTCTAACTATGCTGAGCTTATACTTGTTACATTTCATTTCCTTCCTGACAGCTCCTCTAATTCACCCAGGTCATTGCAGCAGCTCCTAGATTATTAACTTTTGTCCAAAGTGTTGGACCATTTCTGTGCTAACATTTCCCCCCCTGGTCACTGCAGAATTCTCTTAAAATGTATTAAGAAATGGCCCTCTGAGAGATGCCTGAGGAGTCTTCTTGTTGGTGGAGACATGCAAGGAAGGCATGGACAGATCTGTGATGCTGAAAGCAGACAGATGTGAATCATAGAATGTCTTGGGTTGAAGGGACTTAAATATCATCTAGTTCTAACTTCTTGCCATGGGCAGGGCTGCCACCCACCAGACCAGGCTGTGCAAGGACTCATCCAACCTGGCCTTGAACACCTCCAGGGATGGAGCATCCACAGCTTCTCTGGGAACCCTTTGCCAATGCCTCTTCATCCACCGAGTAAAATATTTCTTCCTAACATCAAACCTAAATCTCCCCTCTTTTAGTTTAAAGCCATTCTCCTTTGTCCTGTCAATGAAATCAGATGCATAAGTCAGTAAAAAACAACTTCTCAGAGGTATGAAAAAGCAGGCTACTAGGTGTATCACCAAGAGATACAGCAGGTTGCACATGGGAAAGGGAAATAGAATTCACCAGCAGTATCCTGACCAGCATAAAAATGTACTTCCCTGGTGGATAAGAGAAAATAAGTTTGAAAGAGCTTCTGGTTGCAAAGAGCAGACCTGGTGAGCTTTGGGGCTGCATGGTGGCAGCAGGTGCCTAAGCAGTCTGGCAAGAGTCCTCCTCCTGGTGGCAGGACTCTCTGTCCCTGAGAGCGGGGACACAGGCAGGTTCACCCTCCAGAAGAAAGGGAGGTTGGATCAGAAAGTAGAGATGGTCACTGCCACTCAGTGCTCACAGCAAGCTGAGCGGCTGCGAGAGAGATCCAGGAGAGAACGTTTTATTTGAGGGAAGACAAGGAGAGAAGTGCAATCAGCTTGGCACGCGTGCTCAGAAAGGTGATAGAAGGAAAGCAAAATGTCCAAAGGTGCAAAAACAGTGAGACAGAGAAGAAGCAGCAAAACATGGAGACTTGAGCCATATTAGTGTCCTATGAGAGGTATTTTGAGAGCAGACGTGCCCTAGCCTCACTTTTCAAACTATGACTTTCATTGTGCACTTGTGAACCTCTCCTCAGCATCAGCATGGAAACAAAATCACTACCCTTTGTGAGAGTGTGCCATCAACCTGACAGCAACATGTGACCAAGGAGCAGAAGAACAGGTCAACAAAGCAGCAGATCTTTTTTCTCATCTGTGGATTTCCAAATTCAGCCAAAAAAACCCCAACAGACAAACCTTCCTGCCTTTGGGTTTCATGGAGTCAGCTGCCCTCAGTCTCCTAAAGCTGTCTGCTGTGCAGTAAGGTTAGTGGTGCTGGAGTGCACAAAACCCGGCTATGACCTTCACAGCCATCTCAAGACAGTGGCAACTGAGTTTCTGACAACTCTAATGAGTAGACAAAGGTATTTCAGAGCACACCACCTCTTCACAACATTTGTGCTGTGATGGTACCTTAATGCCTGAGCTAGGTGGTGCTGCATGGCCTGGCACGAACACTGAGTCAGGTGTTTCTCACTTGGGGCAGCTGGTGTAAGAGCCACCACTCTGGGCATCACCAGGGCTGTTGTCTCAAAAGAGGAACTATGGTTAACATCCTGATTCATCTCCTGAGATGCACTGGAATGCTCAGGTGCATGCCTGAGTCTTACACAAACCATCCAAGAATGAGCAGGCTGTGGAGTTTTGCCTGTCCTCTACTGCACAAGAGGAAGCATTATACTTGGCTATGTATGAGGTGTCCATCATCAGAAATAAACTTGTCCTTTCCTCATGGAAGGAGAGAGGAAGGTATAAGACAGACCTATTTTCTGCCTAGTGAATCTTCAATCTTGTCCTTTCACACTGACACAGTTACTGTATGTGTATGCTCACACTTCTCTGTGAAGTCTGTGGCTGGGCCTTCGCACAGCTTGGTAGATGTCTGACCTTGCACTCTTTTGCCAAGGCATGTGGCAAGAGGTTTCTGTTTGCCATGGAGACCATTCCCTACCTCATTTACCACATGCTGGAGTACTGTTTAATATCCCTCCTCCTGCTGAAGATGAGAAGATGCCATCCACTCCACCACAGGTGTTAACCATGGGCTGCGCCATATGCTTACAGGCCCTGGGGCAGTATCCCCATGGAGCTAGGTCAGAGCTCCACTGTCCCTGCCCTCAGGCAGGCCTCCCCCATGAGCGTGCAGGAACAGAGGGTGCTTCTGAGGAGATGGGAGCAAAGCCAGGGTGTTGGTGTGGAAAGGCACGAAGGTCGTGTCCTCGCTGCTGTGCCTGGGTTCGCTCTTCTGTGACACCGGGACTACATTTGCCTGCCTCACAGCCTGGTGAGTGTATCTACAGGGCTTCAGACTGGAGATGTTGTAAATGTCAGCTTTAATCACTGATGTGTCACAGGCTGGAAACACAGGCAGAAGAAGCGGCATTTGGGAGTAAGGAACTCTGGTATCTGCTCTAGAGCAGCCCCTCTGGGCTGCAAAAAGCAGGGTGAGACGATGAGCCACATGTGAACACAGCCACGTGTCTGCTCTCTGTCTCTCCCCTTGCACCAATGCAAGTGAGGGCAAAGCTCAGCAATGAGAGCTTAATGATGAGCTAAGGTGCAGCGTGCAAGGGAAGGAGGCTGAGGTTGCAGCACAGTGAATATACAAGAGCCAGAGTGACCTGGGCAAGTGGATAACGAATCGTCAGGATTACACGTGGTGGCAGAAGGATGAGGTTTGGAGTGGAATTATCGAGCTGATGATGGGAAAGTATCGCTGCATTCTACCGAGCGCAGGTAATGAGCAGCAAACAAGGCGAGAGCGGCACCGAGCCAGGGAGCAGGAGACAGAACATGATCTGTCACAAAGAGGCACAGATTGAAAAAGGGGAGCCATTAGCAGAAGGAGATAAATCTGTGGAGGGGGAAGAACGACAAGAAGGAGATATTTCTCCATACAATGGGAAGTATTTGTTTGTTAATGCTGTGCATCTCTGAAGAGTGCTATTAAGATACCTGGCTGCTGTGCTATACCTGAGATCATATTCCTATCGTGTGCCGTGTCATGGCACTCTGCACGTGTGTGCATCCCTGTCGGTGCGTGCTGCTGTGAGCGTGGTACATCCGTGTGAGTGATGAACTGCTTTCATCAGGCAGCATTAAGAGCTGAGAATTAGCACAGCTGTAAGTCATATTTCATGTTAGGTTACAGGGGAAAACGGTAGGAGAGAGGATTTATGCTCTCCGTATAAATGAACTTTATAAGCTTTTCTTCGCAAGGGAAAAGAAATAGAGCCTGATAAAGTTCTGTGCTAAGAAAAAAAGAATGGAAGGTTTCTAAAGTGGGGAAAAAACCACTTTTGTTATCACTGGTGATTACTCGAATTGATGCGGAACTGGTGTTCCAAAACAGGGCAGATTAGAAACAGTGACAGAGTGTGCCTCAGTGGTCCCCATTCTGCTGCTAGCTGAAATTACAGTCCAAAGCAGACGGGCTTCTGTGCCCCACAGATTCATAAAAATTCAAGAGCCACTCTCACCAGTCTCGTTTTGATAAATTCTTTTTGATTCAGTAACCTTTCTTAATGGAATTTCTCTCTCTCTTTTTCTCTTTTCTCTTACCCTTTTTCTCACTTTGGTCCCCGTACTTATTATTCCCTCCCACTCTCCTCCGTGGGAGTGCAGACCTCTGACTAAACAGCCATGTTGTAATCTGTACAGGAATTTACTGATGGTGCACGACAGAAGGAACTTAAAGGAAATTATGCATTTCTCAGATCTACCCTGGGGCACACAAATCAAAGTCTCCCTTGAACACTGTCTAGTAAAACTGAGAGCAGCGACACTTTATATGGAAATCAGATGATCCTAGGACATAATATAGCTAAACATATATCAAAACATAGCGACAATTAATGCAGAAACCACTTTTTCCTTAGCGAGGGTATGCACCTCGATTTTGTTTTATTTCTTCTGTGTTCTCCTGGTGTGTGCCTGTTCCTCAGGTGATGAGAAAAATCCTGTGAGGAATATGGCTTCATCGGGCAGGCTCCGGAGCTCGTGATCCTTTTTCATCTTTATGTTGCTTATAGGCCACCTTTGTTTTGCACTGAGTCTTTCCACTGCTTTAAGAAGGGTGTTTGGAAAAGGTCAAAGAGTAGCAAATACCTTCATCTCAGCTGCCTCGTGGACTCAGTCAGAAAGGGAAGAGCATAATTTGGGGTGGCCTGATAGCTGATGGTACTACTCGGGTAGGGAGAGGTGCAGGAGAACGTATCTAATTCTCTAGGTTTTTTTCACTGCGTTCATGCTTGTTTTTTTAACAAAAGGCGTAGTGTGGCCATGTGTTGTCCCATACGCAACAGCAGCTGCTTTCACTCACACCCGTTCCTTCCCGGGGGATGAGCCATTACCAGCAGAGCCCCTCCAGCTGTTGTGGCGATGGCTGTGCACCAGCAGCTGCCATGTGCAGGTTCGTCGCAGCTGGGACATCGATCCCACAACATCTGCGATGGCGTCACTTCCCTGGGGGTCCTGAAGACCTTTCACATTGCTTTCTGGATGAAGTGGGATGGAGAGATCTACGTACAGAGAAGGTTCTATGCCAGAACCAAATGGAAAAGCAGAGTAGCTAGGGATGATTGTGTTTATTCCACTGGCGTCCCTTTTTGAAATAATTCACTTTCTGCAATGCTTTGTTTTGTCATCTTAAAGCAGGAGGAATCAACTCATTTTTGGGAAGCATAAGAAGGAATGAAGAAGGCCAAGTTCAGCATCCCTTGGGGTGCTCTGATGTGATGAACTCACGGATTAGCCCAAGCCCATTCCCACTCCCGTAGCTGCATGGGATCTGATGGCAGCCTGCAGCTCACCCCCAACAGAGCACAGCGATACAGGTCAGCTCATCCATAAACACTACCAGGCACCGAAACAGAGGCAAGGAAGAACATACAGCCAGAGCACGGAGCGTGTTAACAGGTGTACAGGTTCAAGCTCCTATTCCGTGACAACCTTTCTGTGGGCAAGTCAATCAGTTTCTCTGTGCTGCATTTATGTATTCATAAATTCAGAATGAAACTAGTTTATGGTCTCACAGGGCCACTATGAAAGGCAAATCATATTAAATACTGTAACCTACTCTAGTACTGTGACACCAGCAGCAATTTAAGAAGCAAAGAGAGAAAGAGGGAGGTTTTATACACAGTTTGCCTTTGCGGGAGATGAAGCGCAGACAGTGATGTCACCCCTTAGGAGAGCAACACAACACTGGAAACATTTGTGACTTCCTCCATAGTATACCCAGCGGCTGCCCACCACCTGCCAAGAGGCCATCGAGAAGGGCGGCCAGGCTCTGTATGGTGCTGCATGGCAGTAGGACAAGAGACAACATGAAGCGAAACAAGGGACCAAGAGAGGTTCAGACTCGCCAGAAGGAGAAGCTTTCTCCAGAAGGGAGCATTTTGAAGCTGAGCCCTCTGTGAGCAGGAGATTACTCTGGAAACCTCCTGAGGTCCCTTCCCACCTCCTCAGGCCTCTTCCTCTGCCAGTCAAAATAGAACCACGGAATCATAGAATGGCCTGGGTTGAAAAGGACCACAATGATCATCAAGTTTCAACCCCCCTGCTATGTGCAGGGTCGCCAACCACCAGACCAGGCTGCCCAGAGCCACATCCAGCCTGGCCTTCAATGCCTCCAGGGATGGGGCATCCACAACCTCCTTGGGCAACCTGTTCCAGTGCGTCACCACCCTCTGTGTGAAAAACTTCCTCCTAATATCTAACCTAAACCTCCCCTGTCTCAGTTAAAAAAGATATATATCCTTGTCTTTGTTAATGGCAAAGAAGGAGAGATCACTGTGGAAAGGTATTCATGTTTTAAAAGATTGTTTATGCAGATATCATATCTGGAAAAAGTCCCTGCTAAGTGCACCGTATCTGTTAAACACCTGAGGACATGGAACAAGTCCTAATGCGGTGCCTGGTTCATACTTCTCAGCAGATATTATCTCTTAATTTCTTTTACATGGCAGATGAGAAGGTATTTTCCCTTCAGTCAGAAACAAACACGCATTTGTTTCCGACATCACAGGTACCGCTGAGAAATGGGCTTCCTGCTGTGTTTTTTTCTGTTCCTGTTTTGAACAATACATAAACTATCCTATTAAGAACAGAAAAAGGGCCTGGAGTTAGAAATGCCTCTATCTACAACAATACCTCAGGACTGCTGGCATTACAACACTATCACATATGCAAGCAACAGTAGTAAGATGTCAAGGAGATAAAGGAGGAACCGGAGATGGTATTTCCATGAATGAAACTGAAAATACGGGTGCCATGGCAAGTCCCTGGCTGCCCTGCTATCTTCCCACCAGCTGTGTGTAGGTGTTTCTGCTGGGCTGAGGGAGAGGTGCGGTCTCAGAGGAGCAGCTCTTCTGTGCAAGCAGTGGAAAGGGCAGTGTGTGTGTGCATCCTCAGGTGACCAGCCCGTACAGACCTGATGGAGCTTGACTGAGGGTGTTATTTATTTCTTCTTTTCATGTGAGTATGCCTGTGCAGCAGTGCAAGCAAAGAGCTGCTGAAACTCCAGTTCAGCACTTGAAGTGCTGATGCTGTCCTGCATCCCTATAAACAAATGCTTTAGTATCCTGTGGGATTAAAAACTACAACATAAGTAGGAGGGTATGGTCACAGTATTTGTTGTGCAGGCTGGATGAAGTTAGGCCGTATGTCATCCTCGCAGAAAATGGACTGGAGAGCAGCTCTGAGATAGGCTGTATCCCTCTTAAACAACACTGCATATTACAGCAGTTGAAACTCAGCCAGTTGCTTCTCAAAGAGCAACGCACAGCAGATGCCTTCACCATCATGCCCTGTCACATGAAGATTAATAAGCCATGAGGACACTAACAATCTAGCTCCCCTGCTTGGTCAGTGAAATACAATACTTGCTACTTGCTGGGAAATAAGGGCATAGTTCTGGACAGGTACAGCTATTGGGGCTGCTCAGAGGAGGTGAGACTACCACCTTGCTTTTGCACTGGCACCACGATGCCAGCAACTTCTACCTTCACTGAGTATTTGAGGAGGGTCATATGCTGCCAAGAGAGCACAGTTCTTGCCAGCTGGTCCTCAGCAGCAGGTACAGAGAAGATTGATTGGAAGGCAGATGGAGGTAACTTCACCTGGAAACGTCTGCTTGCCTTTGGGAGGGGGGCCTCTGCTCCAAAGGAGAATATTACAACAACAGCAATAAGAAGAGAATCCTGGATAAACTGCAAGGGTACATCTGAATGAGAAATGGGAAAACACAGTGGGAAAAGGAGTAGAGAAAGAAGGAATAAAGTTTAGAGAAGATGCTCAGGTTTTCATAAAATGAGGGGTCGAAGGAATAATAAAGGAGAAATAAAGGGGAATGGAGCATTTGGGTAGTAGATAAAAGGCAAGCAGGAGGATTGTTGGGAAATAAACTCACGAATAAAGAGCAAAATAGAGAAGGAATAGGAGCAAAGGTGTTGCTGCAGAAGGTTTGCATTGGCTCTTGTGATGATGGCTACCCAGGTGCCTCGGTGCTGTGCTCCCCCCTCCTGGCTGGGAGCACGGTAAAGATGCCCTATACAAAGCCAGCACAGCCCTGCAGAACCTACAGGCCATGCAGCACATCATCCTGTTATTAGGTCTGTACCCCACCAAAAATGCCTGCTTAAAGATTGGTAGCTGAGTGTTGTAGAGCCCAGGAGCCAACACTTGAAAGATAATTATGTGTCTAATACTTGTAAATTAACATGTAGCTTCTGAAGTCATCAGGCTATTTAGTCAATTGGAAAGGTTCTCTTCTCTTCCCTCTCTTCTCTTCCCTCCCCTCCCTTCCCCTTCTCTATCCTTTTTTTTCTTCTTCTTCTTCTTTTTTTTTTTTCCAGGGCATGCCATATAGTGTGGAACTGTTGATGTGTTTATGATGGTTTTATCTTGAAGACATCTGCTTATGCCAAGGGAATAGTATGAACTCTCAGTGACCTATAGAGCCTGCATTCCTAATTAGTGGAAAAATATTCTGTAATCAGGGCATTGCCACTTCAATGGAGTCTAAAGATAGAAAGGTTATGTCCTTGTCTGGGGTCACGAATCATCTTTCCTGACTTTATAGCTTTATTCTGACTTAGAGTTAACCAGGTGCAAAGCAGTAAGCAGGAGGACCAGATTACACTCTGTCTCAGAATACATCTACCCTGAGGGCTTACCTTATGTTTTTACTCACATTTTTTGCTTCCAACATCTAACAAACACAACAAACCTTTAAGCATGACTGGGTAAGTGCTCTGAAACAATGTCTGCTTTTATGGCTGCTTTGCTGCAGGCATCGAGCCCTGAGAAGCTGCCAAAAGCCCAAGGAGCTGAGCTCCTACCCTCCAGCATCCTCACACCCCTCCCAGCACCCACCAGCCATTCTCAACACTCCATCCCCATTTGCATCCTACTCCTGCCTTTTCATCTGTTTTTTGTTTGTTTGTTTTTAATTTGCCTTCTAGCTACTTGCCCTTTTTATATTCTCCAGAGCATCCTCCAGCTCTGGAGCCACCATGCCTCCATCATCCACTGCTTGGCCCTGCCATGGTGAGGAGTCAGAAACTGGTTTCTCTCAAGGCCTCTTGCTGTGTCCCACAGCCCAAAAGGGACAGCCAGCTGATCCACTGGGATATATCATAGCTGGGTGGATAGTATGGGTAGGATAGTGATAGACAGAAACAGAGTTGCTTATCCAGGAGGCATGCTGATCTAGAGATTCTCCCACCTGCCCTGTTTTCTCTCCCTGACTCGTGGATCTGTCACAACTTCTCTGGAACAGAGAACTTCAGAAAACTGAAAATCTCTATAACTGCATGTCAACATTGCATCTTGTTCCTTCTGTTGACTGAAGCACAAATTTGAGGCACAAATGTAGGTTGGAAGAGCTGAGTCTAAGTCTGTAGCTGGGAGATGTTACATTCTGATTTCATGCTTTTGGTAGAAGGTGTCTCCCCGCCTGCAGAACATCTATTTTACAGCAGGAACTGATTATTGGATTGAGTTTATGTAGTGTGTCTACATGGCTTATCAATGAAAGAGCCACCAAAATCTGTAAGTAGTGCAGCGCTTGTGTGACGGTGGCCTCCCAAACTGAGATGCAGTGGCATGAAAAACACTGAGTCCTCCCAGCTGAAGAATACTTTCCAGGAAGTCATGAACTGTTGCTGTGGAATGATAATTAGAGTTAGTTTAATACGTGAAGATTAGTCTCTTCTTTTTCCCAGCAGCTAAGCTTTCTGTTCACCTCTGCAGGAACTCCTCTGTGAGCCCACAGGAAGACACTGTCTCAAATAGGCGTTCGTCTCTCCATCCTTCTCCTCTCACTTACTGGTAGCTACAACTCTGTGACAGCCTGATGGGAGCCCTTGGGAACTGTTCTTGCTTACTTGTAAAGAAGTATAAAACTCTGTTCTGAAATTAAAAAGAAAATATTAAGGTTGAAGAAGAACTGGGTGGTGAATTAAGCTGAGAAAAACGCCTGTAGGAAATTCACAGTGAATGCTCCTTTGTCCAGAGTTAGCCTCTCTCAGGCATGTTCCCTTACACAGTGTATGCCAACATATAGATTTCTGGATTGTTTTTTATTTGTACAGGTGAACAGTGACAATAATTCATGGTTCAGGTTGTCTAGAGGACTGGGAAGTAATGATAATAGACTTAGTTCCTTCAGTAGTGTCCAAAAAGTGATGGTTAGAGCTGAATAATTCAGAAAGTTTTCAGGTAATCTTAGCTTAGGCCCTGATCTTCCCAAGGCAATGCTCATACTTCATTTCTGGCTTGCACAGTCACGCTGAACGCAATGGCAGCAGGGTAACACATCTGAAGCTAAGCTTATCATAAATCAACTTTCTGTATCAGGGCCTCTATCACAGTCTGTTCAGAGATATGCCATAGGAAAAGAAAAAGGGTAAATAAGTTTGCTATGGCCCCATTTAAATTCCTTTTGTGTTCGTTTCCTCTGACAGTTTGGGAAATAGACCTTCAGTAATAAAAAAAAAAGAAAATACAGAAAAGGATGAGGAAACAGTGATAGAGAAGGATGAGGAAACAGTGTTTAAAGCCACGTGTAAGTTCTTGTGAAAACCAAATAGTGTGTTTGCATATGCTAGCATTCAGGCTAGGTGTTCCCGCACGATTCCTGTCAGGAAAAAGATACCATGCATATGATTTATCAGGCAGCCACCGACTATGTACTGTGGATATTTGCTTTCAATCCACCGAGTTCAAGATTAGAAAAGGTATCTGTTGAATTCATTTGAATAGCAAATAGACTGGGGAATCACAATCTGTTCCTAGCTATTCAATGGATGATAACCGGTAATTCATTAAATATATTAGTCTCTCCATTCTAATAATTATTAGAGCAGAGACAGAAGTTTGAAAACAATCATTTCGAGAACAGTGCAGCATTTCTATGTGCAAGTGATAAGTGACATATTTCAGCACGTGCGCTCCTTGGCTTCTGGATCAGCCACAGTCACCTCGTGACAAATCTCCTCGGCTGCTGCTTGGTGGATAGATGACAGTGCACCCCACACAGCACAGGTATGAGGACTTCTAAGATCAAAGCAGAAGTTAGCAACGTTATCCATGTGGCATTACATCTTGACCCCTGCGTGTATGTACAGTTACGGAAGTTAGTCACCTACAGTGCTTACAAATTAATTTCATCAAACAGTTGAGTTGATCGGCACTGTGAGCACAAGGAAGCAGACCTTGGGCATTTTCATCTTGCATGAAACCATGAACGAAAGGACTTTGAGGACAACTGGTAGGGAAAAAAAAAAAAAAGCAAAAGCACTTTTGGGAGAGGAGAGCGCTGAGATCCATCAGTATTCAGTATTTCTGGGAGGAAGGCTCTATCTGTAGGGAATCTGGCCAGGACTGAGGCAGGTTTGTGATCTCCTTTCCAGGCAGCTTTTCCACAGGGTGCTCATCCTGTTGGAATTGCGGCTGGAAGACCACAGCCTTGCATGGTGACTCATAATTTGGAGAACCAAGTAGAAATTCAGCCTCTCTGATTCACAGAGGATTTAGGAAATGCTTGCTCTTAGCTCAGAAGCCATTTCGTCAGCTGAAGGCAGAAGCAGGTGGATGCCCACAGAAACATCTGGAAAGTCAGCATTACACGTGGAAAGAAGACAGAGCACTAAGAGAGATGGCAGACTGCCATTCTGTTTTCACTCAGTTAATATGTTCCCTCCTCCACTTGCTCACTATGTCTTTCCAGGCTTCATAATCTCTGGTGGACATACCAAGGGGTGGAGCTGGGCTGGCAACCATCGCCATGCATCACTGCTCCTACAAACACATAGTACTAGTATGGGCAGACGGCATCGTTGTGCTGATCATCATCCTCTGAGTCAGCCATTTGCAAACACCTTCTCCAGGCTGTCATCTTGCCACTAGGAATTCAAAATCTGAGTCAGAACCCAATTTAAACTGCTATAATTAACAGTCCCGATTTAACCGAATCTCACAGTTTGTCATGTTGCATTCTCTGTGTACATCTGAAAATCTCTCTCCAGGGCTCCCAAAGAGCCTCAGTGGTTTCAGGCTCCCACCAAGACCAAGTCCAACAGCCACCAAACAAACCTGTCCTTGCTGGATTCATCTCACCATTAAATACAGAAATATCACAGATGATGGGTTGGATGTTGACGTGGACTTTTCTATAAATACTGCTGGTGAGGGCAAAGCCCGGGTGCGACATGAAGGAAAGAAGGGTGGAAGTATCTCACTTGCTCAGAAGCCCCAAAAAACTTAGAATGGTTGAGACTCCTATGAAGGAGATAATTATACACTGCACAAGCTAAAAACAAGCACTTTTTTTCTTTATTGTTTCTAAATGATGTTATTATGAATGAAAATTCACTCTGAGGAAGGTCTCCAGTTACTGTGGATGCTTAGGAGAGCCCCTGAGTTTACTTTTAGGGAACGCAGTGCTATTGCAAATAAGGTGACCTGGGGACTATCTGATGGTTTTTCAGCCATAAGTGACAGCAAGCTGGACTGTGGGTGGAAGTGCATTTTTGAAAACACTTATTTTTACGATTTAAGGAGGAATTTTTATGTCCTCTGCTTTTTTTCTTTACTTTCATCTGACCATCAGGGAGCACTTCTGTGCTGCACAGGTGGCAGAACAGTGGCACAGGCTGCCCAGAGGCTGCGGAGCCCCCTCTTTGGAGCTCTTCAGAAGATGCCTGAGCACACTGCTCCAGGCGTCCCTGCTTGGGCAGGGGTTGGGCCAGATGGACTCTGAGGTCCCTACCACCCCCAGCCTTGATGGAATTCTGTGATTCCTTTCAATTCTCTGAATGATGGATTTAGTCTTTTGTGTTGTGCTGCTATTGTTTTTGCAGAGCTATTTCAAGGCTGCCACTGTGAGCTCCCCTCTCAACCTAAGTGCTGCACTACTGTAGCTGGAGAGCCATCCACTTAGCGTTCACATAGGCGAAACATTTGAGGGACATAAAGAGAGGGACTCTTTATCCGGGAGTGTAACAATAAGACAAGGGATAACGGCTTTAAACTAAAAGAGGGGAGATTTAGATTAGTTGTTTGGAAGAAATTCTTCACAATGAGGCTGGTGAGGCACTGGAGCAGACTGCCCAGAGAAGCCATGAATGTCCCATAGCTGAAATTGCTCAAGGCCAGGTTGGATGGGACTTTGGGCAACCTGATCTAGTGGAAGCGGTCCCTACCCACGACAGAGGACTTGGAACAAAATAGTCTTTCAGGTATCTTCTAACTCAAGCAATTCTGTGATTCTTCAGTTCTACGACTCTATGAAGAGATTGCCTCAATTTCATATAGCAGATGATCAGACAAGTTGGGATTATTGCCATGGCTTCAAATCTGCTTGAGATAGTCTGTGCCCTAAACTACACTTATTTAGCTGCCTTGATATTTCGCTGTCATTCCTCTTCATCCTGAGCTTCCCATGTACACCCACTAGGGATTTCATTCTGTGAACACTTCCAGCTGAAACTGTACCATGGAATTTTTAATGATACTTAGACATTGCCTCGCTTTCTTTCAGAAATATCTACATGTCAAAAATTATGGACGTTTCTGAAGAAGTCACTGAGCTAAAGACTTCTAAAGAAGTCACATCCTGTCATGCCAGATGTGTCAAACCTTCATGTTTCAGCGCTGATCAATTTACTGTCTTCTCATGACGTTGTCTTCATTATTTTAGCATGAGTTTTACATATCAGCATATAAATTATCATTGTATATCTTTGGAGACAAAGAGAAACGCATTTTTTGACGATAGGATTTTAAATATCTTGAATGTATTTCCATACTGAATCAGGAAAGTGTTCCTCATATCTAACTCTGGTTTTTCATTGGCTTTTAGATACTGTGTGCATACATTATGTCATATTTATAGTAGTATATGTCTGTACATAAACTTACACATACGCAGAAAAAAAAAATCAAATCGAGATGTCATTTATACTCTCAATGACCAAGCTGGGGAACAAAATTTTGCCTCATCACACATCTTTCTACTTCAGTGAATTATTTTTATTGATGTCACAAGTCTTAATTTTAAATCCAGTTTTGATGAAAAAAGTAGCTGATCATCTGCCCTGTTATTATACAAAATACATTTATATCGAGTGGTAGGAAATATAATTTGTAGAATGATTAATTACATAATGATTATAGTGGAGAAATATATTCTCTAACAAAATTTGTTAAATGGAGGAATTTAATATGAAATAGTAGATTTCCAAATTTATACAAATAACACCAGATGGTGAGTAGCTAGTTTTAATTAAATTAAGTTTGATAATTATAGCTGATTAATTTTTAGGTTTGACTCAGATTAGAAAGAATGCACTATTTTCCTGTAGATTTATTTTTAGCTCCCTTGCAAGGCTGTGAATATCAGTGTGTGCTGAGGTCCGGCCAGGTCCCACAGCTGCCAGCTCGCAGCATCTCTGTGGGACCCAGCGGTGCTCCTGCAGCTGGGAGGATGCTCGGGCCAGGACTACCTGATGGAAGTCAGAAGTAGTTTTGCCAATGGAAGAAGGAGGAAGTTTCTGCCGCAGGACCAAAATATGTTTTCACAACCCAATCTACTGACTCAGCTGCTTTGAACAAAGAGAAAAGCTCAACGTGACCTCTTTGCATATGCACACAATTGCACATGCTGCAGCTTGTGTCCTGGGACATCTTCTCAGGGAGGAACATGTAAGGGCTGAAGCCTGGAAGCAAAGAGTCCCAGAGCTTGTCCCCCACTCTAGCACACTCGGTCTCATCACTGCTTTCCATAAGACCGTCTGATCTGGTCCCACAGTTGATCTGACCAGGTCCCAGTGGTTCCACTGAACCACAGAAATATGCTTAAAGCCACGAATGTGTACAAGCTCTTTTCAGACTGTGGAAAGAGACCAAATCTTACTCTGCAGGACCTAGAACCTGATGCTCTGTGCTCACCGCTCTGTGGGAATCACCTCCCACCTTTGGATCAAGTGAAGTGTAATGTGGACAAATCAGAATGCACACAGGCCTTTCTAACTGATACAGGCTTTGCAGTTTCAGCTACAAGACCAAGTGAACATTTTCATCATTTTTTTGGGCTACATCTGCAAAATGGGTGCTGGCTTCAGAGATGTCTGGGAAGGATCAGTTTCTCCCTAGCAGCAAGAGGCTGAATGTAATGTTTGTCTGAGAGTAACTGTGAGACATTTTCTGATGATCAGGGAAGGACTCATTCAGCATGCTTGAGCTTGTGGTGTGCTTCTCAACTGCTTGGGCTGTTAACCTGTCTCCTGGTGCCTGTACACCATAAAAAGAAGTAGGGACTGAAAAGATTTGATTCATTGTCTCATCACAGCACAAAAGTACACTGAATATTGTAATTATAATTAAATATTGTAATTATAATTGAACATTACAATTTAAAAATTGAATATTGAATTAAACAGAGTTTTAAGTAGATGCCTACAACTGCTCTAAGCTATCAGGTGCTTCTGACTTCCAGCAAATAACACGTTAGGCTACAGGAAGCCAGTCTGAGAGCATACTCTCCATTCTGGATGATATGAAACTTAAAAGATGCCTTAAATAATTTCTCACTGCAGAGCTTTCTCAGAGCCAGCACTTGGACTGGCACTCAGGCAAGGTGGTGCTGTCCTGCCTCCTCCCTCTCAAGTCCCTTCTCTTTTATCTCAGTTTTCTCTCTGCAGGGTTCTTCTTCCATTATCTGCCTAGTGCAAATCCAGTCTCCTCCTCTGCTTTCTTTTTTGTGTGCGTGTGCTGAAAAGTGGCCTCCCTGAATTTGTGTTATATTGATTATGTAAATCAGCGCTTCTCCTCTAGATTGCTTTTTCTTTGTGAACTGGGAGTATAATTTGCAGTCTTCTACCTGATAATTGTGAGTATAATTTGAGCTGTCTCTTTGTGGAGTCATCAGTGACTGTTTTAATTTCCATATGTGAGCGGTGCTATTTTTCTTTAACTTTTTTTTTCCTTAATCCTGCCTCTTTCTGAACTAATGGATTGATTCTGCTGCTCATAATAGCATCACCTGAAGTGTATTTTGGAATTTCTGCTGCTGCTGAGATTGAAATTTATCTACAGTGTGACACATTTCTCAACATTTTCAGAAAAGACATAATCTTGTAACTATCAACCTGACAATAAAATTGTCTATCTGTAATGGAAAATGGAGGACTCAAATATGGTCATTTTTTTTTCACTGTGAAACCGTTTCAAAATAAGTAAAACAATACCATTTTGTTGTGAATAGTACATGTCTTTCATCAACTTGAAATGCCAACTATAGATATCAAAATTAAAATAATGAGAGGTTCGTGACATACTGTTCTTTTATTCAGCAACAAATGCAACCTACTTACGCAGGGCCATGTAGCACGTCTAGCAGCAAATGAGATATTATAAATCTATTCGAAATGTTTCTAAAGCACAAGGGAAACAAAAATCGAATAGCCTTTTCCTGGCAAGTCCTTCAGAAAAGAAGGCCATTGTTTCATTATGCCATTTTCAAAAAGCAATGCAAGAAGTTTCTTCCCCTCTTGTTGAGGTGATATTGCTGTTGGCTAAGGGCAAACAACATGATGAAGGTTTTAAGAGGCATGGATGGACAGGAACTCTGTCCTCGAATGTTCCAGCATGAGAACCTAAGCCAGCTCCCATTAGTGCCAGTAGTGTCTGGAGAAGGTTCCCAAGGCACTCAGAGGCACAAGGCTGGGACACAGTAAGGACAGGGTCTCTACAGTTCTCTGTAACTTACCAATGGGAACACAGCCAATGAGCTCCCTTCTGCTTTCCAGGTTAGATGAGGCTTTTCAAGCCCGGCCCCGTGGAAAATCTGCCTAAGACGTGTTTGGATGGATCTAGCTTCTTTGGGACTGCATTTTCATAGAATCATAGAATCGCTAAGGTTGGAAAAGACCCACAGGATCACCCAGTCCAACCATTCACCCATCACCAATGGTTCTCGCTAAACCGTGTCCTTCAACACAACGTCCAAACGCTCTTTGAACACCACCAGGGTCGGTGACTCCACCACCTTTCTGGGCAGCCCATTCCAGTACCTGACCACCCTTTCAGAGAAGCAGTATTTCCTAACGTCCAGCCTGAACCTTCCCTGGTGCAGCTTGAAGCCATTCCCTCTAGTCCTATCACTAGTCACCCGAGAGAAGAGGCCGACCCCCAGCTCACTACAACCTCCCTTCAGGTAGTTATAGAGAGCAATAAGGTCTCCCCTGAGCCTCCTCTTCTCTAGACTCAACAATCCCAGCTCCTTCAGCCGCTCCTCGTAAGGCCTGTGCTCCAGACCCCTCACCAGCTCTGTTGCCCTCCTCTGGACACGCTCTAGGGCCTCGATGTGTTTCTTACAGCAAGGGGCCCAAAACTGGACACAGTACTCGAGGTGCGGCCTCACCAGTGCTGAGTACAGGGGGACAATTACTTCCCTGTTCCTGCTGGCCACACTATTTCTGATACAAGCCAGGATGCCATTGGCATTCTTGGCCACCTGGGCACACTGCTGGTTCACACTCATGTTCAGTCTAGTGTCAATCAACACCCCCAGGTTCATTTCCTCTCCACAGTCTTCCAGCCACTCTGCCCCAAGCCTGTAGTGTTGCCTGGGGTTATTGTGGCCAAAGTGCAGGACCTGGCATTTGGTCTTGTTGAATCCCATCCCATTGGCTTCAGCCCAGCTAGCCAGCCTATCCAGATCCCTCTGTAAGGCCTCGCTACCCTCAGGCAGATCGACACTTCCAGCCAGCTTGGTGTCATCTGCAAACTTACTGAGGGTGCACTCAATGCCCTCATCCAGGTCATCCAAAAGTCTTAAACTGGAGCAAAATATTATAAAAAATCCTGAAATTTCTCCCCCAAACATTTTCACCAAATAAAGAAATATTTTACGTTGGCCAAGGATTTCTATTTTGAAAAATTCACCGTGTTGCGTTCTGGTATTTCAATTAAGAAAAATGTATCAGATGCTATGTAAGCTTTTTAAAATGCAAAGTAGTTTGGAAAAAGTATCAGTTTGTTCCATTCCAAAAATGTCCAAAATGGGTGACATTTTGATCCGATCAATATGCCTTGTTAAAATTTCTGTCTGCAAAGAGAAATGCCATCATAATTAGTGCATTTTCATGAAATGCTTCCTTTTGGGCAAAGCGGCATTTTCTAATGGGAGATTATTCTGTTAGACAATTTCAGATCAATGCTGCTGCTAACACACCACTCAATCGCACCTGCAAATAAACTCAAGCACGTAAAGCTGGTCTGTTGGAATCAGTGGTATTTCTGTCAGAGGCTTGAAACGGTCCAGAATTACAAGCGCGTAGGTACGCATGCATGAATATACGCGTACCTTCATCATTTATGTATATCATCTATCTTTTACATATCTATGCCTAGGTAATTATAGCAATTGCTGTATACGCACATCAGAGAAATGACTGGTCTAACAGATGGGAGTCCTGCAGGAAACCCTAAGAACAGCCAGGGTTAGGGGAGAAGAGAGGCAAAGGCATATGTTTTGTCGTAGCTTGAATTACCAGGGCGCTAATCCCCAGGAAGGGGGTACGTTTGACCTTCTGCAGCATGGGGAAGGTTAACCTTTCATATTTCTCAATCACTGCATTCCAGGGAAGACTTTCTGCTTCGCTTCGGTGCTAAAAAGCATTGAGATATTACAATTTTTAGCAAGATGGAGATTCTGGAGGATTTTTTTCAGCACTAATCATGCAACTTATCAACACTGCACTAGCTGAACAGTCAGTCAAATGCAACTCTCTCCTAATCCTTGAAATTTGGCCAGTTTCCCATATTTAAATAATGTGGCCCAAGACATTTATTTTCATTCTTGGTTAGCTGGTTAATGATTGAACATGACATTGAGCATCATTATCAACTGATGAAAGGTGAAATGAATGAAAAGAATGAGAAATACTGCATTTTTAAATGTATGGGCCAGCCATCCTCCCATGAGAACAGGAACAGTGTCAGTCCTTAGTCAGCTTTGCTCTTAAATATCCTGAAATCAAACTGTAAAGTAAATTACAACACTGGAATATTCTGTGCAAGTAATAACTTAGTGCTAGAAATTCATACCCTCAAAGGAAAAATTTTGTAGGTAGGTAAAGTTGAATTTGAATGAAAGAAATGAGGGAAAAGACTGAAAATGAATAGTAAGAGCAGATTTTCAATGCATGAAGAAGAGTATACCCTAAAAATACAGACATGAGCTCCGTTAGCACTGTGCAGGCACATGTATATGTGTATGTGTGAGTGTGTGACTGCACAGCTGCGCCTGGAGTTATGAAGCAAGGGCAGCCCTTTCTCTTTGATATCTACAAGGGCTGCCGCAAAAGTAATGCCTCCTGTTTTATTATATTGGTCCACGATGTCAGATGCAGATGTTTGTGGTATGGCAGTAGAAGTTGAACCTTTCCACCAATATTCCATTAGATGTTGTTGCTGTCTGACAGATGGCAGCAGAGGGGCAATCTAACAGGTTGGTATCTGACATGGAAGTGCAGATGAAGCAAAGGTGTGGCATTGAATTCCTCCATGCAAAAAAACACTGCACCCATTGACATTCATCAACAGTCACTGAATGTTTACCAAGACCAAACAGCATCTGTGAACTCGATGAGGTGGTGGGTGGTGCGTTTCTGTAGTGGCAACAGCGATGTGAAAGACAAGCAGCATTCCAGACAGCCATGCACAGCTGTCACACCACAAAATGAAGACAGCCTCTATCAGCTCACCTGCACAAATCTGTGGATTATGACCAGTGAAATGTGTATAAAGCTGAATAATCGGCTGCAATGTGCTGGAAACAATGGTGGAAATGTTGATATACTGCAAAGATTGCACCAGAGGGGTCCCACAGATACTCACATAGGTACAGAAAGAACACCATACGTAAGCCTGTCAGGAACTATCGAACCTGGACAAGGCTGCAGGGGACATCTGTCTGGATCTCATCATTACCAGATAAGATGTCACAACAGCAGTCCATGGGTTGATGACATGCAAATCCCCCACTGAAGAAAGAACTCAAGACACAGCCCTCAGTGGGTAAAGTGATGTGCACTGTCTTTTGGGATAGAAAAGAGTGATTATTCTGAATTTCCTGGAACCCAAACAGACCATCAGCTCTGACCACTACATCCCAATGTTGTCTAAGCTGAAGGCTCTATCTTCCAGTGCAAGGCCAGGGAAGACAACTTTTCTCTAGAAGCATGATGACACCAGAGCCTCATACCAGCTTGAAGACCATGGAGCACGTTTCCAGTCTTGGTTGGAATGTTCTACCACATTCAGCATATAGACTGGATTTGGCACCTTCTAACTGCCATTTGTTTGAGCTGATGAAAGATGGACTGCATAGGCAACATTTTCCTATGAAGGATGCCATCATAGTAGCTGAGAAAGTGTATCACCTCCTCTAGTGTAGATTTTTACAAATGCAATGATTGAGGCTCTCATTCATCACCGGCAAAGATGCATAGCTAACAGCGGTGACTAAGTTGAAAAATAGTGTTTTGAAGCTAAGAATTTGCACTATTGAATAGTGCTATCATGCTCTTTGTATCTGTTGCAGTTTCCATGGAAATAAATAGAAGGCATTATTTTCAGAACAGCCTATGTGCATGCAAACACCTTTCCCTGCTAGATTTGCTTTTGAAAATTCAGCAGTATTCTTTGTCTTAACACACTGCAGAAATCCTCTGAGGTACATCTTTCATTCTGACCTTAATTCTGTCAGTTGTATCTAATATTGAAGCAATCTTTAGGTTGAAGTATGATATATTGCAGACATTCAGAGAATGGAAGCTTTAACTTTGAATTTTGTTCGCTTTTGTGGGCTTATGTCAGAGCTCTAGCATTGCTCTTTCAGTGGAGAATGAGGGAGATTACGGGATTGTTATCTGGCCAGGAGTTTCTATACTTCAAAAAACACAGGTCTTGATAAGCTGTCTCCACCTAGTAAGGTGGGTGTGTTAAGTTTCTTAGTATAGTAGGCTCTGTACATTCCAAATTTCCATCTATTCTTCAGCATTTGGACTTGATCTTAGAGGTATTTGCCAACCTAGAGTATTCTATAATTCTGTGATTTTATGTAAGACACGTACACATGTACGTAAGAGTGCTTGTGTATAAATGTGTGCAAATAAATAAGTGTGAATATTTCTAAGTGTATTTTGTGTTAGCTACAGACAGTGTCTCTGTACATGAAGCTGAAGTGACGCTTAGAAATCATGTTCATCCTGGCTGCCATGTTCTGTGGATTGCTATTGGAAGCCCTTAGATTTACTTCTGCATCAGCATATATCACAGAATTAGCAAAGGAGGTTTCAGCGCATTGGGTTAATTACAAAAGCAGAATCTGAAAGGTTAAAAAATGCGTACGGGGCAGCATGACCTGTTGAGCACCAACAAGGATTTATTGTTGGAGTCAAGACAGGCGTATACCAAGAGTACAAGAGAAGCTAAAGTGCACACGAGAGCCCTTTTATACCCAGTGATCCTGATAATGTGCTTACATGCTCACAGTAATAACTCTGCCTTTGCTTTTAATGGTTTAGCTGTGTGGGTGCTGATCTCCAGGTATCAAGCTCTTTGGCTACTACTCCAGCTTCAGTGGTGACAGCGAAGGGCCTGGAAAGTCGCTTACAGATGCCCACTGACATCCTGCGGTTACAGCCTCCAGGTGTTTCCCATAATATGTTGACTTTTCTGATCCCCATGAGCCTGCTCTGGGATCACAGGCACGTGGCGGGCTCCCTGCTCCATCTGCACAGCGAGGTGAGAGAGCACACCCTGCTAATGCACTCACGGCTGCTGTTATAAAAGACAGCACTGCTTGCATTAGAGATGGCAGCGAAGTAGCCTGAGGGATGAGTGTGTTGTGCTGACAGTGTTACATCTACGCCAGCAACCTTCTGCCTCGCAGGAGTCCTAACTGCAGCTGCAACACAAAGGCTGGTGGTGCCTGCTCTGAGGGGGGAGAAGCAAGGCCAATGAGGTAAATGCTGGAGGCAGCTCACAGGGACGGAGGATGTGAGCTATGCGTCCCACATCTGTTTAGTTTCAGAGCTAGCAGTAAAGCCAGACCCCTGGTAGGACCTAATTACCTCCCATCTGAACAGTAACTCAGAAGCTAAATGCTGTCGAGGAGAGACGGGAACTCATTTCCAAGAACACAGGCGCAAACGCATTTTTATTGGCCGTAGAGAATGGTACTGTGTGTGCCGATATAGCATGGATGTCTGACTCAGAACATAAAGTGCAGGTGCCAGCAGCAAGAAGATGCTGTGAAGAAATACCAGCTCTCTGGGACGCAAAGTATCGGCTATCCAGGGAGACCAGAACTAGGAACAGAACGTTGCTGATAACTGCAGGCATGTTTTTTTGTTCTGTCATCTCCTTCTCCTCACCATGGATTTGGAGCAAGGAGCCGTGGCAGCACGGAGCAGTGGAGCTGCCCCATGAGCCGGATCAGCAGCTCTGACCCATCCTGAGCATGCTGCAGAGGCTCCCCATGCAAGAGGAGCCCAGGGCAGCCTTTCCTCTCCTCTTTGTGGGATGTTCCTGGAAGTGGACAGGACCTCGTGGCTTGCCCTCATCCCCAGAGCCTGCTCCAGGAGGCAATCTTCAGAGAAGAGAAAATCAACAGCACTGATGCATCTTGTGCAGTGCCTTGCACAGTGTGCCTTGCACAGTTGGGCACACCAGGTAATGAAAACAAACAGGGGCTGTCTCTGAGGATAAGAGCAGGAAATGAAGTTGTCTTTGGGTAAAAATAGTTCCTTTTGATTGTGTGTTTTCTGCTGACTCTCTGCCTTCGGGCAATGTATGACAACTTGAAGAACACTTTTTCTTTTCCCCCCAGGCGATGTTTTATTGCTCTCTGCCTTAAAGCCAGTCAATATTTGTAATTATCTGTCAACTCCACAGGTAAGCACAGGACTTCTGAAACAAAAGAATGAAGATGGCAGCACAGGACTTGACAACATCTGGATAACTGTGATGACAAAATGCAGGCTGGTGAGCTTCAACCCCGTGCACTGATACAGAAGGCTGATCCTTTATAGTTTAATGTTATGCTTACTCCACAAAACCTATGCAGGTACAAGTGTATGTTTCTGTGTGTATGCACTCATCTACGACTGTATTTTCTTATTTGCGTATGTGTATGAATACATGCAGCACGTGTGGGCGGTGAGAAGCCAAAGGAACGTTTTCAAGGTTGAGAAGACCAAAATTCAATCCTCCTTCAGCCAGCTGGGTTTCACTAAGTGTGTGCTGAAGGAGCAAGGATCCCCTCACAGGCTGCAGGATGCTGCAGGAGGACAAAACCCCAGCCCACCAGCTCTGTGCAGAAGTGTTAGCCCAGCACACCGGCTCTGCTGCCACCACGGTTATGCTGCTGAAAGCCTCGATAATACGGATATCCTCTCCTCGAGGTCCCAAAAATAAGCCAGCAGGAGCTTGCCTTGCAGCGTCTGCCTTGAGTTCCAAGCAGGCTGGTGCAGGATCTGAGAGACCCGTGTCCCTCACCAGCTGCCGGTGACATAGCTGTCAGGAGAGGCAGGACAGGGCACAGCTGGCATGCAGGGCCAGCACATGGCTGCCAAGCCTGCTGCGAGCGGCTCTCCCAGCTGGCCAGCTCCTTTTGGAAAGCGGTATCTTTCCCCCTCAGTAACAAAGATGTGAAAAAGGGAACCGACACCAAATTAAGTGTTTTTTGGGGGTAGCGCACGTGTGAAGTTTCAGGCCTGTTGACCTCAGCAGGGTCCCCATAACGAGTCCAGTTGTGCTGTTTGGAAAGGCAAAGCTTGCATAAGGCTTCATCCTGGTGCTCCTGCCGGCACTCCCACAGCACTTCATGCATTCAGGAGCAGGGTATGTGAGTGTGGTGGCAAAAGGGTGTGGTACAGCCAGCCCTTCACCTCACAGCTCCTCCACTGCAGCTGCTGTCACTGACAGCTAATGAAAGAAGTTCTGCACCTTAGCACTGAACTTCCTATGTTCACGTTTTAGGCCATTACTTCTTGTCCTATCACTATGCACCACCGAGAAGAGCCCAGCCTCATCCATTTGCCTCCCACCTCCCTTTAGATATTTATAAACATTATTCAGATCTTTCCTCAGTCTTCTTTTCCCCAGGCTGAACAGAGACAGGTTACTCAGCCTTTACTCACACAGGAGATGCTCTAGGTCCTTTATCATCTTTGTGTTCCACTGCTGGACTCCTTCTAGGAGATCCCCATCTTTTTTGAACTGAGGAGCCCAGAACTGGACACGGTATTCTAAATGTGTCCTCACCAGGGCAGAGTAGAGGGTGAGGATTACCTCCCCTGATCTACTGGCCATGCTCTTTTTAATGCACCCCAGGATCCCATTGGCCCTCTTAGCCACAGGGCCATACTGCTGGCTCATGGGCAACCTGTTGTCCACATTCACGGATCCTGCTGCTGGACTTGGAGGTGCCTGGTCTGCAGGGCCAACCAGAGGTGCAGAGGTCCTCACACAGCACAAGGCACCACTAAATAAAATCCAGTAGAGTCAGCAGGTCAGTTGTAAGGCACCCAATAGGAAATGTTGGTGCCAGCCATATAACACAATGGTACTACCTTGCAAGACATGGATGCATGCGTGTGCTGTGGGAAAGAGTCAGCAATTAGAGCTCACAGGCCTGAGTGTGTTTGTTAGAGGAATTTCAGTTGGTAACAGTCCAAGATGGAATGGAAGGAACCCCCTATCTCCTCTTAAAACTGTTCATTTGTCAGAAGCAGATATGAAATTTGTTAAATCTGACTTTCTCCCAGCATGGCGCCAGTGGTTGCCCTGTGGGGCTGTTTTAGGCAAGATACAAAGGCACAGTAGTCTGCAGACAGGTGAGCAAAGTGGATCTGAATTTCTGCAGCAGGAGAGGAACTAATCCTGTATTTGCCATGGCTTGGGTAAGTGTTTTCACCTCTGGAAGATAAATCAGTTATACCCCTGCTTACTCTGTCCCCACTTTGTGCTCAGAATCCACTTTCCTGTCTGGACCACCCAGGAAATACAGAGTTTGTGGATATCGTTGGGCTTAAGCATGCAGTAAGGACTCAGTTGCTAAGCTGTGATAAGGTGCTCAGGTACTTAAGGATCCAAGGGAATATAACTGTCAGAAAAGTAGCTAAAGATTTGAGGCACCTGCGGTAGCAAACACAGGTTTATATGCTCTTGCACCTGAATTGTGTTACCAAAATTTTCCTATGCCCTTTACCAACTTGCTCTGTCCATAGCACATTAATTGAGTTAACAGTTTTATTAATTCTCATCCAGCGATTGAAAGAAATTTTACCTCCTAAGCCACTAAGGTGATACAGTTATGTTTGTAAATTGATAAATCCACAATATGTGGTCCTTCCAAGAGAAACACAGTTTTTCAGACTGATAACACACCTGGAAGACAAAGTGAAGAGGGCAATCCTGTATCTCCCTATGTGATGACTGGGGGTTGGAGGGGTTTTTTTTGGTTCACTGATCAAATGTAGGGTAAGAAAATTACATTACAGATCTGTAGTCTTTTCCACTATAGTTGCAAATACGACAAAGAAGACCGATCTTTTAGAGATGTGGTAAGAAAAAGCAGAGCAGAATGGACCCATTAGCAGCATGAATCCATTACATTTGCTTATTTTTTTTCTAAAAGAGCTAAGAACGGAAGCAGACAAATAGGCACCAAAAATTCCCGTGAAACCACTTTGTTGAGCTGGCTGATGGCTCTGTAGTTCCTAAATCCAGCCTTTCATGAGGTGGAGATGAAACAGTAGAGCACCGTGAATTTCTCCATCCACGTCCATGCTCTGATAATGCAAAACAAGGTAAGAGATGGTCTTTCATCCCTCAGTTTAAGGAGTCCAGGAGAAGTCCAGGTTTTGGTTTAGCTCTGTTGAAAAGGTGGTTTTGCATAGGGATTTATTTTTAACTTTATTGAGAGTTTGGACCAGATGATTACTCTCTCTCTTTGATGTTGATGTGATCAATATTGCCAGCTCACTACTGTAACTTGCTGAAGTAAGATGAAAGTTACAGTGTAAGCAAAGAGTGATGGTTTGTCGCTGCCTGGTCAAAAGCTTGCAGGAAAATCCATTACTGTCTTGTTGGACACAAACAGAATCTGTCCAGGGAAATTCAAAGTTGTGCTCAGCATTTAGTCTTAAACTTCAGGCTTTGCAGGAGGAAATGTGAAAAAACAGAATAACACATTTTTGGAAAGAGACAAAGATCATTTAAACACTGTCTGCATAAGATTAAGTACTTGCTGGGAAGCCAGGATTGCAAGTAGAACATTGATCGTTTTCCTTTTTTTCTTGAACCACATATTCACTCCTAATCCAAATTAGTATTTTTCTTTCCGAGGCTTTACTCTCAGGAGTTACCAAACGCTGTGACACTTCGAGGAAAGGTGCTGGCTCAGCTCCTGCCCTTCTCGCTTTTCATTACAGAAATGCTGCAGGGCTCCCCTTAGCCTCCTCTGGGAGCAGTCCCCAGGCTCCAGCACTGCACAGCTCACTAGAAGGGGCCAGCCCAAGTGTTGGTGGCTTCTGCTGAGATGTCGTGGGCGTTCAGGGCTGAGGACAGAGCCTGGAGGAGATCCCACAGTGTGTCAGGATGGCCAAAACTGC